>NC_138858.1:88430448-89811698 GCF_965183815.1 Platalea leucorodia | reverse complement strand
ATACATGTTAAAAGGCTTCCTGAATAAAGATCTAAACCACGGATCTCTTCAATTTCTTATATGGTCTCTTTTGCATCAGGTTACAAACAGTGGAAGTATCTTACTGCTTTGTCCTTTATGGACTCGATGATCCTTGTGGGTCCCTTCCAACTCAGGATATTGTATGATTCTATGATTCTAGGTCCATTAGCACATGTTCTGCAGAAATTCTGCAGGTTGCCCATATGTTATCTTGCTGCATCTGTGATGTCCGTAAAGATTAACCTTGCCCGTTTTATCCTAACAATACTACGGCATTGTGAAACAGGATATCTATCTCAGAACAAGGAACCTCAAAGTGAATGATAGTTTGCTTCGTTAATGGCCCGTGAAGGACTGCTTAGTGTTGCCAAAGCTAAGTGAACTTAGGGAAAAGGTAACTCTGGCAGGGGGAGATCATGACCACTGACTCAAAGACAACCCATTCAAGAAACCCACCGACCCAAAAGGTTAAGGAAGTAAAGGTCTCAAAAATCGTAGTGAGCATGAGTAGTAGTTTACATGGTAGGCGAAGAATTTTAACCAATCATTTAACAAAGCAAAAATGAATATGTATGAGATTATTAAACATGTTAAAATCTTGTGTATAAATAACTGTGAGTTTACACCAGCAATGTGCTGGTTTGTACCATGCACCTGTATCTGTGCATTTACATAATAAAGGAATATACCTTGACTCTGTGTGTGAATTGGGCAACGCACACTGGGTAACGGACCCAAGTTTTTGGGACAACATCTGCACGTATCTGATAAACTTACCAGAAACTTGAATTATAATTATGTAAAATCTCCAATTATAATTATCTGAAACATACCTTTTGAATCACTGTAATAAAGACTAAGTATC
Organism: Platalea leucorodia; assembly: GCF_965183815.1. Lineage (NCBI taxonomy): Eukaryota > Metazoa > Chordata > Aves > Pelecaniformes > Threskiornithidae > Platalea > Platalea leucorodia. Next base: position 89,810,812 of record NC_138858.1, on the reverse strand, counting down.
ATCACTCTGCCCTTTAGGGTTAAGTGTGCTCAGACTATCAATCTGTTTTACTGATCACAGACTCTAACTCGATCAAGCATCTGTATTTGCAGTAGCATAAATCTGCCAGTGGTTATGTTCAGGTCTCCACCTACAAGGGGAGTTAATAGCCTTTTATGTTAGACATCCTCAAGGATACAGCGATAATGGGCTTCGAGAGAGCCGTTGAGGATCTGTGGAATAAAATGGATGTGAACTGGCTGGCTTTATGTTGATAAATTTCTTCTCATTATTTAACTCACTGTGAATAGATTGTCCTGAAAAAGGTACATAACCTCCTCAACTTCCTGGAATTAAAAGCAGCTCCCCCAGGCCGGCCCCTGCACCTTAATGTTTGTTAGCAGTTTGTCACAGTCGTGAAAAACAAGGTGGGGGTTTAAATCCCTGACTTTCTTTCTTTCCGTCTCGTCCCCCATCTTCACTATCCCATTAATTCCCTTGCCATTCCAGCAAGTTACTTTCATAAGGCTTTGACAACAAGAATACAAATATTACCTTACACATGAGCTCGTCACAGTTCTGCTACTAAGACTAAGTTCCTTTTATAATTTTCTTGAGCAATTTGAAGGAGAATTTCTGGCAGTGCAAGCGACCAAGGGAGCTCAATCAATTTGTCTATTAAATGTTACAAAAACAACAACAAAAAAATGCCAAGAGTTTATTTAAAAAACAAAACCAAGCCAAACCTGAACAGAGGAATTAATGAATTTGGTTGATGGCACCCAGGTACTTGTCTGCCATCTACTGACAGTGCTTCTAACAATTAATGACAATACACTGGTGTGCAGTGGGGTGGTTTCCAACATCTTCTGAAGTTTTGTTTCTGGTATTGGCTGCTGGCAGAGCATAGTCTCAGTGCAGGAAGTACGGGTGGATGTACAGACTGTTTCGTATAGGATATATTATGGGGATATCTTCCAGACAGAGTTCCCAGTAAAGTTGTGTTTCGGGTGCAGATGATACAAACTTGTCTCGTGCTAGTTATGTTTGTTTGAATTGCAGAAGGAGAAACAGCTACAGATGTTGTATTTGTGTTGCAGGGTGGGATGAGATATTTAACAAGGCTACTCATGAGAAAGTAAGTTGCTTTTTAAAATTTTAAGTCAGAAGTCAAAATACTAGGCTGACTGGAGTGGAGGCAAGCCAGGAAAATTACCATTTCTGTTAACAGATGCTTTCTTTGAATGATCCAGGCATCTGTGAATGTTGAGTGTGCTGCTAATTCAGGGCCCTGGCTTTTATTTTTATTTTAGCTGTTTATGGAGAAACAAAATCTATACACTGTAGATAGACGAGCTGAAGGTAACAAAAATCCAGAGGCAGCACTACTGTTGTTTGCCAAGGCACATGCATATTTGACATCCTTGTTGTCTGAAGGTTTAATCTTGAGAAAGAAACTTGGTCCAATCAATTCTTAAAATCTCTGCAAGGCAAAAAATATTGCAATGGAAAATAAATTTTCCTGTCCTCAGTGTTTGGTTCAGCATAATTAACATGAATAATGCAAGACAATTTTCTGATAGTTATTATATTAGAGAGCTTAGCTGACTCATAACTGCCCCCATGACATAGCCAGAATGCAAATTACTTGGATAGAAATAGCACAGAGCTGGTTTGATTAAAATGTGATACGTATTTTGAATTAAAAATATTCAAGGTCTTAAAAATGACCTTAATGTCATTTCCCCCTCTCCCCCCAAGCCACCAAGGAGATTTGCATAATCATTTTGAGACAGCTTTTTTATTCTCCCTCTGTGAATTGACAGGGGCTGCCATTCATGGAAAAACAAGGTGTCTTATTTTATTCCTTTGCTAAGCAAAACTACAGTAGAATAATGATGTAGCATTTTATCATCGTGCTCTTTGAGAACCTGGCTTCTTTATCGTGATTACAAGACAATGTATCTCAGGCACTAATCTAACAAGAAACCATAAGACTGCAATCCTTGTTAAGACCCAGACCTATCTCCATATCTTTCTCCCCGCAGCCCCTCAGATCGCACTGTTGACTCACTCCCAAGTTCCTGCAAATGGCTGTGATGAGACACAGAATGAAACATTTGTTGAACTTGTTTCAAAGATTTTGTGTGCTCTTAACTTTGGTTGAACAGCCTGTAAACTTTGGGCACTTGGGTCTATCAGGAATCTCTCTGAAAACACTCTTGTAGGGGTGTTTTCCTTATGTAGCCATCAAACATTTCATGGAACAGACAGGGAGCTTGAGAAAGAGTAGTGCAGTGGATGGAAAAGACAGCTCATAATTAGAGAGGAGCAGTTATTACACAGATCTGCCCCAAAATAAGTGATTTCAAAGTCAGCTTTCACTTGGCATCTCTCTTAAAAAATAAAATAGTGTAATGAGATTCTGTGTTACCCACTACAGCACATTTGATCTGGAAGTCAGACACATTTACAGGTAAAAGGATTATTTTGGCTGTTAACTGGCAGCCCTGCAAATTCCCCTTACGGCTCTGAGCAAAGCAGCTGGTTTTGTGTGTATTCTTATGAGTAGAGTTTACACAGGGTACAACCTGCATGCGGTTGGCACCTGAGGCTGTTTAATGCGTCTATGGCATAAGTAATGATTTGTATGGATTTAGGGCATAAAGCTGTCTAAACCTCAATGTCTTTTCTGTTTTCAGCCAAACTGGATCCAGGTTCACTCAGATTTCAAAACCAGTTTGAAGGACTTAAGGTCCAACCTTAGTGGACCTCCTAGCTAATCTCTTTAGGGGTTATTCATTTGAAAATACATAAGACCGGATAACTTACTCGTTAAATCTGGTTTATGCAGCCAGAGCCCATGCCAAATTTCTAGCATGGTTTAGCTCCTGCTCCCACACTCTCTTCCTTTGCTGTATGAGATTATTTTGATGCAGTATGGGGAACAGATATGTGATAAAAGCTCTTACCAAGACTTTCCATTTTATGGCCCAGAGACTTATTTTTTGTCTTCCTATCCCCTGCCATTCACACACACTTTTCTTTTGACCCTTTTTTTTTGTTTCTCCATTTTTTGATACCTGTAGAAGTGTGTGATCAGGACTTATCAGTTATCACTAATCCACATTTATCTGCAGAGATGCTGCCTCACTCATCTATTAATCTGTGCACCAGAATCTGTCTATTATTCTTCCAGCTACCCACTGTTTGGTATTACTCATCTCTTGTATCATTTTCTGAAAAAATTAGCTGAAAATTAACATCAATATTTCTTATAATGTTTTTCAGGCTAAGCATTAAAAAGGGGAAAACTTACAACTCTGGGCTGAATTAAAAAAATAAAGGGAAGAGGGGGAGGCCTGGCTTTGAAATAGGTGATGTAACATGACCATTGCTGAATAGAGGCAGTTCTCCCCAAGGTTATTCAAGGAGTTGTCAGCACAACTGGGAGCGAGGTGGCCCTTGTGCCCTGGAACTGCTTCCCCTTGGGATGGTGCCACATGTTGAGCCCCACTGCCTTTGGTGCAGCTACTGTCCGAGTTCTGCTAACTCAAGTTAAGTCCTTTTGGTTGTCACTGCCACTGTGCTGCTTGCAGTGAACTCCTTGTTTAGTTTTCTCATGGTTATAATATGTAACTTCATCTGAATTTCATTATGTGTTGGAATTAATGTCTTCATTTACATGCCACTGCTGTTGTTCTTTGTGCCTCTGGCACATATATTTGTTTTCAGTACCAGCAGACACAGTAATTGAGCTGTTCCCTGACTTTACTACCACTATTTGTAAAGGTCTTGAGTCCCTCTCCTAGGGAATGAACGGCTTCGAAAGACCCTGCTTTTTCCTCCTGTAACTTAATAAAGCTCACTCACTATAATATTCAGTATTTGAAATTACAGTTGGTAGCGCATAGGGAGTAAATGACCAATTTGCCTGAAGGTGGCATGATCCCATTTTATACTGCCCTGCTCAGCAGTGGGAAGCATGGCCTTCACTCATGTCAAATTGTTGAATAATTTGCCAATCTTGTAACCATTTTATTAATTAAATTGGTTAAGACATCTGAGGAAGTAGGAAGGACGGTTTGTTCCTGGCTTTAACTTGGGTTACTTTAACAAAGAGTTCGTGTCCACATTCCAGCTTCTTCTTTCTATATGACTGAAATCACTGGACTTGCCTCAATTTCATGTATTGTATTTGGTTGCAGACCCTCAAGACATGAGGAAGCAGATGCTAGCCAAATTAATGATTCTTATATGATTTTTAAATACATGGTACACTTTTTCCAAGTCAAGGTTCCCCAAAGCAGTCTTCAGACCACATAAAGGACTTCCTAGCTGTTTCAAATCATCACACACATAATTATTTGTTCTACTCATGTTCTTTGTTTTCTTGTGTGTCAGTTGATTTGCAATTACAGTTATTCACATAGTTGGAAGAAAATCTGTTTGGGAGGTCTCACTCTCTCAATAGCAACAATGCCCAGTTATCCCTATACTAGCCTATACTTTTCAGTTAGTATCCTGCTGCTTTTATAGAACATGGTGTGTTTTCTACCTAAATGTGTTCCAGTGCTTAATACGGGTCTTGAGTTTACGGTGATTCACAGCACCAAAATAAGTTTTTTCCCTATTGCTCGCTTCAGCCACAAGCAATGCCAGCTAAATTTGTCATGACATTTGCTAATGGCCGGGTTGATCTTCCCACTGATTTGTGCTGCCTGTTACTCATGTTTAAAGCAATGGGTGTTAGATTCTGGCTCCTTGGTGTTGTACAGCTGAGGGGTCCATTCTTGCCAGTTACTCCTGACCGGAGGATGTGCCAAGCACTCTGCAAGCTCAGATAAAATATTTCGGCTTGTATAATGAAACCAAAATGTTAGTGACACTGTTTAGTTTTCCAGTTACCAACTGATTGCATGGAGTTTAAAACGTTGACTGTTTATGTATGTAAGAGCTGCATCTTGAGCTAAATCTACTAAACAAATTATACTAAACAGATAGTGAAAGCCAGAATTTCATGTGTCATAAAACTGTATTTTTTTCTCATGGTTCTGTCTGAGGAGGTATTTTTTCCTATAATGAATGTTCATTAAAAAATTTTAGCTCCAGGATTCATAGTGGGTGATTTACCATAATTGTAAAGACTTTTCATGTAACATTAACAAATACAAGACTATAATTGGGTACATGAGGAAGCGTTAGCAGAGCAGCATGCTGACCTAGCGCTGGTAAACTGGTCCTGAAATTGAGAATACTCATTATGCAGCCTGACCTGTTCTGGAGCAATTCTGCCGAGAGTTGCTTTGACTGATTTTTTAGTGCTGCTAAAAGGTGTGTGTTTGATGGCTGTGAATAATAATAATAATAATAATAATAATAATAATAATAATAATAATAATAATAATAATAATAATAATAATAATAATAATAATAGCAGCCAAGAAATGGGAAGACATCCCCTCTGTCCTGATCAGCAGTGGTTTGACTGATCCATAGTCTGCCCCACAAGTCTTTTTCAAGTTGAAGTCTGAGAGGACATAATTTGAGAAATTAAACTCCTAGGCCAAATTAAAACTTGCTTAATTGTCACAGAGCATCTATCGAGATAACGTTGAAACTGTCTTCTGCCTCTAGCAGGGCAGTTAACAGTCTTGGGGCAAATGCCATTTTTTTCATTGTGCAAGGCTGTTTCCTTAGAGATGCATGTTTTAATTGTTATCATGCTTAATCTGGGGCTTTTCAGAGCTTTTTTCAGAGACTGACCTTCCTTTCGCCTGCACTTGCACACCCAGAGGGCATGGGATGGTGCCTTGCAGAGAGAATTTTCTTGGGCCTGAAAGCAACGTAGCATCTTAGGTTATTAGCTGCAGTGAAACGCTGTGCTGACGTAGCTGTGTAATTTGTTTCTGGATCTAAAGTGAGTGAGACAATAGTAATTTGTCTCTTTGCTCATGTATCCTGCTACATCTTCAAAGGTGTTTGATTTTCTTCCTTAATTTTATTGTATTCTTTTTTTCCGAGATGATAAAATTGTTTTAGGAGTTGTCATCCACTCTCAGAAGGGCAGATAAGTTCAAATTAAAATAAATAACTCTGCAGGAAGCTGTGTTATAGCTTGAAATACGAGGGGTTTTTCTTCAGCACTTTTCAGTACCTGGAAAATAGCTGTACACTTCTTTGTGTCCTCCTTCGCAGAATGGGAATGTCTCTCTGCCCCTTTGGGATTTTGCAGATAAATGCCATAGGGGCTGCAAGGCACTTAAACAATACGTTTTTGATATCAGTATAAGATACTGATGATGATGAAAAACATACCGTTTCAGTGCATGTGACTAGCATTAGACTTTTTTAAATATTATAGGAAGAATTCTCTTACCTTGGCTTATTCCTTAGATATTGCAGTAATGAATATTTACGGATAGGTTAACTGCCTTCATGAGAAGGATTCCCATGGAAATTGCTACTCTAGGTTCCCTCTGGACCTTATATTCTTTCCCAAGTGATCCAAAGGGAATTCTTCACATGAAGACATAATAAAATTTAGTGAGTGAAAATAGGAAAAAAAGGCATTTATTGAAGTGCAATGGAAAATAAGAGGTCTGGAAAACTGAACTGCCTCTGAAAGCAATTGAGTCAAATGCCTGCAGATGCAGGCACAATAGATTATGGAAATTAGTCAGAGTAAATAGGCCTGGATGGCCTTAGCAGCACTGTTGTGTCAATGGGTCTCATTGAATATGCTCAGAAGCATGTAACTGTTTGTTTCTCTGCCACATACATTTTTCCACAAGATGAGGAATGAGCTTGAAAATGATACCTGAATTAATTTGTAGTTTCCCCTAGACTCTTGGTGTCCCGTGGAAACAGAGCATCGGTAAAGCAGATCACAACACATTGCTGTTCTGCTTTAAATGGGTCCTCAATGGGGAGTCTTTTCTGTTTGTAATCTGTGTTTTAGTGGTGACTTGCCATTGGACTGTGGTAAAACAGTTTTAAAAAAAAGCCAAACAAATGGCAGACATCTGTCATTTGTAGAGATGCTATCAAGGATTGGATGTCCAAAATTTGATTAAGGAAATGAAACCCTAGAATGGATCAAATCCTACACTGTTTTGACCTTCATCATGTTTGCCATCACTTTGTACTCACTTTGTATTCATATTTCATGGTTATGAACTTCCTTAGAAATGTTTGATAGTATTTTCAAATATTTGCTTTGGCAGAAAAGTTAGGCTTAACATGGGAGAGAAAAAAGACTCTTCAGACTGAAAACAAGCACTTTAAACATCCTCCTCTGATTGTTACATGTGCACTGTAGTTCCGTTACTTTTTGGATATATTCTCCTCTGATGGCCCAGTTCTCTGGCTGAGCACTGCAACTCGTGGTATATCACACTGTCCTTTTTGCTGAGCTGCAGTGGTGTAATGCTGTTATGTTTTGCCATAGTAAATCAAGAGAGATTTAATTTGGAAATTTAATTTAGACATGCCTTAGGGAATGTAAGTCCGGAGATACTGCAGTGATGCTTTTGAATGTGTGTGTAGACATATGAATCTTTCAGCTTGCCAGTCTGATTCCCCCTCAGTGAAAGTCTGAATTCCTCTGCCAAAAGCAGACTCTCTTTTTTTGGGAATAGAAACCCAGTATTGTGTTGAAAAACATTGCTTTAATAGTCAGACTGGTTATCCTCAGGGTATTCAGGCCCCTGAGCTGGGAGATGGAGATGGGAAGCAGAATGAAGCCCCAATAATCGAAGAGGTAACAGTTAGCAACCTGCTCCTCCACCTGAATGCTCACAAGTCCATGGGGCCAGATGGGATCCACCCGAGGATACCAAGGGAGCAGGCGGAGGAGCTCGCCAAGGCACTTTCCATCATTTACCAGCAGTCCTGGTCAACCAGGGAGGTCCCAGCTGACTGGAAGTTAGCTAATGTGACACTGTCCCGATCCAATGTCGAGGGAGGTTTTGATACGATCCCAAGGACAAGATTAAGATACGGAATATGGTCAAATGCTGTACAACCCTTTGACTTTATTTCGGTGAACAAAAGGGTGAGGACTGGGTAGGGAGGTGGTGGGGAAAATGGCGGGGGCAGGGGGAGAAAAGGGAGAGAGGGAAAAAGAGCAAGAGAGTGGGAGAGAGAAAGAGAGAGAAAGAGCATGCTCAGGCAGGTGAGAAGAGGGCCATGTGGGGGAACTAGCTACCACCACTCCGAGTTTGGCGATGTCCCGTCGATGGACTTTCTATGTCCAGGCGGTCCAGCCTCTGTGTCCAGGTGTTGAAATGTCCGCAGGAGCAGGTTCCGAGGGGTGCACGGGGTAGGAGGGAAGCCCCCCAAAAAGCACATGCGGTCCTTTTATAGGACCATGCACATGTGCAGAATGTGTCTGCGTATGTGCAGTTTGTGCTTCTGCTTTTCACGCCGTGGTCTCTGCTTTTCGCGCCCTGGTCTCTGCGCAGGCATCCTGTGGTACTTGTCTGCAGACCATTCTGGTGGTTTCGTTGGAAGCTGGATGTCCAAGCTGGAAGATGGCAGTATAACGGCAATGTCGAGACAGTTCCATAACAGTCCTTGACAGACACTCATCTACAAGAAGGGTCGGAAGGAGGATCCGGGGAACTACAGGCCTGTCAGCCTGACCTTGGTGCCGAGGAAGGTCATGGAGCAGATCACCCTGAGTGCCATCGCGTGGCATGTGCAGGACAACCAGAGATCAGGCCCAACTGGTATAGGTTCATAAAGGCAAGGTCCAGCTTGACCAACCTGATCTCCTTCTATGACAAGGTGACCCGCTTAGTGGATGAGGGGAAGGCTGTGGATGTTGTCTACTTGGACTTTAGTAAGGCCTTTGACACTGTCTCCCACAGCATTCTCCTGGAGAAGCTGGATGCTCATGGCTTGGATAAGTCCACTCTCCACTGGGTAAAAAACTGGCTAAATGGCCGAGCCCAGTGAGTGGTGGTGAATGGAGTCAAATCCAATTGGCGGCCGGTCACAAGTGGTGTTCCCCAGGGCTCAGTGTTGGGGCCGGTCCTGTTCATTATCTTCATTGATGACCTGGAGGAGGGGATTGAGTGCACCCTCAGTAAGTTTGCAGATGACACCAAGTTGGGTGGAAGTGTCGATCTGCTGGAGGGTAGGAAGGCCCTGCAGAGGGACCTGGACAGGCTGGATCGTTGGGCTGGGGCCAACTGCATGAGATTCAACAAGGCTCAGTGCCAGGTCCTGCACTTGGGTCACAACAACCCCAGGCAACACCACAGGCTGGGGGAGGAGTGGCTGGAGAGCTGCCTGGTGGAAAAGGACCTGGGGGTGTTGGTTGACAGCCATCTGAACATGAGCCAGCAGTGTGCTCAGGTGGCCAAGAGGGCCAATGGCATCCTGGCTTGTATCAGGAATAGTGTGGCCAGCAGGACCAGGGAGGTGACAGTGCCCCTGTACTGGGCACTGGTGAGGCCGCACCTCGAGTCCTGTGTTCAGTTTTGGGCCCTGATTACAAGAAGGGCATTGAGGTGCTGGAGCGTGTCCAGAGAAGGGCAACAAAGTTGGTGAAGGGTCTGGAGCACAAGTCTTATGAGGAGCAGCTGAGGGAGCTGGGGTTGTTTAGTCTGGAGAAGAGGAGGCTGAGAGGAGACCTTATTGCTCTCTACAACTCCCTGAAAGGAGGCTGTAGCGAGGTGGGGTTCGGTCTCTTAGTAACAAGCCATAGGACAAAAGGAAATGGCCTCAAGCTGTGCCAGGGAGGTTTAGGTTAGATATTAGGAAAAACTTCTTCACCGAAAGGGTAGTCAGGCATTGGAACAGGCTGCCCAGGGAAGTGGTTGAGTCTCCATCCCTGGAGTTATTTAAAAGATGGGCAGATGTGGTGCTTAGGGATGTGGTTTAGTGGTGGACTTGGCAGTGTTAGGTTAACGGTTGGACTCGATGATCTTAAGGGTCTTTTCCAACCTTAACAATTCTATGGTTCTATGATTCTGTAATGCAAATGCATTTGCATGGTGCAAAGCAGATGAAGAGTCAGGCCCCATCTGTCTTTCACAGGAACTCTGTTCTTCACTGCAATTTACTTGGTGGAAGGGATATAATACATGCAGGAAGACCTTGATTAAGGCATTTCTTTAGCTATCATTCAAGCCAAGGTATTTTAGCTCCTGCAAATGCATTTTTTTGAATTATTTAAGTTTATGTTCTTTGTGGGAAGAAAAATAGTAACAATGTGTGTGTGCAGGTTCAGTAGCAACAATCAGTAAACATGGAGCTCTGCTCTTAATGTTAAAGACAAATGCATAACATGGTTAAACAGCCAAAAAGTGAAAGGTAGGTAAATTCATATTGAAAATATGATGCAAGTCTTAGTAGCCAGTGTATTTAACCCTTACCCAAAGAAGAGTGGACTGCTTAAACTAAGACCAATTCCCTTCTAATGAACATGTGCCAGTCCAAGTACAAACGATTGCACTCAGTAATATGTGCATTTTGGGGTAATTCAGATGTGTGCTTTATCTGCATGACTTCAGTGTCTTGTATTCATGTGGGTTGTGAAAACTAGCGTTACATCTGAGGGCTGCATCCAAATGTTGGGCTGGGGCTGGCCTTCCTTTACTACACCGCTGCATAATTTAGACTACGGATGGAAGGGATGGTTCTTTTGTAGCTTGTGCGTGCGCACAGCTGTGTCAATGGCATTGCAAACTGGCTGTGCTTTTCATTCAGATCTGGTTTATTTGGAACATTTAAAATTACAGATAGAACTTGATGATCAATAGATCATTCATAATTCTTGAAATGTTGCTTTAGAAGAAAACTGGCTCCTGTTTTAAGGACTTAGAGCCCATGACCTTTGAAAATCTAGAGTTCAGCAGGGGTAGAAAACAACTCAAAAAAGTTGAATTGGTCTTATTCGGTTGAAAAAAACAAAAGGCCAGCTCTCAGTGGTGTAAATCAGCCTGCCCATGGGCTTCAGTGAAGCACTGGAGACTTAATGGATTCTGGCCTTGTCCCCTCAATATTTAAGCTTCATTTAAAGAGGCTCCGTTACTTGGGCTGCTGGCTCAGATGCCAATTGGCTAAGAGAGCTGTATGAATATATCTAGTTTTGCCAGAGCAAGCTGTAGAAAAAAGGAAGTATCTGGCTGTGGACACAGTATGATATGAACCTGTAGATCTGCATGTTCCTTTGGAATTTTGCTATATTTTTTTTGTCTTATTTCGTCTTTTTTGCTGGTTGATTTCCTTGGTTAATAGTAAAGTAATTACTCAAGGAGGAAGAACAAGGTAGCTCCATGGTTCCTTTGAAAGCACTAGAGCAGGGGAGTAGTAAATCTGCTTAAGGAGCATGCCTTAATGCTTAACACTCCTGTCGATAACTTCAACTAATGTCAAGCATGCAGCTGTGGATAACAGGGCAGGGAAAGAAATCAGCCTTATTAAAAAGCAGAGAACTTCTCTGCTGCAACTGGTTGAAGTTATTGCTAACTTCTGCTGGAGGGGGAAAAACCCACCATACTTTCAATTGTTGAAGCCTGCTTTTCAAAAGACACCTAGTAATTTGGGTTTCTGAAGAGGTCCTATGCTGTTCCACAGGCAATTGGAAAATATGGACTGATGGCAACTTCAAAAACATTTACTCAACTTTAAAAGACTGTTTGCCTCCTGCAACACTGTGTCATTTAAGATTTTACGCACGGTAACTAGAAGAAATAAGTTCAGAGTGACTTTAAGCAGTTTGGGGGTTGAGGGGTGGGGAGAGCAGCTTGGGGAAAAAATGTTGCATGCTGATGAAATGACTTAGATTGATTCTGTTTGTATAATGCCCACAGAAACCTTCTATAAATCTTGGTTATATAGATGTTGATTATATTCTGCCAGTGGGCTATAGAGTGATTTCTGGTTAAAAAAAAAGAGGGGGGACTTGGGGGGAGGTAATATGTAAAATCAGTGTAATGATAGTGTCCTCATTTGTGTAGTATCTTGAAATTTATTAGTATAAAAAACTAGCTGTGTTTTTTGCAATGGTACTTCCATTTGCATGACAAGTAACAGACAGGCATCCATAAAATGTTTGAGCTATAGCTTAATCTTCAGACAAGCTTTGGAGGAGATGACATGATTCTATTTTCCTCTGTCGGATCTTACATTTGCTAGTGAGACTAGCTTGAAATGCAGACATCAGAGCTGAACTTGACCTATATTCAGGAGACATCCACATGGGAACTTACTCTGATCTTTAGTTACTCTGAATTTTAACTGAGTTTTAAACGGATTAGGGCAAGGAGTAAGCCTGGGGTCTAGAAATGCAGATGTGTTGAGAAGCTGCAACCCCCTACAAGGCACTAATGGTGAACAAATGAGTTGTGAACAGGTACACTTTTATTTTCTGTTGGTTTAAATAAAATGATGAAACTCTCATGATTAGTAGTGGGTTCCACAAAATGCTGTGGAGTAGCCATAAGAAATTGGTGATTGGTTTGAAAATGCCATCCAAGTGGCTTTTCCCCAAATGATTTCTAAATTTTGTTCTCTAAGTGGCAATCTAAACTCTGAATTTCTCAATCTGTTTCTGACATCCATAGAGCTACCATCACTTGATAATCATAATAAAAAAACATTGTTTGACCTGGGTTTTAATATGCAGAGTCTGACTCTGCTGTGGTAATCTGTCCTCAGGTTTCATAATTGGAAGAACAAAGCAAAATGTTTTGATTTGAAATTAAGTAGGTGATGAGCATGTCAAGCGAGATTTGACTGATGTTTCCTCTTGTTCCTCCAATGGAAATTAAATGATTTATTGCTCAGTTAAACTGCAGGCTAAAAACAAAATCCCTCCAAGAATTATTAATTTCTTTTCCTTGTTGCTGTGGTGGACAAGGTTTTATGAAGAACTGTGGAGCTGCAATGTACATTCTCACTGGTGTCAAACCGTAGCGAGAGGAGGTTTACTCCGCACATGAAACTTTTTCTGCTTTGTATTCAGTGTGAAAGTACAAGTATTTTCAATAGGGATATGATTAACTTTTACTTGTGGAATTGAACTAATTGTTCTGGTGTTGGTATAGATGTATAAATGGCGTTACCACAAAACCGAGATCAAGATAATAAGCCTTGCTAAGAAACATGTTGTTTTACTGCGAAGGTGGATGTTGTCAGTACAGCTCGTTCTCCATCCTGTTTGGGAACAGAGCCAGGTCTGCATGTCAAACTTTTGCTGAGGGAAGCCATATGTATACAAGGTGCTTGCTATCATGAAAAAAAAAATCTTCTAATGTATCTTTGCTCAGAGGAACGGTGAGGGTTAGGCTTCTGTAGAGGAGTGCACTGCATTTATACTTGTAAGTGTTGCTAACATGGTACGATGACATATGTCACTGTAGCTGGTGAAAGATAGAGGAATCCAGCAAGAGGTTTTTTTTTTTATTTCACCTCTACCCACGAGAAGCAGTTGAGAAGAAACCAAGCATTGTCAAAGACCGCAGTTTTAATTCCTTTTTTGGGTAATGAAGCTTTTCAGTTCTTAAAGTACAGAACTTTTTTTTTTTTTTTTCTGGAATGAATCCTTTTTCTTTTCAATTTCATGCTCTTTGGGTATTGGGACTAAACAACTAATTTTTTTACGAACGTCTTAAGAGATGTCATATCAGAATATGGTCAAGCTGAAACCTTCTACTTCAGAGAACCTGTAACCCCAAAAAGAAACTTAAAATCTAATAAACTGGGTTTTTTCTCCTGCCAGCCTTGAAGTCTTCGATTGTACCTGCATATCCTTTTTGACAAGGAACATGCAGTGAAGAGACAGCCCATGCTCTGTTTTTTCCCCATTTGACTAAACTGCCGCTTTTCCAGTTTAGGTGAGAGCTGAAGCAGTTAAGAATAAATCTACTGGCATGTCTGTGTCTCCTCTACAGGCAGGATTTTTTTCTTTCTTGCCTTTATTCTGTTGTTGTAAAACATCAGATGTTTGCTTTTTAGAAAAACTCTGCCTGTTTTTCTGGATGTATTATTAGTTAGTAGGCTTAGTTTCCTTCCTCAGCCTGTAGCGAGATGTTTCTATCAGGAAAGTACATCTCTCTGCCAGTATTTTTCTCTTAAAGGCCATATTTCTGTTTCAGAAGTTGAACTTGAGAATTGTTACAAATTGCAGTCAGTGCTGAGCTACCACCATCTTTGATGGAGGGAGTGTGAGATCATGTGGGAATCTCTGTTGCTTCTAGTGAGGATCAGCACCCTTTTGCATCTCACCTGGACTGTATTATGCACCCATATATGCCTGTGCAAACCTGGCTCTTATTCTGTTATGAGCCATGATAATTCCTGAAAAATTTACTGCAAATGTAGTCTTAACCTGTGTTTAAATGAAAGAGGTTTAACAATTAGTTTTGCTCCCTTCATTTTAAAGCAAGGAAGTTGCTGAGTGAATAATGTCTCCAAGAAGTTTTACATATGTCATTTCTCATCATGATACTTGAAGGGTATAGTAATTAGTTGGAACAGCTTAATTATCTTGAAAACAGGGCAGCACAGCTATTGTGTGCCTCCACATTTCAGTCAAAGCATGTGTGAGGTTGAGAAATCCTTACGGTGGTGCCAGTTGTCCCTTCCTAGCCAAAATTCAAAACTGGGCGTATTTTTGGTAGTGTTCCTTAAAAATGTGCTGGAAGTCTTAATGTGACAGGGTATGCTATAATCAAATGTAAGTTGTATATATGAAATAACTGACTTTTTGTCCTTGTCAGTCAGAGCTCTTGGAAGTAGCTTGATGGGAGGGTATGGACTTGTTGTCTTGGGGTTTGTCAGTTTAAGAATAATAGACCAATGTAGTTCTTATGTACATTTAAAATCTCCCTTAGAACCAAATTGCAATTTTTGGAGGGCACAAGTTCATACAGAAGAGTTAGCATTGGAGCTGCTGCTCTGAATGCAAGTCTGCCTTGGTGCGGCTGTGGCTGTGGAAATATTCTAGAAGTAAAACACAGTGCAAATGACTGACATATTTTCATACATTCCCTGAAATAAGAGAGTATTCCAAAAGAATATATATTTCTTAATTTTTATTCTAAAAAGGTACATATATGTGTATGCACTTCTGAAAGAGCTTTTTGTACAGTTCTTTGGCTTGCCTGGAGATGGCAATGTGGCAGTATAATTGTTACACCGTGGTCTACTCCCAGGAATACACAGAAATTACATTAAATTAATAATAAAAAATAAAGCTCAGTTTGAGCCAGCTCTGCAAAAATATAGGGAATAAATGCGTTAGAAACATACAGATAATGTAGCTGAAACTCAGCTGATTTAACTAAATGAGAAGCTTTGTGAATGGTAAATTAATTTTTTATTGCACCCAGACACCCAACATACTTTTAATGCCATGTAACATCCATTTTAGTGAATGACTTACAATAAACATAAGCAATGGCCCTTTGCTGCCGCTCATCGGCTGTGTAACGCAGGCCAGCACCGACGGCTGCTGCAGCAATAAAGACAGTGAGTTACCTGAGCTCTCAAGGTAGTCATTGCCTTTATGCTTGTGTGCCTGAGTCAGGCAACCGAGGTTCCTTATTTATCAACTCAGCCTGGAAGCTTAAATAAGTTTTTCAGAACATTTTGCTTGCTTGTAGCTGAGAGAATTTTTTGAAAAGGGGAAATGAAAAGGTCTTGTGCTTAATTACAGCACTAACTGTAAGAATAATGCCTGCTCTAGTAGAATATGTTTCAGTTCAACTTGTTTCTAAGAGTTCTGCTATGAGTATTAGTGTTATCCTTGATTCACAAGTG
Source organism: Platalea leucorodia (assembly GCF_965183815.1). Taxonomy (NCBI): domain Eukaryota; kingdom Metazoa; phylum Chordata; class Aves; order Pelecaniformes; family Threskiornithidae; genus Platalea; species Platalea leucorodia. The sequence goes on along the minus strand of NC_138858.1, from coordinate 89,795,056 downwards.
GAGAGACTGATGTGCAGGGACATGGACCTACTCACTGTCAGTTCAGCCGCCAGGCTAGTGGCAAATCTGGGAAGATAACCCAGGTCTATTGAACCCCAGTTTACTAGGCTAGGCTCTCAGCAAAAGGATCTCAGAAAAGATCTCCTACATCTGTATTTGAGTAGACTTAAGTGCAGAAAATCCCCTTGGGTTCTTTGGATCATTAAGCATACAAGGGAAATGGTAGATGATATAATTTGGGAACCTACTTTTATATGAAGCTCTAGGGTTATTAGAAATCTGATTACAAACTTTTTTCATGGGAGACAATGTCTGCAAACTAAACGCAATGGGTTTTTTCACTAAAATGTTCTGGCTCAAAGTATTGCTTTAAAGTCTCCTTTGGGATGAAGACATCTGAGCTTGGTAAATTGTTTTCTTTGCTGTTCCAGGTTGAATATCTCTTCCACTGTGTTATTTCTGTTGCTCAAGCACCCACTGTTCTGTTCTAATACCTTTGCTGATGAGAGGTAAACACAGTATAAACTGTCACTTTGACACGTTGCACTTTGTAGTGTGTTGAATAATGCATTTAACACGCTGTCATGATGTACCTGCACCTTGCCAAACGTTTGAAACTATCTGCTTGTTTTGTACTTTAAGATGTGGCTATTTGTTTATGAAGCACTTCTTGCTCCAAGAAATCTTGTTTTGCACGGTTGCCATCACTGCAGTTATTCAGGGAGAGGACAGAGGAGACGTTCTAGCAAATGTGTTGAATGGCCCCGCAAAATGAAAGAGGATGGCTTTTCTCATTTTGTTTTTTCTTGTGTCATTCCCCTGGCATGTTATTTTCTTACCTCAGAAGATGTTTGGAGAAGAAAGGAAGATTAGCTCTGATCTTCACAGGATCTGCATTATATTTTTAGTCCTGTCATAGATGCTTTATGTTACCCTGGTGTGCCACCCCATCAGACTTAGTTCCCCAGCTCCTCAAATGGTGGCTTCAATACCTTAAACCATTTCCCTGGCTCCAGGCATGCTTAGCTGCACTCTTTTAGACCTGTGTCATTTGGAGACTTAACTGTCCCACGCTGCTTGCACGGAATATACACAATCTCTGGCAATATCTCACTGTTGTGATTCCAGACACAATATGAAAGAAACAGCATTTATTGCATAGAAATGCTTTAAAAAGGCTTGGTGTCTCATAAAACTTGGCCCCATAAAGTAAGGTTCAGAAACGCCTTTTACCTTCTCTTTCCCAAATATAAACTGAGCATTTGTGACTAGCATTCATCCACAGGAAGGCAAAAAATCAAGTTCTTCCAGAGTGTGGCTATGCAGGGCTACATGGGAAAAGGAAAACCGATATTCAGTTACCAAGTGTCTCATTTGGACACACTTAGTTAATTTGAAAAGCAAATGAAGGAAGGACCTCAACCATCTGCCTAATGCTATGCTTCTATTCCTGAGTCTTTTTCTGATTATAATATTCTGACAGCGCTGTGGCATCCAAGGCTGTCCTCCAGACAGAGCAAAGAATATCGAGTGTAGGAGCAATTAAGCTGCTGTTGGGCCTGGACTGTGTGTCGTTGGAGATGTTAGTAGAATTAACTGTAGTCAGCCATAGGAGAATAAAAGCTGGATAAACTGTTGTTAATCTTTTTACACTTGGATTAATTGCAGCAATTTAGTCTCCCGGTTGACTTCCAAATGCTTAGTTCAGGATGTGAGTCAACTCTTAGCTTGGACAAGTGCTAAATTGTATGTCCAGTGCCTGGGGAACTTGCAAATATGAGTTCCTAGAGCTGTAGTCTGGCCACTTGTGCCATGCTCTGCTTGGCATTCCTTAGCCCAGACTACTAAGAAAGCAAGTGCAGGATAAGAAGGATGCTTGGAGGCATGGTATTCAGTTTAGATTAAATGATAGAAATTAAAAATCAAGACGGATAAGGAGAAGACACAGAGGGAATGATTATTGAAGGATGCTGTTTTTCACAATACAAGAAGCAGAGGGACACTAGAAATTAGAAAGAAGTGGGTTTCAAAAATAAAATGGAAGTAATGTTTAAGAAAAGTGATTAAATTGTGGGACGCTTGCAATTGGTGTTGCAGCAACTCAAAATATAGATAATTCAAAAAGGGTTAAGGAATGTCCCGGAGGACATATTCACCCGTGTTCCAGATGCCACTTTCAGCTCAGAAAAAATGCAGCACTCTGTTAGGAGGCTGGGTGACAAATCATCGTGTGCTTGTCTTTGATTACGCTGTTCTTGAAGCATCCACTAGTAGACAAACTGGGCTAGGCAAACTATTGGACTGACCTTCAGCTGGACTTGCATTTTTATGGGGAGAAGTGGCTGATAACTATATTGTTCTTGTCTTCTTGTAGAGCTGATGTCTCTATCTGCATGGAATGGAGGGTTTTTTTCACATGGTCTATGAAGTTTGAAAAGCCTTTGAATCCTTGCACAGCATTTGATACAAGAGGGTCTTTAAAATGCAGGCCATTTTTGTTCTATGTTGAGCTCTGGGTAGTGAATGTGGATGTATTTCCTCTTCAGAAAGTTCTAATTATGCTGCTACGACGCCACAGGCCAATTTCTATATCATTTCTGTGCATTTAACTTTGTTGATGATGGTTTATTTGAAGAGGTTTGTCTTTATATTGTCAGTGACTTAACGATGAGAATCAGAGCTTTAGGATTTGCAGGAGAAAGGAAGTGCTTGACAGGCACTGCTGAAATGGTTTAGCCAATCTTTCATTTTAACAATAGGGAAATAAAATAACCCAAGTGCAGAAATAGATATTTTTGAAGCAGAACGTAATGCTCATCAGCATAGATAAACACATAAAGGACTGATGAGTTTTAAAACTATGTCAAAGATTCATGTTCAAAAGCCATGTTAAAAACAATTGGAGAGGGCTCATTCTGCACCTCTTATGTTACAGAATGGATTAAAAGGGATTTAATAGGAAAAGGAGTATTGCCTAGAGGTAGGAGTCTGGAATGGCTTTTCACTGCTTGCTTCCCTGCTCTGCCAACCCCATGGTCTGACCCTTTGGTTAAGATTCCTGTGAATGAAGATGGTTTATTACTTGCAATAAATTTTGTTTCTAAACTCTGAAATGGTGGGAGTATCAGGAAATAGGAGTGTCACCTCTGCCACATCAGTGCTCCCAGACTCTGGGATAAGTAATGTTGCATTGAACAAAATCTTGTTTCTCTGGGGTGATCTACAGCTTTAGGAGAAATTCCTGGTGAGGATCACAAAGGTGAAAAGCCCATCCATACCTCAGTTTTCCTGTCTAATTACAATGAATATGTCATTTGCAGTTGTATCGCTTCCTGGACTAATGTGTACATACTGCCTTTATAAGCTCCTCCAGGAGCTCCAGCAAAGACATAAGAAAGGTGTTTAATATCAACCTGTTCAAGTACACTAACAAAACAGAGCATAAGAGCATTGATTTCAATGGGAGGATTCCTGTTTTCCACCCTGACAGCATAGCAAATATTGCCAACCTTGCCTGTGAAAGAAGTGTTACTGCCCAACACTGCAGTGACACTGCCTGAAACTGCAATTGCCACACCACCGGGCTTTGTTGCTTCCCAGTGGACAGATACAAGCCTTGTGCTGGGGACTATCATGAAAATGTGTTGAATTCACATGAATACCTTCTAGAGTCCCAACTTGGTCACATATTCTGTGATGAGGATTTCTAAGGAATTTTCCCTGGTACACATAGTCCTTTCCTTCATTAATGAGAACCTAGCTGCTGTGTGTCCTGGTTTCAGCTGGCATAGAGTTAATTTTCTTCTTAGTAGCTGGTATAGCACTGTGTTTTGGGTTTAGGATGAGAATAATGTTGATAACACACTGATGTTTTGGTTGTTGCTGAGTAGAGTTTACACTAGGCAAGGACTTTTCAGCTTCCCATGCTCTGCCAGGTACACAAGCAGCTGGGAGGGGGCACAGCCAGGACAGCTGACCCAGACTGGCCAAAGGGCTATGCCATACCGTATGGCGTCATGCCCAGTATATAAGCTGGGGGGAGTTGGCCAGGGGGCAGTGACTGCTCGGGGATTGGCTGGGCGTCAATTGGCAGGTGGCGAGGTGTTGCATCACTTGTTTTTCCTGGGTTTTGTTCCTCTCTCTCTCTCTTTGTTTTCCTTTTCATTACAATTTTGTTGTTGTTATTATTATTATCTTATTTTATTTTTTTTTCAATTATTAAACTGTTCTTATCTCAACACGTGAGTTTTCTTACTTTTGCCCTTCAGATTCTCTCTCCCATCCCACCCCAGGGGGGAGAATGAGCAAGCGGCTGTGCGGTGCTTGGTTGCCAACTGGGGTTAAACCACAACACTGTGACATCGTCCGGACCTTTTTACAGCTTTTTACAGCTTCAATAATAGTGTGAAGTCCAAATACATTGAGTCACTAAGCAACATCTTTCCCTAAATTAGGCTGTCCTTGTTTGCAGTCAGTAGCAAAAGCCTTTTCAGGGCTGCTCTGCCAGCTTAAAATATCCATGGCAAAGTCAGGACTTAACTATTCCTGACCTTCTGTTAAGCTTTCCAGGATGTCTGCAGTGAACTTGGAAACCTCTTCCTCTGCAGGAGAACTATCTGTGTTTAAGCTACACCTCCTGCGTCAACTTCTAAGCATTGCTGTCTTGGTCCTTGAAGATCTGATGGAAGGCTAAGAGTCCAAGAGAAAATTCAGCATCAAAACCTAAACCTGATTTTTCTGCTCCCAGATTGCATTGCAAATGCGTGGCCAAGTTCAGCAGGTGAGGTTGCACAAGTAGGCAGTGTTCAAGATTAGCTGCTTTTGTAAGACATTCTACAGGAGTTGAGCTCTTTTAAGTCCATATTGTAACAATCACCTAAGACATCTTTGTAACCAGGCATTTGAAGGGCTGTTCAGTTCCACTGGTGGAAGAAATTAAGAATTCAATGGTTCTGTTTCACAGAGGCTCTCTTGAAGATAATTAGTTGGTTGCATAACTGCACAATTGTTCCTGTTGGATTCTGGAGCGTTTTCCTTCCTCCTTTTTCCCCTCTGTGGTTAATTAAACAGACAAAATTATAGTTTAAAAAATTGTTTTTAAGGCAAAAGCTTGTTAGGGATTGGAGGAACTTTGTGGGCTGCTGAATGCTATTTGTCTAATTGAGAGACTCATTCCTGATAAATGTGTGCTTCAACCTCATCTGAGGTCCACAGAAATCAAGCAGATGTGCTGATACTGTTGTGAACCAGTATCACTACGAATAGAGTTTACACGCTACATCTTGTAGGAACCAATGAAACAAATCTGTTTTTTGTGAACCTCAGTAGGAAACTATAGAGAATATAGGTGCTTTTGAAAATGAGATTACAGATGGTATTAACATTGACCTACTCAAAAAGCAGTTTGTCTAGCTATAAGTATTTCAAGAATATCTGTCATTAAGATATGCTTTTGGTAATGGTAATGAGCTGTAGCTGAATCCTTTCTAAGACAGCAATTTTCCCTTGGAAAATACGAATCTAGTGAAATATTTCCCATGGTGATTTGCCACTTTTTAAAATGGGATATTTTGATAAGGCCAGAAAATGTAATTGAAACTTTTGTTATATAAATTAATGGGGAAGATATGAGGTTGATTTGATGCATCTGAAGTGAAGTACTTCCAGGTTATTTGTTTTGCTTGTTTCATGTTATTTGTTTGCTTTGTACTTGGTAAGAGAGGATGTTTTGAAGTCTGGATGTTGTCCCATATCCAGCGAAACGGCAACTTCTGCTTTTAAAACAAACAAACCACCTCCTCTGTTTGGAGGAGGAGAGTTTGCTTGTTCTTTGCCTCTGTTCTCCACACTTGCAACAGAAGAGGAAATAAAATGCTGTTAATTTTCATGGTTCTCATCACACAGCAAAGTCTCAATGTTTTTAGAGGAAGAGCAAGGGAAAACCTTGGCTGGATTTGTCTAGCTTTCAGAAAATGTTGATAAAAATGTTTTGTGGTGTGGTAAACTGAAAGACATGAGTCCATAGTAATATTTATTAAAATGAAAGTTTTGAATAGTGGAAGTTCTCTCAATATAAAACAACTTTGAGTGATAAAGGTAAAGTCCAGATGATACTTGCTAAGTCTCTCAATAGCTGTGGTAGGAAAAATTAGCCAACATTTGTAATGTAATTATAATGAACAGCAAGAAATTCTTCAAAAAGAAAACTGGTGTTTAGATGTCATACTTAAAAGGAACTCAAAAGGGACTAAAGGCCATCTGCTCTCCTGCAGATCTCCCAGATAAAAGATGAAAGTCCTGATCTTTCACCACTTAGTGTAAGTTTGTCTGCCAACTTAAATATTGCATGCTTGAATCCTTATTGCCTATATTCCAGATGCCATCCCAGCGCAATCAGCCTGGCAGAGAGAATTTTACCTGGCAATACGAGTTAGGCCAGCTGCATCACTGCTAATGAGCATCTAAGTACTGTCAGTGTGAGGGGCTACACATGTGGCCGAGATATACCCCTGGATTCTGGAAATGCCAACACCAAAATTGTAACAGATATTTCCAAGAACTGCTGGTGACTTCTGGAGTCCTGACCACTGAATCCTGTGAAGATATTTGCACCTGGGTTCCCCAAATCCCCAGTCATGCAGTTCTGTCACTTCCTAGAGAAATCCATCCTTACATGATGTGCATATTTATGTTCCTCACCAAGAAAAGCAGCTTCCAAAAGCTTCCTTGGTGTTTAAAAAAAATAATAAATCTGTTAAGTTGCTGAAGGTCAGTGTATAACGGCATGACATCGGATGTGACACCACTGCTAATCTAATAAGAGGAAAACAGATGTGGGAAGCTCCTATGTTTTCCTGCTTATTAAGATCAGATTTGTCCTGTGATTATAAATCTTTTTTGCCTTCTGGAGATGTGGATGCTTAGACAATACTCTTAAAGATGCATTTGAGAGTTATTAAGAGGTGGTTTGGCATAATGTCTTCCCTATCTGCTGTTGGCACTAATGTAGTAATGAGATAAATGTTATCCCCTTCAGAAGTAATTAGGACAACTGTTTTGTGTGTGTGTGCATCTCGGACAAGTATGAAAGTGCTACAGATTTCATAATCTTCGCTGTTTTTTCTAAAGACAATCATCTGGGTTTAGCAAACCCTTCCTGCTTCAGTGGCCAGACTTTCGAACAATGGCTGCCTTGGTTTCCTTATTATTTATTACTTAACATCAGTTAAGTGTTTCTATTTCCAGAGTCTTATTTTTCACACTTGATTGGACTTCTGTTTGAATGTTTCCCGGTACCAAACACCTATTTATACATCTACAGTTAGGAGAGCTGATATTTCTTGTGGTGTAACTCTGCAGAGACCAGTTTAATTAGTACTCATGGGGTGGTTGCAAACCCTAAAACTCAGTTACATAGTGGGTGGGAGAATGGACTTGAAATCTCTCTTATTTTTCTTGTAAATTTATGTTATGCAGTCATACACTCCTTCTCTAAAGCTACCACAGGCAGTGTATTTACCCTTTCTTGGTGTCTAATAGCATTGCCAATTATCATGAACCTGTAAACAAGAAATGCCAAAGGTTCATTAATTTTAAAACCAAAGTGAAAATGTGGTCTGAGGTAATGTTCTAAAGGATGCCATAAGGGTGGCCAGGTGAGCGTGAAAGCCCATCAGGGGTTATTAGCTGAATCCCCATTACTCCAATCTGCCCAAATGAGTACATTGCAAGCAGATGTTTTACTGCCTTCGCTCAGTGTGGTGCAGCTGCCGTTCCAGCCTTGGAAATACCAGCTCCTTAGATTAACAAAGAAATCCAAGGTTGAAGGTAATGATGTCTGAAAATAAACTAGAAATGGCAGGCTGGTGAAAATTAGGCAGGGTTGATTAAAAAGAACATAAGGATCTCTAGCAGTGTTTAAATACACCTGCCACCGTGAGATCATTTGAAACCTGTGTTTGAGTTTGACAGTGTGCCCACTTCCAGCATGTCCCAGATCCATCCCTGAAAATTTCAGTGATGTGGTGTGGATGGGGTGGAACAAGGAGGGAGGAAGGATGTGAAGTTAGTGTAAACTTGTAAGAATTATAGCCTAAATCCCCATTGTCTTTGTATTTCCCTTGTGAACCTGCTCCAATGTGTATCAAATCAATGAAAAGACTACTCTTAACTGAGTTAGGGTTGGAACCCAAAAGAACAGAGCTGTTCAACGTTTGGCTCTATGGTTACAAGTCAAGAAGCAAATGATGCTATTGTAGTCCCAGAGCTTGCCTTTGGCTGCAGCATCTCTGTGTTCATTGAAATGGCAGCACAAATCACTTCTTCGGGCTGTGACTCTTTTCATTGGAGACTGATGGGGCACAGATGGCAAATATCACAGTCCTTGCTTGTTCCACTGTCTGCAGGGAAACCATTCTTATGAAAAAGGGCTACAGAGTCAGACCCATGCACTTTTGTAAGATTGAATCCTCAGCTGGAATTGCATCTGCTGCACTCCATTGGTTTTACTTTTGCTTAGCAGACCATAAACAATTTGTTTACATAGACAGCTTTTCATCTTCCACAGTGAATCATAAGTGAGTTCTCTAGGGATCAATCCCTGGTCTGGTTGTTGCTTTTCATTTATATACCAGGCTTGGATGATTTAGATCATCAGTGTTTCCATCTGAATTCAAAGGCAGCTGGTTTATGTCCTTTTCCTTGCACAAAGGATCTTACTAAAAATCTGCATTACGGATCTGGCAGATTAAGTTTTGCTTTGAAATACTTCGCTATAAACTAGAAAAGAGATGTTATGACCCATTTGCCACAGAGAAGAGAACCCCAGTCCCTCAATGCTAAAAATACAGGTCCCTCTCTCCACATAGTCATACTTTAATGGTCCTTTGGTGATAATGATGAGCTCTTACTCTGTATGTGTTATTGACTAAAGTGAGAGACAATGTGCCTTACAGAGGGACAGTGTCTCACAGACAGAGCTAGAAAAAGATCTGAAATGACAAAACAGGCTGAGGTGATGTCCTAAAGGTAACCAGGTGGGCATGAAAGTACATCCAAGAGTTCTTAGCTAATAACTGGACTTTTTGTAACAGAGTCTGAACATCTGTGCTGTAGTGCCACAGGATGAGCTACAGTTGTAAGCCTCCTGAGAAGGGCAGCCTGGGGCTTAAGAGTATCTGGAACCCGAGAGAATTGAAGAGAGATCCTGTTTTACTTGCAAAGTTTCACGCCCAAGGTATGACCCAGTTTTAGTTATCTGTGTAGTAACCTACAGAGCAAGTGTGGCACACAATTCTGGTAAGTCTCAGGTCAAAACAGCTGACTGTTTTGAGGAGTTTGAATTTAGGTTTAATTTTTAGAATTTTTTAAAAATATGTATAATTTAGCTTTTAGAATTTTACACATCTGATTCAATGTACTTATGTTTGCGTAGTTATGCCTCCAATGGCTGAAGGTTTCCAAAATGACTACCAGCTGTCCATATTTCACGTATCATTAGTTATTTAAAAACTAACCTCTCCCTCTTCTGGAGCCCTAATAACATATGAATCTTGATTAAAAACATTTCCACTGAAATGTCAGTGTTGGGGTGATTTCCCTTGCTCAGTCGCAGAGAGGTAACAAAGATTAATAGACCATGGTGTTAGTATTAACCTTAGAGGAAAGCAGATGCTGCAGCTACTTAGTTGTGAAAAATACTGGATAAAGTAGTGTGATTATTCTTTGCAACTGCACCAAATGTACTTAATTCAAATTAAGTCTTAGAAGGTACTGCCTTTTCCTGACAAATTGTTTATTTAAAAAATTACTCTGGAGCAAATAATTCATTACCTTCTCACATTGCATTTGGTGATTGCTTATAATAAGAGTCCACTTTGAGAAGCAGTTGGCTTTTTCCTTCATTACACATACATAGACCCAAAGAATTTTTTATACTCTGGTAAACATAATTTGTATTTCACGACGTGTTATGAGTTTCTCATTGTATGAATGTCTTAAAATGAATTTATAAATAATTTTTATGGTTCAGTGAGAAAAGCCATTAAGGTGTTTAAAATGTTTGGAAGTGCAGGAGTTGAAAGAGTAGTTTGATATATATGGTGCAATGGGAGTTGGGAGCTGTAAAGGAATGTTGTTGTAGTTTAGCAAAGAAATCTAGAGGGCTTCAACTAGAAATTGTTAAAATTACTAGTTGTAGAAATAGTATAGAATTTAGAGATGAAAGAACATGACCAACATTTAGTAATAATATCACAGTGTTTGTTTACTTATGGTAATCTATTTAGATCAAGGTAAATGCATAATGTTAAATACATTTTTAAATGTTTAAATAAATATGTGCAGGTCTGCAAATAATCTAGCTAGTAAGGCATTATCAACAACTCCTCCCCCTGCCCCTGCAACTGTTTAGTCTAAGAAATGCCACTTATGATCCTGCAAAAATCTGGTATTGGGACTCCAGGCTGTCCTGGCAACTATTTATTACTCTGGACAACAGAACATCTAAGAAAACCACTGTATTCTGTGAATCCCAGAATCTCAGAGATGAATTTCTGTTCATGCTTTTCCTTTTTTCTCCTCTAACATTAAGAACATAGTACTAAATTAATGGGTAATAAGTGTAAATTGAGTGAAGTATGAGTCTATGCTAATGTATATATAAACTTTCCTCAATGAACTGCTCAATCGCCTTCATTTAGAAGAAGAACAATTGATGTCAGATCTAACTGGCTTACATGTCCCAGGGTAAGGCTTCTTAACTCTATTTTTGTATGGCATTTTTAATTAACTTAGAATGAGCATTTGGACACATAAATTTCAATTCAAATGTGTGCAAGCATTTTTATATTTGCATTTGGCTGCCACACTCTTCAGAAAGGGATTTTGTTTCATTCTGGTTGTTCTTGCCAAATTTTCCTGGTGAATGTGCCGGCATCAGTCGACAGTCACAAGAGGGACCAGAGCTGCCGCACATACACAAATGCCTAGGTTCAAAATGATCCCTACTCATTGAATCCCATGATAATAGATTATATTTGTAGGTACTATTTATTGCTCATCTGAAGTAAAATACGCAATGTCTTAACATTACTTTAGCCACCAGCTAAATTGTTACACTGTTAATTAGAAGCCTCAGAGTATCATGTAGTTTTAAGGCAACTAGTTTTGCTAAAGTATGAGTGTTGACGCTGGCAGAAGAGGTGCTGTCATCAAGCATAGTGACGTTTATTCTCAGCAAAGGCTTTTTTCAGCACATCGATTTATATAGCGTATTTATATTGTGTTCAGCTTTGCTTCATGGTCTTGGAAGACAAGACCTTCTGGATTTAAAAAAAGTAAATAAAGCATCATACCTAGTTATTTATTTCAAATGCTGGTTGTGGAGGAAGTCTGTGACCGATATAGAAAATAAACAGGGTATTTCTAGGCTACTGCTAATAAACTGATAGGGGAACTTTAATCCGCTTGGGGATTAAAATGTCATAGTTGATAAGGAATTTTCTTTATATAACTGCATAAGTCAAGCTGTTAATTTAAATAAACAAAGAAAAACCCCAAACACACAGAGACAACCAATAACCTAAAACCAAAAACATTTTCTGCAGAATTTTTCCCCGCTAGAAAGCGATACAAGAAATACCTCAGTTGTAGCAGAGTTTTGTTATAAAGCAGAGAATCAAAAAGTGGCTAATGGTTCTGGTCTAGTCTCTTGACCTCCCTCTTTTTGAATCTCAGGTTTTGAGATGACTCGAGTGTGCAGATGTTTAGAAGTACAGGTTAGCTTATGGTCTCTCATTGAAGCTGTCAATGAGTGTCTGAGTAGGCTTTTTCTTTAAGGAGACACTTTACTAAATATTACATCTTACATAGCATGTAGGGATTGCCATGGCAACAGTTCATTTTGAATTACAAAACAATTAGATATTAAACCCCCACATAATCCATCGCCATGTAAATTACTGCCAAGAGGCAGGTAGTGACTCCAGTTTTCTTCTGAAATTACATCACTTACAGAAGAAGAGGATGGAGTAATGGCTTCAGGAAATGTCTCCTGCCCAGGGAGGAGATACATGGCAGGAGCAGAAGTACTGCAATGGAATTTATTTGCTCCTTATCCATCATTATCAGCTGGACTATGGCTGGGTGGATTCAAACCAAGCAATTGCATTTGGATGAGCCTAAATTCTTTGGTACCCTGCTGAAATCAGTAACTTGACTTCATGAGAATCAAGTTTGCCCTTTTCAAGTTGAGGGAACACTTGAGTTCTAGATCCATGTGAATTTTGGGAAAAGTGGGCCAAGGAAAGGGTTTTTTCTGGTAGAAAACTCTGCAGCTGCAGGATAGGAAGGCTTTTCTTTATCATTGCACAGTATGCTTTTAAATCCTGGTGCAGCATAACATAAGGAAATGGGCTGTAGTTTTACCTGCAGCCTTTGGGTGCAAGAACCGGACACATTTCTTAGAGACACGAGGAATGACAATCACTTAAAACAACTGGTGTCAGGTTTTTCTTATGAGAATTGGTGCATTTAGACTTTCCTGAAAATACTTCAGGTCTTAATTTCAAATTACATTTATGTTAAAGTATCTGCAGGAGGTTTTAAAATAAGATAATGTCCCAGTGCCGACCAGGAAACTTATTCTGTATTGCTCTTGCACTGCACCAACAGACACAGCTGAAACTTCAATGAAATGGGAGTTGGGGGAGAGAAAGACTTGCAGAAAACCCAGCCACCCATCTGGAATTTCACTGCCCTTATAACAATTCCCCTACTGTACCTATGGTAAGAGGTGTCAGACTCGTCAAACATGCAGGCTCACTTTCACTTGAGGTACATGAATAAATTACATGGTAAGGAAATGCCATCTAAGGCTCTTGACAGTCTCTTATCACCTCTGGTTTAGCAAAGGCCTGTTTGCATTTGCAATTGCTGAATCATTCTATTGTGGCCTAAGCTGCTACTTCAGTATACAAAATATTTCCTCAAAGAAGTGGTTGGTGTAATCTAGAGGAATAAGCTTTTTCTTGATTCAATGACACTCCTCTTTAATTTTAAACACAGGTGTGAGCCTAACAACTTCTAAGACTTAAAGTGCACGCTTATCACTTTATATTTAAACACTATGTTAGAAAAGGGCTAAAACACTTGCCAGTGTGTTCTGATAGTTTGAGAGCTATTAAAATAGATTTTCAAAGAATGAATCTACAGCTTCATCTTCAATACTACTTTCACAGGATAGGCAAAGCCCGTGTCCCACTCTGCCCTGCTTGCAGTGTTAGAGCTGAAGGAAGGATGAGTGTCCTGCCTCCTACCTTCAAACAGCCCCTTGCACACTTACACTGCTTGGCTCTTGCACACCGTTGTCATGACATTGCCTGCGAACTCCAGGAGGGTATAATTCACATGGCTGTGTTTTGAACTGTAGACCTTGAAGCATTGCTGACTAGCCTGCTGTGCCATGGATGACAGCAACTTTGGAAACTTCTAGTAAACGTGACAAAGGGCACCCTCTGAGTAATGTCTTTCCCATAGCAAGCATCCTTAAAATGCCAAAGGAAGAGGAAAGGGTTTGTCACAGAGGCAGGATATCTCAGTTTTACCAGACTCATGTGCCTTGCTGAATGAAAGATCGGACAGTAAAAAGATGGAGCTGGCTCCAATGGGTGGCCAACCAGTATGTCTAAAGCCTTAGGATCCTGCAAAAGGTGCCTTGCTAGGGTTCTATCATGTCACACAGTGGGCTGATTACAGTGAGCAAATGACTATGTTTGGGAATGGAAATAATTGCTTTTGGGTTTGTGAGCTGCAACCACAAATTTTTTCCTGTACCCCTGTTGTCAGAAGAAACTGTTCTCTTATTTCCAGCTGAGAGACCCTTTGTGTAGCTGGTGCTGTCTGCCATGATTAGATGGAGTATTGCACTAAAAAACTCCTTAAAGTCTTACTTAGGTAGAAATGTCCAATTCCCTTTTGACTGAATTGGTGTCCTGTAACGATAGTGGCTTTACTTTAATTAAAACAAACAAACAAAAAGATATCCCCTCCCCCCCAAATCAATGTATTGCTAGTGACTAACTTTTAGTAGGAAATTATCACTTTGTCTTTCAGAAACTTTCATTTGGCAGCTTCTTAAATATTTTATTTTCATTAATTAAAACACTCTGGTGTTTTTGTGTAGGAAGTTAGTTGATTTTGCAAATTCCTTGCAGGGATTGAAAACGTCTACCTCATTTTCTAGGACATTTGTCTGTGAGCCAGGCTTGAAAATGAGAGGTTTTCTTGATTGCTAGAATTCCACAGTAAATGTCAGTATGAATAGAATTAGAATTTTTATATATCACCACCCCTCTCTTCTGCTGTAGGTAGGCAGCAAAATACATGTGCTGGCTAATGGTAAAATGTCATTGCTCTGTTGTAAGCACTAGTGGGTATAATCCACATGTGGGGGTGATATTTTGTCTGCTAGAGGTCAGTTTAGAAAAGGGCATGGAGAAAGAAGGGTAAGAAAAAGGGCATTCTGTGAGCTGGAAATGATGGTAAAAGTTTTGTCTGCACTGGAAAACTGCTGTTCAAGCAATGTTGGTGTAATTGACCAGCACATTTCCACTTCAGAATTAGATAAATTGGTATAGAAATGCTTTTTACACAGGTAGCATGTCCCTGTGGGAACAGGGGCTGCTACCTTGGTAGAAGGCATCTTCATGACTTGAAGTGCAAGTGCGTCAAAGCTGTGTTTTTACACCTAAAGGTTAATAAAGGTTAATGTAGCTGTGCAGAACCATTGAAATGACAATAATGGCATGAACTCAGAATAACAGCAGAACCACTTCTGGTTTTTATTAGAAGGCAGTACAGAGGCAAATTCCCTGTCCTCCCATGGCAGAAGGCCCTTGTCACCTCCCACTGTCGCATCCTTGAGAAAGGATCCCTTCTGTTGAGGACCAGTTGAATTGCAGTGGCATCTCTACTAGCCTTGTTTCAAGGACAGAGGAGTTGTAACTAAGCTAAAGCTGGTGGTGGTGACATGCTTGCATTAAACATGAGGGGGTGTGCTGCTGCCTGTGATCTATGTAAAGCAGATGATAATATACTCCTGCCTCTTCCTCAAAACTCACATCGATAAGGATAATGAAAGGTCATCCACTAAATCTGACATTCCTTAAAACAAGAGCTTCCATTCACAGAAAAAAACTTGCTAAATGTATAATTGTCCTATTTTGACTGGTTATTCTCTTTTGACCGTGTTGGTGTGCATGGTGTTTTGTTTTTGTTTTTGTTTTTTTTTTTTTTTTTTTTTTTTTTTTAGGAGAGCAGAAGTATGGAAGTGGCATTATTGGTAAAGATTCCTACATCTTTTTCCCTCCTCCTCTCCTCCACCCAGTGTCTGGGAGCAGTGCCTGCCAAATTAGGTTTCCATCTTAATTATTCCTGACATTTTCTCCAGGATGCTATGATCCACTGCAGGGATTTGCAGTTTAACATGCTAGTCATTTTTTATTGCATGGAAATGTGAACTGAATAAATTGATATGGGCTATTTTTGTTGTGAACTATTTAATTTTGGATGATTACATCAAAGTGCAAGAAAGTTTTACCAAGTTAATAAAGTTTAAATTGAGTTCTCCTATAAACACTGCACTTGAAGGATGTCAGCAAGTGTGGTAGGCTGAGGGTCTGTTATCCTTAATTGGGATAGCCTGATAAGGAAAAAATTGTATTCCAAGTATTGATTTAAAAATATACTCTTGTTGAAATGGAGAAACTCAAATTATATCAGGAGGTAATCTGAAAGAGTACAACAAGTTTTTTACCCTCAAGTCAGCCTTTTCTGTTCCAAAGTATAGATAAAAATCTATAAATAATAATATGAGATCATGTTGCTTGCTGATACAGTTTGTTTTTTTAGGGCAGTTCCTGCACAAATGGTGCTTAGGACCGTATTCTGTATTCTTAAAGAATATTTTAAGAATAATGGTATATACAGTTTAAGGACATTTTGGCATGCAAGAAGTATTTGAGTCAGTATTAAATAGTCAAGTCTGTTGATTGGATATTCTGTAGTCATTTTTCAGAAAAATTAAGATGATGCTATTATATGTTGATGTTCTTATATGTTAAGTTAATAAGTAAATGAATTAAGTTGTTAAGTTTCAAAAGTCTAGCATGTTTGGAATGTAATGAAGCAAAATGCTCTGTTTTCGTTTAAAAAATAAAAGCAATAAGCAATGGAATGATTGAAACCAGGCTCATAATTCAGCTTGTGTCACGCTACCCCACTTCAGTTCTAGGTAACAGAATATCTGTGCTGCTTGACTGTACAGTAAGTAATGTTGGTTGGCCTGGTGGTTGCTGCTGGACCAAATGTGTACTGTGCTCTGCTTGTTCCCTTCAGTGGAGATCCTCAGTGTGGGTCTTTTTACCTTTCCAGGAGCCTTGTTTCTGAGGTTGGTTTTCATTATTTCAGAAAAAAAAATGAAAATAAATCCAGTCTTTAAAAATGGATTACACAACCTCTTTACAGGATTTTTTTTTTCATGAGCTGCTAACATTAATTAATGGCTATAGAAGCAATCTAATTGGGGAATAGAAATAATATCACTTGCTTGATATAGTGAAGTAACAAAGTACGCATGTTGAAGAACAGATATAGAAGTTTTATAGCTTGCTTAAAAGTGGGGGGGGAACCTAAAGCCTTCAGGAATATTACAATTGCCTCATGTTCAAAGAAAGTGCAATTAAATAAGCCATTAGTTATGGATTATTCACTCAGCTTGACTGTTGGATATTTGAGTAGCACGTTAACCTTGAAATGACTGTTTTTATAGCCCTTATTGTTCACCAATAAATTAGATCTGCATTAAAAAAACACCCTTCCTGGGCTTGATCTTGCAAAGAAATTTTGCTGCTGCTTATTGTATCACAGCTGGGAGACTGAGGCATCACAGTGGTATGAGCTGCATGCACATATGGAAGAAGATCTTCCCTGCCTAAAATACTTTTAAATAACCGGGAGGAGGGGAGAAGAGGCAGGGCACTTTAAAAAGGGCAAAACTTTGCAAAGAAATTAAAGGTCAATTGTTATCTAACCAGCCAGTGTCTGTAAAAGCATAAAACCTTCCTCTGGATCTCACGGAGTCCAGCACCCAAATGCAGGTGTCCCTTCCCTGTCTCAAACTCCTCTGATTATTAAGTATGTTCAAAACTGGACAGGAATTAGCCTTTTGCAATGACAGGCACCCTCAGGTCATGCTCTCAGGACCATATAGTAGAAATGATTTTTATACAGGTATTCTCACCTACCTGTTGCAGCAGGGGAGGAGTGAGAAAATATGGCATGAGACTATTCCATGTCGTCAATTGGCAAAGTGCCCTCACTTGAACATATGCAGCAGTACCTGTCTTTGCAGCAAAGGATTGAAATGTGCGCTGAACACATTCAACTTGTTTGGATTTTCAGTGGCATGCTACCCTGGTTATAGGTGTGCTCTCAAACTGGCACCATATGCCTGTGTAAATTGTCAATAACTGGAAGGTACTTTGAAATGAGTGTAATTAGATCAGAGTTGAGCTAACTTTTTTCTGAACAGCATATGTAGTCCACCTGCTTTGGGTTGTCCAACAGCAAAAACAATGTTCAGCTTGAATGTGTTGGCACCTCATTTTTCTTCCAGTCTTGTAAAACCAGGTAATGCATTTTTTCATTTCTTTTTCTCAGCTGCCTTTCACTGACTGATACATATCTGCTTGGTCTCCTTTTTCTCGTTTCAAGTTAAATAAATAGGAAAAGGAGGTGGTTCAGAGATATTGGTTGCTGTCACAAACACATGTGTCTATGCCCTGTTGCCTAAATCCATTATTGCATTACCTGAGTATAGACCAGTATGTTTCTATGTGACCGCACAAGCTAAACAATTTAATGTGATTGCTATTAAATGCCTTCTTACATTTCTCAATGCAATCCATCACCAAATAAATTCCAGATGCAGTCAAACGAAATCTAAAGTGAGCACATCCGAAGGCAATGAACTGTGCAAAACAACTGATACAACACATATCTAAAAACCCCAGAACCTTCCTTGTGAGACTGGCTCACGATGTGATGTCTGAAGGGAAGCTGATAGAAACAGTAGTGTTTAGCGTTGTCTGCCATTTGCCTTGGCACTGACACCCTGTCCTCCTCAGCAGCTGATATAACTTTTGATTGTTCTCATTCTTTTCTTTTTACCAGGTGTGATCCCAACAGTAGCAGTCATGTTTCTTTTGCATTATTTGTTGATAGAAAGAGGGAACAAGACAGACAAGAACACCCCTTCTTTTGAAGACTCATCATTGTTTGAAGTGCTGATGGAATGATGTTCATTATTGTATTTGTTACCACCTCAAAATGAGAAGAGAGAAGCAGCTAACCAAAGCCTATAAAAAAGACCATTTTTTTCTGGTTTCACCTTCAGATTATTTTTCACTGCAATTACACAGAGCAGTGTATTAAACCAAGCAGTACAGACATGGTCACTTAACATGGTCACTTAGCAGAAAGAAAAGCTGAAGAAAACCCTACCCTTACTGTGAAAAAGAGTTGGTTTCATCTTTCCATTCTAATGCTTATAAAACCAAGTAATTTCTCATCAGACACCACATTCTTTTCAGAGATCTGATACAGGGGCAAATACTTTTCTTAGCAATACCTAAAACCCAGGACAAGTTCCTGGGCTGTTGCATATTGGCAAAGTGTTGTTTCTCCTAGGGATTAATGAAATGATAGCTTGTTCAGAGATCTATCCATAGTGACTATGTGGATCTCCAGTTGAAACATACAGTACGTTTTATGTTTAGGAACATTTAGGTATAGAGGACACATTAGGACTTCTGCTACCTTTTTTTTTTTTTTTTTTGTAATGTCATCATAAAGAAAGAGTAGGTCTATGACTGAATTTAACAGTTTCTGTGCTTTAATAAAGAGAAACAGGACTAGGCAGACAGATTCCCCATGTACACCATCAACCAACCACATTAGAAATGTAGAATGAAGTTTTCATTGCTTAAAGGGGGAAAGCTCTTATTTGAATTCAAAATAAATCAGAAATATTAATTTATTAATGAAATTAGTTTAATAATGTATTTAAAAACTATTAAATTAATGTTTCTCATTAGAGGCACAGCCTAATCATTCTTTGCAAGCAAGGGGAAGAAAGTAAAGCAATATCGTAAAAGATCAAATAGTGATTCAAAATTAATTAATCCAGCATTATATAAATCAGGTAGCTTCAATAAAACTAGTTCAGTATTCAGTTCTTATGGGCAAAATTAAAAATAAAAAATGCCTTAATTAGTGCCTTTTCATTCAATCTAGTTGACCTATTTATTTTTAATTGAGCTACAGGGTGCTAAACATTCTGTGAAAGTGATAATTGCAGTAGTAAACTTTTAAACATTTCCCTCTGGACTTAATGCCTTGTTTTCTGGAGAATATCTCAGAATAGTGGATAAAATTGGTACCTTGCTGTTCTGGGAGTTGCTGTTCTGTTTCTTCTCTGGTTGCTGGCCTGCTTTTATTTTACATGTTATGTAAATACCTCGTGGTTCTTGTTACCACGTCTTTGCTTTGAATATGTTAACATTTATTTTGCAGGACATGGTATGTGAGCTAGTTAAAAGAACTGTTTGAATGGACAGTAGTGTAACAGATGGTGTTGTTAGCTTCAGTAATTTGTAAAATTAAAAATATGGTATGCTCGACAACTCTTTCAATGTACTATTACTTTTATATTATATTTATACCAATATAACTTTTTGCAGTGAAGTTTGCTTGCAATCCTAGAAGTAGACATGTCCTGAAACAGTTTCATTCTTAATAACAAAATAAGAGAGGAAAACCAGATCAGAGACAGAGTGAAGAAGGGACCAAGATCTTTTCATGAACCTCATCATATGCACTGAATAATGTTATTGTGGCCAATGATGTGAACTGGAGCTGAACGACTGGCTGGTTAAACCAGTTGTTGTTAAACTGGTATTTCTCATTGCTGTTTTACTACCTTCTTTCTGCAGATTCAGATTTT
Organism: Platalea leucorodia; assembly: GCF_965183815.1. NCBI lineage: Eukaryota > Metazoa > Chordata > Aves > Pelecaniformes > Threskiornithidae > Platalea > Platalea leucorodia. Next base: position 89,774,994 of record NC_138858.1, on the reverse strand, counting down.
ACTGAATTTTCCAAACACTAATCCCCAGAAACAATTTTCAGCATTGCAGCCTGAAGAATCGCTCCCTCAAAATAGGCTCTTTTCAAGCTTTCACATGAAGAATTAAAGCTAATCTGAATGCCCAATGCTGAGGCCTCGAGTCTTAGTATCATTTTGGTAGTTCTTAGATGAGGTTGTGAAAGCAGCTTTGTTACAGACTGAGAAAATATTAAAAGCCCAGGTAAGATTTATGCAGTCCCCACGGTGGTTTTTAATGAAGACAAGTTAGTTAATCTAAGCCTCATGTCGATTCTGATTCTGGGGAAGGTAAGAACATCCTGAGCCTGCCTCACTCCTCCAGTGCTTAAGTATGTGTTTAGCCGCCAGCGCGCAAGAAGTCAGTTTGTATTATTCACTCGATTTAAACGCTTGGCATCTTATACAATCAAACACATAGATCTAGTTCATTCTGCGACAGATATTTATTGCTGGGTCATAAATGTGATTCCATCTGGCTGACAACATTTGTAGGCTCCCTGAAATGCCTGTATGCTCATACACATGACAAACAACTTCTGCAGCTAGAATGACCTGTAACAGGAAAATAAAACCAGCAAACAAACATGAACTGGGTTTTGGATTCTGTCTGGTTATTTTCTGCCTTCCTTTCTGACTAGAATGGGTTATACCAGCTGATGCAGTGAGAAGAAATGTTATAAAAGGACGAGGTCTGGAAATCTTCAGCCTCGTGTTAGACTTTTAAATTTGTATCTTGAGCACCTAAATATCCATTACCAGTCGCAAATGTTTGAAAATCATGAACCAGGATCTCTCAAAATAATGAGAGAGAAATTACATATGAAATACATAAGTATTACTTATGAAATACCTAAGTAATTGCCTTCTGCTTCATCAGTGTTAAATGCACACAGACATCATATTTTCAAGTTTTGGCCACTGTCTAAAATATCTTTTAATTTATATTCTCATACATTCCAACAGCGATGGCTTGAGGATCACTTTCAAATGATATAAATCACAAAAGTTGGCAATACCAAAGATGAGGGTTGACTTCTCTGAATATGCAGAGCGACCCAATTGTCCCTGTCACATATTAAGGTAGATGTATGCACACACATTTTGTAGACCAAGTGTCCAAAATGAGCAAACCCAGACTGTCAAGCTCTGAAGTCATCACTTCTTGCCAGTTTTACTGTAGTCATTCTTTATGTAAAGCATCATTAAGGAGTTATTCAAACAGCTGTAGTGGAGATAATTTTTCTGTAGCTGAAGGAGCTATGGACCACTAGAGCACTCCAAGCAAACTGAGAGCACCCGTCTTTAGTTCATAAATGATACACAATGAAAGGGTTAGGTGCGTCTGGAACAGCAGCGTACCCTCTCCAGTACACTTGGGGTTGGAAACAAATAAATACAAACAAGAAACAGCTTGAATAAAGGAAGTTGCAGATCTCAATTCTGAGATCTCAGTGAACACTGCATACTAGAAGATGATCAAATGCTGAAGAAGGTTAAGGCTCAGCACTTCCTTATTCATCTTTGGCCTGTGTAGAGCATTCAGTTCAGGTTTGTGTGGCATTCCTGGAACTGTCTGTGAGCATCTAATGGGGATATTTGGGAAATTCAAAATGAAGATCACCTGCAATCAGAAGTCAGCACCTATGTTTCAGCCTGACTTGAGATGCCTCTGTGTAATTTTCAGACTTGCCATGCTAAGTGAATTTGCAATAAAGAACTTCATTGTTTATTGATTTTAGAGATGTATGTGGACATAAATACTGCCCTAATTGTTTTAAATTAGCAGAATTGCATCTGAATTTCAAATGCAACCCAAGATCTCTGAAACCCTTGTGCTCAACATCATGAACCTGAATATGACTCCAAACTTTATAGTGAGGACCTGTCTCAGTTTGAATAGTCAGACTTTGCTCTTAAAACCTCTCTACTGCTTATAATGCTTTATAAGCAGAGGATTAAGTGAGCTAACACTAGATAAAAGCATATTGAGGAACTGAGATGGAGAGAGCTCACATTGTGTGCTGTGTGATCCCACAGACCTTATGTGGGGTAGCACCTTTGAAGTGGATGAAGTTAATCCAGGTCTTCATCATTGTAACACAGATCATCATATGGTCTGAATGTTCATCGTGTAACACACTGAAATCTGAGGTTCTTCTCCTGGCACCAGTTGCTTCTAAAGTCCTTATAATTTGCTTTATAAAGGTAATATAAATGAATTTAGATATAGATCCAATTTTTCAAATGCTGCCAAGCTTTGAGCATCCACTCAGTAATCCACTACAGGATTTTGGTTTGACTTCTTATAGTTTGACTGAAAAGTCCCGTTGAACCTAATTTAATTTTTTCCACCATTTTAAAATGGAAAAGAACGGTAATTGCATATTCCTTAAAGAAATCTATACAATGAGTTAAATCTGCGTGTTTGGCATGATTTCTGTGAAGCCCTGAAACTCCTTCAATGATTCTTTCTTATGGTATGGATGACTCCTACCAAAGTAGCTGAATATATTTTCAGCGTTGAGGTATTTTCCTTCCCAACACCCCTGGAAAGCAAGGGCTGAAGAAACCAAATGGGTCACACATATTTGTGCTTTTGCTTTTCCAAAAGTATCTTAAGTCCAGGGAAGTAGATGCTGTACCCAAGTGCTTTTGAAAATCTCTCGCATGGCTTGCTCAGTGACACTTTAGGGCTTTGTAGGAGAGTTGAGAAGGGGGGTCCTGGTTCCTTAGGGCCCCCATCCTTAAGTACAGGGCCATCTTCCAGACCTATGAGACTTGCCATAAGGCTGTTCATCTTGCAAGACTACTTTAAAAAAACACGGAAAGACTTTTCCCTTCTGCAGACATGCTTCTAATTTAAATAAAAGCAATAAATAATCCAAGAATGAAATGCTGTTAGCTCCATGTGAAAGCTTAAGAGAGTATCACCTGTGTCTGTTACTTCTCCTGTGTAATATCTGTATATCTGGAGTTTCTATAATTTTATTTCATTCTTCTCTGCCAAGGGATTTCTTACAAAGCTTCGGTCTTAGCAGTGTGTTATTTATGATGCTCTAAAGGTATTTTGTTGTGGACAGCTTGTTCTTAAATGATAATGCAAATAAATTGAAATCTCTGTTTCCAAGGGCTCTGTACTGGAGGGTTGCTGTAACAGGTCATAAAAACCTAATTTCCAAAGCTCTCCTGAATGTGTAAATAAACAAGGGGGAACTTCAGCCAGCAGTTCTGAGAAGTTTGCCCTCTGTCCAAAGCATGCAATTATTAACTAGAGAAAGACAATTTGACCCTGGGACTCCGAGTGTAGTTACAGGCTGACACCCATCCCACCTTGGCTCAGCTCTGCAATGCAGAAGGCTCCTCTCACTCTGAGCTTAATTATGGGCTGTGGCCACACTCCTTATCCAGGGAATTCTAAGAAATGGCTTTTGAAGGGTTCATATATGGTTTCAGTGTGTTAACAAAGAGCTAATCACCTGTTTAGGATTAGTGATTAAAGAAAGGGTATTAAACTAAATAAAGCTCTTTTATTCTAGAATAGCTGTCTCTGTATGGTTATTAAAGAATATCTGTTTCTCTTTAAATTCATGCCCAATCGTAACCTTGAATTAACTTTCAAGTGTAGATAAACCTCTAGATTAAGGTGTTTTCTCTCTGGAAGGGGTGGAGGGAAGAGAATGAGCTATATAGAGAGGGATGAGGAACTGTCATTAATGTAGTCTTCCCATAATGTTAAACAGGAGGGAGACTGGAGCCTGGCCAGAGGAGTGGGAATACTGGGACAGCTCAGCATCTATGAAATCCCCAATATAGTATTGTAGGTACAACAGCTTCCACGATGGTTTGAAACCAGTTTTGTTTCTCATGTTGCTCTGAAGCTTCAAGCAGCTGCAGATTTACAGCAGCAGGAGACATTACTATATGTTATTATATTAGGTAGAGAACTGTACTAATATACAGTCTGTCAGGTCCAGGCACAGTTAAGGATTAATGAGTGGCCAGGCAATCTGCCATTTTGATGAATATCAAAACCACATGTACACAACTAAAGTGCACCCCAAAGGCTGCCAGAAAATGGCTGGTGTCTCCCATAACCCATTACCCGACTTTCTCACCCCACTCCAAAATAAGAAATGAATTGCATTTCATTTCTAACAATCACACATCATTTCACATCAAACAACGTGCCAGATCTTTAATACCATAATTACAGGGCATGCAAAGCATCGGTCACTGTCTAACTCAATTTGATTACACACCGACTGCCTTAAGTGATAGGGCCCAGCCATGGGTGTCCACCTGGAGGCAGTAAAGTAAAAGTCGAGCTTAATTTGATTGCTCTTCAAAGGGAAAGTAAATCACAGTAGATATTGGGATTTAGTGTTTTCAGCATTAGAATTTACATAAACCAGAGCCTAGATAGGAATTCAGCTGGCATTTGGCTGCAGACATGAGTGCAGGCACAGCAGGAATAGGCAGTATATAAGTTTTAGGAACAGCTGCAGAGGGCAATCTGATTCAGATGACCCCATGAAATCAGTTGATCCCCACTGGTTTTATACAAAGGTGACTGCGTGGCATTGGTTTGCTGCTTGTGAGGAACTAGGAGTTGATGGTCTGTGCAGCTTGGTGGTACAGCAAGGCTTTAGAATGTATCTGCTATGATAACAAATGGATGGGAGAAAGTCCTGCTTGATTATCCTTTATTCCAATTAGCCTTTCCTTTTTTTTTTTTCCCCCCCCCAATTACAACAGCTCTGAGCATTCTAGGTCTTGGCAGCAAAGATGTTGAAGCCTGCTGTTAGTACAGGCAAATATCTCTGGGCATCAGCAGCTTCTGCGGAGTCTGTAGCAAAGGGTGAGATGGCACTACATGGGAGATAGTGTGAGAGTAAAAGTGGAGATGATCTAAGAGTATGAAGGCTGATGAATTTAGCTTGGGGTCCTAGCTAATGAGGCAGGGGTGGGAAAATTATGCTAAGTTTGTTAGCGTAATTCGTTAGTCCTAGAGCATAGAACGCTTTTCTACGCAGACTTCAGGTCTTTGAAATCTCTGTGCGAAGGGCCCCAAAACCAAAAGGCAAAAGGCCTATTGTAAATATGTCTCTTTTGATGTTGTGATGAAAGAGTTATGTGGTAAAAACACTGTTTTGGTGCACTCATAAACATTTTGATTTGATCTTAGGGAGTAAACAAATAGACGAGTTGCAAAGTGTGAGTGAAAAAATGCACTGAGTGGGCCATAATCATCTCAGAGGTAACTCTGTGTTAAAAGCTTCTGTCAGGATAAGCCTGTCCTATTCTTGTCTTTCTTTGCTTTAATATTTACAGGTCAACAGGTGCCACTTAAGACATGGCTCTCTCAAGTTCCTGTTTGCTTTTTTGCCTGTTAACAGTATAGCCCAGCCAGCCAGAAACTGCTGGGTAAATATACAGAAAAGCAGAGCCACTTGTAAGGTTATAAATTGAACAGTTTACTTGATTTCCATTTCTGCAGGGAGCTGCTTCAAGTATAGATCATGTCAAATAATAATACAGTTTCTGAAGCAGCTCTTTGGTTAATTCTGCTGCTTTTGGGCTGCTGCGGCTCTGTCTGTTGTGTTCTGAACTGACCTGGAGTCAAACACACTGTAACAATATTTGCAAGTGCATGTTTTAATTTTACCTGCAGTTTAAATTTTATGAGGCAGTTATGTGTTAGTTAAAGGGCCTTTTGTAATGACTAAAAAGATCAGGTGAATTTTAAAATATTGGACACTTAAAACCTCATTGCTATTTTAATTAAACCAAATTTTAATATCTGAATGACATCTTTGTTAATACATTAAAGCTGTTTAGAGCTATTAATTGATATGTAACTGGGTAGCAATGAATTTATTATGTGGCTTAAAATACCGACTGGTGTGTTAAAGCTATTTCTGCCTCGTAGTTCTGTTAAATGCCAACTATAATTTGCTCTACAGGCTGTTGGAGACCTGACTATTGATTAAGTTACCTACCAGTGTGGGCTCAATAGCTGTCAGTGAACATTTATTATAAAATGGGTATGAAATATCTTGTTTGAGAGCATCAGTGATGTGAAGGCTCTGAGCTGAAATCTAGGAGAAAAGTGAGGTAAGGAAGAGTATGGTCTTTGACACCCAGCCAACAGTTTTTGCAAGGGCAGGGATGCTATCTTATCAAATGGCAGTTCAAGCATTGGTTTGGTGGATGAAATATTATGAAATAATATATTATGAAACAATAGTGTTACTGATGAAGTAAGTAGATTTTAAACTTTTTTTTTTTTTTTTTTTTTTAATTCTGATCACCATGCAGCCTCACAAGCAGTTGCATCTGCCTGGCTGAAAAGGCTGGGACAGGAGGTAAGAAGGTTAGTGGAAGTGATCAGGGTTAGATGGGGATCTTGGCTATGGCCCCTTCTGTAAAATTAAGGGAATTAGCCTTCTCTTATCTCTGCTTTTGCCTGTCTTGCTTATTTAAATACAAGGTTTTCATGAAAAGTTATATAAAAATCTTGACAGAGTCTTATGGCAATCATTCTCAAGCTTTTTCCTATTTCCTATGCTGTCTTAAGAGCTGGAGTTTGCATTTCTTCCAGCAAATGATTTGCTTCTCAGGCCTCTGCTATGGAAATTCACTTAGGGTAGTCTTAAGCAGCATGTTTGCAGTGACAAAAATCTAGTTAGTGTGGAAAAATGTGTGAACATTTTTGGAAAGTGTGCTTGCTTACTTGTATCCCATTATTGTACGGATACTGCAACAGAGACAAGGGCTCATTCTGCTAATCTGTATTCAGAGGCACACCAAGAAGCAGACTGCACCCCAAAGAATTTACGGTCAAGCCAATGATTGATAAAAAGGAAGTTTTATTTACTCTTTTTTTTTTTCCCCACCCCTAGGTAGGGGACAGAAATAAAACGGTTTGCTAGAATCACATCAGGACTCTGGGAAAGGTTGAGGAAATAAACTTTTTCTTTTTTAAAAGCATTTATCAAAACAGTGAAATCACCTTCTTTCAATCTCTTGAAATATGGTTTTATTTTGCTCTTATTCAGCTTTGTATTGACTTCGGAGGCAAAGACATCATTTGGATGGGGAACAACATAACATTAACAATCACAATCTCAGGAGAACAATGCCTTGCAGCCACCTTTCTTTTGTAGCACTGTAAATATGTTGGGTTTTTATGACATCTTGCAACTAACCTTTGTAGAAATGAGCTATGATGTCTTGCTGTGGACAATTAGCCCTCATGGGCAGATAGGCTTAAAATATTTTTCTTTGGACAAAAATTGTCACTGGTGTAGGTCTGTTGGAGTTGGAGGAGAAGCTGAGTAACCTTGGGTTTTAGTTGATTTTTTGGGGAGGATTTTGAGAAGATTCATAACTCTGCACAACAGAAATGTTACCTCTCTTTGCCTCTATACTTGTTTAGGCCTTATGCAATTTATGGACCATATCGTTGTCTTCCTTTCAAGATGCCTCAGCCATCAGAAAGGAACATGAGGAGTTATTAAAGGATCACTAAGTCATCGAACCATTCCCTTAGTGTGGGGCACCTTTGCCAATGTAATGATATTCATGAAAGAACCAAAGCATAAAGGAAGGGAATCTAATAAATACTTGAACTTCAGAAGGCATAATATCATTGCAGGTCATTTTTCTAAATTATTTAAGCACAGTGTTTGCTATGTACTTCTACCATTTCTCAGGTGAGGATTTAGTACCTTTTAATTCACTGAAATAGCTAAAATTTATTTGATTTGGGAGGAGAAAGCAGACAGGAAGATAAGAAAGATGGCTTTGCTCCCTTTATGGAAAATTTAAGTGATGCTACTGGTATTCACTTTCAGCCAGAAGCCTCGAGTAAGATGTATGCAGATCACTTATTGTGAGCATCTTTTACACTACTTTGGCATAACAAAGACTCCTATGTGAAAATATTACATAGTGCAATAGGAATTGGAATAATACTTATATATTTTGCCTCACAGTAAAAATATTCTGAAGCTTAATATGTATTAATACAGTCCTGTGAGATACATTGATAAAAACAAGCTTTAAGTACACTAGATGCATAAAAGTGTATTTTTAAAATAAACAAAATCCACCATAGATAAAAATTTTAAATGTAGGTGTGCCCTGAACCAGAAAATTTCACTTGTGTATCTTTATGAAAGGAAATAAATCATACAGTTTTTCAATTCTATGTTTAGAAATATAAATTATTTTTGTGGTTTTGGTTTATAACTTCATGTGCCTTTTACAATGTTACTTTCAAGAGGCAATGTTAGGTTGTATCTAAAACTTGAGGACCTGTTTTGCACCAAATCCTGAACCAACTCCAAGATGCAATGGGTTGTCTGATGATAATGTAGAATGAAGTCAGTCTTAAAGTAGATGTTCTCAAACAGGTAAGGGATTTAGGAGCCAGCTTCCACTTAATTTTGCGACTGCCACATTACAGACAAACTTCCAAAGTCTTTAAAAAAATACTTTTTTTTTTTTTTAATTAGCAGAAATTTTTAACTTGGAGTGGATTAGTTAAACCACATTGTTAATTTTCATCCAGATTCAGAGTAGCCTGAGGTCAATTTATCGCCTTCCATTGATGAAGGATATTAAACAGTCTTCATGGGGATTTAATACAGTTTAATAAATCCATTTTAGGACTTGATGCAGATTAGTTTTGTTGTGTTCTTTTGTAAAGATAAAGATTTTTAAGTGTGTGTGTGGGAATTTTCAGAAAACTAGTCCTTTTCTTTAGCTTGAAACTTTTTTGATTTGTTTTGTTAAAGGGGTAGTTTACAACCCTAGGAAACAACACATTGTGCAAAATTTAGCCAGTTAATCTGTCCATTATTTGTCAAGCAGTATAGCAAGGCTGAAATATATTTTGCAGAGGATAACTTATTCAACAGAGCTTAATCCTCTCCATCTATCACCAAATGACTTTATACTTGTATAAATTTTTCCATTATTTGACCAGCTTTTACAGTGCTGGAAATGTAATGCTTGGACCGTTAAGCCTCTTTTCCTCTATGCTGCCAGCAACTAGCTTTGCTGCTTATAATGTTTTGTGCCAAGTGATGTTTTTCCCAATAATTTAGCCACTGTTTGCTTCAAAGCACCACCTGTCTGCCTCATTGATTTGTTGCAATTTTGGGGGGGCAGGTGCAATAGCATTTGCTCACATTGAAAGTAATTTTGCACAACTCAAGAGTTTGGTTAGGAGCGGGAATTAGGGAAGATGCTTTCCAGATGAAGTTCAAGGGAATGTGAATTAATCCATAAAATTACAACAATAGCAGCAGCATATTTGTAACTGAAATGAGAAGACCGAAGAGATGTCACCCTGCTGTTGTTCCCCAATCTGACCAGTTGGAAGCTCTTTGCCAGCCATGGACTGATTGACGTCTCTTCTCCATCCATGAAATCCACTGCATGAAACTAATAGGTGCTTTCTGAGCTGGAAGTAAGTAGGGAGAAGAGGTAGCTGTTCATCATTTTACGGTGTTGTTCTGTGACTCTGCCCAATGCCTATAATGTGATTCACTGCCAGGATAAAAGGATACTTAAAAATGTAGAGACATACATTCTTGGTTTTTCCTCTCCACTTTTCTCTTTCATTAAGCTTAGGTAATAGCTCAGGTGAGAGGTGTCTCCTTCCTTAGAGAATTCAGGAGTAAAAATTATGCTATCTATCTGTAGAGGTCCACTTTGAAATATTTAGTCTGTTAAGCTATTTCCAGCTACCAGTAATATAGAACTTTGCTCTCTGAGCATGCACGCTTGAGAGCAAGCTAGTAAAGCTTCCATACAAGACAATTGCTGCCATCTCTTATTGTATCTCCTTTTGATAAAGTCGCCATGCAGGGCAGCCAGGCTTCAGATAAAGACAGTTTCTCATTCATCTGGGAGTTATTCATCTGAGTTTGATGGAGTTACATCAGACTAAAAGGAGAATTGGGCCCACTCAGCTCTTCCCTAAATAATTTCAGTTCAAGTTTTCCCATTGACTTTACTTGGAGTTAAGACTTTTTGGTATTGCACTTGGTTTTGAATTGTTTTGAGGTCAATAACATGAACCCTCAAGAAAAGGGCCTCAGCTTGAACATAAGTTTCCCTGCTGAAGATACCTGGCCACTGTCTTATCTTCTATCTTCATGGGTAAATTTTCAAAGGCACTTTGCACAATCAGACATCTTTTCCCCAGAGCTGATGGCATCTGGCTGCTCTATTTGTCTGCCCCTTGCAGAGCAGCAAGATTTTCAGCAAGCAATTTCTTTGCATTTATTTCCAAAACCCACAGTCATGTGCCATGCAAAATCCTTCCCCTATAGGGCAGAGCATTCTCTATCGTAAAAACATTGGTGTGTGACTCAGCCTGGAATGTTTTACATGCTGTTTTGTCTCTGATTGCCTTCATGTGCATAATGATGGGAGTCTCTGTGGTGATCAGATGAGGGCAGGGGTTGCCTATACATGCAATGGCAGCAGGAGCTTCGTTCCCTGCCTCTCACTTTTGCAGGGTTTGGCACACAGAAGTATTCTCTTCTGGCACAAATGCAAGAGTGGTTTAAAAATTACATTAGGATTTAAAATAGAAGCTTGACACTTCAGTGCTGAGTATACTTTTCTTGCACTTCTTCAAGGATGGGGGCATTACTGGTAGTGTCTTCAGAGAGGACAAAAGTGATGGGAGGGTCTGTGAAGGCTGAAATAACCTCTCAAGTTTACTGATGCCTTGGGAATTCGAGAGAAGTCAGCCTAGGTACTGCTTCTGTTGTGTTTAAATTAAAGGGCTTTTAATTTAGTATCTAACAAGCAATGTTGAAATGCATTTAATAGAAAGCAGTGACAATTTCAAAGCTGTGGTTCAGGATCCCAATTAATGGATGGATTTATGCTGCTGAATCCCTCCTCCAGGAGAGCATTACAGACACAGTGTTTTGTATCCACAAAGCAAAGAGCATCACAGACCTTTTTTTCCCAGAAAAGGGGTGTTTGTCTGACTAAGCTGAGGTGATTCAGAACTCTGAATGAATGCTGTGGATTTTGCAGGGGCACACAATATCCTTTGCCCTTGTGGAGAAAGCTTCCATGAATTATATACCTGCTGCTTCTATTTTTGAAATTGCTAGGATTAAAGGCTAAGAGTGATTCCTTTGGTTTCTTATCTGGATATTTTCTATTTGAGTTCACTTCTAATCGGAGACTATTCTACCTAGCCCTTCTGCAAATGCCTAGGACAAATCACATGGCTGATTTGCTAATGGCAGCTCTGATATTATTGAGAGGCAGTTTGTCAAGGAAGCTTCAATGGAAAAACAAAGGTAATGGGCAGTAGGAGCAAAGTAACCATTAGTACATATGATGGTAGAGGGTCATTTGGTGTTGACTTGATAAATGCCATCACTACAAGGGCATGATAAAATACCTAAAAATGGAATGTGTAAGACCCTGCCTAATCTCCAGTTTCACATAATTGTACCGTGACAAATGGACGCATTAGACACGATAAGGTTTTAATAAAAATGCAAATACAGAAATCCTGCTCTAGAAATGCACAGGCGCCAAGTATGAGCTAGAAGTAAGTTCTTAAAAGTAAAATAATCTACTTGTTCTGGCCAAGGTGATGTTGAATATGAATACAGTATTTTGTGGGGCTTTTTATTCTAAATATTGTGGAAATATGGTCATGGGGGGATTGCAGTTGTACTCTGAAGGCTGCTACAGTCCAGAAAGGGACCAAGTGAAATCAAGACTCCATTATAGAGGTTGCTGTACATACATATTCTGGCCTGGAAAAATTTACAGTCCAAATTTAGTATGTAACAAAGCATGGGAGAGAAAACAGTAAGTACAGGCAAATGAAAGGAATTTCCAGAGTAAAAGCAGGGCAGTGACTGAACTGAGGTTTCTTGGCTCATAGCCTAGTGTCTTACCTTGTAGTCAACCATTTCCAATGACTTTTAAATCCCAGCATTTCAGTAGCTATTCAAAAGGTATCAGTCTACCTGGGGCTTGACTGTAGGATAGAAGTCAAATGTCAACCAATTGCTCACTGGGGAAATAAAAATTCTCCTTTCCTCGGGTGCTACTCAAATCCTCATGAAGTAAAACTGTGGCACTTAACACAGGACTAAACCCCTGATTCCTGTTAGCGCTGGAGGGAATAAACCTGGAGTTCCTCACAGGTTCCATGAACAAATATTGTTTCAAGGTGCCGAAAGCTGAGGATGCATTTGTTTTGTCCTCGATCAGGAAAGCCACCATGAGTTAAAGTCTGGACAAGGACTGTGTAGTTTGTTTCCTTGTGTATGATGAAGTGACGTCTCTTCAGAACCAAGCAGTGGTTTAAACGACCTGTGCCAGAAACCTATTAGAAAAGAAGCCTATGAAAATTAAGTTTGACTGATTTGGAATTTGGTGGGGTGGGATCCATTAGAGTGGGGAACTAAGGAATGAGACAGTCCATTTGTACTAAAAGAAAAGTGCAGTTGGACTATCTAAATGCTTGTTGCTGTGGAGCTGGGTTATCTGGCTAATCAAGGTTTCACTTGGTACCTTGTTGAATTAGCAAACTGTTCAATGTTCAGCTGTCCCAGCCATCGTTTCATTGCTCCACCGAGTGTGACAGTTTTCTGTACTGTCACAGAAATTAGTCTCTTCACAGTGCCCCTGGCATTATTTGTTTGTTTTTGGAGATTATGGTATATGTAGATGGTATATGTATATACATATATATGTCTTTGTGTATGCACATGTATGCACACCCTTCCCCCTCCTCCTTCTGATTTTTTTTGTCTGGCTCTGATGCTGAACTGTAACAGTGCCAGCTCATTCGTGTGCTTTGCATTACTGCTGTTTCTTGATTTCTCCTTTTGGTTTGTGTTATTAGTGTGACTGAGAGATTTGACTGCACCAAATAAGCTTGGTGTTCCTAGTGGCCAGGTAAGCTCTGATATTCCTGAAACTGTTTGCTCTGAACGATATCCCATGTTAACAAGTTAGAGAGGAACAGAAGAATACATATAGAAGAATTTAGTAAGAGACAGTAGAAGTCATTCTGCAAAACTGTCAATGGGTTAGTGCTTGTGTGATCGAGATGAGAATTTGGCAGGCAGAGAAGCCATTTATTTTGATCAGATGAAGACAACATTTCTGCAGTGGTATGAATTTTTGCACAGGTAATGAACAGATGATCCCTGTCCTGAATAACTTAGTCCTGTTACTGATGAGGGTGCAGCATCCCGTTTCCAGGGGTCACAATGCTAGATGCAAGCCCTCTATTAATAGGAAAAATAAATACCTACTGCTGTTGTTTATATCTATTTGCCATGTGTTATGAAACAGAGATGGGGAAGAGCCTGCTAAGCTGATCTGAAGTTGTAAATGATCAAGATGAGTGGTGTAATCAAGGGTCTGGAAGACAGTGTGCATATTAAACAAAATTAAAAAGCCTAGAAAGCCAAAGCAACTACATCAATAAATCATTAAACACTTAAGACTATTCTGTAGGTGCAAAAACCAATTGTGGAATTCCCCATGGAGATAATTTTATTATTCCATTTTGTGTGATTAAAATGAGTCCTTTCACAATACATCCCAAAATAGTGCAGTTCAAAAAGCTGATAATTAGCATAGACCATATGGAGGAAGGTAAGGTTCCTTTTAATAAGAGGCTGAAACCAATTTTAAAATAGCAGGAATTTCACCTGAAGTAGAGAAATGCTGAAGAAATTGAGTTAATTTGATGATGCAAACCTTTCCTTAACTGGGAGTGATCTATGTGACATCTTGCTGCGCAGGATGAACTTCTAATTGAGTATGCAGTACTCAAAAGCATCTTTCACAACACAAGTCTTTTTATTTGTACTTGCATCAAGAGTTGGGACAGGCTCAGATACAGGATGCAACTTGCTTTGTAATGGCCCCAGGATTATGTATTTGCATATTCTGTTTAGTTATTGAAGAAGAGATGATTTGTTAGATTTTTATCTGCCTTTGATTATTAAATGTTTTCCATCTCCTCTCTCACCTTCCCCTGCTTAAGGCTATTCTGACGTTATCAACTCCAAGAATAACAAAATAAAGCAGGTGGTTTAAGTCATGTGACTGTTTAGTCAAGTAACATTTTTAAAAATTCTTTTGCCTTTTGATGTTTAAGGCTTTAGGGTCCACAATTGCTAATCTTCCGTTACACACAAGAGAAGCAAATATCTTAATTTTAAATAAACTTCAGATTTTCATTCTCTTTTAAAATAACTTTATGAGCTGGGGTTTGAAAGGGAAAAAATCACATGTTAAAGAGTAATTTTTAAAATAAATTAATTAGCTATTTCGCATGCAGGATACAGCTTCTAATGTACCTAAAACCAAACTATCCTCCAAAAAGCCCAATCTCAACGTTATATGATACCACTTCAAGCACTCAAGACCACACTCCATCCTTCACATTACGTGCATATAACACAATGCAGGGCCTTACTCCAAAGAAAATAAAGTGAATATAACTTTTTAAAAGGTGATTGATTTTTGGATGCCCAACTTGAGATTATTGAAAGCTACCATCTCTTTCCAAAAGTAGGCATATGGCTCATGCTTTAGGAAAATCAGGCTCTCTTACAGCATCTCAAGGTAGGCACCCAAGGCCACTAAACCTTTTTTAAAAACCCATCTGACTTTTATTATATGATAACAATCCATCTTTATTGGCCTAGGGCTTGAAATGAAAACTACTGCTAATATTCTCAATACACTTTTGAGAGAGTGAATAAGCAGGGAGACAGGCCTTTTTTGCAAGTGAAGGAGTTGGAGCTATCAGACTTTAATATCTGCAATCTTGCTTTGAGACTATTTTAATAAATTTTGGAAATGAATGTTGTATTATTGAGAGGTGAAAGGGGGAAGGAAAGGGGCAGCAAAACCACAGTGCCATATGAATCAGTTCTCTGGGGGAGCACAGGAATGATTGTGTCCTGTAATTGCTCCTGTACAATGCGAAGTTATAATTACATGTAAATGCGTGTGCGTGTGCATTTGCACACACAAACATGACTGCCACCTATCCGTGTGTCCTTTTAAACTCAATGTATTTATTTTCTACTTATGTGGCTATGATCTTAGAAAGCCTCCAGCTACACTGAAGCTTCCTGCGAAAGGTTTTTTGGCTGCCCTACTGTAACCCTTGTACAAAGGATCTGCTCCGCCCTTCAGAGGGACTGCAGAAAGCCACAGCAAGCTGAGGCACAGATAGGGAATAACGTGACTGACTGTAACAGTTGGATCAGTCCGTTCAATTTGCAAGTTCTAATTAAAGCATGAAGGATAGGATGGAGCCCACAATACAATTTTGTTTATGTTTCTACCACTGTGATTTTTCTGTCAGCAAGAGAAATCAGCTTTCTGGGTCTCAGTCTTCTACAAATTTTTGTAACTTGCTTACTGAGCCTTTGAGTTTTCTTAATAAACACATATTCAGCATCCAATATCTCTGGGATCTAGATGTTCAATTCAGTTCTGAGGTCTGGCCAGTAGAAACCTCAGGCTTCAGCCTGGACACTTCCATAGCTTGATCACACTCCAGTCACACCAGGAAATATTAATGCATTATTTATTTTTTCCCACTGTTTTCATTTACATATGCTAAATTGATAGATACTTCTGTGTTTTTCTTATTTTGGCCTGAAAATATGGATGGTTAACTGTGGGGTTTGGTTTTGTTTTTCATACACTTAGAACCAAGATTTTACTCCTGATGTTGACAGAAGAGATTGAGTTATTTTCCTTCTGAATGGATTTTGTTGACAGGATGGATTTAGGCTGTTGACAAAACACATTCTGTTAGCATGGTGGCCTAAAGCTTTGATGAAATATGTTTTATTGGCAGGATGGATTGAGATTGTGGTGACAAAATGCAAACAGCCTAATCCATTCCATTGATAAAACACATTTATCTAACTATCAAATCCATCCAGTTGACAAACCCTTTTTTGTTTGAAACTGAAAAGCATCTTTTGGGGAGGAAGTAGTAAATTCCCACAGAGCTGCAGGAAGCAGCTCAGCTTATTGAGAAGCTGTGCTAGAGCCTCTCTTGCGTGCTGTGGAAAATAGAGATGTGGACCTCTACAACAACAGTGTTAGAAATGGTAGTGAAGACAACTGCAAATGGAAGTATGTCCCATTGCCACAGCACAACACAGCCCTGCACTGAGTCTACATGCTTTATGGGTGCTTTGCAAGTTCTCTACATCTTATAGCATCCTAATGGATTTTCAAGGGAGATCTAAAAGCTGTGTTCAAAGTTGACCCTGAAAATGGAAATTAATCTCTTCATACTAAAAATCGTAGTGTCAATAGCTATATTGGGTTTTGGTACCTACAACCCGTCTGCCAGTTGGAGCAGCTGGGTTTCACCAGTGATACCTATCTGTTATTGGTCTGCTTCCCTCTGTCCAAAGGCAGTAAAGACTTGGTTCTCTTCCCATGCTAATGTTTCTGTCTATCTGCAAGGACTAACTATTCCTTTCTCTTAGTTTGTCCCACTGGTTAATATAATTTAGTTCCGAGTTTGTCCATTCTCTGCTTCAATCTTAATTTCTTTCTCCTGAAGGACTTCTGCTCTGAGTTCAGCCTAATCTGTTAAAGGCTGACAAACAGCAAACAAATGACAGCAAAATTCAGAGCTGTCTCTTCAGGCTTTCGTGTTTCAGATGTTTTCCTTCAATTGTATGGTCTCGAAAGCTGGTATTCCCCTCCCTTACATACGTACAATCTGTTTTTTATGAAAGGAAGGGAATATCGTGTCTTGACGTGATATCAGACATAGCATTTTGACCGTATTGACATTCAAAGTAATCAGAAATGTACTCTTCCACTCCATCAATGGAATTGTGTTCTTTGTGTGTCAGAGGACATACAAATCAATATATTAATACCACAAAGCAAACATTTTGACATTTGAAGTTGTTTAGTTTACAGTTTCTATTTAAAAATATTAGATTTGACCAGGTATATGAGAGATCCAGAAACTAGCATTCCTCCCCCAAAGTTCGTCTTATGTAAGAAAGGAAGTTTTAAAACCTGAAATTTATATTAGCAGTTTCTTTTTCCTGTACATTGAGAGCAATTTTTCCTTCCTTCTGCAGGGCGACTAACAGAAAATAAAATAACGTCCATGTTGGGGAGATGTTTTTGGCCCTTAGGTTAGCTCTTGAAACATAACTGTGTGCACTCCTACTCCTACAATGTAGGAGGAAATGTGTGTTGCTTATAACCCTCCATTCAAAACAGTTATTCTTTGGCACTGTATGTTTTGGGCTAATATGCTGAGGCAAAGAGCATCTGTACTGCTGCCAAATTAAAAGCATTTTACATCAGTTGTGCTCAAATGTAAATGACTTCACAAAGCGTGAAGAAACACCAGGGTGAGCAAGTCTGGAGTGGTGAGGCAGTTTTCCTCATTAACTGTTTTACTCTTGGTCCCAGTGATTGCCTGTTTGACACCCAGATCGAGTGAGGCGTGGGGTCCTGGGGAAAATCTGCTTTAATTAAGCTTAACTGTGCAGTAAGGACAAGCTAATGGTGTGGCTGGACAGATACTGGGAAGGTTTTTCTGCAAGAATATTACTTTGAATCCTCCCATCAGGGCAACTGTCTGACTGTCATGACTTCTGACATAGAGGAGTGTTTCCTTGTATTTATAAGCTCAAAATACAGCAGCAGCAGCTCTCGTAGGTGCCTGTGTTAACTGAGGATGGATACTGGCATCTCAGCATGACTAACATCTTGTAAGCAGCGATAGCGTTTTGCTTCTGTTTGTCAGAACTAGCACGCTTTTTGCCTCCAAGGTTGTAGTCTCGGCGGCATGGTATTAATCACAGAGGTGGTAGTATGTGTGAGGTTATGCTTGAGGAGCAAAACTGGTTCACTGAAGATGAAAAAAAATTCTGTACTGTATTAAAAGCTATATTATTTCTAACGACCTTTTTGCAATATGGGTGTGTGCATATGTATAAAAGGATGAGGAGAAACAAATTAATACTTCTGTTCTAGTTAACTGAGTCCCCGGAAAGGGTTTGCAGGCATTGATAAGGTCTAGGAGCAATCAGACCAGTAGGAAAATATTTCAGTGCCAATCTTGCTGACAGTCAGCAAGACAGAAGGAAAAGGGAAAATGAGCCATCAATGCTTTCATACGCTACTCTGTGCTCACATTGTGCCTAAAGGCAAGGTGTCCCTCTGCCTATGGAGAGCTTCAAACCTCCAGTTGGTCTAGTTTCCAGCATCTTTCCTGGGAGGTGACTCCACAGTATAATATATTTCCAGTGATAGGCAGGCTGAATTTCTCTTTGTTTCATCCCATTGGTTCCAGCGGTTATATTTCACTATTTACTGAGTCCTGGCAATGTGTTTAGGTCCTTTGTGTCGTTCTGCTGTGTCTCCTCTTCCTTTGGTGTCAAAATGGGTTTACCTGACCTGTGTGAGATGGTGTTTGTTCTACCATCCTAATTAATTATGCTGGCACAACTGGTGAAGAGGATGCCAAGCACTGTGGCATTGGCATTCAGAAGCATTTTCTCAGGATGAAAAAGGGCAGAGTACAGAAACAAAAGAAAGTGAAGAGATAATGAGTGAGTCTGTGACCTTTCCGAGGTCTGATTACCCAAGACTCAAGCATTATTTCAGTGACTGTGCAATTAACTCGTGTCATTACTGTACATGTGTGCAAACTCTTCCAGGGAGGTCCCCCAGAACTGAAGGGAAAATGGCAACTTTTTCGTAGGCTTGAAAACAGCAAGCTGGGGCTGCATTTTGCACATAACGCTATTTGTCCTGAGGGCTTTTTTGTGTAGTTATTAGTGTACAACCATGTGCAACAGCTCATTTCAAGGAAGTAGAAGCAATCTAGTAGTTCTGTATGCAATATTTATTGTCATATGCTCTAAGAAAAATTCATTTGCATATGAGAGTAAACGGAGGCTGTAAAATAGCATGCGTTGACTGTAACCATCATTGTTGAATAAGTTAAAATACCAAATGATTTATGAATGTTATTTTCCTTGATTAAAGGAGGTGACATTGGTTCCAGAGGGTGCTACTGTTCCACAGCTTTCCTTCCTCAAACTTAATGCCACAGTATAAATTTTGCTGAGTGAGAGCAGGCATGATTATGAAATGCTTCTAGACTTGTTTCAAGGTCTGATTTGAAAATTTCTAAGAGGGCAGCTCTGCCCATTATTATTCCAGTCTTCCTGCCAGTTCATCCCTGTCCCTTTTACCTCTGCCTAGATTGTACCGAGAAACAGTCAGTCCTTGGAGAAAGATCCTGGGTCTTTCGACTCTACTGTGCCTTCTGGAACATGATGTTTTGTCTTAGTTGTCCTTTCAGTTCCTGATTTAACAAGTCTAGGCTGACAGGTTTTTGTTAGGGACTGTCTTTTTATGCAATGTCTGTATGGTCACTGGTACAGGGGAGTTCTGATACTATAGTTTGTTCTGGGGTGCTGTTATTATAATAGTAATCCTTATCCTGGTAGTATAGACTTGTTTTGGGCAAATCTCTTTACAATAGAGCTTTTCTTGAGCATACATTACAGGTTTTAACATATTACCCACCTAGTTGGTAATGCACTAAATCAGTGCCCTGTTTCAGAAGAGAATGCCACAAAATTTTTATGCACACGATTTTGTCCTACATTGTGCACTGTTTTGAGATGTGGGAATGAAAATACAGAACAGTTGCAAAGCAGAGTATTTTTAAATGAAAATGACCCAGAGAAAATTAAACTGCAGTGAATATAGTTTCTTTAAAACAAAGTAGTATCAAAAATCATTCAGCTCAGGTAGATCACTAATCTGATGGTTTGTGGCTGTGAAATTCTGGGGTTGAAAGAAGTTGGGGTCTCTGAGCATCAAAAAATAGCTGATGATTTCAAAAACACAGATAGCAGCTGGTCACACTATTCCAGTAAAAATCAAGTGGAAGACAGACAGTTGATGCTGGACAGTGAATTGAAAGGCTGAGTTTTAATTTTGGATTTCCTACTGCTATTGCTGTTGAATTTTAATTCATTTATATTTCTAGCACTGCTCTTTCCTTGTTTAGATAATAAAGGAAACTTGGCTATGAGTTTTACATAGCAATTGCATTTATTCTGCGGTTACCTTTTTTAACTGGTGCTGTAGTTACCACAGCAACAGTAAAATGGCTTAGTTATAATACGAAAACTTTCTTTACAGAAGCAAATCTGATAAAATGTCATGAACCGTCTTGAAGAAATACGTATGTTCCAATAAAAATCACTCAGTATCTCTGGGGTTACTGTAGCAATGCATTAACAATTCCATAGTTAAGATCTCATCCGTATCTCCCTTATAAATCTGCCATAGTTAGTCCTGAAACCAGCCTGAAAGGTTGTGTTGCTGGCTCTCAACTGGGGAATGATTAAAAAATGGCACTCCAAAACAAATTGATTCACTTGAATGCAAAAAGAAGCAGCTCCTGTTACTTCCCCCCCAACATATATAGAGACACCTGAGGACCGATGATAAACTGAAGGTTTGAGAAGGGTATTTTTTAAATTCATCTTTCAGAAACGTAGTTTAGTAAGTGGTAAAGAAGACAGTTAGTAAGATGTGTTACTCTGGAGCAGAATGAGGGTTTCCCTTGCTCAGCACCTTGCTGCAGGCATGGCTGGTACTGGATGCCCAGCTTTGTACATGAAACCCATCAATAACCATTGACTGCCATGGGTACCTATGTGGCTCCCATTTCAATGTCTGATACTCTCAATGCTTTCAGTGTGTTTATTGTTTTAATACTAAGCTGGGTAGAGCAGCAGTGCTGTTATTTCTATTATATGGATGAGGTGTGGGCGAATTACCTGCAGATTTTTCTTTTTATCTCCCAATAATTGGTTCACGCTGTGAATATGGAGAGTTTATATCCCTTTTAGTCTTCTCAACCCATCACCTTCCCAAAGGCAACAATGCACAACAGCATTTTTTTAGCTATTACATGGGTAGGAGGGGGAGGAAGGTTGAGGTTATTCTCCCACTGGGGTATTACTGTTCAGAGTATTATAGTGCTTGGAAGTTGCTGGGGTTTTCTGCCACCTGTTCCCATGCGGTTATTCAGAGCTCTGCCATAAATACAGGAAATTAATCTGTATATTTCCATCCAAAGACAAGAACTAGGGAATGAAATTCAATTAAAAATCTGCTTGCTGAGAGCCATGGCAGAGAAGCACTAGAGCTGCCCTGTCTGTAAGAAATCCCCATGGACCCAGCAAAGCCACATCTGACACACATCTGGAAACCAGTTACACTGAAACAAACATCTAACTCTGTTTTCCTACATTTCCAGCCAGAATTCTTGACACCAGTATTTTCACTTGATAGTGAGGTGTGTTGGGATTGATTTTAATAAAGTTGCTAGTTAGGAAGAGACAGTTTTATACCAACAGTGTACTGATTAGTAGGACTGGTATACAGCTTCAGCAAAATTTATGTTTAATGGGAGCTTTTTTTTGAACTAGACCTCTGTGACAACGTGACACACAAGCTGCCACTAAGGTTGGACTCGATGATCTTAAGTGTCTTTTCCAACCTTAACGATTCTATGATTGTATAAGGTTTTGAAAACCTTCTCAACCGTCTCTTGCCTGTTAGCGTATGATTAAAAATGTGGAGCATTAAAGTAAGCATTAGGAAGAAATATAGTTCTAAGGAAAAAGAGAGAAATTCTTATCAGACAGTACACTGGGGCAGTCAGATGTCTTTATGTGAGACAAAAATACTTACAGTCCTCTTAGATAATCAATTACGTGGAGACCTGAGTGCCTCTAAATTCAGGAGTCTTCCTGTTTAGGAAAGGAGGAGACTTTGTAATGGATAGATGGGAATAGAGAGGCCATTTCGAGGGACATAATCACAACTTTTCGAAGATGTGGGAAATGTGAACCTTCAAGCCCTTTTCTCACTAATGGCAGATGTCATCCCCTGTGCAATTCAGTGCAGATGAGTGGTAGTGTGAGAGCAGGAACAGAGTCATTACAGGCTGATCCACCGACAGCTGACGTGCAGTGCCGTGCCCACTGACTTAGACTCAAGGAGAGACCCTGTCCAGTGGCAGATGACAAAACACTGACCACAGCAATTGGAAAGGCCTTAAGCATCTGCTATATCTGGTGGCCCTCGTAATGTGTTTTTGAGGTCTGAGGTACAGATAGGGGGTAATTCATCAGAATACCTGTGTTCCTTGACAGCTGCAACGAGGGCTCTGTCAGGGTGGATACTGGTTTACGGGCACACCAATGGCACATATTTAATGAACGGCATAGAAGTTTGGATTTTCTCATTGTGCTACAGAATATGATTGCAGAGTTGTGAATGGGTAGCTGCATGAGTTATATCAGCCTTTCTATCTAGATATCAACTATAATTATATTTTTCAGTATCTGGCTAGATTATAACCAATTAGTATCTCCCTAACCTAGCCAAATTATCTATAGTCCAGTCTTTCTACACTAGCTGTTACAGTCTAATTTGATCTGGTTACTGGTGAAGGATCTTAATTTAATATGTAATATATTTTTACTTTTTTCTGTTTTAAAATGCAAAAATCAAGATGAAAAGTTTAGATTTTTTTTACTGTACTTTTCCTTCAGGCACACTCTCAACATTTTTCAAGCAACCTTGGAATAGCTTTTTGTTTAGGGACTTGTTTGAATACTTCAAATGAAAAATTATTTATTTCATTTGGTTAGTGTGAATGGAGTGTACTCTTTCAATGCCAGCTGGCAGCATTAGGTAGCTGGGGAAGAGATTTTGTACTGCAGTACCTAAAAGGAAGACGAAGATTTCTTTGATTTCTACAGCAGGGATATAATTCAACTATTCAATTTGATCAAAGAAAACTAGATCAACTAAATTTGCTAGGTTTTTTTAGAGTAATTTTTATGAATCTCCAGTTTTACAGCTGGTAGGTACATTTTTATTCCCATGAGATCTGCTTTTGAGACCAAACTTTGGTAGCATCAGTCTGACAGTAAAATTAGATTTCCAGGCACTCTGCTGTCAAAATGCCCTCTTTCTTTGGTGAACTTACTTACACACAGTGATCATGAAAAGAAATTTTCAGCCAGGCCAGAATGTGACACCTGAAGTAATTACGAGATGTGCAGGTCTGGGGTTAACCCGAGGACAGTTCACTAGATATGCAGAGCAGTGCAAACAATCAGCAAAAGGAAGAATGAAATATATCAGAAAAATGGTTTCTGGGCTCTGCTGTATCTTTAAAAATCAACGAGTTCCTACCCCAGTCTCCCAGTACAAGGGATGTTTAAAATAGAGCGATGTATGCAGGTCTTTGGAGGAAGGCTCAAGTGTCAGACCTGGGGGCTTGGGGTGTACTAACAACTCTTGTTATGCCCTGATACATCATACACAGACCTAAAGCCGCACAGGGTTCCACCAACCATCACAGTAAGGGCGTCCGGTTGTGTATTGCTAGCCAAATATCTCCCCCTCCTCTCTCCCACCTTCCAATGTGAACACAGTTTCCATGTGAATATAATTACATGCACTGGCAGGTAGATAAAAATCTAGCAAACATTGGCTAACATCATGTTGAGCAACAGTAGCACAGGCTGCAGCATGCATTTGCATACACCTTGGCAACTCTCCTGTCCGTGATTATTCATGAGTTTTGGGGTTACTTTGCTCTTTGCCTATGTTTCAGTACTAATAGACAGATGGGGTACATTAGTGATATGGTGTGGACTCTTTATGTCTTTGCTATCCTTCATCTCCTTGCTGAATAAAACCAGTGCACATGCTTAAAATCTTTCTGGCATCTCAGTGTCGTGTCATGGACGGGAAAGAAAGGAATTAAAAAGATCATATTTCCCTACCCCACAGGTGTTGTATGGAGATTTGCTCATGAGCAGCCTTGGATAGAAGGATGTATATGAATGCATTGTCATCATTGCAGGCATGGCATAGACTAACCTCTTAAGAAAAATACAGGAGTTAACATATCTGTCCCTACAAGGACAATGAAGCTGCGTGCAGTGCAGTAACTGTCTGGAAGGCTTGCGGAGGGGACGTCACCGGCATTCAGCATAAATGACTAAAGTCCTTCTACATCAAAGAGAATTTGGAAGAAATGAGAAGGGTAGCTGCATTCTCTATAGAGCAGAGAGTTTATTTTCAGAGGCGGGTCTCAGCAGCATGGCCTCTGTTAGAACTCTCACCTGCATCTGAGACACTAAACACAACTGTAACTGCCTTTGTAAAAGCAAATTTTTCAAATAAGGGTTTCTCTGGAGATAGTATATTGTTCTCAGCAGCATGAAAAGCAGCAAATATTCTGAAGAACTAATAAAATCTTGGAATAAGATTTAAAGTGCAGGGTTATTTTTTTCTTTTTTTTTTTTTTTTTCTTTTTTTTTTCCTGGGAGTGGCTGACCTTTCTGGGTGAATCACTGATGACTGCTGTCAGTGTTACCCCTAAGTTTCTTGTTCAGATATGAAAGTAGCCCTTTAATTAAGTCAGCTTTTTGTGGTGTACATACTAAACCAAGCTATTTGCTAAACTTTATTTGACCCTGATATTGTTTCTTAATTACATAAGAAAATGGTAATGACACAGTGGTCAGCATAAGTCTTGTTTGCCATTTCTTAAGTATCTGGCTAGCTTGGAGAAAGAGGAATTGGGGAAATATTACTAGGGGAAAAAAGTGACCAAAAGTCTCCTCTTAGTTTAGTATCTTCTGCTATTTGGCAGAAAACACCAACTTAAGTTGCTTAAATGCAGTAAGTGTGTTTGTGGAGAATGCTAGTGCTGTCTCTGGAGTAATATTACAAGACTGGAAATCCTTTCACCTTCTTCTGAAGTCTCCGGTCCTCATGCTTAGAGTCTCAGTGGGCAAGGTAAGGATTGGGAATAATGTTGTCCTTGCTGTTTTACACAAAGAGGAGTATAAAAGGGGATTATGAAACACTCAGACTTGTGCAGAACAACTGATTACACCTGCCTGTTACTGCATTTTTTATGTCTTCCCATTATCTCTAAAGCTGATGGAATAAAAGAAACAAAATATTTTTAAAAATGTAATTGCATCTTACTGGGATATTTGAAAGGCCACCTAATTCATTAAGTTCTAGACCAAATTATTCCAAACTACATAAAAAAATCCCATCCAATGCTCTCGTTGAGTAGGATTTACATGAAGGTTTCTAACATCTCTAATCTATCTTGAGTGACTTAGTAACGTGCCATTTTGTGCCCATGATTTCTAAAGGAGAGTAGACATAAAAGCTTAACCAGTATGTATCTGTCCACTTTACAGTAGGCATTGTCTCTCTTAGCCTAGCATCCACTTAAAAAAAAAAAAAAAAGTCTGTATTTTTAATCCAGTTTGGGGAGAAATAACACATTTTATAACATTTACTTTTTCATCAGACAGAACTGTTTTCCCAGCAGCTCTATTCCTGAGGTGCATCTGTAATATAATGTGGAAGCAGTTTAGGCTATGTGAATTGAAAATTCAAGTGTTTAATTATTTCAGTGAAGCATGGTAATTATAGATATTTGTGGTCTTGCTCATTGCACAGCAGAATTACTTTTGTTAAGAGCAGCTACAACTTAAACTCCATTTATTTTGTCTGAGGGCTTAGAGGACATTTTCAAACATAAATGTAGGTAGTAACTGAATGTGTTATAATACAAATGTTTTGAGGTAAATAGCCTGTTTTCTTAAATGTCATCAAAGCATTTGTTGCATCAACAAATCCTCATGAGTTTTCATTTTTCATATACATTTTAATACATATAAAGCAAGCACAAATTCGCAGTTTAAGACACACTCCCACAGCACCAGGGCTCTTTTGCTCTGTAATTGCCTCTCTTAAATGACAAGTGTGAAATATGTAGCGCTCCCGTAAATTATAGCTTGCAGATTATTCTGCCAATTTGCTCACATATTTGTAGTCCTTTTTTATTATTATTTTAAAAAGAAAGTATTTTCCCTTTATCTTCACAATCTTTGTGGGTCAAATGCAGTGTCTTCCTTTCTAGTGCTTTACATCTGCTTGGAAAAAGCAAGTATCATGCCTAGTGAAATATCTCTGTTTTAAAGCAAGATATTCATTAAGGTAGAAACAATTTAAAGATTATTAGTGATTTTAAGTTGATTTAAATCATTAGTGATTTTAAGATTAGTGACTTAATTATGTTTAAGAGCAGGCTCTTTCAACAACCAAATGTAGCCTGTCATCATGGGCTGGCAACCTGCACAATTAAGCTGCAATTTTTCATGGGCCAGAATTTGCAGACTGAAAATAAGCAGTGGGTTAATATAGATTTCTGTGTCACAGGTGTAGCTGTGTGTTTCAGTAGCTTTTTAGTCAGATGATTTTCATTTCTACAAATAACTCTACCCTTTTAATAATCAAACCTCTTCTTAGTATTCATTTTGCTTCGAACCGTGACAGTGTTGGATTCCTTGATACCTAGGGTAAGAAACGCAGATAATATAGATGTTTTCATGTCCATCAGTCACTCTCCCTTAAAGGGCTGGCGATATGACAAATTGAATCTCTCCACAGTTGTTTACTGTTCAGCTTCTACACTCCTGATTCATACTTGTTTTGATTTCTGTGTCTTGTGTATCTGTGAGTAATTGCTTCACCAGGCAGTCACCTTCATAAGTCAAGTGACCAAAATCTTGATTTTCATATTTTCGTTTTTCTCTGGTCCCTGGCATTTTGTTCCTCTTAGAAGTACTTCCATGTGTTCACTGGTATGAAACTTGGGCATGAGTGACTGGAGAATGCTCTTTTTGACTTGTCTTTTATTTTGTGTGGGTTTTTTGCTTAATTTAATTCTTCTGCCATTTCATACATAGAGACACGAGCACACGGGCCACCAGGGACCATGGTGGCACCTTGGGAAGTGCTCTGGATTCCCTCATGTTGCTTGGCTGACTGCATTATCTTAGTGGTGGAGTGAGAAACAGTAGAGCACAAGCCCTTTGAGGAATCACTGAATGCCTTCACACCAGCTAATTTATTGTTAAAAGCATATCATTGCTCAACCTGGGTATTTGTCTATGCTAGTTCTTTTAAATGAAGAATTAGTATCGTGGTGGTATAGCTAACAGGTGGCACTTCAGCAGTTTTATTCTCCTCATCCCGAGTCTTGCCAATCGTGATAAAATATTGCTTTGGAATTAAGAGAACCCTGTTTCAATACCTAGCTGAGAATATGAGACTCAAAGTGCTTTTTTCTTAGAATGCATATTCTTGGGACACACTTTGGGCTCTGCAAAGCAATGAGGCTACTCACATACCCTCATTCATGGTCAAATAGCTAGTTTTTCCTAGCTATTCGCCTGAATGTATTATGGATCAGAAACCTTTAAAATGGCCCTGCTACGAGACTTGGCAGGAAAGATGAAACTGCATCTTGTGAGTTTGTTCAAAGGACTGAGTGACGGTTTTGGGCAAGCAGCTGCTTTGAAAAGGATGCATGGCCAGAATCTTGAATGTTCTGGTCTTGCTTTTCATGACATTAAAAAGACCACCTGACCCACGTATCCAGGCAGCTGTGGATTTAAGTTATGCTCTTAATTGGCTTTCACTAATACGTGTTTCCCTTCCTTGCAATGACTTCTTGCCTGACCTTGGATTGGTCCAAAGGGTTAGATCCAAACAAATTTGTCCAACACATACCTCGGGCTCCTAGTGAAAGTCCCAGCTCCTGCAGGCTTAGTGGTCATCACACCATGAAATGAGGGAAACTCGTTCTGCTTTTGTGAACTGAGAAGCATGAGCGGCTGCAATCTGAGACCAAAGTCCTGTTTAGATGTGACACAGGAGAACACTTTGCACGTGCTTCCAGTGGATTGCAAAGATGACTTGAACAACAGCAATATTTGCTATTAAAATAAACAATCTGTAATGGCGTTATTACTGTCCACATAGAGATATGAAGATAATTGCAGTCCTATCCTCTGCCTGTGAGCGGAGCTCAGTAAAAATGACTTTGCATGTCAAATATGAGAAGAAATTGGGAATAGCACCCTGAACACAAGCAAGGCCAGGCAGAATAGATGGCTCTGCGAGAAAGTTTTGGGTTGAATTTTCTGCCTGTGACAGAATCACTGCATGAGCTTGGAGAAGTCACTTCTACTCCTTGTATCTCATCTCTTGCTTTAAAACTACGATGATTCTATTTTACCAGACAGGATAAACTGCAAATGCAGTTTAACTGTCAAAGCCAGATTTTTCTTCTCTTTCCCCATATTTTCAAATAACTCTGATTGTAATGGTTACATTTGATTAATAGATATTCTTCCCCCTCCCTAGCAATAACTTGCATACAAACTTGTCTTTTGCTTTGAACAGAGCTATGCGGCCTTGGAAATCCTTACAGCAGGGAAGGTCTTCAGGAAAGTCTCTTCAGGATAAATAAAAATAAGTGTGGGACTAGGCATGCAAGCTTAATTAAATTCCATCATCTTCTAGTTTGTCTTCTTTTCATGCAGCCCTGTATTTAAGATTGATACATGTTTGGGTAGCATGAACCCAATTATAGCTGTATTTTAAAAAGAGCAACAGTTAACTTTCTCCAGGTGAGCCTTGTGATTTTTTTTTTCTCCTCAGGGTCTAATTTCAGCCAAACAGCACAGAGCAGCTCTACCATAGATCAAGATGCTCTGCCATTACCTATATTTCATGGTGTCAGTACAATGACAGCCACAGTCTGCAGAGCTGTCACTTGAGTCAGTGCCGTCAGCCTGCATTCTGCAAGGTTATGCTCTGTCTTAAATTAACATTACTTTCTGTTGGTGCCCAGCACTCAGAAATTCCTTATTATCAAAGTGATCACTGCAAGGGGTTTTTTCCTCATCCATCACACTGTCACTACACTACTTTCCCTTTTGCCATAGTTTCCTTTTACTTTATTATGATTTTTTACATGAGACTTCTTCTGTCAAGTCCCTTTTTCTGTAGTAATTTGGTCACACCTCCAGATCTTATGGATTTATTGGGATCCACAGCTGCTAATAAAATTTAATTTCTGTAAGTTTGTGGAGAATAGGTTTAGTGGCTGGGCGAAGGTCGGTCTGTTTTTCGTTTCTATGAAGCACCAGCATATCCTTTCAAAACTCTTCTCTCTCTCACAAAACCTCCACGTGAACACTGGCAAATTTGTTTAAAAAAAACCAAAACAAAACCAAACAGTTGAGGTACATATAAAACTGTGGAAAGGCAAGTTTTGCATAAATCTGACTAAATCCATAGGCTGTGTTTCAGCCAGCTCTCAGTGCAACAGAGTTATATACGGAAAATTGCAACAAATCCTTATTAATAATAGCCATTCTGCAAAGAAGCAGTTAGCTTTCTCACCACTGATGCACCCCAGTGCTTAGTGCTGAGAAGCTGTCTTACTAATTGGGATGAGCTGAGTGTGTGTAATGAATACTGTTTTGTTAAGGACTCCTTGTGAAAGTAAAAGAATAAGGTGGGGGGAGAAAGCAATGCTGGTAAAGACAGCAAGGATATGTTGCTTTTGAGGAGAACAACAGTATCATCTTTCAGATGAGTGTTCAGTGCCTAGGGGGAAAATGGAACAGGGAAAAAGAGGTCACAGTAAGGATATACTGAATGAAATTTTGTAGAGCTAAAGGACCAGGACTGATTTGTAACTGTTATAGATCAGCTAAAGCTGTATCGCAAATGTGGAGGTTGACATGTCTAGCTCCTACTGTTGCTTTGATTGCAAACCAGCCTGGGGATGCATGCTCTTTCATTGGCAAGGGTCACGTAGCTGAGTAAGGAGGCAGAAGGATGCAGCTAGGAAGTTATATATCCATAGGTTCAGGTTAACTGACAAGTGAGGCAGATAGCCCTGTCAGTATAGGACCTATCTCAAAGTACCTGTGAAATATCAGACATGGCCATCCACCCACCTGCAACATCAAGACAATAGATCTTTTTTGAGACAAAAATTGCTTGTGGTGTTATGCTGCATGACAAATATTGTTGGCAAATATTTTCTCCCTGCGGCAGCATCCATTCAGGCAACAGCTCTGTAAACACTTGCGTACCTGCTTTATCTAAGAGTTGGCTGACATTAATGGAATTACTCAAAGCAAAGCACACATGCAGGAGCCTCATGGAATAGAAACCTGCAGGCTGGCAATGGTGTTTTTCCATTTCCAGTTCACCAAACTGTGTGGTTTATAATCAAAGTAATTAAGAAAATGATAAGTAAAATAATGCACAAGGGTGTTTTTCCCCTTTTAAAGCTTATTTTAACAAATGTGTATTTAGTGGAGTCTGTGATACTTTTTTTTTTTAACTTCAAAATGCCCAAGTTTTAGCAAGAGCTGTTTTGATTAACTTAACCAGTCATACATGTTCAACTTCAATTTTACAGTTCGCTTCAGAAGTGAAAACAATTTATCTGCCTAAACCCTTTTTTGCTTTTTCAAACTGTCTATAGGTTGTTAACACTTCCTCTAGTAGATAGAATCCAGTTGTACACTTACAGGCCTAAATTATGATGGCTTTATTTAGCTACATGGTCACCATCTTGATGGGTGTGAATTGATATTGTTCCTTTTTTTCCTGAATTTTCATGGATTTTCTCCTGCTGAGGCTCTGGCACTGTTAGCTTATCAGGTATGTTTGCATCAGGCATTTTGGTTTGTACTGGACCCTGGAGAACATGAAATGTTCAAGCCAGATATTTTGTGATGTGACAGGTGTCATGTGACAGGCATCACACATGGATGCTTGAAGCACAAGTGTTTAAGGGTATTCTTATATTCTTGACTCAGCAAGAAATACAAGTATGTATTTAATTCCTACTGAATTTCAGATTGAGCATTTTGTACAAATATTGTGCAGGCAGGATGCCAGTGGAACTCGGTTACTTTGTGCTATATGCAAAGTTGGAACACTAGCAGCGGGAGGTGTACCATTCAGCATCTGCTCCAGCTCTCAGAGCTGAAGCAGAACACTGGTGTGGTTTTTGTTTACGTGAAGTTTAACAAACTAATAGTGAAAAACTAGAAGAAAAGAATCGAAGTACAGCTACCACCAATGGTAAGGTAACACTGAGGGTTGCAGGGGGAAAAAATAAGCTGTCTTGCAACTTTATTATTGCTGCTGATCACATTTATGAAGATCATATGAAGTTGCAAACTGTTATAATACCAAAAAAAAGGCAGTTACAACAATGTAAAGTAGTCTGTCATGTAGTGTGTGTGAACAATTTTATTACTGCAATGGACTAATATCACAGTGGGAAAATAGAGTACCCATAAGTTATTTTGAAACAAAACACAGTAGCCAACATGTTACTGTATAAAATCTATTTTTTATGAGCCTCAATAATTATAGCAAGCGGTTACCAAAATGTACAGACAAAAGGGAATAAAGTGAGATGTCATAGCCAGAGCAGCTCCTTTTTGTTTCATCTCTTACAATCATTTTGTGCATCTGTTAGCACTTGAATTTATAAGGACTGATCCAGCACCAGCTGATGTTGATGAAAGGATATCTATTATCTTTAGTGGCTTCTGGATTAACACCAGATTTATTAAAACTTTCAGCCTGGGCCCAGTTGGCAGTTTGGAAGGTGAAAGTGTCATGCTTCCATGAGTGTCTTAAACATAAATTATCTAGGATATCTGTCACGTATTCAGTATTTCTACAGGTTTGAGGACTCTGTTAGTACTTTAGTAGGTAAAAAGGTGTATAATATTGAAATGGACTTTCAGACATGTATGTAATAGTCTGCTTTGCAATTAAAGAAAATGCTTGATGTTTGTTTTTTATTTTTCTTTTTTTTTTTTTTTTTATTCTCTTGAAATGCCTTCATCTGGGGCATTTAAGCATAAGTGTGTAGAACAGGAGTTGTTCATATAGAAGGAGAGGAGCTCTGGATGTATGGGCTCAGTTCCTTACTCTGGCTTCACTTGACTAAGTCATAAAATCTAGACTGTATCCCTGTCTGCAAAGTATGTACATTAATACTTCCTTATACAGGAGGAAGATCATAAAACCGTTGATGATTTTGAGATCCTTCACTAGTAAATGTGCTATTGAAAGGGCGGATGGAAAATGGAAATATATCAGACATTCCCTAAGTTTTTCAAAACCTGCTTTGCAGAATATACCTTAGAGGCTAACTCACCATGAAATTTATTATTCACTTAAATACTGCATTGCTATATTGTGTTCCAACTGAACAATGTTTCCTACTGCTCACTATCAGAGGGAACAGTCTGCTGCAACTACTCCATAATTGTTCTACTAATGTATACTTTATTAAACTCCCGCTGTTTTCTTGACTGGTTTATCTACTAAAAATAGTCTTATTAATAAAATGGATGTCAGATGTATCCATCTTTATGTATTTTTCCCATGGAATTAGACAGTACTAAACAGTAATTTGATTTTTTTTTTTTTTTTTTAGTGTTAAGAAATGCCAATTATTCTCTGCAGAGGTGCTAGTGGATTGCTGGTAGGATATTATAAATTTGAATTCAATTCAGGTTGGCAGTGATGAGAATTCAGGTGTTAACTGATCTGTTGTGTCATGGCAACCATGGAATAAATTACGATGCAACTAGCCCAAGTGATCCGAGTCTGGATGAAGGCCCTTTTCTTAGATTTTAACCTTACAAAATCTGAAAATAAACATGGTTGGGAAACCCTTATTAAAATCACATCTGCATAATTACATACTATGTATTTTAAATTCCCTCTGTAGTTTCAGATGGATACAGTACATGTTTGTGAGTCTGTCCTTTGCCTGCTTCTCTCCAAATCACAATAATTACGACAGCATTTCTCTGGCTATTTTCAGGCTGCAAAGACATTTGAACACAGCTCTGGTGAATGTCGTTATGCAGATGTAAAGCTTTCATTCTTCATCTGTGTTATATATTCAGATGTTAATGATGTATTGTTTGGAAACTACAATTATGTCACAGGATATCAGTGAAAAAGACTCTTTACTAAATAGTTCAATGACACGATACACTACACATCACAATATTTGTCCATGCCATTTGAGAATCTTACATGCTCTCTAGAGGGTTTTGGAAGGAGAAATGGGACATTGCAGAGGGCTTGATTATCCTCTCATCAGCAGCCATGTCACTTGGTTGATTTGATGGCATTCCCCCAGTCTACAGCACTATAAATAAAAGGAGGATCAAGTATTATCCTTACAGAAACAATGTGTTAAATTAATCCATTAAAATAACACTATTGGCTTTACCGTGATTCTTCTCCAGGATTAACTTGTGTTTTTCTCCAGCAATATATAGTCGGAATTCACTGCTCTGAACAATCATGGAATAGGTGTCACAGAATCCCTCTGCATTTCTCATGTGAATGGCATCTTTCTACTTCAAAAAAACCTAAATGTGAAAATGAAAAGCATCCTTTGTAGACATATGCAGTTTTCTGGGCAGGCTGTGAGGTGCTTCTCTGGAGTGTGGCTTATCTTCCACTTCTGTCTTCCTGTGCGTTTGATGAAGGTCAGCAGAACACTAAAGAGAATAAGGTTTTTCTCTGTGAGCATCCATCACCTGGAAGAGGAATGCAAGTTAACATCAAATAGCTTTACCTATATTTATGCTCTGTGCAACATAGAGACTGTGAGGATCCTCACTGTATCCAAACCAGCTTCCTTGCTCAGAAGTACCAATAACTTAAAAGATACGCCAATAATTCTTGAAGTGGAAGTTATGTTCTGATATGATCAAGCCTCAGACATCAAGCTAAAAGCTCAAAGGTTTCAGGACCTGATACTTCCAGTAGCATTTCTCCCTGTCAAGCTGGCGGGCACACGTATGGCTCTTTGTACCATACTTTAGACTATTTCAGGCTTCTAACATGTTGGTCTGCACAGAGCCCTTCTGAGAAAAAGGGCAGGCAAAGAAGGGAGCCTCCTCTGGCTTGCTTAATTTCAGCAAGTACAGTGAAGGGTTTTGCATGAGTCACATTGGAACATGCAAAAACTGTGAAAAGTGTTTTCCTTTAATGGGACTGCATTGATCCTGTAGATCTCTGCCATTCTTTTAATTGTATTTCCATTTCAGTGTGAGTAATCAATATCAGTAAGTGATATTTTCTCTCCCAAACAACAAAAATTTTTAGCTAGATTTGAGGCTAAATTGTCATGCAGAAAAGCACTGTAAAAAAAGGGTTGGGAAACAGTGTAATATACGCATGTGTCAGACATGCATATTGCGTTTAAAGTACAGAGAAACAAGGTTGGTCCATCTTGCATACAACAGAAAAAGCTGACGAGTGCAATCAAATATGAGGCTCAGCAAACAGACATTCTCTAGCTAGTAGTCGCTTTCTACTCAATAGTTTTAATCTTTTCTTCAAATGGAGGGTTGCAGCCCGCTCTTCAGTTGCTGATATGCTTAATTCACTCCAAGTGCCCACAGGGATATCATATTTCATACTGGCTTTTGACATTTTATATTTTAATTAAGCTTACCCTGTAGGAAATAAGATGCTAACAACTAGGCTTACCTCACTAACACAACATGATGCCTAGAATGAAATCTGTTGCCTGTGCCCTTTCCAAAGCCTGCACTTTCGTTGTGTGTAACATCTCCAGAGAGACCAGGCAGGCTGTGCGCAAAATCCAAGCCTGCCATTGTTAAAAGAGAGCATGCTTAATTTCCAGCTTACTATTATTGCAACTTCATCAGGGTGGGAACATTTGTCTAGTTATACCATCACATTTTCCCTGGGGAGAGAACCAGAAATGAACATAGACTGTTTATTTTAGAAGCGAAAAAAGAGTACTGAAGGTTTTGGGAATACAAAGAACTTTCTTGCTTTACAGGAAGATTGCCTTGAAGAGTGCAGGGTCTCATTTAATTTGTCAGCACCACTCAGGTTGGTACCATCCTAGAGTCGAGAATGGCATATAGTAAGGTTTTCACCCACTTGTCCATGTTTAGCACTGGAATCTGGTAACAGAGAACAGTATTTGGCAACTTGGTGTAATGGAATGGGCCTTTAACACATTTCAGACTCAAAGCACAGACACTTGATCAAAAACGCATGGGGTAATAACTTACTGTGCATCAACTGAGATGTGGTTTCGTGATGCCATTCATGTGGAGTGCAGGGTAATTCATGTTGATTTAATCTTCTTTTAGTGGTGGTTAAATCAGTTTAAATCACCTCATGTTTGCCATGGGAAGCATGTGTTGATGTGGGCTGGAAGGGAGTATTTCATTGCTCTGAAGTTACCCTGTATAGGTCCGGTACAGTACTGCCTTCTGCCAGGTGGTGAATATTTTGATAGTTCTGAAACTTGTATACCACTTTAACAGAAGTAGCCAGCCTTTTTGGGGGGCTAGCCACTGAAAATACAGAAAACCAGCTACAAAATTTCTAGTCTTAAAGAGCTTACAGGCAATCTATAAAACAAAAGATGAAAAGGGGTAGAGACAGAAAGGAAGCCCAAAGAAACAGTGAGATGGCTCTGACTAGGGTGAGAGGGACTCATTTCAGCATAGCTTTCTAAAAAAGAAAAGGAGGTGGAAGATTTTTGTGTTAGACTGTGGTGTTTTATCTCCTGCTTGGGGCAGTGACATTGCTTTGTTGAAATTTGTCCTGTCATATGTCCTGGAGAAGGAAAGCTGGTTAAGGAATAGTTTATCTGCATGTGGTTTGCAATGTTTACCCCCTTTAATCCAAATATATATGTTTCTTTTTGTTTTGAAAAAGTTTTGAAAAAGAATAAAAAGTGATGGCAGTGAGGAATGACTATAGCTAGGCTTCAATAAAACTGCAGTGTGATTATGTGGTTTTATTCATTTGCATTATGGGAGAAGAGCAATCTTCTATTCCAGGAATACAGCTAAATCACAGGTGGCCTCAAAAGAATTTTCAGCTTTGCCAAATATTTTTATGTATCAGATATGTTATTTAAATATTTTCTTTGCCTCCATTCTCCATTTGCGGTGTATGCTAACACTGCCTTGCAACATATAGATGTTGGAAACACGAATGCATTAATATTTTACAGAGGGAGTGTTCAGATTTGGTATGAGAACAGGGTAGCAGTGCAGATACCTAAGCTACTGAGGGGGCTAAAATGACTTTTTCAGGACCAGTCAGAAAAACAGAGCTTTAATACTTAAGTGCCTCACAGTGCTGCTATGATCAAGGAAAGAAGAAATGTGACTATTGGGTGATCTTTTCTTTTTCTCCCCATTTGCTCATGCTTGGCTTAGTTGCAAAGTGAATTACAGCTCTTTTGCAAACTATTAGCAGAAATAGCAGGGATGTACATGTTTGTAACACCTATATATTACTCTGATGGGCTCACTTGAACTGACTGTGGTAGCTAGAGATCCTGTGCTTCATGCAGGATGTCTGAAAGGATGACCATTTACAAAAGCTGCTTCTGCCAGTTTAAATAGCATCCTCAGAAGACACAGCCACTTTATGTGAAGACAGCTGCATTGTTTTCCTGCCCTCTTGAACTTGTTTTTCTGATGCTGAACTACTTTGTCTTTCATTTCTCTGAACTGAAACACTCAGGTCACAGATGTTTGGAAAGTGATGAACAGGAGTTGCCAAATGCACAGTCCTATTTCCAGCACCATGCAGTGTGACAAGCTGATTTAGATGTCCAGGTCAAAAGATTCTTTTCAGTTGACTGCATCAACGATCCTGGGTGAAGTTATCTTCTGTATTAAGGCTTTGTCCTGCAAGATGCTAGGTGCTCTTTGTTATTTTGCCTGGACTGGAGAATGCAGTTAGGATGTTGCTTCACCAGCCTATGACTAATGTGTGTCACACATTGGTTGTCAGAATGGGACACCAAGGTGCCAGCTTCCCTTTGCCTTGCCCAGACCCTTCCAATGCAGTGTATTTAATACAGCCAGATGTGATATGATGTGCCCAGGAAGAAAGACTGCAGGACAAATCACTTCATGTAGGTGCCTTTGGAGGAGAGAGACTGAAAATGCTTTGAAAGCTTAAAAAAGGAAAAAAAAAAAAAAGGACAAAGAACTGAATATGAGTTTCTTTTACAGGAGAACAAAGGGAACTGATCCCTTCTGGACTTAAAATGATCGAATCTGTGCAGCTGGGTATTGACCAAGTACCTGAATTGCAAATATGTGCACTACTGCTTTTACTAGTAGAAAAAAATCCCAACCAGTTACTATTGTTTCCATAGTACCTCAATATAAATGGCATCCCGTGGTTTCTATGCAACAGCAGTTAGCAGATTTAATAATGTACTTTGTGTTTATTAAAGATGGTGATTCTCGACCTTCAGCAAGCTGGGTTAAATTCAAACTTTGTAAGAAAAACACAGAGGAACAAAATCAATAAATTGGAATGGTTCTCCTTTTCCTCGATGAAATTTAAAGTCTGCACACAACTGAATCCTTATAGGTTGTGTCATTTCAGGTCCTGCACTTCCGGGTCCTGCACGTGGGTCACAACAACCCCAGGCAACGCCACAGGCTGGGGGAGGAGTGGCTGGAGAGCTGTCTGGCGGAAAAGGACCTGGGGGTGTTGGTTGACAGCCATCTGAACATGAGCCAGCAGTGTGCCCAGGTGGCCAAGAGGGCCAATGGCATCCTGGCTTGTATCAGGAATAGTGTGGCCAGTAGGACCAGGGAGGTGACAGTGCCCCTGTACTGGGCACTGGTGAGGCTGCACCTCGAGTCCTGTGTTCAGGTTTGGGCCCCTGATTACAAGAAGGACATGGAGGTGCTGGAGGTGCTGGATGGCCAGAGAAGGGCAACAAAGTTGGTGAAGGGTCTGGAGCAAAAGTCATATGAGGAGCGGCTGAGGGAGCTGGGGTTGTTTAGTTTGGAGAAGAGGAGGCTGAGGGGAGACCTTATGGCTCTCTACAACTGCCTGAAAGGAGGCTGTAGCGAGGTGGGGGTTGGTCTCTTCTCCCAAGTAACAAGTGATAGGATGAGAGGAAACGGCCTCAAGCTGCGCCAGGGGAGGTTTAGGTTGGATATTGGGAAAAACTTCTTCACCAAAAGGGTGGTCAAGCATTGGCACAGGCTGCCCAGGGAAGTGGTTGAGTCTCCATCCCTGGAGGTATTTAAAGAACGGATAGATACGGTGCTTGAAGACATGGTACAGATGGACTTGGCAGTGGTAGGTTAATGGTTGGACTCGATGATCTTAAGGGTCTTTTCCAACCTTGACGATTCTATGATTCTGTGATTTATGTTTGGACTCATGAAAGGTCCAGGAAGGATGATTTCGTTGCTTTTGCTCCTGACTGCTACTGTCTGAAGCCCCAGTTGACTCTCCTGGTCATTAAAAAGGGGATATCTAGATTTTTCTTCTAGCCTATCATAGGTCATTTCTTCTTTTGAATGGATACAGACAGGCAATAGGATGCTTGCAGATCTGGGAACAGACGCTGGGTTTGAATCCCAGGTTAATTCTTTGGCCACTAGCCCATTCTTGTAATAGATACTGGAAATTCCTATCTAGGTCCTGTTGTTGCTCTTAAGTCTGCATGATCATTTTAACAAACTGAAC
Organism: Platalea leucorodia; assembly: GCF_965183815.1. Lineage (NCBI taxonomy): Eukaryota > Metazoa > Chordata > Aves > Pelecaniformes > Threskiornithidae > Platalea > Platalea leucorodia. The sequence goes on along the minus strand of NC_138858.1, from coordinate 89,736,378 downwards.
AAAGTAGATATGTATGGCAACAATGTTGTTGGCTGCTTTCCTGAGTGTGTGCTTCGCTGACTTTTTCTGAAAAAATAAGCATGCAATTAAAAAAAAAAAAAAACAAACCAACATCCAAACCTCTTGAATGCTAGCAGAAACTTGTTTTACAATCACCTGAACAGGTTTAGACTTAATGAAGAGATGGAGTTTCTGCTGCCTCTCAGTCACAAATAGACTTCAGTATCTTTCTGGCTTTTCTGATTCATGAAGCAGTCTAGCTGGGAGGGGTTGGTGGGTTTTTTTTTGCTTCATGTGTTGTGTACAGTCTTTCTGGTCATGTAAGCCTGTGAAGAAGTGAGAAGGTTTTTACATTGCACTATTGGTCTGAGGCTCAGGAGATATGCCTTTTATTTCCTGGCTTAATCTATTTGTGTCTTGGCCCTCTGTTTCCTCAGCTCTGTAGAGAGGGGACTGAGCCAAGTCTCCCCCCACCTTAATCATTATGCAAAGTAGTTCTAATATTGTTCTTGATTCTGTAAACATTTCTGTGTTTACTTATTTGCGTCTTTAACTTGAGTGGTCTTGTTTCCTTCAGACATAAAATTAGGTATGTGTGTCGCTGTTGTTTCTCTGCCTCAGCTTTTTATTAGGCCTTGGTTATAAGCACCTCTCATACAGACGGGGTTAGAAAATTAAATTACAGCCTTCCATGACTGCATTGACAATTGCTAAATTTAAATCTAAAATAAAGTACTGTTCAATTCCCAAAGCTCTGCACAGTCTGTTAGTCTCTGCTGTGTTAATATTCATTTATTAAATAGTATTTTCTTGAATAATTTTTACTAAAAACGTCATTGACACTCCATCTCTGCCATTGCACTAATGGTAAAGTCACCTAGGACACTACAGGTTTCCACTAGCTCTCATAATTTCTTTGGTACTGTATCTACAGTTATAAGAGACAATCCAGAGGACTGTAAACCCTTTGAGTGATGGTCTTCCATTAAAGCATGTTTTATACAGGCGTTCCTGAAAGCAATAATGCAGAGTGCTTTGTTCACCCCAAGAATGCCATAAATAATGCAGTGTAATTTTCACACGGAGTTGTCTATATATACAACGCCAGTGCAGATAAGCTATATCACTGTACAGATAAGCTACATTACAGTAAGTAATTGCTCCCAAAAGTTTTGAAGTAGTGATATATTGGGGGCTCCCATGAAACAACAGAATGTGATATCTGTCTCCTGCTTAAAGGGCTAGGCTTGGTTAAATGAAAGGACTGTAATCCTGAGAGGCAAAACCAGCTTGGGAGGACAAGAAGCTTTTTCTAGCCTGTGGTTCTCGAAAAATCAAAAGTTGGGGATTTTGGTTAAATTGCCCAGCTCTCCTTCTCTTTTTCTTTAGAGAACTCGGCAGCTGTGTGGTTAGGTGGCTGGTAAATAGGAAAAATACCAGCAGATGGGCAGTAATGAACACATGGACTTGGTCCTGGGTTCTTTTGGAAGGAATGAAGCTGCTCGGGTATTCCAGTGAGCTTCTCTGAGAGCACATCATTAACTCATTCTTTCACTTTACCTCTGACTCAATTAGTGAAGTTAAAATGTCGTTTTCAGAGTCAATGGCATGAGCTGCAAGGATTTCAGTATCCCAGTGGGTGAGTGGACAGACATATGCCTGAACTGTGGGAAATAACTAATATATATCTAAATAGCTAAAGTAAATCAGAAGTCTACTGTGCTAGAAATTGTACAAAACTGCAGAGTGACATTGTTCATGTCCCAGATACTGCAGTTTCTAAAAATGAGCAAAATTGGCCTGTATATGGAAGAAATAAAGTATTACCTTCACAGTTTTAGATAAGCATGTAGAAAATGGTTTGAAGGTCCAGATGCTCAATACTCAGTAACTCTCATTAAGAATTTCACATGATCTTTTAATCAAATTTGAGATCTAATATACAATTACTGTCTAATTTCTTTTTAGCTTTTGTATTTGACAAGATTTATGTATGGAAGTAATTTCATCATTTTGTTTGAATATTAATTCCCCAAAAGGAAAAGACCTTTGCAAGCATACAAAAAAGCAAATTTAATAATAGCTTATAATGAAAGTTTAAAAAGAGGTGGGAAGGAAGAGAAAAACTAGGTTACAAAATTGAAAGTGTTTTGTATAAAAATGGATTTTAAAATAATTAGAGTAGACGAAATCTCTTTAGCATTCTGCCTTTATTAAAGCTTGTAAAGTGATTTAAGATTACTTGGGATGGAAATCTGAAAGTGAAACTTGTCATTGCATAGTGGAATTAAATCCCCTTTTCTTTTTTAAAATCTAAAACCAACATGCAATTCTGAGGATTTTTCATCTCAGCTGCTTAAATGTCAGGAATTAGTTTTTATCTGAGCAACCTGTTTATCAAAAAAATCCAGAAGTTCAAAGGAAGATAACTGAAGGCAATGGGAGAGTTGAAACAGGCTCACAAATACATTTCTGTCATGGTTTTATTCTCTGGAAATAAGTAGTACCACTGTTCTTAGCTATGCATAAATAAAAAGTCAGGCGTGCCCTGAAGCAAACAGAAAAAGGTCAGTTTAACACCATCGTTAATACTTTGACCAGCAGCCAGATGACAGACTCCAAATGTGTATTACAGGTCTGTGGAATTCCAGAGTCCAGATTCCAAGCCATCCTACTCCCTGTTCTGTGTAACCTTGCTTCTCAGGGGGGCTGAAATGGAGACTAAAATCCTTTATTTCCACATCAATTTCTTTTCTACTTGTAATACTCTGTCTTTTTCTAAACAACTGTGAGCAGAAGTCAGAAACCCTTTCGCCGTTCTAACCATCAGTTTTCTCTCTAACTATAGTGTCTTGGACATTTTATTTTCTCTTATTTTCTCTTATCTTCTCTATGTTAGTCATAGGTTACTTGAGACAATCCTGATTATACGTGTTCTGTTCCTCCCCTGGAGTACTCTTGGCAGAAAAGCTAGCTTGGTGAACTCTGGTCTGTGTGCTTTCTAAAAGCTGACAGCAGAGGCTAGAAAACTGCATGTTTCAGGGGAAAGTAGGGAGTGAGGTATCAGAGGCTGCCATGAAGAAAAGCACCCAAGAAAACCAGGGGAGCTGGGTGGTCAGGAGCAGAGTTGATGCTGCAACAGCAAGAAAATGTGAGTGCAGAAACCTGGTAAGACTTGTGCAAGGACATCATGCTTTTCAGATAGGAAAGAGTAAATACATCATTATAACTGTTAGCAAAAGAATGGAAGTCTGAGTAGGAAAGAAAAATGCCTGAAATATGGCACTAGAAATATTAGAAACAAAACAATCCCTCTCCCCATGCACGGTGTTAAAAAGGGCTAGTGAAGCAGCTGAATAGCTTACCTGCGTGGTATGAAAAGCTGGTTCCCGTCTATATTGGGTTTAGACGTGGTGCTTGCTTGCCTCTGATGTACTCTATTTTTCTACATGATCTCACAGTTATCCTTTAAAGGAAAGACATTTTTAGATAGTTGATACTGTTGTAATTTAGTGCTGAAACAATAAGTGTATATATAGTGGCAGTTCAGTTGTTATTGAAATTACCAATTCCCCCCATTACAAATACACAAAATAAGAGACACTAACAGGAAGAAGGTAGCCTTGTGTGCAAGAATGGGAAATTTACATTATACTTTAAAAAAAAATTACCTCAATTCTATAGTGGCTCCATGCAGTGTTTCAAGTGAATTTGAGGACATGGGAAGTTTATGGCTGAGCCATATCAAGTATTTTTTTTGCAATAAATAATTTTTTTTTTCTTCCAAGACTAAACTGAACTGTAAGGTTGAGAGTGTTTGCATTGTCTTTAAGAAATCAGAAGGAAGATTTTTTTTAAAAGATAAGAAAATATAAACTGCTAACTTTTTTTTTTACACTTTTCCTTCAGTTTACTCGATGCAAGTGGTTTACATAATCAGTCTGAATTTTAAAAACACTTTGGTGTTGCCAATTCTATGGCACTGCTTCCCTCTCTTGCATTTTTTTCAGTGGAAAAATTATTTGAAATGTAAATTTTCGGTTCACTTTAGTCAAGCATACCAAGGAGGAAATGGGCTTTGCTCGCAAAGACGGAAGCTGTCCAACATTACGTTATTTATAGTGTATAGCAATTTTTCCTGAAGGAATGCCCATTTTTTGAGGGAGAGTGAAGAAATTGAACAGGAAAGCTTTGGGGTCTGTGCTGTGCAGGTCACTGGAAAATCTACCACTTTTCATTAATATTATGGGATGTCTCAACTGGTTTATACAATACAGCATTTCCTGATTGTGTTGGGATCTGAGGTTCTGAAGTTAAAATGTGTCACTGCCACTTAAATGGCAGCAGTTATATGTAGGTGGAAGGTGGGCTGAAAGAAATCAGTGAGTATTCACCAGTGCAGTGTTATAAATGTTATAAATGACAGGGCTAATTGCAGTCTTAATTACAGTGGTGTAATTCTGGAAAAATAGATTAAGGCATTAAAGTTAGACAAATGTAACAGCTATTAAATGAGTGAGATGATAAGAATCAGGCTATCATTTTGTGTCTATGTACACACCTAGTCTGAAGGCTTCCGTAGCTTTAAACCAAGAGATTTGGATATTAGTTTATTCCAGGTATTTTTTTAAAAAACAGACTATGAAATGTAAGCCAATAACTTCAAGTGGATGTCACTGGTGAATGAGCAATATTATCTCTTAGTACCCAGGCATGGAGCAATGGTGATATATTTTCCAAGCAAACAGAGACATCATAATTTCATTACCGTGTTAAGTACAGTAATTGTTCTGTGTACTATAACTACATTCCTTTTCCCCTCTGAGCTTGTTCCCACATCACAAAATTAATCCCTGTTTTGACCAAAGTGTAACTCCCATGGCACGCCTGCAGTATTCCTGCCAACGTTGCTCTAATAGCATTGTGGCACTCTGTCATCAGGCTACCGTCATTTGGATAATCCATGGCTGTAATACATCATTTATGTGCTATTGTTTTGATGATGTATGAAAGTAATGCATCATTACAGGACTACCAGCAGAAATATGCCAGAGGCTGTCATGATTTGTAAGGGGGGAAAAAAATTCTTTAGAAATGTGAAAAAGAGATTAGTTATTTATGAGAGTTGAAAAGGAGGGAGGTTAGAAGGGAAGTAGAGTGAGGAGAGAGAATGTAATATAAGGATGTTTTGATTTCCAGAGGTACCTACATCAATAGGAGCTGCGTTTATTAAACCCTAAAGTTAGGAACGGGAATTTCTGTATTTCCAGTTGCATGCTTTAAGCATGGTGCCCTTTTCCCTTCTTTATAACTGCTGAAAGAGGGATTAAGGTACTACTTTGAGCAGGAAATGTGAACACAGTGCTGCGCTCTGCTAACTAAGATATTTCCTGTGTCAGTTCATGCAAACAGAATAGAAACTTGATGTTTTGACAGGTCTATGCTGGTTTGTGCCCACCACTAATGTCATTGTTAGAATTAGATGGGTAATTATTAAAATTACAGTATTAATAGAGGGTCTTTTTACTTAGTACTGTACACTCACATACTGGAAGGCTACCATAAAGAAATTCAAGGCTAAAGCCCTGATGGAGTTTGACACTTAGGTATTTACCACATGGTTCAGGCAGCTGGAGTCACTGTCAGGCTCTGTGCAATTAAGATCCTTATTGAACCTCAGCATCAGCCCTGTAAGTGAAGATGACTCACCATGATTATTTGAATAACTTGGCACAACAGGTGCTTTTTGTTCTGCTAGTAGAAATACAATGTGTGCAAAGATGGGCTGCCTCTGGATATCTCAGTGGTTACTCTTTTTTTAAAGAAAGCTGTGTGGAGACACCTTTGATTTCATACAGCATATTTCATATTTTAGATTTCTTGTTGCTTTTCAGTTCAGTGCCAGTAATCTGGCTAGTCTGGTGACATCTACTCGCACTGGTTCAGTTACTATTCCAAAGCATCCAGGTTTAGGAGGCTTTCTGCAGTCCTTGTGAGTGGTCCTCTCTGTTCACAGATAAGGCAAACTGAGGGATGGAGGAAGTTTAAACATTTGTGATTACTGGAGATTAATAGGAAGTGAATAAATAAAAATACATCAAGCAGACTCTCTCATGGCTCCTGGGCTATCAGAGACTGCATTTTAAAATCACAGACTGGGGCCTCATGAGGATCTTCTCCTCATTCTTTTCTGGCTTGCCAAAATTGTACCTCCTTTCTCCTCTTCTTATTTCTAACAGCCTGTAAAGTCTCTCTCTGCTCTTTTCATTCTGAACTGGAAAGTGAAAAAGTCTTTCAGACTCAGTCTCTCTCCATTTCAGGTGATTACAAAGTTGATTGTCCTCAGATTTCTTTTCAGCCTGCCTCAGAAGTCCTGGTTTCTATTTCCAGCTTTTGATCACTAATGCTTTCTTTGGTAAAATGCCTGTCTGTGTGGCAGCCCATCTGATTAATACGGTTTGCAGTAATTTAGAACCAGTACCTAGGTGATAGGATACAGATGTCATTATGTGATGGGCAATACCTTCAATGCAGGCTTAGATATATGGGATTGTTTTTTTGAGGAGAAAAGCTGGCCAGAAAAGTGTTTGGAAAGTTATCAGGGCATCTTGAAATTCCATTTGGGTAGCCCTCTGAGGCTTAATCTTACTTTTGGGGTCAAGAAACATCTCCTTATGGTTAAACACGCTTTCAGGCTTGGAAGTTAGTTTTTATACTTGTTCCATATAACTTCAACAGATGTGCTGCTCTTACTTAACTTTGGTTCTGACTGATATGAAAAATTAAAATGAAGAATGAATGTACATTTGAACAAGGTTTCCATAGAGCTCAGCTCTGCTTCAGAATTGGAATAAAAGAACTGGAGTCTATTGATAACAAGCTGTGAAAAATCTCATATGAACTGTGAGTATGATGTACCTAAAAGTTTGGACCTGGATGTTGTTTGGTTGGTTAAGGCTTTTTTTTTTAAAAATTGAATAAGTGAGTAAATTTAGCTTTTTCCTTCAAGTCTTTAATTCTCTCATCATCCCATTGACATTGGGGGAATTTTGAGTGCAGGGTTGGGTAGGAAAGACTCGTTGGCAAAAAGGAAAACCATTTCTTTGAGAAACAGGTTGCCAGTGATATGGTTGTGTTTTATGCTGCCTCATCCCAACTTTCATTTTTACGCAATGTGACCTACCTAAAATAACACACCTTGGAGACAGAGGACAGTACTTTTAACTTTTCACCCAGAGTAATTATGCCTATTCTTATTTCATTGCCACAGACTGGGGAGGTTTTCATTTTACTATCGGGAAGTGATACATGTAAACTGAAGATATCTCTTACCCTGGTTGCACTGTGAGCCACCATCTGTCCAGGGTGCATGTTCTCCAGCTGCTGTGGAGCGTGGCCACGTGGGTTGGCTTACTTCACTGGCATAAGAAATTTCACACAGGATTCATGGTATTTCCATTGTAGCTTATGAATGGTCTCTGCTAATTATTAGGGCAAAGGCTGTTGTTTAATACACTGGTGGAGTGCCTTGCAAAGGCCTTCCTCCTCCCATTGGAGGCCTAGGGGTGCTGCTGTAATGCAAAAAATATTCTCTCTGATTGTTTTCTTTCTGTCCTCAGCCTCCTTCATCTGCTTGTTGATCTCATCTCACCTGCTGCTTTCCTTTGTATTCCTTGTTTTCTCTTCTGTCTTCAAACAGTATAAACATGAAAGAAATGTAAGCTAATCCTCACCTTGCACGTACACCCTCACAAAAAAATCCCATTTGGAACAAGCAAAGCAGTCCCTTCCTGAATGTTATCTCAGGGCTTCAGTCACTCAGTTTGGCTCCTGTAAGTGATGCCAGTTCAGGTTTTGGCAGCTCAGCTAGTATAGATTTCTGCTTACGATGATCCCTGCAAGGAAGCCGTGGCTGGCATATAGACATGCAGAGCAGAAATAATTTGTCTGGCATCCGTCTCTTTCTGATATGTTAGGTGACACCAGCAGTCCTCATGGGTCCTGGAGAATGTTAATACTAGAAGATCCAGACTTACAAGTATAAGTGCAAATTTTGGAGGCTGTTCAATGATTGTGGCTTAATTGTCCTGTGGATATGCAATATGAATACACAAAATAAAACTAAGGTATGTGGAGTTTGACAAAGATGATGGCTCAGTTAAATCTTAAATTCTCTGAATGCAGGAACTCGCACCAAAAAGGGAGTGACTAAGCAGGAACTCTTTGAATCTACAGTACTTAATGTCTCTCTGCATTGCCTACAAAAGAAAACGAAGCTGTTGTTTGTTTGTTTTTTTAAAAAAAAACCAAAACAATGGTGAAAGACTTAAGAAATGGCTTTTGATCAAAACATGAAACTGAGCTACAATCAAGCTCCTCTAGTTGGATTCATTTGGAGTAATGTTTACTATTGCTAACTCGGTACAATGAAATTATAGAATCTAAAAGGTAAAATTGTATTGTGAAGTATGACTGGGAAAGTGTAGTTTGGAATTAATTCAGGTTCAGAAATTCTGCATATGCACATCAGCTCAGCTCAGCTGACTTCAGCACATTTCTAGGTGTTCCTGGAACAGTCATCCCTTCTACACCCCCTGAGGTCTTTGATGCCTGAGTGACAATTTTTGAGATAAATATGCAAAGTTGCTTGGGATTATACAATAATAAAGCAACAGATAAACCCCTCACCAGTCCCATTTCAGGCCCATCTTAAGATTTTGATGGAATTGAACTGGTTCATAGTGTTTGTCCCAGCTCACTGCACTGGACTGAGTTGCACTGAGATGCAACAAATATTAAATGTTCAGACTGTACATATGCTTCAAGTTACCAACCCAAAACAGCACTGAAGAAAAAAGAGGAAAGAAGAGAGAGTGAAAAAAAAGAATCCATTGTTTTCAGCCAAAAGATGTTTAGTACTTTATCATTTCTAGTCTCTTTGTCTCTCAGGATCAAAACTTGATCCCTTCTTCTGTATTTACAGGCGTATTTAACATCTGCTTTCCCCTTGATTTAATTTACTAGACCTAAATGATTGCTAGTTAAAATACACATGTAGGGTATTTTGTGTCTTAATTGTCTGAGTGCCATCTAATAAAGAAAGAAATGGATAAAGAGAGGCTCTGATTCTAAATCAAGATTTATCTGATAGGAACATGATTTCCTTTTAAAATGCTGGATATTTCCGAAGCAATTTTTAGACAAAGTGGCTCAGATTGTTTACCTTCATGTCTGTGCAGCAAACTATGGTTGAGGATTTTAAAGGACATGTAATTTTTTTTTTTCCACAGTTGGACTATGGGGAATGGACACAAAGCTAATTAACACTGCATGAATATGTTTATCCAGAAGAATCACATCACGGAAATGAGGATAAAACCTGGGAGACTTGCTTCTTTTTTGATATTTTACAGAAAGCCGTGCTAACTGTTCTAATTTGTTTCTGTCAATTACCATCACAGAGCTTATTTCCCTTAAAAATTTGGGGTTTTCAGGGTTCTTAGAATGTCTTTTAAGTGAGAAGTCCGGTCATGTATTTTTAGCCTATGGAGCTATTTTGTGAGCAATTGTCTTAGCACGCTCCCAATCTGTAGGATTTTTTTCTATAAATAATCCTATGAAGCTTTTTGAATGGATAAGACATAGGCAGGTGTGAATATGTGGTGATCCAGGCCAAGCTGGGCTGCAAGCCTGGCTCAGGATGTGCTGAATTTAACTGGGTTCATGTGTAGATGGAACATACGTGGTCACTGATTTTTCATATGCTTGACTTCTTTCACTCATTATTCAAATGGTTAGGTCCAGCAAAGGAAAATAAGCTTCTTGTTCATGGCAATGACCTGTATGTGGTAAATGATTGTGGGAAGGACAGCACTAGCAAGCGTTGCTTGTATTTCATGTGTAAGAGGAGTTGTCTGGTTACAGGCAGATGGCCAATGTGCCAGTTGGTGTTTCTCCTTTTTCCCCTCACCTTCACCAGAAATGTCATTCTTAGCAAAAATGGAGTCTGTATGTGTGCTTGTCATTTAGTGGACACCAATCCGAACGTTCTTGCAACAGCACTTTGTATTCAGGTTTATGGGAAGTGAGTTGTAGTCTCTTCTCATTTGTAGAATATGAATTAAAGTCCATAAAGATACAATGTAACAGTTGGACCTCCCACATAGCACAGGTCAGAAGATTACAGCTATTAACTTCCTACTGCAAGTGTTAATTACCATACAAACAATTTGCTTAATTCTCTTTTCGCAGATGTTATTGTTTAGTATAATGCACAAGTTTATTTTTGTCACCTAGAGGGGAGTTATTCTTATCTTGCTGAAATGCATTTAGGCAAAGATATTGTGGCAAGCCATTTTTTTTAGACATACAAATGATAAACTTCCAGATACGTAGTGGTGACAGAAACACCAAAGGTAAAGAAGTGGAGTCATTTACCTTTTTGTGAAGGGAGCCTATGGCAGAGAGACATACAATGAAGCTGTCTTTATTCTCTCCCTTTCAGAAAATTCAGATTCTATCAGAAAACATTATTCTCCTCTAAGTTTGGTCATTTTTTAGTGATACCATTCAAAATCAGAAGCAATGCAATTTAAGTGAATATGGTTACAATTCTCTAAAATTGATGAAAGAGCCCACTAAAGTAGGGAGTAGAGTTGTTTGCATCCCAGCAAATGGTCTGGCAGCTACTGTAGGTCTGATTTGTTTTTTGGAAAATGACAACACTTTTAATATTCTGCTACTTTTATATGATTTTGTATTGAGCTTTTTTCAAATTTCAGCTTTTTCACACAAAAAGAGCAAGAGTTTTATCTTTTGTGAAGAAAACATGGGTCAATACCTCATTTTGTAATTAGAAGTAGGAAAAGAGGAATAAATTTCAGGGAGGGTGTTGTATGTTTTCTAACGGGAACTAAATGTCTGAAGGGTTGGATCATGCAAAGGTTGTCAGAAAGTGGGGAAAAAAAATGACACTTTCAGCACTTAGACTGATTGTCCTTTGGCATTTTCTGACAGACTTAGATGGAAATCAAGTCAACGTAGCAAAGGTTCTATCCAAGTGCAATGATTGGAACTTTCCCATAGAAATAAAATATTTTTGCAGATTCTATTAAAGGTCCAGGTTAACTCATCTATTAATGCTTGAACTTTAGGCTTTGCTGTAAATCCCACATATCTAGAAAATACAAGGGTGTTGGTTTTTTTTCTTTTTCTTTTACTTTCTGCACACATTTCACTTCTGGTGGCCCCACTTCATTGAACATATATATCTTCACATTTCAGATCGTTTAGCTTGTACTTGAAATGCAGGGCCTCTGTATTCACAATTCATAAAATATCCTTCCTAGTAGTCTAAGCAGAAAATCTCAATTGCCACATGCTGTGTTAAGAAGAGCAGAGCTGGGAGAAGAAGGGTTGGGAATCTGCATGTCTTTGGAGTTGAATATCTCAATCCACAAAGATAACTGTTCATGGATTTAAGGCAACCATCAGGAACTTGAGAGCAAAACATTCAATTCTCTGCTCAGCCACGGTACCCAGTGTGACCCCAGACAAGGCTTTTACCTTCTGAATTTCAGTTCCCTCCATATCAATGTCATCTTTCCCAGTGCAGACTTAGTGTCAGGCTAAATTCATTAACGTCCATGAGATGCTCAGATACTACTTATAGTTTAACAAGTACTGAGGTGTAGTGGAACAGTGCAGAACAAAAAGCAGATGGCGGTAGTGAAGAGATAGGCTCAGCAGTATTATTGTATTTAATTTCTAAGCTGTTTAATGACATCAGCCAGGTACCACTAACAAATGCCCCTAGAAGAAATGGCATACTGCTTCACAGTGTTTGCAGGACCAGGTTGCCTGGTTTCTAGTTATTGGATATGAATTATAATTGCCTTTTTAAGGTAAGCTTTGGGTTTGCAAGTCAGAAGCATGTGTCATGGAGAGTACTTTTATGCCTTTGATCAATCCTGCTCCCCTCAAGATAAAGGATTTGCATGCAAATTGTCCTGTGACTTGTAATTAAATTGCACTCTCGAACATTTTGTCAGGGACTAGGAAGGAAAGCTGTCTTTGAAACATTGTTAATTAAATAGATTTAGATGAAGTGTTGAACACTTTTGGTCTTTCTTGACAATTACATTTTTTTTAAGGAGTTCATTATTTATGTGTTACCTGAAGGCCTTTTATCAACCATGTTAACTTCACGGACTGCCCCAGTATATGGGCTGTGTGAAAGCTGAGGGATTGATTTCACTGCATTTACCAACCCTGGAGTCAGGTGTCTTTAGGCAAATACACCATTATTTTCAGTGAGGTTTTGACCCCACTGAAGTTCATACTGAGTATTACTAATGTGTTTGAATATCCCTATTGCACAAATACTACTACCTTGTTTTGTGTGAGGAGCAGTGTGGCATATGTGATTTACCCTTTTAAATACTGCTCTCTTCCAAAATCCAGAATGCCTGATGTACAGTTCTGACTTTGGGAAAAATTGCTCCAAGTCTGAATGTGATCATTGCAGTTCATGCACATCATATATGCAGTGAGGAATGCTAGTACTATGTATGTTATTAGACGGTGCCTCTCTTGAAAGAACCATCCTCATTTTGTGAATCCCTGGATGGAAGATGAATAAACTTAATACCCAGTTGTGAGCTGCCTGGTGGGAGGTACCCACTGACCCTCATCCAGTCAAGCATACCTTGGCGTACGTTTTCCATGCTGTGTGAAGGACGAGGTGTTCAATTAAAGGGACTACAGATGTATAGCATAGAAAGGGGAATATTGTCACTGGTTTCAAGTGATGGATTGAATATTCAGCTTCAGTTTTTCTTGAATTTTTAATAGGTACCTGGCAGAATATTGGCTAAGTTCCGCTGAAAAGCAGAGTCTTACTGAATTCATCTCTCCAGACTCCTGTGTTGCATGTCTGTTATGTGTTGAAAACTTTTCCGTATTGTTTTGTAGAGAACCTAATGCTTGGTGTACCTCCTTGAGCTATTGGGACACCGTGCTGTTGTCATCTGCCACACGTGGTGTTCTGCAAATAAGCACGATTAGCAGTTCCCTCCTTCCATCTTGCACTGAGCTTCGTCCAGAAAGAGCAAAACATTCAAAGCAAACAAGCTGTCAGGAGCCTGCTGTTTCTGTGAAAGCTGAACCAACTGTGCAAGGAGCAAATGCAGGAACCGTTTCGGGTGTGCTCTGGCTCGTATCATTCACTTTGCTCTCAGAAGTACCGTGAACAGCTTGTCTCATGGTCTAAACCATCCCTCTTTCAATATCCACACGACCCCTTTCACTGCAGTACCTGAGTGGAATGGTTCTTCCATCTCTCCACTGAAGTTCAATTATGCCAAAGTGAGACTGGGGTGTCCGAGAGTCGGAGAAAATACATGTCTTTTAAGGCATAGAGGGGGAAAGAGGTTTTGTCATGGGGGAATCTGAGCCAGGTCCTTAAAAATCAGACAAAACTTGCATTGAACTGAGGCAGAGTGTTTCAGTGAAATGTGAATTTTAATCTCAAGTGAGAGTCAAGGGCTTAGGATTCAAATGAAAAAGGCAAACAAACTGTTACATAATGATTTTTTCTTCCATTAAGAAAACATTCCTTTAAATATGGGGGTTCTTTAATGACTATGTTCAATTGCTTGAGAGAACCTCTGCATAATGAAATCTTTTTAATATACAGTATGAATGGTTCTGTTATCATACGTATTTCCAATTTGTAATTAAGCACCTTTAAAAAAAACGTTCACAATTAAAGTGTCAGTGCTTTCTTGAATAGTCTTAATTTCAATAAGCTTTTGATGCTTTATTCATGGAGAATATTAAAAGGCACTTAGTCATCCGTGAAAATATATGCATGGTATATAAGGCCAGAGTCAAAAGGATAGATGAGGAATAGCAGTAAGAGGTGCCAGTTCTCGTGGAAGGAGAGATTTAACCATTTTCAAGAGTTACTTCAAAAGTAGCAAAATATGTATATGTTAATATAATTTCAGATAATTATCTTCCATTAGCTAATTTGTGGCTCAGTAATTAGATGGCTAAAAACTCAAAAACTCTGCACATATTTTATATGGGCCAAACTTATTGGCAAATTATTTTTATATGCCTTTTCTTTGTGCCAAGTCAAGCATTCTCATCTGTCTTGGAGGAACCTGGCTGTCTGACTTGGTTTTTTTCTAGGTGTGGGAGGTTTTTGGTTTGTTGGGTTTTTTTTTTTTATTTTATTTTATTTTTAGTTCACTTCCTACATAAACGCTAAACAGATGCTGATTTGAATGGTAGCCTGGTATATTAATTACTGCACATAATGAATCTCAGAAAATGTAATAAAGGACTAATTGGTGTCAATAAAAGTAACACTGACAAATGTCTTCTTGTATAATGTAAGCAATGTTCGGTATAGCATAAGCAAGAGGAAAAAAAAAAAAAATCCACCTCCCATGGGGAATACTCTGTCATTTGATTTTCCTCTGGAAGAAAGGCTTTAGCTGGATGCTAAATAAATAAGAGTGAACATATGAAGTACAGGTGTTCATCAGCCTTGTTGGCTGTTTGCATTTGATTTTATTGATTTCTGCCCAGGAGTATTTATTTTAAGCTCAGGAGAATTTGAGCTGTGACAGTGTGATATTGAAACTAAAGGTGATAGCACTTTGGCTATTGTATTTCTTGGCTGCTGTAAAAGAAATGTGTCCTGGGGTGGTGTCCTGGTTTACATTCCCTAGACAGACACAGTGCTCAGGGCATTCCCATGGCCTCCAGAGATCCTGGATGTGTTCAGGCACACCAGACACTGAACTTAAACCCAAGGGTGGTCTGCAGTGTTGTGTGACTCTACCCACCTGCCCAACTGGAGCCTTTCTGCTGACTTCCCCAAATTACGTGAAAAGGGATAAACTTGATGGCTGGTGCCACAAGATGCCAAGAGCTCAGCTCCTGGTGAAGTCACGATGTTCAATGGAAATGGCTCATCAGAAAACTGGTGTAATTTCATGTCATCCCTTTCTCCTTCCCCAAAGTTTAGGGCTTCTGTCAAGCATGGGGGAAGGCAGAAATGACAGAAGGAGGTGCCAAAAGTGAGGAAAAGAGGAAAACCATAGCTTTTGAGTTTTTTATTCTGCTTTCCTCTTTCCTGCACTCCAAATCCTTGTGTGTTGACATGTTTTATTTTAATTGCTTTGCCAAAAAATCTGTTCTCCAAATGTATCTATTAGCACCCAGCTGCCTCGGCTTTCTTACACCATTCTCTTTTGCTCATCAGGCTCTTGTCATGGGATTTGCTAATAACTTAAGCATGAGTTATCAAGGTCAATGTAAAAATAATGTTGTACTCAAACGTGGAATTTCTTGTTTTTCCTAGCGGCACTAATAAAGGCTGAGTTACAATAACACTGCCTTATCTGCCTTTTCCTGACATTATATATTTCAGAGTTTAGGGTAACGTTTTTGACATGTTCTTTATTTCCTTTACTTAAGGCTGTCTGGTAAAATTTCTTTCTTGTTCCACTCCCAATAAGTTTCTCTTGATGGTTCATTAGCCCTGATGCCTGTCCCTTCTCTGCTTCTCTGTCCTTAAGCATATTTCCAGTGCACCCTTCTGTTTGCTCGCATGCTCCTATGCTTAAATAAAACCCCGCCACCTTGATGAGATTTCAAATGAGATTTGCAAAGAAACAGAAAATCAGAAACATGCAGGAAAGCTCCGGGTGCAAAGAATGAATCTAGCAAGCTGTGTGGTTTACTCTTTCTTTTTATCCCCCATCCCAATTTAAATATCAACACTAATTAAATTTTCCCTAAAATTAATACAAAGCTTACTCAAAGCTTTTTATTATAGCTGTGACAGATTAAGGGCAGAGATGGTCGCATAGGATGTGTGTCTGTACCACACCAAGGATCCGAAGTTGTGGTTGATATTTTTATTGCTTTCAGTAATTCATATCCAAGTAGTAATTGGCTAAGGAATGGAGATTGGGAACAGGTTTAAAAAAAAAAAAAAATCACACTTTTATTCCTTTCTTTTTTTGTTCTCTCCTGGAACAGTTTTCCAACAGAAATATGTACTTGTACTTAAATAAGGACCTGTTCGTGTGCGTGTACATTTTTTTTTTTAATTTTCATATTCATACCCTTGCTCAATGATGCAGATAACTAATTTAGCAAAAAGCATAATATCCAGAAATGGTTATTTAGCATCCTTATGTATGTGCAAAATGCTCAGTATTTTGGGTCTCTAATTTTGTCTGTAGCCTTTAGCTACAGGAGTATTACTAATAAGCTCTGTGTTGTGTATCTGCAGATGTTCCAAGATCTCTTTTCATGGGGAGTTATATAGCATACTAAATTTTCATGCAAGCAGTCTCTCCACCACAAAGGTATAAAATCAGAAAACTTGGATAAATCCACCAAGGCAACTGAAGGAATATGGTTATTTTAGGCAATAACTTTAATAGAATGGGCATATACATAGCAATAAACTTCCCCTCAACTTTACAAAGAGCCTGGCAAGGGTCACAGCACAAGGTGTTTATTACTGTAAGAGTCATTACTGCTGAAAAGACAGATTTCAAGGCATTTGGATTGTCACTATCAAATGTCATCTTTGATATAAAAATGTTAATTTCATGAGTATCTGCCGACTCTTTGTTATAATTTAATTATCAGAACAAGCACTTTTTCATCTAGCGGATGCTGCTCTCAGCAAATTGAAAAGGGAGGCAATTAGCAACTGCCAGTTTCCCAACTGTACGGGACTGTTGCAGCTTCTTGTTGTTTTAACAGGTACTTGAAGTGATGTTCCCATATGGGATCAGCCTAAAAACTGACATGGTACTGGAGTTCTTCCACTTCAGGCTTAACCACTGACTTAGTGATTTGCCCAGCCTTGTAAATTATGGGCAGCATTGAAAAGTAAGAGGCCAAAATCGATTCAGGTGGGACTTCGACTTTTTTACAAAATCAGTCTGAGAACATTTTGTAGACTTAGGGCTCAGTTCACCTTTGTTTGTAACTCTGAGCTGGCTGGAGTTATTCCTCATTTTGGCAGAGGTTCTTTTTCTGCCTCCATATAAAATCTGTGGAGGCTTTTGTGTGCATCAAATATTTCAGAAAGCTGCTGTGAATCTTGCTCTGATACATGTTAAGAGCCCGATACTTCATCAAGGCTGCTAATCCACATCTTTATTACATCTTTCAAATCTTGGGACTACTTATCAGTCATTCATTTCTTGATTCATATTTCCCAGGTAGGAAAATAATTAAGAATTTACTTTGAAACCAGGAAATATGTAACAACTTATAAAATAAATAAAGAAATTTTACTGAACCAAATCATGCAGCTAAGGCTTGCCAAAGATTAGCAATGTAACTGATTTGTAGCCTGAATTCTCTAACTAACTTTATAGAACCAACCAGTTTATGAACAAAGTCATTGACTCCTAAATGCCAGTTATGCCTTGTACTAGTTAGTTTTTTACAGTGCATATACATTACTTCATCAAATGTGGTGTTTGCATGTTGAATGCAAAATTCCAGTTTAACTCCAGTAAAAATTGAAGTCCTCCATTCTCTGAGAGAAAAACAAAACAAAACCCCCAAACCTCCAGCACCTACCCGCTGCGCAGCAGGAAATCTGTGTTGGGTTGGTCAATTCATCTATAGAGTGTTACGTTATCCAGCACTTTAGAACAGAAATAAGAAAATAGTGCCTGTCTAATGATCTTAAGGGTCTTTTCCAACCTCAATGATTCTATGATTCTAATACTAAAGTATAGCTGCACTTTTTCTCATTTTCCTCTTTTACTTACTTGCAAGAGCCATAGGGTGATGTGGGTGCTTGATTTTTAGAAGTTCAAAGTCAGATGTGCTTTTTCTTGCTAATACAGTCTTAAGATGTAGTGATTTAAGCTGTGGAGAGATTTCTGAAGCTCAAGTATTTGTCAGGTATATGAGGAAGAAAAAAAATCCTTTATAATTTGTATTACTCTGACATATGCGGTAGATTATGCTAACTGAATGGTTTATGGAAATGAAGCCAAACAACTGGCAATAAAAGTGTTATGCACAGAATTGTGTAAGTAGCACCTGGCAGAAGCTGACTGACAAAGTATAATAAATATTTGACATGTCCTGTAAATATGTGACACTCGGTCAAAATCCATTTGAGTCACAAAGCACCTAGGGCATAATAAAGTTTAATAGCACCTTTTCAATTTCACCCATTTGCTTATGATGTTTTATTATTGGGATCTTTCAGCTATAGATTTTTGAGTTCTAAATTCATAATTTAAAGCACGGGGCTTCAAAAACTATCAAAGGACTGACTCTCTTAGATGTGAAAGATAGATTTAATCTCCCAGTATTTGTAATTTTCCATCCTTTTGGCACAGCTACAACTTGTGCTGAAAGCTTTCCAATGAATCAGTGTCCCCTGGAATGGAAAGAAAAGTTGTAAAATCTGCGGCTTCATTTGAGCATCATGTGAAATACTGAGCAGTGTGTACAACTGAAAGGGAGAGAAACAAAACGGAGGGAACCCAGAAAGAAAGAAAATGGAGGCAACAAATCCAAAGGGAGGGACCTATTGTTTTGTTGCATTGTAGTAGATGAAAGTTGGGTGAAATCAGTGATTTGTGCAATCCAATAGTTGATCGGTGATCAAAGAAAGCAGCAATAGCTGATTTTGTAATAACTTGCCTTCAGGAAAAGGTTCCTTAGCCCTCATCGTTAAGGTTCATACAGGTCATATGGTAGTTCTTTAAAGGAGGTGAATGCAGTACCAGCTGTGATTAATCAGCTGCTTCTCTCCTGCAGAAAGCTGAAATCAGCTCACAGAGCAGAGGGATGCTATGGAGACGCTCTTGCAGGAAAAGCGGGGGGAAAGGGCAGTTGAGGAAAATAGAAATAAGGAAGCAGAAGCTGCTTTAACTTTTTTGAACAGACAGTTGATTGATGTTGAAACAATAAATGCACCCCTGGAGCCAGGGACTGAAATACAGATATTGATGTGCTGCTCTGTAGATAAAATAGCTTATGAGGGGAAAAGCAGAGGCTGCAGTGGATTCTAGTGCTATGTAAGTGTTACTCTGCAACAAAATTCTTGTTTATTTTTGGAGGTCCCTCAAACTGTAAGAAAATATTCCCCGTAACTCTGTCCACCACACGCATGCTAACAGGTTCCACAGAGTAACAAGAGCACTATATTAAATCTTATGCTGCCTCCTTTTGAATTAATTTTGAATGTTTCTTTTCCCATTGCTTTCTTCAGCTAAGTAGTTACTTACACCTCTAGCTGCTGTAAAATGTGAGCTGTGCTCTTCATCCTGGGTTGTTTGTTTTGGGTGGTTTGCAATAAAGTGCAGATAATGTTGAGAAGGACAGTTTGAAACATGTGTGTGGTTTTTATCCCATTTCAAATGTCTAGAGGCCTGTTTCATCTGAAAATTAGTGTGAAGGCAGGCAGGAGTCCCACATATGGACTTCACCTGGAAGGATCACAAATCTAACATAGCATTTGTTAGTGGCCTATAGAGAAACTTTGCTTGCTTACTTTTAGCAGGGCAGTTATTTTCCTCCTCTTCTGGGTCGATTATTCACACAGTAATAATAAAAATTTTCTTTAGATTAGCAGTGAAAATAAGTAGGAGGAAAATCTGATATACAAGCTGGCCTTACCGCCAGGGTAGTGCTGAAGCTAGTAGAATATTATAGGGACAGAAGCTGGCTCAATGCTCTTTAATTTGAACCCATAAAAGCTGGTTGGTTATTCTGGGCATGCATGTATCCCTGCACAATTAGATATATGTTTGCCCTTGTTCTGTTTGTGAAATAGCCAAGAGAGGTTTAAATTCTTTCTGCCACAGCAGCTTATTGCCAATGTAACTAAGCCTGAATTCAAGGAATAGACTTTAATGAAGTTCATGGACCTCATTATTTTTAGTTGACTGTTAGGGGCTTTGTCCCAGTTCCATTCCCAGTGGATTGTTGTCCAAGTTAGAAAACCTGCCATTACAATTGGCACTAATTGGGCCCCTTGTCGCAGTCACAACAGTTTCCAATAATTCAGTGGCCCAGGCATTTGAACCCCTCTCTAGGCAAATGCTCATTAGCCTCCGATGGTATTTGCTCTGAGTGTAGAGACTCATTTGGCAGAGAAACTTAGATGAATGGCTAAGTAGTGCAGTGGAAAGCAATAAGAGGTATTTGTGTAATCTCCCTCCTTGGAAAGCTAAATGACAGTGTCACTGCCTTTAATGACATTTCTACAAATATTGAGCTTGTGTGTCAACATGAAGGGACATTTTCTTGGCAATATCTCAGCTGTTTTGCCTCTCTGTGTTATGAAGCAGCTGGGAATCTGTATGACCAGGGAAACTGTTGGTGTAATATGATCATTTCCCTTCCATCATCCAGTCTAGCCATCCTCCCCTTTCCCAGAGGCAGGAGAACAAGGTCCCCTCTTCTTGCTGCTCAGCCCTTGGGGTCATGATGCATTTCTTAGCAGGAATTGCCATCTTGGCTGAGGAGGAATTGCCTCCTTGTCTGGAGGTCCACCTAAGGCTGATCTTCAGGGGTGATCAATCCTGGATGCTACCAGGATGTGTCATACCAATTAGCTAAAGGATAGTCTGTGCAGAGCTTTTCTGTCTATACATGAAGCTGAATACCAATTTAAACCTAGGCTTGTTCTATTTGATACTATTTTATTATTACCTCTCAAGCAGCTTTTGCAGGCTCTACCATGCAGACAAGAAAGCTGGTAAGGGTTAAGCTTGGCAATTTGTTTTCAGTGCATGTAGAATTAAGTACATGCTGCGTTGTGTGGTGAAATCTTGTCCTGATTCAAAGCAGTGGAATTATAACAGTGGACACAAATATGATATTCCTTAACACATTTAAGAAAGGTCTGCTGTCTTCTAGGATAAGGAATCTATGGTAAAAATTTCCCCCCAAGCTTTAATCTTCTTTCACCTTCTTTCTCAATTTTATAACTTCTGTTAATCCCTTTGCTTCCTGCTTACTTTATTCCAACAGATTTTCCATAGGTAGGGAAAAAACAATTTTCTACTGCATGGCTTTCAGTTGTAAGTCAATGGCAGATTTATTGTTGTTTTCCAGCAGTATGTTACATATACTTTTATTTATATTTGTGATTAAATACTGGCCAGGTACCTGGTAACTGAAAGGATATTTAAGCAAACGAATGTCACCCTTGCCTAGAAAGAGAAATAGTACTAGAAAGAGATTAGATTATTCAGATTTGTGGATGATATATGGGGGATCCTCATGTTTTTTTCTTCTATGCAGTCTGTAAGTTTAGAATTGACAAAAAATATGCAAGATACTCCTTTGTAAAAGTAATTAGTCCATATTTCTAGGGCTTGGTGATTAATAAGTCATGAATCATGTCACAGGTAGTCTTATGTTGCATATTAACTACTTACCAGTCATTTATTTAAAACAAGTGTCAGTAATTTATACATAGGAATGGGTGATGGGCAGGGAAATATCTGCTAATCTATTTCCAAGCAAATGAGCAGTTTTGAAAATCCCATCTGAAAAGTGATTTAATCTTTAGAACCTATGTAATTTTCATTAAGGGAAAAGGCAGAAGTACAGGCAGATCTGCAAGTTGTCGGCATAGCTGAGTTTGTACTTATGAATAAGATTCCACAGGGACAGGATGTACAAGAAAGAGAAAAGGACATCAGGAGCAGTTCCTCTCCATGCAGACAGTTGATGTGGGAGGGTAGAACCAATGAAATAAGCTGTATGAATTCAGAAAAGAAATGGAGATGAGGCATTAGCTAGAGAAACAAGCGTGGTCAGATTTTTTAATTATTATTTTTTATTTGTTGAGAGAATAAAATACATCTATACTACCTAGGGAGGGAAGCAGGTGTATAGGATCAAGGCAAAGAGTGGGCCAAGGGATGAGAAGGGAGATCAGGAGGTAGGGTGAAATTACTGCAGATGTAAAGGAGAAGAGAAGACTGTGCTGGGGAGGAGGAGAAAAGCTACAGGATGGAAGGAGAGTCCAAGGAGGAAAACCAAACTGGGTCACTGGCAATCAGTTTTTTTCTGTGGAAAAAAGCCCCACTGCAGTATATTGTGCACAAGACATGGAGACCAGAACGGAGGAAGGTTTGCAGAGTAACTGATGGTGAGGAGTGACTGCTCTCAGTAACTTGTTGAAAAATTATTATAAGGCCCCACAGGGTAACATGGAGAAGGTTAATTAAGAGCTGAGCTAGCCACTATTCAAGGTAGAACTGTACTTTAAACAGGTTCAAACTCCAACAGCTGGTTTTCTCTTTCCCTTTAGCTCTTTCCTTATTCTGTTTTCCAGTTGCTTGCTTTTCTGACTGTGCCTTCTTCCTATCCTACCTTTAAGACTGAGCCCAATTAATACTGTGATGTGTTTACAAACACGAAATCTCCTAGCCTGTTTCCCAGTAATCCCACAGGGTGTGTGCTTCGTGGTCTGTGTCCATGCTGACACCATGATGTCTTGCTGTGTGGTGTATTGCCATGGAGATTTGGATTGCCATGGCAACTTGCACCTTTTCAAAGGCAGCAGCAAAGGCTGAATAAAAGAAGCTTTGCAAAAGTGAAATAGCAAAATCTTGAGATCTGATATTTAAACATCAAAAAGAAGCCAAAAATTTTCCTGATCTGGCATACTCCTCTTTTGCTTTGAGAATAACGAAAGTATTAAATGCTTAAATAAATGGAGTTTTCTTAGTTTAGGTATTAGTAAATAAAGACTCTTTTGAGCACGCTTGGCATTCATACAGGGCTTAACAAAAAAGGAATATATTTAGGAACAGCCACTGCAGAATAGCAGTTACTGTCTGTCTTTCTGCTGTCAGTGAATTTAAGGGCAATCAGTTCAATAGACATTGTTGCCTCAGTTTCCACAACCATAAAATGGGCATGCAAAACAGATGAAAGGAAGATGTTGCTCTGGGAGGGGGCTTTAGGCAACGGGCTGGGGAAGAAATAGCAGCAGCAGATCGTAATTTTAGTCCCTTCTTGCAGGAGGGACCTAAGAAATTCCTGCTGGGCCATCCTCTCCTCTGTCCTCTTGCTGATGGACGGCAGGTAGCAAATGATGAGGAATCCTTAGGGGAGATCTAGTCTTGTATGTAGGCAATGCAGTAGTGTGTGGCATTGTAGTTATGTGGCTTTGCCCCCTTGCCTTTGGACGGGAAAATCCCCATCTCCCTGATAAGAAAGACAGGTACCACATAGCTCTTCTTCCAAAATTGGAGGATCTCTGGTCTCTGCAAACAGACCATTTGGATATATCAGGGATTTAATGTATTGCCAAGGAAAGCCAAAATTTAAAAAAGCCCGCTTACTGTATGTGCCAGTCCGTGTTTTAAAAAACTCTCAGTTATGTATGAAAAAATAACTAGGTAGATCATCACAATCTTTTCTTCGTTTTATTTAGGTTAACTTTCTCCGGAATAGAAAAGCTGTTTTCATATATTTTCCATATGTGTTTTGCAAGTTCTGAATGACATTTTAAAATATCAATAAGATACAGGCTTTAGGCAAAATTACTTTTCAACCACTACTCAGTGTTTGAGAATTTTTTAATGTTAATCTGTGCCTTTATTTTTTAAATAAAAATCCATATGCAGAACACAGCTGGTAGTGTTGCAAGCCATATGATCATGAAACTGTATGTAGCCTTTTTTCATACCTTTAGTTTAAAAAAAAAATATATTCCTATCATATATGTATATGTATTATATACCATTCATATAAATGGTTGCAGCACTAGCCTATCTTTGTGAGAGGTGGACATGTGCTATGAAGGAAGATTTCTTTTGTGCAATGGTAGATACAGATTTTTTTTTTTGTGGAAGTGGAGAGAAAAAAGAAAGGAAAGTGCTTTTCTGGCTACCTCTTTTCAGCAAGGAGGGGGGGGCTCTCTGAAAGCATCTTAACTGACAGACTAGCAAGCT
The DNA here is from genome assembly GCF_965183815.1 of Platalea leucorodia. NCBI lineage: Eukaryota > Metazoa > Chordata > Aves > Pelecaniformes > Threskiornithidae > Platalea > Platalea leucorodia. Next base: position 89,712,388 of record NC_138858.1, on the reverse strand, counting down.
GAAGCGTACCACATATAATTGCAGCCGATCACAAACACATAATCATCACTACAGTGGATGCAACAATACATTTAGTGAGGGTGGATGAATCTACTGGGACATGAAGAATTGGATCTTGAGGGACATATATAATATTTCAAAGGAAAATAAGTTCAGTAATGGAAAAGTCAAGGTGACTTGGCCTGTTGGGGTAAACAGTCACTCTTAACTCTTTAGGCATGTTTACACTTCAACAGTAGGATACAACTGGGCAGAAGAGATGTGCCTTGGCTTTGCATCCCATCGGTATGGTACTAGGCTGGTTTTCTGTCTTTGCCCTCCTCACTGTTGCTATTGCTTTTCTTTCTCTCTTCCTCACTTATCCTTGGGTCATATGGTAAAATAACATCTTCCCAGCCCCTTCCATAGGTACTTCTGGTCCTTCACTGGGTTACATAAAAAGATAAAATTTGCTTAAAAGCCTGCTCTTGGGGAGGAGTTCATCCTGAGTGTAGTCAGCATGTTTAAAGAAGTTTGCTGCATACTGGTAGTTACTGCAGTCATTTCAGTTCAACATATTCAGGCTACTGGTGACTGATAAAAGCATACACAATTTAGAAATCTTTAGCACTTAATTCTTAGGGATTGTGGTTGCTCAGTGAATGTTATGGTGTGCCCTTTGTTCAGCAACCATGAGACAGCAGTAAATTGCCAGAAACAAGTTCAACTGAAAAAAAAGAGGGGGCAAAGAAAGGAGGAACCCCCTCCAGTCTAGAAGTTACTATACACAAAACCACATATTTCATTTCACTGTAAAGATGTATTTCAAACCAATTCAGAAAGATTAAAGTTGGCAACTTTGTAATAAGACGATTTTTCCATCTTTTAAGTTAATAGCATGATAGATATAACTTCTGTCTCTGAGAAGTCAAGCTCTTTTCTCTTCCCCTTTCAAGTGGTATTTTTTCGAAAGGTACAATCAGTTGCTTTTGTTGCAGGCATCTCAACATGTACTTTCTTGTGTGAGTTAAAATCAATGTCTGATATAATCTCTGCTGGAAGTCAGAAATGGAGCTGCTGGTTACAGCTACTAAGCAAAATTTTGTGAAGATTCACTCTGGCAGTGTTCCTTTCCAGATGTCTGAATGTCTGAAGTTTTATCCCTAAAACAACTGTGGAAAATAAGTTTTAAGGGCCTTGAGTTGCTATTGGAAAGTTTGCACTTCAGTGCCTTATTTTGATGTCATCTTTGACTTTCATATTTGTGTTGTAAAAATACTACAGTGATGACTACTGAAACTTCTGCAGACCAGAAATTGGGGGCCTTCCACATGGGAAGGTGCTCAGTTGTGCTTATCTGTATTGGCAGGAGAAAATTCATTGATTTGGAAAGCCAGAACTCAGGAGATGATGATTGTATTCACTTAAAAATAAATAAGTAAATAAAAATCTGGAGGAAAGATCAAGTAGCATTGATTGATAGAGAATATAAATAATTTAAGATGCTTCTCAGGAGGTCTTCCAGACAAGTAGTCTCCCAAGCTGCTTATTTAAGAAGAAGAAATAATTCTGTGCTGTCTGCTCATGGGATGTCCACAGATAGATCATGATTTTAATGGTTAGGTCCTTCAGCTACTGTTCTGCTAGACACTATTCAACATGTAAAGTTGCACGTGTCTTGGATTGTAAAAGGGATTTGGATTAAGCCCATGAGGAGACCTTGGCAGACTTTGGGCTCTTCAACCTACAAGGTGTCTAACCACCAGCAAAATATCAGGTCTAATGTTCCACAGCCTGTTCTGCTGTGGAATTAATGGATGGGCAGAGGGTCATCGTGGTTGCCTGGGAGAAAAATGGACTTTGCTTTCTTAAAGGCAGCGTGGGACCCTGTGGGAAGGGCCATCTCGATGATCTCAGAGGTCCTTTCCAACCTTAATGATTCTGTGATTCTGTGATCTTCTAAGCATTGTCACTCAAACCTTTGCTGAGCTTACTTTGAACACAGCTCAATTTTATTAGATGCCTTTAGAAAAACCCTTTCTTAAAAAAAAAATAAAAACACCTGTCAGGGTATTTTAAGGACACTTGCAAGAGAAAAATTGCAGCTGGTCAGATCCTTAATTATTGCCTGCAGCCTGGCCATCTAAACGACCATGATAAAATTAGCTGGACCACAAATAGCAAACAAAAGAAATGGATATTTTACAATATGTAAACAATTACAAGATGACATTTGGCTTTAGGTTAATTTCTCTGCCTACTCTGGAAAATTGCCATCTGTAAGCAAACATATTGACTAAATTATTTTCAGTGATAAAGGAAAAAAGGGCTAAAGTACTAGCATTTCAGATAATGACATCAGCATTATTACGGAATTATGTTAACTTAAATGGCAGGTGGAGAAGTAAAATTAATCTCCTATGCTAAGCTGTACTGCATAAATAAAGAATTAATTTTTTTGATATATTGATTCTCTGTGGATTGCTTGCCAAGGAGATGCTAACATCAGCTTGTCTGAATTAACACATGGCATTAGAGGAGGAAACCAACATCAATATTCCAGCACTTTGCAGACTGCAACCTGCATTAAGTCATGATTCAGATTCATTGTTATGCACTTTCCATTCAGGAAAGCCCTTGCACCCCTTGGGCAATGGATATTAAACCTGGAATATTTAAATATAAGCCTGTAGGATGTTTAAATACAATCTGTTTCTGTCGGTGCTAGGGTTTGGCTTGTGCAAATTGGAAGCAGCTCTGTTGTCCAGCTGTTGGTGCCACATTTAGTGGATTACATTTGGCCATGGGTCTCATTTTAGGATGTAGAAGTGAGAGGGACTGTATTTGGAATCAACTGAAACCACATTGTCCTTTTCTTGCTGTATGAACTGAAGCAACTACAATGTTGTTACCATTAATGGCATGTAAGAAGGATGCTTTTATGGCCGAGATGTCGAAGTGGGGCTTGAAGTACTTACTAACATCCGTTTTTAACTGCATGACCCTTAAAAAAAAAAAATCAGAAACACTTTGCTTACTTATTTGCCTCTTTGATTTTTTGTATTTGTACAGCTCCTGGCACAATGCAGCCACAAATCAAAAAGGCAGGTATGTTCAAGTACCAATCCACAATGGCAATAGTGTTAAAAAATTACATAACTCAAATATTCCAATCATACAAAAGCCTCGATTTAAAGAGGGTGAATAGTCCCATTTTATTATAGGATGACTACTTCAAAGCGTAAAGTTAAGAACAGAAATTTTTTTTTTACAGTCCAGACAGTAATAGAATTAACTCATAAAGATAAAGATATAAAGATAAAGATAAATGGTTTATTATATTTCAGCCCAGTGCTGATCAGGATGGTTAAGCATTAACCGTGATAAGCAGGGCTTTGTATTTAAGTGAAAACCCATCAGGAAGAATAGACTTAAAGGATGTTTCCTTAGTTATACCGTAACAGTCATTTAGATATTGTCTTTGACTTCTTGCTCCATTTCATTTTCTGTGTGTAATTTTTAAAGAAAAGCAAAGCAAATTGCCATTTTTGGACCATCAGTAATCAAGCACTGAATTTTTTAACATAAGAAAAAAATAAGCTGCTGGAGTGCAGTACTGAGTTGTAGCCTGCTCACTGATGCTTGGTAAATTGTATAATGTTTTTCAGCTTCCCTTCGTTGCTACAGCTGTTGGCTTCAATCTGTTTTTGTGGCTTGATTAAAATAACATTTTTTTAATTGTAACTTGTCAATTGCCCAGTGTTGGATAACATAAATGAATTCATCCTTTTTTCTAAGCCAAGTCAAGGTATCTACTTAAGAACAAATCACCAAAATAGCTAGATAACTGATACAGGAGGAAAGCAAAATAAAATCTAGGACTTGAAAAATTTTGCAGAGAGAATCAGTGGAGAAGAAAACTTCCAGAAGTTTTGTATCATGTTTAACCCATTTAGCTAACCTCACCTCTTTTGCATGTTTAAGTCTCATCCCACTGAAAGGAAGGACAATTTGCCCTGGTGCTGTCTTCACCAGACACCAGTTTAGAAATTCCATGTCCTTTTGTCTCGTGGAATTATTTGAGAATTTTTTAAAAAGCTCTGAAGAGAGACTGACAGTAAGCTGAGGTAAACTATCATGTTAATTGCTAGAAGAAACTAATCAGCATTTCATATGATGCATTCATATGATGCATTCATATGAATGCAAATAAAGGATGCAAAATTCTTCCCTGAAGACTGGGATGTCATTATTTTGTCTTCATGGAAGGCAGTAGTCTTTTTTGTGCAGGGTGTCAGATTTAAATAGGCCAGAGAAATGAAAGTTGGGCAAAGAAAGAAATATTGTTCCTATTTTACGGCTGGGGAGTTTTAGCACAGGCAGTTGAAAGAACTTACACAATCTCATATAGGAGCAGTCAGAATCAGAATTCAGATTTAGTTCCAATAAGCAGCTTTTATCACAAGATTGTTTTTCTTCCTTTTATAACTTGTAGTTATAGCATGTGCATAAATAACCAATAGGCCTTTAAAAATGGAATCCCTCTACTTCTATTCCATTTCTAATTCTAATCCTAGTTACATTGGCCAGTTTATTATCCCAAATATTTACTTTCCACTATAAATGGAAATCACTTCTTTCCCCTTCTTCATGTTTCATGGTCATAATATCCTCTAGCATTCTATTATCTCTTGGTACCTATGATATATCAAAATCTTATGACATTGCTCTTTTTATAATAAATTAAATTGCCTATAATAGGAAACTTAAGTATCTGTAATGTTTTTTTATAAGTAATGGGTAAACTGGACTTTCTGTAGCTGAAATTGATTTCTAAATCATTTATCATGTTATGTAAATTAGTGTAAGAATGCACAGTGTAAGAGTAGGAACAAAACCATCCAGTGTCATTCTGAATAGATTGTATATTTATAGGGACATTGTTCATTAATTTTTGAGAACAGAGTCTGAAATACTATTTATCAGACACATTCTTCGTTCCATGTTAGTTATGCTGCAGTCATTTAGGTCCTCTAAAACCTTGCTGGAAAAGGGGAAAATGTCAGGGAAATTTGGATCAAATGATGCTTTAAATACCGATGGAGATAAAAAGCTCTTTTAAATTTATGCCAATTGTCACAGAGAAAATAGGTTTACCTATAGTATGAATTTGAGGACCATTCTAAAATATTCCAAGTAAGTGGAAAGCTTCTGTTGGAGTTCTCATGTTCACTTACCGCTCCAACATCAGGTTTTGTTGCTCTCATATTTCACCAAAGCAGAAGTATTGATCAAAACACAGAAAGTATTGGTGATTCATCTTGAGTCATGGTTTCATACATCTGTTTTGTGTTTAAGTTTTATAACAAACATTTTGACACTGAGCTGTTGAGTCGACTGATAAATACCTAACAGCTTCATAATTCATTGCCTACATGTTACTTTGCTGCAAAAATCGCAGAGTGGAATGGGTCACGGCTTGTTTGCTGCTCTTGAGAACTTGCTGAAAAGGGACCTCTGATGTACAGCAAAATGACGGAGGATGGAGAGCGTTTTTTGGTGAGAGATGGAAAATCCTTGCTGCTTTGCAGGCAGGATGCTTTGTATGTACTGGTCACCATGAATTCTGGTTCAGGCTTGGAATGAAGGTGAAATACTGCTGCGGAAGCTTACATGTTAACCACGGATCTATGCGCTATCGCTTTCAACCTCAGTTCTCAATTGCATTTATCAATGCACATCTGGTTCATTTAAGGCATGACATTACAAATGGAATCCACCTTCAGACGATGCCTTCTGCCTAAAAGTGGCAGAGATTTAATGGAGGTACTTTACTCTGCCCCATTTTGTGGCTTGAACAGGGCATGTTGGGGGAGAACAGGAGTTCTGGGTAGGTGGTGAAGTGCTAAACTGAGCACTCTTCCAATCACTCTGACTTGTGCTGGCGGCCGGCAGAGGAAAATAGTGTTGCAAGGGCACTGTAAAAGCCTTTAATTCCTTTGGCAAGCCTGAATTAGGAGCAGAGAAGAATCTATCTTTGCCATTCAAATTTACTATTTTTACTGTTTTTTCCTATTCATATCCTCCTTTTCTTTCTCCTATACTGGTTTTCCTATTCTTTTTCCTCTCACAAATACTGCATTGGCAGGATTGTCTGTATACAAACACACTGCTGTGTGCTGGTATTTCAGAATATGGCTTGACTTGGTGTGGTGAGGCTCATGCCAGTTTGCTTTATTCCTCCTTGTCCGTTCTGAGCCTCTGACCTGTTCCCTGGGTGCCCTGACTTCAGGAGAGATGAATTTAATCCTTATGCCACAAGGTCTCCTTGTGCCTGAGGAGTGGACCTGTCAAACACAGTCCTGGTACTAGAGCTTTAGATGATCTTTTAGGTATTCAGATGGTCAACGCTGCCCAAGGCAAGTGACAGCCTTAATATCCGTAAGAGGAACAGCTTCAGATCCATCATTCAACACAGATCATCTGTCACACAGCATAACAGCATCTTGCTGCTGTGAGAAATCCTTAAATCCATAGCATTATTGTGCTGGGTTTATGCTTATCCTACATGGATAAGAATTTTTACTGTAGGTGCAGAAAAATCTGGGGAGCACAGGAAAAACAAACTGAAAGACACCAGAAGCACTCGGCAAACCAATAAACCTGTGGTTTTGATTTATATATCTTTGAATGAAGGGTGTCTTTTGGTGGGCTAATATAGACACCTTACAATAACAAAACTAAGTAGTACCAATAAGAGAGGTAATTAGTTCACTGAAAGCAATCAATATCTAAAACTTTAATGCATGCAAAAAGTAACACAGAATATGTAGGATATGGAATGAGCAGTAAGTCTAAATGTGATTTTTTTTTTAAAAGCATTTAATTAACTTAATGTTATAACGTTGTTTTATGTTGGGTTCATTAAGTTACATACAAATTAGCTTTTCACTTCATATAGACTGTGTGCTTAATGAATATTCTAAAATGGTGTTTTATTAATGTGCCACCTTAATTACTGGATAAAAAAGGCTCCAAACACCTTTAAATTGTGTTATTTCCAAGGCAGCATGAGAGAAGCAGAAAGTAACAGTGAATTTCTAATTCCCTTCAGAAAATAAAAATCCAAAGTAATGGCTGCAGCTATTTGTGTCAGACATAAAAATTGATATAACATGTGGTAAACCTCCTATTGGGTATTATTACAAATGATTGATTTCTCTCTCCCCCTACAGTTTAGATGGTGCAGTGCTTACTGTACAAACAACTCATGAAAAGTCAACATGTTTTACAAGTAAATAATTTACAGCCACTCTGTGGAATGCAGAATAATATTTTACGTTAAGTGACATTAATTAGGATAGAAATATTCAAATGGTGAAGAACTGGGAGATGACTGTTGCAAAGAAAATTTTTTTACTTGCAGTCTAAATGCAAATCAGAAGCTCGGAGAGTCACGAACACATTGCTCTTGAGGGAGAAATAATTCCCATTAAGTACCCAGCTCTAAAATTATTGCAAGATATTGGGAATGTGAGCCAAATTCAAGTCAGTGACAGTCTCAACCATTGCTGTCATTGAAGGTTTCAGACGCATTTTAGATCTGTTTTAATTAGGGGTGAGATATATCTCGTAGTCTAGGGTCTTAATCCCATAAACATTAAAGCACATGGTTATCCTCACCCACAGCAGCAAACCAAGTGACTTAGCAGGATTAGTTTCATAGACCTGGATTTTTAAGGTCAGTACAGACTACTGTGGTTTAATCTTGCTTATAAAATGTACGCTAGAATCACACTCAGTAATTCCTGAATTGATCCTGATAGTAACTTCTGACTGAAGTTAAGTGTCTTTTTTCAGAAAGACTTAGTGATAGATTATCTACCACTTCCCATCATTGAAAAGCTGTAGTGTTATAGTGTTAGCAAAGACATCTCTGTGTCCATTATGGGTTTGTCTAATTTCACCATCCGCTTTGTGCCACTCTGTGTAATTCAAAAAGTGTTTTGATATTTAAAATCTTGGCTGCAAATAAATACATGATAGATGCACTTTTTGTTACTATTTTGTAAATTTGCAGAGGTTTGGTTTTTTTTTTTTTCAGTTTAAGCCTTGCTGCAGAATGAAGAGTTTCTTCTGCTAAACAATGTTCATGCACATACAGTAAAAACAAAGCCCAAACATGTGGTCAAGTCCTCCACATACTTAAGTCAGTGCAACTCTGTCAACTATGGAGGGCTACACAGGTTTGTGTAGAAGAGGTTTTGACCATGTGTATCACATGCATTCTGACCTACATAGAGCACGAAATGAGCATGCCATTTGTCTGTTAGACTGTGTTAAAAATCAGATATTTAATAAATGTTTTTCTCCTTTGATTTGAAATCAGCTTGGTAACAATTGTTCTGCTTTACCAGTATGAATCTGCTGAGAGCTGTTTACTGCAGTTAGCTGCATACAAGGAACTCAGAGATACAAAAATTTGGAAGAATTAAGGAGATGAAAGGGAGTGGGAGACAGCATTATACTCTCTGAGGTGTAATATAACCCTGTATAAAAAAAGTCTATGTACATATATGTAAAGGTTAAAACAATAAAGGGAAGTGATCATCAAAAGTAATTAGAAACTTAAAGGGAAAAATTAATGGAAGGGGGAAGGACATCTGGACACTGGTTTGGGGAGGGGAGAAAGAAGCCATTTGAAATAGAAAACCATATTTAGCTCCTCAGTTGCACAGTACGTACCATAAAAACCACCCACCTGGTGTTTGAATTGATGATAGAAAGGCCTTTCTACCAAGTTTCATGTGCAAAGTGATTTTGTTTGGTTGCACACCTGATAAATGTTTTCTAAGAAGTTAATATCATGTGTACATAAGATGTACTCAAAAATTTCCTTACTTTAATTCTTACAAACTTCAGATTTCAGTATTCAGAGTAGAAAAAATTAATATATACTTTCCCTTTCTTTTTATGTGGAGATTTGTTTTATTTTGGAGTTAACTGTAAATCTAATCAAGCTGTATTATACACTAAATCATCACTTAGAAAAAAATTGGGGAAGAAGAGCTTTTTCAAGATTTTTTTCACCCCCACTTTCACCAACTTCTTAGTAGTTAGAACAAATAAACACAATTACCTCTAATAAAACTAATGTGCCATTGACGCAAAAGAGAAGGCTTCTTTCTCTTGGAATTGGGAGGCATATTGATGACATATAATTTTCTTACAAGCATTGTGACTAATCTGGATGATTTACTTTGGGATTTCCTAGCTTTCTAAACTTCACTCAAAAACAGATTTCACATATTAGACATAAATTAAGCTCTAATATCTTAAAAATAAACACAAACTAAGAAAAAACCTAATATGGCTGCTGCTAATTGCAGTTAAGTAGCCTCCTAAATTTACACTTAATAATTGGGAACTGCTGATGTTTGTACATTGTGATATTTTAAATTGAATGTTCATGCTCCCTGTAGAAGCAATTTATATTATGAATGATTGTATCAAATATCTGCTAAAACTGGCAGGATACTTAAGTAACTGTTCTGTTGCTTGACATGCTACAGAAACCTCTCTACTCTGCATTGGGCTGACAGAGCTGCAAGATGCTGTAACAGGCTGCTTACTGCTTAGTTAACTGGAGAAAGGGTACCTGTGGAAGGGAGGGAAATGTTTTGGGATGATGGAAATGGTGGAAATTTGATTAAGGCCCCTTTGTGCCAGCTCTCCAGATTCTTCTGATGCCTGATTTATTAAGGTCAGTGGCAAGGTGTTGAATAAAACACAGAGATTTAAATCTAAACCTTTAACTTGGAAGTTTTAAACATGTTTTTTGAAAATATCATAGTTGTTATGTTCTGTAAATTTGCTATGTACAAGGCAATTAGACTTAAGGGACTTGAAGTTTGTAGATGGTACGTGGTCTTTAATGAGCCGGTCTAACATTACATTCCTAAAAATATTTATATTATATATAGAATCATAGAATACCAGGTTGGAGGGGACCTCAGGGATCATCTGGTCCAACCATTCTAGTCAAGAGCACAGTCTAGATGAGATGACCCAGCACCATGTCCAGCTGAGTCTTAAACGTGTCCAGTGTAGCAGAGTCAACCACTTCCCTGGGGAGATTATTCCAATGGTTGACTGTTCTCATTGTGGAAAATTTACCTCTCGTGTCCAATCAGAATCTCCCTGGGAATAACTTGTACCCGTTACCCCTTGTCCTCACCATGGGACTCCTTGTAAAAAGGGAGTCTCCATCTTCTTTGTAGCTCCCCTTTAAGTACTGGTACATGGTGATGAGATCACCCCTAAGCCTCCTTTTCTCAAGGCTGAACAAGCCCAGCTCTCTCAGCCTATCCTCATACGGCAGGCTTCCCAGACCCTTGATCATCTTGGTGGCCCTTCTCTGGACCCCTCCAGCCTGTCCGCATCTTTTTTGTATAGCGGGGACCAGAACTGTACACAGTATTCCAGGTGTGGCCTGACAAGTGCCAAGTAGAGAGGGATAGTGACTTCTTTATCTCTGCTGGCGATGCCTTTTTGATGCAACCCAGCAGCCTATTGTCCCTCTTGGCCGCAGCAGCACACTGTTCGCTCATGTTGAGCTTCCTGTCCACCAGGACCCCCGGGTCCCTTTCCACGGAGCTGGTCTCCAGCCAGGTGGATCCCAATCTGTGCTACACTCCTGGATTATGTTTTCCCAGGTGCAAGACCTTACACTTGTCCTTGTTAAACTTCATAAGGTTCTTGTTAGCCCACTCTTCCAACCTAATAATAATTCACATACTAACTTCTCCTTCACTGATGGTGGGTCTATGTTTGGATCAATATGCATTTTTGTTCCCAATGCCTGGGACCCAACAGTGTTGGTAAAGACAGAGGCGAAGAAAATGTTGAAAACTTCTGCCTTTTCAGCATTGCTGGTGACTGATTCACCTCTACTGTTTAACAGTATTATGCAATTTACATACCCGAAGAACCCTTTCTTGTGATTTTTGACATCTGGCCAGTTCCAATTCAAGCTGAGCTTTTGCTTTTCTAACTGCATCTCTGCACGCTCTGGCAATGTCCTTGTAGTTCTCAACAGATAATCTTCCACTTCTCCCTCTCTGGTACACTTCTCTTTTGGTTTTGAGCAGACCCAGGAGCTCATGGTTGAGCCAAGGGGGCCTCTTGCTCTGCTTACTTCCCTTTCTTTTATAGGGGATAAACTGGTTTTGTGCTTCCAAGAGAGCATTCTTGAAGAACTCCCAGCACTCACTAGCTCCTTTATCCTCCATGGAAGCGTCCCACTGAATCGCTCCCAACTGAGCTCTGAGTGAACTGAAGTTTGCTCTTCTAAAATCTAGAACACTTGTCTTGGTGCTAACCTACAGCATGCTCAGCAGGATCCCGAACTCCACAATATTGTGATCACTGCAGCCAAGGTTGTTACTGACCAAGATATTACAAAGCAGGTTTTTCTGGGTTTGTGAATAGCAAGTCCAGCAGTGCCTCATTTGTTGTTGGCCCATCTAACATTTGTAAGAGGAAGCAGTCCTCTACACATCCCAGGAACTTGATGGATGACATGCAATCTGCTGTATTGTTCTTCCAGCAAATGTCTGGGTAGTTGAAGTCACCCATGAGAATCAAGTTCTGTTAACGAGAAGCTTGATTTAGTGTCCCAAATATTGCTTCATTGGCTTTATCATCGTGGTTTGGAGGTCGGTAGCAGATGCCCACTCTAAGGTCCTGCTTGGAGATGACCGACCCCTCTGATTTTAACCCAGCGGCATTTGATAGAGCATTCACAATCACCATAGTTGACTTCGATACATTTGAGGTTTTTCCTTACTATAGAGTGCAACTTCTCCACCTCTTCTTCCCTGCCTGCCTTTGCAAAACAGCCTATAACCGTCCATCATGATTCCCCAGTCATGTGAATTGTCCCACCATGTCTCAGTTACTACTATGATATCATAATCTTCTGACTGGGCACAGAGCTCCAGTTCGTCCTATTTCTTTCCCAGACTGCATGCATTTGTATACATACACTGGAGGTAGTTGGTCTTCCGGTTCACATCTTGGGAAACAGCTAAGGAACATTTGTCACCGCACTGGTTGGCCTGACTTACTCCCCAGTTGGATGTGATGGCATGAGCATTTCTGTTTTGGACCCCATGCTACAAGTGCTTCAGTTTAAAGCCTGCCTCACCAAGTTAGCCAGCCTGTTGCTGAAGATTCTCTTGCCCCTTCTAGACAGGTGGATTCCATCCCTCCCTAACATGTTATAGTCATTGAAGAATGCCTCATTGTTGTAAAAGCCAAAAGCCTCACAACAGCACGAGCCACATAGCCAGGAGTTGATATGTATTATGCGCCTATTTCTGGCTACCCCCTTTCCTCAAACTGGCAAAATGGAAGAAAAGATAACTTAGGCACCAATCTTTTTCAGTTGCACCCTCAGGGCTTGAAAGACTTCTTTGATTTTACCCAGGTTTTGGCTTTCAGTGTTGTTCGTGCCTACATGAAATAGTAACAACGGATAGTAGTCTGTTCTCTTGATGAGTTGTGGCACCCTCTCAGCCACGTCTCAAACCTTAGCTCCCGGAAGGCAGCATACCTCTCGTGACTCGCTGTCAGGTCGGCAGATGGGTGCCTCAGTACCCTTCAACAGAGAGTCACCCACTATGAGCACTCGTCGTTTCTTTTTACGGTGTCCACTGAGTGTTGCTGGTACAGTTTCCCCTTGCAGGGGGCTTTGCAGACCTTGCTCATGGGTGTCCTCAGCTGTTAGGGCTTCATATCTGTTTCTGATTGTGATGGTGAAGGGTGCAGGTTGATGGGGAGTCCTGCTTTTGTGAGTCACCAGGGTCCAAGGTGCCTCATTCTCGGTGGTGTCCACCACAGGAACATGGCTCTGAAGCCACCTATCTATCTTTGTCTTGGCTCCTCTAATACTGCACGGCCTTTTAACTGTTACCTGTGCTTTGGCCACCTGACGTAACAGATCATTGACCTGTGCACACCTTATGCAGGTACTTACCTTTTCATCAGGAGAAGGGTTTGGGTACTTGCTGCAACCTACCACCTGTACCTGATGTTTGCTTTCTTACCGTATCTGTCTGGGTGGATGCATCAGATGATACAGGGTATTTGTTACCTAATATAGCTACTTCCCTTTTTGCAGTGCTGGCATAAACTTAAACCATACTTATTGATGCAATTTCAGCCCTGCTAAGAATTTGCTAGCTGCCTTCCTGCCTAAGAAAATTGTATAAAAGCAGTAACTTAATGTTAATTAGCGGTCAATGGAAAAAAATGGAAATCACTGTTTAAATAATTGATTGAAAGAAAAGTTGAGGGGTCCTAAGCTTTGTACAGTTACGCAGATTAGTGAAAAGCCATTGCAGCATAATATCAGATCAGAATAGAAGTGATGTATACCCTTTTCATGGTTATAAATAATTTCACAATGTTTAAGGTGGTAAAGAATGTTATGAAAAAAAAACTTCTGTAATCTGAAGTGTGAAAATTAATCACTTGTAAGCATTTGACAGTATGGGCTCCATACTTATAGCTAGAAACTTTACCTAGCAGTGAAAATTTTATTAATTTTCAATGTACCATTTATATTTTGCTGATGCTCATTCATTTTTGTAGTGAGCTTATTTGAAATTTTCATTGACAAAATCAAAATCAGACTGATTATGTTGAGTATTTTAGAGGCAGTTAAGAGCCCCTTATGTGCCTCTGGTTTTTGTCCAGCCTAAATACATTTGTGCTTGTACTCCTTCCTATGTCTACATATTCTTTGCTGTTGAGCTAGCTGTGGATCATCTGCTCGTCTCTGCACAGCATCTGATTGAAGTGCCGCAGAAGATGAGCACTTCAGATAGCACCTGGCATTGTGTAGAGTAAAATAAGTCTTGCCAATTAACTGTAAAAGCACTCTTACTAATTATCTTCTAACTATCCATTCCAGTTTATTATCCACTAACAAAAAAAGATGAACTGTACAGAATCTTGCTTATAAAACAGTATCATTTAACAGGAAATTAAAATACATGGTTCTCAGTGTGCCTGTACAGCTCAGTGCTCTTTATCTGAGTTGTTTAAACATTTCTGTGCAGTCCTATACTCCAGTTCTGTGCTTGTCCTGCCAGCACCTTCAATACACTTGGCCTTGCAGAAACTGGTGTAATTTTATCCTTTCTGATCTTGAGTGCTCTTTGTTTCACTTATCCTGCCAGCCTTTCAGGGGCAGTCCATTTTTCTTTAGACATCACCTTGAATTTTCATCAGCCTTTGCCAGCTGCATAGGAGGGATGTTGGCATTTACAGTATGGACCTGGTAGAGCCCAGTGTGCCTTTCTCAGGGGGATGTGTGATCTATTTGCCAGTTCATGACACATACTGCATGATAGTTCTGCCATGTGTATAGATAACAACCACTGCAGTCTACGTACTTTAGTAAAATCAAGAATCATACTACAGTCTCTTTTTTTATCCATCCCATTCTTTCAGGGCAAAAATTATGCTGAAATTATCATTGATTTAGTTTGGATAGGTTGGATCAGTTCCTTTTTTGATCTCTCCTTTTTGATAGTTTTTAGCTGTATCCATTCATGTTATTTTGTTTGTTTGCTAGCTTTTTGACCCTCAAATTTCATGAACTGTATGAACTCCAGAGGACAGTTGTCTGTGCATTTTCCATCCTCCGGAGCTTGCATGTAACAAAGATGAAAACACTGTAAGTCTGATTATGCACAGTGCTAAAAGAAGGGTTGGTTTTAGAAGGGTTGGTTTTACGATCTAGGCACTAAATTGGGATTTGATTTCTGAGGGAAATGCCAGAGCTCTTCTACAGGGTTTCTGTGTGATATCAACAAGCCAACTAGACTAAGATTTTAAAATAACTTAAAAAATTTATCTGTGAAAATTGGGAAGAAGCCAACCACTAAGTAGTGTAGATCTAAATATAGTCTTACTCCAAACAGTAAACCTTACATGAGAGTCTTTCAGTACTTTCAATTTTTACATATGTTGCACTTCCTCCTCCTGCATCTTTGGAGAGGGGAAAAAGAGATGGATGCATTTCTATAAAACGTTGTTGCAGAACAGAAGTTTGGTCCCTATCATACGATGCTGCATTCTGTACTTTATAATTGATGCCCCATAAAAGCAGATGGTGTAGAAGTATTGAAATTTCTTTTTTAAATTTAATTTTTTCGAATCCATGTGCTTCCTGTGAGGTCTCACGTTTTCCCAGAGCTCTGAAAGGAAGAGTAAAACAATCTATTGAGGAGACCTGTCTCCATAGAAAACAAGCAATGAAAAAGTAACATGTAAAAATAATAAAAAAACCCAAAACCTTAATCTTCTTTACATTCAATGTAGCTAGGAGAAAGTATGTTCTCATACCTATTTTATTAGCAGAATTTGGGAAATGACAGCAATTACAAATGGGAATGGTCCCAACATTTTGCCTAGCTCTGATTTGCAAGAATGCAAGCCTAGAATAACTTAAGATTTTTAACATTGTAATTAGGTTCAGAAATTGGGACTGGGATGGAAATGTGTCCGG
Organism: Platalea leucorodia; assembly: GCF_965183815.1. Lineage (NCBI taxonomy): Eukaryota > Metazoa > Chordata > Aves > Pelecaniformes > Threskiornithidae > Platalea > Platalea leucorodia. The sequence goes on along the minus strand of NC_138858.1, from coordinate 89,696,829 downwards.
GTTTCAAGTCACAAGTCTTCCAGTAAGGAAACTGAGTAGCTGAGGAAAATAAGAAAAAGCTGCCCAAGTGTTACTCATGCTGAGCCTTATTTATCTAAAACATAATGGTTTTATGATCCTGAGTGTTATTTCTTAACCAGCATTGTGGTTCTTGTTCTGGAAGGTAATAACTAGACATGCTTCATGGTATGGACCTCTGTATACAGCGTCTATCTCTTCCCAGCATAGATAGAAATAGGTTTAACATCTGTGAGAATTAGCCACTTATCAAATAAATGAGACAACAGGGAATTTAAGTGTACTCCAAAGTCACAGTCAGACCTAATATAGGGCAGAAAGGGTATATCTTTTTTAACCTTGCTTGTTGGCTAGGGGTGTGACAGTGGGGAGTCTATTTCAGGTTCTGTGGCCTTGAATGAGGGACTTTGTTAAAGCAGTCTGAACCGTATCCTTAGCAGAATGTCCAAACAAGTTCTCATCTTTATAAAACACCTGTATGCATTTAACTGGCGCTAAAGTGGGTAGAACATGAGCCAACAGTGTGCCCTGGCAGCCAGGAGGGCCAACCGTGTCCTGGGGTGCATCAAGCACTGTATGGCCAGCCGGTCGAGGGAGGTGATTTCCCGCTCTGCTCTGCACTGGTGCGGCCTCACCTTGAGCTCTGTGTGCAGTTTTGGGCCCCACAGTACAAAAAGGGTACAACGCTACTAGAGAGTGTCCAGAGGAGAGCCACGAATATGGTGAAGGGTTTAGATGGGAAGCTGTACGAGGAACTGCTGAAGTCACTTGGTCTGTTCAGCCTGGAGGAGACTGAGGGGAGACCTCATTGCGGTCTACAGCTTCCTTATGAGGGATGGAGGAGGAGCAGGTACTGACGTCTTCTCCCTGACGACCAATTACAGGACCCAAGGGAATGGCAGGAGGATATGCCAGGGGCGTTTTAGGTTAGAGATTAGGAAAAGGTTCTTCACCCAAAGGATAGTGGAGCATTGGAACAGACTGCCCCAGGAGGTAGTCATGGCGCCAAGTCTGATAATATTCAAGAAGCATTTCGACAATGCCCTCAGCCATATGGTGTAAATTTTGGGGTTGTCCTATGCAGGAACAGGAGTTGGACTCGATGATCCTTGTGGGTCCCTTCCAACTCAAGATAAGATATTCTATTCTGTTCTGTTCTGTTCTATTCTGTTCTGTTCTGTTCTGTTCTATTCTATTCTATTCTATTCTATTTTATTCAAGTTGTTCATACAGGCCCAATAGTGTATAAACTCCCTGCTCCGAACAAGTCTTGAACTTAGAAAGCTAAGTCACTGTTTTTTGCAGAGTTAGGACCTGATCTAAGCCTTAATATTTTAATGCTCCCCAAACTTTAAGGGAAGCTGGTTGCAGGTCTGAATTCCATAGCCATGCCAAGCCAAAACCCAGCCTCCAAAGCACCTCAGTTTCACAAAAGTTGGATTCTTGTCTGAGGTTAGGAGCTCATACCTATGAAATTTCAGTCCCAAAGACACAACTGGGCTTTTGCTATTAATGTGAGTGTGAGAATTATCCTATAATCAGCCAGGCATGCAATCTAACCAGAAGGCTTCAACCCATGGGATGGATTGTAATGATATGCTGCTCACAGCTTGGATAAGTGCACTCTGCACTGGGTTAAAAACTGGCTGGACGGCTGAGCCCAGAGAGTGGTGGTGAATGGAGTCAAATCCAATTGGTGGCCGGTCATGAGTGGTGTTCCCCAGGGCTCAGTGTTGGGGCCAGTCCTGCTCAATATCTTCACTGATGACCTGGAGGAGGGGATTGAGTGCATCCTCAGTAAGTTTGCAGATGACACCAAGTTGGGTGGAAATGTTGATCTGCTGGAGGGTAGGAAGGCCCTACAGAGGGACCTGGACAGGCTGGATCGTTGGGCCGGGGCCAACTGCATGAGATTCAACAAGGCTCAGTGCCGGGTCCTGCACTTGGGTCACAACAACCCCAGGCAACGCTTGGGGAGGAGTGGCTGGAGAGCTGCCTGGTGGAAAAGGACCTGGGGGTGTTGGTTGACAGCTGCCTGAACATGAGCCAGCAGTGTGCTCAGGTGGCCAAGAAGGCCAATGGCATCCTGGCTTGTATCAGGAAGAGTGTGGCCAGCAGGACCAGGGAGGTGACAGTGCCCCTGTACTGGGCACTGGTGAGGCCGCACCTCGAGTACCGTGTTCAGTTTTGAGCCCCTCACTACAAGAAGGACATTGAGGTGCTGGAGCGCATCCAGAGAAGGGCAACAAAGTTGGGGAAGGGTCTGGAGCACAAGTGTTATGAGGAGCGGCTGAGGGAGCTGGGGTTGTTCAGCCTGGAGAAGAGAAGGCTGAGGGGAAACCTTATTGCTCTCTACAACTCCCTGAAAGGAGGTTGTAGCGAGGTGGGGGGTTGGTCTCTTCTCCCAAGAAACAAGCGATGGGATGAGAGGAAATGGCCTCAAGCTGCGCCAGGGGAAGTTTAGGTTGGATATTAGGAAAAACTTCTTCACCGAAAGGGTGGTCAGGCATTGGCACAGGCTGCCCAGGGAAGTGGTTGAGTCTCCATTCCTGGAGGTATTTAAAAGAAGGGTAGACGTGGTGCGTGAGGACATGGTTTAGTGGTGGACTTGGCAGTGCTAGATTAACGGTTGGACTCGATGATCTTAAGGGTCTTTTCCAACTTTAACGCTTCTATGATTCTATGATTCTATGATATGTTTTGTTGTCTATTTTCTGTCTTTATCCCTTACCCAAGTTTGTAATCTTCTCTTTAGGTCCTGTCTCTGTTATAAAAAGGACTTTCTGTGTTATTGTTCCTCTTCAACACCTAATTCCTAAAGGTTACACACAGACTCTCTTCCTCATTCTTTTTAAGTCTAAGGTCCACTGGGAATACAGTTTCTTGCTGAGATATGCCGCATAATACATTAGTCAACAAGTGTGCGTGAAGCACACACAGTGGCTTAGCCTTTATGGTGCCCAAGGGAGCAACCTTGCCACACAGCCACTCTACAATTGATGGGCTGGAGCTATATGTATTATAATACACAGATTATTCCCATTAAATTAGCTTGAACATCTCTGGGAAAATTCATAATGCTCTAACATTCAGCCTGTCTTTGGAAGTGTAAGAGGAATGGGGAATGTCAAAGGAAATTTATTTATCTGTAATATGTTTCTGAAGGTTGTTTCTTGGATTCTTTATATCCACAGTGTTTGGCTGCACAAAGTAATATAATGACGTGGTTGCTGCACGCTGTCAGGGAGAAAGTCTTTAGTTATAGTACACAATGGAGAGCACAAGACAGCAGCTGTTGTCTTTGCTCTTTATAGAGCGGTTCGGGAGGCTCTGCCTCATTCAATTCAACATTCAATGTCAGAGTTTGCTGACAGCAGAAACTTTTGATTTATTCCAAAAGGATAAAGATATGAATGTGTTGCTGAGTCGATCTATGGGCAGCCTGGTTTCTGTACAGGGAGAATAAGATATGGGCTAGTATTGGGGTCTTTAATAAGGTTTCAGATCTCCATCCTATCATTAACTGTCTATGCTACCTTGGAGGAACTATTTAGGCTTGGTTTACATGACAGTCTTCCCCTGAACATTCGCTAAAGTCTTCGTAAAATGTGGAACACTTCTGAGTGCTTCTGCCTCCTTCCAGTGTCCTTTTCATTTTGTTTATATAGCATCTCCCATCCAGAAGACTTCTTTTTCTGCTTGTGAATTCAGACCAAGTATTTTATTATTGCAAAATATTAACTTTTTGTCCAAAAGCAGGTGTACCTTATACCTTTAGATCTTTCCCTTTATATCCTATCAAAGCCTTAGTATTTTGACAATACCTTCTGGAAGGAATCAAAGCAGCATTTTTATCGCATGGAGAAAAACAGGAGAGAGAATATCTGATTTTTCTCCTCTTCCTGCAAGCATGAAAATCTGTTCCTCAGCTTTTTATTTCCTTGCCCTCACTAATGACCTTTCTTTCACCGCTGGTTTCATAATCTTGACAGCTTGTTAGAATCAGGAGAGACTTTGCATGATCAGAGTGATAATTCTCAAATCACTTTGTGGCTGAAAGTAAGTTTAGGAGCATTATTTATTCAAACTACAAGCATGAAGGACCACATGGGAAATATGGAGGAGTGCCCTCTGTAAATGACAGCTTAGGGAGAATTTTCAATTGCATGAGACAGCTGTATCCCAAAACTTAATCTAATTACTATAGTGTAGTGAAAAATGTCACCCTGAATAAAATTGATACCGTCGTATATGTTCATGGTAAATTTTGACTTACATATGGCTGTGTTCAGGATAACCTTTAAATTCTAAATCCAACTTGGGGCTGATATAATGCTTTTGTAATTAGAGGAATTTGAGCGTGTGGAATTTCGTTCTTGCTCTGAGCAGATCAGCTCTGCTCACAGCTGTACAAAGTTCAGAATAGCCCTTTCCTGGAACATATGTTTCCTTCTTTAGCACATGTAAGCACACAAATGGTATATAAACCTTTGTTTTGCTTTCTTTTTCAAAAGCCCATATTTCAAAATATTTTCCAGTTGCATTTCAGGAATGTAAAAAGAGAGGGAAATTACTCGCAGAGCACTGGTGTGCCTCCCCCATATGCTTTTTCTGTTTTGTTGCACATGAACAATTGTATGATGACTTGAAAAGTTGAGTTTCTGGAAGGCCTTCATTTTCAGCTGCTGGTGTATGCCAACGAATCTGAATATTAAATCAGATGGAAACCAGCAGCTTGAAAACATGCAATCTGCTCTGTGCTGAAATGCACATCTGTCTGATGTGTACTGCAGATCTTTGGCTCCCACTAAGGTTGTTTGAGATAACAAAAGAGCATGTTTTGAAAGCTCTGAATGTTTTTTGTTTTGGCTTTTTCTTTTTTCATGTGTAAAATCCTGAATTGACTGTACTGGAGCCAACAGCTTCTTGATTTTCCACAAAACCAGATTTAACAGAATATAGAAATGCCGGCTTTCCTTACCCTGTTGAACTAACATGCTCCCAGCCTCTTGGTACTGACAGCACCTTTCCTCCTGGAACGTTGTCTCAGCTCAAGACAGTGGAGAGAAATACAAATATAATTGACTTTCTGAATCTGCTTATCTTCCAGTGAATTCAGGGGAGTCAAGGACATGCTCAGCACCTCAAGGACTAATCTTGAAAAGAGCAATCAAGCAGGCATTGTGTATGTTGGTTAGCGCAGAACTTGAGAACTGATTTCTGCCAACAACAGGTAAAAGCTGCCAGGGTCTGTTGCTTGCTTGGAAGGATCCACATCCAGCTATTTGGTGATAAACAGTTTAAGAATAACATTTGGGTGCAGCAAGGAGGGAGCAGACCTGCATTTCAAACTGCTGAGGAAGCCTGTAGGCCAGGCTGGTATTTTTAATCAAGGTATCCTTGAAAAATGGAATTGGTACAGGTGTGTGTGTGCTTAGATTACATCCAGTGCTGATGATTTTCTGGGGCTAGCTGCTGCACAGCAAAAGCTCAAATGGCTATTGGATGTGTCTCTTGCATAACTAAATTTGTTGCATGGAAGTGTACCGGGAAAAAGAAACTCTGTAGAAATAGCTTGTATTTTGATTTTTTAAAAATAATATCTGGATTTCTACAAAGTTCTTAACAGCTAGTCCAAGGACCCTTCCTAAATGAACAGATCTGTATCACATAGGGAGGTTAGATGACATTGCTGAATCAAGGCTTCCTGTGTTTATAATTTCCGCCATATAATGGCACATTTATGTATATTGCAAATTGCTAGCAAGTGGGGATATGCTTTTGTTGACATGAATCAATACCAATGACTGAGGGCTCCAGCATAGCTGAGTCCTAGGATATGGCAGTCTAGAGACCTGATTCTGTTTTCTTTTTACCTCTGTGAATGAACTGTATTAGAGACAGACACTGCAAATGTAGACACAAGAGGGAACATGGAAGCTAGCTAATCATTTTTGACCCTACCCATAAAATCTGAGGGGTATGCCCAGCTAAGTGTTTTGCTGTTGGACTTAATCCTCCCAGGTATTGAGCAAAGCAGAGAAGGAATTGAAGAAGCCCAAAGTTTCAAAATATAAGACTCTTAAGACTTGCTTCTGGTCCCACTTGTGTCAATAGCAGAACTTGCCTTGTCCTGGAGGCCAGCTGAAGCTGGGCGCACATCTGCGGCCGCGTCACACTCCGCAGATTGCATGAACGGCCAGAGCTGTGCTGCAGAAGATCGCTGTTGGGGGAAGGACGAATATGGGAACGGACCTGCTGGCTCCAAGACCTGAGCTAAAAACCCCTTTGGCTGTGGACAGTTTATTTGCTAAAATGTCATGCAGCCCTGATGCCAGTGGATGGTATTTCAGTACCCTGGGCCAGGTGCCGAGGGACAGCACTGCTCCCGGTACCAGGACTAGCTTCCCAAAGCCTGTTGCCATTCTTGCCTTCACGTTCTGGTTTCAGTCTCATTTGTGGCTGGCAAATCATTAACAGCAAGATTTTATCTGTGCTATAGTTTGCCCAAAGCTTGAAAGTGTTGGTTTTTGTTTTTTGTCGCCCCCCCCGCCTCACCCCGGCTTTACACATAGTACAAAATGTTGCTTTTCTTGGTGAGGAACTGTCACGTGCAATGTGGATGATGCGTCATGTGCTTCCTATATAGTCAAATATCACCTTCTCAGGGTTCAATCCTGTCTCCATTCTGGTCTCTGTGCATCACTGCTCCAAGTTTAGATAGTCTGACTGAAAGCAGTGAGATGATGTCTGTGTAGAGCAGTATATGGAATAGATATTAACCCATGTGTTTTAAAATATATGTATGTGTAGGTGTGTACAAAGGCACATTTTGTGTATGTATGTGTGTGCACACACACACTTCCTCTAGTTTTAAGTCATGCTCCTGGTAAGAAATGCAACAAATTATATTGGTGATTCACTGGGTAATGTTATTCTCATCCTGTTACAGATATGTACATGCTCTTTACGAATGGATATGTGGAAAATAAAGTACATTTCTTATTTGCAAAAAATCAAAGGTTCAGCCATAACTTCTCTTGTACCAGCAAACCAAAAATATTCTAGTACACACACAGAGCTGTAACTGCACTCCAGTATGGTTATGCCTTTGTTGCACAGTGACTATTTTGTAAGAATAGCTTTATTTGCTATTGCTAACGGCCAGCATGGATATTTACCAGATACAAGCATCTTCATTTCTGCTCTATTACTCACAGCTTCCCTGCATGCTAAAAATTTCCTTTATTTATGTTACAGAAAACATGTTCAAGGACTTCTCCAAAAGCTCTTCTGTAGACGTCAAGACTCAGACTGCACCAACATTGTATCAGAGGTATACATTAAGCACTATTTCATATTTCCAAAGCCTGCATGCATATATTCTGATGCTGAAGTTAAGGCATATTAAATGCTAAATTTACTTGAGGGAATTGCTGCTGTTTGGCTAATGACCACTGCATGTGGCTCCTGTGCAAGCCACTTGATCGAGTAACTGTCTCAAGCTGTCCTGTTTCTGATAATATATGTACAACACAAAGTAGCTGATTTGGAGTGGTCTGTGGATTGGATGAAAGCACTCCATAACAGACCAGTTCTTTACACCAGTGAAACCAGTGACAGCCTTTCTGTTGTCTCCAGTAAGCTTTGGAGCATGTCCCCTGTAAGAAATGCAGAAAACATCACTGGCGATTCGATAGATAACATGACTTTGATGTTGCAGAACTGTCATAGCCATTTCAATTACTGTATAATTAGATGTCCCAAGACACGGTCATAAACCATTATGTGGGCTTTGATAATGGAAAATCTCGGATGTAACCATGTGGAACTGAGACTAAGACTCAGATTGAGAGATGTGTATGTGTCTAAACATTCAGGTGTGTTAGTGGGATTTTCAGGAGCACTTGATTGGGTTAGGTGCCTAACTCCATAAAAATCAGTCCTGGATTAAACATGGTCTTTCAACACCAAAGACACTATGTTCCTAATTCCTACTAGGCATAAAAAGTGTCTTACTAGTTAGGATCCCATGGGGTGTTACGCATGTGATCTTTGGGAATCTAGGTCTGTTCCTGTATTTTTTCACAAAGTCCACAATGTGCCCTTCTGCATCTTTCAGAGTTTGAATAATTTTTGAAGCCTAAAAATGTCCGGTAAAACTTATCTCTAAGAAGAACACCTTGTATGGCATTTATACTCCCGTATATGAAAACTTTGGGTTAAAATGTACTTAATACATGTAGTAGTTGTTTTGTGGGGGGGTTGTGGGTTTTTTTTGAAACTGAGTGCTACCGTTAAGTTCTATAGTTATGTACATAGATGACTTCCCCTAAACTTCCCAGAACATAGCTAACAGTAATGATTTGTTTTGTAAGGGTCCCTGAATATGGTTTGGGAAGTTAATTCCTTCATTTAAAGGAAGGACACAATTCACAACACTGTGAATTGTTGCTGTTTAAAATGTCCAATATGCAAAAGATCAGATCTTAATTATTAGTCTAAGCTCAGACTTCCAAGTTATCTGCTCCAGGCATCATTTGTTTGGTACATCTCTGACCTTGGTTCATTTGACTGATAACAAACTTGGGAAATACGAGGGGAAAAAAAGCACCCAGTGAATATAATTAACATCTGCTTATTAACAAAATTATTTATGAGAGAGCTGACTCTAGTTCAGTTAATGGCTGGAATAATTTTTGCAAGAGAGAAAACCTTGTCTAATTGTTGAGGTGCAGCTATGACAACCTGTTTCCAGAGCTCACTGTCTGCTACAGTTTTGGGGCTAGATGCTCAGTTGATGCCAGTGGGCTCCAGCCACCGAGCTGTGCTGATCTACGTCAACTGTCCTGTTAACTCTGAATCTGAATTTATACCTGCAGGACAGGTTCATCAATAGTGTTGCTTGGTGCAGCTCCCCTTGCAGTGTTAATTATGCAGTTCTCCCAGAGCATGAATCTGTGTTGACTTTGAAGATAAATTAGTTACCCTTCCACTTGCCATTGGCCTTCCTCTGTTGGTTAAGGATTATCTTGTCCCTGCTCTTCTCTTCGTGGATCAGAAAGTCAATTAACTGGTTTCCCATCAGACTTGAAATCCATAGGAAGAAAATCAAACTTTTCTAAAGCTTGGACTGGTGTTTAACCAAATTTCTTTCTCATAACTTTGCAGCTCAGGGCAGGTTTTTATTTTCCCTGTAACATTGAGAATCCTTTGCTCAGTCCAGATTACCAGCTGAGGCTGCTTTATTTCCCACATTCTCTCTTATTTTTGTGTGATTTTAGGTTGAAAGAAAGTTTTTATTGTTTCTTTTTTTGTTTTGTCTTGCACAAAGATACATTGATGTGAGTGAAAACACTAACACAACAAATTAGCGGAACCCATACATATTTCCATACAAGAACAGGTAAACCAGTAGGAATGACCTTTTTACCAAACCTATTGTATCTTTATTAATGCAGTATCATTAACAAAGTGCAACCTTTGCGCACAGATAACTCCTAAATGGCTAGAGACAGCTTATGTAGTAGGATGAAAGTATCTCAGGGGTGGTTGGTAGGAGAAAAGATCTAGTTGTATTGGTACTTTTGGGTCTTTTCTAGAGAGCTGGGTTGTAGATCCTTAAAACACAGGAAAACTTTTGCAAGTTTTGGTCTAATTCTCTGAAATGTTGACCTTTCCCAGATCCTCTCAGTTGCCTTTTGGGGTAGGAAGCACAGAAAACCCCATGCCATGTCAACAGAGGGACTGAAATTATTAATTAAATTCCAAATCTGAAATTATAGATGGGTTAGCACAGCTTCCCAGCATAGTAAGCCCTGCCTTGCAAACTCCCTGCCTAATGACTATTTCCCCCTTGCAACTGGTGGAACGGCATGATACAAGCAGTGTCTGATTTGAGTTGTAAAGGTGTAAATTGGGTTTGAGGAAACAGTTCCACTCACAGCTGTGTTGCTATGCACTACAACTGCTGCACCTGCTGCAGCACAAGTCTCTGAAGTCTGTGAATCATTGCCTTTTTCTCAGATGCATAGAAAATAACCCAAGCCCTTGGGTTCTTCAATCCAGAATGATTGGGAATATTTTTGCAGAACACGAGTCGCGCATCCTTGTAAGCAGGTCATATTTCTAAAGGGATTACAAAGGCTTATGATGAGTTACTAAGATCTGTGCATCTTGACTGGGCCTCTTGCTGGAATAGGATTTATGGGTTTAGAAAAATCATCTTGAAAATAGCAGATTTTCACAGAAACAGCAGGGAAATTAGTATTCCTTTTGCAAACATCAAACTAGCCTACTTTGCTATAATTTCATTGTAAAAACTCTGGTTATGGCTCTCTAATGAACACTGGTTCCATTCCTACAAAGTGACACTTGCTGAATAATGTATTACAGCTCTCAGTAACTCCTTCCCAGAGACTTATCATGAAATCTGCAAAGATAATTACCACAGTAGGAAATGAATACAAATAAATGCAGTTTCTCCCTTGTTTTAGCAACTTTCTGAGATTGCACTCACTTCTCTCTCTCTTGCCCAGTATCTTTTTCCTGTTTTTTTTAGTATTGTTAAAATGATTAGATTTTGATTCATAAGATCTATCCACTTATAGATGATTGCAACAGTCCCACTGAGTTGAACTGGAGCTGCAGCTTCATCCAGAAAACAAATGCTGTATGGGCTGAATTATAACCAATTTCTCAAATGACTAAAATTAGTTGTCCCAGACAAGCACTAAGATTAAATCCATCTCATCTGATATTAGGCATTAATGTAGTCAGCCTTGCTTAATACACTTCTCCATCAGATCTGACTCACCCAGGAATTGCCTCTCTCATCTTCTGATGTTGGCTGAATTTATTATGTGCAGCTTCCTAATTTAGATGAGTTGAGTCCAGGAGTAAGTGTGAATGTAACATGAAAAAGTTACCTGCTGCACTTCATTCAGTTCCTCAAAAAAAGTGATATATCAGATGATGCTAAAGTGGCTGGTGTGTTTCTAAAGCTGCAAAGATTTCTATTCTCTCAGGCTTCTCTTTGGATGAGTGGGTTCATCTTCTTGCCATGCTTCTTTGGTCTTTTAGTTATGCTTATTTTCAGGTTCTCTGTCTTGGAGCAACTGTTTATCTCTTTCTTTTGCAAAAAGAAGAATATTCAAGTCCTCACTGAATTGTGGTCTGTTTTTTATTATTTCCTCTAACAGATGAATTGAATTTGTTTAAAAACAAAACCAAAACCACACAAACAAAAAACCAACAAGGTTTTAAGTGTTTAGATTCAGTTTTCTATTCCTAAAATTACCCATATATTAGGATACTGGAAAAAAAAGCTGGCAAGCAGGACATCACAGGAGATTGTAGTCTCAATGTAAATCGGATTGGTTTATACTTCTCCTCCCTCTTACATCCAATGTGATATAAGCAAATGTTGCAATTATTTCCCACTACATGATGGTTTTTTCTTTGCAACCAACTAAATATAATGCACTGACCATAGCAGTATAAGGGGGAAAAAACCACACACAAAAAAAACCTAGAAAAGGAAATCTTTGAATTTGATTCTGATATAAATAACCCTATAAAGATGGTGCAAAATAAATGCTAGTATTGCATTTAATATTGTGGTATTAAACATGTTGTCTTGACTGCAGTATGTCTTTTGTATGTTCTTTATTTAGTGAACTCTTCCACCATCTTTTTTTATTTGTTTTGGATTATGTTTTCAGATGCTAGCTGTTTATGATCACCCCATAATTAGAAATTTAAACTTCTCTGCAGTTGCTGTTATGGGATCAGGCAGGTTCTTTGCTGCTGTAAATTGCCACTGTTGCATTAAAGTCCAACATTTGGTCTGTGGTTATGGGGGCTTTGTAAAGATCTGGCAGGTCTGTGTTTCTGCTCTTATACAGGGTGAAATAATAGGAGTGTCATTTTTATTCATCTACTTTCATAGGCAGGTCCTATATTTGTAATACTCGAGTACTGTACAAATATCAGTGGAAGTTCTTTAGGAACGTATTTATAAGAAAATATTAATAGCTTTGAGTTGAGTACTGCATTGTTTTGCAGCGGTGGAATTGCAGAACAGAGTTGAGTCATTTCTCTGTGCCGTCACACAACCAGGAACCCAAATCTCATCTTCTGAACACCATTCCAGTGTTTTAGCCCACAGGATAGTCCTTATGACTATTTCCGATAGGCCTTTGTCTTTTCAGAGGATTGAACCAAATTTTGGATCCATACCTTCTGCTCTAAACTTCAATTGTCACCTGGGTTTTGTGGGCCAGCTGGATCTCTGCTTCAGCTAAGCTGCGGATAAGCTGCTTAGCCTTTAGCAGTAATTGAATCAAAGCCAAATTCCTGGGCCCAGAAGGTTCATCCCTATTTAAACAAAGAGAGGTGGCAATGCATGTGTATCTGCTACTGAGGAGGAGGAAATTACTCCTTTGAAATTGAATCCATCAAGGAGATTGTATGTCTTTACAATTCATGAATTTTCCAATAAATGTGTTTTCGTCATGTCACTTAGCTCATAAAAGCGCTTCAACTCAGCAGGGCAAGTTTTTGCCTTTAGTGGCCACTTTTAGTCATCCTAATTTTCTAGCAGAATTTAATTTATCTATTAAGAGGATAACAATCTGGATTCAGCCCAGCACCTGTCCCCATGGAAAATTTTGACCTCAATGCCTTAGTATAGAGGTGAAAGCTGTGCGCAGAGCACAAGCAAGGAAATAGGAATAACTAAGGTATTTTGTCAAACTTAGACCATCTAGTCCCTGCTTTCTTTGTTGCATCCGTGAGGGGTGTGCAAGAGATAAATTTGAAGAAATTCTAAGAGAGCTGTAACTAGCTAAAATAGCAAGGCTTCACAAATTTTTATTGATTTCACTACTACTTTCTTTAAAAAAAGAAAACAAAAACAAGATTTCCAAATACTGAAATATCTTATTTGAAAGTTTAATCTATGAAATACTTTTTCTATTCATGTATTTGCAACCACTGCCTGCTTCAAATGCATTTGTTTTCTAAACTGTTAATTTGAAATGAAGCTTGTTTTCCTGGATTCCAGCAGTGAACTAATTCAGTTTTGCAGCATCTGCAGCAGAGCTGACACCCATCTGATTAAGGAAGCGTGTAGCTGGGGTATGCTCAAGTGCACCTACACTTGAATGCACAAACATGTACTGGATGGTCCAGGAGATGCAATGGGTTATGCTCAGTTGTATTTACCATCCTGTAATCTGGTTGCTGCAAGATTGACCAGATTGGATGACCTCTTAAATCACTTTCTCATTGCTTTTTTAAATTTATTTTTCAGCTGTAGATGGAATTTTATAGTGCTGGGTAAAAACGGAGTGCTTTTCCATTGTTCCTGTGCAGCAACTACCCAGCAGCGAGTTTTACCTAGCTGTTTCTCCAAACTATCTGTTTTTAATCATCTGTAATTATTAAAATGTTATGCTTTTTGATTGTATATCTGTTCAGGAAAGCCAAGATGAAAGTCAAATATGGTAACGTTTTTCTTTCAGTGTATTCATAAGGCCTCAGGAAACTAATGAGATTTATTCTGTGAATTAGTTTATAATTGTGCTTTAACTGCACTGTGACATTTAATAATGTCAGAAGGATTTTGCTTTAGGCAGAGTGATTTCAGCCTCTGTAGAAAATTAATTACCACTTTCTGAATAAACTACTTTTTTTTTGTGTGTGTGTGCTAAGCGGTATTTTCAAGGTTAAGCTGCTTTCTGATATTTTGAGGAGAAAAAAATGCATTGAAGATGTAGAACTAGCTTCCTGGTTCATGTACAAGAAGCTGACTGTGTTAAGTAATCAGAACCTATTGTTATAAGATTTTTCAAATGCAGTCTTTTGGTGTTCTCCAGCTCCCAGACCTCGAGTGCCTGATTTGGGGAGCCGCAGAGAAACCTGTAGTGCTGTGCAGAGCTGTGGAGGGAGCTCCTCTCCTCTGCAGCCCCCCAGCAGTGCGACCTGCTCATATCACCCTTCATGTTCATATATTCCACTGCTTGCTTTGTACAGACAGAGCCTTAATGAGAACCCAAGTCTCTGTCCTGCACAAATACCACCTTATACTAATGCACTTAACAAGAAGGCACTAGCTTATTCTCTCTCTTTTATTGCACCTACAAAACTTTTCATTAGCAAAACAAGCCCGAGTTATATTTTCATAGGAGACCTAGAGGAAGAAACAGCTACTGAATGCACACTTTGTTCAGAAAGCGTGAATCAAGCTAAATATTGTTGAGGCTTTCTTAAATATGATTATATGAGGAAAACTAGAAAAAACAATTCTGAGGAAAAACTAAAGGCTTGATATACAGGATAACTTCAAGTGTGCTTATACACATGCATTAGATTATGAAATTAAATAGATGGAGTTGTTTTGAAAAAAAATTCATATTTTGAAGTTCACACATGGCTATAAGCTTTAAAGTTTATTTATATATGCTTTTTTAATAATTAAAACTGCTAAAATTGATGTAATTGTTGCTTTGCTGTGATGTCAGGAATAGATACTTACACTGGAGTGTGTGGGCTTTGCAAGGGTATAGCAGCAAGGCAAATTAATTTAAGCTGCCAAATGGCAAATCAGATGGATTAATGATTTTCAAAATGACAGCTGCATTTACATGCCTTTTAGCCCGATCGCTTTATATCAGATCCAGTGCTTATTGAAGTAAATGGAAAAAGTGGCCTTTTCTGTAAAGAGAGTGGATATAGTGTTTATGAACAAATATTTGTCCACAGCTGTATGGGTTTCAGGCCTTGAAATGACTGCAAAGTTTCAGAAACTTTCAGTATTAATAGTGTGCCTGCTCACTTTTCCTGTGGTTGGTATTTCCACTGACAGCTTCCAAAATCCTTTTCCTTCTGCCAATATGTAGTGAATAACTCCTTGATGATCTCATCCAGGCCACTACCAATTTAAAACTTATTCTAGGTACTTGGCACAGTAATTATCATTGTCCCACATTCTGTAACAGATCTGTTTAAAATAAAGCTCAGTAGGAAATGGCTGTTGTCTAAAAATAAATGACTGAGAGTAAGGCAGTGATGCGCAGGGAGATCTCATCAGGGCAATTTTCAGGAGGATTTTCCACCATTTGCAAGTGGGCAGGGCTCTAGCTCTAATCTATCAGCACAGCACCATGGACACCAGTGAATTGCACTGTTGCGGAAGTTGGCTTTGTGCATTCACTGTCCCCCAAAGCTTTGGGGAAAAGCCACAAGGGATACTCTAAATTGATTTGTCTCTAAAAGAGGTGGTATTGAAGAAAAATGATAGTGGCTAGAGGTTCATTGATGCTTTGGGAACCAAAGGTGAACAAAGCCAAGACAAAGCAAGCCAAGCCCACATGCCAAAGGGTGAGTTTCTCTTATTTACCCTGTTTTTAACATTTGTTGCTCTCCATTCAACTGTTTCGCAGAGTGTATTTCTGCCCTGCAGGTGTGATTTTTATTATTTCATTGTCCTTGCTGCCTTATGGAAAGAGGTTCAAATGATTCCTCCCCTTGCATAAAAAAAATTGGACCACAGCCCATCATTCTGCTTATTATGAGTGCTACACAGTAAGTCAGACCAAAATAATCCACTCATCTGCATGGCCTTACTTTAGCTCTGGCTTTCAGAGCTTGAGGCAACAGGGAGATGCACTCCCCAGGGCAATGGATTTAGGCTCTGGTTCATAGGAACACCAAGGCAGACTGTTAAAGTTTCATCAGACCTCTGTTTCTGCAGTATAAATTTGTCTCCTAGCATCTACCTGCACTAGGGATCCTCATGCCATGGGCTGTCCTTGAAAAAGCCTCCATCTTGCCAATAAAGTACAAGTTAGTGCCTGAAATCCATGCCGCAATCAATAGAAATTTTTTTTCATAGACTTTTATTGAGCTAAATTTCAAACCATTTTTGCCTTTGGAGGCTCACAGATCAAACCCATATTGGTGTATCTGTTTTGATACAGCTCACTAGTTGCTGCAGCTTCTCCTGTACTTGGTGCATTGCTGTCCACGGCTATAACCACTCCCAGCCAGAGCTCACACCGTAGTTAGAGACAGTTTTGCAAACGCTCACTAATTTCCACATTAAGGAAGGAGCTCACTATTCTTCAATGGTTTCCTATTTGGCTTTGATTTGGGGGCTTAGTGGGAGTTGCATTCTTTCCGTTATGAAAACCATGTCCATGAAAGCTGTCACAGTGCCACTGCAAGTTAGACAATTGTGTTGGCTTGATCAAATAGTGTGTTGAAATGCAGTGGCATTAGCAAGGGACGAGAATGGATCAATCCACTGTGCTGTGAGCTGCAGGTGTTCACAACAAGAAGTGATCTCTAAATATCTTACAGTCTTGGTGGTGTTCAAGGTAGGAAGAAAGAATGATAGTTGACTAATGAGTGTGTATAGCAACTTGGCAAAATAATTAGGAGCGGGTCCATGACAAATATGTGCATTACTGGTCTCAGAACGAGTCAGACACAACCGCTTTCCTTTGGTGCTAGAACTCATCAAGAAACAGTCGTGTTGCCCAAACTCCTCAGTTTCTCATTAAAAACCCACACTCTAATCCAGATGATTTCTCCCAAATATTTAATCATTAGAAGTTTCATTATAATAACAACTTCAGGGCGCTTCCAATTAGTTTAACAATAACTGTATCTTGGGCTAATAAATGTTCAGCTGTGGGCCTTGAATTTATTAGCCCAGGAAAATGGTTATTGCCTCGTAAACGGGAAGAACCTTCAGGTGATTTAATGACTCATGTTTCTCTCACCCTTCTTAAATTTAATCTAATAAACAGTTGAGATGAGAAAGATATTAAAAGTAAAAAAGCCAACAACAACAACAACAAACTTTCCACTGGCAATTACTTAATGATAAAATTGTGTTAATATATATTTGAGAATTCAGCCCATAACATTGCAGAATAATCTGAAGTTGTTGCTCAAGTAATTCACACAATGTTAGATAACTTCTATTTTATTTTATTATGTGAAGAGTTGAATAAATAATTGTTATGTTAATACACTGCCTTTGCCATTAACATGATGTCCTACCTCAGTGTTCAAGGACTGCACCTGAAAACATGCAAATGAATCGTGTATTCTTAATGAGGATAACAACCTGCTCATTTCATCAGGCAAAATTTGATGTCAAGGTTGTGGGCTGCTGATTTTCTGTTTCATTTTTGAAATGCTGGGTAGTATGTTACTGGGAAAAAAAAAAAAAAAAAGAAAGACTGACTGTGTTTTTTCATACGTATCCTAGCAAACTTTTTCGTCTTCAGTAATGCCTAAGAAGCAGCGTTTGGGAGGCAGGGGCAGCTGGAGGCAGCAGTAAAGGCAGGCTGGTTAGGATATTTTGGTAGTGCATCATGCATCTTAGTTTTATTATTATTTCAGTGTGGTCCTGTTCTGGTATAGCTGCAGCCTCTTTTCACATTCATTCAGCTCTCCTTATTGTCCATTGCTTTCTTGTTGCAAAATAGGATTTTGTAGTTTTGTAAAACCGTGAGCTAAGGACATCTAGCACTATATTAAAACCAAATAATGGCCCATTTTTTACATGGTTTAACCCCTCCCTGTAAGAAAGTTTAGGACTGTGAATCCAACACATAGCTCTATGAATAGTTCTACACTGGGTTTTAAGATATTTTAACTCTAACATGCTCTTATTTCAGCATGGTGATTTATTTCACAATCTATCTAATTTGACAGTCTGACTTTCCCTTCTCTGTTTTTCTGCACTTCTTGAGATCTCACATGTTGTGTCTTATTGCAAACAAGTAAGATTCTCAGTACTGAAGGCCACTTTTGTAGGGTTGTTTGGGCATTCATAGTGTGGATAGGTGAGTGGGATTCTCAGAAAATCCATCATTTTAAAATGGAACTTAGGCTTCTAAATCTCTTGGACACCATTGTGAATTTTTCCCTAATCGCTTCTGTGCCTCTGAAACCCCTAACTTATAAGACTTATTTCCAATTAATATCTGTTCTGTCCATGAAGAATAAATGATACATTTCAGAAAGCTTCATTAATATTGATGAGCTTTACACATGGCTAGTTAGTATTCAAAGTATTTCAATTTGTTAAACAGAAAGAGTTTCAACCATTAATTATGTTCTGGTCATTCTGGTCATTCAATTTTCATCAAATTGAATAAAGTAATGTGTTGGAACAGAATGATGTTTTTGGACCAAAAATATCTTCACTGTTTCTACCTAGAAGCAGAACAAAAATGTGTTGCTCAGCATTTTTTTTTACATTTGCATGGCCTATATTTCATGTATTTATTTTGTTTTGCTAAGGTTATATAGAAATATATGTGCAAAAGCAATATGCATGTTCCTTTGTGTTGGAAATATCATTCCTGCTTGCTTACAGATGCAGAACTGAGGCAAACAGGGACTCAGGTTTGCATAAATATTTAACTTAACTGAGATAAGAGGCAAGTATAATTTCATGGAGGGAAAAGTCATATAGACCTCTTACATTAAGGTCAAATTTGACTTCAAGATAACTTAATTCTCTTTGGATCAGAACTTCTACAAGTTTTTCCATGTTAAAATGCTATAGGACTGTCCCAGTAAGAGGTAAGGAATTGAAGAAGGCAAACCTAAATATTTCATTGCTGCCTGCAGAATATAAAGTTTTGTTTTTCATATAGGGAAATATTTTTACATACAATCGAAATTATTGTTTTGACATGCATTTGTGTGTGCACACACAAGTATTTCCCAAGGAAGCTTTGCCTTTATTATCCCAGATGACAGAAATGAACTGAAACTGTATTTTCTGCTTTTGAAAAACAAAATTTGAATTTGAATTTTTGAATTCCATGTTGTTTTGGCAGAGTAAGTATGCTTACTATTTCAACAGGTCAAAACATATTTAAGTGCTTTAACAGTGAATTATACAGAACATCTAACAGGTACAAAAGAAAGCAAAGACATAGAGGGGATCTTCTTTGCCAGTCATCATCTTCAGCATTGCAGTCAACTTGGAACCATCTTATCTGTGCTTATTTGAATGTTTCAATTACACACTTGAAAAAATACCTCAGTGTCATATGATGCCACCACACAGTAAATGAATCCAACCCATACTTTACATTTTAGCAATTAAATCAGCTGTGAAATAATATTTTAATTAAAATCTAGCAGTTTTGCGTGTTTTTCAGTTGCTAACAAATTATTGGTTGAAGATCAACTTCAGCTTAATATGGGCCAAATAAATGGGTATTTAAGATACTGGAAAGACAGTGGTGTTCAAACTTATGGATCATTTTAGCACTTCTAGAAAGGTTATCCTAAATTAGCATTTTATGATGCCTACTGCAGCTATGCAGAAAATGCTTCTTCCATTTTTTCTTTCCCTAAGAAGATGTCACTTTAGAGACTCAGTAAATTCCTAAAATAAGTCTTTTGTAGTTACTGTAAAAGTACTTCTAAAGTGTCAGTAACATTCTGTCATTAGCCTGGAGTAAAAATTTAGATCCTTTCCATAGTGTGTCTCAAAGTATGCCTTGTGGGCCCCAAGAATTGTTTTTTGAATGATTTTTATTGGGGCAGGGGGATGAGATGGAGAACGAATCTTAGATTTTAGAAAGACTTTTCTCTTTCTAGTGTTTCCTTGAATAGCTCAAATGCTGGCATTCACCATAGGAATCATTAGTGCTGTTAACTCAAAGTCACTTTGACATTAAAAAAGCAGTGTAGAATTGACTGCTGATTACTGAAGAGCTCTACCAGTGCACAAATGGCAGAATATAATGGGTTTTCCCTGTTAAATTATCTCAATACACTTGCATTACCAGCTACTGAGTACTCTTTCCCCGCCCCCCCCAATTTACGTGCTTTCTGTGCATGCGTCTTCAGACTGACAGTGCAGTTGACTGCAGCTCAATAAAAGAAAAGGGGCTAGAAAAAGACATTTATTACTATTCAGAAAGCAAAGAACTGGAAATAACTGGTTATCCTTGCTTTGAACAGGGAGTTGGACTAGACGACCACATGCAGTCCCTGCCAGCCTTAGATAGTCTGTGATTCTATAAAATGGGAAAGGATGCAATGTTAAATGCTCACAAACTTGAAGTGGAAGGAGTATTTTTTTTTATTTGTTTACAGTTGGTGACTTGTAGCTGTGCTGAATAAGAAAAACTGAAAAGGTTTGTTGTTGATATTAGTAAAACCATTTTTTTTCGCATTTTATGTAGGTTGCATTTATCAGAACAAAGTTAATAGGATTACCAGTAGCCAGTTTCCTTTACCCTATCTCAGCAAACAATTCAGATTGATTTGTTTCAGAAGTGGTGTCAGCAGACTTCAGTGCATGAGAATACACTGAAGTTTTTATGCTTTTATGGTTTTGCTGGTTTCAAGAATGGCTTGAAATGAATCAAGTCGCATAGACTTTGAGCAGTCGTCTTTCATTTGTTCCTGTTTCCTGCAGTCAAATACCTATGAAACACTACTGTAGTCAAGTAGCCAGGTATGATTACTGCTTCAGAGGAATAGATTATAAATTTGAAGGGTATAGATCCGAGATAGCTGTCTGCCCATATTGCCATTATGGAGGCAAGAAAAAAGAATTAAATTCTATGGAAAGGCTGTGGTTGTGTTTTGGTTCCTTAAACCTTAGGGGTAAGATTATGTCTGTGGGTCGCCTGCAGCAAGACGCGCCAAGTTGGAAGGCTTCGCTACAAGATGTTATCTTCAGTCCCAGCTCCTTTCTATGTGAGGTTTAGGTTTTGGGACTAAATTACCATCCCTAGGGATAGGCTAAAACTTGGGTTTTGTGACAGGAAGGAGATGCGTGCAGCTAGCAGGAACAGGCGAACATTGCTGAGCTGCAATGGTCCAGGGCTCAATCCAGTGGTTAGGAGGTCATTGGGAAGGTTCTCATTGACTTTAAATAGCACCAGACCTGGCCCATGTCAGGATTCTCTGAAAACCTAAAATTGTCTTTGCATTTCCACATCAACCACACTTCCAGTTGCAGTGGTTTGTCCCAAATCAGAGGCTTGTCACATAGCTAAGTGAACTCAGGAGAAGGCTTTATTCTGCCAGTCCTTCAACTACCAAATCTTGCCTCACCATGCAGCTGCAGTTCAGTTAAATTTCTCTTGACAACTAATGCATTATTGCAACAGACGCCATGATATATGTAACATTTTAGTAGCTTGGATCTAGCTGCCGTGATGTTGTGCAGTGAGGAAAGGCAACTGTAGAAAAACATGCACCTCTTAGGCATGCACATACAGAAACCGTTTATCTTCTTTAAGGAGTCTAATGAACTAATCGAAGACGTGAAGGACTGCATTTTGTTACTGTTAAAATTAAGCGCTATTGAGACAGTTTTGGCTAAATCCAGGTCTTCAGACAAAGTAGATGGCCTGTCATGAATCATTTGGGAATGTACAGGAAATGTTTTTTAAACAGAAGAAAAGGCTGTAGAATCACTTGCATTCATAAAGCAGGATAATCCCTAGGCTTTATTACCAAGTAACTTTGATGTAGCATTAAAACAAATTTGCATTTTAATACCTAATTCTCTGTGTTTCCTCTTTGGGGTAATCCTCTATTTTGGAGAATTTTTTTGAAGCATACTTTAGTTGCTTGTGATAGTGTTCCTCTAATGAGAGATGGAATCAATGTTACAGAAAAGTTTGTGCACCAGAGAGATCTTAGGAAGATTGTGCTTGGAGAGACGTGACGTTTAACTACCTGCATCGTGACTCTAAGTATTCTCCTTTATCCAGACACTGACAAATAGAAGTTTTTCCTGGAGAATGATAAACAGTTGTTGTGTGATCAAAAGGCAGTCCCTTAACATCTCTGCATCTTAGCTGCACTGTTAATGATAGAATATTTACAGGGCTACTGTGAGAGAAAATGTACACATATAGCAATGCTCAAAGGCATCGCTACTGTGTTTTGACCATGCCTACAGAGGAGGAAGTTGATGCAATTCCAGACTGGAAGCCCATATGGCCCTAAGGAAAACGACTGTTCCATATCATATCCAGCAAACTTCTGCCACCACTCTATTGGGAAAGTGTGCTTCCAGGTCTGAGGATATTTTGGGGGGTTATTTATTTATTTATTTTTATCAGCAGTTTTCCCTGCTATGTGACTCTGTGCAAATCCTTTTAGTTATAAAATGGTGCTATTGATAGCTTCCTAAATGACTGTGTGATTCAGAAATATGAAGCACTACATGGAAACAAGAATTCTCACTCTTTTTCCTGTCAATACTGTGGGTTTTTTTCCTAAGAATTTCTAACTTCTCTTCCACTAGAATATATTTCCAATGCTTCCAATGGCATCCAAAGTAAACAGCCACTTTAACTTGACCACATTTGTCAAATGATGTAATTTTTGTTTAAAATAGAAAGTGTCCTAGAAGCCACACTAAAATATAAGATGTAATCCTAAAAGTTCCTACGTTTCCTCCATGCATACTCACTCTTGCGTCAGCTGAGAACACGTCAAGCTTTGTAGGTGATATTCAGTACCATGGAAGCTATATGTTTTTATTCTTAGGGTCAGGTCTTCCTGAGGGTAGAATTTGGACCAACAAATTTGTCACTCTATTAATGGACCATAAAATAAACTTCAGTGCCTCAGTTCTGCCAAATCCCCACTAAGCGTTGTGCAGGAATCAATACTTTGTTTTTATATTATAGAAAGCTCTTTAAATCTTAAAGAACATGAAGAACAAGACATCAAAGGAAGCATTGGAAAATGACATGTACAATGAGAAAATTTAGAGCTAAAATAGTGCCAGTGATTAGGTGTTCTGAAATATTGAAAGTCTGGGTGTAATTCCTCTGGAGCGCTTAGTGTAGCAGCTCCTGTGCTTTGCCCTAGAGCACCTGCTACAGCTGGGCTGTTTCTGACAGCAATGTGAACAGGAGGGATCAACAACCCAACCTGGATGGGCAATTCCCAATTTATTAGAATCTTCCTTAAAACTGATGCTAGACTTTTAAATATCTTTTCAGTTCCGTTACCAGGTAGCCCAAGACAAGGAGTATTGAAGGGCATAAGAGAAAATATATGATTTTATTTCTTTTTATCATGCATATTGAAAAGCGATTTTTTTTTCTCTTTTTTTTCTTCCTGTGGAGCCAAGTAGTTAGCACCTTCTTCTGAAGAGAATTAAAATAGGAAATATCTTTGAGCAAGAATTACAGAGGTGTGTAATAATTGCCTGGCATTTCCATATGCTGTGAAAGTAGTCTGAAGCTTTAAAGCAAGCATATTGTCCAATTCATCATCTTCCATGCAGCGTTTTTACTTTTAGCAAGGGACATACATCATAAGGCTCAGCAAGTTTTAGAAATGGATTCTCAACATGGACAGATGGTGTTTAAGATGCCTGATGAGAGGGCTGACTTTCTCAGAGTGTGGCAATGTCAGAAGAGAAGACAGTTTCTTGGGTTGTTGTCTCATTTTCCACGAGTGACCAGTGTTTGAAGTACAGCAGACTCAACTGCTGCAGCACTGAGCCCAGCAAAAATTCTTTGACAGACTTGAGGCAGCATTGACGTGAAGCAAACAACTGCCATCCACCTATGTGCTGGCATCCCGGAAAGAGTGGCAAAATTTCTGAACTTGAGATTATGGTCTTGCTGAGCTGGGGGGCTCCTGACCAACCTAAGTGATAGATTCGTGAAGGATTTTTTTCCTCCCTACCACGACTGAGAAAGATATCCTAAAGGGCTCCATTGCATGTTCTAAAACAGAGATGAATTAATAGCATGATTTGCACCATGGGCAGTCTCAAATAACTTGCAAGATTTTTGTGCTTTGAAACTAACAACATGCTTGCAAAGGTCCTTCCGATCTCAACTTTTCTTTTATTAAAGTAGAACATAATTTTTAATCAGCTTGTGCATACATTGAGCATGCCAAGTTTATGCAGTTGCAGTAGCTTCCCAAGCAGTAATCCACACCAGACAGCTGTTAGATGTGTTGTACACAAAATAAGACCACCCACATCCCTAGCACTTTTATTTTAACATAGGAACTGCAGCTGGGAGAAACTAAGCTTTTATTCTGGTGTAACAGCAAGGAAAAAAGGAAATTACTTAACCTCCCAATTTCATACAGGAGAAGCCTGCGGTATATTTGGGAGCATCCACAACATGTAAGCATTGATTAGGACCCTTCTATACCACATAATAAGCAGGCAGGGAACAGAAAGACCATAAGAAATCTTTCAGTAGAATTTTAATATCTGTCTGTGTGCCACTTCAATATCTCAATATCATTTTGTCCAAGAATGGTTTGAATATTGTATGTCGTTGAATACTGAATAAACTTCAATGATGAAGAAGCTGAAAGCAAAAGTTATGCCTTTCACTCTTTATATTTCACAGAAATTTTATGTTTTATTTAATACCTTGGCTGAGAGGAACTCTAGTAGTTGAGGATCTTTCTTTTACCTGTTTTGCAAGAGCTTTATACAGGTTAAATTTCAGTTTGTTTTTTGTTTTTTTTTTTTTCCTAACAGCCCATAAATGAGTAGCACACATGTAGCTGACAGCTTTCTTCTAAAGAAGCCTTATAAATGGTTCTTTAACGGGACTGCCAGTTTCCTTTCCTTTAACTGAAGTTGCTTGTTTTGCAAACTTTGTTAAATATCTTCATTTTAATGCGTTAAAAATATTCAGAAAGAAATTAAGTAATTTCTGGGTACATCTGTCTGTATTACCATTATTATCAAGTATTTTTTTTCTTTCCCCCATCTTCACACATACACTTAATTGGTTCTCAAATGATTAACTAAGTCAGGCTTAACATCATATGAAGTCCCTAAAGCCTAGGGAGAGTTACTCATTTTCTGCTCCTGAAAGGAATATAAACCATTACTGTGAATTTGTCAAGGTCTTTCATACAAGCATAAGTAATTAACATTAATTGTTGAAGATCATTCTTGTTCAAGATCACTCTTGTATTATTTTTCACTAATGAAAGTAGAGTTAATTAGTTCTTTCTTACAAAATGTTTTAGTCAAATATCCTTCATCTCAAATGTGAGTGGGCATTTGGGCTACAGGACATGCCACAGAACCTTGAAAAAACATTTGGGAGAGACATGTTGCAAATTTTGCCACATGGTGGTAATATGTACTTGCTTTTTTTTTTTTTTTTTTTTTGTCTAGGAAGCCTTTATTTTAAATTTCTGTAAAATTTTCTGTAAAATTATATTTTGTTAATGATTGTTTGGGGATAATTGGCTGGCATTGGTGCCTTGCATTTTGTTAAGATGGAAAACTTTGTGCTGAATACTTTCAAATTAACTAACAGGCCACCAGAAACTGTTGTTATTTGTGACAACCGAAGGACAGCAGAGTTGTGCTTCTGCTCTGCCTTAGATTTGATGTTAGCATCCTGTGATTGCGAATACATGTCACCCATGCCAGCAGCTGTGGATCGTGACTTTTGGTAGTGGCCCACAGTTTATTTCCATCTTGTCTGAAAATGAAACTTTTTTTATGAAACAGAAGTGATATTTTGGAAATCAGAAAGGTGCAAGCACATTCTTGTGTGAGTCTCTCTGATCTGTTGTGATAAAATTCACAGTTTTTAGATGCTCCCTTGTTTCTTATGTGTGTGCTGACATGGAATTAAATATTCATCATCAGCAGATAAAACTAAGTGGAATTGAATG
This sequence comes from Platalea leucorodia, assembly GCF_965183815.1. Taxonomy (NCBI): domain Eukaryota; kingdom Metazoa; phylum Chordata; class Aves; order Pelecaniformes; family Threskiornithidae; genus Platalea; species Platalea leucorodia. The sequence continues at coordinate 89,671,116 of NC_138858.1, read as the reverse complement.
GGGTTTCCAAGGAGCTGCCTCTTCAAGGTGTTGGGTCGTCACACTGAGGTACAAAGAGCAGCTTTTTTATAATGCAGATCACAATATAGCTCTTAATTTTCCATCTGAGATGCTTAGCTGCTTCCTGCTGTCTTAGTCATTAATAAAATAAATTAACTTCAACTATAAATAAATGTAAAAGTTTAAATCTTAATGAGGTCATAGAGATGGAAACAAAGGTGCTATATGTACCGGTGAAACTGGGGGACATTGTGCAGTCACGGCAACGCAAATGGTAAGAACCATCTTCTGCATCTGATATAGTTAAAGTACAGGACTAGAACTGTCTACTGAAATCTACTAACCGTGGTGTAGCTCTTAGTTATCTAGTTGATGTTGAAATTTCAGAGGTGATTGTCAAAAAAGGGAGAGAAAAAAATGGGTGTGAGTGTCCAGAGTCATTGTGCTTGAGAGATGACGTAGAAGACTGATTTTTTGGAAGCTATTGTCTTGCTTTAGAAATGAACCTGTCCACTCGAAGTAGGTGTCCCTTCTAAAAATAACAGACCTAGAGTATCTTTGAACTTACCTTCCTCCAGAAAGACAAAGCAGCCCATGGAAAACAAAGTTTTTGTTGAGTCACTTCTCTGTTGTGGGTTTGTTCATCTGCCCTAAGTTATAGGAGACTCACGCTGTTATTCACTTTATTACAGATGTTCCCAAGGGTAGAAAGGTTTCATTTTTAATGACAACCCCCACCCCCAGCCATCGTCCCCCAAGTAAAACAAACCCTCTTTTCATTAAATCACCTTTCATGCAATATCAGCCAGTAACAGCAGAGGCTAACAAAGCTTTGCCTCTTCTCTTCCGCTGTGAACATGTAAAAGGTTAAACATCTGCATGTCCTCAATGTAATTAGGATGTGATGGGACAGTGTCTTCTTCCTACCAGCTGCCAGTGAGCCTGCTTGCATGGCTCAGGCAGTCCTGAAACACTGAGAAGGGTCAAAAATTGTATGAATCCTATTAAAAACCATATGTATAAATGAAAGCTTTCTGCTCTGTGCTTGGTCCCAAGGACATATTGTGAATCTCAGCTGGTCAGAATTGGACACGGTTCATCTGTTTTGTGCGTTTAGTGCCAGGGATTAAAGAATGTGAGCTGAGCTGGGGCGGCTGAATGCCCATGTGAAGTGCAGAGGGAAGAGCTGGGTAGATTAAGGGCAATTGGATCAGTGTGACCAGGCCACTGAGATGGCACAGCGGTCCAGATGGCAAGGTCTTAGAGTGAAAAGAAGCAATGAAAATATTTCTAGCAATGTCAGCTGCATGTTTTGTCTTAGAAGAGAGTCTCAGAGCAGCTGAAAATGGAGATCTCGGTCTGAACCCCTTGTTGTGTTGAGGACACAAGGGTTTAGTGCAGTTTTACCAGCCAAACAGTTACTTTTATTAGAATTTAGCTTAAGAAAAATTCAGGAAGCAGGAGAAGCCACTTAATGCATAAGCAGAAATAATGGTGGCCTGCATTTTTCATTTTGCTGGAGGCTGCCACACATTTCATGCCATAGGAAGGGACCAGGGAGAACTATGCAATGCTGCAAAGTTAAATGAACAAACAAAAATCTTCGTAACCATTGAGATGATAGCAGCATCTCAATCCCATTTTGTCTCTGTAATGTGTTTTATGATCCAGCTTTACTCGGTGAAACACAGGGATCAATTCCACTTTTTCTTTGTATTCCATTATTATTTCTGATTTTCCTGCATCAACACAGGAATGTTATTCTTTGGCTTTTTAAAACATAAATTACTTTCTTCCTCACGGAGTGCTGTTAAACCCAGAGATGGGGGTTATGCAGTATAGGATCTATTCCTTTTTTAGCAAATGTAATTTAAAAATATAATCAACTGTTGACCTAGTTTGTTCACATTACATTTTAAGTAAAACGTTTCATAGGCTAAATGTATTGTTATTTAGAGATCATGTACGTTGTAAAGGTTGTTGAACTGATGTTTGGATTTCTGATATAAATGTTGCACTAAAACTAATGTTTGGCTGAGATTCAGGCTCAAATAGGTTTTTGAGGATGTATTTTGTGGCACTCGGGTTTTGAGAAATGTGAAATAGTTTTTTGTTATATTTCTCCAGTCAGTCCCCTGGGCGAGTGGTTTTGATGAAACTTGGCAGATGTATAAAACCTGCAGAGATCACATCCTTGATTTTTTTTTTTTTTTTTTTTTTTTATCATGGGGCCTTGTCATAGTGTCAGAGAAGAGCAGAACCTGTAGAGGCAACAAATATGAAAAAGGGATTTTATTTTCTTTTTAAATATAAAGCTGCAAACAGTAAAGAGAGTTGTAGGGGTTGGCAGAAAAATATGCAAAAGGCTATAAGTTTTGCTTTTCTTTATTTTGAACTGTACTTAAAAATGCCTTGCTCTTCATGTGGATACTTTTGTCTTGAAAAGAAATTGAGAAACATCACATTTCCGATGACTTTGGTAACCTTGCACACCTAATTTTTGAGAACTTTGTTTTCTAAAATTAAGTTGCTTGTTGCTGTGGTTTTAATGTAAAGAGATTATAATACGTTTGTAATTCCATTCTCCTTTGTTCACTTGGGGACATAAGAGTCTGAGGATGCTGGACAATGTACCCTGCACCCTGTTACCAAGCATGGTAGTACATATAAGGCTGATTGTTAGACGTTGCAGGGCCAAAGAACCCCAAAATGTCATAGTTGTGCAGCCATTGTCAAACTCAGGCTTCAAATTCGTCCCTGCTCTCTTTCTGGAGAAATCCAGGCTTCTCATTTCACCTCCTCATTGACCAGGACAGAGTTCACATACTGATTGAAATTGTGCTGGAGAATAAATATAACACAAGCAAAGCCCTGCAGCCTTTCAGCTGTAAAGTACTGTGGTGGGTATGCGTGGATCTAGATGTCAAATTAATTATCTGAAGTTTAATTAGCTGTAATTGAACTGACCTATAATTCCCTATTACTTGACTGGAGTGTACTAACAGATGCCCTTTGCCTGTCCACTTCTGACTTCCTTTCCCTTAAAAAAAGGTGCTGTTGCTAATACAAAATCTATGGAAACGGCAGAAAATTAGCAGTCATTTCTGCACCTATTTCAATTTATAAAGAACATGTGACCCTTTGACTTAGAGGACATCAAAGCAGGCCAGGTTCTGGTCCTCCTGTTCAGAGATGCATCTAATTAGCGCTAACAAATGGAGTGACTTGTGGTGAATTGTTATGAACCATAGCCTGCAGCTCTGCCCCATGGCGACAAACCACCCATACCAGTTCTCCACCCACTTCCTCTTCCTCATGATAAAATTGTTCATTTATGCTCTGTACAGAATAATAACCTTTCCTAGTAGGAATATTTTTTCCTTATTTTTAATCATACAATCCTCATAGGGCTGCTGTAAATATACAGCTGTGGTAATAGTACACCTATACAGCATGCATGTGTGGACTATTCTTTTAAATAGTCCATCTGACCAAGGCGAAATACCTTTTTGCTACCCAGATTTAGGAAGTGTTCAAACACAGTTAAGGAACTGATTTTCTTCATTGCTTTGTTCCATCATTCTTCCTGCCTTCTAGTGATAAATTATGCAATAGCACTCACAGGATCTGAGACTCTCTTCTATTTAATTTGCTATGAGGATATCATCATGGCAGTCACACCAAGAGCCTCTTCTGGGAGCTGGGCTGCAATTTGATATATTTGTTAATAGAGCCACACTGACAATATCTTCTATGATATAATTGATTGGAAAAGTAGCAATGTTCCCAGTGTGGTCTAGCAGGTAAACGTGCAATAAATTAAAAAATAAAATGGGGGAAATAGTTGCCCAAAGGATAATAAACTAAGGTGATGTACAAAGCACTAAAACCCAAGAGCTTATGCAGCTGTAACCATTCAAAAGGCACTTACCAAATTACAGAAACTAAACAGGATTTGGCTGAATTAGCAGTGAGGTAGGAGACCTCTAGGGAAAACCCAGGTGCTGCAGATGCTTTGTTTCAGCAGGTGCTACTCATTCTCTAAATAGGTGTTTAATCAGCATCTCAGGAGGAACTGGAAAGGAAGTGAAGCTGAGGGTTACTTGTGCCCTGCAGCTTTGTGAGAGTAGCTGCAGTGTTTCTGCCACTTGTCAGTTTGATTGTCAGTTTAAGGGTCATATATATTCACATTTCTTAAACGTGCTGCTATACATTAAGAAATCTATGCATGCAAGAAAAGTTCTTTCTGCTGTACCCTTGGACATGTTGGTGTCTGAAGGTCTTTGGTGAAACAAGCTGATCCTTCATCTTGGGAGCAGCCTGTGAAGTTCTGTCAGTGTTTTGAAAAGTATGTTTGGGATGAAATGAGATTGTTGATATTTGTGCTAGATAAGCCTGCGCTATGTTAGAAAATAAGTATGTTGACAGTCTTTTCTGATGTGTGCATGATGGGTCCCTGTTGCTTTTTAGGAACTACTATCATAAAAGTGACTGGCAGTGTTGACATACAATGTGAGTCTTCCCCTTGATTTTGGTGGTGTCTACCATCTTAAGATCCTTTTTTTCTTCCCTTGCTATACATAAAATCTATAGGAAATGTCTCTTACAATAGCAGGAGTGTTCTGGGACTGTTCCTAATTTATCTCAAGTCTGCTTTACACCACTTTTTGCGGTACTGAAAAGACTAGAGGACCTTTTATATGTCTATAATGGTATTAGAATACATGGGAATAAAATCAGGTTCTTCAAACTAGAAGGGTCATATCCTGATCTAATCAAAACCTGCTAATCCTCTAGCTACTAGGCAGATAGAGAGGATTGCCTCCTATGCTTGTATGTACGCTTTAGGATCACAGATAATGTCCTGTTGGCCAGGAGCTCAGTTCTCAGTAGCATCTGCTATCCTGCTCTTCTGTTGGTATCTCCTTTTAAGCTCTTGGGAAATGCGGAGCCTCACAGAGTGTATTTTTATCGATCAAGGGATGAGAAAAATAATCCTTCCGCCTGCCCCAGTAGCATTCAGGAGCTTCTCTGGATATGTTTTGTAATATTTTGTGATGAAGAAGTGCTATTGTTTTTCTGTTTCTAAGCGTAACTCAACCTTTCTCAACTTCCATCCGGCAAAACCCTGTTACTTTGTAAAATCTCCTTATGAAAAATGATACTAATAATTTTTTTTGCCACCCAGACTGATTTGTGATCATGCTGGTCTTGGAGATCAGACAGGGTCAACACCTCTATTTCAAGAACCCACGTGATGCTGAGATTGAGTTAAAGCACTCAAATTCCTTTCCTCCATGAGAGGGAAAGTGGTGTTTTCAACCAACAGTTCTAATGGTCCCAGAGAGACTTCATGCCCTGTTGTTTGTTTTGTTTTGTTTTGTTTTCTTGTTTTATATCTACTGCTGAGGAGAATGCTAGCACTCTCAAATGTATATGATTATACAAGTCCTCTCATCTCATGTGCTTTAAGTAAACTTCATCTTGTGTAATATTTGGTCCTTTTTCAAATGCATTAATTCCTATAGAGATCAGTAGTTACAGAATAGACTAAAATCTAAGTCTGAAATCCCCCTCCATTGTGAAGGTGTTTGCAGAGAAGAGCAGCAGTAGTATCTCATCTGAATCAATTGCAGTAGACAGCAGGAATACAAATGTTGCAGAAAGCAGGAAGTCCTACAGCATACTGGCAGCTCAATATAGAGGGAATATGAGCTACTAGATTTCTATTTGTGAAATAGGATATTTTGTGCAATCACAGGGAAATAGTTGCCTCTTTAAAATTAATCCTTTTTTTCTGTACTCCATTTTTTTTTGTGTTATGAACCTTTCGTATGCACTACAGTAATATTGCATGGCCAAGTTTAAAAGACTGTTTCAGAGGTCCCCTTTGGGCTATCCAGTTTTATGTAGACAGGACACCGAGGAGCACTGACTGCTATTACTTTGGAGCAGAAATGGTGCTGCAGTGAGATTGATAGCAGCCATGTGCCTCCATATACAATGCTAGCTGCATAAATTACAGCCTCTTAATGATAAGGCATAGCTAAATTTCAACTAAAGCATAGTTGTGCATCTATGATTTCAGTTCTCTCTAATACATGACTATGTAAATATGTATGCAAGGAAATGAAACCTGTATCTGAGATTGGGGGTGAGAGGGGGGAGGGAGTGTAGCTGGAGTATAAACAAATGAAAATTGCAATCAAATCTATAGAATTCGCTGTATTTGAACCACACTGGATCGCAAACAGCTTGGCATTTGTAACATGGCAGGATGTTTTATTACGGTGCATTCCCACAAGGTGAATTAAAATAAGGATTAAAAAGCCCCTATAAATCAGATTTTATAGCTGCCTAAACCACCTGCAAACTGTTGGTACTTGTTTTCAAAATCCACCATCATTCTGCTGTCAAATTGATTTTGGTTTCATTAGCAGAGCTGGCATCGCCTGTGCTGGCATAATCTACCGGCTGCATAAATTACTAGGAGTGTAATTGTAAGCAATGTCTTAATTTTGTCAACAGCATTCCAGAGTGCCAGCGATACCCTTTATGCACTATTTTTAATTGTCTTGGCTGGATGTTTTTTCAGCAAATTTTACCTCAGTGGGAAATAACAGAAGGAATTACGTGAGCCTGTAGTAGTTAGTACAGGCAGGAAGATGCTGTACATGAAACCCAAGAAGAACATTTACCAAGGGACTCTCCAGTATTTGTAAACCATTTCTAATTCAAAAGGTAACTTCCTAAGTACTGAGGATAAGTGAAGAACCATGTTTTGGTGACTATGTGTAGTACAGAGGCACCAGAAAGTACTGCAAATGAAAGCTGATAGTGTGAGCTTCACTCCAGGTGGGGCAGTTAAGCTTTGGTTCATGGTCAAAATTGTGCTAGTGCTACAGGTGGTGGGAACTCTCTGAATCATGGAGGAAGAGCTTGGTTCCCCATGGCTGTGCAGCCATTGCACTACCGGGAGGTTGTTTGCTCAATCAGTATTTTGCAACCTGGCACAAAGTCTATAAAATCTGTATGAGCCTCCAGCACATTATACGTGACCAAAATAAACATACAGGGGTGTTACACTTCACCTCTCCTTAAGGTTTCATTGATGTTAGCTGCATTAAACATACGGAAGAAGATAATGGTTCTGTGTCTTCAATTTGGTGAATTGTCGCAAAATTGTTCTGTATGAATGAGGTGTCTATGAATACGTAATTAATGAATATGAGAGAAGCTAACAGCCAGCAATCAAGTCTACGTACTATAAATCCTGGGTAGTGTGTGCTCAGTAAGTTACTCTGTACCACAATTGATTTTTACAGTTGAAGAATTCAAGAAGAAGATATCCTTTTCTATTTGGTTGTGAGTAAATGTAGGCAGTGCAATAAGATTCATATTATGATGAGAGGGAATGCATTTGCCCTGTAAATGTGGAGAGTTAATGTTGTGGTATACCTCTGCATGAAATAAGTCTTAGTAAGGTAGTTGATAGGTTTGTTCCCTTCCTCATTCAAAAGCATTCATTATTAGCAATACTCTATATATTAAATGGAATAGTAATGGATTTGTTAAATGTGAAAGAAAGAGTCCTGTTTCAATTTAAAACCCGTAGCAGATTTTGCTAATGCATGTTTTACAAGTAACCATTTATTTCTCTGAAAAATCAAAGGTAGAGCCAGGGAATTCTTAAAAGCTCTCCAAGGCTGTCTGCTGTGCTGTGTTCCAGCCTCTCTCACTCCTCTCTTCCTTTAAAACTCTGTCCATGCAATGACCATTGCAGGAAGAGCTTTTCACATCAATCAGGACTGGATTCTGGCTGCCAATACGCACAGAGCCAATTTAGCTGTCTACTCGAGTATGTGATCTAAGTCACACTGAGGTTAAAGCCTTATCTAAATCCTATTAAAGCCAATGCTAAGACCCCATAAACTTAATTGGGTTTAGTGTAGATCGACTTTACAGATTTCTTTCCGTATCTTAGCACATTTGTATTTTTTGTTCAGTGCGTACCTTTTGATAAGCTGCAGTTAAACTTGTCCAAGACAGTACCATGTATCCTTACCTTAATTCTTTTAAATTAGAGTGGCATATGTAATGTGAAATCTGAGAAGACAACTAATATGTCTATATTCAAGAAAAACTATCCACAAGAATTGAGCCTGACCTTTTTTTCCATTAAAAACAATCTCTGTCAATGTTGGTAATCTGATAGTTGTGTTTTACGTTGGGTACTTTGGGTAAGGTTCAGTCCTGCTCCTATTTACAGATTTTGGAATTTAATGTATGAAAGGCTAAACTGATGAAAATTAATGTTTTTTTGATATGTGTTATATGAGCTGCCCTAGATATCACAGTAGATATCGAAATTTGGCAAAAGTAAAGCTGAAATGCTGTGTACAGACATACATAGGGGAGAAATTTCTTATCATTCAGCACCATAAATTTAAGCAAATTCTTTTCCATGATGTTCCTGTATTTCTATTGACTTCAGTAAACTTAGTCTCCCTTACAAAACAGTGGCTGTGATACAGGTTTTATTTGAACTTTATTTGCATCTTCATTCATTTAAGTAGGTTTATTGAGATAAAGGTAGAAACAGCATTTGTGCCTTGAGTAGATATTATCATCTGCACTCCAAATGATGTCTCATATTAAATACTCAGTTTTGACAGTGGGCCAAGCCGTAGACACCCTCTTGTTGGCAATTACTTGATTGAATGAATAATCTTACCAAGTTTGATACAAGTAATCTTACAAGTATGTGCTCACCAAGGTGACAGGAGTTCTGGCACTTACAGTGCTTTTCAGTCCTGATAATTGATCTATAGACTGGAGAAGAAATGAATTGCAATATTATTAGTATCCTTGATAAGTTAGCAGAACTATTGAATATATTACTCATTGTTGGCTTACCTGTGATTTAGGATTAGGGTCCCAGTTCAGTGGGGTTTTCTGGTGTGTTAACAGAGTAAGATGAACACTCCATGGGAAGAAAGTATTGGTTATACATCTCTTGCACAAGGTGTTGAACTCAGTGGGACATTTTATGCTGACTTCCCAGAGACCAAACTTCTATGAACATGTTCTATTCATTAGCTTAAAACTCTTGTGAAGAAATAAGTGACAGCAATTATTAAACATTTGATGCATTTAATTTGTTCTTCTTAAATTCTTCTGTGGCTTAATAGCTAAGGAAAAAGTTTGCAAGGTGATAGTGCAAGACTCCATCTGTTCAGACAGATTAAAGGAACCAGAGGAGAACTTTTAAAGGATGAATACTAAAGGTATTGTTATTGCTCTTGCTGAGTTTAATTACAGAGAATAGGGACCGATAAATATGTCTACAGGACATATTGATTGCTCTGTGAATGTACACATCCATTTAAAGGCAAAGTCAAGGATGTTTCAACTGGATATGACCTATCAAGACAAGCATAAAGCTGAAAGGTGAATATTTAGCAAAGTGGATGGTTAGTTTTGTTTTACATACTGCTCTAAGGTACTTTAAAAGGTCACTCAGTGCATCAGGTGAGTAACTGTGTTCTTCATCACAGAAAGGCTGGGATTGGAAGGGGCCTCTGGAGATAGTCTAGTCCAAACCCCCCTGCTCAAAGCAAGGTCAGCTAGAAGAGGTTGCTCAGGACCGCATCCATTTGGGTTTTCAAGATTGCCAACGACGGAGACTCCACAACATCTGAGGGAAACCTATTCCTGTATTTGAACACCCTCACAGTAAGGAAGCATTTTCTTATGTTTAAATGGAATTTCCTGTATTTCAGCCTGTGCCCATTGTTCCTTGTCCTGTCTCTGGGCAGCAGATAAGAGCCAGAATCTTTCCTCCCCCTATCAGGTACTTAGACACATGAGATCCCCCTGAATCTTCTGTTCTCAAGGCTAGACAGTCCTCACACCCTCACCCTCTCCTTATCTGACAGATGCTCCAATCCCATAATCATCTTTGTAGCCTTCCTTCACACTTGCTTGAGTGTCTAATGAATGAAAGTTTGGACTTGGAATATTTTAGGCTGCATTCAGGCAGGTAATTTTATTTCCCAGTTTATGATTTTCTTGCCTGTTTAAAGAAAAAATTCCAAACAACTTTGCACTTATTTAAAAAAAAAAAAAAAAAAAAAGGAAGCTTTGGCTAAAAAGAACTGATAGAAATCAGAAATTACCTTCATTATGTCATCAGAAGACAGTGTAAAGGATTCATCTTCTCGCAGTGCTCTAATATACCCTTTGGCTAATTTGGATTTCTAGATCTGGTGAAGTGAAAGGTTGAAGGTCTGAGCAGCGTTCATGTGGGAAAATGAGAACTGAATGGATCAGAGGAGGGATTTGAAACTTTGGACCTATAGTGCAGAGGAAAATCTTTACCACAGATCAGTTTCTCTGTTAAATTTCCATTAACCCATATTTGCAAGAAGTTCTGCCTTTGAGGATACTAGTAAATTCATATCCAAGACAACTGACACTTATTGATTCAGAAAAAAAAATGTCAGTAAAGTTCTGAACAAAACTGTCTTTAGTCACTTAGATGCTTTCAAAATTTCTGCCAAACTTGCAATAAACTCTGTTAACCTATTGTTGTTACAAAGAGTGAATTTAGCAAAAATAACAAATTTCCCCAGTGAGATCAATAATTAGAGCTTGTGATGTGTTTTATAATCACTTTGAATAGGGCAATAAGTATGTGTATTTTAGCAGCAGTCACTTCATCCTTTTCATTAAAAAAATTAAAGGTTGCAAATGTGTGTTTTATTTTCCTCAAAGGTTATCTGTCCTTTTCTTCCCTGTAGGAACCAAATGCCCTAAAGACACATTGGATTGCTTATCCAATTATGGCTGCTTTCCTAACTGATAGTTTTTAGATATTCATTTTTAATGATTTTTATGCCTCTTGAAAATGCCAGCAATATTTCTCATAAATCATTGTCCTTTCCTTTAGCTCTCCTGGATTAATATAAATTCACTTTAATTACAATTCTAGTTGGAGCAACTGCATTTAATCCAACCTGGTTTTCGAGGTAGGTATTTAGTTCAGTACAGCTCATTAAATAGCAGTGGTATAGGTTAATGTCATGATTAGACGTAGAACAAGATACTGGGGGAAGGGAAATTTATGTGCTGCTAGAGAGATTGCAGCTTCCCTTAAAAGCATTATTCTTCAGTTATGCACAGTTATGCTGTATGTTTTTCTTTTGATATTTTCTGCTTAGTATCGTATCATTGTGTGTCAGCTTTGTACACAGTGCTTATATATCTTTGAAATAACTGCATGCATATCCATGGTGATAGTAACTAATATAGGCACCACTCCTCTCGTGGTGTCCATAGACAGCGGTATGACAGTGCATGCATTATATTTTAAATACATTGTTATTTTCTTTTGTAGGTCAGCAGCTGTTGGTGGAAAGAACCAGAATTCATGATGGCTTGCAGGTGTAAGGTTGAGTCAGCAATGTTTGGTGTTACTGATTCCATGTCTTTTTGGCCAGCCATGACACATGGAGGTATACTGAACCCTGGCCCTTGAGTGAAGGGAGATCTTCTGCCACCTTGGATATCCACTGGAGTATAAACGCTATCATTTCATATCCATGCTGCACTAGAACAAATGCAGGGAAAAAAATCAGCTGCAATGAAGCTGTATTGAATATCATAAAACTGCTTTTGATTTATATTCATGGGGAGTGGAATCCAAATTGAGCCCAAAGGTGAAAACAGAGGTGTAAAATCTTATGTAGTCCACTGCCTCTTTAAGAAAACATGTATTTCTTTTGCTAAATATCAATCCAGGGAAAAAGACCTGTGTGTGTTTCATTTTTCTTTGCTGACGTTTTGATGTGATTAAATTCATGGTGCTGCAAAGAAATATTGCCAAGCAAACCTCACGGCCGAAGAAATAGTGCCATGTTCTTCCAAAGCCAGCAAATGCACAGTGGCTTTCTCTTTAGCATAATTAGTAAAAGCACGGTTGCACTCTAACCTGTAAATCACTTTTTCTCTGCATGGGGCACTTCTGTTAAATGCTGACTATCTTCTTTCTATCAACTGGCAAGGCTAAACAGGCAAAAATATTAACACCTTAACCCTCAGCAAGACATTTGGGGCGTCTGATGCAGATGTGTAATCAACAGAGAAACTCTGCTTACATTGAATAACTTCATTTCTCTAGCCATTCATTTCTGGACTACTGATGAACTCAGAATTTAGGAGGCTGTTGTGATATTTAAAGTCGTCGTTGTTTTTTTTAAAAAAAAAAAAAATGTTGTGACTTACATTTCTTTGCATGTCTCAGTTCCCCAAGGAAATGTTGCTTCTGGCATTTGGCCCTAAAATACTTTCTTTTCAATGCTTTCACAGTGGAAAAAAACAGTTCTGTTAAAGACTAGTCCTACTGGTTTGAGAAGACAGGTAGCGTTATGGCTGAAGCACTGTCCAAGCCTCTGGCTTAATTTTTTTTTAACTCCTTTTAAATTTTTCTGATGCTCGCAATCACCAGAGGGAATTTTTTATCTGAAGGGAAAATAACCAACTCACACTGATTTTGTACTTGCACCAATTTCAAGAAAACAAACCACCTTCCAACCAGCCTTACCAATTTGTCTTTAATTGCTTGATGGTCTGGGTCCACTCTGTAATTCCCCTTTTTTTCTGTCTCTAAAGGTGATACGAATGCTTCCCTCTTGGTCCTGTGTTGCCTGTGTGCAGGAGTGACAGTTGCTGAATACAACTGTGTATGCCTCCTAGCACATCCCAGCCTTAACCTTAGCTGCAAGTTTTTCTTTTCTAAGCATTCATTGGCTTTCCATAGACATTTAAAATACCAAGGTGATCATTTGCATATGTAACTATAGCCTCTTCTTCCATAAAGCAAGGTAGCTATTCTACCATGGCAGGATTTGATTTCTTAGAAGAAACCCAGAGCTCTTCTGAGACATTCAGCAGCCACCCTTTACAATGCTTGCGTGCAGTAGATAGGATTAGTTATGCCCAGTTCTGTATTGAAAGTCTGAGTAGTTATTTTCAGGGTCACAGAGTGAGAAAATGAATGAGCTGGAAATAGGAGCCGAGATCCCTGGTTCCCCATCTCGTGCTCATAAATACCCTGCATTCTGTTGTCACCTTTACCGGCATCCTTTGCAAAGGTATTCAGTTGAACAGAGTACAACTGCACAGGAAGATTAAGTAAGACTCACAACTTTTGAAAGTCGGGAACAAAACATGGGTTTCTTGGTTTTGAGCTGGTCACTCTTCCACCAAACCCCGAATCCTTTTACCCAGTACTGATCTGACAAACTTTGGTCCTGGAAAGTTGGGTGTTTGGGAAAATGTGTGGCTTACACGGGGTGGAAGGCTCTGTGTTTTGAGCGCTCTCCTTTTCTGACATTGGAAGAAGTCCATAAAATGCAACGTGTATTTGATGAGGAGCCACTTATGCAGTTCTTTACAACATGTAGACAGAGTTATGAGGTTGGGCAGCAGCTTTGTTGATGAAAGAATAAAGTAGTAGATTTTTTTTTTTTGCTTTCACCCTTTGAAATGAGCAGAATAAAAATTTTAATTACTTGTTTGTCTATAAATAATTCAGAGAAGCTATAGGTTGTGCTTATACACATGCACACACAAGTGAGATACATATCTAGTGCTAGAAAATTGCATAAGCCTCTTGTAGGTAGTAAATTCTCCATGTATTTATGGCCAATAGTAGATGTGCCCACGCATGCTGACAGAGAAATCGTATGTCAAGGTGATCAGCAAAGGGCAGCAGGAAAAGAGTCTTTTCTCTTCTGTAAAGGCAGCCAGGTGTCAGGCTTTCTCTAGGTAGTTTTTCCTACAAAGAGGTGGACTTTCCTTAAGAACAGAAAAATTCTCACCTCAACAGGCTAAACAGCTGATTGCATGTCAGATTCCTCTATTATCCATAGTCTTGCAGCCATTCATTGCCATCATGTGTTCCTTAATCCCTTAGTCTACAGTTCCTTCTTTCCTGACTGTTTGTTACATTTTTAAGAATGTCCTGTACTCTGCATTTATGTTTGTGTACCTGTCAATGCTGTCTTTGGCATCCAACGTAACAGGAAAGTCTTGACACATGCATTTGCGGTGTGCAGGTGATGCTGGACTTTGCATTAAGTACCTATGTATGGCCATTTCCTTATGCACGTGCATTCCTGCCCAGTCCTTCCCCTCTCCCCAAATATTGTTGAATAATTATTTGCAAGATGAAGTGTGAAGGAATTTGTAGGTGAAATTGGGTGATTCCTGAATACATGAAGATTGATAATAGAACATTTTGAGGGAGGAGGAGTTGTGAACAAGGACAGGTAATTGTCTATAGAAATCTGTGAATAGGAGCTAGCTACCTATCAATATAGAATGTGTGTTGCTTTATTTCTTTAGAAAGAAATGAGATTGAGTCATATATCAATTAACCTTAAGCCAGATAAGTGGCTGAGGATTAATTTGCTAGATAATACTGGAATCTGGGAGGATGTGGAGGATTTGTTGGAAACTATTTAAAGTATAATTAATGTTCCTTTTAAATAGACAGAGAGATAACAAAATTAGTTGAAAAATCTTTTTGTTAGAATATGGAACATTTTCAAAGGAAAATAAATGTTTAAGCATCAGTTCCCAGCTGCTGGGAGGTGATGTGGTTTCATGCAAGATAAAGGAGCTTTCCAGAGTTACACAGTAAAGGATCATGTCCTGGTATTAAAAGGACAGAATTTAAATGCTGAGCTGCTGAGCATTTTTGCAGGCTGCCCATTAGGATGCTGATAATGTTAATTGCAGTTCTTTTGCCTGGCATGGGGCCTCTACACTTGCATTTGGAACAGGATTTGCCTTGTGCACGCTGCTGTGATGCACTCAATAGCTTTTACCGGGGTCCTGAACTGCTTCAGTTTCTGGTGGCTTTTCTTCTTCCAGGAATGAGGTACTGGGAGAAATAGTCACCAGTTCTTTCTGTTTACCCTTTGGGGCAAAGTGCATCTTCAAAAAATGTAAATATTTCAATTGCTAATTTATACCCTTGGCATTCAGGGTGACTTTTTCAAGTGACTGACATGCTGCGTGATTAGTTGCTCATAGCCCCACAATTAGCTGAAATGTCATTTACTTTGCATTGCCTTGTTGCATGTTTTGCTACGCGTGTAATTACTAGAAAGAAGAGCACTCGTATGGGTATTGCTGCAGTGGCAGCATAGGTGTTTAGCTGGGGGACAGAGTTTCTCTTTTAGATTATTCACCTGTTAAAAATAGAAAATAATAGCAGCAATTATATGCCACCTTTGCTTCAGTTATAACACAAAAACTGAATCTGTGTCTAATTTGTGTGCCCTTTGAGAGTCTGAGAGGACCTGACCTAGAAGAATTAGCACCCATGGAGAGTCTTTCCTGTGTGCATATGCTGACCGGTTTGGGTTTTTGTCCTTTGATGCATTTTTCATTTGAAGATCTCAAAACCCTTCAAAATTTTATGCCAAGTTGTTCACCTGTAACTCCAAAGAGTTTAGAGGTGTATTTTCTGTTTCTGCTATGGTTAATATGCTTCAGAAAGCCAATGCTTTGTGCTGTGAATCTAAAATAGCGTTAATATGTACCTTTCCACTGAGTTTTTGATTTTGTGTCTTATTGTCTGGCACGTTTAGCACCCAGGTTCTGCAGTGTCCCGCTGATGTATTTCAAGTGCTTTGCTGAAGAGAGATTACATTTAATGGTAAGGGTCAGATTTTTAAAAGGAATTAAGCACCTAAACTCCTTTCAAACCTAGCCTACGTGTTACAGGAGGCAACATATTGGGATCTATTGTCCACTCCATTGTGTCTGGGACGCTTTTATTTGACCAGTGTTGTTATGCCTCAGCTTCTATTGTATCGGCACCAGGTTTAATGCATTCCTGGGCACAAGGTGCTGGTAGAGAAATAAAGATTGAGCCAGCTGCTGCTAACAGGTCTGTAGGAGAGTCTTCAAAACCCTTTGCCATCTGCTTAGCACCATGGGTAAATGGTTCTGTTTAGCTGGAGAAGCCAAATTTAGAGATGTTTTTATCATCACTTTTATCAGTAGGATGCAAAAGTGCCTCTTCCTTCTGATTCCTATATAAAACGGATTTCACATTACTCAATGTGCTTTAGTGATTGGAAATGTCGAAGTGATTAGGGAAAGCTGGCATTTTGAAAGTGCTGGAGTGTGTCTATGGCTACACAGTCTGGCAAGAAGTTTCAAAGTCTCTTAAGCTGCTAAAACACAGACTTTCTAACCCACAAATGTGACGTTAATTTATCTTTTGGTGCAGATTATGGAGGAAAATGACCCTGCTCGGCTTCCTCTGGTTATGTTACTCATTCACAGCAGTTTCTGAGAGAACTGAGTCCATGTGATTTATTTTGGGTATGAAAAATCTGTCTTATGATAGCTGTAGTTCAGTATTTGCTTGCATTTAGCCAATATACTGAGATTATAATATTGATGATAATTTGTTTTACCATGAAAGGTGATGTTTTCTGATACAGTCTGCAGCTCTTGCAGTCCAAACAACTGTTACTCAGAGCTTTGCAAGATTTTTTCCATTAGGAACAGGTTGAGCATAGCCTGGCTTATTTAGAAAGTGTATGCACAGGCCAAATTCAGAGTGACTTGAGGCCAAGTTAAATACTCAAGCACCTGGATGCAATGTGCCTGGCCCTTTCAGGTGCTTTAGAAAGTGTGTGTTAGACATCAGGCTCCTTTTACAGTGAACAAAAAGAAGTGTGACCCCCGATACCAACAGAAGATACAGAAGATGATTCATACCTCTGCACAAGCACTTTTACAACAAAAGAAAACAAAATCTTTATTGAACCTCAGATGAGTATAAAGTGAGCCAAGCAGCTTTACAGAAAATTAAGATATTAAAAGTGTTTCTTGCACCCAGTTGGTAGCTTTACAATGAAGTCTCTTGGCGTGCATCTATACCAGTTAAAAATAATTCTGAAATAGCAAGGTTCTTGGCCCTGCTGACGTTTTTGTTTTTTTCCTTTTCAAATAAAATTTTACTAAGAAAAAGGTTTTCTCTTATTGTGATTTATGATGACTTGCCCTTTATAAGAGTACTTGTTTCAGGTTGAAGTCTTTGTAATAGCACAGCTGATGGAGGAGTTTGGGCATGAAGAAGTTATCAACATTAAAAATATCCTTTCATGACAGCAGCGCCTTTGTTAAAGAAAAACTTTCATTATTTGCTAAAAATGATCAGACCCTGTATTCCTCCATGCGTCTGTTCTGTTGCCAGGCTGCCTTTATTGAGGAATTTTTTTTTTTCCTTTCTTGCACATTAGCTTCTGTGATGAAGAAAATGAGAATAGATATGTCGTAATGAAAAATAGACACCTGAGGTCAGGTCCGGAAAGGTACATGGGGTGTGGCCTGTGGAAGACATAGTTAATATTCAATTAAAGTCACTTACTGCTGTAAAATATCTCCCCTTCAACTCCTGCTCTGCTTTTTGAGTTATCTTGCCCAACAATGACAGAAGCCTGCCTAAGGGGCAGAGTTAGGGCAGTAAGAGATCTCGGAATGGATCATTACTGCTTAAGTAAGCATAAAACATCTATGTATTTTCTCACAGTTCTGCTATGGGAAAATAAAAACTGTCTGTTTCTCCCTATTTACTGTAGTGGGTTAGTGGTAATCACCATTTATGAAGTCACTCATAAGAAAGTAATAGCCTGAGTAGTGCTTTGGGATTAAAGCACATCTTTAAATGATACTATAAGGAATCATTTATGTAATGCAACGCTGATCTGTAGCCCTGAGATGGGTTTACATCCCATGATTGACCAAACATTGCTGTTTTTATTGCCCATGATGATATGTAGTGTTCTCGTATTTTTCTTTCTGTGTAAAAGTAGCTTTTGTGGCTGGTGATATTTAGCATTGGTGAAATGCACAGGGCAGACTGTGACCAGAGCTTTCCAGTGGCCTTTCCTGGGTGATGGAATGTGATGTTCACACCAGTTCCAGATCAATAGTGGGTTTCATTCCTGCCAAGTGATTGCATTTGCCAAAGGGGGAAGGGAGCTGTGAAGTGATGCAGGTTAAGAACTAGGTAGGTGAGTGTCTGGAAAATAGCCAATTGCCATTTTTCTCTTTAATGAACACACAGGACCAAATTCAGTGGCAGTATTACACCAAGTACTTGCATTAGAAATCATGGTGACAGTTTATTTGTATCCTGGGAATGCAGGGAACTAAGTCATATAGCCTGGGGCCCTCTTGAATAAATGCAGTATGAGATGAATTAAAAAATAATAAAATGATTCCTTACCAGTTTATATGATGGTAATTGTGAAAATGTCAGCATATGGGATCAATTTTCTAGAAGAACCTTCTCAAAACATATACATGGAGTCAGAGTGTTCTGCATTGGATCTCATTGTGGTGATGTTGGATGTGTTGAAACTTTTGTAGAAGGCTTGGACCAGATTTTGAAATATTTCACAAACACATTTGTGTTAACATCAACAGGCAGACAGAGACACTTCTCCTTTCCCCTTACATGCTCTTCTGTGCTGTTTTGTCAAGAGATGCCATCATGTTTCAGTTTTGTGTATGAGGCAACATCTTAGATATTTAGCAGTCGAGACTGGAGACCTGCAACTCTTGCCCTGCCAAGCAGTGCCCTAAACACTTGACATCTCTTCCCAGTGTCTCATTATGAAAACCACAGCCTGTAGGAGCATGCAAGTAAGCACCCCTCATTATTAACACATGGCTTCCAGGCAGGTTGTACTTGCATTTGAACCAGGGTTTTGTGTTTTTTTTTCTAAAAATCTTATTCACCCTTGCAGATCTGATACAGCTTCCCTGATGGCCTTCTGAATACTTGGTGAAAGCCATTAATTTGTAGCAAGGATGGCAATTATGTTCATAAGGGAGCTAAAGAGACTGTTTTGCTGCTTTGGTTTATTGGATGACTGAGCTAATTTGTTATTTGTATAGGAATCTTATTTTTTACTGCTGGATGGTCATCCATTCAGGACTGTAAATCTAATTAATTTGAATACATGAGATTTGCAGGAAGGTGTTTCTGTTTTTGTTTAAGGATAACAAATAATTAGCTAGCAAAAACTTTACTGCTTTGTAACTAACTTTTTGGCAGTTCTGCAGTTAAAGCTATAGGCAGTGTATTAAGTCCAAGAAGAGAATATGGTGATTAAAAATTATTTCCTTACTACTTGGATGGTATCAACAGCTTAGCTTGTGTTTGTTAGGAGAGGGCATCTGTCTCCCTGCCTTATTAGATGAGGAGAAGACAAATATAAACACAAAAAGAGCCAATCTAGCCCCCTACATTGCTTCCACTTTGCCAAAAGCCACTGTACTGACTGTTCTAGTGGGCTGCTGCAGCTGTGAATACATCTGCTGCCACTGTGCTTCTCGCCACGGGGGTTGTCCCTGTAGGTATTCTCTAAAATGGCAATCTGTCAATACAAATATTGACAAGTGCCATCTTACTGCTGTGTATTTTAACCAGATTAGGTTCCTCAAAAGGAATGGCATATGCAGAGGTGCTGGACAGTAGCCGTACACTTTGTTTGTATGGATAATGACTGGCAGAGACAGGCTGATGCAAAAAAAAAGGAATGTCCTGTCAGCCTTATATTTACCTGCAGATAAATGGACATGAACAGTTCTTGTTATGTAGTTAGCACCAGATTTACACTGTGTAAAAAAAAAAAAAAAAAAAAAAAAAAAATCCTTGACTTTCCATCTTTTTATGGAGGATCCTTATTCTGAAATATGCTGGAAGTCATAACATATCGCCAAAGGGCTCGTGTAGAGGAATGTCCACAATGCCAGGATTCAGATGATGTTGCCAAGACACAGTGGAAGGATCGAGGGAAAAGTTGATTTGCAGCATGGTTCCAAGAGAAGCCCATAAACATATGGAAAGGACACACATTACAAAGGGTACTTCTGAGACTGAAGACCTGGATGGAGCCGAGAAAATCTGTCTTCAATTCCTTATGTTGGCGTGAACTGCCTGCAGATTTTTTTGTTTGAATGGATTCCTGTATTCTTGGTACCTGGTGTCAGAGTGGCTGTGTCCTAGGGCAATGAAAATAGACATTAATGAGTAAAGTGGGCACCACAAATGCTTCTCTGCTATAGGCACCCTAATATATGCTGATAGCAGCCAAGGAAGCCAATACTTTGAGCACTAAAACTGCTTAAGCAGCTCTCCAGTAGAGATTGATTACTGGCGAGAAGGGAGCATGGATAGTGGCATTGTTGTGGCTGTGCCTGCTCCGAGGGTGCACACAGCTCTGTTTGTCCTGTACTCAAAAGGGCCCAGGCTGATATTAATAGAAGCAGTGTTTAAACAGCCTTGAGTAAAAATTTAGTTCCTATAATACATTTCTATGAATGTAACGGCCCTGTTGGGGCCTGTTTCACCTTGGTGAAGCTTGAAATGACTGCTTTAAAAGGAATAATCTGCATGTGTTGGATAGGACTTCTAAGAAGTTTTTGTTTTGGTTTTTTTTTTTTTTTTTTAATGAGGCTGATGGAGATGTAGCAACATTGGACTGGGCAAAGCCTGTCCTTCTGTTGCTTAATTTTTGATGGAAATATGATCCCTATTCTGGCAAGTGTCTGGGTATTTTGATCACATTCTAGTGTCTCGGAAAAGGAGGTGGGAGAGGAATAGGGAGGGTCCGTGCGGTTGAAATTTATTCAGGTGATCTATCGGTTGCCATGTCTACTGCTGTTGGTGCCGGGCAGCTTGGAAGTGGATGCTGGGGCTTTTTACAATCCTGATTAATAGAGCTGGCCTTCTTGGTGTGTCAGCAGAGCCTAATGCTGTTTGTCCAGGTCTGATCTCTGCTGCAGGAAACCACCAAGAATGGCAGTTCAGCTTTTTTCAGCATTTTGATGCTAGAAATTTCCAATAGGGACTTTTTGTGGGTCACTGTTACTTGAATATTACTGTTAAGAGAGTTTTCAAAGAGAACAACTGTAGGACAGTTATAGTTTCTTTTGCTCAGCTTTGATTAAAGCCTCTTCATATTTATTTTTAAGAGAATCACAAGGCATTTGCTTGTCGCTAAATATAAGCAGGATGACTCAAAGAGAATGCTGAGGTCCAGATTTTGAGAAATGAATCAGTGAGACGCTTTAAGCACTATTAAATCCCACTTCATATTTTCAAAGTTGCCAACAAATGTAAACAACAAAAATTAAGATAACATGTTGTTTTGGTCTGTATTTTTAGGATGACATATGCTGCTGAGTCTTGGAGAGCACCTCACAGACATGAGAGTGCTTTAATATTGCACTCCATAATGATTCATATATACATGACTTTTTTTTTCCTAACCTGGACTTCTGCTATGCTTCTAGAGGAGACTGACATCGTTCCCATGTTCAGTTGAACACTGCACCTTGCCTGACCATCCCTGCACACTTTTGAGTCTTTTTAAGGCATCTAAAGAAGCATATTGGCATAAGTTGTTTGTTTTAGTGGGGTTTTCTGCACTTAAGGTATTTGCTCTCGTTTTTACATGCTAAGGTATTTTTGAAAATCCTGAAGAACATTTGTTTACATATTTAAGTAAGGTAGGCACCTTCAGAAAGCTTGTCCACAGAGAACCTGCTACTTACTACACCAGTAAGAAACACTTAAAAAAACCCAAACAAATAAACTAAAAAAAACCCCAAAAACAAAAAAACAAAACCATATCAGTCTAGTTTCTAGGGTAAATGAGTGTGATAATGTCTCACAGATCGTTTCTAAGAGTGTTCATTCTAAATCTGAATTTTAAGCCATGTTTCTTCCAAGGACTTCATTCTTTTTGCTAAGGCTACGATCTTGTAGCTTTTAGTCCATCTTCAGTTGCATTTTGAAAGGTCCCTTCACATGCCATAAATATTTTAAGTCCAGATTAAATTAGGGAGCATCAGTGCAAGCATCCGTCTTCACATACAAATCTATTTCTCCCTCTGGAACTGACAAAGAGTTATTTGACTGTGGCTGAAATGCAGCTGCTTAAGCTTTAATATGTTATCATTTCTGTCTGTGATTGTGTGGTCACAAAATATTGATGCAGTTGACCACAAGTGCTAGACTGAGAGAAAATCAGTTATGTAGTCAGAGCCTAAGGATCCAGCTGAGTGTGTGAGTGAATTCGCAAGATGTATATGTCTAACTTGGGTGTATCTTTTTAAAAATGAACAAAGTTGTAAATGTTGATGCATATATAACTTTCAAGGAAAGAAATTACATGTTGACTTTTTTTGTTAGATGCCTTTCTATTCACAGTGCTACTTAATTAAGGTGTAATTTTTTTCCATATTGTTTCATTACAAGGAAAAAAATCCCTTTATGAAGAGGCTGCAGAATATTAGCATGAAGCTTATCCTATGCAAAGGGAAGGATTCGAGATATCATTGAAGTAACAAGAATCATTGTTCTATAGGCCTGAATATCCCATTTATTGCCTGTTTTACAGAGGCTGATTCTCACTTGTGCTAAGATGTTTTCCCATAGCCCTGACAGGCATGAGGTACCCTTCTGCTCAAAAAGCGGATTTCTTTGATTCTTCATGTGTTGGGTTCCTGCTTTTCCAATATTGGGAATAAGACAATTCATATCAAATTTCAGATGGGAACAGAGGAATTCCAGACACTTTATATCATATAGGAAAACTTGTATCGACTCTGTGTTTGAAGTTGGAAATCCTTATCAACTAGAGTGCATTCTCAAGTCTGATAAATCTTAACAGACCTTTTAATCAATATAGCTTAGAGTTTCTGCCAGAGCACATAGCCAGCTGTAATATATACGACTTTCAGTAAAGTTACAGAATTCCTGCACATGTTTATTTAGGATAAGTATCTCTCTAAGATGTTGTATTGTTGCTTTATGAACGGGATTTAAGCTGACTCTGAGCTTAAATTACGGGATTTTTTCTTCCCAATTTAGAGCTTTTTCAGGTGTCACAATCTAGGGGTACTATAATAAATGAGAAGCAGGTCTTTTGAATGGTTGTGCTAATTTTATAGATGTGTGTGCATGTGTAGATATACTTGTGCTCCATTATGCACCGTTTCTCACTTTTCAAGTGCCACTTTTTGTCATGTGCATGACCTTCCCAAGCGCTGGACTGAATATCATTGAATATCGCTTATGGGCAGCAGCTAAAGGCCAGCAATGTCACTTTGTAGCTCGGTTCAGTAAGCTTTGGGCTGAGCTTAACAGAGTTTTTCTGTATTTGCAGCCCTGATATTTTTGGCAATCTGCTTGTTCCCACTGCTGCTTACATGTAAGAACAGATTTACCACCTCCAGGTACCTTGGAACTGACTCTGGCATAGCTGGCCCAGTTGGTCTATATTTACAGGGTTTTGTGCTGTAGATGAGAGCACAAATTGGCACGCACTGCCTGTGCCTGTGACAACAGCCTTTCCATGGAAGACGTGTAGCAGGAGCAGACTAACTCGGGCTGCTTGTCATCTCCCTCTGTGTGTACACAGCCCCTGTTCCGGTAGGTCATATATGGCATTTGGTTTTCTTGCTAGCTCCATATGGGAATGATTCTTGTGGAAGCAAAGGTTAGTCCAGCTGAAGTGGTTTCTGCTGTAGAGAGACGCTGTATTGCCTATGTTGTGTGTGTCTTGCTGTGCTATGGAGGTGATTGGTGTAGCCCTTACTCAACATCTTTGTCTTGGGCAGCTGCAATAAGAGTCATACCTTGCACTTGAAAGCAGGATGGAGTGGGGAAAAACTATTTTCACTTCTCTTGACTGTACATTTATAAAATTTTAAACTTGAAAACTCCCCCTGCCAGGATTTCTCTAAAGCAAAAAGATAACCTTGGCATGCTACTGTAATTGTCACTCGCTGTTTCCCTTGGCACTGTTAGGACAAGTGTTGCTTGTACCCTGAAGGCAGACAGTAGTGCTAAATTCTATCCGACTGTGACTGTTGCTTTATTACCATGAGGATGCAGGACTGAGCAGACACTGCAGAAGAAGATATTTCAAACTCCTCTTATACCTTCAGTTTGGGAAATTACATTTTGCCATGTAGTTTTTAATCTGTCGCTTTAAACCATACAAAATGACAAGTGAGCATGATTTAATTTTATGATAGCACTGCATTAGATGACCACTTTATGTTGCTGTAGAAGAGGGATTTGAAGTGGTGGTGTGTTTTGCTCTTCCTTCCACATTCAAGATTCTTGTTTCTCGAAGTCTGACAATAAAATCTTAAGAACATTAAAAACAGGTTTACTGCTGTCTCCTGGGGCCTGGTTACCCATGTGGAGTCATATTTGGCAAAATAGGTATCACATAGGCACTGAGTGTTTTGCATCATTTTATCAGGACTTGTCAAAATGTTTTATAATGGAGATCAGGTGTGATCCCTTATTTCACAGATGGGAAAAAACAGGTCCAGGGAGTGTAAGCAATAAGCAGATGGCCAGAATCCAAATCCCAGTTTGGTTATGTGTCCATGCTTGCATGTATGAGCTTGCATTGCTCAGTGGAGGGTGACAAAGAGCTACTGGAAATAGCACATCCACATGCCGTAGCCAAATACTACCCACCAGCACTAGCCAGACTCCTGAAGGCTCAGCAGCAGTGGCCATGGCCCAGCCCTCCATGAACACAAGGTGCGTGGCTCCTAGTCCTGGAGCTAACAGCATTAGTGTGGGTACCTCTGCTCAGAGCATAGTTGTGCTGAATAGATGTGATCTAGCTCCAGAGAGGAGAAATTAACAGCGGCTAACTGCTATATCGGGCTGATCGTCCTCTTCACTGGGTTAGCAGTAACTTTGCACAAGGGAACAACATGAAATGGTGGCCGGTCTTGATTGTTACTCATAAGGTTACACATCTTGCACTTGCCATGAGCAGCTGGGTCCCGATTGCCTGTTAGTCTCTGTTATTTTTTTATTTATACTGCTACTAATTCAGTGCAAGTACGCAGTGGTAGTTTCTTACATCAGCACTGCAGCTGTGCAAGAGATAACAGAATCAGAATTGTATTGGGCACATATGTATGAAGAGAAAATAAAAAAACCTAGTTTTTGTTTATGACCCTTGAATAGAAAGGAGAAGAATATATTGTCTTGGATAAATCAGGAGTAATGCAGTTGATGTCACTGAATTTTTATCTTGATAAAATTGAGATAGGGAAGAACAAGTACTACTGTATACGATTCTGGTAAAACCTTGTCCAGAAAATTGTTTACAATTCCAGGCACTCGTATTCAAAGAAGATAAAGTGAAACAGATGCAGAGCAGAGGTTTTAGGGTGATCGAGGAAATGATTAACAAGAGGAGATTAGAATACTTATGCTTCATTAGCTTATCAGAGAAAACTGTGATAATGCATCATGTGGGTATACACCAGGGAAGAGAAGGAATATGCAAAAATTAAAGCTGAGGTTGAAATGAGCATAAGTGGCCAAATCTGGACCTGAGAAGTTTTCTTCTCATTAGAACAAGCTCTGTGTTCATTTCAAACATCTTCCTAACAGGAAGTGTGCAGGTAAAAATTCACTTGTTTTGAGATGGTCGTCTATTAAACTTAATTAAAAAAACCCTCAACACCCAAACAACTAAAGCAATAACATTAGGATTCTAATCTTATCATGATGTTTTCTATTTTAATTAATGAGCAAATTGCTTTAGTCTTTTCCAAGTCTCTGACACTAGAACAGTTTATGCCATCTGAGAATCTAATCCTGAATTTTCAGAGGTAAATTAATCCATTTTATCCGCTGCACCGTCACGGGAAGAGATCTATGTTCATGTGCAAGGGAAAAGAGGAGGGAAGTAGAGTGAAAATAAGTACTCTTCCCCAGCATCCCTGCCAATGAAAAATCCTGCAATTGCAGAAGGACACTTAAACACTGGGCTTCTGTTTTGGGCACTCAGGGAGGGAATTTAAAGCAATGACAAATATGTAGCAGTTCTGTGTAATCATCATGCTATCTGTTCTATTGAACCATGGAAATGAAATAAAATCCAAGGTGAGCATCCACTTAAGAGTTCCTAAAGGGTTTCTTGAGACCATGCCAAATTCAATACATCTTCAGGTGCCTTAAAGTTCACGCACAGAAAATACGCTCTGCTGCCAAAATTTATCAGAATGGGCTATTACTGGAGCTCTGAGGACAATTGCTTAGAAGGCACTTGTTTCATTGTTCTGTATCTTAATTATTGAAGTGATGGAAGTCAACAAGGCTAATCTGATTTGTGGGAGTAATTGAGGTCAATGTGCAGGGAAGAGGGAGAGAAAGGGAAAGAGGCTTGCCATTTAATACAAATGAAATGATAACTTTCACTTCGATAAGCAGAGAGCAACCTAGGAACAAGTTGAGTAAATTAGCCCTAAAAATTTACAGGGCTTTGAAGATTTAAAAAAAGGAAGGGGGTGGGGGGTGGGGCAAAACCCACAGATCTTACAATACACTAACATTTCATAGGAGACTCGGCAGAGAGGAAAAAATCACTACTGCACAAACCAACCTATTCCACTTTAATTACTTCACGTGCGCCATAATTAAAGGAATCTTAATAAATTAACGTTAACTATTACAGAGAGCACAAAAGAAAAAAAAATCTCAAACCTACTAGGAGTTGCGGTGATGGGAATCCTGGTGAGAGATTTAGCTGCAGGCTGTTTTTCTTCCTGTCTAATCTCAGTACCCTACCTCATCTGCGTTGCAGATATCGCAAAGTTGTTCACTGACTTTTAACTGAACTATAAAATAAAATAAGCACAGCTAATACACCTGTATTTCTTATTCTGTTAGGTTTCCAGTTTTAAGATGTATGATGGCACATGCTTTGTGGTGAATCCTAAATGCTTCCCCTCTCTTTATTTTTCTCTCCAGGATAAAGTGATGGGTTTTCCAGCACAGATGTGTACTATTTTAAGATTAGTCTATTCCTGCCCACTCCATCCCACTCACATAAAACACATTTAATTCTTCTGCAACTTTGCATCTTAATTATTGCATCCAATTCCTTTTAGATAACTTATTTACCAGCAGAAGCAGCTGATAATTTGAAAAAATGTGAAGCAAGAGGGCACAATTATTCCTAAGAATTTTCTTATTTCTTGGCATTACAAATTAGGGATTAGACATCTCCATCCTAGTTTATGTTTTCATCACTTTCCAAAATCAGAATGACTTCAGATTATTTAATTGTGAATTGAGAGCTATTTCCAGTTTAATAGTAGTAGCTCTAATACAAAGAAATTAAGGGAATGGATGGTAAAAGAATAAGAATGTAATAAATGACAGCTTGGGGTCCCCAAATATGGGATTCCCATTAAAAAAATATCTGTTTGCTGGTGCGTATCAGATCCGCATGCCTCATCAGCATGTGGGATAAGCAAAACATTCTCCCAAATAGTTCATATTTACTTGTGCAGAAAAAAAAAGATCATCCTAGAGACTTATTAGTATCTGTTCGCATTGTAAATAGTGCTGGTAGGGTGCTAATTGGGATACCACCTCAACATCTAAGTGCAGTTACAGCTTTCAAAACTGCCTCTGACAGGACAATTAAAATTTTCTGTTCTGTTGACACAGGGAAGACAATCTGCACCGTGTTGAGGCCTAGCCATGTTTGAAGCAGGTTTTTTTTTTTCCTCAGGTATGCAGGACTTGAGGGTTAAATTGCTCCCAGGTTTTTAGCTTTATGATAGATATCTTTCTACAAGATTTTTCTACTGCTGAGTGTGAAGGGGAAACATCAATTTTTTTCTTTTTCTAACTTTTTTTTTAAACCCATGAGACATGCTTTAAGAGCTGCTTATTTGTAAAGGAAAAAGAGTTTCCTTTAAAACACAGCAAAGTAAAAGCTGCTTTTAGTGATGGTTCGCTTTAATCCACAGTTTGGGAATAGCAGCCGCCGAATACTTTCCTCCTTTTTCATGATTCCTTGTGTTGTAACCTGTGCTGGAAGAACAAAGGCTGGGCAAAAAGTTTTCCTGGCTTAAGCAGGAAGAGTGGTTGGTTACAGTGAAGTGGCTCATGGCAGGAAAGTGAATCATCCCTCCTCCTACGAAGGAGCGGTGTGATGGCTTGTTAGGCAAGAGACTTTGAGAGATGCAGGACCCTTTAATCCCAATGCTTCATTCAGTCCTGCAGGGACAGATCCACAGAAAGTGAATTTATTCTTTTTTTGTTTGTTTGTTGCTCCTCCTTCATGAATCCAATGATGTGATCAAAGTGTCTGTTAGCAGTGTGAAAAGATAACGCTTGACGCTATGTGGTTGAGTCTGCATGTAGCACTGCTTAAGTCATGTTCTTCAGCAGTCATTACAAGACCTCAAACAAAGCCAGGCTTTAAATATCTGCAGACACCAGGGAGGTTTTGGATTCTGCATAGTTTTTTGATTGGAAGTTGTGAGTGGAAATTTTGCAGCAAGTTGATCTAAATAGCTATGTATCTAAGAAGGAATTAAATTGATTACCCAAACCTTGTAGCTATGCTTTCCCAGATGACAGAGGGCTGCAGCATTAAAGAAATCCTGTTACAGACTGGACAATTAAGGTGCAAGAACAGGTATTAGGCTTGCACTATGTTCAGTATTTGCATGAGCAACTAACTGCAAGTAAGGCAGACAGTATGATCAAAATGTCTCAGCTATTCTGCCTCTCCCACCTGTATAAGTGTGTCGCATGCTCCCTCAGCTTTCTGGAAAGCTGATCGTTTTTTACACCTCTGTACTTCATTGAGGTTTAGAAATTAAATAGTTTCATGTTGAAATTCTTACTGCTTTTGGTCAGTTTTACTGTCGGGTTTTTAACAGACCTCTTAGTAAACTTACCGCCTGTGTTTTGTACTGCTCCTCTGAAAATGCACTCCCTTCGGTGCGGGGTTGACTAGCAAAAATGCTTGTGTATACTTGATCATACCACTGCTAAACTATGTTTGAATTTCTGCTTTGGTTTGAATGTAAATGTGAACTTGATAAGCTAACAAGGACATTTCTATTCATATAGAATTCATGAATGCATGTTAAAAACTGCTATAAAAGGACACTTCTTGTCTTTAGCTAAATTGACAGCCGCTCTTTCACTATATACTATTTGTGCTTGAAAAATCAAGACATATGATTGTCTCTTTTTCAGCTAAGAAAGAAGATTTCTTTTTAATGTCTGTATGAGTGAAAATCTATGCTATTTGCTATGATGTTTCCTTTCAAGAGGTACTGCTGTGTTTTGGTATGTAACTATTGCTTTCCCTTTGCTTGTCTGCCTTAAAACACAAATTCCAGTGTGTATACACATCTGTGATTAACCTCCCTTCCTTCCACTGTCAGTCAGAGCCTTCTTGGTAAAACGTTTGTTTAGAGTTTAAAAGTCATGATGCTGAGAAGTTGCCCAAAGAAGAAATTTGGTGTTAATATGTTGCAGCGAGTGGGATTCTCTTTTTCTTTTTCTTTTTTCCTTATGAATAATGTTGGGCTTTGTATACCTGATTGCAGCATGCAGCAAATCAAGAAGTTGATTGAGCTGGACAAAATGAGGCTAAAGGAAAAAAGGGGGAGGGGGGAAATCATCTGCTTTCATCAGCAGATCTTCTTTCTCTCTTCAATAACTGGGTATTCTGCATAGTACCACTTAATGTCTAAACAGATGCACATTGACTGGAAATAATCAGATATTTTCTGCCGGACCAGATTGCGCAAACGGGTATCCTGCCCTTAGATAGTTATCGCTGCACACAGTCACAGAACTCTGCTCCTTGCAGGGATTAAAGCAAAATGGCTTTAAATCAGCTTTGAATGAAGCTAACCAGCTTCGCTTACAAAACCATTCTCAGTTATTAAGCTAACTTGACTGATTTTGCTTAATGCAGATTAAAGAGCGTAAACTGCCCTACCTGTAGATCTTTGAAGAGGGTAACTTCCAGCCCAAGGGTTACACTGCAAGGCAACAACATATTTACCCAACCCAGACATTTACAGGACAGAAGTCTTTCCATCATCTTGAAGTGTTGAGATCAGTGGAAAGACCGATTTAGCAATAATTTATTATATTATTAACAGTTTTGTCAGTACTGGCATGAACAAAAGCACTCCTTGGACTCTCAGCACAATAAAGTATATATCTAGAGATTACCATGAAAATCAAGGTAGGCTAATTTAACGTGTCTCTCAATTCGCAGTCCTCTAGTTCATACTGCTATTCTCTGCAACCGTAAGTCTCTCTTTAAAAATGCAACATTCTCAAATTTCAGGTAGTGGGACTTTAAGAAAAATATTGCTTAGAAATGTTACAAGACTGATGACAGGATGAGCAATGGCCAAACTCCTATGAAGCTTTTACAGATGAGCTCTGAAGAACCTTGCTTGAATGATCTGAAATGTTTCAGGCTCAGCTTCGTACCCCCTTACCTTGCTGAGCAGGCTGGGCCCCAGCAGAGAACAGTGTTAGCACAACAGGTATGTGTCTGTTCACTGGCCTTCCCAGCGCAAGGCTGGATGTCTTTGTCTAAACTGCTGAAAAGAGGTATGAGGGAAGAAGAATGATGGCAGACAAATCAACATTTTAAGTGGCATCCTGAGGTCAGGACAAATTTCTAAAATCCTTCAGTTTCCCTGGACGGTGCATACTGAGATTCAGAGATCCGATATTAGGATCTAGGTTTCTTTTGCACTTGTTTAGGTTGAATTGACACTCCTGGCATGGATTTAATTTTCTTCAAATACATCTCCTTCAAAAGTAGATTGAATTTCTTCCAGTGGCATGTTGAAGTTGATGGGAATAATTCCATCTCTTCAGCTGTTCCACGTAAATAGGAAAACACTCTATATATTTAAATCAGAAACCTGGGGTTATACAATCAGACTGGAGCGCTGCCATAAGAACATCTGTATACCTGAACCTTGTGGCATTGTACCAGTTCAGATAAAACCTGTTCTCCTTCAATATCCCCAATGAAGTTGCAAAAGAATGCTCTGAGCAAACACAATTTGGCAAAGCTCATCTTATCTAGGTCACGTGCATGAGGAAGGATATTCAAAAGGAAATCTTGAAAGGCACTCTCATTTGCCTAGGTATTAGAGTATATAACTGCAAAATATTTGTGTCCCTGGATTTAAAAAAATGTGTTGTAATACCTATATACGTGTTGTGGTTTAAACCCAGCTGGCAATTAAGCACCACACAGCTGCTTGCTCACTCCCCCCTGGTGGGATGGAGGAGAGAATCAGAAGAGTAAAAGTGAGAAAACTCGTGGGTTGAGATAAAGACAGTTTAATAGGTAAAGCAAAAGCTGTGCAGGCAAGCAAAGCAAAACAAGGAATTCACTCACTGCTTCCCATCGGCAGGCAGGTGTTCAGCCATCCCCAGGAAAGCAGGGATCCATCATGTGTAATGGTTACTTGGGAAGACAAAATGCCATCACTCCGAACATCCCACTCCCTTCCTTCTTCTTTCCCCCCCAGCTTTATATGCTGAGCATGACATCATATGGTGTGGGACAGCCCTTTGGTCAGTTGGGGTCAGCTGTCCCGGCTGACCACACTGTGTCCCCTCCCAGCTTCTTGTGCCCCCCCAGCCTGCTCGCTGGTGGGGTGGGGTGGGGTGAGAAGCAGAAAAGGCCTTGACTCTGTGTAAGCACTGCCTAGCAATAACGAAGAAGCCCCTGTGTTACCAACACTGTTTCCAGCACAAATCCAAAACATAGCCTCATACCAGCTACTATGAAGAAAATTAACTCTACCCCAGCCAACCACAGGATGGAGTTACAGACTTAACTTTAGATTTTGTTGTCTTCTAGCCAAACTATTAATGTTTGTTATAATGTGGTTTTTTAATACTCCATACTTGCAACAGATGTGTACAACTGTATTAGAGAAGATTCTTCCTAATCGCAAAGGGCAGCACAAGGTTATACCTAGCACAAATCCTGCCTACGTTGTATGTTGAGAGTACAAGTTGTACATGGTGCTTGTGTCATTACTCTATGGGCTTTAACCAGCTGCGATTTAGGATTTAAGAAAGATAAACTTTTTCAGAACTTTGGAGGACTGTGTTAGGAGTTATGTTCAGCATACTGCTCCCATCTGGGAGAATACACTGAGAAAAACAGTCCCTAGGGGTCATGGAACTGATGCCTGTGTATGAGATGGTGCTGCCGTAGTGTCATGTGGGGCAGCACAATGTTACTAAAATCGTGGGCTGGAGGCAATAATGAGCTGAAGTCTGGAACAGTAACAGAAAATATTCCAGGAAGGATTTGCTCCTAGGAGTGAAGAGAAAGCACAAAGGCATCTTCTGTTTTTTTGGAGGTGTTTTTGTCTCTTTGCTTTTGTTTCTTTTCCTGCTGAAGGAAGGGACTGTGCTCTAAAAGTAGGTGCTCTTGAAATTTCCTCTTTGACAGGAGACCTAATGCAAGGAAACTGAAATGTAATGGGTCCTGGTGCTGGTACTGCAAAACAGCTAGTAACTACTGCTGCTATGATTGGGAGGGGCATTCCCAGAGGTTTTGTTTCCAGGCAGCCAATCTAACCTTTAGCAAAATTAGTATTCTTCAGCTTCTCTGTCTGTAGAAAGGTGATAGGATTTAATTACATACTAAAAAGAATTATGAAACTGAATCTATTCATGTTTGCAAAACACTTGGAAACCTTCAGATTGTAGAATTGGCAGTATTAATAATTATTATCTACATCATCCTTGCAGTCTGCTGCCTATCAATCAAGATACAGGAGTACTTTCTCTTGGAAACTTCAGAAATGTCCTTTGTCATTAGTAGAGCTGCTTCAAAAGAGGTGGTTGCCCATTTGTGAAAGTCTGCAAAGCTGCCTTCATGTGGAATGATGTAAACAATCTTGCTCCTCATTTCTCAATTACTTCACAAACATAATTGAAATTTTACATTTGCTGAAAAGCTCGTCTTCAATTTTAAGTACTTTAAATCTAAAATTATAATTCCGGTTTTAGTAAATGCACTTAATTAAAAGCTAATAAAAACCTTGTTTAGTGTTTTATAATTTTTGAAAGGCTTTTTTTAATCAGCAGAGATTAATTAAAAAATATGCCTGTGTGTGTTCATGAGACAGGTTAATTCTGAAAGCAAAAAGTTGTTATGGCATTCAAGCTCTGCTTTCTCCTCTTGCAATTTCTTTTTTTTTTTCTTTCCCATTCAGTATATTAATAAAATATTAAGCAAAGTCTTGGAAGCTATGCCATATGCTAGAGAGTTAACATGGAAACCTTGATTTTGTAAGCCTCTAGACTTCTGTATCCTCATAAAATAATTAAATGCAGGGAATCTTTATTACTTGGAACTGTTTTTCCTTGGTCTCTTGCCTTGTCAATTCTCATAAAGTAAGGCAAAGTCAGATTGGGTCAATACCCAGATGAGAAATCTGAAAGAAAAGGAATTGGCATTAGTGAGTCACCAGTGAGTGCTTCTCTCTGACTCAGTGCCTTGCAGCATGGAAGTAACCAAATTAACGTCCTTTGGATGACACGTAAGGCTAAGGTCTCTGAGAAGTGATCCAATCTGTGAGGATCTTGTAATGAAAAGAGAAACACAAAGCTCTAACAACTTAAATACTAGATGTTATACTGTTTTTTGTGGGATTTATAATATTGTAAGTGGTGTTCTCAAACGATTCTCTATTTCTATCGGTTCTCACCAGGAGAAATCGCAATTCAATAGCAATAATGTAATGTCTGAAGCAATTTTCTTGTACTTATTTCTCACATCATCTTGTATTAACCACATATCACTTTAATATTTAGTCTGTCTGTGTGTGGACTTCAGATCATTTTCAGCTGTTGACTCCTGTATATTGGGGTAGGAGCCTAAAAAGCCCTTTAATTTTTTATTCTATAGGTATGGGCTTAATAGCATGCTCAGTCATGTCCTGAATTTAGGGATATGGCTATAGGTTCAGTTTCAAGAGGATCTTTCTTAATCTTAAGGTATTGCACACTTCAACTTATAAATATCCAGGTGGGTTCCCTGCCATAAGTGGAGATAAAGACTTGATCGTCTCTTCTTTTAATTGGGGTATATCTATATTAGAGCTTAGATTGGATCTGATGTGGATTTTGGAAAGAAATTGCTTGGAGTTTTTTTTCCCCTCTCTTATTTGCCATTCTTTGATACACATGGCAAGGTTTGTGAGCTGGATTCCTTCAGGAAAACACTTTGGTGGAGTGCCATTTTTATTCTTTCCTGTGTTGTCTCTTGAGACTGAACATGTTTGTTGGCGGTGATGCAAGTGACTGGTAGTATGTTGTGCTGTGGTTGTTTACCTGCAGGTGGCTGGGGAAAAGCAGAGTACTTCCGTTGCCTTATATTCCCAAACAGCAGTTGGGTATTATTACCCATATGGGTTTGATTGGAAACTACCAAGGATCTGAAAAACAAATTTAATTGTAGAGATTTGAAAGAAACAATGATTAGTTTTCAGCCTCGCAGCAGAGCTGGGCTCCTATCCTGGTCCAATGCTCTATCCGCTGGCACTTTCTCATAAAATTCCTTTCTGGCTTCTCCTGCTAGTTCCTGAGCTGTTCCCAGAATAAACAAATGGCAACTCCTTATTGGTAGAGGCTCAATTTGCTTTAGGGACACTTTCTAAGCCATGTGTTCTTTTTCTCACAGTGTTGTCAGCTTGTCTGTTCCCACCTGCTACACCGTCCACCATGCTTCTGGGAGGACTGTAAGAATAGTATTGACATTTTAGCTAGCTTTCAGAATTACTTTTGGCTGAGTAACACTTTCACAGCATTACTGTCATCCAGAAACCTTAAATTGATAGTACTCCTGCATTGAAAGGAATGTCATGGAAAAAATGATGGAATTATTCTAGTGTGAAGTTGGTACAAATGAGAGCAAAACTGCTCCATAAATAACATGATTACATGGATATTAGCGTTAGAATATTATATTGGTTCTAAGCCACGCATACTCAAAGATATCCAAAACTTTAAATAATGTTGAAAGATACTCCGAGAAAATCAACGACTGCTGTTGCCTCCCTCAGGTAATGTGAATATAACACAGTTATTGTGGTGGTGCGAAATCTCTTGGCATCCAAACTATGAATTTCTTAACTTCTGTGGGTACAAAGCAGATAGAAAAACAGGGGTTTAGCACTAGAGTGCATTATTGTTAGGATGTAGCTTAACACCGAGTCTTCAAAATAGCTTAATAGATTTAGCAGTCAGTCATTGCAATATATAAGACCTCATCCGAGCACCCACCCTCTAGTGTGTGCACAGCATGCAAGTATTTGACAGCCAGATGTTGGATATTTGCAGCCTGAGGGAGGATGAGGTTGTAAGTATTCACAGGTTTCAAAGCAGGAAAAAGCAGTTATGGTCACTTACCCTGAGCTTCCTATACACACAGTTCATTGGTTCTCACCCAGCAATCTGTGTGCCAAGCCTGCAACTTGTTTGTTATAGATGGTGTCTGTTACAAATATATCCAGTCTTTCTTCAAAGTCCGAAAACAATGGCAAAATCCTCGGGTAAGTCATTCGCTAAGTCAATTTTCCCATGAAAAAAATTGCCTGACTCTGGTCAGGATTTGTCTAACTTCATGTCAAGTGCCTTTCCCCTCCACCATTAGCAGGATATCTATAAAAAAAAAAATCTTGCTTGCATAGGTACTTCTAGATCATCATATGCTAATAATGGGCTATATCCTCTTCCTACAGTAGATTACTATAAAGTGTCAACAATCATTTGGGTTTATAGCAATAGCAATTATACTAAATATTTTTGATTAAATTTTGCACGTTACATGAGTAGTATAGAAGAATAAATTACCTTTGGAGTCAGAATTATACTGGCTATATGTTTCATTCATATTTGGGATCATGAAGCATTATAACAGAATTACATCTGCGCTAGGTATGCAGAAAGATTGCTCTTAGTATGACAGAATGGATTCTCTGTCCTACTAAAGATTGCTCACGTTGATGCAGAGTAGCTGTTCAAGTGGATGTCTTTAAAGTGATTAAAAATGTGCTGAGTCTGACACAATACGGTGAAGAAGCCTTTCACACATATAGATAGAATACTATGAGAGATCAATAAGTTTTCTGAGGAGCAGTGTCTGGCTAAAGTCTGTGCTGTATAAATGGTCCTGATTCTGCCAAAGGTCTGTGCAGGTGGATACCTTTACCTGTATCTTTGCCTCAATTTACTGCTATCAGTAGCTCTCTAAACAGAGATGTAAAGTTCCCAATTTTATGCTGATTTCTAATTGCTACACTATTGAGAAATATCAAAGTGTAATTTTTTATATGAAACCTTTAAAAGCCATACTGGTTTTTTGGACAGTAATGAGAATCTGCTTTATGAACAGTAGTTTTGCAGCCTGGTCTGTTGATGTCAGCCTGAGAAGTAATCTAAAGGCAAAATGAGAAATTGCAAAATCTAGTTTTTGTTGATCAGTGTTAAATCGCATTCAAGAAAATCAAAGCATGTGATCAGAAGTTAACATGTTCTTAAGTTTAAGCAGGGTTCAAAGAAACTTGAACATATGCTTGCCTTAAATGGTATACTTAAAAGGTGTTTCTAAAAGGACCATTTTCCTGAGTAGGCTAGGATATAGAATTGAAAATCTCTTTGAAGCAGAGACTCTTAATAATGGAGAAAAAGCAACACTCAATAAAATAAATGAATGTGGTGATATTTCCAGGAACCCTTCTATATCGTGTGCCTGTTCTATAGAATTAATATACAAAGGAAACATATAGCTGTGGCATGACACAATAATGTGGTCATATATCACTTGGGCTGGAGTCGAAGAAAGTGGACTAGCAAGATACAAAGAAATAGAAGAATCCAGTGTTGGAAGCAGGATGGTGATTTTTTTTTTTCTTTGTTGAAGCTGTACTATAATGCTCAGTGTGTATTAACCATTTGTCTAAATAACCCAAAGAAAGTCATGAAATTCCTACAACTGAATTTACTTAAAATTAGGCTGGACAAAAAGTTTTCAGTCCAATCTCCTGAGCAATATTTTTATGAAAGGATATGGCAAGTTAAGCTGAATACATGTCTAAATTCTGTTGAAATGATTGAAGTGAGAGGAAATTTCCATGTGGTGGTTGATAGAAAAAACTCTTCAGGACATATCCTCAACTAAAGTGTATCTGGAAAGGTTTATGTACAGCTGCACGGGAGACAGGGTGACAAGTATCTTTTTCTTGTTCTCAGTGTCTAGTCATGCCACAAGTAAAAGTGGATATTATATTTTCATTCAGTGAAATATTCTGTATTTGTCTACTTTGTTGTCTTACATTATACACAGTGGCTTGTGTTGTCCTACCATGGAACAGAACCACATAAATAGCACTGAAAAAAAGCTACATTTATGATCCATACAGCAAACACGAAAAACAACTGAATTTCTCGAACTTCCCAAGGCAAATTTCATGTAGCTCTGCATGCAGAAGCACTAAGGTAGTGTAGTAGAGAACAATTGCCTCCCCAAAGAAACAGCTGAACCTCCTCAGCTGAACAGGTGGTTAACTTGTGCTTGGTTGAGTTTGACAGCAGTTGTGTTAGATCACCCCAATAAAAATTAAATAAAATCTATGCTTTGAGTCAAATTCTCAACTGGTACAATTTGGTATAGCCACATCCCAAGTCATTGAAACTGCATTGACTCAAGTTAAGGATCTGCCTCTCCATCAGCAGATGGAGAGTCAGAAACGCATCCACTTCTGTTGTGTGTCTGTGTCTTTGACTATCAAGCTTAATACTGAAAAAACAGGGCAAGTGGATAGATAGGATACAAAAAACCAACATGGCTTTATTAACAGCTAGCAGTTTCTTTCCATCATTTCAATTATGCTCCCCCGTAATGAGTTCAATATACTTTTGTACTGTTACTATAAAGCTGCCTATGGGATGACAAGAATATATGGTATGATGTTACAGTCCTTTCATAACATTCAGGAGTAATTAGGACAAGAAATTGAACTGAAACTTTAAAACACATTTCAACTCTGTTCTATATATATTACTCTTCAGTGGGCAAGGACAGTAATTTAATATTGACTTCTGGCTGCAAGATTACCATATAATCTAAATGCTAATAACAATTAAAGCACAGTCTGGTGATTAAAGTGTCTCTTGGAATATTGAAAATACAGGTAATAAATGGTGTAGGGATGTGAAGCAAAGCTGGAATTTAAGAATCTGTTCTAAGTCTGTGCTGAGAAAAAATAGGCTGGGCTGAATGAAAGTTTTCTGTGCAGTCTGTGCACTTCTTTCATGCCGAGCCCTCAAACACACAATTTTTTTTGATATATTTTTATTCCAGGCTCTATCATATGGAAACCAGACCTTTGAAGCCCAATGCTGTAATTTTTTTTTTTTTTTTTTTTTCCTTCTTCTTTTTCTATAAGCAACAGTTTGTTTTGGGAGAGGTTAAAGTAGTGGCTTCCCTCACAAATTGAGAGGAATATTTTCTTTTGAAAGTTAGTTCTTATTAATGAAATACACACTTCAGAGTTTTCTAGGAGGCAGAACAACTATGAAAGGCAGCTAAAACGAGAAAGAAATTAAATGCATAAACCCTTTAAAAATATACAGCCATATGTGACAATGC
The DNA here is from genome assembly GCF_965183815.1 of Platalea leucorodia. Taxonomy (NCBI): domain Eukaryota; kingdom Metazoa; phylum Chordata; class Aves; order Pelecaniformes; family Threskiornithidae; genus Platalea; species Platalea leucorodia. The sequence continues at coordinate 89,632,495 of NC_138858.1, read as the reverse complement.
GTGAGATTTATTAAGCAAGATGCATGCCGTGATAAATGTGCAGCACAAAAGGTCTCTTGGCTCAGCTGTTAGTTCTTCCAGAACTGTGTTTGTGTCTGGCTTTGTTTGTAGCTTAAAGCAGTAGTACTCATTCCTCTAACATGCTGAATTTAATGGATTTTTAATGGTTTTATTCACAGTAGCATAATGGATCTGGACTATTAAATGTTGGAGCAATCAGGATCTAGATTCTGAATTGGTACCTGCCTTGCACTGATGGCTTCCTGCGTTACAGCAGAAGGGGAGGTTTTGGAGGGACCCTGGTGACATGGCCAATGCTAGCAGATCCAGGATCTGTCCTGTGAGGTCTTCAGTTAATCCAGTTGTCTTTGCCTATGTAATAATATATTGGAGGGGAAAACTACCTATGTGGCTTCTGATTTCATATTGCCTGCCTGCTATAGTGCCAAACCCTCAGAAACCCTTTGAAGATGTTCATTGATGTGCTTGTGTAAAAGGCAGATTCAAAATCTGCTGTAGTTTTTTCAGTCAACAGGTTCATTTCAACTTCTGAATTAGTTATCTTATGAGAACTGAATTTCTTTAAGTGATAAAAAAAGCTTTGCAAGATTGTTTGTTTTTTCTCAGTCTCTAAATTTCTCCATCTGCTTCCACAGATGTAGAGTGACCTAGCAGTGCGTGAAACAGTTGTCACAAGCCGCACAGCGGCTGTCCAGGGATCTTTCCCCAGCCAGTGGCTTCTTGTGGTTTTTTTCAGCCTGGTTTAATTTTCTACATCGTGGAACTCACAAGGATGACAGACTTATTTTGCTCTTTTTCTACTTTTTCCTTTGTATTTTTGGGGGGAGGAAAGGGGCAAAACAAGGCTATAAAAATATATCAGTTACCAGCTCTTCCAAGAAGCTGTTGCAGCAGTTTCCCCCAAGCAGTGCTCCTCTCTCTGGCTGAATTGCATGCTCTGAGCTGCAAATATGAAGGTGGCAGGGTGTACTGTCACTTTGCAGTATATCTATTCATGCAATTAGCCCTTGATAATGGGGCCCTCAACACTTCATCAGTTTTAAAGAAGAGGGACCTGCATTGCTAGTGTATAAACTAAACTATACTTTTGGTGCAATGTTTTATATCAGCAAAAGCATTTAAAAGAAGCATGATGGGGAAGTGTTATATTCCACAATAAAATATATAACAAATGACTTGACATTCTGTTCCCCTTTGTGTTCAGAGAAAGGCAGACAGAAGAGAAATAGTTGAAATAGTTTTGGGTTATATTTTTCACTTCCTTTGCTGTTCAAATGTCTTTGAAATGTCAGGATTTATAAAGGTAGATGTGTTGTTTTGTTTTTCTGTTCTTTCTCGCTTCCTTTTCTCCTTTTCCAATCCCATATTTCAGGATTTCCATAGTAGATCCAGGTTAGCACAAGAAATAAAAACATCACTGTTCTAGTGCATTACCCTACAGAGTCCTCTTGCAGGGATCCAGTTAAAAGGCCCTGGCAATGTACAGCAAATAATGCCTGTTGAGCACAAGCTGTTTGATGCTTTAATGGGAGCCAAGTTCATAGAATCATAGAATCATAGTATCGTTAAGGTTGGAAAAGACCCTTAAGATCATCAAGTCCAACCATTAACCTAGCACTGCCAAGTCCACCACTAAACCATGTCCTCAAGCACAATGTCTACCATTCTTTTAAATACCTCCACGGATGGAGACTCAACCACTGCCCTGGGCAGCCTGTGCCAATGCCTGACCACCCTTTCGGTGAAGAAGTTTTTCCTAATATCCAACCTAAACTTCCCTGGCGCAGCTTGAGGCCATTTCCTCTCGTCCTATCACTTGTTTCTTGGGAGAAGAGACCAACCCCCACCTCGCTACAACCTCCTTTCAGGTAGTTGTAGAGAGCAATAAGGTCTCCCCTCAGCCTCCTCTTCTCCAGGCTAAACAACCCCAGCTCCCTCAGCTGCTCCTCATAAGACTTGTGCTCCAGACCCTTCCCCAACTTTGTTGCCCTTCTCTGGACACGCTCCAGCACCTCAATGCCCTTCTTGTAGTGAGGGGCCCAACACTGAACACAGGACTCGAGGTGCGGCCTCACCAGTGCCCAGTACAGGGGCACTGTCACCTCCCTGGTCCTGCTGGCCACACTACTCCTGATACAAGCCAGGATTCCATTGGCCTGCTTGGCCACCTGAGCACACTGCTGGCTCCTGTTCAGATGGCTGTCAACCAACACCCCCAGGTCCTTTTCTGCCAGGCAGCTCTCCAGCCACTCCTCCCCCAGCCTGTGGCGTTGCCTGGGGTTGTTGTAACCCAAGTGCAGGACCCGGCACTGAGCCTTGTTGAATCTCATGCAGTTGGCCCTGGCCCAACGATCCAGCCTGTCCAGGTCTCTCTGCAGGGCCTTCCTACCCTCCAGCAGATCAACACTTCCACCCAACTTGGTGTCATCTGCAAACTTACTGAGGGTGCACTCGGTCCCCTCCTCCGGGTCATCAATGAAGATAATGAACAGGACCAGCCCCAACCCTGAGCCCTGGGGAACACCACTCGTGACCGGCCGCCAACTGGATTTGACTCCATTCACCACCACTCTCTGGGCTCAGCCGTCCAGCCAGTTTTTAACCCAGCGCAGAGTGCACTTATCCAAGCCGTGAGCAGCCAGCTTCTCCAGGAGAATGCTGTGGGAGACAGTGTCAAAGGCCTTACTAAAGCCCAAGTAGACAACATCCACAGCCTTCCCCTCATCCACTAAGCGGGTCACCTTGTCACAGAAGGAGACTAGGTTAGTGAAGCAGGACCTCCCTTTCATGAACCCATGCTGGCTGAGCCTGATCCCCCAGTTGTCCCGCATGTGCCACGTAATGGCACTCAAGATGATCTGCTCCATGACCTTCCCCAGCACCGAGGTCAGGCTGACAGGCCTGGAGTTCCCCGGATCCTCCTTCCGACCCTTCTTGTAGAGGGATGTCACGTTTGCTAACTTCCAGTCAGCTGGGACCTCCGCGGTTGACCAGGGCTGCTGATAAATGAAGGAGAGTGGCTTGGCAAGCTCCTCTGCCATCTCTCTCAGTATCTTCAGGTGAATCCTGTCTGGCCCCATAGACTTGTGAGCATTCAGGTAGAGGAGCAGGTTGGTGACTGCCACCTCTTCGACAACTGGGACTTCGTTCTGCATCCTATCTCCATCTCCCAGCTCAGGGGCCTGAAAACCCCGAGGATGACCAGTCTGACTATTAAAGACTGAGGCAAAGAAGGCATTAAGTACCTCTGCCTTCTCCTCACCCTTTGTGGCAATGTTTCCCTCCACATCCAACAAAGGAGGGAGATTCTCCCTGGCCCTCCTTTTGTCACTGATATATTTGTAGAAACATTTTTTGTTACCTTTAATGGCGGTGGCCAGTTTAAGTTTCAGCTGGGCCTTCGCCTTTCTAATCTTCTCCCTGCATAACCTCACAACATCCTTGTAGTCCCCCTGAGTTGCCTGCCCCTTCTTCCAAAGGCGGTAGGCTCTCCTTTTTTTTCTTGAGTCCCAGCCAAAGCTCTCTGTTCAGCCAGGCCGGCCTTCTCCCCCGCCTGCTCGACTTGCGGCACATGGGAATGGCCTGCTCCTGCGCCTTTGAGATTTCCTCCTTGAATAACGTCCAGCCTTCCTGGACTCCTTTGCCCTTCAGGACTGCGTCCCAAGGGACTCTGTTAACCAGACTCCCAAACAGCCCAAAGTCTGCCCTTCTAAAGTTCAGGGTAGCGGTCTTGCTGACCCCCTTCCTTACCTCTCCTAGAATTGAAAACTCTATCATTTCATGGTTGCTGAGCCCAAGACAGCCTCCGACCACCACATTGCCCACCAGGCCTTCTCTGTTCGTGAACAGCAGGTCCAGCGGGGCACCTCCCCTGCTTGGCTTGCTTACCAGCTGTGCCAGGACGTTATCTCCCACACACTCCAGGAACCTCCGAGACTGCTTTCTCTCTGCTGTGTTGTATTTCCAGCAGACATCTGGTAAGTTGAAGTCTCCCACGAGAACACGGGCTAGAGATTGTGAGACTTCAGCCAACTGCTTGTAGAATACTTCGTCCGTTTCCTTGTCCTGGTTGGGTGGTCTGTAACAGACTCCCACCAGGATTTCTGCCTTATTAGCCTTCCCTCTGATCTTTACCCATAAGCACTCAACCTTATCATTACCGTCATTGAGCTCTAGACAGTCAAAACACTCTCTAACGTACAGGGCTAGCCCACCACCTCGCCTTCCTTGCCTGTCCCTTCTAAAGAGCTTGTAGCCATCCATTGCAGTACTGCAATTGTGTGAGTCATCGTACCATGTTTCCGTGATGGCGACCACATCATAGTTTTCCTGCCGCACAATGGCTTCCAGCTCCTCCTCCTTATTGCCCATGCTGCATGCATTGGTGTAAATGCACTTCAGTTGGACTATAGATCTCTTCTTCAACACAGGCATACCACCCCTAGGCTCCTCCCTAGCAAGCCTAGTTTTATTCCCTTTCCCCTTCTCATCTAGTTTAAAACTCTCTCAATGAGGCCTGCTAACTCCTGAGCCAGAATCCTTTTCCCCCTTTGCGACAGGTGAACCCCATCTGTCTCCAGCAGGCCTGGTGCCATGTAAACTGCCCCATGATTGAAAAACCCAAAATTCCACCTCTGGCACGAGCTTCTGAGCCGTGTGTTGATGAGGTGGGTCTTCCTGTTCCTTTCCGTTTGCCTCCTGCCTACTGACGGGATGGAGGAAAACATGGCCTGCGCTCCTGATCCTTCAAGTAATCGCTCCAGTTCTCTAAGGCCCTTTTGATCGTCTTTGTGCCGCTATCAGCTACCTCATCACTGCCAACCTGAACAACCAATAGTGGATAATAATTGGACAATAATCGGACACTTCTACCAGCCTAGGGAGCTTCCTGGTAATGTCTCTTATCCTTGCCCCAGGGAGGCAGCAGACTTCCCTAGGGGATGGGTCCGGTCGGCCTATCGGGCCCTCTGTTCCCCTCAGAAGGGAGTTGCCTATGACAATTACCCTTTTTTTCTTACCAGTGGCTGTTGTAATGCGTGGGGCTGACTGGTTCCCCCTAGTCAACCCTTTGGATGGATCACTGTCCGTATCTTCATCCTCCTGGCCCTTGAGTTCCAGAGCCTCATACCTATTGTGTAAGGGCACCTGGGGGGGCAAGGTAGGCCGGGAGAGAGGATTTGCTTGCTGTGCCAAACAGGGATCTGCATCCATCCTCCTCCGTCTCTTGGGTCCCCTCCTTCTGCCTAGTGGCAAGAGGGTAGGGGAGCTTCTCCTTCTCTTGATGTTTCCATCTGGCATGCTCGTCTCAGGGATGGTAGGGAGTGGCTCCACCAGTCTATCTTCCTCTTGCACTCCCTGATACCCCTCAGTCTTGCTACTTCTTCTTTCAGCTCTGCCACCATGCTGAGCAGATCCTCCACCTGCTCACACCTCACACAGGTGTTGTCTCGGCAGCTCCCCATCACCAGAGCAAGGCTCTGGCACTCCCTGTAGCCAGAGACCTGGGTGGCTGCATGTTTTAGTGGGAGCTCCGTCTGCATCGCCGCATCCCTTCTGGCGATGGCTCTTGTCCAAGCAGAAACCATGGCTAAGTCTCTTCTGGGAGGGCGTAGACCACAAGGAGAGCTCGCCAGCTGCCTGCTTGCTCTGCCTGCGTGAACTGCTGTGCAAATTGCTGCACCATGCCCTTCTAACGCACCATGCCCTGTTTGCCCGTCCTGTTTGTCGTGCTCCCTAAGGGCCAGTTTAAATCTCCCACGGTTTCTCCAGCAACGCCCAAGCCCCGCCTGCCTCGCTTGCGAGAGCAGCAGGTTTTTCTTTGTCACAAGGGCCCTATCAGGCTCTTTATCAGGTTCCCCGGTACAGGAAACCCCCTTTTCCACCCCAATCTAGCTCCCAGTCGCAGGACTTACCATTGCTGCTGCTGCGTGCCTTGCTGACTGAGTGCTGATTCTGGGATCTCTGCATTTAAATCTCCTGCGGTTGCCCAGCTTTGACCAAGCAAAGTTGTTCTGTAGCTTGTTGTGGGGAGCAACTTCTCCGCTATGGGTACTATTCTACTTTTCTGTGTGACTTCTGGTTGCAAAGGCAAGCTACAGGTGGTAGATCTTCACTGGTGTATATAGGAGGAAATAGTTGAAAATATTTCTTAAATCAGCACTTCAATGCTGAGGGTGTTGCTATGGTGGGGATTGCAGGGAAGCCAAACAGTTTCAAAAATATAAAATCCTCACTTATGCTCCTATAAAAGTTCATTAGCGATAGACCCTGAGTGGCTACTGTTCACCTTTAACCAAAATGTCTAAGCTTGCCTCTTCCCTTTGGCATCTTGGGAAACTCAATTGAGTTTGAATGTAGACCTGCTGCTTTGCTGTGTCTCTATGTCAAAAGATAAGTAGGACATGAGCAAGAGGAGTTGTTTTCCCCAGCTCTTAGGGATGGTACTTGCTCAGATCTGTACATTAAGGGCACAATATAACCCTGTGATTTGATAAGGAGCCATGTCTGAAGATTGTTTACTAGCTCCCAGATTACTCACAAATAGTGGTGGGAGAGGAGACAACAAGTCTCACCATCACAGCACTCCATCTACTTTTTTCTTTTTCTTGTTTATCTTTTTTTCTTCTTTGTGAGGCCACACAATAGGCCGCATGTGTGCCAGCATTTAGAACGAGAAGCAGAAAGGCATCTCTGCAGGCAAGGAATAACAGAATGAAGTAGATGGGTCATTTTGATTGTTTAGTCTTGCTGTAGCTGATTGAACAGGGACAAAGATCCTTGTGTTGTTGTGACTTGGGAACCAAAGGTATTGAGTTGTCTGTGTGAAATACTGTTTAAAGGGGAGAGAGGGGAAAAATAAACTCAACATTCTGGTAACCACCTGAACAAAATGCAAATAAAATTGAAAAGACTTTTGTATCTCTTGGTATGTTTGTGAGCTGGGATTTACAGTGCACATACATTATTCTTGATGAAAACATTTGGACTGATTTTTGTCAAAGCCTTTCTGTGCTATAAGTGCTTCTCTTCATCATAATGGGTTTTCCTGATAGATATCCCTGCCTGAACCATCTTAACCAAAACAATTCCAAGCTTTATTTCTTTAGAATTTAAGAATGTGTTTTTTATGATAATGCATTTACTGTGGATTTTGAGCAGTACCCAGAGGGTTGAAGCATTTATTATTGTTAATAATACATGTTTAATAGATCTGCTTTCTTCTGGAGATTGCAAAGAACTTGATTAATTCTGCAAATGGGAATTATTTCACCTGATAATGAAATGTCCTCATCTCATGGGCAAGAAGGGGAATAGGATAGGACATAGTAGTTCAGTAGAAGAAATACAGTATAGTTTATAGAGCTGTAGCACAAGAGAAGAATCAGACTGAGGGAGTGGAGTCCCATCCTCCTTCCCTTGTGATCTCAAAAACGTTGGATCTTTGTTTGGACTGGCAAGGAAAAGTGTAAGTGTCCTTTTGCTCAAGGCTGAAAGGAAGCAGTTGAGTTGGGAGTAAGGACGGCTAGTGAGCTCAAGTAAACTGCAGTCTCCTGGACAGCTTGCCCTGGCATACCTACATGGGTACACGCTGTGACTGCCCAGATACCTGTCACAGGAACATGGGCATCACTGGAGCATTCACAACCAGATGGTTCAATCCAAGTTGGCTACAAGTAAGAAGTCCCTCTGTGGGCTGTTGCATTTTGGTAAATCCCGATCCAGCACAGCCAGACCAATTAACTGAATAAGAGATTTTAATCTATAGCCGCAAACATATTGACATACTTAGCTCTCATTGATATTTTTTTTTTCCTTTGAGGATCTGGGTCATAATCTTTTGTTCAGGTCATTGTTACGGACACTTGATTTCTGTCTTATTCCTAAAACTCTCAAGTGGAATTCTTCTAAAAGGCAGACAAAACAGTGTTGTTGTTTTTTTTTTTTTTCAGGCTATATTCAGTCTCTTACAGTTCAAAGCCCTAAAAATCCCTAGCAGATATTTAGGAGGGTGTATAGTTGCAACATTTTCATTTGGTATATCTTTGGACAATTTTGAACTGCTGAAAATTATAGTTGCTGGGGGGAGCAGTGGAGAACTCAGTGGTGGTGGGGGTGTGAAATTTTGCCAAGAAATGTGGACAAGAAGCTGCCTAATTTGTGTATGCAGGAAAGATGGGAAGGAAAGCCCAAGAATTTCGCATTGGGGAAGGGAGGGGCGTAGTCTCAATAGTGTCTGAACCACTGGGCGTGTTCTTTCTGCATGAGGTCATTGAATAACTTCTGAGCGAGTGAATTAGGCAGGCTACAGGTAAAAATTTCAAACATAAAGAACAATTTTCATGTTGCTGAAACATGGGTATCTAAATAGCTTCTGTGATCTTTTGTTTATCTCTCTTCATTTCAAGCAGGCAACAGACACAAAATTTAAGTGTGGTGCACGTGGAGATTAAAGTCATGGGGAGCTGAGGAAGCATTGTTTGCTTAAAACAACTGAATGTGTGCAGGTGGGAGGAACTCTGGTTTTTACACTGTCTATCAAAAATATTTTGGGCAGAGCATCTGCTTGGGCCTGCAGGAGAGAATAAGTCAATCCATGAAGAGGATTTGCTGTGAAGGCATTATTAATTTCAGCTGTGTTTGATTTTTTCAATCTGCTCTTTGAAAGGTGTACTGCTTGACATTACCCAGCCCAAGGGTAGGTCACAGAGTTCATGTTTAGCCTCAGAACATTAATGTTTGATAGGGCGCTGACTTTGTCTTTATGCTTATCTGTGAATACCTCTTGTATAAGATAGTGATAGAGAATTACAATATTTGAGTCTCCTGGCAAAGGGTTTTTGTCAGACAGACTGGAAAATTTAGCTGACTTGTATTTCTGTGAATTACAGACATTTTAGCAAAAGCAACAGGAACTACTTGTATAAAATGGTCTCCAGAAAACCTTTGTCATAATAGCAAAGAGCTGACTGAACCTGTAATATGCAAGCTTCCAGGTGTGCGTTCTTGTAAAACATAGCAATGATATGGACTCTGAGTACACAGGTGAGATTGTGATTGTTGTAGTCAGTGGAGAGTTTAAGACTCTGGTAAATGTCAAAGAAGTGGAATATTGTCAGACTCCAGGTTTCTAAACTGTGCATTGCTTGTGTGGAGCTATTCAAATGTACATGGAAAGAATAGAAAGTGGGCTGTGGGCTCAAATAATGAACTGGGTAATATCGAAGATCTAAGGTAAAGTGATAGTGACTGTGTTTCTTCAGATTTGTTGGGAGATGTCTGTGATCCCAACAGCCCTGTGAATAATTGCTGTATGGTCCCTAAGAGAAGGGCTTTGAATTGTGCAAATCCACACTGACCCTTATCATTGCTAATATAAAGACTTTGAACCCTTAGGTTTTTGTTTTGAAGACATTTCCAGTCCAGTAGGTTTCAAGCTTTACTGTGGCAGCTGAGTTTTATTCTCCTTGTGGGGTTTGTATCGGTCCAACCTTTTGTGTGTTGTGAATTCTTCCAGAAAGTGGTTATAAATTTGACTTAGGAAACTTTGCTTTGGCCATTTAGAAATGCTACAGTAAACCACATAGACTGATCACCTGTGTCAATTGCTACCTTATTAGCAGAGTTTATCTCAAAATAAAGAAATTTTAAGGGTAAGAAATGCTTACCTAGTTTGTCAAATGCTATTGCTGTTTATTACTGTAATTTTTTTCTGCTGCATGTTGCATGAGCTAATTAAAAAATAAATTTTGCTTAATTTAAGGTTAACAGATCTAAATTTCTTTAACTTAAATTCAACTAGGAACTAATTTGCACTCACTCAATTGTACCTGACAATTGCATGCCTTTAGCTTATTATGTCTATTAATTTGCCTTGCATTATATTTCCTTTCATAGACTGAACTTGACTGGCTTGACATGACTTTCCTTTTTGAAACTGTTTCTAGTATTTTATTTTCTAATTAGCACTTCATTTTTCATTCATCTTAACCCTGTGGAATGATGACATTTTAAAGAGGAGTAGCAGGATGGATTTTTCAGCTACTTAAGTTTGGAGAAGTCCAAAGTTTAAAGCACCAGCAACTATATCTGTTCTTCAATTACTAGTTTTAATTGACTTTAAGAGCTTCCTCCCCACCTCTTCCACCTTTAAGACTCTGATCTTAGAAATTTATGCATGTGAGCAGATTTATTTTTGTGTGTCTCACAGCTGGCCATGAAATACCGCAGGTGAATGACAGAGCCAAGAAAGGTGGTCCTGACTCCCAGCTGAGCGCACTTTATTACAGGCTCCAACAATTCAATATTCAGAACAAAGCAATATTTTAAAACATTCTGAAAAGCAGTAAAGACTTTGTGCTAAAAATAACAAAGGTTTTCCCATTTAGCTGCTCCAGCTGAGGACTATTGTTTGTTCTCAGAGATAATTAGCAGCTGTCCTCAGAGCTTTCTGAATGGCTTTGTGCACGTAACTGACAGTTTAAAAACACAGATGAAATACAGCAAGGCTACTTAGAACATAACACAAAATACCGGATTAATGAGTCATCTCCCAGGCCGATGGGAGAGTAAGAAAAGTCTTGAATAAAAAGAAAAGCCACTCATTCAGTAATATGCATCATCTGTCTTTTGAGCTTGTTTACCATCAGGCCATCATTCTCCCCTGTAAGCTTCCTTGTTGTTACAATTCAAATGCTGAATCTTTCTGGTTGGAGACAAACATTTCAAAGTTTTGGGCAGGAGAGAGATTTGCCCCTTCAGAAGACTAACATGAGACTTCTAAAACCCATACATGCAGTGAAATATTAGGTACCATGATTAAAACTTAGAAGAAACAGAAGTATAACTTCTGTGGTAAGGCAATCAATGATGGATAAGCAAAAGGGAAAATTCCCTTGCTCTGGATGAAGAGTTTCCTGGCTCTTAGAAGTTCAGTAACCCCCCCAGCCACGGGATTTGGACACCTTACTGTATATATGTCATTGGTTGACAATGTTGGGATTTATGTTTTGTTTCATCCACAGTTGTTTAAATACTTGCCATAATCTCTTGGGCAGCATAGGTTGAGAGCTGCAGGCTGGCAAATATTGAGAAATTTGTTTCAGCAGTCTTTTATTTGTGCTAATTTCTGGAGACCTGCAGTGTGGTCTAGAGCAGACAGTTGAGAAAAGTATGTGGCAGAGTGCACTGTCCATATCCTTGCACATGTGTGTCTCAGAACTACGTTTTATAATCCCTGTGTCAAGGAATAGTGTGTGTTTAATGTCACATTTCCACAATGAGATTAGTGTTTAAAGACTGGGCTATAGACAAGAATAAGGCTTGTTAGATCAAAATTACTCTGAACAGTGTGAAAAGTTTTGATCAACAAAGGAACGCACAAATTAAGTACCCGTGGCTTTGATTTCTTTCATACATTCACCACTTTCTCAAAAAAAAAAAAAAAAAAAAAAAAAAAAAAGCTGTCAAAGGCCAGCATTTTGAAGGTACCTGCATGCACATCTTTCAGCATGGAATGTGCATGATAAATCGGATTGTTTCCTATTACAGATTTTGTCCATCACGCTGCTTGTAAAGGTTTTCTTTATCTACTAGATGTGCTTTTATGACAGTCTCTCAGTATTTAATATGATTTCAGTCTCTGTTATTGGCATCTGCATATGAAATGCAGACAAATGTCTCTGCAGCAGAGGATAATGTGACCTCAGGATGTGCTGTATGATTACAAATGATATGAAATTTGTCTTCTGAATAAACTTTTATGACCGTGTGTAAGGACGATTTAAAAGTCATAGTGTTATGCATGGGGTTATTTAGAGCTAGAGAATTCAGTCCCTCGACAATTCCTGTTAGGAAAAGCCAAGATTTCCTACAAGGTACAACATATTAAATATTTTTTTCTGTTTAATTTGTACTAACCAAAAGAATTCTTTCTAGCACTGTCAAGGCAATAGTAATTCTAATCTTACTTCAATTGTATTTGTATTTAGTATTTTAATATTGCAAACATCAAAGGCTCATCGCCCTCCATGCACACTTACTTGAGACTATGTTGAGATTTTTCACTTTGCTCAAGAAGCATTATAGGGTGTAGATATTACAGAGTTAGTTCTTAAAATGATTAGTAAACAAATGGTTAAATTATATAAAAATAAATTCTGATGGTCCTTAACATGTCTTTGAAATTGTCTTAATTATTGTCATTTTTAAGCATAATATGAAAGAAAATAACCTTGTTATGCTTTGCTGGCTGACTTACTATTTGCATCCTCCCCTATGCAAAGTGCAAGATCTGTGGAGGATTTTGTACTATAATGCAGCTGCACCTGGAATTACTCTGTGTTCTCTTGTTGTTCTGACTCCTGTGCAAGGTTAAAGATTCTCAATAATAGTTATATTTTTATGCAAATGCAGCAGTCTCAGACAAAAAATATCTTTGAATGCCTCTGCTTTAAGACAGAATTTTGACATTCTTTTAAATACAGAAAACACCAATATTTCTTAAGTTTTTAACAAATTAATGTTTAAACTTCTAGTGTCTAATCTGTTCAGAAATCATGTATCTGTTCAACATCATTCACGCCCAATACAGTTGATACAAACTTCATACTGTTTGCCCAGCTGTATTATTCCTCTGTTATTTAGGTTTGTCCTTTTTGGGCCTATTCACAATATTAGACACAGTCAAAACTGCAACTTCTATCCCAAAGAAAATTCTTGTACTTCAAAGCAAAAGCCTCAGTTTATTCAAGCTTTCATGAACTTAGGTACTCCAGAGCACTTTTACTGAGAAATGTGAATGGATTGGGTTTTGATAATGCTGACTGAAAATGAAACATATTTGATTTTTTTTCTTTTTTCCTAGTAGAAAGTGCCACAGAAAACTTTACAAAATTGATCAATGCTGAGCTTTTTAATTTGCCCAAAGCACATTTTCAGACACAGATCACTTTCACGTGCGATGTTACACCATCCTTTAAATAATACAATAATGCAAGGAAGTAACTCAGCAATCTTGTCCTTAAACCCCAGCTCTAATTGCTAAAGAATGCAGTCTTTGTAAGAAATTGGTGATGACTGTAGAGCTCTATAGTTGCTCCATATTCCTTGTGACATTTATGGATGTTACATTCCTTTCCATTCACTGTTTTTAGTTCCTTTCTGTAGTTACTCTTGCAAAAATCTGAAATGTGCTGAGACTTAAATGCAACCTCAGTGTCTAACAGGGCTCTGTAATGTTGGGCCACTGCTCTGGCTCAACTTGTCCAGGTGTTGTCCCTTTTATTAACCAGTATCAGCCCCTTCCAAGAAAATTGTAGGTTTATGTGCACAGTCTTCAGACCATGGTGCAGTTCAAAGAGCAGTGATGGAAGGAACGTGTACACAGAGATGAGAAGAAAAAGGTCTCTCACACTGGGCTTACAATCTAAGTGAAAACTAAGTATACATAGGAGATGGGCCTTTGGATTAATTCATAAATTCCAAAATTAGTAACCCCTATTGTTCATTTGTTTATTACTGTAGTGCCTGCTGATTCTGACCAAGATCACAGAGACAGATGCTGTACAAACATACACTGAATGACAGCTCCTGTTGTGCTGCACTTATCTAACTAGAGATACAAAGCATAGAAGGAGAAAAGCATCTCAGAGTTGCTTATGCAGCTGGTCAGCAACAAACCCTGAAGGATGATGCTCACTGTGGTGTATCACTTGCCAGCCTAGCTTCCTCAGGTTTTTTTTCCCACCCTCTCAGAGCTCCAAAATACAGAATTGCAGAAATATCAGAGAATTGAGACCCAGGAGGTATTAAACAGCAGTGGCAAAACATAATAACAGGCAGAAACGAACAAAGCATCTACTTGGCAGTATGTGGAAAATACTAAGGTTCCTTTCTTTAAAACATAGGCCAAAAGAATTCAATTGATTCTTTAATTTAAAAAGCTTCCTTCTGCTAGGACTTGCCAAATATGGGGACTTGGGAACACTTCTGAGCTCTGTAATCTGGATATCCTTCATGAACATGTCATGACTTTGGGCTGGGATAAGACCAAAGTCCACCCTGTCTCCTATTCACCTTTGACTCCATGGGGAATAAACCTGTGTTCCCAGTAGGGATGAATCCACATTCAGCATGGGGTTAAGTCTATGGAGCTCACTGTGATGTCCATTTGATGTGATGTAAACACCGACCAGGTGATTTCTACTGAACCAGGCCATGAGTCTGCGTGGCTTATAATAACTACATCTGGTGTGCCCAAAAATTTCCTACTCTTATTTTAAATATTTTTTATTATTTCTGTCTCAAAAATTTTGGGCATGGAGTACTGTAAGTAGATTTACTACATATAATTTTCTAATATGTTCCTGTGGAGTAATACAGTATTCTAATGAATTGCATGCTTTCTGTATGTGTGTATTGAGGTAGTGCTATGCTTTACATGTTGCTTCATTGCCACCATTACGCGGCACGTGTGGGACAATCGGGGGATCAGGCTCAGCCAGCATGGGTTCATGAAAGGGAGGTCCTGCTTCACTAACCTGGTCTCCTTCTATGACAAGGCGACCCGCTTAGTGGATGAGGGGAAGGCTGTGGATGTTGTCTACTTGGGCTTTAGTAAGGCCTTTGACACTGTCTCCCACAGCATTCTCCTGGAGAAGCTGGCTGCTCACGGCTTGGATAAGTGCACTCTGCGCTGGGTTAAAAACTGGCTGGACGGCTGAGCCCAGAGAGTGGTGGTGAATGGAGTCAAATCCAGTTGGCGGCCGGTCACGAGTGGTGTTCCCCAGGGCTCAGTGTTGGGGCTGGTCCTGTTCAGTATCTTCATTGATGACCCGGAGGAGGGGATTGAGTGCACCCTCAGTAAGTTTGCAGATGACACCAAGTTGGGTGGAAGTGTCGATCTGCTGGAGGGTAGGAAGGCCCTGCAGAGGGACCTGGACAGGCTGGATCGTTGGGCCGGGGCCAACTGCATGAGATTCAACAAGGCTCAGTGCCGGGTCCTGCACTTGGGTTACAACAACCCCAGGCAACGCTTGGGGAGGAGTGGCTGGAGAGCTGCCTGGCTGAAGAGGACCTGGGGGTGTTGGTTGACAGCCACCTGAACATGAGCCAGCAGTGTGCCCAGGTGGCCAAGAAGGCCAATGGCATCCTGGCTTGTATCAGGAAGAGTGTGGCCAGCAGGACCAGGGAGGTGACAGTGCCCCTGTACTGGGCACTGGTGAGGCCGCACCTCGAGTCCTGTGTTCAGTGTTGGGCCCCTCACTACAAGAAGGACATCGAGGTGCTGGAGCGTGGCCAGAGGAGGGCAACGAAGCTGGTGAAGGGTCTGGAGCACAAGTCTTATGAGGAGCAGCTGAGGGAGCTGGGGTTGTTCAGCCTGGAGAAGAGGAGGCTGAGGGGAGACCTTATTGCTCTCTACAACTACCTGAAAGGAGGCTGTAGCGAGGTGGGGGTTGGTCTCTTCTCCCAAGTAACAAGAGATAGGACGAGAGGAAACGGCCTCAAGCTGTACCAGGGGAAGTTTAGGCTGGATATTAGGAAAAACTTTTTCACCGAAAGGGTGGTCAGGCACTGGAACAGGCTGCCCAGGGAAGTGGTTGAGTCTCCATCCCTGGAGGGATTTAAAAGAATGGTAGACATTGTGCTCGAGGACACGGTTTAGTGGTGGACTTGGCAGTGCTGGGTTAACGGTTGGACTCGATGACCTTAAGGGTCTTTTCCAACCTTAATGATTGTATGATTCTATGATTCTATGATTCTATATCAGTGGCTGTGTTTTAATGGCTAGTGAAGAGCTTCTCAGGCAATATGCAATTCAAATTGGTATGGTTTGTGTCAAACAATATTAAATTTCAGCGTGATTTTACTACACTAAAACTCACTGCCCTTTATCTTGTTGCTTAAATAACATGAATAATCTTTACTTGCATAAGACCTTTGTGGTTTGGAAACAGAAGTCACGATGTTTGGAATTCAAAAGCAACATCAAACCAGTTGTTCAAGTACAGAAAAACTACATCCCCCTCTGAGACACATGAATGACTGAAGAGGGTAGATTTCATTTAAAAAGGAGGCTAGGGAGAAGACTTTCTCACCAGAGTCTGAATTTCTGGCAAACATGTCATTCCTCTGCTTATTTATCATCTACCTTTCATAAATGTCAAGTGTAATAACAAAAGGTTTTAATAAACCTGTCAGAATTGTTTCATGTCACATTTGAGTGAAAAGGTTATGTATAATAATAAAAACAAGACCTAAAACAATACTAAATTCAGCTTCAGGAGGAGCCCTGGTCCATCTGTCTCTCCTGAGAACTTAGTGCTTCACTGCTGCATTGGTTAGAAAAATAAATTCTTTTGTAACATGCATTAAAACCTACATCAGAATCACATACATGCACACAGTACCTAGTAGAAAAAGAAGTATTTTAAGCTAGTCATTTCAGTACTGATGACTCAATTTGAGGAGCTGATGACAAGCTCTCTTTCTGAGATATGTCAGATAATGAGAAATATCCTGGCACCTTCATGCTCTCTGAAATTGTTAGTTTTTTTGAAGCCAACAAGGATGAGAATAGTTTTTTGGACCCAGTTCAGGAAAGTCAAGTACTTGCCTCACTGCTTGACTTTAACTGGATACATGCAATTTGTTGCTATTTATTAAAAGCACAGAGTACATCTTATCACTGAGAGAGCTGCTGTCCTCCCACGCTTCCTCCAATGCATTTAATTCTCTCCTTTCCATCCGCCTGCATAATCATTCCATTACAATTGCTTGGGAAAGAAGTAATTGGGTTTCAAATGTTCCTGGTTGACCAATTTATATTTGAATACTCAGTTGGGGACCCTGTGTTCTCAATGGAGTGCTTGATGTTGCCTGTATTACTGATGGTTCCCTGAGTGCCAATCTTAAAGATTTCCTTCTCACCATGCTACTATTTTTGCTTGACCTTGCATAGGCATATTCATAAGAGGATGTTGTTGTTAAGATGTTCTGAACTGAATGACTGTAATAATGTATACAGACTGCCCAGCTCAGATCAGCCATTAGCTGGTATAATTACTGCTCTTGTCCATTTTACTGCTATTTAATGATTTGTATTATGTTCATTCACAGAAGCACAAAATGAGTGGGCCCCAACACACTGCATGCTGAATGTGCATCTTCACAAGGTCTGTGGAGGCAAGACACTTCTATTAACTAAACAGATAAAAGAAACAATAGGTCAAAGGGATGAATATGGGTAGCAATGTATCTGAGACTCCACAGTTTGTCAGTGGCAGAGCTGAGAACAGTCAGCTTATGATTTAGGATGGTGAGTTTCTTCCATTAGCAGCAGAAGTCCTTTACTCTGCCGAGTGGTAGCAGATTGTCAGCTTGCTTAGGAGCATGTGTGTGATGTACACAGACCTGTGCAGCATGTAGAAATGTGATATGAAGAGCCTTTCAGAAATGTGGAATTTCTAAGCCTCTTTCACTGTCAACAAATATGTTGCTGCCTGTCCTATCTTGCTACTTTTGTACTGTTCTCTGATTTCCATTCATATTCTCAAGCCCTACTCCTCAGAAAAAGAAATGTATGTGTATTTGGGGCAGCTGACCTATTTCGTATGGCAGTGTCCCCCTTGCAGTGGCACATACTAAAGCATACCAAAATGTGAAGTGAAACTCTGAAGTCATCAACCTGATGATGGTGACTGCTTTCACATCAGTAGTTTTGGTTGTCCATGTGCTTGATTCCTGTGCTTGTTAGAGAATGACGTAAAGGTGGGGTTTTGTTGAACTGAAAAGGAAAGAAATGTTTATTAAAAAAATAAATCTCCTAGTTTCTATAAATAAGTTATTCTCTAATTACTAAGTAGTTCCCCAGGGCCCTAGTGAAAAATGAAGCCCAATAGTCTAACTAGCAGAGACTGATGTATTGTTATCTATTTCTTCCTCTCCTTTCTTTACAGCTGTTTAACACTAGCTCTTCATGTTTGATCAAAGGTTTGTGTACAACTCAGGTTATTCTACTTAGCAGTCCAGTGATCAGCAACTGCCTTCTGGGACAACTGAATTCAAACATGTCATGCATACTAGTAGCATGCTGATAACTTCCCAATGACAGGATTCATGAAATATTTAAAAAGCAAAATGTTTTAGGTCAGGTATACGCTGACAGTAACTAGCTACTGTGCACTAAATTGGAAGAATGATTATGGTACCAATCAAAGGCAATGAACATCTTCATGTAGTCTGTGAATTCTTTTCTGCCCCAAGTCTCTGCATCTCTACGTTAGATGTCTCTGCATCTAATTTTGGTGTTTTGATTCTTGAGTACAACCCTAGCTGCAATGCCAGCATAAGCTCATTGGATTATATGTTACTGGAGCTGAAGTTCACCGTTGTGGTGGGTTGACCCTGGCTGGATGCCAGGTGCCCACCAAAGCTGCTCTATCACTCCCACTCCTCAGCTAGACAGGGGAGAGAAAATATAATGAAAAGCTCATGGGTCAAGACAAGGACAGGGAGAGATTTTCACCAGTTACTGTCATGGACAAAACAGACTGAACTTGCAGAAACTACTTCAATTTATTACCAATCAAATCAGAGCAGGGTAATGAGAAATAAAACCAAATCTTAAAACACCTTTCCCCCCACCCCTCCTTTCTTACCAGGCCTAACTTTACTCCCCATTTCTCTACCTCCTTCCCCAGCGCCGCACAGGCATGGGGAATAGGAGTCGCAGTCAGTTCATCACATGTTGCCTCCACCACTCCTTCCTTCTCAGGGGAGGACTCCTCACACTCTTCCCCTGCTCCAGCGTGGGGTCCCTCCCACAGGAAACAGTCCTCCATGAACTTCTCCAACGTGAGTCCTTCCCACAGGCTGCAGTTCTTTATGAACCACGCCAGCATGGGCCCCTTCCATGGGGTGCAGTCCTTCAGGAATAGACTGCTCCACTGTGGGTCCCCTGTGGGGTCACAAGTCCTGCCAGCAAACCTGCTCCGGCATGGGCTCCTCTCTCCACTGGTCCTGCAGGAGCCTGCTCCAGTGTACGCTTCCCATGGGGTCACAGCCTCCTTTGGGCATCCGCCTGCTCCAGCGTGGGGTCCTCCAGGGGCTGCAGGGGGATCTCTGCTGCACCATGGACCTCCATGGGCTGCAGGGGGACAGCCTGCATCACCATGGTCTTCATCATGGGCTGCAGGGGAATTGCTGCTCTGGCACCTGGAGCACCTTCTCCCCCTCCTTCTTCACTGACCTTGGTGTCTGCAGGGTTGTTGTTCTCACATATTCTCACTCCTCTATCTCTGGCTGCAATTGCACAGGTTTGCCCTTCTTAAATATGCTATCCCGGAGGAGCTGCCACCGTCCCTGATGGGCTCGGCCTTGGCCAGCAGCGGGTCTGTGTTGGAGCCAGCTGGTATTGGCTCTATCGGACATAGGGGAAGCTTCTAGCAGCTTCTCACAGAAGCCACCCCTGTAGGCCCCCCGCTACCAAAACCTTGCCACTTAAGCCCAATACAGTTGCTCATTCAGGAACTGGACTAGGCTTTTCCTTCCACTGATGTGTCTAGGATATGAAAAGCAGGGATTCATGGTGCAAACTGTGTGACAGCTTTAATTAGTACAAATGCTCCTCATTTGTGAACTCTGATGATGGAGGTCATAGCAGTGTAAACTGTCCCATACAGATCCTCTGCAGTCTTACCTTCACCTTAAACCTGCGAAATTACACAGGACTTTGTTGCATAGCAGTTACTTTGCCCTCTAGTTAGGCGACAAGGATGCATGTAAGCCTAACTGTGAATGATAAACAAAGATCAGTTTTGTTATATCCAAAATATATCCAATAGGTTAAACTGTGAGGTGTAAAACTTGAATCGAAGGCTGAAATCTGGCTCTGGAACAGATGCAGCACAACAACAACAAAATAAGAGGCTTTAATAATGACATGAATTTGAAATGAAAGGATTAGTTTGTTTTGCAACAAAAGCTAAGGGAAAGAAGTAACATGAAGCAAAACAAAATAATTTTGGGGGTGAGGAAAAAACCCTAAAGCTGTTTGGAGAAGTGGGGTTCTGAAGTTCAGCAAGGGCTGTAAAGATCAAGGTGGTAGTTGAAATATTGTGAAATATAATGAGGGACAGAGAACCGATTCTGTACTGTTTACTTATGTTGCCTTCATTTTCTTGATGTGCTAGATGAAAGACAGGTATGAAAATGGAGAAGTATGAAAATAAAATAAAAATAATAAGGAAAATTAGGGGGAAATAATGAAGAATGTTTCAGAAATTCTTTTGCTGCCCTTGTTTATTGCTGAATATTTAGGGATTCCCATGACGGCTCAAGGATTTAGATTCCTGACACAAACTGTAAATGTTTAACTTCCTTAAGTGACAATGTTAAAGGAGTTTTACTTGGGGTTCTGTCTCTTTTGCTTAAGGTATGGTAGCTGCTGTTGGCACTACTTAGGGAATGGCGAAGATTTGTCTTTGTTTACAAAGGTCATGCTGGGACTATTATCACTATCATTTAATACCTGATGACGGACTTGGATTTTAACCTGGTCATAGATCTATTATACAGCTGTTGCTCACCAGAATTCTAGTGCCTATTTACAAGGCAGAGTCGCAGAAGAAGCATGCAGCCAGCCATTGTTTGTAGTCTCTCTGCTTTTGAAGTTTCTTCTTGCACGAAGAGAAATAGTTGCAGAGTTTCTCAGTGATTTATGCTCAGACATTTTTCATCTTGGAACTCCTGAGAATTGTTTTAGCACTATCACACCTCCATGATTCATTTTTCTCTGGGAAGTCATTTCTAGAAGGCCAAATTGCTGGGCAAAGACGTATTAGGAGAAGGGAGGTGTTAGTGATGAAAGAAATAGTAACATTTGTTTCCTGATATAGATAGTGCTTTAACTGTAATTCTTAGTGATAGACCAATTTCAAATTCTGGTTATCTTCCAGTTCTCTAGGGGATAAGAGATCCAGTTCTGTAAAATATAACAAGTATGTGGTATCTTTATTGTGTATTATTTAAGTTTTCTCATGTGCTCTAGGACTTCAGTGAACTGTGGTTTTAAGTTTTCCAGTTGGGTTTACATCTGCTATGTACTACATTAGAACATGACAGACAGGCCGTGTTTGTGCGCCAAAAGACTGCTTGGTGGTTTAGACACAAGACAGGAATTTTATTGCTGAAATTTGTTTTCTGGGATATATGTCCAGAAAAGAATTTGCTAGAGGGAGAAGGTGCCATAGCTATTCCATTTGTAGTCTGACCAAAAATTATGAAATAGGCAGGGCCCTATTGTGTATTGAACTCATCTTGATGGAGAAAGTACTCAAAGAAGAAATAGAATTATATAATGTAATTACTTCTGTTTGACCCCAGAGTTATGAAGCTCACTGGCTTCATCCTTGTTTAATTTAGTTGTGGCAAAAAGCAATTGCATAGACCTGATTCCCATTTTTATCAAGGCTATTATTCTGATAGAGATTCTTACTGACTTTTTGTAATGCTGAAATAGAATAAAGGAGTCTCAGCAGAAATGAATGTTAAAGCTTTGGCAATGTATGTTTCTGCTATGCATTGCAATGAAGATATACATATTTTTAGAGTTACTTTTATTAGCAATAAAGGTTATACACAAGCAGTAGTTCAGTGGAAAAATGGAAGCATGGATTTTAGACACAATGGTCTACCACTTAACACACATGGTGAACACTTGGGGCACAACAGTCTTGGGTTGGCTTTTTTCAGTTGAAATTAATCCTGAGTCATTATAAGTACTGGCAGACTTGCATGCAGTAAAAGCTAATGATTCCCAAATATTAAAATTGAGGTTATAAATAAGAAATTTTCTTGCTGTGGTTTAAATACTAGTCCATGCCTTAGTCATTATTGACCTGGAGAGTGACACTGTTGTTAATTATGTAATTGGCACACCTTGGATATTTTGTCTTGGTGCCAGTTCTTTTGAAAATGTGGGTGCTCAATCAGGTCCTTAAATAGAAAATCCATTGAATATCCAGAAAAATCTGGTTTTATCATTAACAGAAATAGTATAGCTAAAACTTGCTTTTTAAATTCCAATAAATCTTTAGTCTCTTACCTTCTTTTGACCTCCTAGGAAAACTGATGAAGGGATTCTATAGCAATACTATTGTAGCTGATAATTTAAGAGAATGTCTTTATTTTCTGTAGAGCCTACTACTGACAATATTCAGAACAGATGGCCCTGTGGTTCAGATCAATAGATATTTTCTTTTAGTGCTGATTTAGCTTTGACTGGAAAGGAAAGCAGTTAAGTCATGCGTGGAGAATTTGTAAGTGTGCATATATGTACTCATGGAGACGGCAGTTAGATGACCCACTTCTCATGGTAGTACTGAAATAGCAACATGTTTCAAGTAAGTATCAAATGCCATCCAAACAGTTACCATAGTAATGATAAAAGAAATTTAATTTCAGTCAATCAAATCAATATTCAGTTGATCCAGTTAATTTCCACAAAGGTATTGTACACTCATTTCATACCAGCATTTGATGATATTCAAGCACAGATTTTCTAGAGTTGGCCAACAATTTTTTTTTCTTCTTCTTTAAAGCATTTTTTGTGAAAATACCATTGTTGAACATTGGCCAATTGCACTGTTACTTTCAGACAATGTTCAATATTTATTAGTTTTCTATATCTTTATGAAGATAGATATCAAGTCAGCGGGAAGAGACGTCTCTAAGAATCCTGATTAGGGAAGAGTTACAACCTGACCTCATTTCTTTGGAGGGAACAAGAGCACAGGACTCAATTGGCAGTTGAGCATCTCTTGTTTTCTGATGTTTGAGAATACTGTCATGTACAGATAAATGGACAAATTCGAACTGATTTGTTCAAGATTTCCCTGGAAACTTTGTGTATAATCTTGGTTACCCTTCTGTTCTTAAGCTTACATATTCATCTTCCTTGTGAAATGTATAGCTTGCGCACACTATGTGGATTTGAATATCCTCTGTTGAGGATAAAGACAGTGCCTGCAAGCATAATGTGTTAGAGATGGCAAGAAGATGGATCTGCTGTCTATGCAGTTTTTTGCTCCCCCTGCCCACTCAAATCTTTCCTGGCCATTATTCTGTTATTACAGGATGATAATGAACAAGGTATTTGGCCAGCAGTTGTGTTATTCCACAGTGCCAGTGTCTTACCAGTGATATATCTATTTTTTCTCCTCCATCTTATTTAAAGATCTTAAGCATCCAAACTTGTTAACCCAACCAGCATCTATTACCAGAGTTTCACAGAAAACTGACTGAAATGGAGTGGCCGTGTTCAGTTATATGTTTATTTCAGAAGGGGAAAAAAAAAAATGATAGTGCTTCCAGTATAGTTTTTAACACAATTTGTCCAAAATCCTGGTGCTCTTTTATACTGGCTGTTTTTCTCCATTGTCTTGGATATCCTGGTCCATGTAAAAGGATGAACTTCCTTAGAGCCTAAAAGAAAATAAGATCCAAGTCTGATGTCAGCCAGAGTCTGGCAGTCAACAGACTGTTCACAAAGCTCTTTTGCAACAATGAATAATGTATACATTATTAAGGGCAAAGGGGTTGTATTTGGGGAATTAAAGCAGTAGGCTACAACTATTGCAATTATAGCCTAAAGCCAAGGTCCTGCTTTTTCCAGGTTCTACAGTAGTGTTCAGTACTTCAGGGTTATGCAACTCATCACTGGGTCTTGGCTTGCATTTACATTAAGCTAGTAGTAAACAGTAATAAGAATGGGATTTGATTCAATTTTTTAGGCTTTTTTTTTTTTTTTTTTTGTCACCTGATTTTTAATAGAAAAGCTTACAGAGCTTTAGAAAAAGAAGCTGTGGGATACTGCATCCCATTTGGCAGCACTTCTGTTTTCTCCTATGTACTTCCAGATTCCTAAAAGGGCCAAGTGTATCCTGGTACAGCACCAGTCCTGTAATTGTCTCATATGATGATGAATCCATGCCTGTAAAGTTGATGATTACAATCCCTCTGAATTACTTCAGTTCTTAATGTTGCTTATGTGGATAAGCACTGAGTGATTATTGAGTAGCCCTGTCTCGCCTGAAAGACCAGAAATGTAGGTCTTAATGAAATATAAAGAAAGATAATTCATGAACTTCAGCAGACTGCAGGATCTTTCCTTGAGAAGTGACAGCTGGAAGGTAGGGCCACTTTGAGTGGTGTCCTTGAAGATGACACAACAAGGGATAAAGATATGCCATTAACTGAGGAAAATAATGAGTTCTTTCTTTTTTATGTTGAGTCACACAGGTGTTGAGAAAGGCACGGGCTTGCTGAAGTATCACAATGTGTTAGTATACTCCTTTAAAAATAGTGGATTTTGTTAATGGTTGCTACTAATGGTAAACATTTATTTCCACTTTAAAAAGGAATGCTATTGCTGCTGTCTTCAGAATGTCCTTGAGTAAATTTTTAGTGTGACTTTAATCAAATGTCATTTTAACTCTAGTCCTATTCTGCAAATCTCTAGTGAAATTCTATTAATTTTCAATTAAACTTCAAGTAAACTAATTAGCATTTTCATTTCTATGGAGCAACAAAGGCAGAATCTGTAATGAGTCTATCCAGTTGTTCACAGAGGAATAAATGGTCTGGATAGATTTCTCCAGTGTATCTTTCTGTGAAACTTTGTCAAGTATATTACCTTTATCATTTTTCCTCTGCTTTACGCTCCAAATTGGATTTCTTGTGGTATGCAAAACTGTATTTGGCCACTTCTTTCCCTAAGCTGTATTCCAGTATTCTTTCTGCCATTATTGCAAATCTTTAATGTTGTACTAGTGTGTCTTTACCAAAGTCAAAATGGTGTCTAGCTGAGGCAGGCACTGTAAAACCCATCTTGTCCTGAACAACTTCAGGTTGTTGTTTCACAGAGGGTAGGAGAAAGAATTTTACCTTTTTATTCTAAATACGTGAATAGAAGTGTCTGAATTATCTCACAGCTGGAAACGGACTCAGACCCAGATCGTTTCTGTCTCCATCTCATATTTCATCCTCTCTTCCACTTCCTCTTATTGCTACCTCCTCCTCATAGATAGACGTGATCCCTGCCCTGAAGAGCTTCATTATAAAGAATATATAGTCCCTGAGAGGAAATCCTGGAGTTCTTCCAGAGTGGGTATGGTATCATAAACTTTCATCATTACTTCAAGCTTGCAGCTGTCTGTAGTGGTCTGCCTTTCCTTTTAATGTTGTGTTAATGTAATTTCTGGGTGCTGTGGTCCCCTAGCCTTGCTTGTGCCAGCTCCAGTGCTTCTCTGACCGTGTGTAGAGCTGTTGTAGGTCAGTAAGCTTAGCAGAAAGCTAATTAATTTTTTTGGTTGGGTTAGTTTTGGGACACGTTAGCTGGATGAAATGGATCCTCTTGAGCCACCATGGAACTGCAGCTCAAGTCAGCATTGTAGCCAAGCTGTAGTTATGCTTCAGCTCAAGTCAGCATTGTAGCCAAGCTGTAGTTATGCTTCAGCTCAAGTCAGCATTGTAGCCAAGCTGTAGTTATGCTTATCTCTTCCAATATCCTTTAAACTTGAAAGTGTGAGAGAGACTCGCCCTGGCTAAGTTTCATATGAACATAAACAGTTGAGTCAAGAAGCTGGTCTGCTGAGGTTCCCTTGGTAGATGAGCGAGGACTGTGCTCTCCAAGGGACATTTAGAGCACCTCAGGTAGTACGTACCTACTGTGAAATCCTAATGACAGAGCTAGTCTCACTGAGTGAAGAGGATATCCAGGGAGCCCAGCCACCTAATTAAAATAATAAAGTTATTTCTGTTTACAGCAAAGAGATTTACCTCAACCAAATATAAACCAGACAGCCCTGGGCTTGCAGAAGCATGAGCAGCTCTGACCACTAGCCATGACCACAGAAAAGAAGCCCATCTCTTGCACAGCTGGCACTAGTTAAGCCAGTGATAGGCCAAAGCCATTAATTTCTGGCCCTGTTTTCAAGGATGCTTTAGTTTTAAAGGAAACAGACCAAAGGTTTTGCTTTTAACCAAAACCAGCCTTAGTCTCTGTTAAATCTGGCCCCCCCGGTGATGTCTTGTTTCTTCCTGCACTAGTGCTCTGCCTTCCCTCTGCAGCCACAGCACCCCCCCAGAGGACCCTTCATGCACAGGACTCCGCTCTTTTTCAGGAGCCTCCTCACAGAGATGATTTTTGGTTGTTTTTTTTCCCCCTGCTGACTGTGTAGGAATAACACTTTCCATGCTGTTTTCCTCTTTGCCAGACCGCAGTGCCCGGAGGTTGCCCTCGCCTCAAAGAACTAGCATTGGCTTGTAAACACTTTACTCTGTTGTTTTTGTATTATTTTCCTGGTTATATGAACAAACTGGGTTTCCCCAGCTGTCAGAAAAGCATGAGTACACAGCATACGCTTTTGTAATAAAGCTGTTGTCTCCAGCAGAAGCTGACATAGAACACGTTTGCCTCCATAAATTTGGATGCTTCAAGGCAGTGTGCAGCGTTCAGAAGCAGCCGCGTCTCAAGACAAATCCCTAATTAAGGAACCCTTGACTGTTTTCCAAAGCATTTACGAGTTGGGAAGGGGAGAAGGTATAATGTTGGGTATGTTTTGACAAGATTTACAAATGCATGGCAAGAGCACCTCTGCTGTGTATCTGTTGCTTTGGCGTGTCAGACCACTTGCAGTGAGATTTTTGCATCCAGTGCTAGATGTAATGCCTGACAGCATCTGTATCTAATGTGTGAATGAGCCTTATTCACCTGAAGAATGGATAAAGGGTTAAGTTACCAGACTTAAAAATTGGGAAGCCTTGCAGCTGGAGCTGGTTGTAGTGCCTGTGAAAGCAGCTCCCATGCCACCGGTGTGGGAGGCAGGCTCCTTCCCTGTGCTAAAGGATAGTGGCTCGGGCTGCTCTTGCTTCGCTTGGCTGGCTGGTTTATATTTGGTGAGGATAAATCTCTTTTTTGTGAGGAGTCGCTGCCTTCTGCTTTTGTGGAAAGCCTGATTCTCGGGGCCCGGGAGCTGCTGGGCTGTGCGGGGCCTTCGTCGGGTTTTGCTCCGACCTCTGTGGGACAGTTGGTGGCAGCACCTGAACAGGAGAGAGGAAACCTGCAAACGGTATTTCCTGACGCCTGGGACCAGAGTATTGCCTTTCGGTAGTCTGCACCGGGTGTGATTAGCAGGGCTTTGCTAGCGGTGCGGGGCTGCAGAGGCGGCCTGCGTGGGACGCCCGAGCTGGTTGCAGCCGCTTCCAGCCGGCCCAGCAGCAGACAAAATGGACGCGCTGTACATGGCGGCTCTGCAAAAACAGGCCTGAGGCGGGTCAGGAGGCGCCCGGGCAGGGGACACACAAGGCGAGGCTGGAGGGGGAGAAGGAGGCAGAAGTGGAGATACAGGAGGAGATACCGGAGGGAGGCACAAAGGGTGAGCTGTTGGGAGTGAAGCTGAGGATTCGCTTGCTTGGTTGATCAATCAAGCGTTTGCTTGTTTCTTGGTTGTCTTTGTTTCTCAATCCCACAGCCAGTAATTAAAAGTTTATGCTAATTGGCAGTAAATTAAGTAAAATTAGCTGGCTTGAGACAGTTTTTGCCTGTGACACTAGACTTGTATCCAAAGATGGAGAACAATGTTGTGCCAAATACCCCTCTGAGATTTTACTGTTTGCAGGTGTAAAGATAAAAGTTTTCAAAAGCTCCTAAACAAGTCTCAGTGGTATGTGCAGGTTCTTAAGGCACTCAACTCTTTAAAATTTTATTTGTCTATGCTATCAAGAACCTAAATACTCATAAACAGCAAAATGTTTGTGTCTCAGGAGAAGTCCTCACTGTGTTTTGTTGAGCCAGGCCATAACTGAAAGGAATGGCATTTGACTGACATGGCGTTCGGCCCTTTCTCATTACAGCACGTGCAGACCAGCAGAGCAGTTAAAAGTGGTCATAACTTGTAGAAACAGGAGAAATCACGTTAAAATAAATAAAGCAAAAAACGCGTGTGTTTGGGCAAGAGGGTTTTTTTACAGTATTGTTTTGTTATTTAAGGGAAGAACAGCGGGGAGGAGAAAATCCAGACTTCCTTTTACTATTGCAGCAGCAAAAAGATGTAATCCAGCCAAGAGGTTAGGTGGATTACCAGAGGAAGTACAGCAATTTCTTGGCCAGATGACTGTCTTGAAGCTTGAAAAGCAAAACCAGAGAGTAACGAAAACACTTGATTGAGTCTTTCTGATATCCAAGGCAAAAGGATGCACTGAAACGTAAAGCAGTGTGTGGCAATGACACATGCGCTCTGGTGTTGCGGGGATGTGACTGACTGCTAACGAGCTAACAGTCACTGTGTTATTCCACAGGCTGTAAGTGAAAGTCTTCCTGTTCAGTACCTATGCCTTGGGGCAGGCATCCAAATGACGCGGGAGTGGGCAACATGACAATTAGTGAGCTATTCTAGGCAGGTAATACATGCTGAGCATAATAAAATCGAATCCCCATCTTGGAGGTTATGTGAGTCTTTCTGAGGACTCCATTCCTCAGGTAGCAAATCAGTTTTAAGAGATCAATCAAAGCACTTAAAAATTTCTTTCTACTGTTATCAAAACTATTAAATAACCTGATGAGACAAAAGGTAGAACATGTTGAGCTACAGGCTGAGGTTTTAAGGTACACAGTTCTTCAACATTTCATATTGCTTTTGCCCACATAACTGTGTTAGTCTAAGTTCAATCTCACTGAAGCAAAAGACTGAGTTATGCCACTGTGAATGAGAACTGCATCCTTCTTTAAGAAAGAAGTTCTGTGCAAATCCTTTTTCATTTTCTTTTGACTTTTTTTGCATCAAAAAGGCCTATGCAAGGTTATTAATGCTACAGGTGATAGGATTGACCTTAAAGCCATTCTCAATTCTAAATTACTTTTGGGTCACATTTCTTTGTATGATACAGGTTAAGCTTGAAAGAAGTTGGTCTTGGTTGTGTTTCTTTTGGTTTTTTTTGTTTTTTTTTTTTTTTTTTTGTTTGTTTGCTTAGAATTCCTAAGCACTTAGCTCATTTTCTGCCTGACAAATCTTAGTTGTTAAGAACAGAATGATGTCTTCTATGAACCTAAAGAATTTTTGAAAATCTTAATAAGTTACCATTCTTTTAATAATAATAATATAATATGCAATATTATATTGTGTGATATGAAAATATGGAAATTGAGGATATTGTGGGAAAATTGGGACAACCCTAAGGTGTTCTCCTATACTTACTTTTGGGGTTATATTCTAAGGGTTTGGAAGTAAGAGATACCTCTTTGGTTTAGATTTTAAGTAAACAGCACATCTAGATGCATTTCAGTGCTGCCCCTGAGATATTGATTCTCCTGACTTGTCTGTAGTCAGCTCATTTTTATTAGACTGGAGTTGGTGCATGATGCTACACTTTGGCTGTAGTCACAATTCATGCTTATTTTGTCCTGCAGTAGGTGTTGACAGAAGGTGCGTTGCAAGAGAGGACTGGGCTCTGGGTGGCTTTTGCATTTTAGCAGCTGAGCCAACATGCCTTATATTTTAGATTATCTATGTAGTGAAGTGTTTTAAAGTGATGGCCTTGAGCATACTAACAGCATTGCTGTGACCTCCAGTATTTGGAACTATTGATAATAATAATAATTTGGGAGTTACTTTGTGGTCCCCTGATGAAAGCGAATGTGTAATTAGATATTTGAATTAATTATGTTGCACTTGAGTTAACTGAGATGCCAAAAGGCTAAATGAGTCTCCTGGGGACTCATGAGAAGTTGGTGGCAGAGCTGAAAATAAAACATAAATATTTTCACTTTCATGCCTTCCCTTAGCCATAGACAAGACTGGTAATTGCTTTTACTTTACCTTTTTTTAAGGAGGGGCCATGTGTTGCAAAATACAGGCTAGGCAAAATGCCAAACCTTGAAAAAAGAACAGCTTTGCATAAGCAGTATTTGCTTTAGGTTGTTCTCACTGTTCTTCTGTCTGTCTGCCACAGGCTGAGAGGGGATGCTTTTCAATGGAAAATGTACAGTGCGGTCCAAGCGCTGAAGAGCCTTCTGAGAGCTCCATTTGCAAATTCTTTGTTGAAGGTAAGTTATATAAACACACTTCTCAAAATCAATTTATATAATTGAGGCGACCAATTAGAGGAAACATCCTAGCGACAAAGTATTGTAATTATAGAAATCAGCCAGTCAACTAATTGAAGTAACAATCTATCAACAAAATTTATATATTTAAACACCATGCTACATACTGTAATTACAAGGGTAAAGCTGGTGAAATGTTGTCTTCCCCTTTGCAAGGGGAAAAAAGTAAGTGGAAGTCTGAACTTTTTAAGGCTTTGTTTTTGGAAGCTGTGTAAAGGTAAGTTCGTGTCATGCTTTTATTGCCACTTAAAGCGGTCAGCTGTAGAGAAAAACTCTTTGAATATTGGGTGAGATCCAGTGAACTCTTTGGAAGGGAATTTTTGTTTGGTTTGTGGTCCAGTAAGAATTCTTGTGGCATGAGTTTGAATAGGTTGTGACAAGTGTGTCTTATGTTGATGTACAATGTTTTTCCCCAGATGTACTTGGAATACTATTTTCTGAGCAGCAGTAATCATAGTTAATTATTATTAAAATTAGTCTTTATTAATTATTACTGTAATTGATCATTTTGAGTAAATAAACTCTTGATTTGCATTCATGCAGAGGTTTTTTTGTGCTTATCCCTAACACAAGCTAAAATGAGTGGGAACAGAGGTAGTTCTGCTTAGCTACAGTTATTTTTGACACAGTGTGTAATTACATCTATAATTCCATTTAGTACAGTGCAAATGCAGTAAATGAGACTAAGTATAGACATGACTTCCCTTGTACAAGTATCTCAACCTTCTGACACAGTCATGGTAGCTGGAATGTAAGAGATGGAGTTTTTATTCTTCCAGGTTTGTGCCCTACTCTGTAAGTAGGCCCATCAAGAACATTTAGCCCATTTGCACAATAAACAGCATTACTGATTTAAATAAGGGTGGAAAAGTGAAGGAAGAACACTGGTACTTTACTTCGGGACTGCAAAGCATTTCTCCATGGGAATGCTGGGAAAGAAATACCCCTTGCTGCAATGTTAACAGAAACTGTGATGCTAATAATGCCCTATGTAAAGACTTTGCAAAAAACTGATGGTATAAACAGCAGAGAAGTAACAAAAGCATGTGGGGACTTGTTCAGGTTCCCAGCAGCTAGAATTTTTATTATCTTTACAACACATACCAAGACAGTATCAAAGACAATGCCAAGACACAGTCACCATGATAAAGCATTTAAAACATGTTATTTTCTTGAAAAACAGTAACAAAGAGAGAAGAGATTATGAACTTCAAAGAGCTGTCTTTAAGCTAGGAATATTTATACATAAGCTGTGAGAAAACTATTGGCCCCTTGCTAACACAGGAGCAATCTTCACTTGAGCCAAGTCTCTAAATGAAAGCCAGAGCAATAGCCAGCCCTGAAACTTTGCATTGAGTTGTGGCAATTAGATGGCTGGGATGGCACCAATGTCAAACATCATTCATGCAGTAAAGGTATGCATGCATGCAACAGTTGTTTCAGATTCTGTTGGTACATTTGCTTTGCTCTCTAGATACGTGTGTCACAGTTACAAGCACCAATAACTGAGGTTATTTTGAAAGACTTCAGAGAAGCGCAGGTAAACTGAGGTGGTTCATTCCCTAGATGTTTCTCATTCTTCTGTAGGAAACTGCCATTAAATGAAGGAAAGGTTAGCAAATTGATGGCTAGGATAGGTGATGTCATTCTTGCTTCACGAAAGGAGAGCAGTTAGGAGGAATTCAGCAAGTAGCTGAGACTAGGGCAGTGGTGGATCAGATTAGAAATGTAAGGATAGCTCCAGACTGTTGTTCTGTTGTTCAGCCACAGCCTATGTGTAACACTGGTGCCTTTGGAGTCTTTAAAAATCAAAACAGAAATTGGGTTTTTTTCTTTTCCTTTGGTGTTTGGTTTTTTTTTTTTTTTTTTTTTTTTTTTTCAGTTTTGCGTGCCTGGAGCATTATATATTGAGAATGTAGTGGGTGGACAAGTCCATTCTGGGTGTTTTATAGGATAACATATCTTGCCATGTGATTTGGCAAGAAGCAGGTTAAATACCTTCAAAATACTGTCTGCTAAGCAGCTTTCCTCATGGCTTCGAAGTTACGTGGTTAGTTTTTGGGGGGAGGAGATTCTGGCAAGGGGTGGGCATGAATTGTTTTTAGTCATTGAATGCCTGATTGAATGTGCTAGAAGGTGTCAGTTTTAGGCAGGGTTTTTTCTGTAATTCTGCAAACATTTGTGCAAAGCAAAAACTATTCAATATATAATCTCCTAAGGAACTGAAAACCAAAGTAAAACATAGCATTCTTTGATTAACTTTTTCAATGGAAACAGAATTAGGCCACTGCCCAACACTTTTGCTTATTATTTTATTTAAGACTTCTGAGCTAATTTTACTGACCTTATTCAGTATCTCATTTCATAACCAGTTCCATTTAAATCAGTAGTAGAGTATGGGTGTTTAAAATTTTTCTGATATATTTCTTAGTCTTGAAACATTCACATCATAATTCTCTTTGTCCTTGTATTTAGTACATGCAAAGTTGTCATGAAAATATATTGGACCTTTTGAGTGATTCTTTGCTAAACCATTCTCCTTGCATTCCCTGGCACAATTTGGCTTGCTCTCCTCTTTGTGATAAGATTCATAGTTGGAAACTTTTTTGTGGTCTATGTATTTATTTTACCCTCACCATTTTTCATATGTATCTGCAGAGAGGAATGGGCAATGTGTAGCCATTCAGCCAAAGGCTGAATCTTATTTTAGTAAGAGTTATGCAAACACATTTAACTTGTTTACTGAACAAACATATATTCACAAAGCTTTGAGTTACACTGTTGACTTCTACTACAATGTAAAATGGAAATGAATACAGGGATAGAAGTGGGAGAATAAAAAAAAGAGGGATGATAAAAGTACTGTTTTTTCTCTTAAGAATAAGCTGTTTTATACTCGTCCACAAACCCCTTCTTTCTTGGTAATATATATTTAGAATGATTTAAGAATACTTGCAGGATTTCTGAAGCTATGCACTTTTTGTAGGGCTTTGGATAAATGAAATACTATCTTCGTTATTGTCCTCCATTATTGTACTATCTGAGCAACTCTTAATCTTTAAAGTACTTACTCTGACAACACCCCTGTGAGTTGGGGAAGTTCTATTATCCTTTTCACAAGTGAAGAACTAAGGAACAAAGAAGCTCAGAATGAGACTTTCTTTTTAGGCTCCTTGCCTTGATTTGAGTGAGAGCTATGTTATCTAAGAGTCTTCTCTGTTTGCATTTATGTTCGTTAGTGGTACAGTACTAATTGTGGCAACATCTAAATTCCTTTAAAAAAAACAAAACAATAAAAATTAGGAAGGCCAGTGAGTAGGGAATGTTTTGGGTACAGTCAGTGAAAGTGAAATTATTTGTTTTTAATACATGGTATGAATTAATCCTTCTTTGCAAAAGTTAAATAGAGTCTGAATTGCTTTTTAGAGAAACTAAGTGGGAGTTAAGGGGATTATATGATTTGATGCCTGGGATAGCACGTTGACATGTTAGCTTTGTGTAGGAACTGGGACAAAAAAAGCTCACTCCTCTTGTACCCAGACGTAGTAAATCAATCTGTGATCAACCAGACTGCCTAAAGATGGCTACGATTTGTTGGGCTGGTGACACAAATTGAGTCTCCATTTATGTGAGTGTTCCCTGGAAGCAGAACTTGAATGGTTTGGGTTGCCCGCCTGTAAACACGGCTTACAAAGCTGCTGGAATGCAAGTGCAGCCACCAGCCTTTTCTTTTCCCCAGCAGAGCTGGGACGTCTTTAAAACACCTATACAAATATGTTAGTTTTTTTCTCCTACCTTTGTCTGTCATATAAGAAATCATACTTGAAATCAGGGCTCCTTCAGGAATGTATAATCAAATTATAACTAATAAACTGTGTGGCTTATGGTTTTCATTATACATAGTTTGAACTTTATGATTTTTTTGACCCAGAAACAGGAAAGCCTATAGCAATGCCTGAAGTCTTAGTGCAGTGCATTACTTCAGAGTCCCAGGAAGACTTTTTTTTTCCCCAGGTCAGCAAATGTTTGTAGGTTTGATAGATATTCTCAATTATGTTTCCAAAATTAAATTATGAGTGTGAAAGGGGCAGAATACACTCTTAAGTCTTTGGGGGATTCAACTGTGTAGTCCCAGAGCCGTTTCTGAAAGGAGGTGGTTGTAAGAATCAGGGAAAGAAAAAAAGCCTTATTACTTGCACTAGCAGTATGGATGAAGGCTGATGTAGAGTGCATGTTGCATGTATTTGTAGGTATATTCATGTTGACTGAAAATGTTTTGTCAGTGTGTCTTTTTTAAAATACAGTTTTTCATCAAAATGTGACTTCTCAAGGGAAATGACTTCTTATAAACATGGTTTGGTTTACTTCAATATGAAGAAAAATTCCCTATTTACAGCATACAGACACCGTCCCTACAGTACCATTTTGTCTTATGTGTGTCTAGTGAGTGTGGGACTGACTGAGACTCAGAACTCTGATTTCTACTGCAACCGATGCTAGGGGTCTACTTCAAGATGTTGATCAAGTAAAATAACTTGGTTTTATTTTCATATTTATTCAGTGGAAAAAATAAAATTAATTTCTTTAGTTGCTTTGAGATTCACTAATAAATGTTGTGTCCATTGGCTATTTATATTTATATATTTATAATACCTATAATATGGTGAATAATTTGCAGGGACTAGATAACAAATTACACTGATTATTTTATGGGTGAAATTTTTTCAAGGGATTCTGAGAAGGCTAAGCATCAGATTGCCATGCAGTTTCTGTCATAATTGGATACTTTATCTTACATAAGAAACCTGCATTGCCATGCACAAAACTTCTTTTTTTGGTTTTTTTTTTTTTTTAGAGATGAGATGTCATGGAAAAGGTCTCCTGTAGGTCAGTCAAACTGTGTAGGATGACTTACTTCTTTTTTTGGTGGTGAGACTATTTTGTGTATGCATACCTGTATGTTGAGTAGGTAATGTTATATCCTAGTTAGCAGTCAGAGAAAGATGCTGATACTGAAAGACTTGTTTTATTTTGTGGGGTTTTCCTTGAGTTTTAGATCAATCTAATTCTAGGAGGGAGGGGAAACCAAGCTGCTTGTGCCTAAGAAAAGGAAAAAGGCTAGTGATATCAGCTGTTCTTTATCAGTGGAGATAAGAGGATGGTCTTCACTCTTATCCATTCAGTTTCTGTCTAATTTGCAGCCTGTTTCCTGGTGCTGAAACCCAGCCTTCTCCTTTACAGCCTATGGCAAAAACCCAAACAGTTCTCTTTTTCCACTCTAGTTGTATTTTTGTTCTTGCCACTTTCCTCTGGACTTTTTTCAGTTGATGTTTATCTTTTATTGGTCTGTATTTGTCCAAGGCAAGTGCAGTTCTGTAGCCAGGTTCTTACTGGTGCTGGACAGAGTTGTCTCTTGTCTCTTCAGTTTTTTTGTAGTAAGGATCTTTCAACATGGAAGAACTTTAAAGAGAAAGTCCTTGGTCTGTGAAACTTAGGACACCCTTAAGTTAATCAGAGCTTCCAAGAGCCTTTGTTCTTTTTAATATTTTAGCTTTATGTATTATGAAGATTACTTTTTTTCTTCCTGTGTTTTTAATGCAGCAGGAGGAAAAGAAATAAAATATGGTCTTTCTAAATAAAATTGTAGCAATTGAAATCTACAATATTTGGTGTGAGTCACAATCTAGTTTCAAGTAGTGCGAGCCATGGTCTGAAGTTGAAGTACTATATTGGTTTTAAACCAGCTAGTGTCTTATGCAAAGATGACTCAAATGGAAGTAAAGCAACACAGTTAAGGAATACAGTTTTAACAGCAAAAGGTGGTTTTTATGAGGATTTATTTTACATTCCTAACACTTAGCATACTGCTCAGTAGTGCAGATCATTTTGGCACTTTGAAGTTCGACTAAAGGTACAGATTTTCAGAAACAAGGGTGTGTTGTGTGACAATAGGCTGCAATTAAAACCTTGGATATTGAAGGGTAAATAAGAGCTGGTTTTGGGCATCGAAAGAGTGCACTAAGTATGCCTACTATTTAAAGCTCTGTAGTGCTTTTTGCTATATTCACTGATTAGATGAAACAGAGCTGTATAACACAATGACTAAGGAGGCAGCCTATTTGGTACTTCAACTAGAGTTTTCTAAATGAAGTTATTTCTAGGCTGTTCATGGACCATGGTACGATTACCTTCCAAGGACAAAATAAAACATCTTGAGTGTTTCAGGCAGCATCTTTGATACTACTGTGGCCAGGAAGTCTCATAATAAAATGTTTTACCTAAAACAAGAGACAAGGGGGAAACACCCAGAGACTAAGCCACCACTACAGGATCTTTCTTTGAGAAAAGGCACCATATTTTGGATTGTTTGCAACTGTATTTGTGTTCACAAGGTCAGTCTTAGGTTTAACAGGAGCTGCAAATGCTCAATGTTGAGAAGAGAGTTTGGAAAGCAGTTTGAAATGCATAGGAGCAACTGTATCAAACCCAGTAATATATGAGCATGGCCGTTACTGCTCTTTGAAACATTTTCAATTGAATGAAACTTTCCAAAACCACCACCCATAGAGTAATGAACAGAACTAATAAACCATTTTGCCTAAGCTTCTGTATGCAGCACCTGAATTTGAAGTTGCATGGTAATATGCTTGGAGGCACATTTTGGGAAGTTATACTGACTATGGAAACATAGTAAAGCTTTTAAGCTCTGGGTGTTCATAAGTTTTCCCCTTGTCTCTTTGTTCTGGCAGTAGCCATTTACAACTGCCTTTTTTAGCCACAGGAAATCCCTTCTCTTGAACTGAAGAGGTATGTGAAATGTATTCCCTCTAAAGGCAACATCTGTGCTGCTTTGTGAATCATCAGCCAGAAAGGGTGCTGTATATGCTAATCAGCCTAACCATGTTAATGGTAAGGAATGATAATTATTTTCAGGTGGAAGTAGGTGCTGTTTGACACCTAGGGAAGTAAAATTGAGACCATAAATTATTGCAGACATCTGCAAAGCTGTACTGCTACAAGTTGTCTTTTTCTTTCCGTTTAGCTGCTTGCCTGAGTGTGTTTAGATTTTAAAAACGGGGGGAAACCATGCACATCAATAAAGTCTTCAGTTAATCAGAATTTGATTACAATAAGAGCTCAGAAATCATCATACAGTGTTGTTAATTATTAGAAAGATGATGTTGTGTGTTGAAATAATTGCAGTAAACAGCCCAGCTGGAAAAAAAAAAGTTCATATTTTCAGCCACTAAACTGTATACTTTGAGTTTGTTTCTATCCTTTTCTGTTAATTGCTTCATTGCTAATTTATTTCTTGCTTTGTATTATGTAAATGCCTGACATTTACCACCTAGATAAATACATGATTGTCCTAGGAATTTTTTAGACACATGAGAAAACACTGGTCTTGGAAAGACTTCCTAAATCTCAGTGCCTCGTTTGTGTAGTTAACAGTATCCTTTGTATGTCTTGGCTACTTAAGGTACCATTTTTTCTGGCCTGTCTCTGTTTCAGGTGAAATCAGTTGGTCCTGGCCACACATTGGGTTAATTGCAGAGCCAGCAATTGACTCCCTGATCCTGAGAGTGTCTGTCTAGAGCTTTTGGAAAAAAACCATTTCTTTCAGAAATCTTTGGGCCCAGGTAATTTTGTCTGTCCTTACACTCAGTCTTCTCTCCACTTGTCTTCAGTTCAGGGTTGCTGGACTTCAAGATGATTAAAAATACTATTTACATACGAATCTTCTCCTCTTCAGTAAGTAACAAAGTTCTCTAATGGATTATAAATTTCTGCCTCATTTTACTAGTGCCTCAGTGTATAAGCCTCTGATATTGAGGTGAAACTATAATGTTCAGGCTAAAATTTTCCACCCCTCCTGAATTTTGACATAAACATGATCTACCAGGAGTGAGAAACTAATACAGTTGTTTGTTTTATAACTTCCTGCATGGACATTTTCCCCTTAAGCGAGATCACTGGGTAGAGCTTAAGTGCATTGAAAGATAAGCTGTTTCACACTAACTGTGACGTATGGGTGTGCACATAGAGCATTGCAAAGGATCTCCTGATAAGTAGGAATTTGTCATGGTAGCACAATGGCCTGTGAATGTCTTTCCGTGTTCTAATTTGACATCTTGAAATATGTTTAAGTAGTTTGTAACCCTCTTGTTCCCCTGCCAAGGGTTTGTAATGCAAATAAAAAATATGGACGGGGCGTGGGATGCTAGCAAGAAATTCAAAAGACAGGTTGAATTTATCATGACTTTGTGCAGTTTGCTTAAACTATGACTATATTGGAAGCTGTATTAGAGATACTTTCTTGCAGTGTGAGGATATGGACATTTTAGCTTTGAAGCTGGATGTAATACAGTTGTACTTTTACCTGGGTTGCCTGATGGAACCCCCCTGAGGCTGTGTAGTGTGTTAGCACCAGCAAAGTGTCATGGTGCTTGAACAACAGCAATTATGTCTGTATGGCACTGTTCCGTATTGAGACACCTGAAGTCAGTGGTGAGACTTGGGTAGAAGAAATATGTTTTTTCACCATTGTGATTCAGAATCCTCTTCATGTTAAGTAATAGATGGCAATATAAAATATTGAATCTGCTCATCTTTTATGTCCTTGGCAATAATAAAAGATCCCCTCTGTGTAATGTTAGAATGTTGAAATATACATTCAATATATCTCATAAATGAGTTAGTGGATTTTTGCTGGTCGTGAATTTCAGTTTGAAAAAATAGAAGAAAAAAATGAATTGTTTTTTTAAACCTTAAAATTTGATAGTCCAAGTAAATTTTAAATCCATGTATGCATCTGTAACTTGGATCAATAATTTAGTTAGTCCATTTCTAATATTAAAACAACATAGCCAGCATTTTTGAAGAAATGGAATGCTATTGATTTACACAGTAAGTACAATTAAAAAACCCAACAATTCAAATTTTATTAAGGTCTGTTTGAGCTGTTTTGAATGTGCATCCTCTTGGGTTACAAGGAATGAAAGTATAACTGATTATTGATGTAATTGTGTACTCATGTGTGCTGCTAAAAATCAGCTCAACTTTTCACTTTGAAAAGAAATTGTTCTAAATGGTAAAATGGTTTTAAGAGTTGCAATATACTCCACCAGGGATGGAGTAGTGAAGCACATTATTAATTGCATTTGCAGATGTCAAATTTAGTATGCTTTAGGTTGAATATTGGTAGTTGCCAAGTCTTAAATATGAGATTGTATGGCATCATAGCTAGTGCTGTGAACTGTAGCCTAAGATCTGGATTTGGTTTCCAGCTCTTCCGCAGAACTGCTGGGTGACCTAAGGGAAGCCATTCCCTAAATCTGTCCAAAAAGGAATTAAATGTTGCATAATAGCTGCAACAACTCTGAGCTTGAACTAAGAAAGAAATGAACCCATTTCATGAAGGGTATTGAGTGAAATCTTTAAGATCTTTCCAGAGTTGGTCCCAAAGGGGACTGAAATTCTTCATTGCTTGAGTAAAACTTTGAAGCCATGCAGGCTTCCCATACAGGTATTTCTTAAATTATAGTCATATTCTTTCATTGCAAGAGGAGTTCTTATGGTAGAATTTCATCTTAGTTTAGAATTGACCAACAGAGAGCTCCTTATTTGATCTCAATTTAAAACTTACCTTGAGATAACACTAGAGAGGTTAATTACCCCTCCCAAATATTAAGAGCAATGTAATGACTTGAAATAGATAGCATGATGATGTGACTTTTCCTTTAATAATAAAACAGACATGTTTTCATTAAGTGTAGGCAGAGAAACAAAATACTTCAGCTTTTGGCTAATATGTTGAAATTGTAAAAGGGACAATTGTGTGTGGCACAGTGCCTTTTATATGGTAAAATACAAATTTTTGCAACTACAGATCTGTGACTATAGGGAGAAAAATCAAGGTTTGGAGAGGTTGTCTGTATCCTTTTATTTTTCTACTAATCTGACCAATTCCTCATACCTACCGATCCATTCATCCTGCCCTTATCTCGAGGGCACTTAAGCTTTTGTTGTAATCCATATGGATAGCCATAAACTCATAAATTATGATTTTGCAGTAAGTGAAGTACTAGAAAAATATCCATCAGTCTGCAAGGTCCTTAGCTTCAGGCCTGAACCTGGGGTTTATTTTTTCAGTGAAACAGAATTTTATTAATAATATTCTGTTGCTCACTCTGCGTGTTAAGGTGTGTGGAGTAAACACGATCATACTTTAAGTCACAAATGCTTAAAGTCACACAAAATGACAAGCAGGTTTTTGGGAAGTGGACATCACTGCTTTAATATGAAAAATGTTCATAGGCTATAAAGAAGTAATTCCAGTTCAGATATAATCTGTGAAGGGCCTATTTAGTTTTTTGATTGCTAGGCCTACAGTAGGATTACACAGCAAAGCAGAGAGATTGTATTTGTCAAAAATGACGTATTTTTTCCAAGAAATCCATACTGCAGGAGGTATAGAAGAATCAACCTCATTTTCCACTACTGGAAAAACAGATTTATTAAGCATTTAGAGAAGTACTTATGTTATAAGGTTGGGAAGGACAGACCAATAGGCCAAACTGAAAGGTAGCTGAAAATGCATCTTTTTTGAAAAGGGTAACAAAAGCTTGCTAAGTAAGTATGCAAATGCTGTATGAGAGAATATTAGCATCCTGTGAGGCTAATCTGCAGCATTGATCTAAGACTCAAAGATGTTGAAAAGAAAGCTGCAACATTTACTGGGCTTTGGGTGGACTCCCCAGGACATTGTATTCCGAGTGGTAGAAATGCTGCTTCCCGATCGGATGTTCCCAATGTCCTATTGTGTAAACACAAAACCTAGCAAATTGAACAGGTGTGGATAATATAAAAATAGAGATAACTGTGGTTAGCAGAGAGAAAGGAAGGCTAAACAAGCAAACTAATAAGTACCAATAGAAATCCTCTATTAGCTAGGTGGATTATTCTGTAAGTCGGGGAAGACAAATGACTACCTAGAAAGGTGGTGGTGGGGTTAGTTTTGGTTTTGATTTTTTTTTTTTTTTAAACACGAGTTTGTCCTGTTGGAGTCTGAATTGCATTCCAGATGGGAGAGCTGGAAGTCATATCAGAAACAAAATGTAAACTCTCTCAACTTTGATCTGTGCATTAGCAACTTGCCTCAGCCTGTGTGAATACATTTTATGAAGGATGAAGGATGGGACTTAGAGGTAGTGCACTGAAATGTCAGTGAGGTCTGGATTCAGGGGTACTTTTTGCTTCTGCCACAGTGTTTCTGAATGTTTATCGTAAATCACTTAGTTCTTATAGGAGCTCCTGTGGTATTTATTTTTTCTGGCCCTTGTCCTGTGTTTTCAGATGATGTATTTTCAGAATCTTTGCTCAGTATTTTACACTAATAATTTTGGTCTCTAGAAGAGACCGAAATATGGAAAATAAACTTGTTGAATGGATGAAGATGGCTTCAAGGATCACAAAGTGGGAATTAATCGAATAAAGATTTCATACAGTGGGTATGTACTGGTTAAAATTGCTGTTTATCTGGATTCCAAAGGCTATTAATAAACTGCTAGAAATGGAGAGGCAAAATGGAGGAAAGACAAGCTCCTCAGGCATTAGGGTAACTCAGGAAGCTCTTGAGATCCTTATCCTTAAAGGCATTGAGGATACTTAGCTCTCTCAGGCTTTTCATCTCTCAAGTTCCTGTAGTAGTGCTAGGACTGTATGAGTACAATGCAGTTGTTAGGGGAAGAGAAGAGTTTTAACGTATGCAATTTAAACTACTAAGGAGATTTTGGGTAGGAATGGTGCAGCAAGGATAGAAAATTATGAAAACTTCCAACAGATGACAGCCATCAGACTTTTGAAGTGTTTTCTATAGGAGATGAAGAATGAAAGGGGACTTCTTGGATAATTCTGTGTAGGAATAAACTAGTTTGTGGTTTGACTCATAGCATAATCACACCCAGGCCAAGACCAAGATGTTTGTACCAGTTGACTTCTGCCTAAATCTTCATAATGCCCAAGCAGTGAATTATGACTGTTTTATAACATCATCTTTCCTGAGAAAAATGAAGTTGGGCTGTTGAATTATCTTAATAGATAAGCTTTTTCAAAGGGAAAATATGTGTAAATTCCAACACATGCAGTTTGACTTGTGTGCCCATGTTTGCCTAAACCTCACATCATCTTCTCTGTATCTTCTTATCACCAGGGTAATAGGAGAGACAAGGTATTCTTAAAGGAAATCTTGTGTATGTATATGGACTTTTTTTCTCTCCTGAGAAAAACAGTAATTACATGGTGAGGAACATTTGCTGAATGCATGTACCTGTATTAGAGATGTCACAAATTACAGTTATGTAATGGCATTTGAAATGAGCATTTCACCCGTTGTTATGAACTTCTGCATGGAACAGAAAATGTAAAGGCAATATTTGGGAACTCAAATAAGATATGTGGAAGAAGGAAGCATTGGTCAAAGTGTTCCAAATAGTCTCTTTGAGCTTAATAGGTGAATACCAACCTGTGTACAGAGCCAGCCGAATGCATCTAATCACTTTATTCAGACTTAAGTTGATGGTGTGCAGACCCAAGCCAGGATAAACTCTGCCCTACAAGGTGACCTTCATAGTTTTTCACTAGATTAAACTGCAGAAATTTGATTGTTTATTTTGTGGGAAACTAAGCTGTCTTATGTTATTGGTAAATGAAACAAAATTTTGCATTAATGCCTTTGCTAGAAAAGTCAGAACACAGAAAAGTGTTTATGTAGAGTCTGCATACTGTTTGTCAGTTATGTCTCCATAGGTGGCAAGGTCATTAAACGTTGTCTTTTTGGCTCAAGATAAAGTGGAAGACGCTATGAATTTAAATGGAACACACCCCCACACTTCACACAAAAAAAACCCCAAACCCCACACCTGACAAACTACAGAAATGCAATCAGGCTTGCTTATCCCTTTGAGGAAAATGGATTTATTAAATCATAGATTAAAGATAGGGAATGGTTGATTTTTATCTCTCTCACAGACAAGATCCAATTTAGCTGATAGAGAGCTGAACCTGAAGAGAATTCTGTAAGTTATTTATTTTCTTCACAAATACGTAGCTAATATTTAATTTGCAAAACAAGTCTTCTGTTATGTTCCTTTTCAGACCTTTTATCTGTCATGAAGATTATGGAAAAATGTTGAGATAACTTATTGCATTTTATTCAGCTTCTGGAAGCAACCTAGGCTTTTTGAAGGCCAGCAATAGCCACAGGTGTCTAATTTCAGAAACTTAAAATGGGTTCTGAATGCTCAAACCCTTCTGGCTTTGCTGGAGATTCTGCATTGAGGTGTATAATTTTCCTGTTTTTTAAAAATCTTTTAGTAGCTTGCTTGTATAACAGAGCTTACAAAGGACATCTGTAGTCTCCAAACTCATAAAACTTTTCATGGGACTCCCAACGGCACTGCTGTGGCAGCAGAGATGGACAGGAAGAGGAAACTATGGTGTTGCTTATAGACTACAAGAGCCTGGGAAACTTATTACAAATTGTACAAACAAAAAAATTATTAAAAATTATTCCTTCTGTCTCAGCAGTGAGAAACCAAATTTTCCAATGCAATTTTCCTCTTTTATCAAGATTCTGGTAATATTTTACCATATTTGGTATTTCATTGAATGATTGAAGACTCTCAGGAATAACTCATGCAATAAGTTTAGAAGACAGTGTAACTACGTGAATTCAACAGACTGATTTATATAAGCATTTCTATTTTCCTCATCATTGCACTAACAAAGTGCATTGCAAATGCTGAAGAACCCTATGAGATGGGAAAATTGTTAATTCCATGTGATGGATAAATAGCTGAGATAGGAGGAAATTAGTGACTTGTGGGATACAGAAGGTAACATTAGGTAATGAACTCACATTGAAATTTCATTGTTAACTCTGATAATGCCCTTTGAATTTCCCTGTCTAAAATGAGGACTCTAGAATGGAAACACTCTCCCTCAGCTCATTAGTGTGAGCAGAGAGTGGATGCTTGTTCTGCTTTAGTGTATAGTCTGTGGAGTTATTTTCTCATACTAACAATACTCTGGATTCCCTTAAATGATGAATGCTCTGGAACAGGGAGCAAATTGAAGCATAATGGCATGTCAGTTAGAAATGAAACAAAGTGAAATTAAATACAAATAGAAATACCATTTATTTTAAATAAAAAAAATAAAAAGGGCTAAATATCTCCATGAGGATACATTTAGTAAAGTGTTTCAATTTAGCTTGTTGTTCATGTCTTATAAATAACAGCATGTTCCTCTCTCCGACCACCCTGCATTACAGAAAGCACTGTCAGATACTTCAATCAGATG
Source organism: Platalea leucorodia (assembly GCF_965183815.1). Classification (NCBI taxonomy): domain Eukaryota; kingdom Metazoa; phylum Chordata; class Aves; order Pelecaniformes; family Threskiornithidae; genus Platalea; species Platalea leucorodia. Next base: position 89,587,953 of record NC_138858.1, on the reverse strand, counting down.
TGTGGAAAAGAGCTGTTTTAATTTTCCGTCAGTTATTCAGTTGACTGAATCTGTTGTTTGTAATTTGATATCTGGGTGTCTACAGATCAGGAATAATTCAGGTTAGATGTTTGCCTGTTCAAATGAGAGTAGGTGCTTTGGTATGTGGAAATTGGACATGCATTGGATTTTGTTTGATGGTTCATGTCTTGCAATACCTGTGCTCTTGTAGTCTATAAGCAACACCATAGTTTCCTCTTCCTGTCCATCTCTGCTGCCACAGCAGTGCCCTTGGGAGTCCCATGAAAAGTTTTATGAGTTTGGAGACTACAGATGTCCTTTGTAAGCTCTGTTATACAAGCAAGCTACTAAAAGATTTTTAAAAAACAGGATAGATTTTGCTATGCAGACAGTGATTTTTGCTTGTATGTGAAGCAAACCATCTGGGACACTAAACACTTACCCTTTCTTATATTATTGAGTGTTTTATTTTGGTTGGTTGGTTTGTTTGTTTGTTTGTTTTTGTCCCGTCCTGTCCATCGGTGTCATGGTGTCTGTGTCATGACCTGTCCGTTGTCGTCCCATCCTCCCCGCCCCGTCCCCCTCCCCGTTGACTTCCCCCTCCCCCCACTTGGAAAACAGGCCTGCTTTCTACTGTTTGGGTTATTGTTTTTACTTGCCACAGTGTCTGCTTCAAAGAGACTGGAAAACTGATTGTTAATGCAGCGTAAATTTAAAATAGTAAAATAATAGTACTGTTTTGAGTAGTTGTGAGTGCCCATCATCTTTCACTCAGTGTTCCTTACAATGGTCCCATGCATCCCAGAATGTTATGCTACTAGTGTGTTTGGGATAACAAAGTTGTGGGAAGGGTGGATGGCATGAATCAAAGTCTGCATGGTAAATCACATTTTTGGGTCTTTGTGGGATTGAGATCATGATTTGAAAGCCCTTTGCAGCACAGGTGAACTCTACTGATGTGCATACACAAATCTGTATGCAAAGGTAGCCAGATCTCAGCTGGGACTTGTGCTTACTTCTTGAAATGAATAATTACAACCTTCTGACCATGCTTTTGCTAGGTACATTTATGCAGCACCTCATGCTGCTGCTTCTTTTGTACAGATTGTTAAAAGAGGAATATTCAGACCCTTGAGAATTAAAGCTCCTTGCACTGATTTGATTGATCGGTCCTTTTATCAAGTGCTGTGCTGGTATGTTGTGCAGACAACATAGAAAATGTCACACACATTGTCCGATTGAATGACTTTTTCAGTGAAGAAAATCCATATTCTCTGCTCTAAACAATGTAGACCAAAAGTCAAATAAACAGCAAAAAACAAATGGAGTAACCAGGGATTAGCAGACAGTGTGTTATGTTGATTACCCACATTGTCTTCAGCTTAATAAGTTCTATTTTGCTGTAAGTCAGTTCAATTGTGTGTGAAAACAGAGAAGGTGGAAAATGAGCCTGAACAAGAGGGTTAAATGACAATGTGCTATTCCAGAAGCAATTAAAAAAAAAAAACCCAAACCCTTGAGGAAAAGAAAATAAGGTTTTGAAGTGTAAAATAAACCACACAATTCTGTTCTAATGTGGGAAGCTAAAATAGTCTGTCCAATCCTTATCATTAAACACATACAAAAGCAATTGATAAAGTACTTTTCAATGCATCATGTGGCACCTGCAATACTGCAACATTGACTTGCGCTGTTGAGTAATCACTAAAAATGGGCAAACAGGAAGTAGCAGTAATTCTAAGTCATAGTCTTGGCAACCCGTTCACCGAATCCAGATTAAGATCCCTGAGACTTGCTATGATTCAATACATGCTCTGGCAGATCCTGTTGCAGAATACGGACCTTTAACTTTCTGTTGTAAGTGAATCCCTCCTGAACAGGTGTGTCTTGACTCATAAGAACAACCCTGTGTCCAGGAGTTTTTAAAGATCTGTTTGGAAGGCTTGTTAACTAGTTTAATATTAGCACTTATTTATTGATCTGCTTTGGTATGCCTTGGTAATTATGGAATTTTCAGTAGACTGCAAGAAAACCGAAAATGCACACAACATCTGAATGGGACAGCCTGATTAAGCTGAGGAGAGAAGAGTCAAGTGTAAAGGAAAAAGTATGAAAGAAAAAACTTTGCAACTCAGCTTAGCTGTTTATCTTATGGTTTGTTAATAATTTTATTTCTGTGTTGAAGTTTGGAATTGATACCCAGAACTCCTGAGCATCCAGAAGTCCAGCTGGAGCCAACAAGAGGTGGAAGTGCTCAGAAACCTTGGAAAAGTGGGCTGGTATATAAGGAAGTAGTGTCATCTAGTGGTTAAAGACCAGGAAATCAGGACTCATAGGTTATATTTTAAAATTTACTACCTACTTGCTGGTTGATAAATGTACTTGAAAATCTCAATATCACATTTCTCTGGGGAAAGAGAGGAGGAGGTGGACAGATAAGGCAGCTTTTGGCCCAACTGACTTCTCAGTTTTGAAAAAACAAAAGGCTAAATGTGGAAGATGAGTGTGCCACCATCAGAACTCTTTTGTACAGAAGCAATTTGAAGCAACCCCAGTCCTGTTTCAGGAAACACAAGGAGGATGCCTCTGGTGCATTTGTATTTAAATGTGACCAGAACAGTTCAGAATTTGGCAGTTTTATATCCCACGGAATGCCAAATCCAGGCACAGGGTAAGGAATGTGCATGTCGGTCTGCTTGTGGATAATGGAGGAGAGAAAGCACTGCTTTATGTATATATATATATATTCACTAGTAGGCGGCTTAAAAGCAGTTTATGATGGTTCAGTAGTAGTTTTGTTCATTGCTAATGATCACTTCCAATGTCAGCAGTTTGTGGAGTACTCCCAGCTGTACCTTTTTTTTTTTATCAACTATAATCAGCATTATCTCCTGCTCCTCTTGGCAGCAAACAAGCTGGGATGAAGGATACAGTGGTAGAGCTGAATCCCAGAAAGCTTGAATGTGTTGCAGTTTGGGGAAGAGAACTGCTGTAACAGATTTCTCCTTTCCACAATAGCCCTTTCTGAGAAAGGTCTCAGCCCTATCAGGGCAAATCTGCAGCCTTTTAGTCACTGTGGATCCTTACAGCATTTTGGATACCTGGCATTTTAGTGCACACTTGCCCAACCAGGAAGATCCTGTCCTGTAGGCCAGTTGGAAGTGGACTATGGCAGGACCAGGGTGGCAGAGCATTGCATGTAGTTTAGAGTTATTAACAACTTTTCTCTCTGAATTTTGAAGGTTTCCACTGAACAATTATGGCATAGCTAAACCTGCCTGCTGTAAACTGTTGGCACCAAGGAATGAATTTGCATGAGGAGCCCTCCAGCTAACACAGTGCAGCAGCCTTAAAACAAAATGAGACAGGGTTATTGGTCCCTGTGTTTTTGCATTCAGGGTTGACTGTCATCGCTACTGTGGTACTGGAGTGTATCACACTCCTTTATCAGAGATGTCACATGTATGGTTTAGGAAAGAGTGATTGATTCCCTATCTGTAAAGTAGAAATAGGTATAGAGGGACTAAGATCTGCTTAAGTATTTGTGTATGCAATTCTCATTAAAATCAGTGGACGTTATGCAACAGGAGTATCTTTGAAAGAGGTTTGTTCAAGCTCCCTGATGGCACAAGAAGCTGAATCCTCATCTCTCATGTTGTATGCTAGTGCTGTTTGCTTCTGTAGCATTCACTCAGAGGTCTGTCCTTACATTCATATCTCTTCTGACATGCAGATTGCTTCTAGCTATGGCAGATACTCTGTCTTTCTTATGTTCCTTGACTTGCCATGCTAGCAATATTTCATTGGCTCAGTGATCCCATCAATAAACAGCCTATGTGATTCCCCACAGAGAGGGACCTGCAAATAAATGGTATGAGCTAGGGACATCTTCATTTCTAGTCTTCAGGTGCTGCATATGGGATTTTTCATGTGAATAGAGTCTCCACAGCTCTAAATATGGGACTGCTTCAGTACTCCCTCTCATGTTGCTCAGCAAGTTTTTATGATGGCTAGGAGCACATGGAAATTTTCAGGGGGAAGTCTCCAAGAATTCTAGGGTGTGTTGCTCCACCTCCTGCTCTGTGGAGGCTTTTCTTGACTACCTGATGCTCTTGTTACAAAACAGCTTAGACATTTTCATGTTGGCAGTAAGAAAATGCTGCACTGGCTGACCCCTCTGAGCAAATTTTTCTAACCAAGCTGGCATGGAGAAGCCTTGTCTCAGTTGCTATGTGAGCCTGAGGAACATGGCAGCATTTGGATCTGCAGCCTGGGCAATACGATTGAAAAAGGGGAGCAACATAAAGGGCATCCGACTGCAAAGCTGTTAGCATTCTGCATGGCACACAACTTCATCTCAGTGTTAGATCTACTATTATAATTCTCTGTTAATTACATAGTGTTGATTATGTAACTACTTAGCAGTTCCTCCTCTTTTAATGAGCACAGCTGTTTTCTGTCCAGCTTCAACAGGGAAAATTTCCCATGTCTAATTTAAAAGTAATACACTCAAAGAAAACTCCAGAGGGCTCTTGGGCTCGCGCTGTTTAATATGTTTTAATGTTCATGGTGCCTACAGGCTTCCTTCAGCCTAGAGAGCACTTAAGGCCATTCCCCTTACCCTCTTAAATGAATCTTTATAACTAATGAACTTTATTAATAGTGTTAAAAAACTAACAAAGCCCTCACCTCATTGTAAAGAAAACCATTTTATTTAAGCAGACTGATACAAGCTGTCATGTAACTACGTGAATTTCGATCCGTGCACTGTATTCACTGTTTTCTAACCAAGTGCTTTCTACAAAGTGGGCCAACGGGCAGTTTTCTGCCAAAAACTCTCCAAAGAGTGATATAAACACATATTTGTTTATGCTAAGGTAGCTGTGAGTTACCGCTTTCCAGGAGACAAAAGTATTAATATCTGCTGGAGACCAGAGAGGCTGAGGTGCTGGAGCATTAAAGGAAAGTAATGTGTAGGCAAACAGCAGCAATATGCTGAACAAAGACCTTCAGGTCACTGCTTGCCACCAGGTTCATGCCAGACATGCTGCATCAGTGACAGCAACATCTTAAAGAGCTTGCTGAGAACTCAGTCCAATTTTATGCGCTGCAGTGGCAGTGCAAACATTTTGGGCATGGATGGTTTTTCTTTGGAACACAAGTTTTTGTCAGAATAGAAACATTTCCCAGGAAGATGTAGGCTTAGATAAAGCTTCAGGTGGAAGAATTGTCAAAACAAATCACTTCAACTTTCTAGCTTGGTTTTCACAAAGTCAAATTCATTTCACTAAGATCTTTATAACTTTTAATTTTTAAGGTATATGATAATACGCTGGCATGTTTTGACACTGGCAGAATACAATCATTGTGCCCTGAACAGAATGCACAGGAATGTTCAAAATTCCGTAACACCCCCCCCCAAACTTTTGGTCTATAAGCAGTTTTGAAAGTGTGACGCAGAAGGAGGAAATGGCCAAAGCAGGTCTGTAGCAGTGGCAGGAAGTCTGTAGCATGTGTTGAGCTTTATTTCCTAACCAGAGGCCCATAATTTCTGCTTAATGTTTCCCTGTTCTAATCCCTAATGAGATCTGGGACTTTCTTGATCTGTTAACTTGACCGTACTAACAATATTTTAAAAGTTCCATAACTGATAAATACTTGAGGAAATGATTGAACACGCAGTGGAGCTGCAAGTTGATTGTAGCCACCTAAAATAATTTTTGTTGATGATGTGCTTTTAAAGTAGTACTCTTATCTAGTAACATCTACTAATTATTTATTAGTCTGTGTACCCTTTATAAGTGTAACCTTAACATAGGTTGAGACTGCTTCATCTGTTATTGAGAGCAAAGGCTGTATTCGTAGAAAGATGATGATTTATCTGAAAGTCGCTCTTTATCTTCACCATTTTTAAATACTGCACAGATAAATATGTCTCTTTAGCTAGAGTGTCCTTTTGTTTCTCTAGTACGCTTCATTGTAAACATACATCAAGTTGTTTCCCTCAGGGGGCCCTGTTCAGATGCAGCTTGAGTTACGTTATGGTAATAATGTTCATTCTTTGCATTAATAATTATACTGAATGCCTCCTGTTCAGCAAAGTATTGTATTTCTTTGATGTTTTCCTTGCTATTATGAACTGCTGTGCTGTTACTGTGTATTTTATGCTGACAATGCAGGTGGACTATTCTCCCTGGTTTTTCCTTTTCTCCATTACTTGTGCCTCTGGATAGTAACATATCATACCGGTAAAACAGAGTTAGGGTCAGCTAATCCACTCAGTTCCTAGATCTGACAGATAAAGAGAAACTGAGCGTTGGTATTGACTACATGCTGCTCTAGTGAACTTTTTTAACAAAACCAGGAATTTCCAGACTTGGTTGCTTCAGGCAATAAATGATAAGAGTCTAAAGTAAAATGGCTACTGAAAGTACAATGTTTATAAGATTAAAAATCAGTTGCACCTGTTTAAAAAAAAAAAGGCTGTTGCAGCAGTTGTGTGATGGCTTTTTTTGTTTGGTTTATGTGGTTTTTTGTTTGGGTTTTGTTTTGGTGGTTTTGTGGGCGGTTTTGTTTTGTTTTTTGTTTAATAACCCTTTTCACAATTCCATTGATTTGGCTATGTACTAAGACTGATTTTTGGCTCACAGCGACTGATTTAACAAAATTGTGATTTGTAATATTATTCAATATTAGCATTCACTAATGCCCAGACAAACAGGGATTCCAGTGTTTTACATGTAACATTCTTCTATGTCTTTTTTGAACCTGAATGACCAAGTATTTTTTGGTCTGGTAAGTTGTTCCTATTTTGAGGACATATAGAGAGGAGTCAGGTATTTTTTGTGTAATCTTTTTGGTTTACAAAGGATGTTCAAGTTTCCCCTAAAGAAAACTGCAGTCAAACATTAGAACATTCATTATTAATGCTTCAGAACCTCTTTTTTTTGTATCAGCAGTGACCAAAAAAATCTTTTAATCTTTTTCTTGTCTTTTTAATGTCATTCAATGACTGTCCCTGCCACCTCCAACCCCGACTCCATCCCAGACTTTTCCTCTTTTTAGATTTACAGCTGCAGTATCTGCATTAGCTATATTAACTCAAGGAAACTGTAGCTAGTCAAAATTTGCATGGCGCTTATGTTTTGTTGCTTACGTTTTGTCGCTTACTTCTTTTGGTTCTATTAACCAGTTAGAATGGAGGAATTTCCGTTTAATTTTCACACTCTGCAGGAAAGCACTGAAACAGCCAGCACGAGTGAAGTTAAGCTTGGTTGAAACCAAAATGTACAAGAGACTCCCATGCCCTGAACCTTTAGAGCCTATCTAAATAGGAGCTGGGAAGAAAGAGATTATCCACTTGTGCAAAGGAGGAAATAAACTCAGATGTTGACTTGCCCTAAGATCAGAATGGAGTTTGTTTCAGTTCTATGAAATTAAGACACTTTTGGATTTCTAATCTAACGGCTTTACCATAAATTATTTTTCTTTGTTTTGAGAGGTGATTATTCTGCATGGATTTTGCATTCCTGGGTAGCTTGAATTCATCCAATGCTCTCCTGGTGATTTACAAATAAAGGAGTGGGGGGCATGCCCATATTGTAAGTGAGGAAAGTGGACTGCAGTGATGTCAGAGGCTCTATTTTTTTTTTTTTTTTTTTTTTTTATTATTTGTTACTGGTACATACATTCACTCCAAAACTTCATGGAGATTTTTTTTTTTTTATATTGGCAGGTTGAATCGATTTAGGTTGGTTTGTGTGTTTAACGTATTGCTGACTACTGCCACTAGCTTTTTGATGGTATGTTGAAATTGTATGTGTATTTGCATGTGTTTGACACAGAGAGCCAGTAAAAAGTGAAGAAATTCCCACTAGTGACACCTGAGCATCCTACTCCCAGGAGGAAACCAATCTAGTGTAGTAAGACAAAGCCCTGCAGCAGTGAAGAGGGTAATAGCAGCATTTACAGAACCTGCTTGCTGGATTTCCTGGGCAGAAAATATATAGTCTGAGAGAAGATCATCTTTTAACCTGGTTAACCTAGATACAGAGATGGAAATGGTAGTACTGGGGAAGGTTGTTTAATCCTTGCATATTGCAACTTTCAGTTTGTTGGTCAACTTGAAAGTCAGTCCAGAAAATAAAGGACAGAACTTTTCTTTCTCCTGGACAAGATTAGGGTGCAGAATTGCTGAAGAGAATCTTTTTTCTACTATGAACAGTGGAAGGGATGGGTAAGGCTAAGAAGATGGCCACAGATGAAACCCCTTGTTGGCTTAGAAAGCCAAGAGTTTTCTTAGAAACCGTGACCTCTTTATCTCTGAAGACAGCCGTAGAAAGAAAAGGTTCTTTGGATCTTTTTGTGCTTTCGCCAACCCTTTGTCTCTCCCTCTTTCCTTCAAAGCAGCAATTTTTCTTTGTGCTTTTTTTTTCCTTTTCAGTTCTGCCTAGCAAAGACTCTCCAGGGAGCCAGTGCGGAGTTGAACTTGGCACAAACAGCCTGGAAGACGGCTTGAGCTCAGTGTCTGTACAAATGTCCAGAACAAACTGCTGTATTAATATTTCAAATTATTTCCTAATACAGTATGCACTGTGGCAGGGATCCAGGGAACAAGGTTTTTCTGGTGAAATGTGCCTTCTCTTCTTAATAAGCAGCTATAAACAGTTTATTTTTAAAACTGTTATGTGGAAAGAGCAATGTTTTGATTAATGGAAAATCCTGACACCCTTCTTTTGGCCTTACACCAATTTTCTTCCTACTTCTGTGGAACTATACTGACTTTTCCTGGGTGTAATACTGGAGAAACTAGCCCTGTTTACAGCTATATTAAATCTCTTCAGAGTGGGAGTATCTTTATTAGTTAGAACTTCACTGTAGTGAACTCTCGTATCAGACAGGTTTAATTTAGATTTACAAAGCAGGCTTTGGTTATGTTGCTCTAACAGCCTGTCCAGTATGAGACCTCTAGGCTCTCGTTTACCTCAGAACAGGTTGGTCCCCCCCGTCCCCCCCAGTCAGTGTTGAATGGGGATATAAGTGAGAACTTGCCCTCTTCTGAAAAAGTGGTTTTAAATATTTTGTTGAAATGGTTTTGCATGCACACTTTCTGTAGGAATTAATTTATTTAAAAAAGGGAAAACAAAAATTTCTGAAATCAAAATGTTGTGTAGTCAAAGACAGTCCTTTTTGAAATCACTGGGTTTAGTGTGTCATTTCATTATGACTGTTAGAGGGTTTTGTTTGTTTGAAGTTTGGAATTTAATGCAGTGTTCCACCAGACATGAAACAATTTTAAGTTTTTCCTTCTGAAAAATTCTTTTTTTTTGTTTCAAGTCACATGTCAAGTCAATGAGGAAAAATGTTAATATTTTCCCTGGAACAAAAATGCAAAATATTAAGTCAGGTGAACTATGTTTTATATATAAATTGCATATATATAAATATATATATATATATATATTTTCTGCTAATGCTAGTATTAAAAGCAACTTTACAGCACTGAATGGGTGAGGCTGGAAGATCATCTAGTCTGACCCCCCTGCTCAAAGCAGGGTCAACTAGAGCAACTAGCTCAGGGCAGTGTCCCACTGGGTTTGGAATATCTCCAGGGATGGAGATTCCACCTTCTCTCTGGGCAACATCTTCATGTGTGTGACAGCCTAACAGCAAAAAAGGGTTCCTCTTATGTTTAGGTAGAATTTCCTGTATTTCAATTTGCATCTGTTGCCTGTTGACCTCTCACTGCACAGAGAAGAGCCTGGCTCAGTCTTCCATAGTTCCTACCCCAGACATTTTTTCACATTGATAATATTTCTCCTTCCCCACCTACAGGCTTAAATAATTCACAGCTCTCTCAGCCTCTGCTTTATATATATATTAACCTTTCCAGGGCTTGGGTATCATGCACATTCCTCTTAATCTTGGATTCCTGAGTAGGGATATGAAACTACAGCCCTCTGAAGACCACGACACAGGTGCTGATAGACAGAAACATGAGAATAAGAAAGTATCATGTGTGAACAGTGCGTACTACTTTTCATGCGTTTTCCACTGTTAAAGCATTCTTTTTCTGCTGACAATTTCTATTTCTAGAGTGGGAAGTAATTCTCTAACAAGAATAAACTTGCCAAAATTCATAGAACTGCCTTCTTTTCTAACGCTTATGCAAAGCGCAGGGAATGCTGACACCAAGTGTGTTTGAAGACGAGTGACAGCTACCTTAAGGTCTGACTCAATAGCTGTTTAACTTGGCAAAGTCTTTACTTTGACTCTGTTTTGCTTCTGGAAGCTTTGAAAAAATGTTTACTGGTTTGCACATGTAACTAGATGAGTCATTTCATAAAAATATGTGGTGAGGTAGTCCTCACAAAGGCACTTATTACCCTTTTCAATCAGTTTTACCAAAAGGATAGTATTTTTTTCGTACTGTAGGAGTCGTGCGTTTCAAGTGATTCTGAACTTCAATATTAAATTCTTGGGCTTCGGTTTTCTATTGCCTCTTGTGACTTCTGTGACTCCAAAGGAGTTGATTCTGACCCACCCACTGTAAGATCCTTCAGGTCCAAATCCTGGCCATGAAATATCCCATTTATATCATTACTACCAGAATTAATGAAGACAATCAAATAGGATTCTTGTGACAGCTCTGAATTTGCTTTCATTGTGGAACATTCCTAGTTGCATACATTCATAGACAGTTGTTTACATAATATGCATGTTTTGAATTCAGAATGATTAATTTTCTTAGCTCTTTTAAGTATCTAGGGGTAAAAAGCAGGGGGGTGACTTCCATTTATGCCAGTTTGAGTCCGGATAACTGTATTGGGGTCAGCGAAATTAACTGTTAAGAGCATACGCATGGAGGAATTCAAACGGAAATCTCAATTCTACCAGCTAAGTCTCACAGTTTCTCAGGATGCACTGTTTGCAAAAGCCCTAAATCTGTTAGCTGAACCATGGAAAACTGAATCCCACCCTGGATATGCATTACCATGTGCCCCAGCTGGAATTGGGAGTCCCACATGGTGATAGATACGGTGCACATGGTAAAAGACAGCCCTGTGTGAATCCAGATTAACCTAAATGGCCTAGATGAGAGGAGAGAGATTGTACTCGCCTGCTGCCTTGCAGCAGATAAGGTTAGGATAGAGGCAGGAATAGAAGCCAGATCTTCTGACTTGTATTTAAATGATTATCAGCTAGACAATTCTGCCTGTGAGGAATATAGCTTGCAGACTCATGGACTGATTCGGGGATTTGGGATGGTCTTGAAATGAAGTAATGGTGACAGGCTTTTTGCTGGAGTGTCTGGGGGAGAAGTGAGAAATGTTGTGCTTAGGAGATGCTTAGAGAGACTATTCCTTTTAAAAGGATATGTGGTCACATCAGAGAGGTGGCAGGAGGGAGACTTTAGCGAATGGTAAGCAGCCACATCACAATCCTAGAAGATGACTTTGTTAGAAATTATCCTCTCCCCATAGTGAACCACACATACAAAGCTGAGCAGTAAGTTGTACTGGGACATGCCTTTTCTTGAGTGAAATCAAAAGCTGAAACTGTCCTTAGGGAGATGTGGTTCTGAGATCTGCAGCACTTAAGATCTGGGCCCTGGGTCTGAAAACTGTGGTGATCGAACTAGTGGTTTGTTTGTTAATCCCAAACAATCTTGGCCCTTGGCAAGAGTCAGCTCTTCTTCCTTTAGTAGCCCTTGCAAGCTTTTGGGGAGTTCTTGTCAAGTCTCCTTAAGGCCCTCAAATTGCTTTTGAAGTTTCTTTCAGCTAACAGTGAGGATTTGACCAAGCTTTTTCAGTAGTCTGATGTGAAGAGGCAGCTTTTGACCCAGCCCTGAACAATGCCTAAAAATCAGTGCTAAGACACTCTTGAATTCATATCTCCCTGATTACTCCATGTTGCAGACTAGATAGTTTCTAGCTACCAGAACCTTGACACTTTTCTGTACTGCTTTAAACTATATTCAGGAGCTGAATAGGCATGGGATGTTTGTTGTGCTGTTTACACTGCTGGAGCTTGGACACTGGAGGGCTCATGCAGCAGCACAAAAGCATGTGCTTCTTGCTTCCTAATTTGATGAAAGGAGAGCAAATTCTGAACTGCGGTATTGCCCAAATGAGCAAAATTAAGAAAGGCTGGCTGCAAATAGAAACAAAGCATTTCCCCTGTCTCCTAAACATTAGTGTTTCTCATCCATTTGATTTAACAAGGGCAATCATGCTGCCACTCTAATTATCTCTGTCAGATCCACAATGCACATGAAGTAGACCTCTGATTTTTAAGAGGAAGAGAGTACCCTGGTGCCTGCATGCCTTTTAGTCCATCATGATGCACATTTTATCAGAGGAAAGCATTTGGAGGTTGCCTTGATAACACAAGCATACAGCAAAGGGCTGTTTTTTATTATTTACACAATTAATGGAAAGGAAACATTGAGTGTCTTTGATTAGAATTAATGGTTCATTAGCCTGGGCTGTCATCACCTGCTAGCACTGCGGATCTGGATGGTGAAGTTGATTAATTATTCTAGTTAGAAGAGTAATAGTGGGAATAGGGATTCACAGCGAAATACTGAGGATGACTAGGACAGCAAAACCGTGGAAATGGTTTCTGAGGGCAAGGAGTCCAAAGGCCTGACTCTGCACTCACGCTGGGTGTAGATAAATGTGCACTTCACAAACAGCTGTCCCTGTGGCAGGTGTTACTGCCTACTGCTGTCTGTGTTCAATACTAAATGTTCGTTACTGCTCCACTGATAGAGCTTACCAGTTCCTAAATCTGCTGGCAGAGCTGCTTCTGAGTCGTCATTTGTTTCCGTCAAAATGGGAGCAAAGTTAACAGAAACAAGTTACTGAAACTGTTTCAGCAGATGATTCCCCCGCCCCCCCGCGATGTGGGTGGTACTCAGCCAGTGTTGTGGAAGAGAGGAGCGTTTTAAGAGAGTAAACCTCCTTCTAGCACAGCTGGATCTAGAAGACTTCCCTCCTGAAAACAAGTTGCAGGGGACGGAGATGTATTTGGACAATGCTTTCCCATCTTCTAAATTGAAATTCTGATTCAAAACCTTAGTGTTTGAAGACTAAATCTGCTGCATTTGCTGTAGTGGGCTTTGACTATTGAGCAGCCACCAGCATTGCTCCCAGGTTAGGTTTATGTAAGGAGGAGGAGATGGTACAACAACACAAGTCCAGAGGAATTTTTACCTAACCTGTAGGTCTCACATTGCTGTTGGATGTTTTTGTAACTTACTTAGTCTCTGTCACAATTTACCATTTGGAACGTGTATTTTATCAAGCTACTTTTGTGGACTTGGAGACCTGCTGTTAGTCTTTCGTGTTTTGAAGCAGGAACTGTCTTTTCAGGCCATGCTATAATAGAAGCTGTGGGTCCCAGTACAGAGAATACGAGGAACTAGGAGGTCCGCCAACTGTATTAACATGGACCAGGGCAAGGCAATAAACCTGAAATCAGACCTGTATTGAAGAATCTGTTTCACAAACAACCAAAATCTTAGGCTACTGTAATGAGAGGTTTAGCTTTGGATGTTATTTCTACCTGGGAAAGTAGCAGGGGTGAAAAAAACAACCCTAAGGGTTTTCAGGGACATTAGAGAGAAAAACAAAACTCTCATGGACAAACATATCAGTCTGCAGCACTCAGAGCACTCTATTTTAGCAGAAATGGCTTTTCACTTCTGTGTTGGAACTGCTGTGAAGAGTGGGTAGAGAGTTAATGTAACATTCATAGCTGGCCCCCGCAACAATGCAAATGTAATAATTTTCTCTCTGATACGTATTCTTGGTATTAATAGCAAAGAAGCCAACAAACAAAAAGTAATCCATCACTTTCTGTAAAATTGCCTATATAGACAGAAAAAAACTCCACTGCTCCCTGTGCTGCTTTTCTTATTTCTGTTTTATTGTTTCTATTTAATGAACTGGCAAATAAATTATAAAAATCTGTTTTATAAGCCAGTTACTTATTAATTCCATATTTTCTGCAACAGGTTCTTAGATTAATGAATCAAGGAGATGGAAAAGCCTGCTAATTTAATTACACAATTACCATTGCCGTAACATTTATTTTAAGGACATGACATAGCTAATGGATGTTTTATTTATTTGTTTAAAGTGAGTGATCTTACTATTTGCAAAATTTTTCTATTTCTGGCTTTTGGTATGTCCTCTCCCCCCCCCCCCCCCCCCCCCCTTCCTTTTTGTGAGTTTAGTGAAAAATAGTAAAAAAGGACGATTGTTGACATGGCTAAAATAGCTACCTTTTTGTGCGGATCCCACTATAATACAAACTAGTTGTTGCTCTAAAAATGTCTTCATTTAATGATGAGTGAAAAAAAGGTAATGTTTCTGAATGAATACTGAATTCCACATGGCAAATACCACACATCTCTATTAAAGACACTTGTGTACTCCAAATTATACTCTTTGTACTTACTATCCTGTAAGTGTAACCTTAGGTTTAAAAAAAAATATCCATTTCGGCCAAGGCAATAGCAGTCTCATCTACTCTGTAGTGAGGACTCTGAGAGAAGATGACAGAGATGCTGTATAGGTTATGCGGAAGCATCTGCCTAAGGAAAGTGTTATTTTGATAAAACATAAATATGTCTTTGAGAAACAGTTAACTGTGAAGGAGGTAGGGGGTTTTGCTGCTGTAGTTGTCTGCAGAAAGGTGGAAAATTAAGAGCAATGTTTTTGCGTTTGTATGTTAAATGCTGTTCCAAGGGATACTGATGGCAGATTTGGCAGACACAGGAATACGCACTTAGTTCCAGATCCAGTGGTCCTCTCTACAGGCTGCAGTATCTGCTTGGTGATGGAGACCTACTTCAGGATGGGGCCAGAGGGCTGCATTTCCTCCAGTTAAAGGTGTCATCACCTTTGAATATTTTGAACATGCAAGAAACCTGTCTTTGTTCTACTCTAATTGTATTGATGTGTTTAATCAAAAAGGAGATGATTATTTCTATATATCTATATCCATCATGTTATATATAAACATTTAACATTTGATTCATTTCATACATGTTTGAAGCTTCCCTAATGAAACAAATTCTTAAAATGGGGCTTTAGGTAACTGTTTCCTGCTGAAAAGGTATACACCAAGAAAGGAAACATCTCCCATTAATCTTGGGAGTGTAGGATATATTATTACTATTAATTCCAGTAATTAGGAGGAAAACATAACAAATTACTCTTAATAAGTCTTTCAGGCAGGATTTTCTTTTAATTTACAGGCTCATTTATATCTATTTATTTTTATTTTTTCACTGAATGAAATCAGCATTCTCTGCGCACTCTGAAATTACCTTTATTTGTTCACTGACAGATACAACACATAGCTTAAAATCAAAGTGATTTTTTTTTTTTTTAACAGTCAGGGCAAGATACAGGGGGAAGGTACTTTATTTTTTCAGTATGTGGAAGCACTTCCACTCTCTTCATACACTTCTTCCTTAATTCTCTTAAGATGGGAATATCCATAGTAAAAGACAAAGATCCTTCTTTGGGGGATCATATTCCCAGTAGTCCAGGAAAATGTGGACATTCCTCTTGCCTTTCAACCTAAGCAAAATGTGTCAAATTCTCTTACCAATTTCAATATTTTGGCTTGCATGATTTCACCTGCTTATTTAGGTCATAGAAAAGTAAGGACTGAATCTTTAAAGTCCTGTTTGCTATGAAAATTGGACAGAACTTTACTGTTTCAATGGCTAAGAGGTTTTCTTGGTTTCCAGGCTATGTATTTTCATATGCAGTTGCACAAGCCACAGTAGAAGATGAAATACTGCAGCAGGACTTTTCCACATACTTGTTATTCTCCCTCCTCCCTATTGAAGTCAGTAGTTACCATGACAGTGACTGCAGAGATGTTTGTAGTTTATTTACTTACACAATATATAGCCTAAACCAGTAACTGGGACTTTGAAAACAACTGCATTTTTACTTCTGTAACATCATAATCCTTGAGTTAAGCGACAGAGCAGTGGAATCGCTTCCTAAGCCTCTGAAGCTTTGAAAATTTCAAAAATAAACTAACTCTGCAAATTTACCAGAACTATCAATCACCTAAAATGAGATTTCCCTGCCCCACATTTAGTCAAATTAGATGAACCCTCATTTTCTCTTGGTTAAACTTTTAAGGCATTTTCCAGTTTATATTTTTTAAAGTTAATCTTCAGACTAAAGTATTTGTTGTAACCATAGAAAGATCCACAATGTTTTTATTAGTCTTGCAAGGAACAAATCTTCTGCAAATAAGGTCTTGATAATGCTTTAAATTAGGATTCTTTACCAAATTAGTCAACCTAATGATTTTTGAATGATACCATTTTTTAAGTATTCTGCTTATGTCATAGGCTATCCAGAAAAACAGTTTTAAATACGAAGTAATCTTGTATATAATTTCTTGTGAGGCAGAAGATGAGTAGTACACCTATAATCCTCTACCAGTTTATTCACATTCAACAAAATATTGCATAAAGTGAGTAGCTGATACAGCTTACAGTGATTTTAAGTTTTTATTTTGTTACTTCTCAGATGAACCACTTTCTAGTCATCTTTAGTGCAAAGCACAAAATAAGTCTTTCTTTAACTTTCCTGTTCTCTGTTTCTCCTTTATTGGAATAGATATTAAGGTGAGGAAGTTACTGTACTGAAAACTTAAACATTTGCAGAATGGCATGAATTTTCTTTTTCCAAATGTTCTCTTCTCTTGGTGAAGAACAACCTTCAAATTTTCTTAAGAAAATAGCTTTGCGATGCTGAGATCCATGGTTTTCAAAGTACTTATATTCATTTAAAGAAAGGCAAGTGCTGAGACATTATGAAAATGAGGCCTTTCAAGTTGTGTTCAGGACCCTTCAAGTTAATGTCATTGTTATTTATGAAAATCTGTTATTTTTGAGACCCAGATATCTGTTCACAAGAAACTGGGTGATAGATTTTTTTTTTTTAATTTCTGTTTTCAAGAGAAAATAACTTTTTAGTAGTCCTCTTTAGTAACCTTGTCATCTCAAACTAATGATCTCTAAGTTTGAAGTTGCAACTCAAGCCTTTGAGGGATCTCCTCCTGTTTATTGTTCCAGAAGCATTTTGGATGATAGAAAATACTTCAGAAATACAGCAAGTTCTGAAGCAGTCAATTCAGAAATCATTTTAACACAACTAAAATACATGACTACTTCATTTTTCTGGGAGTTCTAGCTATTACTAACGATGTACTCTGCCTCCCTAAGAGGATTTTCATGTGTAAATCTTTGTTTATCAACACTGTGCTAATATTGATTTTTTTTTTTTTTTTTTTGAGAGGGATAGAGGGAAAACTTGAGAAAGTTGCAGAAGACCTTCAAAAAAGAAAAATGCATTTTGAAAATGCCCTGATTGAATTTTCAGAGTATGGAGTTTTCATAAGCACAGTAGATTTGTGTCTTGTGAGACTTGGGTTTAAAATACTAATTTTGAAAACGGGAAGTGATCTCCTTCGTTGTTTCAGAGCTCTTTTAGCATTTTCCACTCGGTCTTTAAGACTTCTGAGTATAAGCATAACAAGAAATTGCTTCTTCCTTTTGATTTAAATCCTGTTTGGAATAAATGTCTGGAAATCTTTTCTGAAAGTTAAAACAAGTGCACCCCACAGCAGGGAAAAGAACCTAGATCTCCTGGTTTCCAATTGTTGCCTTAATCAGCAATTATTATTTTTAACCCCTTTCCTCAAATGTAGTACCAGTATTTTTTGGCTTTTTTTTTTTTTTTAGTATGAATGCATAGCTGCAAAAGTTTCTTGCACAGCTGGCCATGTTTGTTTTCATAACCTAATATTAAAGGTAGTTGCTGCTGATAATTTAGATTTTTCATGGGTTGAATTGCTGCTTTTCTCTACTGAAAAAGTTCATAGAGTTCCTTTGGATAGCTTCTTTCCGTGGTTATCAGTTTTAGGTCAAGATCTGACCTAAAAAGTTTTTGCTGTGCCTTATAGAAGAAAAGGGAACATTTTCATCCTGGTTCTACTGAAAAGGCTGTGCAAGAGTTGACATGGAATATATAAAAAATAAATTTTACCTTGAACTCCAGAACTGTGAGCCATCAGCCTGTTTCTTACAATATGAATGTTCTCTCTCAATGTCTCTATGCTTTTCCCTGTGTTATTTGTTTCTCAGGCAGAATTTAACATTGTCTGTTGTTCCACTTGCTTAATCTCTTCCTTTTCTTCTCTGAGTTCTGCCAAAACTCTTCTGAACTAAGAGGTTTGTTTCAGAATCTCTGCGGCTGCCTCACTGTATTCTGTTTTGTATTACCTGAGCATCTCATACTTTTTTTTTTTTTCACTAGCATGTGGGAGAACTAGTTGTGCTATGTATAGGGTGGTTAGAAAACATCTAAGGTGTTTAGAATGGTGAGAAACTTGGAAATAATTAATCTGTTGCTAAAGATGACAAAGCCACTAGCCATCTGGTCGAATCAAAGTTGGTAAGTATTGCTGCTTTTAAATTAATAAGTACTATGTTAGAAGAGTAATTGGAAGTTGCATAAAATATGGATTTGGGACTTTGGGTATAAATAATAGAATATATATATTTGATAAGAGCTTGAAAATATTTCTATTAAAAGTTCCACTTTTGTGATTATTGCAGTATTAAACTATGTAATGTTTGTCATATAATCTCATCTGATGATTAGGATTACTAGAACAGCATTATTTCCTAAACTGCCATGTCAAAGTTTCACCATTATTAAAAACTGTATTAGGGATTTGTCCTTTAGAAGTAGAGTTCAAATCCCTGTGAAATGCAGGTTACCTTACCTTTGTTGTCCACAGCTTTAGAAAGGATTGCCCTAATTCTATCACTACAATAGATAGTCACAGAAAATGAACAGTGGTGTGGATAAAAAAAGTACAACCAGAAATCTAAACGAGGCCAGAGACACAACTGTGTTTTACCTTATCTTGGTAGTAATTAAACACAGTCAGGAATATTTAAGTTAATTGCTATTTATCCCTGTCAATACACTGAAACAGAACTATTTTACAGGAATGCAGCAAAAAGTTTTCAAAGAAAAATGTTTTGAGTTCAAGTTGCAATAAAACTGATGGAAGAGTACTTATTGGTGCTATAAAAGCTCAGGAGTTAAGTTTATCACTTGGGGCACGGATAAAACTGGATTAATACTCCTGCTTTGCCTGAGTCAGATCAGACTTGAACATTTGTTTCACCAGCTATAGTTCCTTTCTTAATTGCTTACTAGCACTTCTCTGCTGCGGCTTTCTTCAAGAAGAGCATCTGCTACCTCTTTTTATGTCTAAGGTGGAGGTAAAGAGTGACAATGTTGTAAATAACTGAGGAAACCCTCTCCTGCACCATTCCCTCACACAGAAGCAGCATAGGTCATGCACAACATCTTTTTGTGCAATCCTGATAAAAGGAAGTATATTCAGTGGTGGGAGGAGGATATGAAGAACTACTATCCCAGTAAATTAACTTGCATATAATTGTTTTCTCTTCTCACTTTTGAAGTGGCATAACCATCTACTTTAACATGATATATCAGCGCTACATTAAACTAGTATAGTTTGCATTCTGCCTTTGTATTCATCCTTGATACATATTAAGCCTTGTTACCATGCATTTAATCATAACTACTGTGATTTAAGTGTACTTGGTTTTCCAATAAAACCTGGTATAAAACAAAAAGGAGGGGGAGGAAAAGGAAAGCTCAGTTTGCAAATTGAATTGATATAACCTCCCACCAGCTGCGTTAGCTGCTGAGAAACAATAACTCCAAAAGGGAGTTGACACAGCATTACTATTCCTTTACTACTACTTTTCCTGTCAAACCTTATGGAAGATTTGAAGAAAAAGCATTTTACTACATGTGAATTAGTAGAAAAGTCCAATTCGACATAAATTCATGCTTCCTCTGAAAATCTGAGTTTCTGAAAATTAGGTTCTCTGATTAGGGTCCTGTAACTATCATGCTCACAGGCTCTCAAGCCCCCAGCTGTTAAAGGTGCATTGGCAGTTCATGAAAGATAGCTTGTGGTAACATAATATGTGCTTCTCTACATTTGGCTTTAATTTAGAGGACTTCATACTGCAACCTGCAATACCTAGCATGTTTGATATCGTGATAATTTTGCAGAAGTCTGAGGTGGCTTCAGAAGATGGTCCAGAGCTGGTTTGCAAGTATTTGTGTTCCTGTAAAATGTAGCTGCACAGCAAAAGCTCAAAGAAAATATTAGCAAAGGATAGAAGAGAATCCAATCAGATAACCACTATAAATTGTATTTATGAAGGCATTTTCCTTTTTCATTCTGCTGGCTCTATTTCAGAATACATTCAGACAAATAGTTGATATTTGGGCATTGAGATGCTTCCCCCTCTAAGCAAATCACTTAAGGACATTGTTTAAGGCTACTATAATCTGTATCAGCATTCAGAGGTTTCAAGATCTCTAAATGCTTTCTTGGTCATGTTCCTTCACCAGTTATGAGAGGATATAGGCTCTCATTCTACATCTTTCTGTTTCTTAGCCATGGATGAACGCTACTCCAGTGTACGCGGGCGCTATGCAACGGTGTTTGCATTGTACGGGTATGAGCTGGACATCTATTGCCATTTGGGACTAATGTGGGGCACAGCCTTTTTAGTCTCCCTAATAAATATAAGTCACTTTAATATCTTTCTTTCCAGGTTAGATTCTCCCGAGGCAAATACAGCAGATTTAGGAATAAATTCTTTTGTTACATTTCCCATAAGTGGCAAGAAATTATCAGATTTAGAACTGGTTGCACTTCTTTTGTTCTCGTACTTTCTTACTTAGATGGAGCAACATTCACTTTGGCTTTTTTTCCTTTGTCCATTGTGGACAGTTATACCAGAATTACTTGAGGAGTGGAGAGATGGATTCCCCCCCCCCCAGCTTTTTAGGAATGGAGGAGGAAATATGATATGTCCAGGAAGTGGGGGGATGCTTGCATTTCAAGTGAAAAGCTTATTCCATTTGTCATGGGGGTGAATTTATGTTACATAAATAAGGTTTTGTTCTGTTATCTCTGAATGGCAGTGCTATGAACTTTAGAGTAGCTCCAAATACAGTCAATAGCTTTGCCAAAGAATAATGGCATGCTGTGCTGCGGGTTATTCGGTTTAAGATGCATCACAGTTGGTGCATGAGATATGCTGCAGAGCTTTAAAGAAGCCAGTTTAAAGTCCTTGCAAGTTCTTCATGGCTTATGATCAGAGGCTTCTACTTCTTAGTAACATGTTGCAGTATTTATAGGCAGGAATAGAGTGAACATAACCATGTTGTTAGCTCCTTTTTAGGCATTTAACTTAACACACAAAGAAATTACCAGCCTTTGTTAATTGATATTGAAATTTGATCTAAGTCAATTTGTTTGGAATTTAAGATTAAATTAATTTAAATAACTTTTGACAGAATACTCTTTTGAAAGGCTTTCCCTTGTAAGTTCCCCACCAAAGTAAATCACTTTCATTGAATTATTTACGAGACAATTTCATAGGGAGAGCTTCAAAAACCCTCCAGGCAATAATAAAATGATCTTCACTGTTACAGTCACAATTTGTTCTGGATAATTGGCTGCCTTTTCCCATTGGGGAATAGTATGGTTTTACGTGCTAGATAGGTGCCTCTTTCTGCCAAGAGGACAAAGTGGTGCCAATCACATGGAATAAGTCTATGTCTGAGTTTTCATTTCAAAAAAAAAAAAAAAAAAAAAAAAGGCAGCCAAACCCCTTAGTTTCTACCGCAAACCTGCCATTCAGATTTGCAGTGCACTGCAGAAACAAACTTTCCTGTTTTATTTGCTTGTTTGTTTTTAATTGTTTTACCTCCCAAATGGGTAACTTACTGATAAAGGAATACCACTTACTAGACCATTTTGTTCCGTCACGTAGGTGTTTAAATGTAGGCCGTATGTTTGCAAATGGCTGTTTACAAAGCTTAATGGAAAATAGGTTTCTTTCTGTGGAGGGGAAGAAAAAAAGTTAAATATAGATTTCATAATTTTGTTGAAGTACTTCAGGGGAGCTGACCCAGTTCATGCTTATCCTATCCTTTTCATGTTCAGTGGTCATCTATTGCAAGCCACCGAGGGAAATATAACACTAAGTCAAGGGGACCATTGATTTGAACTCCTGTGGGGGCTCTGATGTTATCTGCTCCCTCTCGTTCCTCTGCTCCTGTGAGTTGAGCTTTTTTGATGAAATTTTTGCAGGTTATTGGAAAGTGGTGTGTCATAACAGTTCTGTTGCAATGAAGAAGACTGAAGAGCACTTGCACCTTACAGAAGGGGAAAAAAATTGAAGCATTATGGCAATGCATACTCAAAATTTCTGGATTTTTAGCCGAATCATTATGCCTTTCAAGCATCTAGTGAAAAATTAGAATTTTGTAGAGCAAGTGGACTTGTACTGTTGAAAAGTCAGCCAGAAAAATTGTAAAAAAGAATTCCTTTTGATTAATTAAAAAACCTCAAACAATAATAACAAAAAAACCTCCTCAGTTTCCAAAAAACTCCTCAGTTTCCAAAGTTCAGGCAGCCTATGGTTGGATTTTGACAGTCTCTTGAAATAACTAGAGTCCTTTTGTTCAGTGGTGGCCACCAGATTCTATCAGAGCAATAGCCAGAATATAAAACACATTTGTCCCTAAATTTATTGTTTTCTTCAGTTCAGTGGAGTCTTTGCCCAAAAGCCTCCCCTTTCCTAAATGACTTTACTGCTTTAAATCCCCATATAATTTTGCAAGAGATTTTTCTACCAGAGTTCAAACTGTAACAGAAGGTGTTACCTTTGTGTTCCCTGTGTGATGTTCAGTAGCATTCTTTGCATTACAAGAAATTCTCTTCTGACCAGTTTGTAGCCTTTGAGAGGACCAAGGCTGAAATGCACTGGAAAGAGAGTAATTTGCTATGGTAGAAATTCTGTGCATTTCTCAGCTAACCATTGCAAGCTTGATGGGATTTCCTTCACTGAGAAGGAAAAACGGAAGAGCAAACTTTGGATATTTTCTCTTCGAGTCTGAATGATGTCCTGATGTTTTTCAGGAACATGTCCGTGTCTGGCAAAATTTGATGAAAGTTGTGATGTCAGAAATTCCTCATTCCTTAAAGAATTTTCTATTACATTTTATTTTTAAATAGGCTTTTCAGTCAAAAAGGAGTTCCTGCTTAAAACCAGCCAATAACCTCTTCAGAGTGCCTGGTATTCCCTCATGTATTGATGTTCGTCTTGTGCTGGGTGAGGCCCTTCCAGTGGTAGAAATCCCTGTCCAGCCCAGGGGATAATACGGATTAAAAGCTGATGGTCTTTTAAACTGCAGGTGGATGTTACGTCTTCAGCTATGTATATAAAGTGTAGCTTGAGTTCTCCTTTCTAACTTTTATCAGTGCTTGTTCTTTCCCCTGTTTTCATTGTAATTTCTTCTTTTCTATTGAAGTAAAATAAAATCAAGACTCTCTTAAAAAAAAAAAGACACTTAAAAATCAGCATAATGTTAGAAAGCAAACAGGGAAAGGACTGGGAAATGACCATGCTGTACTTCTTTCATTACTGTTGTATGCTGGGGCAAGTATCATAATTCTTTTGTCTTATAGTTCTTATTCAAAAAAACTTTTGTTCTTTTCATAACTGTTCATGATACATGCAGTAATATTAACTTAGTCTGTCTTTCCTCACAGTCACAAGGTTTCATAAAAGATTGTAACAAAGAAAAATGAATAAAATACCTGTTCTCTGATAGTCCTCCAGAAGATGATATATTTAGTCTGGGATTTTCAAAAGATCCTGTGAACTGGGTGCCTAATTCTCCTACACTACTTGAGTGAATCCTGCTCTTCTTTCAATAATTCAGCATAAACTTTTGCTCAAAACTGTCAAAACTCTACATGTGTTATATGCATGTAAATATTAGACCTAATATTTCAAATAATATTTTACATAAATTTGATTAAACTCTCTGACAATGCTTATAACTGGTATGAGAATCCATCTTCCATACGGATTTCTTGTTGTAATTTATCATTATTTAATGAAAGCTTATAATAAAGTGTCCAAACTTATGTCATATCCCCTCCAATGCTTTGAATATTTAATCTTCACTGAATGATCTGCATAGCAATTTGAGCACACCCTTTAGACACATATCAGAGCTTTCTGATGATTTTTTTTCTGCTAGTATTCACTGCTTGCCTTCTGGCTCTGACCACTGTTGATAAAATTACAGAAAGGATTATAGTGTTTCATTCTATTAAATGTCAGGGTAGAGAACATAAAATATGTTTGCTTATGAGCAGTGCTCATCAAGGACAACCTTGTTTATTCAGCTTGTTTGAGCAACAATTCCTAGTCTTGAGGCCACATTAGTGGATGTATTTGTTTTCCTCTCAATGTTCGGTTGATTTTTCTTCTTTTTTGGGGAGTGGGCATGTAGGTGGGGGAGTGAAGATCACCTAGGTCATGCTTTCCCTGTAAGCTGGGACACAGAATCTCTCCTGTTGTGTAAATATGAATGGTTCTGAAGGGTTTTCTGTTGTTATTGAATATTGCCTAATTTGAAGTTTGTCATTTATCATTTAGAGGGTAACAAAGCCATTTCTCAGAATGTGTAGCATATTGCATCAGACATAGAATACAATGACCTCGTGTGCCTGCATTCTCACGAGAGCTGGCTGCAGCCATAACTAGCAGCTTTCTGTGAGTTCTGAAGTAAAGACGATGTTACTTTGGTGTAACTACTGTGACTTTATGCATTAGTATAGTTAAAATGCTGGGTTTAATTCTCAAGAGTAGCTGTATATTTGTGTATGTGTACATGGATGTACTTTTGTGCAGAGGTTTGCATTCCTGGTAAATATACTGGGAGCTGGCCTTTACGGGTGGGATTATACATGCCGGTAAGCTGCAGCCTGAAACTTCAGGCTCTGTAAGAAATACTAGCAATAATTCATAACACATTGGCCATTCTTTGTTCATTTTAACATCTAAGTTACCTCGGATAGATGCATTTTCTGTTCCTCGTGTACTGGTTCTCAGAAGGCATCTTGCAAATGCCTAAATGTGTGTGTTCATTGTCTAACACTTGGTGGAATTCTGAGCTTGCATGCAGAAATGTGGAAACCATGTTGTGTGTATATTGATGCCTTTAGGAAAATACCTTTTTTTTTTTTTTGGTGCCGAGAAGAATACTTGGGAATAATAAGAAAGTCTGTACAAAGAAATTCAACTTGTTCTAGAATTGTATCATTCTGAGTGAGTGGAGAATCAGACCAGATGTGTCCTGGGAGAGCACTCAGCTTTGCTTTAGACAAGGTCCTTTGATTCTGTTAAAGTGCTCATGAGACAA
This sequence comes from Platalea leucorodia, assembly GCF_965183815.1. Taxonomy (NCBI): domain Eukaryota; kingdom Metazoa; phylum Chordata; class Aves; order Pelecaniformes; family Threskiornithidae; genus Platalea; species Platalea leucorodia. The sequence goes on along the minus strand of NC_138858.1, from coordinate 89,562,556 downwards.
AGCTCCACAGCAGAAGAGAAAGCTTTGCATCAGATGCACTAAAAATGTTCCATATAAGAAGATGCACGTTGGAAAGTAAGAGTTATATTGCTGTTTACAAAGACCTTTACAGTTAAATAGACAAGAGAGAGAAAAATAATTCCTGAGAGCTTTGTTGTGTGTCAGCTGCTAACTTTTGCCAGTGACAGATTTTTAAATCTGTAATATATTCATAGACTTATATATTCATATACAGAAATATGACTGAAAAATTCTTTGATTCTTTACTTTGAGCTGGGCAAACAAAAATGTTTTGAAAGGAGACAGTGGTGTTGAGACAGAATCTCAGATAAGTAACTGGGCATTTGAAGGTGAAATGTAGTGGCCCCTGAGAAATTTGTTACTTTAGGGAATCTGAAATGTAACTCAGCATGCAATGCTTTTTAACTAAGTATGACCTTTAAAAGAGGAAGTGGGGAAAAAAGAGAAAATGTGTGTGTTTGAATGTGAATTTCAACACCTGTTAGTATGTGTAAGAAAGTTAGTTGGTGGCATTTAGCTTCTTTCTGTTCTGCAGGCTTAAAAGGGCTTGTTCAAATGCAGCTGATGCAAAGAACAGTTTAATTTGCAGATCAGGCCCATTGTTTGGCCGTAAAAGGGTAAACAACAAACAGCTTTTTCCTCTCTCTCCGACCCTTTTAAGTAGAAAGCTGTCAACCTTTTCAGTTATTCTCACTTAGGAACAATTGCTCAGTTGCTTACAAGTTGGCTCACCTTTTGTCGTTTTGCTTTTATGTGAGTAAACAGTAGCTCCATGCCTGTGAGAGCTAATGAAGCCTGCTTTCCAGTGGCATCGTGTCTTGTGACTTAACTTTTCTATCATAATTTGTCTTATTTGAAGGTTGTATTGTGAATTTCCTCATTTTTAAATATGGGAATCAGCAGAGGAATAAAAAATTTTTTGGTGTTTGCTTCTTATTAAACAAACAAGAAATCACATAAGTTAAAGGTGATGTGTTTGGTGTCTAAGAAGTCTTCCATTTGGGTAGCATTGATAATGCTTGCTGTGTATGGATTCTTCTGTGTCTTATAAGCTTAGAGGTATTCTGAATTTCTGGGTGGGATGGGATGGGAAAAGGCATTAGCAGAGACTCCCTCCTCTTCTCTGATCTCTTTCCCTTTGTGAAATTTGATTGGGACTGGTTATCAATTGCTCCTTCTCTTGAAGGGAGACAAGATGCAAGTATGCACCCACAAATCATCATTACGTCAGCTTCTTCAGTCTAAAAACAACAACTTGAAAACTTCTTCAAATATGCTTTTTGTAAGACTGAACAGAAGGCATTGTGTTGAGTTTCACAAGAAGTGAGTTTGATTCTTGTCATGCGAAATATCTGTGCAGGTTGAGGGGAAAGCGGAGCTAGTTTTTTCAGATGTGTTCAATACTGCTAGTTCCCACTGACATCAACTAATCTTAAAAGTGCTCAGTACCTCTGCTTGGTTTGACCTTGAACCCTCTCTCCTATCTGCTGAAAAGTAGCGGCTTTCCGCCCATCCCGGGCGCTGATCACGCACCATGGCCAGGTTCTACAGGCATCAGGATGCAACAAACAGTAGTTTACTATTATGTTATCTTTCAGTCATTTAAAACAACTGTTTTTTAAAGTATTGGGCATCACAGTATGTTACTGGCAAAGTATTGTTAATACGCTTAAAGGCAAGCTTAGTTCCATACTTTGAACACATTTGTCTTGTAGAATATAAATGGTTGTCTTTCCATTTCCTCTCTTCTTCAGTTTAAGACATAAATTGATAGTTTTTCACTCCCCTATTGTGACAAATACGTACTCAAAATGCGTTCATCTCGCTGTCAACAGACCTGGAAAAATTCTCTGCTGGAATTGAATCTGAGACTTCTGAATCTAAATCTATAAGCCCTTGCCACTACAGTTTTAAGGATTCAATTACAATAGAATAAAGGCATTAATAGATTCACACCCCTGGAGGGGAAAATGATGCTACCTGTGGCCAGTCTGTGTTACATCCTGTTCCACGAACATAATCCTTCAAAAGCTGTGTTCACAGAAATGGTATAGTGTCTTTGCCTTATGTGTGAATCAAGCATACCTGCATACTTGATTCTCCAATGGCTTTCTTGCTGTGTGTTTCAGATTTGATGGAGTGGCATTAATTTACTATGCACTAAAGGTATTCTCTTTCTTTTAGGAAAGAGGGCAAAATAATCTTTTTTCAGATTTTGCTTTTGTTGAACTTTCTTAGGGTCTACTAGAAGGGGAAAAAAAAAAAAATCCACTTTTTTTCCTAGTTTGCTGCTATTGTGCTGTAATTATAGCAAAAGTCAGTTGTTTCCTTAGCTTTTAGTCTTTATAGTTAGATGCTGGTTCCAGTCAAATGTTTCAATGGTTATAACACATGAAACATCTTTCTTCATCTGAGAGGTTTTGGATGCTACCCTAACACAAGCAATAACATAATATTTAAGAAATAAATGTTTCCAGGAATTCCTCTTACCCTCAATGGCAAATGCTGAATTTAGCAGATATGGTGTTGTCTTCAAGACTGCAAGGCATTTATGTGGAAGTATTTTTAGGGATGTAATTTGAGAGAGAGATCTTGCCCAATCCTGAATAACAAACAGAAGGGGCACTTAGGGCAGGAGGCAAACATTTGGGACCTTGTTCTGCCTGGTTCATTCTCCATGCAAGTGTACTGGTTGATCACTATTAGGCGTTCTCTTATTCATTCCAAAACAAAGCACAGTCACGAGAACCCTTCTAGGACAAGAAATTGGCTTCTCATCCTGTAATGCTCTGACAGATGGGAGAATGTCACCTCTCAATTTGGCGTTGCATAACAGCATTGGTCAAACATTTTGTAACTTATTTTAAGTAATTTAATCCAATTAACACGCAGCTAATTTAGCATGACATGAACTGTAGCTGCGCAAGTCTACTCCAGCTTTGTTCGTTAAATTCAACATTAAGTCATTTTCTTGACACCTAAAAGATGTATAATCAGTCACCAATTAATTAGCATCAGTATGTCAGGTACTCATTAAAATAATTGTCTAAAGTCGGTCTTGTTGAAAATGGCTTTTTGCTTAATTTTATGCACTTAGTGAAATGGAAAATACAGTCCTAAAAGACGTAGACAGATCTCATAGGTCATCTCCATAATTTGTTTGCCAGGTTAATTTAGGCACATCCTCGAGTGCTTTCTGTAGCTTAGCTGACATAGCTTAGGCAGTAAGTTTCCACCACATCTTTCAGAAAACATATTTTGTATTATTGTTAGGTGACCATAAGTAAAAACTGCATGTTAACTCTGACTAACCTGAAATATCAAATCAGTTTAGTTAGCCAGCTTCAGAGAAAGGAACGTGTTAGGAGAGTAGTCTACACAAGTCCTCCTCAGGCTGTCTCTGACAAGAACTGCTTTTGAGGCAAGGTTTTGCAAAGACAGATTATCCTTCTGTGTTTCATGCTTCCATCCTCCTTCATTATGAGATATTTTTTGCTATGTCTGTGTTGCATGCAACTGTGAAGCTAGACTCAAGACACACAATACGCGCACAAGCATAGACAAATGGTAAAAGGTGAAATAGTAGCATGCAGGGGAGAGTATTGTGCCAGAAAATGTACCGTGTAACAGATGGGGTGATTAAACTCAGTACTCTATTATTTATATAGTATGTAAGTGCACAGATATTTAAATTGGCTTTGTTTATGTGAAGGAACTTCTAAGAGGCTTCTTAGCTTGACCCTAGAGCCATGTAAGGTGATGAGAGGTCTACATCATTCTCTACTGATTCATAGTTGTCCTGGGTCTGGTTAACTGAGGAGTCTTTGCACTGCGTTTGACTGCAGGGAGTCTGTAGCTACATCAAGGTCTGGAACTTGTGCCTGTTTTCCTGCACTGTTGCGCTCTGTTAGGCATCTCTCTCTCTTCTCTATTCCTATTAACCTTGAATTGTTACACCAGCCATTATTATCCAGGTTAGATATCTAGATCTGGCACTTCACATCTGCAGTGAGAAGGGAAAACTATGCCAAATTTTCTGAACCCAGATGGGCTGGTGGCTGCCTCTGCTCATCACCCTTCACAGAACATACTGCTTGCTTGACTGTGGGCAGCAAGAAAACTGGCAGTGTTTGCCCATTCTCTATCCCCTCTGGTCACAAGCACTCCCAGGGCTGTGCAGTTCAGTTCTGAGCACTGATGAAATGCAGCAGACGTGTCACAGCAATGTGCTGAGCAGCACAGCCTGCAAATAATCTCTTATTTTAATACTTCAGAGGTCTCTCTCTGAAACAAACAGAATGTGTGTTCTGTTTCCTTTTGGCTAGCGACATACTGTCAGCTTTAGTTTTAATCTATGTTTAACTCATTAAAGAAATTACTTCTGTAGCTTTGCTCTAGTTAAAGCAACATCCATCACTGAAGATGATTTTCTTCAACACTGTGAGACACAATAGAAAAGTTTTTATTTATTTTTATAACCATTCGTGGTGATGTATGTTTTCAAGGTGAATACCAATCATGCAAATGCCCATGTTTATTTTTCCTGAATTCCTTTTAAGAAAGGCAGAGAATTGTCTGACAGGATCAGATGAACAACCTATTTAAGAATACTAATACCACCTTATTTTCATTCATAGACCTCAAAAAACTTTTCAAAGGAAGTTAATAGCATTTATATATAACCTGCATACAGTAAATAAATAAACAGTGAGAAAAGGAAGGGAAAGTGACCTTCCCTGAGGCCACCCAATAAATAAATTTGCAGCCTGGGAGAAGAGCTCCTGTCACTTGAACTTCTTCCCAGAGATATAAGATTGGAAATGGCAGGATTTGGAACAGAAGCCTCAGTTCAGCGCTTTATCCAGCAACCAACACGAGGATCTCATTTCCAAGAGTGGAATTAAAAACATGGTCTGAGAGATGATCTAAATATTAACTACCAGTTTTCCTAAACTCTGCATTAATGGGTTGGAAGGAAAGCTGTTTGAAAGCTTTTGAGATGATGGACTGCCAGTGTTTGAAGCATCCTGCACTGCCTGACAGATGATTCCTTTAGGAAAAAGGGTAAATAAATTCCTAATTTACTGGGAAGTGAATCTGAAGAAGAAGTAGGTGTCAGGCAAGGCTGGAAAAAGGAACTGTGAGAATAATCACTCAAGGGAGAATATCAAGATGACCTTTCTTACTCTGGGTTCCCTTGTTAATGAAGGCAAAGTCTCTTTAAAGGGCAGCAAGTCTGAACTTCTGTGAACGTGGTTTGCCAGTCTGGGAATTGGTCTATATCTTCTATTACGTGAGCCTCTCTATGAATTGTAACCTTTAAATATTAAATACAATTCAGGTCAAGATAGCCTAGTTTATGAGATGGCGGGTACAGTGAGAGAAGAGTAAATACCTGCATTTTATGACTGTAATTTCAATCCAAATTCCAGGTTTGTTACTCATGCCAAAGATGTACATAAAATCACTATAACAATCAAAACATGAATCAAGGCTCATAAAGCAAACTTGAATTGTTAATGAAGTTTCTTTCAAGGGTTTGTTGCCACTACCAAATCAGCATCGTCTGCTTTTTCACAGCCTAGAGGACAGATTGCTGTAACAAAGAGCTGTTGCCAGTTTTAGTTCTACAAGGTGAATCACTATAACTCTGAAAGACTTTCAGGAGTAACAGTATTCATTGGAATACCTTTCCTGGGCATTTTCTGCATTTAGGAATATTGCAACATGCATAAATAGAATGGGAAATTTCTGTGACTGAACCAATGCTACATTTTATTCAGACCCAACAGAAATTCAGAAATGCAAGAAGAGCATGATATGAACAGGCATTACAAATTTGTGAAATATTTTGAATGGGTAAGATTTATAACTTAAAAAAATGTTATTTGGAGCAATCAAACATCTGTATAAATTTGATTACAATTCAACAAATGGAAGTGCTTTGATGGGAAATAAGATTTCAGTTTGCTTTCTTGAAGTGCCATTAAAAAGTAAAATTTAGTTGAAACAAGGCAAATAATTGAAATTGAGATACTTAATTTTATTCTCTATGCTTTTATTCCAGGTTTTGATTAATTAAGTTTTACCAACCAAATTACTTGTTCTTCAGATCAGTCACAAAGAAAAAGAAGCTATTATTCACACTGACTTAATACTGCCTGTAAAAGGAACATTGTCACACTTGATCATAGTTTCCTGGTTTCCAGAAACTGAAACTGGATTTTGTGTTCCTTAAAAGACATTGTTAAAAGTGCCCAGTTCTAAATGCTTTAATGGGACTAAGACCGTAACCTGGCAAATGGAAGGGGTTGAAGAAAACTCTGCTGGAACTAATTGTACTAAAAGAAAAATGCAGAAACCTGTGGTCCAGTTTTGGAAGTCTGATTGTGAAATCTGTATATGAATATGTGCACGGCAAACTAACTCACCAGATTCCATTAAAGGAAAATATATTTTAAAAAGATATAAATAGAATTTGAAAATATTTGCTGGGAAAGGAGAGATAAATAGGTATGGTAGGGAGAGGAAGAAGTGGGCTAACATTATTAAGCTTTTGATTCATCTTATGTTTTAATCATTGTGCTTCCATTAACTTCAGAAAAAAAAAGTTTACAGAAACTGAAGTCCTTTCTTACTGTTCTGTCTTCAAGGTACTGATTATTCCATAATGTTTTGTAAAATGTCTATAGAAGTTCTTAAATTTTCTGGCACTTAAGAGAGTTTCTTAGCTCTGCAGTCAAGTGTTTCTGTTAAATCCATATGTATATGACTTAATGCTTTTGAGCTAAGCAGAGTCCGTTAAATTTTGCTTTTAATAGAAAACCAAAGAAAATTTAATTGCTGAATTCCCCTGCAGAAAGGAAACTTTTTTTTTTTAGCTACCACACATGGCACTGGCATGAATCATGCAAATCTGAGAGTGATGTTCTTCATGGAAAAAAAGTTCTCAGGACGCTTGATTCAACACTAATATTCCTTGTTTAGACCTGGTGATGTTGTTGTTGGCATACAGAACAGTCATTGTTTTCTGTGAAGATCATGTAAAGGTCTATTAAATGGCTTGACAGCTGGAACAGAAGCAATTGCCTTATTTGCATTTTAAGGGAGCTGTAGAGATGTGCTATATGAATGTGCTTCCTCTGCTATATTCCTGATAGATGAATAAATACTTGATGTGACTGGAAACATCCAAACTTTATTTGTGCACAGTTAGCTCTTCTTAAAAATTTCAAATAGATCTTAGAATTCAGCAAGGGTAAGATTCCCTGTTTATCTAATGCATCTGTCTTTTAACACTTTCAAGAAATCGCCATTTTTCTTGTCTTTGAGATTGTTTATAGTCATTCCAAATGTTTAAAAATAGAAATTTTTCTAGCTTTCCATGACTGGTGTTTTTTGCAGCTACCTCTTTGTTTCCAGGACTCTGGAAGTTGAGCAATCCAAAGAAACTACCCCTTACGCCAATGATGAAGACAACATTGCTTTGGTTAGCAGCAAATATCCAGATTAGTATGCTTAAAGATAATTGATTTGCAATGGTACCTACAAAAACCCCTGTCCTTTGAAGATGTGTTGAAAGTCCTTTTAATGACAGTAAATATTGTCTTAAGGTTTCTTTGTATTGCCTTAATCTGTCTCTTGCCTCTTGACTTTATCGTTACGTTATGAACTCTTGGATTAAACAGTAGCTTTCTGGTCATATGACAGGCATGGTAAGGTACTAGTTTAGTTTACGATGAATTTCTTACAATCGTGTAGGATACTAAACTTCACGCTGGAAGGTTTACAGTATGAGACAGTATGTGATCCTGGGTTTGGTCCTGTGCAGTAGTTCCTAAATTCCTGGTGTTTGATATGGGAACATAGGACGTTGTATTGGAATGAGCTATTCAAAAATTCTCAGATTTTTTTTTTTCCCTAGTAATCCAAATACAAATGAAAAGACAACATTTCAGAGTATCTCCACTTAGTTATATATTTGCTTTGTTTCACTGTGGGCAAAATAACTTGAATTTTGCATTTTAATGGTAGCACGTGCTTAACTTTTAAGATGAAAAATAATGATGTGAAAGCAAAGCAACATTCTTTGGAATATTTCTCCAAGTGAATTCAAACAAAATTAAAATACTTCCTTTTATCTCTGGAAAAGATATTTCGCCACAGAAAACAAAAAGCTTTAAAGAAGCAGTTCTTTCAGAGGATGCTCTGATGAAAATCAGAGAAATTTTTTACACTAATCAGTAGGTGCAAGTAGGTCAGACACTGCTATTAAAATGTTTTTTAAAATACCACATTTAAATTTGCAACTATACGTTAGGCAGTGAGTGACAAAAGTTAAAAATAGAGGAACAAGTACAGCATGGGTAGGAAAAATACAAGCTCTCCCAGTATATTAGACCACATTCAAGGGGACCTGTCTGGTAATGACTTTCATTTATTTCTGTCACTGTGTTCTGTATTGAATTTTCCTTATGCCTTTAAATGTTGGATTTCATCCACAAAGATTTCATTGTTGGGTGTGGTACACTTACTGTAGAGCACTAAGAGCTAGATAAATTTGCATCAAAAAATTTTTTTGACACAGTGAACCACTCTTTTTGTGGATAGTATATGCTTCACATAAAATAGTTGGAAAAAGGGAAAAAATGCAGTTTTGGCAGAAGATGGAAATAAATATATTAAAAACAATTTTGATCATTTTTGTAAGGTTGTCAACTGACTGCAGTTTTAACTGAAATCAACACATGGCCCACCCTTTCTATCAAATGGGAAGTGCCATATCAAATAGTATACCATATACATTGTGCCCGAGATACAATTCCAGGGTTCTGTGAAAAGCATGCAGCTACTTTGCTAACTCACATTAATAACTACATCAGTGGCTTTCTTTACCTCCAACTTGTGTGTAAAAATTTGTCAGGACAGATGGTGATGACAGGAGAAAGGTCTTGCAGGAAGGAATTCAGTCATTTTTAAGAAGCGAAAGAAGCAGCTGCGGTTTTGATTATTATTATTAAGGTAATTATGAAAGGGAGTATTATCAGCACTGAGTTACTTGGTGCACCTGTGACAGAAATGGGTCTTTTGTTGTGTTTCATATTGAGCCAGTGATGGCCAACATCTGCCCTGTGTCAGAACCAGGGTGATAATGCTTTGTGGTCACCAAAATTTATCACCTCTGGTTTTGGCACCTGAGTCTTCCCATAGACGTTGCAATTGTAAGTCTTCTGTATTTGAGCAGTGTGTTTCTCATTCTGCCTTCTGGAGCCATGCTCAGCTCACTGCCTACCGTGAAGGCTACTGACAGTCTTTCATGCATCTTGTTGGTTCAGCAGTGAAACAAGATCCTGCACACTGCAGCTGGTAAAGCAGAGCTAAGGCTTTGCAGATTGCTGTTCTGTAACATTCAGAAAGGAAAATCAGTGAGTTTCTCACATGGTGTCAAACCATATGTTAATGTCATCCATATTTTTATATCAAAATCCTTCTGGCTACTCTTCATGTAGGGCCAAGACTCAAGTTTCTAGAGGTAAATGGGTCTATATTACGTAGAATAAAAGTTAATAAAATGGACAATGATGGTATGGAAAGCAGCGCAAAAAAGTAGACATGCAGTGTTAAAAAAAAAATTGTGATCAGAAAGCTTAGAATTAGAGGAAAAAAATAGCATGTTTAGTATATAGAGAAAAACAGCAAATGCATAGTGAAATAAGTGAGTGTGTATGACAGGCCGTACCAGACGAGGGGTGGCACACAGAGGAAGGGTCTTTCACCACTCAAGCTGTTTTATGGCAGTTTAAGCCAGCAGAGTCCCAAGCGTCACAGTCACTGATGGAGATGATACAGATGAAAAGTAAACCTTTTTCTGATTTTGGGTTTTGCCATTAGGTTAGCCCTCAGCTTCCTAAATTGCCTTGCTGTGCTATCACAGAAGTGTTGATACCAGTGCCAGGCTACGCATGGGAAAGTCAGGTCTGGCAATCAGGAAGTGGACCCAGGCTTAAAAGTGCTGAAATGGCTGTGGAATTACAGTCAAAGGTTCAGCCAGTTGTGACAGGCTGAAACTTTCTGCCTTGAGAGGTGTCTATACTGCTGTGAGTGAAGGTGAATTTTTAATGTGTATTTTCTTTGGTCTCAGTCTCAGTGATGTCCAGGCATATCCTCAGGATAAAAAAGAATATCCTTCTAAGATTTCTTGGGAGCATGGAAATATTCTGAGCATCACTTCAGAGACTGACTGACTGCATTTCAGAAAGATTATGTGACTTTTTTTTGGAAGTTCACAGTGAACTGAGGAACAGGAAATCTCCCAGTTTATATTCCTGTGATTTAACCACTGTTGCCTCCAACTTGCGAACGTGTGGGAGTCGCCTCAGTACGCAAAAACATTGATTTTCAGTGGTAGTGGTTCTCAGGTAGTATCCTGTCCTGGACAGACCTTTTCTTTGTATTTTGTTTTATTTTTTATAAAAAGTCACTCATATTTTTTATGCAGTACTACTAAGCCAGTGTTTGGTCAGTAATACCCAGTTCAGTTCAATCATGGCACCTATTTTGTCAGCGGCTACAAATGAAGCCCATAATGAAAATGCCATTTGAACAGTGATTCAAGAAATGCTGCTTAGTCATCTGCTGCTTAATAAAAAGTATTAATGGATCTCAGAAAAATATAGCTGTAGATTTGGTTTACTGAAAATCTTTTATGTGATGCTGATTTTTCACAGTTTAACGTTTATGGGAAAAATTAGGCTCTCTGCATATATAAAATAACTCAAAATGAAGGACCACAAAGGTAATTGTGGATTTTAATATTTCTCCTTCACTACAGTGTAAATTCCATTTGATCACAGTGAATTCTCATAATTCTTACCTGCGTGGCTGATGGAAATACCGTTTCAGGGTGGTAACAAAGCTTGGTGCTTTAGCTAGCCACATCATGTGGCGTTTCATCATGTGGTGTTTAGCTAGCCACATCATGTAGTGTTTAAACCACATCATGTCGTGTTTAATCACCATCACAATCGCATCGCAAAGTCTTCATTTGTGTTTGATCATTTTTGTCTAGGGCTTTGAATGACATTACATGAATAAGACTTGATTCTTACTTGCAGTAACTCCTCTGCACATGCACCTGAAGGAGGAGCAAATTATTTACATTGGCTTTAAGTCCTCTCTGTACATTAGTGGGGTGGTGTAAAATAAACTTAATGTAAATAATCTGACTACATGTGACATGCCCCAGACTGATGAGTCTATGGTACAAAGCTCAGGAAATGAGTCCTGAAGTCTGGACTCATTCTCTTTCATCTGCTGCTTTTCTTGTGATATAAGGCTGGTTTTTATAACATGTGCAGTACAGGGCAGAAATGCTTAGGGGCAGGCAGCAGGATAGTCATAGTAGGAATGCTGTTACAACTCCATCCAGAAGCAGAGCATATAAATGTGGGTCAGGAGCAGTACCTTACCACTGTTGTACTTGCTTCAGTGTTTTTGTGTGGTACTGCACTCTGCCACGTAGGGATATCTAAAGTGTCTTCTGGGGCTACTGATGGGCTCATGTTTTAAAAACTGGTGACCTACTTGGGAATGTTGTCAATGTGAGAAAGAGAGACCATTTGATATATGCTCTGCAGGCTGAATAGGGATTAGGAGCATTTAACTGTGAATCTTGTATCCTTCAGGTTTTATGGCCAGATCCTTTTATTCTTTTTAGTTTTCACAGAATAAAAGGGTAGGGGGAAGGGAAGAGGAGAGGAAATGATCTTATTACAACTTTAGAAACTGTCTTTGTAACTGAAAATAAGAAACTCCAATGAAACAGGAATGCGACTATAAATTGTCTCTGCTTACATGTTACTAGCTTGCTGTTATTTTCATTAAACATTCACAGGCACAATTTCAGTTACTTAAATCAGCATGATGACCTACTTTAAAAAAATCAGTTGGAAGAAAATACACCTTTAATTATATTCAGTGATGGCTTTATCAACTTTACAGAGCATGTAAATGTATTAATGTGCATATAAGGCTCCCAGAGCAGCAAAAAGGCCAGCAGAATGGTGAGGGGTGTCTGTAGTCTGTGTATGCTTTTTGTGCAGTTGACTTAAAATACCTTTGCATCCAAGTTACAGTTTAGGAAAAACAAAAAGAAGTCCCTACACCAAGTGTACTTAGACACACTGTTAATTATAAACAATACACTTTGGGGAAATCATGCCCCCATTGAAACAATTCTCTTATTTTTGGTGGGGCAAAGATTCCAGACATTGTCCTGTCTCTGAGAAAACTCCAGATAAAAGTTCAGTACCTGCAGTATCTTTACCGGTCACTAGGAATAATCCGTGTGGTATTTTTTCCTTGCAAAAGACTGAGCAGTGTAATTCTAATCCAGAAAAATATTTGGGTCAGGTAATTAACTTCAGTTGTGTAAGTACTATAATTTAATTGATTCAGAGAATCCAAGTATTGTTTTATTACTTGCATTCTTTCCCTGAGGATGTAGAACAGGAATGTATTGAATCAGTTCTTATTTCTGGTAATACTGAGCCAACTGCTTCACTAAAGACAAGAAACAAACAAATGAGCAAGCGAACAACTAACCACTAACCCAATCTGTCTGGTGATGAGAAGGTGAATAAGCTCAGGTCTACCATAATATCTTGTATCTACACTGAAGTTCAGAAATTGGCTAGAGCACAATCTAACTTTCATTTTTATTTTATTTTCACTTACAGGCAGGCTGATTTCATTGTGACAACTGCTATTCTATAGAAGTATTAATAATCTGTGTTTCCTATGTGACAACATAAATTTTATCAGTTACCAGTAACAAGCATCATAAAAATAGTTTGCAGGAGTTCTTTTTGGCAGCTGGATAATCCACACTGCAGAAATAAGACATTCTCTGGGGCTTCTTTTCATTGCTAATGTAGTGCATGAATGCAGAGCTTCTATTTTTAGTGTATCTTAGAATCAGGCAAAGATGTTATTTGGCATTATCACCGTACAAGCGCTTTTTGTTCAGGTCTGCTCAGATTCCTGTAAAACACTAAATCTCACCTTCCTAATGCATGATCATACCCTGCTGTAATAAATGTTAAAAACAAATGAAAAAGAAAAATTAAAGTATACTGTAGTTGAACTCCTGAGATGTATTGCAACAGCACTTTAACTTGCACTTCAATTTTGCACAAATAGCTTTCTATTTTAGGTGCTTTGCATTTATGAAAAAAACGCCCCGAAGTTCCATTTATATTGAAGATGCAAGACTACCAATATGCAGCTAGATTAGTTACTGTCATCTGTTTTTTATACTGCAAGCCCTGTTGGCAATCCATGTCAGTTACAAATTAAGTTGCATGGAGGTATAGTTCTCAATAGAAATCAATTTTCAGCACAGAATGCCTTATTTGCAGTTTTATGGCTTAAAACTACTTACATGAAGTGATTTATTGTTTGCAGTTAGGAGAGAAGGCTATTGAGGGGATGACTGTCTGATTTTGACTTTTAGTCTTTATTGGCGGTGTTTACTTTCAAATATTAGATGTAAAATAATACACTATTAAATATAAAATTAGTCTCAATCATTACAGTCTACTAATCTGTTGTCACGTGTGAATTTGCATAACATGCAGGATTTTGCCCAGTGAATGGTATGATCTTTCTCAAATTACACAAGCTATATTTCAAGCTGCCAAAGAGTGGAAAGGTGAAGACCAGGGGTTGCTGAAGGTAATGCAAACTGAATCTTAATTACCGTATTTATTTATAAATAATGATGGCTGGTGCTATGGAAGTATAATAAAAGGGTAGCTGGATTACTGTGTAGGCCAGGTCCTCAGTAGCCATAAACTTGCTTCAGTGAAGGGGTGCCATTTGGCTTCAAGTTAATGTAAACCATCTACCTTACCTAAGGCTCAGTTCTAATATGACTGTACTTCTGGCCTGAAATAAGAATGTATCTCAACAGAGACAGTCCATTTCTGCACTTTGTCTGCACCTGAAATTAAGCTCTTGTTCATGTTACTAGGGGGGATTTAACCCAAATTTCATTTGCAGAGACAGAAGTCCTCTCTCTTTAGTGATCTATTCCTTACGTACGAACACAATAATAGCAACAGGGACATAGGGCTGTGCAGAGTTGGAATGCAGGTGTATTTTACAGTGTTGGACACAGTCCTTTGGTAAGGAATAATGTCACTTCAGCAGCAGCTTCTGAAATTTGACCTCACATTGATGATTCCAGGGTTTTGCTGGTGAGGTTTGGGCTACAGTCAGGCTTTTGCATTTTGTGCTTGCCTTCTCAGCAATGTTCAGTCCTGTTTGTGTTTCCAGTTTTGTAGAGTAAATGTCTGGTTGCATTACACGTTGCCTAATTGTGAGGTGTAACATGAGCAGCTGAAAATAATGGGGAAAGTGTACCATATGAAACACATACTGTCTTAATGTGGCTGCATAGCCTCACAAAATGAAGTGCTCTGATTGAAGGAAAACAGCTGTCTGCAGCCACGCACTTCCAGTTTTTCATAGGCTTGTATTTGACTGCTTCTCATATACCACAAGACTATTTCACTGTCATGTGGTCACTCACAATCAATACAACAGAAAAGATTTTTCTACTTTCTTGTGCTTTTAATTTCGAGGCTATTCATTACTGTCTTCCAGTGCTGCCTAATATCCATCCGTTCATCCTTATTCAAGTGGCTTTTCTTCTTAAAAGATGGAAGTGAGAGACACCTCTATATCTTGATTAAAATCTCCACTTTTTTACTTTTTAACTACCACTCTGTATTTAATAATACTTGCTCTGAAGCATTGATTCCTTAATATTGTGGAAACATACTTTAAAAATTACTGCTTCATCATTCTTCTTGTTCTAGTGTACAAAATCATTTTTGTGCACCTGATGGGGACTTCATCATAATGTGTAATCTAATTGAACGACCCTAGTGTGGTAGGTGAATTACTGTAATAACACTCTCTGCAATAATTCCTTTATAAAGTCTCATGCTGGAACTTAGTGTTAAAGAGCCTTGTTGCATGAGATGTTGTTAACTGAACTAAATATTTGATGGTCATGGTCACGATATGCGGTATCGACATTCTGAAGCTGGTGGCTTAATGATGTAGTTGCTAAGGTTTTTTTTTAGCGTTATTTTCATCAGTGACACCTACAATCCACTGTAAGAGGCCGTGAGCCCTGTCCATTAGGTGCTGTACAGACAGGATAGAAAGGTGGCTTTTGTTGAATGCAGTTTTAAGTAGCAGTGTTACTCCCCACCACCACCGCAGAAGCATGAGAACAACATACCTTTTAAAAAAACAGACATCGTTATCTGGTGTGTGCTTGGGTCCAAACCAGAGGCAAAACCAGAGGTTTCTGCCTTAACACAAAGCATGTTAAGCTCAAGCTGAACTTTAAGTGTAGCAGTAGCATATGTTGAAGAGAGTGATGTCACGTAGGAAAAATTTAAGTCATTAAACAAAAGGCTACTTAGTAAGATAGACTGTTGTCAAGCTTATGTGACTGTGGATTGTTGCAGTAGGGACATCTGTGTGGGAAGGAGGGAAGCTGAGGTGGGAGAGAAGAAATTTAAAAGCATTTTTAGGACAAGTGTAGCGAGCTGCTTGTTCTGTCAGTGTGTGTGCTGTCTGCCTCTCCTGTGCTTTATGGTGGAGGCGGGTGAGTGCCTGCGTTGGAAGGAGTACTGAACCCCATGGTAGTATGCAAAACTGGCAGGCACTCAGCGTTTTCTTACACTTTAGTTAAGTTTGTCATCCTGTGAGATTTGCTTTTTGTTGTTTACAGGCTCTGTTTTTCTCTCTTTCATTACTTGCATTTTATTTTCTGCAAAGATAATGTGCCTCAAAGTCAAACACAAAAGGAGGCTGGTGATAGACAAGCTGCTTTTTATCATCTTCAGGGAATTACTGTCATTTGCTAAATATGTGACCCACTCTCTTTTGCTCTCTTTGCATCTTGGAGACGAATATGTAGTGCAGCTGAGAATCAAAAAAAAAGTTGCCTTGACAAAAACAAGCTGGTATAGTAGCCGCAAGTTCTGTGATTGCACAGCTATATTCCTCCATCACAACAGCTACAACTTGTGCCTTGGTGATACATTGGGAATGTGTGATGACTGCCACTAAGTGTATTTGATGTGCTGGGACTTCACTATTTTAAAACCATCCTTGAATACGCTGTGTTCTGCTAATTTTTATCAGTTAGGAATCTGGCACCTATGGCTTCTGTCTTTCCATATATTTATCCCTATGGAGTCAGGAATTATTTCTTGAAGGAACTGTGTGTTGTCTTAAAAGCCTCTTGCCTGTGGAAGACACAACACACTGACAGCTCTTTGCTCTGACTTCTGGCAGAATGCAGGATATTTGGATCCTTTTTCTCTATGGCGTTTATTACTGGCAAGACGTTCATAAATGTGTTGCTGAGGTTGATACAGGCCATGTCAACATTGCCTGTAACACTGCAGAGAGGGAGCTGAAACAGCATAACCCTTGTAAGATAGAGTGAAGCTAGTCAGCAGGTGACAAGAGGTTTGGGTCTGGATTTGCAAAGGTGTTTTGGTGGCCATGTGGTTATCTGAAATACTGTTTATCCCCTAGTATGCTAGGCACAAAACAGAGTAGTCTGTTTTTCAAAGCATTAATAATCTGAATATAAAACAGAAGGAAGCAGATGGGTACAGACAGATGGAGTTGAAGGAAACTGTGGAACAGCATTGGTCACTGTGACAGACAGTGGTCTTGGTACACGTGTCAAGATTTTTTGTTGTCATTGCAACAAAAAAGGAGTGTTAGAAGAGAGTTTGAAGGGAAATAGTAGGATGGCACCTAACAAGGGCTGGGGTACCATGTCTCAGATTTCATGAAGGCAGCTGGAAAACTTAGCAAGTTGGCAATGAAGGATGCAGCTGTGAGAAAAGGCAGGAATTGACTTCTCAGTGCCAAAGGAAAAAGATTGCAATACGTGCATAGTGTGTGTTCACTGACACGATGCAGGCTCATGCAGGGACACACAGATTTTATATAGAAATACCAAGCTATTCTGTAAGTATTTCAGGATAAATATAATCAGGTGGCAAAAAAGAAATACTTAGACACTCTTGCTTTCTGCTAATATGTAATAATCTCAAAAGTCTTGTCCCATTGAGACGTCAGAGTCGCTGTCTAGGATGTTTTGACATTAATTTTAATGGCACTTCCTATACAAAGTGAATTGTTGAATTTTAGCTGACACTTAAGGAAGAGCTGACACTTGGGGGGGGGATTGCTGCCCTACACCCCACCCCACTCCCACCCCCAATATATCAAATGCAAAACCATAAGGATGGATAGTGTATGCATGCAGTTGGTCTCTTGGCTAAAAGAGCTTGCCATTCAAGATAGGTAGCAAAATAAATATTTTCTCTGTATAGCAGGTATGGAACTGAGTTAAAGAGGTGAAATGACTTGTCTCAGCTCACAGGATAATTCTACAAGGAAGTCCAGACCTCTTGAATCCTCACCCCCTTCCACAGACACCACACACTGTTTTTTATCTCAATTACTTGATACTTTCTTAATTCTCTCAAGCATCCCTGGATAAACAGATCAGCTTGTCTTCATAGAAAGGAATTATGCTATTTGCCCTTAGCAGTTCACTGCATATTCAAAAGTAACTGTGGCATTTGAATTTGTTGCAGTCTCTCCTGGCAGATTACCTTCTCCTCCTAACTGGCAGAATGTTGAGCCCAGTGCAAAGGGGAGAGGCCACCAAGAAGACATGGCTATTTCCTCCTCCAGGCTTTCCCCTTTAAATCTATTTACATTTGATATTTCCTTGTATTGCTTCTGAGAATTACAGAGGTCATTAGTGACAGGAGGTGGAAGGAGGAATTGAAATAATTTTATGCTTCAGAGAGAATTCCCTGGGACTTTGAAGCATATAAAACCCCTCTGGAGTCCATGTCCTTAAGGAACAAGTGATGCTGGCAGAGCCCTTTCTGCTGGTGATGTTCCTTATACTTCTCAGCTTTCATTTCACTAAGCAGGAAAGCCATCAGAAGATGCCTTTTCAGTCTCCCTGACTAAAGGGAGACGATTGGGTTTATTGTCCGAATACCTTGTAGAAGGTTCTTTCTCCTTTCCCAGGGCATGTGCTAAAATTACTCTGCTTCAGACCTCTTACCGTGAGGATTACTTAACTTTATTCTCTTGCCAAACTAGCAAACTGAATGTAATTTTTCTCAGCCTTATTTACAGTAAGCTCCCTTTATTCAATATAGAGGCAGGAAGGGATTCTTAAAGTGGGCATAGATCACATTTATGTTCACTTAATTCCCCTTTACACTGCCAGAATGATGTAAATCAACCTTAGAATAGACCACAATCAGACACTCTCTATCAATGGTCTTGCAGTGGGAACTGCAGTAAAGCTAATTCATTTAGCCTTCTTTAATAGTAGGTCACTCATTATTTACACAGTTTACAAGTCATTTGAAGATATGTTTTATTAGCACCAGAGCCAGAAAGATGATGCCAGGAGGAACATTTTCCGCCTATTTAGATGTGCCCCAGTTTACTCAAGGCAACATTTATAGTCTTCATTTTTACTGACTATAACTGCCATATTTGAGCTAAATTCTGGGGGTGGGAGAGACCTTATGAAGTTATTAGGAAGCTCCTATTGACCTAAATGAAACAGCTTTGAGACATCTGTGTAAATAGTATTTCTTCTGCATTCATTGAGCTATCAGCTACTATTCCTTTGCAGAGAACCTACCTGGGCACCATCATGAATTTGGGTCCCATGTAATCCTTCTCAAGCAGTGCCATTAGACCCTCTCTGTTTTTTGTGTGGTGTTTTTTGTTTGGTTTTTTTTTTTTTTCTTTCTCCCTCCAGTGGAGTATTTGGGGGTGAAAAATTTATTAAAAGCTGCCTGCTACAGAAAGAATATATGAGACATACATGCCTGTCTACTGGGAAAGGATCTCTACAACTAAACCACCAAATGTTGCTGGCTGAGATAGTTAGCTAACCAGAAATGCCACTGGGAAATGTCTCTCAAGTGTGACCATACTGAACAATAATGTTAATATTCACTACAACTACATTCTGATACAACATTATAGCATTAAGCAGTGTGAGAACATAGTGTAGAAGAAAACATAAGAAACATCACTGGCAAGGGCTGCTGATATTAGCCTACTCTGTCTAAAACATGTCCCCTCTGTCCTAGCTTCTCTAGCATTCTATGAAATGAAGAGGATGATTTTCTTTAATATTAGTTAATAACATTTCAAGATCCTGAATAGCTCATTGCAGGTGCAGATGATCATACTGTCCAATTATAGAGCATGCAAATGCTACGAGAGGAGAGTAAGAGAAAGAGGAGTGGAAAAGGCACAAAAGAAGAGACATGCTCTCATCAGGATTGTGCAATGTACCTTCTTCTGTATATCAGTTCTAAAAAAGGGATCATTAACTAGACTTTTTCGCCAAAGCTTGTACTGTTAGCAATTCTATTAATAATAAGCACTCTTCTATTAAGTGAACTACCCAATTATTAATCCATTAGCAATTCTGTTGCAGAAAAATTCATTGCAATGTCTATTCAGAAGGCACATTCTTAACAGCCTTTTTTTGGGGGGGGGGAGAAGTATTGTCTAATTATGATTTAAAAGCTTGGCTTCCTAAACTTAATGAAGAATTAATGAGTTGCATTATTCCATAGTATTCTAGCAAAATCTGCTCACAAATTAACTGTACCTCCTGTTCTCTGCCTTGAAAACGTCTCATGGCATGCTCAAGCTTTCTACCGGTTGCTCTGCTTTTTTGTTAGGAGCAGCAAGATTATGTAAGAAAATGGCAGCAATTATGATATTAACATAATGGGAACAATTAGTACAGCAAAATCCAAGTTTTAATTGAAATGCACTCATGTTTTTTTAGAAGGTCTTGGTCATATGTTGATTTACCTTCTGGTTGTTGTAATGTTCCGCTTTCTATTAGCGAGGGTGAAAGCTAAGTGAAAGCATTCAGGCGTACAAGACTCTAAGGGAAAAATATGGAAAAAAAGCCTTGTAGCTTTGGTATCTGACAAGGCCGTAGTTATAGTGCTCATTGATAATTTTCCCTTGAATCCTTTTGGAGAGGAGAATTAGGTGTTCAAAAAAGGACATAATGGAAACCTGTATTTTGTCCTGGGATGAAACCCTTGGAAAACCAAAAGTTTGATTGTGGAAACTTGGGTGTGTGGAAATTCTCGGAGTCAAAAATAAAACCAAAACTGTTTTCACATCAGCTCAGCTGAGAGAAATATAGATCATGTTCCCCACTCTTTCTCCCTGTTTGCTTTTTCTAACTTCAGACAAGGCAATTTATGTCTTAGTAATACTGTTTTCCACACAGAAAGGGATTATAAATATTTCCTTACAACTCAGGGTGTTGTTAAGTGTAAACAGTGTATAAGTACAGGAGGCTGGTAGCGGGATATAAGCTCTCTGCCCAACTTTATTAAAGCTTGTATTTAATTTTATTTGAGCAAATAGCTACGTTTGATTTGAAACCTTTCCTTGGGTGAAAAGGGAACTGCAGAATGTTTCGTTTCTTTTTTTTTTTTTAAATTTACTTTTGCACTTTCTCAGGTCTTTCCCAGAAAAGAAGATCCATTTATCGTAACTGATTATAGCATTCTCCTTTTCAGTTACTTGGCTCTTTGCACTGCATTTCTTACTTGCTGCTGTGAATACCTAATCCCAAGTGAGAACTGGAGGAGTCCCATCTGCAAGGCTAAGCAACTGTATGCTAGAGTTGGAAGCACATGGCTGTCTGTCTGAAGCTGTCTATCCATATAAATTGTCTCCTTTGACCATGCTTCCCTCAGGCACCTGAGTGAGGGCAGTGCTCCCTGCCTGCTCCATTCTTCTATCTGTTGTATTGCTAAATGTCATGAGCTCTGACAAACAGCTGATTTATGATGGACACTTGAAAACTCTCTAGGAAAGTCAGGAGCTGTTTTGAAGAAAAAGCAGAGTATTAACTTGAAGATGTTAAATTAAAAAAGTCCAACAGTGTCTATGTTTTGGAATTTCTCTAGTTAAAGGATGCTGAAAGGGACTGCTTAGGTCCAGACACATTCAGTCCTTTAACTTACCTTCTGTTATATGTTACAGGTACATAGATTTCTTTACAGATAGAGCTACGAGTACAGTTTTCAGAGGAGTATAATTCCTGTTTTTATACTTGGTGTAAGTACTTGGCACCCTCTGTCCAAGTTAGTAACATTTCTGGAGAATGAATATGACTTAGGTACTTATGTACTGTACTTAGTTGTTTTGGAAAACAAGAATTTTCGTCTGTTAATGCCTTAGTGAGCAGAACAGTGTTTGAAAATCCATAACAAGTTGGTTTATAAGCCTTTTTCTTCCCATCCCATAGGAAAGTTGTTTCTTCTTGATTTTGATTTTACTACTGGATCACTCTGGGAGGCCTGAGGATATTCTGCATCAAAAGCATTTGGCTGACTTCAATAATGGTTAAGAGTGTTTAAGGTACTGTGCGTAGCCTTCAGTAAAAGACACTGAGATACATAGATTATGATGATTAGATGCATGTTCTACAATTACAATTTATGTACTGAATTTTTAAAGAAACTGCAGCAGAACAGATGACAAGCATTTTCTCTGTAGCTCTAGATTTTGATTAACCAAGCAAACTATGTTTTTTCTTTTCTTATTCTAAGAGTTAAGATTAATAGATTTTTCTACACTTAAATGACACTCTGACTCATTTAGAAGTGCACTGTTATGTCCTTTGTTTTACTGTCTAAAGTACTTTTTTTTTTTTTGAAGAGACGTAATTGTTTTCAAGGGATTTCATTTCTTAGTGTTATTAGTCACACATAAATGGAATTAACACCCGTATCATCTTTAATAATGTGCAAAGAACAATTGCACTGAAGTATTCTCACCAGCTAAGAGGACATCCCAGTTTGCTGCTCTGTCTTATTAGCTGACCTTTCTCACTAGACAGATTAGCTCTTATTTTGCAACTAAGCTGTTGCTGCTGTGGTTTGTATAAAGTTGGTGGTTTACAAATATGTATGTCTGTAGTTAAAGCCCTGGTGTGAGTGGTCACAATCCAAAAAAATTAATCTCTAACAGCCAACATTTGCTAAGCTTTTGGTAGTTTTGCAGTAGAAGACTCCAAATGCCCCACAATAAAAAAGAGTGGTAGAAGAGGAAATTGTCCTGTGAAAATGAACTCATCCACTGCATGTGTAGCAAAGCAGAAAGAGGACAATGACATGTTTAGATATTTGTCACTGCTTATCCAGTGTGCACAATTTTGTCTACCTTGACCTGTAGGGCAATTTTAGGATTTTAGTTGACAAATGATAGTTAGTCTATTATAAAACTAGTAAAGGTAGAATTGTTTTCCAGTTTATGCAACAAACCCAAGTTAGTGTAAAGAAATTAATTCTTTCATGTGGTAATAACAAACATCTCTTTCCTTTCCCTACTGAAAATTTCACTTTATAATTGCTTAAAACCTAATTTTTAGAAGTGACACTTCCTGTCTTTCCTTCCTTACCTTTACTGTAGCCTTTTAATAGTGGCATGGTAATCACATATGGTTTTCTAAATAAATAGTTGGAAGAAGAAACTCCATTTTCTTTATCTGTATGCTAAAATTCCTGTATACTTAACACACTTCTTTATGCTTGTGTTACCTTCTTTCAGAAAGTTAGACTGGCAGGGTCTCTTGGCAGCACAAACCGAATCTCTATACCTTCTTTCCCTGGGAAGTTAACGGGAACTAGCTGTGTACTAGCTGTTTGTGCCTAAGAGAGGATGTCCTAAATGCTTGAGCAAACATGATCTTGAACCATCCCACATGTCTAACAAGAAATTGCAGACACTGAAAGTCTGGAGTGTAAGCCTGGACAAGAAAAGTACCTCATTGATATATTACATCCTGCTCCCAAGGAAACTGGCACCAAACCACTGGGTCTGTGTTTCACATTGACACACTGAGGTTTTAACATCTTTCAATCTCTGCGTCCTTAGCCCCTTAGTGCAGGCTGATATCCCTGATCTCGGAAATCATTGTAGACCTTGTGTTTTGTAAGCTAATGGTGCAATGCTTACGGTGATAAAAGGTGGTGAAAAACACGTGAGGGCATGGCTCCTCACTAAGAGAAGCATAGCTTTAAATTTGACAACAGCCAAGATCTCTGTCCTTGCCTGAAGACAAGAAGTACCCAGTCACCTACTCCCAGCAAGAGTATGGCTCCCACCCTGTAGATTCCTGACAAAGCGGTGGATCGAGCTGCAGCACAAATTGGAATTGATGGCAAGAAGTTGCCATCAATGAACAGACTGACAGAATTTTACTGTTGTGTGAAGCAGACACTCCCAAGCCTAATTTGATCAACAGTCCCTGTGGGACTTTGGAGAGAGCAGGAGCTTTGCCAGAGAAGCCCATGAGCTAGATTCTCTCTGTCCTGCTGACACTCCAGTGTGTGCTGTCATTCCAGGTATAGTTGCCTAAAAAAAATTGAGGATGCGTGAAGCTGTTAAAAATGGCAGCACAGCAAACTTCTGCTACAATTTACTTTGATTAATGGATAGCTGAAGGAAAGTATTTTGCAGAAAATTTGCAAATTGAAAAGTGTTTGTTTCAGAATATCAGCAACGTTTCAAAAATGCATTACAGCATTGTCATGAATTGATGCATTCCATTGATCATCCACTTCTGGACAGAAAATGAAATAAAAAAAACCAAGCCATTTCTTCAGTCACAAATGGGCATAATAATGAGCATGTTTCATTTTCAGGATGTTTGGCTTCTCACGTTTGAAAGATATAATGTCATGTACAGAACTTAGAAATTGTAGCTGGTATGGGAGTTATGATTCGGCAGCTGCTGACTCCAAACATTTAATTAAAAGTCAAGGTGGAAAAGTAGTAATTTATCAGTATTATAAAAGGATTTGTCTTCTAGTTAGAGGCATTTGGGGGTCAAAGATCCTAACCTTGCTGAATAAAAAGGGGCTTGGTTTAGTGATCACTGATTCAACATCATTTAAATGTTCAGCTGAAAAAAATATAATGGAATGTAATGGTACATAAATTCTCCAAGGAGAAAATAAAGTCTATATGTACATCTATATTTTATAACCTGAATGTTCTGCAGTTTGACAAGGACATGGATGAAGTTATCTTATGCCAGTGGCAGTAGAACATTGATTAAGAGCCCAGTAGCAATTATGAATTGGCTGGTGCCAGCAAAACGTTATAGCCCACTAGCCTCATGTGGATGTGCTACCTACATCTGTAACTGGTTAGCTTCCAGAGAAAGGATACCTTTCTGCTCTTCAACCTAACATCGCATCTCTTCTATTAATTGCTTGCCAAAGGAGAGTCTGAGTCTGTTTTTTTTTTTTTTTTTCTACTTTGATGTTATAGACATATAGACTGAAAATATTTTCTTTATTTAAAAAGTTATTTAGTAATCTAATCTCACAGTTTAATGAAGCAATTGTTTGAAAGTTGGCATTGGGGAGGGATGGCAGGAGGAAGGAGTCTTGGCTTTTTGGCACTGTTTGGCAAGAATGTCTTAGTGACTTTGCAAAGTTGTTTATCCTGCTTTAACTTGGTGTATATGCTCCAGAGTTACGACCTCTGCTGTTTGAAATAAACTTAATTAAGTCTTTATTTTATAGTGTCTACACCTAAACCTTGTCTCAGGATTTTGAGATGGTAGATGTGATGGTAGCATGTCGTGCCAGAAAAATAATTTCTTGTGCATTAAGCAGACCATCTTCAAAACTGGATCTTCTTTCAGAGATAATTTTCAAAATGGTTATCCCTCATTTGGAATTTTTGACCTTATAAAAGAGTTTTGTTATGATAAGATGAAATGAGTGCCTTTTCACTTCAATGTTCTGATGCTTCGAATGATTTAAAATGTTATTTTTCTGCTGCAGTTATTAATGTCTCACATGATTTCAGTGAAAGCAGTGTATTTGCATAGGCTGCCTTTGCTTTTATCAATATTCTGTAGAAGAAAGCTCTTCTGTCAGAAGAATACTGGCTAGCTCCACTGACCACAGGAACACTACTCTGATTCATAACATTATTATAATTAATTTTAATTTAAAAATGCTTAGTTGCTTAACCACGATTAGTGGTCTGCTCTGCCTTCAGTAGAAATAATCAACTCCTGGAAGCATCTGTTATCTAAGGAAATGAAATGGGGAAAGGACGAGGAGTAGGAAGCAGCATTTTTAGAGACTTTGTGAGGAATAGGATCAGCCCTAATCTGTGTCATGTGCAAGCTCACAAAGGCAGCATAAGGGAGAGACTGAATACCTGTCTTCTAAGACCTAATCGTGAACCAAATTCCAAGTTTGAGGGGACCAAAATTCTGCTGGATGTATTAATACTGTAAGTGTTATTATGAAGTGAACCTCCACCAAGGTGCTCATGTTACAAAAGATTTTTCATCTTATGTAATTAATTCCAGACTTGCTCAATTTTCTTCTGTTCCCTGATTTGGCTGCAAGATCACAACGAAGGCAACAAATTGCACATTGCCACTGCTCACAGTAACGATGGCAACAAATAGTTATGAGCAATTGGTAATCAGAGATATATGTAATAAATCATGTTGAGCAATTTTGAATCACAGAAAATGCTTAAAAATGGAATCTTCATATGGATAATTTATTAATAGAGGAGGACAGAATTAGTAAAATGAGGCTGGAATTTGTGAGGATGCCTAAATTG
This sequence comes from Platalea leucorodia, assembly GCF_965183815.1. NCBI lineage: Eukaryota > Metazoa > Chordata > Aves > Pelecaniformes > Threskiornithidae > Platalea > Platalea leucorodia. The sequence goes on along the minus strand of NC_138858.1, from coordinate 89,536,738 downwards.
GTATTTAGATCCTACTGAAATTCAGTGAGAGATCAACACCTTTTCCCTCCCTGCCCTTTTCCTTTAAAAAGATCCTATTGCTTAAGTTTGTGCTATTTATGCTTTGTCTGTGTCTACTTTTAGTGCTGACCCCATAAATAATCTGTTGGCTACAAGAAATTATGCTTCAAAATGCTTGAATTCTCAGAAACCATCAATCATGCATTTCACCAGACACAGGGAGACAGTGGTACACTCACACCAGAATTTGCTAAATGAATTACGAAGCTTAACTTGGAGCACATTCATATCTTCAGCAAAAAGTATATGGATACAAACCCAGAGCATTATTTTAATATCACACATCTTTCTTGTTTAAGAGTTACTTAACTGCTCTAGCAAGTGCCCTGTGACAATTAGAAACATTTTTTCCTACAGTTACTGTAGTCATTTGATCTGCTGCTGTGGTCAGTAGTTTTCTATTGATTCTTCTTCAGGATGAGGAGTTTGCAGGCTGAACTGTAAAACAACTTTGAGACTGTTCTGACAATCTTTCATTACTGTACATCAGCTAATGCGCCTTGTCACTTGTATGAGCAGTGCAAAGAACTTTTCTTTGGTGGGATTTTTGCTGTTCCTATAAAATGGTGCAGAATCAGGCCTGGGAGGAGTGATCTCTTAAAGTTAAGCATGTGCTTAAGTGCTTTCCTGGATCACTGCCTTGATCTATTGATGTTCTCGGTGTAATTTGCAGGAGATATAATTGCCTTCCCACGTTTTCAGTGGCTGCACAGCATTAAATCTCCACGGACTGTCCTCCTCCTGGAGTTGGTACATCACCACTACCTCTCAGAAATGCTCCATAATGCTTTGAAGTTACTGCAGGATAAGATATCTTGTTTGACGAGGAATCAAGTGCCTTGGAAGTCTTTCTGTGGCTGCTAGTATCTCCAGTGGCAAAGGACCAGGTGAAAAGTTCTGTGGATGAGTCTCACAATCCTTTTCAGGATGAATCAGCACAGCCTTTTACTAGGGAAGTTGTAGAGAGCACAGGTAATGAAGCTAAGTCTCTTTACTTTTGATTTCTTGAAGGGTTGTGGATTGGGATTTTTTTTTTTGCTACCTTTTTTTATTTTTTAAACTTGAGTTCATTTCAGTCTAGCTATTAATAAGCAGAACATTTAGACTCTTGCCTGGGGGTGGAGCAGGTCATGAATCACACCCCGAGAAGTTTTGAGATCATGATCAAACAGCAAGAACTGTAGGGACACACCACTTTGGTCAGGCACCAGCTCAGGGTACAGAGCTCTGCATGAGGAAGGATCCCTGAATTAGTCACACACGCAGCACTGGGTTCTCCTGACAACAGCAGAAAAACAGCCCAGCTCTTGAGTATCATTAGACTCAAAGCTGGCTCTACATGTGTAGCATTCTGTTCATATAAAGGCTGCAGTTTTTCCTGCAAGGAAACTTTCAGTCTGCATTCTTTTGCATTTCATGTAGATATTTGCACTATTGCACAGTGCATATAAATTGCACTATTTTCAAAGGTGAAAGTGTGACATTAACATTGTCCTGGAAGTTTGGTAGCTGCGGAGATACTAGTAGGTAGTCCAGCAGCTGTCTTTTCTTTAATACAGGAGCCCTAGTAGTATAATAACAACATTAAAGCTTTAAATAATCTTAAACTTTATCTGAGTATTGTGAATAGTGGCTTAAGGAATGTAACTGGAGTCAGCTGAGTCAATCTCATGAAAATAGAGGCAGAATCAGTTGTTCTGTAACTTTGGTATTTCCTTCAGTGCTGCAGCAGGTGTCTCATTAGCATCTAGTGGTGAAGGGAGGTACTGTGCTAGGTAAATAAACAGGGCACTGATGTCCTGTTAGCAAATGAATAACATGCTGAACAAAAATTGTTGGCATTTTATAAAGGAAACTTACTTAAATTATGAGTGGTTGTAACGCTGTTATAGGCAGCAGTGTTGTAAATTAAACAGATGTTAGCCTCCTCTCTCTGTACAGAATACAGAAACCAGGCTTTCAGAAGGGGAAATTGCGCACTTCTTGGCAAAACATAATTATTAGAAGAATTTGCATTACCAAATGAAATTGTAATCAATCATCCTGGCAGAGTGGTATTTTCCTTTAATCTATACCCAGAGTAAGAGGTGTAAGAGAGTTGAGTATTTCTGTACAGCTTTTATTGTACTTGTCATTGCAGTATTTGAGTGCATTTCGATGGTATATTAATTAGGATCACTGACAGCTCTGTCGTGTGGTTGCTTCTCCCAGCGTCTCCCTAAAAGCAGCGACTTACGCAGCAAAGTGTTTTCTATTTGTGTTTTTGTCAGTGCTTTGCTTTTAGGTTTTTTTTGTTCCTTCCCCCCCCCCCCCCCCTTTTTCTTTTTTTTTTTTTAGAGAAGCAAGGTCAAAAAAGCATACCTTTTACTTGGAGCAACAGATGCTGAGGTTATTGCAGTCCTCAATTCCCATGGGATTTTGTGAACAAACTGTTTGAAATTCATTCCCAAAGCAGCCCTAGTGAAGTGCTGTTTGCCGTGCAGAGGAGCTTCAAGCTGTATTGAGACACTAGAGCAGAAAGAGCTATCTGCAGCTTAAAGTGAGAGATGGCCCAAGTAGAATGTAAACAGTAAATGTATAGGGGGATATTTTTCTCTGCACATTGAGATTTTCTTGCACTAATGAAACCGATCATAGCTATGAAGGAAGAAGGAAAGAAGAAGAATCTGCTGGTCATAGCCATGTCATCTCTCAATATAGCAATCTAATACATAAGTAACCATTACTTTCTATTTCATATAGAGGTAGAGTGCTGTTAAGTTTAATTCCAGAATTCACTGTACTTTTTAAACATCAAGCATGTTTCACAGCGGTGTATGCTAAGGAAGTGTTGAAAAATCTCAACAAACACAAGCAAGTCTCCTAGAAAAAAGTCAGGGTGGAGGTCAGGAAAAGAAATGGAGTGGGCTTGATGTTTCCTGGAATGAAAAGAAAATGCAGCAGAAACTGGATGAAGCAATTTTAGCTTTGGTTTTGAGATTAAGGAGCCCATATGGGTAACCCATTACATTCAACTGCTGCTGCTTGTGTCAGCCAATTTTCTGCTTGCTGTGCCTGAGTATAGGTTTCCCATTCAAAGAAATATACTTCCAACTTTCCTCATGATTTCTTGGAATTAATAGCTAACTTAGTAAATCTTTTGTAGGAGCACAGTGTGTGCAGCTGTGCTTCAGGTAATCCATTACTGTGCTGTAATTTTTGTCATTTTTGTTTGCTTGATTTTTTTTGTTTTTAATGGAAAGAAGGAAGCTCCTCATTTTAAAGAGGGGAATTAATACTTACTTGTGGGAGGAAGCTTCCTTGAAAATGAATATTTATAACATACTTTATACATAGAAACTAGGAAGTTGGAGAATCTTTTATTTATGAAGCCTTCCCAATACCATTTAGTATAGAAAGGAGGAGGAGCTTAGATGTTAGACTGTTTCAAGTTTTTTCTGGTGCTTGAACCCTGATTGGGAAGCATGGGAATTAATTCCATGGTTATCGCCTTGAATCCACAATGTTTGCTGTACACATTAGATGTTTGGCTGAGTGGCTGGACTCCCAAACCAGGGATGCAGGTGCATAAGTGGCTGGGCTATCAGATTGGCAGTCAGGAGACTGATATATCCTACTTTGCCAGCTGCTTTTTATGTGACCTTGGCATGTTAATTCATCTCTGTTTCTCCAGCCTGTCTATTAAAATATCAATGTATATATTAGACCAATAATAGCGGTTCATGTCAGTGTGTACAATGTTTACTGAACTGGAGCTTAGATTTTGCATGGGACCTCCAGCCACCACAATTAGGAAACAATTTCCAATGATATTTCTAACAATGACTTCTGCCCTCATAGCTCCTGCTGGAAAAGACAAAATTTATACTTAGGTGCTATAAGACAAATTCTCAAGTAATTCAAAGTGCCACTCTTCCTTATGTGAGGGCTGCATCTGGGCAACTCATAGTTTTCCAAATGCTCAACTAGTAGAAACTGGTTCGTTGCCCAGTGAAGTCTCTGGAACTATATCAGTTTACACCAGCTCATGCTTTGGCCCAAACTTGTTCTTTTGAGACTAAGAAGATGAAAAAACATTGGTATGGCCAAGCTTTCTTTGTATCTCTACTTTACAGCTTCTTATTCTGTCCCCTTCAATTGCCAATAAATTAGTAAATGCTCCTCTAGGCTGAGGTGGTGGGAAAGTCATGCTCTGCCATATCTGTTTTGTTTTGTTTATTGTGGAATAAGGAGGCAGAAAAATGAATAGGTTTGATAATGTCATTTCCTCTCACCATCTCTGAAAGGGAGAAGATGTCCATTTTCTGCCCTAATGAAACCGAAGATAAATACTTAGTTTCTTTTCTTCTGATCTGGAGTTTGATTTCTATATAGTCAACTGATAACATATATGTAGAAATGGTATAAAATTTTCAAAGGTTTGAAGAGGAGAATGCTAGAAGGTAAAAATTGATCAATGTTAGGGATATACTATGAATTTGATGAGTGTATCAACATTTATGTATTTTTTAGAAGTCTGGAAATCTTTTGAACATTTAGAATGAGAGAAGGTATAAACAATAATGTCTACGATTGCCCTGCATCAAATTTTTAGTTGGACAGTTAAAAAAAATAATAATCCACTTATCCTTCCCATCTGATGAACAGAAATAATGCCAGGGAGTCTGTTTCCCATTCAGCCCTATTTACAGAGGAGTTGTCTGTGTTGTTTGTGTGCCTTTACCAGCCCTGCAGCTCTTCTACAGCATCCTATGCACTCAGCAGTGTACCTTGGCAAAGCTATACTGATTTCAGTGCTGAAGATGCTCACCCCAGGAAGCCACTAGGCAGAAGTACATATTTTACAGCTCATAAACTGAGGGAATTGTGTGGCTCCAAGGACTGATAATAGGATGCAGCCCCATTCATTCTCCCATCACTGGCTGGACTTTAGCCCAGGCGCGGATGAGGTACAATACATTGGCAGGGGCAGCATGAGGAAGCTGGGACCAATGATGCTCATGCTGTACCTGCTTTGCAAATAAACAACACATATATTTCCCACTCTGCCAGCTCAACACCTTCAACAGCTGCACACAGGAAATAATCTGGAAATTGTCTGCATTTTATAGGCATTAGGCCTACAATAAGAGCTAGAAATTTTGGATCCAGCCCTGTATTTTAAGCAAACCAGCATTTGCAGCATGGTTTGGGGAGAGGATGCTGCCTTTCTGAAAGATCTTAGTGCATGGGTGGGGGAGAGCTGACTTAGTCACAAGTTCCTCTTTGTCATACAAAGTGGCACAGTTAAACTAATGCTTGTGAGAAGGTTCTGTACTATTGTACTGATGCAAATTTCTGTTAACAGAGGAAGAAAGCAGGAATGAATGAGAGTACATGGTAGCTTTATTCCCACTGCTTTCTCTAGCTGTAGATGTGTTGGCTGCAGAGATTAAGGCCCCTTGTGCACCTCCAGGATCTCTTACCATTTTCCTGCCTGAGATGTTTGGTCAAGTACCTGTTGTTTATCTGCTCTTTCTTTAAACCTATTCCAGTGCAAATGAGCTGGATTAGGTGAAAGAGATTTAAATACCAGGTTTGTTAGTCCAGATACTTGACTGAAAAAGGCCTTGTGTGTAACACAAATGTAGCAAATCAAAGTAGGATTTGATAAGTGGGAAGTAATGGATGGCTGGAGGAAGCCAGGATCAATAACCACTGAGTCACCATTTCAACCCAGCTGCATGCCTGGGAGAGAACTCAGGTCTAAGAGCAGCTGTTCTGTAGTATCCTAGATGTTTCTTACATGATGAAGAGAAATTATTCCTTCTGATGCCAAAGGGCACTAAGATCCTGTGCTTGTACAAATCACTCATACCAGGGCAAAGCGGGTGTGAAGTGCTTGCAGCTATATTTGTACTCCTTGCATAGATGTTTTCACTCCAAGCAAGGCAAAGGCACAAATGGTGTCTACTTGACCAATACATTTTTTGTGTCCAGCTGAGAAGCAAGGTGGCAGCAGCAGCTAAATGTTCATTCATCAGCAGGTAAAGGTTGGAATTTTTCTCTCTTCTGTGCCTGCAGAACTTCCAACCAACCATAAAAAGTTCAGGGGTGTCAGAGTAAAGATCTATGCTCTAATCAAGAAGGATGTCTCCTCAGAGCTCTATTAGTTGCCAAGAAACTACTTTTGCAAAAGTGGAAATCTCTAACCACTCCTAAAATAATTGAGTGGATGGACACAGAGTGACCTAGCTGTGCTCAGAAAGATTTCCTGGAACAGATGCTGAGATACCACAGTAAGGAGTGTGATGTAAATACATAGACAGACATTGCCAACAAAATGGGGAGTCTAATTGGATTTAAATCCTTGTTGTATAGGAAAAGTAGCATAGATTCCTGGCTAACTGAATAGCTATTGAGGAGTGCAGGTCCAGCAATTTAGGCTTTTCTACTCTGGCTCTGGGCTGCAATATTAGCAATTAATTCTCCTCACTTTTCAAGAGAGGAGTCTCACACTGTATTGATCTTCTCTGTTTGGACTAGAAATTCTTCAACGCCTATCTTTTATTAGGCATTTACAAGGCAAGGTGGACCTATCTCATCTCATGTCATACAAATCACACTGACGTATCAAAACTGATCCTTGCAATTTCAAGAACTTTTGTGCACACTTTGCTTCCTTTCATAAATGAAGATGGTTAGCCAGCTCTCCTTCAGGGTGCTCGGCTGCCTGTGGTAGTTGGGTTGATGGGTGACACTTTGTCCTCACTTAGTGCATATACAAGGACTGTGCGTGCACATGAGCAAAAGTTTAGTTCATGTACTGCAAAGCAGTATATGTGGAGATCCCATATAGAATAGATCTCAAATCAACAGATGGGAATAGAAAGTATTGCTAAACTTTGGTGTTTGGGTGTTTCTGTATGTATATGTGTAGTATGACAAATGAGCTCATTGTAGCTCTTTCAAACTCACTTGTTTGAAACTCCATGGAGTTACATCAGCTCAGACTCTCGTCTCGTATGAGGGTCTCATAAGCAGCTGCAGCCTTGGAAATTGAAATTGAAAAATATTTGGGAGAGAATTCTCTGGGTAAAAGTTTTGATCTAGGTCTTGGATAAACTAATTCCACCTTTCCAGGTAGTTGGCACTCATTTTGAGTTGAAGGATTTGCTTATTTCTGAAGTATATAGCTGCATCTTAGAGAGTCTGCAATTCTATATTGACTTCATAAACCTAGAGCTGGAAAGCACAGACACACTGATGCTTAATATTTCTTGTCTTTTCAATGTGTAACAACTTCTTTACTATTTGTATATACAGAAGCTTAAAATGTATCAAATCTTTATCGAAACAGACAAACAGATCATTCGAAATCTTTTCAGTCCTGTGGTTTTTGGGAATCTGGAGTTTGAAGAGTTAATAGTTTTTATCTTGAGTGTCTCTAGTCATCCCTCAGCTGCTGCTGCTGCCATGCTGATCTCTTGCCCTCAACTTCGTGGTGTATAAGGCACCATTTTTTAAAAAGCAAAAGCAATTTTAGTGTAGTCTCCATGATTTAAAGCCTTGTTCCATGCTAAAACACAAAAAACTTCGGAAGATATAGATGCTTTACCAGCTTTTGCAACAAGGAGAGTTTAGGCTTATGCTTCCTGTAGACTTTTGTTGTTGTTGGTCAAAGTTGTGTGAGAAGTTTTTTTCAGTGAAGAAACGTGCTTGGCTGGAAATGGTCAGAGCTACCGAATGACAAAGGCTTTACCCAGACCACAGAGGGTCTTCTCCAGCATCATGTGTAGGTAGCTGCTGAGCCAGGAACAGCACATAACATAACATAAAGCCTCAGTCAAAGGTCTTCAGTGCCTGGACAAGGTGTCTGCTTATAGCCAAATTCACTTCTGTGATATATTTTAGTGCCACAGAAAAAGCTGTCAGAAATAATCTAAAATTCTAGTAATCTAAATGTGAACACAAATAGTCTGCCCCTGTACTACTGAAAGTTTTGCATGGTAGTAAAAATTAGCTTAGGAGAATCACTAAGTAATTTCAAGTACCATAAAGTAGCTGTTGGGAATAAAAAGTGTCGTAACTGCTAAGCCTCAGCCCAGTTTCTGCAGGAATGAGTTATTATCATTAATTATCACTCTATTTTATAGTTATTGCCTGTAATTTCAGACTTTAAATACTCTAAAGCATAAACAATGCTAATTTAATTACGGTGTGAGAGTTGTTGAAATTTGCATGCAGAGGAAGAAACCATTAATAAAGTTTATTCAGAGAGAAACTTAAAATAATAATTAGTATTTTTCAGCATTTCTAGTGTAATGGAATTAACCATCCTTTCTTAGCTCAGGCCCCAATTATTTATAGAAAAGGGGCAGCACAGGCTGTATTAATTGTTTAGAGATACAGAAGGCTAGATAGAGCCACATGACTTGTCTGTGTTGAGCAGCCACAAAAAACACTCCCTTGCTATAAATTCCTTACATCAAGTTCACTCACCTGTTTGTATCCGAGTATGCTGTTGGAAGAACCATTTTGAGCTTTGGGAAAATCCAGATCTTGATCCTGTTGTTGAAAGTATTTTCACATAAATGTGAAACGCGCCTCCAAGGCAAAGGCAGGAAACTAAAATTGCATTTCCTTTGATTTATTCCATTGTTTTCCTTAATTTCACACTCATCTCCTGTTCTCCATCAGAAACCACGTCTCTAACTCCTGTTTCATCTTTGTCAGTATGACTGGTCATTTATGTCTGTTCTAAGCCATTAATAAAGAAGCTAACTAGCATAGGACAGTGAGAAAATCACGACAGTATTCTGCTGGAAACACAAACATTTGACAAGAAGCTGCTGTTTGCATGTCTCTCCATTACAGTGTGAGGCCTGTTGATATACAAAAAGTCTATTTAGTGTGTATCTAATTTAACATTATTCTAATTTATGAAGTGGTCATGCAGTGCCAAATTTATTAGCAGTGTCTGTTTCGATTATATCAACATTTTGCTTTTGTCATCCGTGCACATAATCCTGTAAAAACAGCAAATTGATTGATGAAGCCTGTATTTTATAACTGAATATGATTGACGTTTAGAAGATTACCTTTTTTATCAAATCCCTTATTAGTTATACTAATAGCTATTGCCTAGACTGACAAGATCATCCCACTTAACCTTTTTAAGATACTGTGACAACACTGTTTCTTCACTTTCTCTGGACTTTTTTGATTTCACAGGATATGCTAAAAGCTACTGTTATGCATCTAGCAAGATTCTGGGCCACCCCCCTTAACTCTTACGTATACATTATCTAGGTCTCTTGATTTTGAAATGCTTAATTTTTGAGACTGCTGCTTCATATTATCCCTTTGTATTGCTGGAACAGAATGTAGTTAAAGCTTCATCTGGGAAAACATAATCCAGGCGTGCAGCTCAGACTGGGATCCACCTGGCTGGAGACCAGCTCCGTGGAAAGGGACCCGGGGGTCCTGGTGGGCAGGAAGCTCAACATGAGCGAACAGTGTGCTGCTGCGGCCAAGAGGGCCAAGAGGCTGCCGGGTTGCATCAAAAAGGGCATCGCCAGCAGAGATAAAGAAGTCACTATCCCTCTCTACTTGGCACTTGTCAGGCCACACCTGGAATACTGTGTACAGTTCTGGTCCCCGCTATACAAAAAAGATGCGGACAGGCTGGAGGGGTCCAGAGAAGGGCCACCAAGATGATCAGGGGTCTGGGCAGCCTGCTGTATGAGGATAGGCCGAGAGAGCTGGGCTTGTTCAGCCTTGAGAAAAGGAGGCTTAGGGGTGATCTCATCACCACGTACCAGTACTTAAAGGGGAGCTACAAAGAAGATTGAGACTCCCTTTTTACAAGGAGTCCCATGGTGAGGACAAGGGGTAACGGGTACAAGTTATTCCCAGGGAGATTCTGATTGGACACGAGAGGTAAATTTTCCACAATGAGAACAGTCAACCATTGGAATAATCTCCCCAGGGAAGTGGTTGACTCTGCTACACTGGACACGTTTAAGACTCAGCTGGACATGCTGCTGGTCCATCTTGTCTAGATAGTGCTGTTGCCTAGAAAGGTTGGACCAGATGATCCTTGAGGTCCCCTCCAACCTGGTATTCTCTGATTCTTCTCCTAGACTAGTTTGGAAGTGTCCCAAAGGTGTTTCCTGTGTATGTACAACTGAACATAGGCAGCTCCACCTGCTCAATCCTTTAACCCAACAAAACCGCTCTGTTTCATGCCCAACGCCTCAAGAAATCATGATCTTCCAAACAACCTGGTTCCTGGAATGGAACAAAGGAATTTGCTGCAACATTTTGATAACTCAGCTTGCGAGCAGGAGCTGGTTCCTTAAGTCATAAATTGTCTTACACGTATAGCTGTACCTCAGACAGTAAAAGGCTTTCATGAATATGACAGGAGGTAGAATGTGGGCTGGCTATAGCCAGCAGGTTAAATGCAGAATGGACAGGAACATGGCAGTTCAGGGGAAGTCATGGGTTTTATGTAGCTAGCTTTAACATCCTCCCCCCTCCTCCCTCCTTTCTTTTTTCTTTAACCTAGTTCTCAAAGTACATCACAGAACAGAACAATGTCATTGTGCACAGATAAGTAAAACTGCTGGGACTAGAATCCACAACTCCGAAATCTGCCCTTCTTTACATTAGACCACACTCATAATCATTTGCATTGCCAGCTTTTGGGAGGAGTATAAATCACAGCTCTAGCAAATGACTTCTGGATTCCTACTGATACTACTTAATCACTCTGCCATCATACTGAAGTCTAATGGACCTAAACACAGAGTATATGTGTTTTAGTCCTGCCTTCAATGTGACTACCATTCTTTACAGCAGAGGATTTCTGCCATGCTCATTTTCGCAATTATTTTTGTATGGCTAAAAATAAATCAACACATGGCAAATAGGTTTCTTTCTGAACAGATTACAGCCCAAATGGCAGATTAGACAGAGCTTCTGATTTTGCATTTCCTAATTCTGAAAGAAGTCAGCATGCCTCTTGGACTTCATCAGGCATACTTTCTTGCCTAATGAAGGTTATATGGTTAGCATTCCAGAATGTTTCACATAGGGATAAGCAAACACTTCCTATTGAATTTTACAACTCGTTGCTTGTCCAGAAGAGGCAAGCACAATAATGATCACTTCTAATAATTCAATATGATCTAGTATTGCCTTGTGTGCATATAAATTATAATAATTTTTAAATTTTTCATAAACATAAAACATGATATAATAATGTTTAATTTAATAAAACAATTCTTAGTAGTTTTCATTTATTTTTATCTCCATAGTATCAAAAGAATCTTGTTATACACCACTCTTTACACAGAAGATGATAAAGTTGGGTCATAGCTTGAATTACCTACTTATGAACAATGTAGTGTCAGTGCTTTTCTTGTAGATATTTCCAAGATAATTTTCACCTCTGCAACTAATTTTGTGTCAAAGCTTGTACATGCATATGATACCTAATGGCTTTTGAATGGAAATGAACTTTAAGTGGCTATTAACTGAAATTGGCTTTGAACCTATAATCTGCAGATAAAAGACCCCTTGAGCTGTCCAGGTCTTACAAGCATACTTTTTTTCTGAACACAGAGAAAGATAGTTATAAACTTTAAAGTACAATTAGCCTTATTTTTCTTTCATTCTTGTTTATACCTTCTGTTTCCAAGCTTATGCAGCTGACTGATCTCACTTCATATGAAAGGAAGTTTGATGTGAATATGTTCAGGAGACCTGTCTGGCTACAGACTTCAGTGTGATGCTTTGATTTCTACCTAGGAACTGCGTAGAGGTTTTCTGTATAGGTTCTCACCTCATTGGGAATAGTCAATGTTGAAGAGAAAACAACTGTTTCTGTGACATTGGTGTCTGGTTTGGAAACTGCTGAGTAGGCTCTTTTTGTCTTTTACAAGTGCCTCTTCCCAGCCTTGTTTTGAGAAGGATTTGTGTGTTGTGTGGGCCCTTACCTAACTTCTGCAGCGTTTCAACTGGAAACTGTAGTGGTGTCTGTTGGTACATTTCTGGTCTTCCCTTTCTGTCCAGCTTCACGTGGGGTCAGCCATAGCTTGGTTCTGCATATGCCATGATGACAATTCAGGCTCAGGACTGCAAAGAACACACTAATTCAACTCAGCAAAGCAGATGCAAATGCTTAACTTGGAAGATGCATCCTTAAATCTATGCCAGGGTGTTTCTCTGGTTCAGGCTGCTTTTTGTATTGCAAGACTGGGAGCCTGAGGACATAATTATGGATTCATTTATGCCAACAATGAACTTCCATTGATTTTTTTTGTTGGTGCCCAGCTAGATCCTCACTGTGGAAATCACCCTTGTGTAGAGCTGTTTCAGTTTAATCTGAGAGATGAATTGTTCCAGAGGCTTTTATGTTCTGACCCCTCTGCCCAGGGTAGGAGTCTCACCCTATACCAGAACATTTATTCCTACAAATACATGTTGAGCATCTGTTTATAAATATGCTGCAAGGCTGAATTTGAAAACAAAAGGACATCTGTGTACTTGTAAGTATTTAGCAGACACTGCATGACGCAGCATTCAGCTGCAAGGCTCGCTGTGCCCCAAGCGCGTTGAGGCAGGCAAGTAGGTCTGGCTATGCAGCACGAGCTCAAATGCTCTTCTGAGCAGAGCATTCTCTTCTTGCTCCTCTGTGAAAACGCACGTTCCTTAATTCCACTTGACTGGAGGGGACCTGTAGGTGGCTGCCTTTATAAAGTAATATTAATCTTTACTAATCACATGTGGCTAAATCATCTTTCTGATAGCTGTAGCACATAGGCCTGGACTGCTGACATGCATTTCTTGCAGACCTGTGAGGCTGATAAATGATGGCAGGTTGCTGGTGTCACACCAGCTGACAAGATCAAGTGTCATTTTGTTGCCAGATGGTTTTTTGGTTCTGTTTTTTTGTTTTGTTTTGTTTTTTTGAGGGAGGCAGGACGATTGCAAAGATCAAGCAGCCCATGTTTATTATTTATATGCTTCTGTAGTAAAAACTGAGCTGCCAAATTTGAGTGAGGGACAGAATTGCCATGGAAATTAATACAGAAATTGTATTTTGGGTGTCAGGTCTGTCTAGTTCCCTGTCATATTTTTTCCATTATTCATAGCCTCATACAGTGTTACGTGTTTAGTTAGTGCTTGGTAGGTAGGCAGTGTTGCGTACTAGCATTATGTATAATCTGTGGTCATGACAGCCATTAATGTGATGATGGACCAATATTTGTGTTTCAGTGTTCGGTATATTTTAAGAATAAATGCTTGTCTAGTTTTTTTACTATTATGGTATCATGCCTGGGATCCCTTCTTCATACTTCAGGTTCTCTGTTAATCTGGTTTAATTTCCCTTCCTTTTGACATAAGGGGAAATACTGCTTTGCTTACAAGATAATGACTTTCCATGGTGATGTGTGTATTGCTGCACCTGCTGCTCAAATCTAGAATATTCAAAACTACTCATGCCCTGTCAGGCTTTGCTGACATGACAGAAATGAGATTTATTCAGTCTGTTACTTCCAGAAGTAGCCAGGTCAAATAGTATTAGACTCATCATGAGGAAAAAAAATCTACAATTCATTAATACTTTACCCTGAATGGGGGAGAAGAGGTATGTGTGGGTATGATACTGTGTAATTTTCAGTACTACTTAGAAGCTCAAACAAAACAGCAAAAATTGCTTAGGTGTAGGAACAAATGCTTTAGGATGTGAATTCTTTAACAGGAGTTTCATTATCCTTTGTTTATTCTTCATGCTTTCTTTTAGTATGTTATTTAAGTGATTACAACTCAGGTTTTAGCATGCTCACTTATTGTGCTTAATAGTGCACATAACCTCCCAGATGTATTTAAGAACAAACAAAAGATAGTAAATGCAATATAGATGCCTTTATGCCTTGTGATACTCTGCAGCCAAATCCAATATGGGATTTAGTTATCTGCACATTGGCTATTTGTAACTCCTCTTAAGGAAAAATAAGTATTTCAGAGGAGAAGCTGTCTACAGCTATAGGAAACAATGAAAACAGAATTCCTGTGCTTGTCAAACACTTTTAAGCATGAGTTGAGGCTGCACGAGCGGTCTGTATGCATATGAGATATAGGACCATATGGGTGCACCACAGAGCCTGACAGAAAAGACTGGGGAGAAAAGAAGAGAGAATGGAAACTTCTTAAACTGACTTGGCTGATGATGGCAACCAACTGCATAACCGAATCCTATGGTTATTTGCACAAGATTGACTAGATAGGCTAAAATATGCTGAGGGAACTGAACTTCCATCTTAATTTCAAATCACTGAGTAGGCTTTAAGCACAAAACTATGTTGTTAGTCTAGAATAGTATGAAAAATCAGCTGAGTGTTTTTAGTCACTGGGATGAATACCCAGAAATTCTGTACTTAGAGGCATTAGTCAAAAGTTACTATTATCTAGCAGAAAGTGAGCTTGACAGAAACATGGGATAGCTCTCTAGTTTGTTAGGTCTGTCATCAATCATTTTACCAGGTCCTTCACATGCAATACAATGTCAGTGTAACCATTATGATGTAAATGTGGCTATGCAAATTCCCAAGACCCGTATTATCAAATTCATTAGAGCTGTCCAGCCACTGTATAAATGATCTTGTTTGATCTTCAAATACTCTTAGATGTGTAAATTTTTCTGCTTAGAAATATTGCAGAAATCCAACCTTGTCCCCAGAATGTGGCCTGGTTTTATGGTATCTGCTTTATGCAATACTTTATGGTGTTTTCCCAAAATTAATACTTCAATGTGATTTTTATCCTTACCAAAAAAAGAAAAATCAATGTAAGAGCCCACAATAGTCAAACCGCTGGCAATAAAGCAGAATATACACATTTTGGAGAGAAAAGACTGTCAATAAGAAAATTGATTTTTCTTTCAGATTTGCAACAACCACAACAAATTACAAAATTATGAATAGCCCATTAGTTATTTTTTCTCCTTTCTTTCTCATGGCATCTTCTCTTGACTCTCTGTCTCTCTCTCAAACTAATTCTGTGAAGAAGCATGTCAAAGGAGCACTGAAACCATAGGGTAAGGAAAAAATGTTCTGATATAAACATGCACATGCTTACTTTTGTGCTTTAAAAATTTAAAACAGATACTTACTTGTTCAAAACTGCCAAATATCTGCAATTTTTTTTAGTCAACTTCTGTTAAAAATATTGAAAGACCGAGTTATTTTGGAAGAAAAAAAAGTTTGATGCATTTTTTTCTTTTTTTCCCCCCAACCTATCAGCTGCTAGAAACAAGGTTTTCTAATTACCTGAACTAGTCAATGTAGAAAAAGCGGGAGGGAAAAAGCTGAACTATCTGATCCAGCATATCGCTGTAGCTTTCCACTTACTGAAGTCCCATCTGAGCTTAGTTTGTAAGGAGGCGGTTGCAGGTGGTGAGTCGCATTAATATGAAACCTTGGTGCTGAATATTATATAAAGTTGCATTATACAGAAAGCCTAAGTCTTGGAGATAGGTGGTGAAGAGGTGGCCCAAGAGCTTGCAGAGCTATTGCACCAGCTGCACTCAACATCCCCTGTGAGCCTGTGCACTCTCCCTGCACTGCATTGCCTGCTCTCCTCTCGCTTGTAGGAGTGGGTTAAGTATTTCTCTGTCTTGTACAAGCACAGCTGCAATCCAGACAGGCTTTGGTATGTGTCCGTTATGGGGAGGAATCTTTTTCCAAAGGGTAAGTCAAGCAAGCAGTCCAGTTTCTTTCACATTTTGTGAAATATTACTGATTAGTAATTTTAATCCAAAGTTGATTAAAGGCAATGAAAAGAGTGCTTGGTGATTTTTCTACAGAAAAATCTCTTTCCGTATAAAATTTTAGAATTGTTTCTTTAGAGTCTTATTAGAATTATGCAAAATTCTTGGGTTTTATTTACTTATTTATTTTAATTTCCTTTAAATCCTGTAGAACTCATCCACCTGGGGCAGAACACAGACCATGACACCTGCACACAGAGAAATCTAGAGAGCTTTTACAGAAGAGTTCCCTTCCTAACACTAATTCCTCTGATCAATAAAGACAATAAAAATAAGAAACGGAGAGAGTTAATATCCTCCATTTCCTTTTATTTTTTTTTCGATTGCAACAAGCCTGGATACTTGGAGTGTAAATACCTGGCTCTTCGTTTTTAGGAGACAGTTTAAGCCTGGATAGCAAATCATTTCACTTGCCCAAAAACTGTGACAGTGGCAGGAAGCTCCCAGGAGTGCCGCAGCTTGGAGAGCTGGCTTTAATGTGGAGCAGTGATGAAACAAAGCTCAGGATACTGCATCTTTTAAAACAACACTATTGTTTCCCTGGGTTAGAAGCCTATATCCACTCTCTTTCAGGAGAAATCATCCTTTTTCCAGTGCTGGTTTTGGTTTTTTTGGTTGTTTGGGGGTTTGTTTTGGTTTGGTTTGTTTTTTGTTTTGTTTTGTTTTTTTCCAAAAAGTGAAAAGCACTTGCTCAAAGCCATTTCCTACCTGTACCCTTACTGTAATATTACTATTACTTGCAGTTAAGCAGAAAGGCTTTTTTGTGCTCAGTGCTATACAAACACAGAGGGAAGATTGGACCCCTGCACAAAAAGTACCCCAAAAAGCCCTACGCATACCATCCCAAACAAAAAAGTTGGTGTTTAAATGCAATTGACATAGAGAATTATTTATGTCTATGGCTACATCGTCTGCATATTTTAGGGTTTATCTTTTTTTATATGGAAACGAGTAGGAAGTGGATGCAGAAGACAGAATGGGTTGTTTACATAGCCCTAAAGAAACTTATAGAGTGGGAAGCAAACAAATTCTTGTGTTAAATCACTCAGCTAGAGAGTTGCCCAGTTTTCTGTTTTGCCACAGTGTTTCCTTAAGTCTATGTCTGTTCCTACAGGGCTTGCATTGCAGGATGTGTTGCAACATGGCCAGCTCTGCTGCTTCCCCAGTTGTGACGCTTCTTAGAGTTCACAACCCTCATCTTAACTCTGTACCAAGGCTTCCTTTCGTCTACATAAAATTCAAATTTTGTGGCTGGTCCACGTTTAAATCTTGCTGGAGGAGTCAGGATTTGGTCAGGGCACTCTCCTTGTGTCCTATATGACGCTGAACTCGTTTTATGCTTGAATTAGCAATGGAAAGGGACAAATGTGAAACGGTTCTGCCGTATGCTGCAGGAAGCTTCCCCTGTTTGTGCTTTGGGCTGAGATTATGGCGTTGTTGCTTCTTCAGTCCTCCTTAAACTGGGATGTTCCCACAGGTGACACGGAGAGAAACGCCCCCGAGTGCAACAGTTCCTGGTCCAACAGAGTGAGGCAGGGTCACCCCTGGACACCTGATATGTGTTTAAATTCCTCTTTTGACCATTTTATTTTTTTTTCTTTGCATTTGGAACAAAGGGCAGGTTGTCTGGTGTATGTGAAGATGAAGATGACTTTAGTTTTTAAAAAGAAACTATATTTTCCATCTAACCCTATGTTTCTTGGACAAGCAGGCTTCCCTGTGCTCTGGAAGGAAGGTTCATTCTGGCCTACATCCTGGGCATAAAACTAAAGACTTTTGCTCATTGGGATTTTGCTTGAGGTCTTTGTTTAAAACATTTTCCTGTTTTTCACTATATGCTGTTAACACGTCCTGTGTGAAGCACTGTGACCTGTCTTTATGCAACACTGAGCCTGAGTATAGTAGAAAGGAAATTTCTGCAGTTCCAGTTTTCAAGCTGTAAGAGGGCGTTTGAAGTTACAATGAGCTTTTATTGAAAGACCCCATAAAATGGATCCTAGCATGCTGAACATACCAAAATATTAGTTTAACTGCCTGTTTACAGTCCCACCATAAAAGAAAAAATATAGTTTATAAAAAGACCTCCTGAAGCAACATTTAGAATAGTGGAGGAAGGAAAGTATTGTTTAAAAAGATGCTGTAAATTTAATATGGTAACATTATTGCCACCCAGGATTTTATTGATTATGTGGTTTCAAGTTACTTCTCTAGAAATTTGTCTGTTTCCACTCTTATTTAACCATGATTTCCAAAAAGAAATTATTAATGAGCTATTATCTGAAAAGTGAAGGGGAAAGGGATTTAAATAAAATGAAGCATGAAAGGCAAACACAAATCATGATAATGTCATCTTTTTATCTTTTTTTTAATATTCTAATGAAGAAAAATTTAGAGAGGAACTAGCTTTTGGGACAAAACTGTGCTATTTTTTTTTCAGTTGCAGCACAGTGGTTTGAGTTTCCTGCTGGGTGATATATGCTCTTCAGCTTCCCTTTTCCCTTTCTCTCTCCATTCCCAGCCTTCCCTGTCCCCTTGATGAATATTTGCCTTGGAGGAAGAACACTATTTCCACACAAAGTGATGCTCAGATTACTGTCCACTCTTCAGATGACAGGAGAGTATTAATTTGCCTTAGTTTGCACATCCAGTGCGTTGTTGGATGCATGCTCCACTCAAGTAATTGCTAGAAAGCAACATATGCAGAAATTGCTGAAAAACTGGTCAGTGTTTGTGTTTCTGGCATTCACTGAGAGCACTCAGCCTCTTGGCAGAGATCCAGAAAGGAGAAAGAAAGAATCCAGGACTGCTCTGTAATCAAGATAGAGGAATGTAACGCAAGCCATACCGGCACAGCTCAGCTGCCTGCGCGCCTCTCTTCTGCAATAGCGCTCTTGAGGAAGGTTCCCCCAAAATGTTTGACCTTAAGCTGAGACTGTCGGTACTGATTTAGGTCATCTGGCTGGTTTTTGTGGCATGGAATACTAACGAACAAGAGAGGGGAGCAGTCCTTAGACTATGCTGCCCAACATAATTGCTATTGGAGGCAACCCCCCAGAAATCAGTTCCATTGGACCCATTTATGTCATCTGAATATATTTGTCTCCATTTTCTTTAGCCTTTCATCTACTGTTGCCATCTGTGCTATACATTTTATTGATTATGATATATACATTTAAAAAAAAAAAAACTTCCTAGCTACTCATTGCTATAATATTTTTTTAAATTTTTTTAAAAATCGTAATTAGTAAAAATCCAGGTAATTCTTTAGACACTGGATTTGGACACTGTAGTTTGGCACTGACTCAGGAAAAAGAAATTCGAATGTATTCTTCCAACTTAAGACAGACACATAAAACATATGGCAGTCCCTCTTATTCCATATTCATTTAGGTAACAATCATCTCACGTGCTATGTCAACATTTCTGAATATTGTAAGTGCTTGTTTCACATGGTAATTGTCCTGTCAGGTGTCTACTAGGATGACAGCATTATCTGGCATAAATTCTTTTTTATGTGCTTTAGTGTGGTAACTGAGGTCTGTTTACCTTACAAAGGGTAACTGTTCAGTTTCTCAGAGCTTGAAGTAAGTTTCTTGATAGGCTCCCAAGTGACACATTTTTTACATATACCCTAAAAGAGAAAACAAATTCTGCTGTCAGTTGTCCAGAGGGAGTTTGGCCCAAAGCAATGTACAGAGAAGGAAGACAAGCTTAGGGAAGATTGCAGCTTGCCCATGGTTAAATGGGAAGTATTTGGCAGAATATAAATGGAGCTGAAATCTCCTTTTCGTTACATCCTGTCATCCTGGTACTCGCAAATTGTAAACATAAATAATTTCCATGATGCTCTGAGTAACAGCTCACATGTTGTTGATTTTGGACCTAAAAATAATTGTAAAAGATCTTTGGTGAATCACTTTGAATGATAAGTAAACTCTAAAAAGTCTTCAGCTTCTCAAGTGCAGAAAAAGTGCTGAATACATCATTTTCTGTGATGATTTTCTGTTCGCTCAGCATTGATATCAACATTACTGTGGGAAGAGAAAGTTTCCCTGTTTAGAGAAGTCTAACAACATCCTGTATACCACTTAGTGAGTTGTCTTAGGCTGGCACTTTTCAAGGATCTCATAGTACGTCTCCATGCAAGCTGTGAGACCCTCTGAGAACTGGAAATAGATAAATACCAAGCTCATAAAACAACAACTAAGTTGAGTCCGTAAACAATATGATCACATTCCTGTGGTGCTGTTTCAGAGCAGCCCCTGAGGGGCAGGCATTATTACACCAGGTCTAACCTACGTAAACGGGGCCGTACAACATTGCAAACCTGAGCTGATATAACCAGGTTGTGTTTTGCTGCTTGGTATTTGTACGAAATAAAAGCTAGTACCTGGCTTGTGATAGCTTAAGGGGAAGAGTAAGTTCTTAGCACAGAGCACTCCTTTCTTTATTCCCTAACCCACATTTTGAGCGATGGCTGTATTAGCCTTTGCTGACATGTTTGAAAAGAACAGATAAAATCCTAGGCTGAATGTTAAAGAGCCAAACTCCAGACGAAGTTTGTTCTTTGTTCGTGTTGTAACAGAGTGATCTCTCTTTTCTTATAGAAATAGACGCATTCTCATGTGAAGGATGGATTGTTGGGCAAGAAAACAGAAATCTCTCCAGCTTGCAGAAGGCTTCTCCAGATCCTCATTCTCAAGTGTAACTTTGCTCCACTTTATTTCCTATGCTTGGCATTAAACACTCCCCTGGGTATTCATTACGTTACTATGAAAAATGAATTTAATTGATGAATGAAGTCCTGGTTTGCTGCCACTGCCTTTCCATCTTCCAGTTCAAAGCTTTCGGTCTGTAACAGATGTATAGCCAAAGGACTAAACTCATCCTCATTCAACAGTTCCTTTGCAGCCTGATAGCTGTCACTTACCTTGCCAACCCGCATAAATGGAGTTAAAACCTAGTGTTTATATCATTTTGACCTTGTAAACAAGGGGCAGGGCTGTAAAAAGAAACATACATCGCCACAAAGGATGAGGAGAAGGCTGAGGTACTTCATGCCTTCTTTGCCTCAGTCTTTAATAGTCAGACAGTTATCCTCAGGGTATTCAGGCCCCTGAGCTGGGAGATGGAGATAGGATGCAGAACGAAGCCCCAGTCGTCAAAGAGGTGGCAGTCACCAACCTGCTCCTCCACCTGAATGCTCACAGGTCCATAGGGCCAGATGGGATCCACCCGAGGATACTGAGGGAGCTGGTGGAGAAGCTTGCCAAGCCACTTTCCATCATCTACCAGCAGTCCTGGTCAACTGGGGAGGTCCCAGCTGACTGGAAGTTAGCAAACGTGACACCCCTCTACAAGAAGGGTCGGAAGGAGGATCCGGGGAACTCCAGGCCTGTCAGCCTGACCTCGGTGCCGGGAAAGGTCATGGAGCAGATCATCTTGAGTGCCATTACGTGGTGGGACAACCAGGGGATCAGGCTCAGCCAGCATGGGTTCATGAAGGGAAGATCCTGCTTCACTAACCTGGTCTCCTTCTATGACAAGGCGACCCACTTAGTGGATGAGGGGAAGGCTGTGGATGTTGTCTACTTGGACTTTAGTAAGGCCTTTGACACTGTCTCCCACAGCATTCTCCTGGAGAAGCTGGCTGCTCACAGCTTGGATAAGTGCACTCTGTGCTGTGTTAAAAACTGGCTGGACGGCTGAGCCCAGACAGTGGTGGTGAATGGAGTCAAATCCAGTTGGCGGCCGGTCACCAGTGGTGTTCCCCAGGGCTCAGTGTTGGGGCCGGTCCTGTTCATTATCTTCATTGATGACCTGGAGGAGGGGATTGAGTGCACCCTCAGTAAGTTTGCAGATGACACCAAGTTGGGTGGAAGTGTCGATCTGCTGGAGGGTAGGAAGGCCCTGCAGAGGGACCTGGACAGGCTGGATCATTGGGCCGGGGCCAACTGCATGAGATTCAACAAGGCTCAGTGCCGGGTCCTGCACTTGGGTCACAACAACCCCAGGCAACGCTTGGGGAGGAGTGGCTGGAGAGCTGCCTGGCTGAAGAGGACCTGGGGGTGTTGGTTGACAGCCACCTGAACATGAGCCAGCAGTGTGCACAGGTGGCCGAGAAGGCCAATGGCATCCTGGCTTGTATCAGGAATAGTGTGGCCAGCAGGACCAGGGAGGTGACAGTGCCCCTGTACTGGGCACTGGTGAGGCTGCACCTCGAATCCTGTGTTCAGTGTTGGGCCCCTCACTACAAGAAGGACATGGAGGTGCTGGAGTGTGTCCAGAGAAGGGCAACGAAGCTGGTGAGGGGTCTGGAGCACAAGGCTGGTGAGGAGCAGCTGAGGGAGCTGGGGTTGTTTAGCCTGGAGAAGAGGAGGCTGAGGGGAGACCTTATGGCTCTCTACAACTGCCTGAAAGGAGGCTGTAGCGAGGTGGGGGTTGGTCTCTTCTCCCTAGTAACAAGCGATAGGATGAGAGGAAATGGGCTCAAGTTGTGCCAGGGCAGGTTTAGAACAGATATTAGGAAAAATTTCTTCATGGAGAGAGTGGTCAGGCATTAGAACAGGCTGCCCAAGGAAGTGGTGCGATCACAGTCCCTGGAAGTGTTCAAAAAGCGTGGGGATGTGGTGCTTAGGGACATGGTTTAGAGGTGGTCTTGGCAGTTAGGTTAACAGGTTGGACTTGATGATCTCAGAGGTCCTTTCCAACCTTAATGATTTTATGATTCTATGATATATGTAATGCATATGCCATTATACCCCCCTTGCAGCAGGACAGGTAAACCAGAATCTGTACTATTGAATGAATCATTAATTTCTTTTTACTTAGAATTTGTCATTGTCCAAAAAGCCGTGGATAAATTCTCTTCTCCAAACATCTTAAAAATTAACTTTTTGTGTGTGTTTCAACAGCTAAAAAATATTTTCTGTTCTCTGGAACAAAAATATGACGTAGCAAAAAACTGTAATCAAAACACTCTTGAAATGTTTTGAGATTTTCTGTTTTGATGTTTATACACTTCAACACTTTTATAACAGTTTGAAGTGGCAAAACCAATTTCTTTTTTATTTTGGAAGTGCTGTAACTTTTGTTCCCTTTAAAAAAAAAAAAAAAGAACTTTTTTTCATGGAGAACTTCAGTTTTGCTGCTGACTTACCCAAAGACATGGTGTTACATTACCTGACATTAAGCAATATCCCAGTGCTGACTGATTTCTGGAATGCTGAATTTTTTTTTTTAGTCATTTAATGGAAATGCAACTACTGAGTATGTGCTGTTGAAGATCTCTGCAGGAATTTCAGCAATTTCATAGTCCTTGTTCCTGAGCATGAATAAAAAGGCATCTTCCATCATTGATTGCTGCCCTATCTCTTACAATTGAAAACCTCTGTGAGAAAGGTCATTTCTTCGCATGTCTCATTTTGGTATATGTACCATCATCATATAAACATTAACAGGATCTTAAGGTTGCAGTGGTTGGAGTAAATACCTCAGTTATTTGTAGCAGAGTATTCTAACTCATTCTGTTCCAGGCCAGACTTTCTTCCCTGTTTAAGATCTTTTTGAAAAGCTGCTTTATTCCAAATATTTAGCTCAGAGCAGATATGGAAAACCTATTCCCTTGGGGGGGGGGGGGAATCAAAACAAAACAATATGTAGTTCAGTTCTTTCTCTTCTTTCATTGCAGTCTTTGACACTTGAATGGATTAATGCTCCATCCTTTGCTCTTTTTCTCTCTTGCTCTCTTCTCAGAAGTGTGACATACAATAACTTTAATACCTAATACATTGTAGTAGCTTGGGTATTGTACAGTATTATGTTGACCTTTTTAGTAGTCAGTATTTTGATTATCTGGTTATTCTTTCCCTACTGGAAGGTTAGTGAGATTTTAAGCAAAGGAATGCAGTGAACAGGCAGAGTAAACAACATAATAGGTCAGAATAGTACAAGAAAGCCGCTGCTACTACAATTTGCGAAATGTAGGACACATCCAAATATTTGGTATCTTCTTGTATCAGCTTGCCAAAGAGAACAGAAACTAAGAAGGAGTAGACTGCTATGGAAGGACAGGAAAAATGATGAAGATTGAGGGTTTGATTTATAAGGAGAGATTAAAGTGACAAAGTATGAATGGCTTGACTAACCAATTTTTAAAGTTGGACTATAAAAGTTATCTGAGAACAGTTGAAATGTATGTGCACCCACAGGGAAATGGTGGTT
This sequence comes from Platalea leucorodia, assembly GCF_965183815.1. Taxonomy (NCBI): domain Eukaryota; kingdom Metazoa; phylum Chordata; class Aves; order Pelecaniformes; family Threskiornithidae; genus Platalea; species Platalea leucorodia. Next base: position 89,512,635 of record NC_138858.1, on the reverse strand, counting down.
TAGGGTGCTCTAAGGGGGGATAAAACTTTCCATAAGGGATAAAACAGCAGAAAGAAAAATTGAAGAGGAATAATTCAGACAAAATGTGAGAGGTGAGGCTGTGCTATTGACTATTTGTCCCTTTCTTGGAGTGAGAGAGGTGTTAAGATCTTCCTGTATGGCTTCTGATGAGATACTACACCGTAAGTTCTGGCTTACAAGCTGCCAGTGTCAGCTGACTGCCCTCAGGACGGAGGCAGGTGGGAATGGGGAGGTCGAGCTGGTTCATCTCACACTGTCTTACAGTTTAGAACAGTAAATGGAAGCCATAAATTATTGCTTCTCTCCAGAACAAGGAGGGTTTTTTTTCTCCTTTTGGAGAAAATAGCATAGACAATACGGTGTGTAAAATCACAGGCCAAGAGAACAGGTTTTAGCATGAAATATTCACTGGTCTGGGCTTTGTAGATTTGCTTTCAAGTTACATGATATTATTACATAGCTTGCTGCCTTTTGACACAGCACCTTAACTACTTTATGATACACAATGAGCCTGACCAGTTTGCTTGGAGTCAGTTATGAAACACAACTGCAGACCAGGACGGGGTATGTGTTGGGAGTTTCAGCCAGGCACATGAAGTCCTCCAGCAGCATGTAGTGGCATGTGAGTCCACCTGCATTGTGCAGTAGTAAGAATTCAAGTTGTTCCTTCCTACCAAAAAGCTGTGAATACAGTGTAACAGGAGATGTCAATCTGGGCAGTTAGCACAGAGGCGTTTCTACCCATTTGCTGTTTACACCCCTAACACCTGTGTCTAGGGATGATGCAAGCAGATGACTAAGACCACTTGCTCTCACCTGGAATAGAGAGAAGCTGAATGCTGATACAAGAAGCAGCTTTCTGCTATGCACAGGTATGCAGCTGTACGTTCTGTATCTAGCCTTTTCTTAGCTCCGTTCAGTGCAAAAAGGTGGGTAATTTTATTAAAAGATGTACTCAGAATAATGCTAGTTTAACTGTTTGTTTGAGGGATAAGTAAGCTGTTTATTGTACTCTCTACAAGGCTGCAATTTAGTTGTGGGAAATTGCGTGGGATTTGCTGGATTTACTAGTGGTTGATCCTGATGCAAATGATTGGGAGAATCAAGCTCTAAAAATACATCAGTTTGCCTAGCATTAGGTCTTTTGCTTTCACTCTAAGTAAACAAACCCAAAAAGAATACATGAGACAGACTTTCAGGTTGTTATCCATTGGGGTGTCTGCTTATTAGCGATTGTCCTTATGAAAAAAGTGAATTTGAAAGCAGTAATATAAAATAGCTTTCTGTGTAATGCAATATGTTGAAGTCAATGATTTAGAGATACATAAATTCTGTGTATAGAGCATCCACCGCGTGAACTGGGTCCTTGGGGGTGTAAAATGTTAGAGCTCTGGAGATATTGAAGCAACATCATTTTACACCAGCAGATGAATTGGACCTCGTTATCTTTTTTTACTTTTTTTTTTATTTTATTTTAAACAGGTTCTATTTGCTTTAGTCTCTAATAGTAAGACTAAGCTGACAGAACAGAAAAGCTCAAAGGCACTTTCTACATACTCATCCTTAAAGAGATCATCTTTATCCTTCCTTTTGCTTCAAGTTAATTCATGGCTGTCTTTCATAATAGGAAGAATACTGTTACCTGCAGCACAGTATTTACAGCTCTGGAAACACAAATACCTCCTGTAGTTGAGTACTTTTCATGGTTTGCATTAGGTGAATTGTTTTTGGCTTAAGGTTTGTTGTACGGATTGTATGGTTTGTGGGAGTTTTTTTGTTTGTTTTTCTTCCCTTGGCCAAAAATCAAAGTCTATAATTCAGCCCAATTTATTTTTGTGAACTCACTCTTTTGATCTGGTAAGAAGTTACTAAGTGAGAACTTGGTGTGGATCTGAGTGGGTGGTATCATGCTTACCCAAAGGAGAAGAACACAGTACCTGCGAGGAAAACTCTCTGCTTGCAAGAGGTACTTCATCTGATAACTACCCGAAGGTTGTTGCTTTTTTAGAATGGCACCTGTAAGCCCCTGTGAAACTAGGAAAGCAGGGGGAAAAGATAGGAATAATGAAGGCCAAAAAATTGCATGTTGCTTATTTGACATGCTGTGGATTTAGCTTTTGTAGTTTCCACCCAACAAAATAATTTCCTGAGGTTCTATATGCAAAATCAGTAAATTGGGCTGAATGGGACACTTAGGGAAAATGCCAGCATGCTTCTACTGCAAATAATAACAGCTGCTTCTTCAGGGGCATGTCTTTCCAACATCAGTGCAGACACAGTGTCTTGTCACAGTGCTGTAGAGCATAGTGCTTTGAAGGAGGCTTACTTGTCGAGGAAATAAAAACAGCCCTCTTACCTGTGTACCAAACTGCATTTTCCTCTTTGGAGGAAACTCCCACAAACAGATTATCACAGGCATACTTTGCAAAAACAGTTTTTCTTCCTGTTTAATATCCTTTCTAGTTTCAGTTCTGGTGAAGTTCTTCGACAGTGTAGGTCACTATAAGAATATTTTCCAGTATTCATTAAACCATATACTCGACCTCACTCGTATGCTACTCTTTAACACTGTTGTAATAGGTCAGAAGTAGATAAAAGATATGTGGTGATATGATTCAGAATTTCTAATCATATTTTGTTTGTTCACTTCTGAGGGAGTACAGTGCAGCTTCAAAGTACTGTGGAATTATCTTGTTATCTGTCCTCTTTTGTAAGACTGTTTTATGCCAAGGACGTACCCTGCAAGCATAGGAAAGCTTCTGATGAAACTTAAGTCTTGAATGCTGATATGTTTCTTTAAATATCCTTAAAAAAAAAAAAAAAAAAATCATTCTTTTTATCTGTTTGAGAAGATCGTCCTCAGAAACTTGCAGGGAAGAAGGTAATTCTCTTCTGTGAGTTTACAATAACGTTCTCTGTGGCTCATTGAATTAACTACATGCAATTAATTAAGAGGTTTGCTTTGTGTAGAGTTGGGGCATCATCCTGGAAGCATTTTGTCATGGAATTAAACCATGGAAATATATCTGCAGTTGAGAGAAGTCTTAAAATATGTATTTTATTTGTTTCTCGCCTTGAAAATACCTTTCTAAAATGAGGCACAATTTATGTGACTGCTTTTGGGATTCTGGCTGAAAGAAGCTTGGCTGTATTTATGTTTGGACCTCAGGGGGCAAGACACTTTGTTCAGTTAAAATAAATCACTTTATGCCAGCACCTGATCTCAGACCCACAGATTGACTATCACCATGACGGGCTTGACACACAGCTATTGTGGGTCTTAACCTTCGTATTTCTTCTGCTAACCTCACGCTGTGCGCTCAGCCTCTCTCAGTTTATTCCTCCATTTTCTTCTCCAGTGCATGGACTAGCAGCTTGAGGCAACTACAATTTGTGTTTCCATGTCTTGGGGTCTTTTGGTGTCTTTCGAAGATGCCAGTAACTCTTACTGTATTGGAACAAAAACATGAGCTCTCATGCGGCATTTAAAACATGTCGGAGTTGTTTACATGGTGTTAGCATGAAGTAATGCGCTTTATGAATTCAGAGCTAACCTCTCATGTGGTTGCTTTTCGTGCACATCAAAAGCATCTCTGTATGACACAGTTTACTTCAAAGGTCTTGTCTACAGTTTTTATATGTAGGCTTGATACTTAATATGAACCGTTTTACATTGTACAGTGACGACTTTGATTTGTGTAATGTACACGCTCATTTTACTTACTGATTTTACTTTCTTTTTAAAGAAAGCTGTCTAGCATGGAGTTGCTTCAGATTATTGATGTAGGAAATTACTGTGCAGTAATGTGTGCTACAAATACGTGCTTTAGTTGGCTGAACACTAACTTCTCCAAGCAGAAAAGTCCTAAAGCAGCAACTGTTAAAGGGCATGCTGATCTTGTAGGACTTTTGTTTCTGTCTATAGGCTCTTGTAGTATTTTCATGTCACTGTGCCACTTTCAATTAAAATGTCATCCTTTACAAGGGTCAGTTCTGTATATTCTCTGATTCCTTCTCTGCCTTATTTGTGTGTTGTTTTTTTAGGACTTATTTACCTCTCCTGGGCAAAAAGCCTCATCTGCATTGCCTAGCTGGCATTTGCAAAGCTTGATAGCATTAGGGCATGATTTTATTACTGTTTTTGCATATCTTTGCTTGTAGTAGAGACGATATGTTCTCGATACTGAAGAAGGGACAGTATATGGAGGGAAATCAAGGGACGTAGCTCTAAAATACTTTTTGTAAAGTGCCTTGAAATTTGTAATGTGTACGAGCATGAGTTTTGAGATGCAGAGTGCCAGAGCTTGTGTGCTGGTGGTTTGGTATCTCCAAGAACACCCATTGCAACCGTCTCATTGTGTCTGGAGAAGAGGAGGCTTGGTGCTAGATGCATTCTCAGCTTGGGCTGCAACTTTGCTCTAGTGTAAATTATATTCCTGAGACAAAAAAATAAAATGTCAAGACCTGCTGATCTGCATATTCCATGTGTTCCGTGCTTAGGTATGTCTTTAAAGAGCAATATGCTTTCACACAACAGTATTTGTTAAGTAAAGGGAGCTAGTCAGCACTGCGGTATCTTCCTTTAGTTTTACACCTGCAAGAGCCACCTGTGCATGAAATCCAATCTTACTAGTACTTGGTAATTTTATTTGAGCTGAAGGTTTTGTCCACAGGAGTGTTTTTTAGCCCTTTTCCCTGAAAGGGAGGGGAGGCAGAGAAGGGGATGGCTAGAAAAGTACTTTTATGGCGATTAATACATACAACTTAAAATGCCTGGCTTGCAATATATAATTCTGGGCTCCGGGCAAGACTTGGGGATTTCAATAATATTTAATAAGCTCATCTTCACAACTGGGTGATGGTGTGTAAAGAGACACAAAAGGCCATCCTGGTTTTGTTATGGCCTTGTTTGAAGTGTAGGATCTTATTAAACCACAGGGAGCAAAGTTTTCAGAAATGCATTGCTGCAGTTGTGTTTTAGTGGAATCATCCTAAATCACCTCAGACTTTATGAAACAGGTTTTGTTTCGTGTTTATTCTTGCATTTGTTCAGAACCAATGTTGCGTAACATGGCAACTCTGTGACTTGCTGCCAAAATGACAGTTTTAAAAGTGTTCAAGAATCTCAAAGTGCTTTAATAATAATTACGGTAGGATGTGCAAGAGGAGAGATCAAGTGGCTAGTCTAAGTGGGTTAGTGAAAAAGCTCCCAAGTTCTGTGTATCAGATTCCTATTTTCATCTACTAACAACATATCCTCATGTGGAATTCTAAAGCACCCTTACTATACCACCATTGAAGGTGACAGCAGATCCACCCAAGATGAATTTTCATGTTTGAAATTTGAATCTAGGCGGGGGGGGGTGGGTAGTCATGTTGCTCTGATAAATTGTTAATTAACAATGTTCCATCTGTGGTGAATATAGAGGTGAATAACACACTTTCCTTAATTTGTTTATTCACAGAAAAGGCTGTTTAACAGATCAGTAAAACAGTTTATTAATTTTGTTGAAATACCTTTAAATGAAAATCAAAATGTTTGGGAGAAGTCAAAATTTATTAACTTAATATCTTCATAATATAGTGCTCTTACTGCCATTGCATGTTGGAAACTGCCAAAATATGTTTTTTTTTTAAAGGATTAGAAGTTAGAAAACCTGAACTATTTTGTTTAACATAAAAAATCCCTACAATATTTGTATAGTACTGAAAAAATAGAGATTAAGTTGACAATCGAGGGGTATGTTTTTACTTATTCAGCAAATAAAAAGGTATTAATTGATACGATCTTGAATGACAGCCGCTTCTGAATTTTGCCTCCATTTTATCCCATGGCAATGAGCTACACAGTTTAATTATTCTGAATGTTGAAATTCTGCATCTATGCTCTAACTTTTCTACTTCTGAAGTTTATCAGATTCCTCTTCTTTTTAGTACTGTGAGAAATAGCGAACAACATTTTTCCATTTGCCACCTGCGCTATTCGTGACACAGCCTTCTGTGATACCCTGTCTAGGTCATGTCCTTCCCAACTGTAAGAATTCTGGTCTGAATTATCAAGCCTGATATTTCAACTCTTTCAGTCTTCCTAGGCTGGGTAAAATGTGTTTGAGTAAGTGGATAGGTTTTGTAGGACTGTGAACTGGAGAACTACTCTAATTACAAAGGAGAATCAAGCCAAGACTCCACTTAGGAGAGCACTATTTGTTCAGTGGCATCTAATGGAAAAATAACTAGTGTAATGGGCTTTTCTTCCTATTATCCACTTGAGCAGTAGCCATACTGGGTGACCTTTGCCATTTGGAGTCGTTTACGTGGCTCATGTTAGAAACGAGTGTGAAACATGAAGAGGATAAAAAGTCACTAGAAGTTAGAGGGCAAATCTCAAGAGGATTTTATTTTAGAGACTAGCACTTCCCTTTGCTCCCAAGAGTAGAATGGAAATACAAGCAGAGTTGAACTCAAATCAGCGAGTATCAAATAGAGTGTTATTAATGGAAGCAAAACCAACTTTTTCCAAGCCCTGTGAAGAGTAAAAACATGGCAGAAGCTTTTGATCCAATTATAATTTGGATGACTGTGATAGTTAAATGACTCTATTGTTTGCTTTATAGCAAATACTTTCAAGCAAATTCGTTTCTTTTCAGCAATTTTGCCAGTTATTAATTTGAAGTGGTGTTGTTAGAGAGATGGGTTTTTTTCCAGTATGGAGTTACAAGCATGTAACTAAATTTTACTTGTGTTTGTGTAATCATTAAATTTTTATTAAAATGTAGTGCTTAAATAACAGTGTCTCTGCCAGCTCTTCTGGATACTGATTACATCTTTATGTGGGACAGCCGACAGAAAATAGAAGGCCACGCAGTACTTTTCAGTTGATCATGGCGGGGTGTTTTAAATGCTCCAAATTGTTCATGAGGGTAAAATGCTCTGCCAACTGACCATGTTAAGTCGTAGAACAGGATGGACAGAATAAATAGTGAGATAGTAGTTGGTTTTGTGGGCTGTTTGTTTTTTGCAAAAGCTTGAGGCACCCTGTGTTTCTGTGATGGCACCTCCAACAGAATCTGTCTTTTTATTGGAAGTTTGTTTTATGTTTAATGAAATAAATTGAGGAAAAAACATGACTGAAAAGAAAACAAGCAAAAAAACAAACAAAACAAAACAAAACCAACAAAAAACCAAAAAACCCCAACAATCTATGCTCAATCAGTAGAGCTGGTCAGGAATTGTTCTGTGGGAATACCAATATCTCAAAATGAAATGAAGGGCTTGGAAAAATTTAATTGACAATCAAAGGTTCATCCAAAATTAAAGCTTGTCTGGATTTTCAGTTAGAATGAAATTAATCTCTGTTAATATGAGCTGGGTAGGCAAGTTTAAGGGCCTGTTCTTTGAGTGTTCTTATGGCTTCTTTTACGCTAAGGTATAAAAGCAATTTATCTGACCTGTATTAGAGAGGGATGAATCAGCCTGCAAAGTGCCTATTTCTTTCTTTCCTTTTTTTTTTTTTTTTTAACCAATTCTATAGCCCAATGAATAAGTAACCTGGATGAAATTCCTCCTTCTTTTATACAACTAAAGTTAAGAGGAAAATTGAGATTTTGTATTTTTATCCTGATTTAGCAGAGGAAATATTTCATTTGTTAAATGTTTTGTAGGATGATAAAAACAGCTTGTGGTTTGTTTCTATCTAGTGCTAAGTACATTCAATTCCCCAAGTGCTGTAGATTTATACTTCCGATATTACTTGGGACTAAGCTTTAAGCAATGGTAAGTATTGTCATCATCATCACTTCACTGGTGGGGAATTGAGGCAGAGAACTGAAGCAACTGGACTGCACAGGGAATCGACGTTCAAAGCTAACATTAGATCTTCCCTAAACATTGTTTAGAGGAATATTAAAAAATGTCCCTTGTCTACCGTTGAGTAAGCTAAGGCATTTATCAGAAGTGCAATAGTCCTGTGTGTGGGACAGCTAATGTGAGGAAGAAGAAAGTTCTAAATGCCAAGGAGCCAGGATTAAACCTTCCTTTCTGAGGAACCAAGCAGAGCTTGGAAAGGGCTGTGGTTTCCTAGATGGTCCTTGGTTAGCAGGAATGTTATGGGAACCATGACAGGGTAGATTGTTGGCAGCTTCCCAGGCAAACTTTGTGTTAGCTCAAATTCATGCTACCTGTTAATCAGGATTTAATTAAAAGTTATGGTCTGTCCCTTTATTTGGGTATGCATGCCACTTCCTCTACTAATGAGATACCTAATTCTGTGTAAAATTGCCTACATTAAAGCTGCTCTGAAAGTTCAGCTGCCTTTTACATATGTCTCCCTCAGTAAAACAGGCTGTGGACCTGTCTCAGGAATATAGTGTAAAGATATATTTTTGTGAGCTCATGCAAAGTAAAGTACTGCTCTTGAGGATCTGGCTGATGAAATGAGCTAATATGGCCCCAACAGAATAGAAAATCACCTCCCTTATGGTTTCTTATTCCCACATGATTCTTATTTACTTCTGTATTTCTGTATTAGTGTATTTAGTAGGCATATTAGTAACAAAACAATGCCATTTTCAAGGAAGCCACCTCTTGGGACAGTCTTTCTATTCTTGTCTGAATACCCCTGACCTCTGCTCACACCTCCTGTAGGTTCTCTGTTGCTGTATTCTATTTTATGTGCATGACTGCCCAACCATGCCTCCAGCATGTGTCTCCAATAATTCATTATAGTCTATATATAAAACTGAATGCAGAGAGGAGGGAGCTCTTAGGGATTGAGGCACCCAGTGCTCCTGGCAATTGTCTGATGTTTGGAACTCATGGCTTCTGGAAAGTTCTGTTAGTTTGCCATGGCTCACGGATGGCTAATGTGAAGTTCTCAGCACAGATCCTGTGGAGAGCAATCCATAGAAAATTGTTTGCAGCTGAAGCAGAGAGAGCATAGATTCAATGGCATGTAAAGATTTGTCCTGAGACATAGATATTAGGAGGAATAATATAGTAGGAAATCAATTCCTGTCATGCCTCCTCTTTTCACAATTCACATGCCAATGGGTGCAGCACTTTTCACCAGCTCACACACTGAAGTCAACAGTGTTTGCACCAGGGATGGATTTGGGTAATGACACCTGCAAGTGTTTGTTTAATTTGCATCAACTAAAGGGCTCAGCATACATTTCAGCTCAAATTCTCCAACTGGGATATATTTTTGCTTCCTTTACTTAGCTATTGTTTATACGAGGGATAATTTGTAGAATGAATCATTCCAATCCAGAGGTGTACTTCTTTGTGGCTGTAATGTGACTCGCCTGTGCAATGCTTTTGAACAAACAAAGAAGGAAGTTATTATGGTACTTGCACAACTACCCTTTAAAGACAGCTTAACAGGTAATATTTCAGAGGATCGTGGGGAATGGCGTGCAAAGTCCCATAAAGGCAAATGACAGTAAGAGCGTTCAGGGAAGGCAGCAGGTGCCAGGCAAGGTCCTCTGTTGATTTGCCAAGCGTGAATCAGCAGCCACAGACAAGCAGCCTGTCCCTCTGAGGGCTCACCCGGGTTCTGCAGCTGCCTCCTCCCTTGCAGAAAATGTCTCTTGGAGTTACTTAAACTGGCAAGTGTTGGCACAGCTCCTGTGGAGAAAGGAAGTCTGCTTTACTGCCTGCTGTCTTGGCACTTTGCATATTATTGCTGATTTGGTCTAGAGATTTGCCTTTTTCAGGGTCTTATTTTCAGGAATGCCTTCTAGTGTGCCCACTGCATTCCTGCCCCTGCAGGTAACTACATGCGATGCTCAGCGCCTGCGCATCTTTTGCCTCTGAGCTTTGGCGACAGCTTCTCTAACGTGCACGTAGCTTTTCACGTGCTCATGCATCTTCTAGCTAGTGTATTCCTACAACCTGCAGTGCTTGTAGCACTGGAATATGTTTCAGATCTTCACAGACTTTATTCTTAGAAGTGATTTGGTTTAGAGCCTGTGTGATTACTAGAAGAAACCCTTCACTGCAAAGGGGTTTCAAAACATCCCTATTTCTGGTTTCATATTCGAGTGCATTTTTTGGTTATTTATGCTTAAGGAAAAGCTTTGCTTTAGACTCATTTGGCAATTGGCATGCAAACTCTTAAAGGGAGAAAAGAGGGAAAAGCAATTGAGTCCCATATTTTTCCTGTATCTGAACATCTAGTGCCATTGGGGAGAATCCTATGTGGCAGATAAAATATCATGCAAAAGACCATTTATTTCAAAGGGCTGGCTGTGACAGACACTGTTATTTTTCAGTATTGTTGCTCCAAGGCTGCATACCAGACCTCAAAGTAAAAAGTAATGCACATCAAATGTCTGATTCTATTCAGTGCTGCTTTAGGTGATTGTGAAATCATTTCTTGTGCTAAAAATAATAGTGATTATAGCAAAAGCTATGGGGTTTTTTTTTGAGGTTAGGAAAATGCATTAATGAAACTTGTACAATTGTTTCAGATACCCACTATACTGAGTTTTTCATAGTAGCAATCCCAGAGTGCCATTCAGGTTTGTAGGAGCTTGCAATTATATTACCAACATGGTTATAAAAACAACATTTACAGTTCTATTTAAAGGACTATTTGGTTAAGAATGTTTCAGAGAAATACCTGCTATCATTTTTTCCTAGCTTGATCATTAATGTCACTGCTTCCAATAATGTGTCCACCTATTTTAGCTCTGTCTCACAGAATTGTGTGAATTCAGAAGCTGAGGTTAATCTGCTTTTTCAACACTAGAGAAATAAGTTGTTAACATGGTTTCTTTTCCAACATGATTTTAGGATGATAGTTTTCTGTGAACAAGCTAAGTTTTTAAATGCTTGGAGCAATATTCAAGTTCGTCGCATATCTAGGATATCACCTTCGTTAGCTGTGAGTCTATTTCTTTCAAATTCAGCTTTTTCAAACCTTATGATGCCTTATCTTCCTCTCTATTCTAAATCTTGTCGTAGACTACAATAATAAGAGTAATTCCTCACATTCAGGTTTTTTTCAGCACTGTACATTAAAAAAATATTCCTGCAGGGACCACTTTCAGAACTAGAAAAAAAGCAGTGTCCTCTTAAGAGTTATTAAAATGTCAAACAAATAGACTTGGTCATGCACAGAGGTTCTGATTTCTTCAGGATGACCTCAGAATTCCTAAAACACATTGGGCTCTAGAGAATTCCTCTCTACAACTTTTAATAGAAAAATCTTCACCTCTTTTTATTTTAATGTATTGTAGGGTATTTGCTAGGAATCTCCTGGCTAGGTTCAGTTGTGCAGATCTTATACGCATTTGTAGCCCAGAACTAGGGGCTACTTCCAGTGACAATATATCTCTGCTTCTCTCAGTCTTGGACTCCCCCCACCCCCACCCCCTTTACTAGGAGAAAAAGAATGATCAGCAGGGACAGATACAACACAGTTGGTCTAAATGAGGAATATACTTGTGTAGCTGTGTGGGAGTGTGTGCTACACCGTGCTACATAGTGATGGAAAAGGAGCAGAGATTATTCCTTCTGCGCCCTGGTGAATTTGGAAACAACTAATATCACTTAGGCTTCATTAATGACTGCAACACAAAGTGGTCACCTAATGCAGCTTGAACAAATCTCTACCAGAAGCTTTCAGCTTTTTAAAGCCACTGCTTGCTTATATTTATTCGGCTAAAGAAATTCTGATGATTATTTAAATTGATTTGTCTACCATCCTCTTTTATCCAAAGTTTTGCCCTAAGAAAAGAGTTTTCAGTAGGGAGGTCCTGTTCATACAGAGTTTTCAGTTCTGTGCTTTCAGTAGAACTAGTGCTTTGTGAAGGCATTTGTCTTTTTTTTTTTTTTTTTTTTAATACTGATTTATGTGGGATTATTTGCATGAATAAGATGGCCTGAAGTCTTCCATGCGTACTTTCTTGAAAGTGACGTTTCTTTGGGGGAACAGTTAAACACATACTCATTTTATTTCTACTTTAAGTAATACGTGACAGGTATGTGTATCCTCCTAAAATTTCAAAACCAGTTATTATTTTATAGGTTAATAGCATGTCTTGCTCTGTGTATATATTTTAAAAGTCAGATGATAAAACAGGTTCCATCATCTCAAAGTGACAATAGATCTTGTTGGAGACAAATTTATAGCTATTACATTTTTGTGCTTGTGTCAGCTAACCTTGGCAAACAGAATCCTACTTGCTATTGGGATGAAACTTATAAATCTTTTCTTTTCCACTTTCTCTTCCTCCTGGTTTTGAAACTTTGTCTTAGACCTTGTCACCTCCTTTATTCATGGCAACAAGAGTATCCTGTGGGTTGAAATTTCTTCAAGGACTAGGGTGTAATATTTCACGCCTTTTTTAATCCTATTTATTTATTTAATTCTCTCTCTCTCCCCTGCCTTGATGCATAAAAAAGTGTAGACACTTTTGTGATGGCTTCTGAGATCACTGTTTAAGATATTTGTTTATAGTCAGTAATTTTCAGAAACGGAAAGTAATCTTCTAATGCCTTCCATTTCAATGAATCGTTTGATCAGTAAGAGTCCTTGATTCATTTTATTTTCTACTGTAATCCTGTTGCTCAGCGTCTCTGAGTAATACGGTTTTTCTCTATGTAATCCTTGCAATAACTCCTTCAACACAAGCTGAAAGTGTTCTGTGTCGGGACCCCTTTTGCTTTCTTTTTCCTATGTCTCCAAAATTTAGAGTAGATCTTTTAAGGCATGTGAAATTTTATTACATTTATTGAAAAATCTGTAATAAAGTAAGCATCTCACTCTAAAGCTAAGTGAAATCTTCCTGCTGAAACTTCTTGTGACATTTTTTCTTAGCAAAATCTAAGAAAAAAAATCAGAAATATTGAATGCATTTTGTTAAAATATTTTTCTAATTTCATATTTTCAATTCTTTCTTTAAAATTGAAATTGAAATAATAATTCAATAATAATTGAATTAAGATTGAAATAATAGGTTACATTTTTCAAAACAAAATGAAGTAGTTAGACTAGACTTTCATTTCCGAAGCAGTTGAAAGTTTCCATGTTTAATGGATCTATAATGTTCATGGTTTTGCCTTTGGAAAAGGTATGCCACTTGCATATCCCTAACCTGTGGCCCACAGTTCCATTTCTTAGTAACTGCAGAACAACTGTGGCCTTTCAGGCACACTGAGAGCTTTGACAAGAGTGAAGTGTTGGAGCTGAATTTTAAATGCGTCTATCCTTTTAAACAAAAGGCTTGTGTTTTAAATCATTTAGCTTTAATTGCGATAGTGCTGTACTTGGTCTGTCTTAATTGTTAGGGTTTTGCTGTTAATAATCTCTGTGAATAAACAATATACCTGCCTCCTTTGGCCAGCCCCAGGCTCTACCTGTTCATCCAGAAATACCTGCACTGTTGAGTCTTGTTAATTCCAGAAGTTTTACACAAAACCTGACCTGCTTACACTACAACTCATGAGATTCATAAAGTCAAATGGCAGATTTATACATGCAGGCAGCTGTCTGCATGCAGAGTTATGGTGTACGGAAGAAATATGCAGATGTCAAATACAACCATGCAGTTGGCAAATCGACTTTGGGTATTTACATATAATAATTACCAGTGTGGGGAATTTGAGCATAATCCTATTCAGAGAGGGCATGCAATGCATATGGAGCAGCCCAAATACAGACTTTTAACTCTTTGTCTGGCGACAAGGATATGTTTCTCCCAATAATTTCATGTTATTTGCTGTACTTTAGTTATAGAATTGCAGGAATTTTTACAGGATAGAGCTGTTTATCTCTTCCAGAGGTATTTTGGGTCCAAGAATGTAGAATTATATATAAATAAACTCCTTCAGTGCTGCAAAAAGCAACTTATTGCAGCCAGTGCTAGCTATGGAAGTATGTTCTTAACAAGAGAAGAAAATAGAAAGATATGTAGGTGCATCTATATATGTAGTATTCATTTTATGGCAAAGGTTTTAGCTTGGATATTAAATAGCAAGTACTGAACTTAAAAAACTGAGCTGTGCATGTATCCATCCTCCCAAACTGGGTCGGTGAGCTGGCAGCTTGGAATGGCTGACGTTTTTAACAATTAGCAGTTACAGTGTGTAAAATGAATGGATCTAGAGGAAGCAGGTTCAGATCCCCTGGACTGACATTGGAGATGAGCATGTCCCAGATTAGAGTGCAAAATAAGCATGCAGGGCTGTGTGTTTGACATCTGCTGGATTGCATAAGGATGTTCTACTTTTTCCCATTCCTTTCTCATCCACAATCTAGCAGTGTTTTCACTTGGTTTTGCCGTGATAATATTGCTTCTGTTCAAGGCATGTAACTTCAGTATTCACAGATCTGTGTTAGAAATGGTAAACACGTTCTCCGTTTGAGCTAAAGCTTTCAGTTTCAATGCTTTACATCTTGGGATGGATGCTGTGGCACAAGGAGACAAAGCTGTTCTTGTTCATTATTGATCTGTAGCTATAGCTCACCTTCTCAAAACGTGCACTTTACTGTCCTAAGTGAGGTATCTCCTGCCTAATATTTTTCTAGAAAATAAAGGAGGCAGCACATAAAGATCCTTCCCCTGACTCATTTCATTATCTTAGTCTATTAACGCTTTTTAAATGTACACCCCTAGATGAAGATTCATTTGGTTTCCTTCCTCTGAACAAGGCTTTTCCAAAGACCTTGAAGTACCAGCTCGATTCAGATGTTTGGTCCAAGTTTCTCTCCAGGGCAATACAAAAAAGGAGAAATATAATCAAGGTTTCCAACTGGTAAAAAAGCAAAGAGGAGGGCAAGTGCCTGTTTTTTTCCATTTTGGAAATGAAGTCTAGCATTTGAAATTTGCACCTAGCAACAGCAGGTGATGATTTTCTGTAGTTTGTTCCCTCGATGTACTCCAAGAATTGTAATTACTGTAATTTTCAACAAAATTATGGTTTGAATATGGTTCAGTACCTGTTATGAATTTGCATGGAAAAGATTTCCAAATTCATAAATAGCACTGTCCACATCTCTCTGAATTTTCTAATTCTATCTGGGATAGGAGGTGGCTTTATGAAAATGGATTTGTTTTGCATCAACACTAGCATAATTGCTCACCCTTTTTAAGAGTTTTAGAGGCATGCTGATAGGGACAGAAAAGCAGTGTTTTGGAGGATTTGATCATGGAGTTAGATGGCTGCAAGTGGCAGTGAAAATACAAGTTCTGTAAGCCATTGACATCTCGCACTATTAAGCTCACATACATACACACTAGCTACAGATGAGGTTTCCCTTTGCTGATTTTCTTAATTTGCATAAGAAATATTAATAGAAATAACAGTAGGATCATCTTGAATGGAGCTCCCTATCTATTTTCTTATTTTCATTTGTTTTGAAGTTTATTTTGTCTCAACTTTTTGCTGACAACAGGCATTTGAAGTTGCTTCCAAGTTGAGTTGAAACAGTACTTGACATCTCTACACAGAATATAGAACCTGACAAGCATAAAATCATTGCCAGAGGTCCTTATTTATGTGAAATGCAGGACCAACAAACCTGCTGGGATGAAAAGAGGACTGTTCTTGAAGAGATAAGAAACTTTCTGAAGGTTCATGGTCTATATTATCCTCCCTTGGCACAGACTCATGTATTTCTACTAAGGTCAGCGGAACTATATGCAGTCTACACTCACTTGGAAGATCTGGCCACCCTGAGTACTGTGATTCACCTGCCTGTTTTATGCTTTCTCTGTTGCCACAGAATCGAACAATTTAGAGGTGGAAATATTCTTCCCGCCCTGCCTCCCCAGTAGGGGATGGAAGTACTACCATCTACTTTTTACTGCTAAGAAATTGAGAATCTTTTCTCCTTGCCCAGCATGGTGCAGAAGGTTTGTACTGGAGCAGACTGTGGTTCTCCAAGTCTTGAGCTATCACATCAAGTCCTCACTCTAGGCACTGTGCATTGTACTCAGTGCTTGCCTGAAACCCACTGAAGTCTTAATTATCTCTCTGCTCAGCATTGATTTCTTCTTTGCCGTTTAAACTTTCTCTTTCAGGGTCCACAAATCTGTTTTCCATTACTGTATAAATACACCTTAAAAAAATATGGATGTGAAAGAGAATAATGCGCAGATTCTTACATGGCACTGTTTTTTTGCCATGCGTCCTGGAAGTATGTTCATTGTGATTCTCCCATAATGAACAAAAAGCAAGGTGATGATTTGTGCAGATGAAAAACATATTAGAAGTTTCTCGTTATATTATCATTGCTGGAGAATCATTTTATCTTCTGGGTATTAAATACCACGAAGCTACATTATCAAATAACCTCCGTATCTCTTGATTAAATCTCTAGGGTCTTTGTGTCTCGATAAGCACACAAATAGTAATTGGAGAGCAGGGATAAAAATAAAAAGTAGATACTATTTTTTTTGCTAGATTTGAAATTTTTTCAACTTAGTTATGCAAATATTCTAAAGTTAATGATACCTTCAGTGACAGCAATAATAACATTTCTAAATCTGACCATTAAGTTGTTGGTTTTGTTCCATCCACTTGTGCCTAGATAATAAATTTCTTCTAAAAACGAAGCGTAGACTCGCTCATGACCCTCTGCCCACTATATGTATTTTAATTCTATGTTAGAATGTCATGCAATTTTTGTTTTATCACAGAGATATAGTAGTTACTTGGATGAAAAATCATAACCTCATAGGGAATTCTCTAGGGAATTAAAATACTGAGGATGTAGTAGATTTTTTTTTTTAAACTCATTTGTGTATATGAGTTAGCTTAATTTTTATCACCGAATGCAGGCTGTGCAGAATTCTAACCAGACGAAGCACAATTCTCTATCGTTTCTGCATGGATGCAGTGCTGCATATTCTAATAATAGCAAACATTTTGAAACATAAGATAGCAAATTCCTGGATGAAAGAGAGACTCTGGCTTGTTATTGTCAGCCCGAATTCCAGCCATTCTGCTGAAAAGTTAATAATAAAGACAAAGGGGCATGTATCACATTATGGTTTTGATCCTGCAGTCGCTCCCTGGAGATTTTTGCTTGTCTGAGGATGGCAGGATCAGGATCTTAGTTTGAATATAAAGTATTCAAAATATCAGCGTGTTGAGGAGACAAGGCAGTTTTGAGTATACATGTGCTTGATGGTTGATTTCATATGTAGATTCCATAGATTCCCAGCTACTGGAAAAAAACACCTGCTGAAAGGGGCTGGAGTGAAGATCTGGATTCAAATAAACACAGAAGCACGTATATGTTCGTATAAATACATAAACACATGTGCAATATAGCAACTCCTAAAGGACCTAATGAATTCCTGAGACCCCATGTACAGGCTGAGACTTAAGAGGAAGCTATTCTTCCTGCTACCGTTTCATAAGCTTAAATAGGTGAAGAATGGCAGAAAGGAGGAACTAAGAAGCAGTGGCATCTCTAGCAGTGGTGTTTCTGTTGCTGCTTTTCCTTCTGACCCGTGCAGCATCCTGTTTTAGTCTCTTTGTCTCTATTTGATATTTGGATTGTGAGCTTTTGTGGCAGGGACTGTCTTCTAAACAGCTGCGTACAGAATGCAGCACAAAGTAGCCTCTTTCTTTGCTTTCAGAAGATGTCCTGAGGCCACCTGTCTGATAAATTAAAATGCTTCTGCTGAATAAAATGCTATTTAAAAATGCTGAAGCTTAAATCAGATAGATCCTAGAACACCTGAATGTGGGTAGCCTGTGTGCAATGAATGATATCCCCCTGCAGCACACAGTTTGGTGCAGGGTATGGCATTCTTCTCAGGCCCTTGGTAAACTGAATGATCAGGGGTTGGCAGTCTAGTGACATTGCTGTATTGCTGTCATTGCTTTAACTGCACTCACTGTGGTCGCATCTCTGACTTAGTGGTACATGCACCCAATCAAAGTGTTTGTAGAGTAGTTATCTATAAATCTATAAATAAAATAGACAAAGAATGTGAAAAAGGAAGTTTTGAGTGAGGATTTGGTTTTCTGAGTTTTCTGGTGGATAAAACTAAGAGAAAAAGAAAGCCATGCTTCCCTTCCTATTTTAATGATTTTGTGGCATACATAGTCTATGAGTAGCATCACTTCACAGAACCATTGCACTGTCAGTCTTTTCATTTCTGGGCAACTAACACTGAGAAGACACCATCTAACACATGCCTCCTCACACAAAACAAAACTCCAGATATAATTATTTTATCACAAAAAAAAATAATGCTGCCCTGTTTTACAACCTGGATTTTAATACGGCCTGACATCCTGTTCTTGTATTTCTCTGCTAAGTACACATCTAGTTACTGCTGTTCCGTCCCTGATGCAAGAAGCTGACAAGAAAGACCATATTCACAGGGAAACTGGGGTAGGAGCTGAGATGCATCTTTTGAAGTGCATATATTTAGATATATTGTGATGGCATATCAGATCTTTTACCCCAAATTTAAATCTGAAGGGTTCTTCTGGGTTTTGGGGTTTTCAGGTTCTTAGGTTCTCTCGCTACCTCAGAAAGGAAAGGAAGGTGGAATGCAGACTAGATCTCACAATAAAACAACACCAAAAATAATCCTCCAAATCCCAACCTTCAGAAACTTTCAGATTTCTTGTAAGAAAATTGATTTAAAAAAAAAAAAAAATTAACTTTAGGTTTGTTTTTTTTTTTTTAAAGCATCACTTCCATCTGTTTAGTGTACCGCCTGTATAATTCAGTGTTTGCTGATTGATAACACTTCCCGAAAACCTCCTTTTTCAGTGGAGGACCTTCTACATGAGAGTGCTCAGGCCAGGAGCCTCTTAGGTGACAGAGAGAATAATCCCATTTTTCACCACTGCTGTCATTACTGAATTCCCCTTCATACTGATATTCTTGCAGTCCCTTCTGTGCTTCTGCTTTAAATATTAGTGCTTTTAATGTTACATGTACTCGCATTTCTAACTCCTGGCCAAGGACATTTTCAAGAATAGTGGTATAACAAAAAGAAAGGCTGTTGCAATGCCATATTATGTTTAAGAAGCCATAAATGCTGAGACAGGATTTAGAGTTCTGTGTATGTCAGGCAGTTGCATATGTGTGAGGTAGAGGAGGAAAAGCCCAGTCCTACCTAGCTTTACTTTTTAATTCGACTTTCTCTCTGATCAAAACTGTCCAGAGGCTCCACTCTGAAACACCAAGCTGCCTACTTGAGCTGTACATCGGAACAAGTATGTCTCCACAAACTGCAGCACAACTGTCAGCACAAACACATTTTTCATTTAAGTTTGCCTATGATTACTGATGCTACTCTTCTTTCCTTCTGCTATCGTATGTTATCGTCACTTTGAATAACATCTAATATAGATTGTAAACTTTTAGAGTTTATACAAAAAGCTGCTTATTCTTCAGTAATGGATGTGGCATATTTTCTTGCTGGTTAAACAAGCTTAATTTCATACCGGCATTTTTAAAGAGGACCTGGAGTCTTGGGCCTTGAGAAAGTCAGGTTTCCAGTCTCTGCTGAAGCTTTACTCCCTGGCAGTATGTTTACACAAACTAAAGGGCTGGACTCATTCAGTTAGCTCTCTCCAAGAAAAATATGCTGCTGTAGGGCAGGCTGGCAATGAGGAGTGGAGTTGTGAGCCTGCCCATGCCATCTGGCTTAAAGCCAATGGTTGGTCCCTGGCTTGTCTTTATTTAATGATAGGACATAGCCTGAGCTCCTGAGAAACATTTGCAAACCCTGCAAATGTTTGTTAGTGTATGATGTTTCTTGGGAACTTCTGAACATTTTACCATTTGGTTTTCTGGTGTGTCTTGGATTCCTTTTGTAGTCAGTGAGAGGCAAGCCCTGAAGCTGCCTTTTGCACCCTTTGAGAACACTGTTTCATGTGGAGCAATCTGTCTGTAGCCAGCAAATCTGAAGGACTTGTCGAAAGTTACACTCTTCCCACACAGCTGAGATGAAACATCATCCTAGCAGGTCATGTAGGAAAAAAGTAGCTGAAGAAAAGCTTCCAATAACACTTTAACATGTTTTAAACAAACGTACTGTTTATGCACATACTCTAATTGTTATATACCAGCATTTTTCTGATAGAATTTATTTCTGCACTTTCATTCTAATATTAAATGAGTCAGTTAAAATGGATTTAGGTCCCATTGTATTTATGAGGACGGAGTTGATTGCTAAGAGTGGATCTATCTTTCTTAACGGGTTCTTTGAACTAGTTAAGGAAGAAGGGGATAATGTAGCAAGTAAAAATGGAAAGTGGGCGAGAATTTCAAAGTACTAGCGTCTGCTTTGTTTGTATAGCACACAGTCTTTATCACAGTGTAATAAATGATACTGCACTGTCTGTATTTTCTCTGTGGAATGGACAAGGGTTTTTCATTTCATGCTTCATTCACAGCCAGCTACAATGATTTCACAGAGTCAGCACCTACGCTTAGCACAGAGAGAACAACAACAATATATTTATGGCCTATAGGAGATGTGTCACAAATACTTCCATTTCTACTACACAGCAGAACACCAAGAACAGGATCACATTGCCTTGAAAAGAGAGAAACAGTAGAGAGGAGAGGCCTTGTGTGTGCTGAAAATACATTGAAAATTTTTACAGAAGGATCCAAGATTCGTTCGGGACATGCATTGTCTTTTGCAGACTCACATGGAAATGGCACTTCAATAGGGACCTTATGATTTTGGAGGAAAAGAAAAAGACGTTCATTTTAGAGAAGGGAAGCCAGTTCCTCCACAAATACAAGAGGCTGAATAGTCTTGTCATGGAATATTGTTGTGATAGACTAAGCATCCACCTTCTTTTTGCTGCCAGGGAGGCATTTTCTAAGCTAACCCTTCTCAGTCCTCCTGTTTTCTCATTCTTTTGACCTGCAATTATTTAGTAGCTATCCTCAGATTTCCAAGAGCAATTGAGTTTCTTCCTACACAACATCAATGGTAGTCAAAGAATTAAATTAAAAGGTCTCTGAATATCTCAGAGATGAGGCATTTGTATTTTTCTTATCATTGCAACCCATCCTACTGAATTAGGAAGCAAAATTCAAGCTCAAACCCCAGGTAACTTTTTCTGCTCTTATCAGAGCTGTTTTGCAGGGTAGGGTGCTTTCTTTTACTGGAATGTGAATAGCTTTTGGTGGAATATGAACAATTATCTAGAAAGATCTGTTAGTGATTTAGCCAAGGAAAGGCAAAGAACTGAGTATCTTCTCTCTCATACAAATAAATGAGCTACATCTGAAGATTTAAGCAATCAGATTTGCATAATGAACGTGTTTATGTCACATTATAGTCACCTGGTTTACAAATTCAGTGAGCATTTCACCACTATTATCTGCTGCCATAGTAGAAAAATGAAACATTTGAGTGAAAATAGTTTGTAAGGCAATGTGAATGTATTTTACTTTGTGCTTTTTAACATTTGATCTTCAAGAAGTTTTTCTTATTTGAGGAGTAAACTCACATTGCCAGACTGCTGGTTGAAAATGTAGGATTAGTGCATCTAGCTTTTAGTGATTTGGGCAGGGGATTGTCTGAATTCTCTTCCAGGTTACTTAAACTGAGCAACTGTCAGTCTCATGTATCTTCTAATATTTCTATTTTCTGTTATAAGCTTTTCCACACATTTTTTTTTGTTTTGGTTTTGTTTTTTTTTTTTTAACAGCATTGTCTAGGGCAATAGTATTTTGATTTCAGCACAGTCCCTTCAGCCTCATTTTAGGGAATATTTTCAAGAGCACAAAGAAGAATTTATTCACTTGCGTATCTGGAAATCCTGCAAATACTTTTGTACTGTTTGGGCAACCCGTCCAAATATAATGTTTTCATTAATTATTGTATAGATGGTTTTCCCTTTCAGGTCTAATTACTTTCTGTCTGACCTCTAGAAAATCAGTTCACAACACATGAACTACATCTCTCATCTTCTTTCCATACTTTGTTTGCTTACTGAGTGGGAGGTTTAGCATTACCTATTTCTTGCCATCCATTTTGCTCAGAAAATCCATAGGTACTACAAAGGTGCATCCCATTTGCTCTGTGGTCTGTTCTACAGTTTTTCATACATTGCATTTACTCTTGTGGTTCATGATTTCCTTCCTCAAACTTCAAACTGGGGTCTCAGTAGAAACTCAGCTTATAAGTGATGAGGCAAAATAGTTTTGGATGTTTGAATTTGCAAACAATGCATTTGCTTTACTTGGGATTCAAGCAAGAAAGGCAGATTTCATGAAAGCATTCCTTGGCAGGAGAGATGAGGATTTCCAGAAATGAGAGTTTACTTAAGATGCATCCATTTCTTTCCTTGCCCAAATTCACACATGTTTTAAAGAGGTCTGATTTTCTTTCTTTTGTCTTAGTCTCTCAGTCTTGACATCCAATGCTATTTGTCACGTTAGAAAAACTGTGGCTGCAGCCTCAGCAGGTGTGAAACTGCAAGCATGGATCTGCCCTGCACAGTATGGTTACGTTATCTGCTCACACAAGCCTTGTGTGTCTTCTCATTTTTAACATTTAGAAGCACTGTGGAATTTCTGTAGACCACTAGTTTTATATGCTGCAGTGTCATACTCCATGGAGTGGGAATTGTAGCAGTTTAGTTACGTTAGGACCACTTCCGAGATCATCCCCTCCTACGCAGCAGACTTTGCTTTTTAGGCTGCCTTCCTTTTATCTTCTGCAAAATTGTACATTGCAGGCACAACTACTTGTGAGAAACTGCTAGTAAGTCTATGCCAATAGCAGGACGGGGTGAGAACCATTCTACGTGGCAGCAATACAGAAGAAGCTGTTACTGCACTGTGTGCCAGCTGTACTCTGTTTCTTAGGCTTTGTTCTCCAAGTACCATGAAGTGGGTTGTTTATAATCCTTCTTGTTTCCCTCTGTGGAAACGGGACTTAGCTTGCAATGAGTACAATGGATTCATTTTTAATTAAGGCAGCTGGATATGACTTACAATTATTCCTCAACACCTTGAAGGCTTTAAGCACAGACTCTGTTGTTCAGACTCTCTTAGAATGGTGGCCTGGCAAACAAACCAAGCTGCGTGTGCAGAGGTGTTAGCGGTGCCTGTGAACCAGCGTAGTCTGATATTTATGTGGCAGGTACAGCTGGGTAGAGATTTCCTGGAAGAATTCAAAATGGGTCACAAAGAAACTACCTGTAAATTCAGGTCACATTTATTAGTTTTGGCTCAGGTACGTGTATTTCTCTACACAACAAATGAAGAGGAGAATTTTATCCTGTTTACCCAGTAGGTGAGGGGCCTGTTACCTCCAAGGCATGAGGCTTGGGTTTGAAACCATCCTCTCTGCAGGAGTTTTGAACACAGGAGCTGTTAGAGCAGGCTCTTGTGTCACATGTACCTCTGCCTGAAGATGTTACATCGTTTTTCTAAAATACAATTTTTCTAAAATACTGTTTTAACAGTACGGCTCAAATGCATCCAGTTGTATCAGAGGACACGATGCCAAGATGCTTCTTGTTAGCCTGTTGTTGACCTCCAGCCATGCAAATAGAGGTTATGTTCTAATAAGAAGCAGTCTTAGTAAGGTACAGGTTTTGCTAGCCAAAGTATTTTCTTGCTAAAGGTAGCTGTTTTTCAATTTTAAGACTGCACAAGCATATATTTTTATGACCAGATTCTCAATAAGGTAATGCATCTTTAATTAATTGGATATTAATGAAGCTGTAGAAGCAACTGTGAGTAGATAGTGGCTTCTGTGGGTTAGTGACTGAAATGAAAAGTCAAATAACTTCATTTCTTGTCAAGGTATTGGATCCCCTTCTGTTTCCAATGTTTAACTTTTTATTCCTTTATTACAAACAAACAAAAAAACAACATAAAAAACCCAGAGAGACATTTGGATTTGCTAAAAATATTTTTCCAATTCAAGTGCTTAGTACCTGAGAGTCAGGCTACTTTATTTTTTCCCTTGCCTGTTGGTGCTCTGGCTAGAAATAGAAATATCAGTGAAAAAGCCAGTCATCATTTAGGACATGGTTTAGTGGTGGACAAGGCAGTGCTAGGTTAACGGTTGGACTCTATGATCTTAAGGGTCTTTTCCAACCTTAATGATTCTATGATTCTATGATTCACGCTGCCTTTTCCAAGCTCCTTGTCTAACTGTGCAAAATAATGAAGACCGTACAAAAAGCCTACTCCTAGAAGAATGCATCTTAATATTAACATTTAGTATCTAATGTACAATCTATAGTACAGAATGCCTGTAGTGTAAGGGACCAAACTTGTCTGATTCACTCCAAATTTATGAAGTTATAATCTTCAGGCTCTAAATGAAGGACAAATTTAGCATCCAAATGCCTAGTATCTAATGTACAATCTATAATACAGAATGCCTGTAGTCTAAGGGACTGAAGTTGACTGATTTATTCCAAATTTATGATGTTATAATTTTGAGACTCTAAATAAAGGGCAAATTTAGCATACAAATTCTTTTTTCTATCTCTGTTTTGTAGACTCTAGGTGACAGTGTCAGATTTTATGAAGTGCAGCTTTCTTCCAGACTAGAATAAAGGTACCATTTTTGTAGTGATTTATGCAGTGGTTTTATTTTCCTTTACAGATCTTTGGATGCGTCTCTGCCTTTTATTTTTTTCCTCTTTTAGCATGAAGCCAGTTCTTACACTAATGATATATTTTCTTGTACAGTGACTTATAATAAAATAAAATGTTGTTAAAAAGTGAGAATATAAATAAGACTATGTAGTGTGCACAGAGGTATTGGTATTATTTGGTTATTGTCCAGTGGTAAGGTATCAAAACACCATGACACAAATTGTAATTTATCAGAGACCACCTGTGATAGACAAGCCCTTGATTTAGAAAAGAATCTCAAAAAAGAATCCTGCTTCTATAGAATATTTTTTTCCAGGTCTGCAAGGGGACTCTGCCTTTGCTGAACGTAAGGTAGAAGTATATACGTTGTTTCATGACCACTAATATTCATAAGTCGTAATCTGTGGAAAAATGTGTACCCTGTGTGGAGAAAGGTGTCTTTCTGAATTCACACCCCTAAATCTACCCAGCTGTGTACCCGTTTTATAACGTCATACAAAATAATTGGCTAAACTGGATGAATCATTCCTCGGTGTTCTGCTGTCTGTCTGAAGGCAAAAGGAGGGCTAAATCAGTGGAACAGGCAATCCAGTAATAGCATTTACCTTTTGTTAGCCCCTTTCCCCAAAACACAGATTTGCTATCTTGGATTTGGTCTGGCACCGATTTGGATGAAGAAGGGATTTTTAATTTAGATTCAATCAAAACCTGTGTGTGGACGTAGATACTTGGGGTTGCTGGAAGTTGCATGAAAAGTTAATGGCAGGACTGGAACAAGAGGCAATATCTCGTATGGTCTTTATTCAGCGGGTTGTTTTCTGTGCTATTGTCCTTGATGTATCACAGTGAGACTTCTGCCGAATACTTTGGAATGAGCTTTGTCATCCTGCCTGCTGCATCTGTTCCTGCTGTTTAAACCTTGATGCGTGATGTTCTTATGAAGTGACTGCGCCTCCCTATGTTTGGATAACATCTAATGCCGGAGCCTGACCTGCGTTTGGTCACGCCATTATGTTAGAGATACTAAATAATATAGAAGGGATACATGTTGTGTATTGTTTGTCAAACTAATGTTGACCTTACAAGTCTAGGAAAGATTCTTGAGACAACTTTTTACAGCAGCCTTGCAAGCTATTTAGTGAGTCATCTGTCCCACCCTTTTGACTCTCCAGGTTTTAGTTTGGTAGTTCCTTTTCGTAAAACTTTTGAGGTTAAATCACCCAGCTGAACTCAATGAAGCTTAGGCTTGGCCACCAGCCAAAAAGGTCTCAAAGTGGAGCATCCTAGAAGGATAATGTTTTCAACCTTTCAAATCTCAAATGGTTCACTGCGGTTCTAATTCCAGTCTCCCATCAGAATAACCTCCCATGGCAAGAAGTGAAAAAAACCACAAAAGTGTAATTTCTCTATACAAAGATAAGACAATTGATTGCAACCTATAAAGCTACCAATTATACAAGATTTGCTTGTTGGGTATTTTGACTATTACCATAGAATAAAATTCAGCTTTCCAGGCGCTGTCGCAGTCATCTAGTGTGACGGAACAAATGGGATGCTTTAAAAAACAGGCAGTAAGTCACTGAGCCTCTGAGAGCCCCAACTGTAAGCATTTAATTGCCATTGACAGTTCTGGCCAATTAAATCTCTGCAATAATGATCACATCAGCAAAAATTACTGGATCTTTTATGTTCAGATAACCACAGTTCCTAATTGAAATACGGTTTCAATGAAATCTTTTCTCTCCATTACCAAAACTAACATTAGGGATCAGAGGGATCAGTGTTTCGATCAGTAGGTTGTGAACTTTGCTAGGGGTGAGAAAGCCAATCAAGATTATTGCAGGGCAGTGAAAATGTTAGTATAGTTTAAAGGGAGGAAAATATTGCTCCTTCTCTGCTGTTGCCCCTCAAGATCAGTTGTTCTGTGGTTGTATTTGCACCATATACTGTGAGCTTAATGGGACAGAGCCAAGCCTGAGGTACTGTGCTCCTGCTTTCAAAGGGAATTATTAGCCTGATGTTACCCTGGTGTGGTATATGGTTTCTGGTCAGAAAGATGTTCTCTCTTAGCAATGTAAACTATGCTCACTCATAGTTACCAATGCTACACTACATAGTCAAACCTTCTATTAATATCTTAAGCATGTACATGCTTCAGTGCATTTACATATAGATTCATGTTTATGTAAATATATGACAATTAGAGTATTATTCTTACAGTATTCTTGCAGTACCTATCAAATATTTTTCAAGCATTAGCTAGAGAAAGGCCTTATTGAAAGTATTAGCTCAACCCACCAGTCTGTCTACTCTTCCTTGCAAGTACTGCAATTTGAAAAGTCCAGTAAGCCTCCCTGTGTTTCACCTGCCCATTAAGTGTGGGACTTGAGTGACTGATCTTCTAAATCATCTAGTGCAAGTAACAAGGCAACCCAGGAGGAGCAAAGAAGCCGGAATATTCTAGTCAATCTGCAAGTTGTCAGGACACTGGGGTCTTTGTTACAAAAGAAGACTCCCAGTACCACCAGCTGAATGCAGTCTCAGTGGGTCAGAGCACAAGCCTAATGACTTGTTCCCTCTGCCAGGTGGACTGACACGTACTCTTGTATTATTGGATTACGTGATGTTTGTCGTTATGGGCAATATTGTGTTTTTTTGCTTTTATGCATCCCTGTTAGGTTTTTATTCTTTGAATTTCAATTTTAAGCTCTTTTACTTTAGAATTCATATCTCATTCCTTTTAAAGTGATATAGGCTAATTTAATCAAGCAGTCTCTAGAATAATAGGAAAGTTATGCTAATTTTTGGAGATTAAATTGTATCTCTTTTTTTGCTTGTGAAATAATGTGTTCTTACTTTATGGGAAACTTGCTCTTTTTTTTATGGAGAGTTGGAATTGTTTCTTTAATACATTACAAGCTCGTCAGGAAGGGATCACACAGAATGAATCCTGCAAGCAAAGGTAATCGACACTGCACCACGTTAACACTGCAACCTGTTATGCCTTTCAGGAAAGGCCTGTGTGGGAATGTGTTTTAATAGGAGGAGCTAAGGCAAGCCTAATATCTGGATTCAGAAGACGGAAATACTGTTATGGCTATTTAAGAATGCTCATTATTTAAAGGTCCCAAAGTTGTTATTGCTGACACTACAGATGTTTTTACTTATAGGCTCTGGGCTACAGCACTAGACTGAAACTCGCGGGTCCCATATTTGCCATTGCTTTCTGAATAGTCTTTGTCCCTCACTTCACTGCTTTTATCACTGGATATGAAATGGGGATAATGATAGTGGTCTAAGTTTAAAGCCCTTTGAAATCAGTTGTTAAAAAGAAATATTACAAAACCTATTGGTGTGGTACTATTGTATTTTGCCAAGGCTACAGGGTTCCTCAGAGAGTCACTTGTGCATTTTTTTCCCTATCTGGGATTTCTGTTTGCATAAGGAGGTTTTCACAGCAAGATTTCAAACCCTAGCAAGTGCCAGGTGGAAAACACTGCTTCATAGCATTAGCTGCAGTGTATACTGATTTTGCATGGTAAAAATGACTGCGTAAGGGCAAGGCACTGGAGAATAGTACCTACTAACAGTACATTAAAATAACTTGCTGCTCCTTAGCCCCACAGGCACTGTGGTTTTAGCTGTATTTTTCTATACAAAATTAAGACTGCATCCCTAATTGCATAACATAAAAGCCATGGTCTCCTGTCAAACAGGGTAATGTCTATGGTTCTCCTCTGGTCTTGTATGCTTGTCACTATGATGCTTATACAAGTGTTACTACCACTCTACCTTTTAATAAACAAACTTTCATAGCAGTGCTCAGGAAGACATCAAGTTAGATTCCTGTGATAAACAATATGAAGAAGCTCTTAATAGCACTTGACTTACAGCAGAATTCATTGTAAAGCCAGATGATTTTCTTTGCCTGGGGTGGAACACTGAGAGAAAATTATGATAACAAGGACACGAATTTTTATGATTTCCAATGCACTTTTGTCTGTGAAATGCTTATTAGGTCTGTGGTGAGAATTAAACTGGAGATGAGACTAGCCGGCAAGTGCACATTTGCTGAACTAACACAAAGTTTGAAGTATTAGCATATGTTTGGAGTCAGAATTCAGACCTAAATGTGTGAGCATCCAGTGGGTGGAGTGCTGAGCTGGGGGACAGGACATACAAGTCCTAGTCATGCCTCTGGTGTTGATCCCATGCGTTATTTGTTCAAAGACAGTTCTTTCCCTGTATACCTTTTTTTTTCCTTTTCTACCCCATTTTGTTTGTCTGCAGACTATGAAAATCGACAGGGATAGAAATTCTTTCATTGGCCAAGTGTCTAGCCTTATCCTGTCTATGATCTGTAAGCAATATAATGGAAACAACAGACATTAGTTCAAATCCTAATTTCATTTCTGATGGAAACTTAAATCTGTTTGGGTTTTTTGCTCTAGGAGGAGTGTGAGTGGGTGCCAATACTTCCCCTTTAGTGATCACTTTCTGCTTTTTTTACAATGTGGCATTGACTTCATTTCTTGTTTTGCTCTGCTACCGACCCAGGGTCAGTTCATGGTGTCCTCTCTCTCACTGCTACCCCTGTGTCTTTCCAGGAATAGAGAAGTTTCCCTTGTGCAGATGAAGAAAGGTTGATGGTCAGCCAGTGTTATATGCTTGTTTTCCCTGACCTCTTTTCCCTGCTACACAAATGAAATAGAGATTGTCCTTTATGTTACACAATCTCAATTCATACTCAGCAGAGCAGGGGCCAGATAATGGAATCGGAGTTTCTACCTCTGGGTCACAAGATCAAATTGGACTCACAGTGGGAATGGTCAAAACTTGCTGCAATTGAATGGCTCTTTCAGTGTCCTGTGAGAAAAGAGTGTGTTGGTGCAGCCAGCTCCAAGCCTTGTTCTCTTTTAGGAAGTATACAGCATTTCAGTCTCAGGTGTCTCTTCTGCTTCAGTTAGCTAAACTAGAGCTGAATTAGCTTTAAGGTTCACCAGTTTTGTACCTTCCATGAGAATTGAACTTGCTAATGAAAGAAATGAAAATACAGTGTAAATTCAGGATTCAGATATTTGATTCTTGAAAATCAAGCGCAGTATTATAATGCACATTAGGGCCATAATTTTGTATATGCGGTAATTTCTGTACGTACTCTTGAGTTTATCATGGGATTTTTTTAAATGGGTGTACACTTAAGTGTGCTTTAAATCCGTTTTGCATTCCTAGAGTGGTATAAAGGAGCATTGGCACAAATTATAATCTTACACATTTTTCCTTTTTAGAATTTTCACCTTTTGCAAATTTGCCCATATGTGTTAAGTAATGGTGGATCAGAAAATGTCTATTATAGATGACTCACTTTGATTAATAAATGTCTTGGTCTGTTTTAGTCCTTAATTACTTGAGTTGACCTACTCCAGTCAAATCATCTTTTCTCATCAGGAAATAGGTTAAGAAAGTGACACTCCAAATTGCTGCAGATTTGCATTGCTACATGGATACTTTTAAAAAAACAATTGTAACAGAGGAGCCCCATATACAAGAGATTCATCAACTCACCACGTGCACCTATAACTACTTTACCTGGCACAGGTTGAAAAATAGTGAGAAAAAATGAGACTATTTGTGGCCATCTGATCAGATTTTAGATTAGAAATAGAACAGTTGCAAAATTAAAAGTATTCTGAAGTTTAGGATGCATTGGAATGCAAACAGATCACTTTAAAGCCTTTTACAATGAGTAAGGAGACATTAAAAAACACAAGTAGTTCAAACAACGTGAAATCGGATGCTTCTCAGAAGGGTTGCTCACATTGCTGTTATATCTTCTGGCACTGGCACAGCGATGTCAAAGGGCGCTATGTAACTGGAAATCATGTCCAGGATATTAGGAATTTTGGGCATACCAACGTGACTCCTATAGTAGTAGTAAGTTTTCATTTGGGTCAAGCAAAGCACTCAATTTATAAGGCTGTCAAGATGTTGTGGGCCACTGTGTTTTGTTTCTGAGAGTAGCATTAACTAATTTTTGAATGAAAACCAGTGATTTCATGTCATGGAAAGTGGAATTATTGATGGCATTTTGTTGATGACTATGACTACTCAGTTTTCTCTTGAAAGCCAGTTTTGTGTGTAAACATTTACCAGCACAAATCCAAGTTCAGGTTCCTATATGGCTCTTATAAGACTGACTTAGAGGACCCAATATATCAATGTTAAGCTAAGTTTTTTGAATACAGTATGTAATCCCTTACCCTTCTATTTATCTCACTGTTTGCAGTGAAGACCCATCCATTTTTCCATCCAGTTGCTCATGAATAAATAATATGACATGCTGTCTCCTCAACAGCTGCTTTTCTTTCTTTCATTCTGCCAGTGATGCAGAAAGTCACCACACATTTGCATATGAAATACCAACTCCAAATCACATTTGTGTATCCTGGCCCAATGCACAGGAGAATAATGAACCACCAAGCAGTCTCTTAGATTTCCATGGGCCAGGTAACTTACTTGAATGCAGCTCAGGTGGTGGCCTATGGAAATCGTTGTTCTCTTATTCAGACTTAGTGTAAATTTAAGCATCCAGCACGCCCCTGCCCTTTGAAACTATCCATTTGAGCATCAGCAGTGTTTTATAGCTTGCCTGTTGTAATGGAAACAGTTGGGGTCTAAACTGCTGGAAGATCATCGCACTTAAAACTGAGCACGTCTTGTGAATTGGTGGCATTGTACAGAATAAAGAGAGGGCTGAGTGATAAATTTGTATATCGTAATTGTCTGTCTGTGTTATAGAAAGAACGCCTTTCAAATGTGTCTTTTCCAAATTACTCTTATTGTTGTTTCTTCAGGGCATAAAGATCTTTGATGAAAGAAAGAGGAAAAAATAACAACAGCAAAACTATCTCTTTGTAGTGGTAGAAAATAGTTACATAAAATATGGGAGTCTGAGAAGTGTAAAAAAAAGGCAAAGAACCCAAAACAAAAAAACCAAAACAACAAAAAAAACCACCCCAGGCCTAAAAAACCCCCTAGAATAAGAAAAGATTTTCAGCCTACCAGGACATATGCATGTGCTTATGCTTCTGAACTCTGAATGCTTGTGTGTCCGGTGCTTACATCCTACACTCTGATGTCTCAAAAGCTATCCCGTGTATGCCACAGCTGTGTGTTGACTGTAGTGCCCATTGCTCCTCTTCTTTGTGTTGGGAATACCCAGCTCTGTGAGCTGGAAATTTCTGGATCTGGGCAACAGGAAAAGGGCTTCCGCAACTTGTGGGACCCAGCGTGGATCACATCTGCCTTGCAGTGTAGAGACTAAATAATTTCTCTGGCAGTGCAATTATAATACAGAGAGTTGTGCAAGGCTATACATTTTTTAAAAAATAAAAATTAGGGCTTTAAATATCAGAGATATATGTAATATATAACAATCCACTAGAAAAAGATAGGAAGCACTGGGATAAATTTAAGAAACATAAGCAAAAGAAAAAATAGTCTTCTTTGGCAACTGTGATATAAACAAGGTAGAACTATAGTTAGGCGGCAAGAGCTTGCAAGAGAAGGCTCCAGCAGCCAAATGGTTTGTATATTTAAGTGCTCATACACCAATATGTGTATTTTTACACAAGAACAGAGTTGAGATTGTTAGTACAGTATAGAGATGGTAGATATGCAGGACAAGTAAGTTTGTAAGAACTATAGGTGGGCATGAATGATGAAGGTTAAACCCAGAGCAATGGACTCAGTGAATGAAAACCGTATCTTTTTGCTTACAGCAGATCGGTACATCCACTTGTGAAATCTGGATCTTCACCCAGTTCTGAAATTCAAGTTGGTAGAGTCACAGCTAAGGCATCCCACACTTAGGTACTGTAGAAATTCTTAATTTTGCTGTTCCAATTTTCAGTTTAGTTTAGATGTAAAATTTAGAGTGATTTATTGTCATCGTTATTCTGACGAATAATGGATGCAATCCAATGCCCAAAGTCTTCTGAGTAGGGCAGGGTGTTAAATGGCTTGATAGAATCAAGGCATTCATTTGATTGCCGTAATTTGTAAATCAATCAATTAAATCAAAAGATAAAAAGCTGAATTGACAACAAGGGCAAGTAGGGGTTTTTGTTGGTGGTTTTTTTCTTCCTTTTTCTAGATAGAGACATACATTTGCTAATACATAGGAACGAGTGGCAAATTCTGAAATGTCAGCTCTGTCAGTGGAAAGCACAACTAATTCTGGACAAGACAGCAATAACTGGAAAATCAAGCTTGCATTAAATAGTATGTTGTGGGAGAGTCCTAAGCAAATGAGATGGCTTGTTTAAAAAAAAAAAAAATTCTAGAAAAAATCCTTAATCAGGTATTCACAAGCAAAAGAAGGCATCTGTCTCATGGAAGAACACACTAAAATTTTCTGAAGAAGATCTAAAACTAAGACTCAAAAGCAGAAAGTCATAACTATTCTGCTTACTCTCTGAGGAAACTTTTTTACAATTCCACCTTGAAATAAATATCAACATTTTCCAAAGTGCTGGTTTCTTTGGCTGTCATTAGTGTGCTGTACTCTTTAAAGTCCTGGCCATTTAGGAACATCTAGCCCCCACCAACTGGAAAAATGTGATCATAAAACTAACACACACAGAACATGACAAAAAATATTTAAAAGAAACAAGTAGGAGTTTTAATGCTACAGCATTATTGAAGTGACAATATGTGGATATATTTCCATGATCATGAGGAATTTTCTTGAAAATAATCCATTAACTTCTCTCCTGCAGACTGTTGAAAGTTTCCATGTTGCATGTGGTCAGTTGTGATGTAGTAGATGATGCAGTTTGGGGAGAAGATTTCTTCCCAATAAGTTTATGAATCTGAAAATTGAAGTCTGAGCTTCCATTTAATTTTTTTTTTTTTTTAGAAGACCTTAAAAAATGAAGTCTTCTGCTTTAATACTTTGTTTTATTGTATTTATAGTTAAAATGCTGCTTCTGTGTTTGCTTCTGTTTTCCTTCCTTTCCACCTCTCTTTTTTTGGTTCATTTTTCCCTATAGAGTTCCTTTTGCTTTGCTTATGTGGAAGTAGGGTGCAATGAGACCCCTGTGCTTTCTGGAACTAGTGTGGGCAGCTCTATAAGCAAATTCATGTTGAATGAAGCATTTTACAAGATCAGTTTAAACCCAGACAATAGCAGGCTAAAAAGTGCACATTTTCCTTAAGTTCCAAATTAATCTGTTGCTAATTAAAAGGAGGACCAGATTAAATATTTGGGTTTTTTTTCAAACTATGATTTACACCTGTTGGTAAGAGCAATTAAACTTTTAATTCAATAAAATATACTCTACTTCATTTATGCAGGGATGTGATGCTTATATATTGGTGCATGTCCATCCAGATGAACGTAGCCCAAATGGTACGGGGGTATCCAATTACTTTTGTCTCAGCCAACAAATGTGCTACTCTAATTAAAAGTCTGCATGGAATATTTATAACCAAGGAGAAGCAGAAAAACTCCCAACAGTAAGTCTGCCAAAAACAATGAGTGCAGAGTGAAAATCCTCCGAGTAAGGGAATCAAACTTTTCTGTAATGTTTGTCTTTGTTTTCCCAGCTCTGAGGGCCGGAATGACAGTTTGGATAAAATATATATGGTGTTATGAAAAAATAAATTGTTGAGTTCACTGCAGAAATTACTAGATGAAATTGTGTTGCTTGCATCATGTAGGAGGTCAGAAGATGGTTATAATGTTACTTTTACTGGTCTTAAAAAGTGCATGAATGCCTAACAGGTACAGGTGTGAGTCCAGAGAACCTAGTGGTGCTGAGGGCTGACTACAGATGAGCAGCTGATCCCAGACCTAGAATAAAGTTTCCGTTTCCTCGGTAATCTCAAAATGCCTCTTAGAGTACTTTTCATCAGTGGATTTTGAAGGACTTGGCATCATTGCTCCCATGCTACTGATTTGTAGGGACATGGCAAAATGAACTGCCTTATGTAAAGGTCACCTACAGCGAATTCCAGAGCCAGAAAGAAACATGAGTCTCTGGATCACTGCTCTCTTCTCTTCCCTGCCTTACGTTTCCTGTACTTCGGTCGTTTCTGAGGTTTTATGCACCCTGCTGGCATTCACCAATATCCTTCATAATCGCCCTTTTTTGTGAGGTTTAGAGTTTAGCATGCTAAGCAGCACTGAAGTAAGCAGATACGTAGCCCTGTGCTGCACACAGCAGCATATGGATTAATAATACTCCTCAAAGCAGTATCTGTAAAAGCTGTGGGTGATGAGCAGCTTTTAAGAAGAGTCCCTGTTGTCTCACTATATCGGAAAATGAAACACTAGGTGTCTGGTTCCAAAAAATGGAAAAATAAAATTTTATACACTGACATATATTTTAGTTTTTTTTTCCACCAGTGATGATCCTAATTATGTATTATACAAATCTAATTCTTGTGTGATTGTTTTATTTCTTTTTCTCCCCTACCTTCTTCCTGCAGTACTGAGCATAACACTGTACATCCTCTTATGGGGGGGAAAAAAAGCCCATTTGGGTGGTATGTGCCCTATAAGTCATCTTTCTGTTGAATGGAAAAGGGATGGGAGCAGTTGGAAGCAGACAGGAATATTATGCTTCATTTATATCATCTTTATCTGAATGAAGTTCACCTCATAATTCCTGTGAGGTCTCTTCACTTTGCCTCTTTGTAATTTCATTGCTTGAAACTGTGGCTCTGAAAACTGCTATTTATAGCACAGTGCGGGCTGGGGGAGAGAAGAAAAGGAAGGGGTCTCGCCCCCTCTTGCCCTCATTTAGCATATTGCTTGAATAGGTGGGTTGGGAGCACACTAACAGCTGTTAAAGTGAAGTGTTTGCGTTCTCCAGCCAACGATAGCCTTCTGCAGACCTGCTTCTATAATCCAAAAGAGAACAACAGCGGGAACTCAGGTGCTTATGTGCCATTGGGGCTTTCTTATAAATCCCTGCTGTGGAAATGTCTAACCTATCTATAAAAGTCCTAGACAGTCTCTGTATTATCTATGTAATGCTACTGGAAAGACTTTTATTTTAGTAATCCATGTGTAACTATGTCCTGTTTTCGGCTGGGATAGAATTAATTTTCTTTCTAGTAGCTGTGAGGTGCTTAGTTGCTGACTGGGGTTAAACCACAACAAGCTATTTAAAAGCTCATTTCTATAGAATGAATTTTATACAGAATCCTGTTGATTTTTGTCTTTGCAAACAGTTCTGTCAGTTCGATAGGGCTTTTCTTTCCCCCCCCTTTTTTTTTTGGTAGTCTTTGGTTTAGAGAGGGATGTTAATTGTTGGAGGCAAATTCAAATCTCTTGACCTCAGAGAAATTTGTTTATCATTAAATATGTGTATACATGATATGTGATACATTTAAATATATGTATTTAAGCCAGGGTTTATGGCAGCATCTGCTACAGCAGACTCCGTTGCACAGTTCTCCTGCAATAAGTATATCCTGCTGATATTTTTAGCACCTCAGCTAATACATCCACTCTGCTGTCCACCAGTAAAATTACAGCAATCATCATCTTGTTCCAAAAAAAAGGAAATAACCAAACTTTCTTTACTTGTGGGGACTTTTGAACTGCTTTCCTGTGCTCAAGGGCTTCATTTGATCTTATTTTGAGTAGGGGGGAGTGAAGTGTCCTGTGGCAAGCAGTCCAGAACTGATGGAGTGAATCTTGTGGGGTCAAGCTCTTTTACAGGCACTCTCTTTTAAAGATTCTGGATTGTTTGCAACAGGTTTGGTACCAGCTGATACGGAGGAAGGCAAGTAGTAATTTAATTCTTCAAAGGCTGGAAGAATAACAATGTTAGTAGGAATATAGGTGTTTTTTTCTGTTGCTTCAGATTTCCAGAATTTTCTTTTGATCTTGGATATGTTTTTTAGTATGTTGCTCTGGAAAAAAAAAACCCACAACACCCCAGAATTGAATATTACATGACACATCTGACCATCTTTTTTCAATGATTCCTAACAATTGGATTTTTTTAAAAAAATTATTGTGGAGACTTAATGTACTATAATTTTCAATGTGGATGTGCCTGTGGTATGTTTTTCAGAGAAACACTGATGTTGCCATCAATGCTCCATTTTCTGATTTTTTGAGCATCCCTCTTTGTGGTTTCTTTTTCTCCTGTTGGAGACCTATTGCAACAAAATGTAGAAATGCTTTTTCTTTTAACATAAACTTTAAAACAAACAAACAAACAAAAGGCACGAGGGAAACAGTCTTGTTCTTCGGTGTAAAAATTATGGTTTTATTGCTGAGGAGGGTAGCTTGGCAGAAGCAGAAGAAATTTCACTTTGGAAAAAAAATAAAGGGAAAGCTTTAAAATATCTTTTTCATAGTAATTTTAGGGATCTAAGTTTTCTGAACTGGTTACAAGAAGTCATTAAGCTGGAATTTGGATTTGCGTCATGAAATGCACATAATAGAATCTGTATGTGTGACAGAACTTTCTCCCATCGTTAATGGAAGTTCATTATGGATCTTTGCATTTTCTCCTCAACAAGGCCAACTCATTCTGCCCCAGTAGATCAATTAACTTTTCTTCACCATCTGTTCAGCCAGCCATTAGTTCTGTCAACATTGCATCTTCTGGTGGCTTTCAACAACATAAGGGCTTTAGGAAGCTGGAGAGGAGGCAGGTGTCTGGTGTGCTGGAGTGTGCTTGCTGTACGCTGTGTTAGCAGACTGAAAGACCTTGAAAAGAGTCTTGAAAAGAGGACTTAATAATGGTGGACAGTGATTCTATCTGTAGCTTATTCCTCATTCAAATAAATGTTGGATTTGGTGCTCCTTGTGTCTTCCCGAATCATGTAAGCAAATCTGTCACTGCAGTTGTAGCCTTAGCAGAAGCGCGATTCTGGTTTTGTAAAAAAGTGATGTAATCTCTCCCTGACATTCAGTGAGATTCACATTAGTCCATAGGAGACCAAGGAGTATGGGCCTACTGAATTATGGAAGGACTTTGAACAGCGTGCTGTGCTCAGAAGCTCCCATTCATAATGTCATATCTTTGTTAGGAAGGCACAAAAAGTTGGAGACTGTTGAGAACAAGGACACCTGATAGCTACTGAGTCTTTTTGAAAGTCTGTCTGCTGAGAGCTCTGCCCCAAGATACACCATGTACTTATACAGCTATGAAGGTATTTCTCATCTCCTGATGCCCCTGTAGAATGGAACATAGAAATATAGCTACAAAGGGTATACTATAGATTATACGTGCCAGTGTTAAAAGACACTTGCAAATCCTTTGGTAGAAAAAGGGAGTTTCAACAAATGGGGTGTTTTTTGGGTACAGTGCCTCTGTAGAGTATTACCTCTTTGGGGCTGTGCAAGGCTCAATATTTATTTTTCTTTTTGAAGAATACCAGCATTGCTTTTTGCTTCTGAAATATGTTCTTAGCAGCTCTCCCACATTCAGAAATAGTATTGTTCAGTGCTCAGAACTCTTGGTCATCTGTACAGTAACAAAGTGGTATGAGCACAAAGAGGAGAATACAAAGAAACTTTAGGAAAGAAATCTATTTACTGTTTGAGAGGATTTTGCCATACAGAAAAGCAAAGAGGAGAGTTCTATTTTTAAATCATGAGAAAATTGTCAGGCATCTCTTAAAACATGGAATCATAATTGCTACATTATCTGCCATGCCAAGTAATTGAGCTTCAACTTCAAGCACCCTGCAGATATTTCGCCTTCTATCGTTATATACGAAATTTAGACTAGATATAAGAAGGAAATTCTTCACTGTGGGGGTGGTGAGGCACTGGCACAGGTTGCCCAGAGAAGCTGTGGTGCCCCATCCCTGGATGTGTTCAAGGCCAGGTTGAAGGGGCTTTGAGCAACCTGGTCTAGTGGAAGGTGTCTCTGCCCATGGCAGGGGATTGGAACCAGATGATCTTTAAGGTCCCTTCCAACCCAAACCATTCTACGATTCTGTGAAATACAAATACTGAAGCTATGGTCTGTCGGGTTTCTTCCTTATATGTTGCCTAAGTTAGAAGGCAGGTACAGTGGGTGAAGCAGGGGACTGTGCACAGGGAATGTACTACCTTTTGATTAAAGTATCTGAATGCCACCCTGAAAGAGGAGATGATGGCACTGACATAGGGTTCCCACTTGATGGTACTTCAGTTAGGTTAACTGAAAGTGCCACAAATAATGTCTGAAAATAAGGATAATGCTGGCATAGCTCTTCATATAACAGTGAGGCAATTTATGGAACGGATTCAACTAAAAAATAGCCTTCTTATTAACTTTCTTGAGGTGCTTTGAAGCTGGATTCATTACCCAAACCAATTCACCATGCAAACAAACACACACTTACACTGTCGCAAGGGAAAGGATGTTGTGAGAGCATGAGCAAGTGGTCAGGACAGAATTGGAGATAGTTTTGAAAATAGTCTTATCTAATCAGATTGTAATGACATATAGTGACCTTCTTCTTGCTACACAATCCATGAATTCATGTAAGATCCTTTTAATGAGGAAACTCTGTGTGCATAACATTAAAAGGGAAAAAAAAAAGAAAAAGATTGTTTCCTATTTTCTTCCTCTGTGTTGAGAATGACAACAGGCCATATTAGGAACTAAATGGTCTGGAAAATTATAATTAAGAGAAAACATACATTTTGTTGTGAAAACACAAAATTGAAATGCAGCTTTCAAGAAAGGAGGCAAAGTATTCATGCCTCCTAGTGAAACATCAGAAGTTGTTTCCTTCAGAAGTATTTGGTTTTTTAGGACAACTCAGAATTCTAGGAAGAAATCTAATGTAATTCACTCTGCCACTCTTTTATTGTTGTGTTCTTTTCTTTTGAAAAGTGTTGTTTTAATCTGAGTCTTTCAGATATAAGCAAGCATCCAAGCAACTCTGGTAATGACTGGCTGTTATAGTGTCTCTTTCTGAAGTCTGAGGTTTTAGGTCTTTTTTAAAAACTCAGAAGGGTTTCATCCAGTGCAAAATGAGATTGCTTTAGATAACTGATGGAAATTTTCTTTAGATACCTAAAGGTTTTTTTGTTATTTTGGCTTAAGATTCCTTATTCTGTGGATGGAAATTCTCAAGCTTGTCATAAAGTTGTTTACAGAATCGGATGCTCTGTACAGGTCTGACAGCATAGTGAGACAAAACCATTCTATATAGTCCAAAATATTCCATACTTTCTTAAGTGAATATACAGTACATGTCACTAGCTTTTGACAGATTTGAAGCTAGAAAGTCTCTATCTCATAGAAATGCTTATAGGTATAGTACTGCTCCCACTCTTCAGTTGTTTTCAGTCCTAAAATCCACATGCAATACAAATGGTTCTGAAATAGGCTCCACGCGGTCAAGTCCCATTGGTTTCCCAGTGTCAGGCATTTGCTTGTAGTAGGGCAACCAGAACTAGGACAGATCCTGTGTTACCTCTAGATGTCATGCATTTTGAAAAACCTGGAGATTTGTGGAGTATTTAATGTACCATAAATAATATTCACAGCTTTATGCTTTTCACTTTCCACTGTGTTTAATAGTCATAGGAGAAAAATGTTACTAGCAAGATTTTAAGTTACTCAGAGTCTTGTCTAAAACCCCTTTAGATCTGTACCCTGCAGAGTTCAGATCTTGTCCAGCTGTCCTTAGTCTGTATAAGGATTAATGCCCACTTATGCTTGCCCATAGGTCACAGCTCAGATCTCAGTGAATCTCTTGGTATATTTGTATGGGCTGAGAGAAAAGTGTTTATCTGCTGAAGGAGCTAGGTGATGAGTTTACTATTACCCAAGTCCTCTCTATGCTTCTCTCATAATGCCATTACAAAAGAATTAATAATACCAGAAAATCAAAAGAGCCTAAAGCAAATAGCTTCCTTGAAGAACAACTTGAACAGCACAATTACATCTTTTGTTTGTGGGTTAATGTTACCTAACTTGTTATTGCTCAGTAGTATTGCAGTGTTACAGACCTCTGGCTTTCAGAGTTTTTCTTTCATCTCTGCAGAAATGAGTCGGTATTAACCACATTATGGTTTAAAATAGTAATAATCTTTACCGAGTTCCTGTTTCCTTTGAGATAGATTACTTTCCTACAGAAATGGTTGCTCTGGGCCCTTTCTTGCTTGCCATTTCACACTCCGCACCTGGCTATTTCAGTAAATCATTCATTATATCAGATTTTACCTTATTTGTCAATATTGTAGCCAGCTGTTTGTGTCTCTGTGGTTAATGTCTTGTTGATGCTT
Organism: Platalea leucorodia; assembly: GCF_965183815.1. Classification (NCBI taxonomy): domain Eukaryota; kingdom Metazoa; phylum Chordata; class Aves; order Pelecaniformes; family Threskiornithidae; genus Platalea; species Platalea leucorodia. Next base: position 89,471,785 of record NC_138858.1, on the reverse strand, counting down.
CCCTCAGAATTACCCACTTTCTAAGATTTAGAAATTAGCTTTAAAAACAGAAAAACAAAACAGAAACCTCCAGCTGAAAATTCAGACTATCATCAGAAATGAAAGTGCTTTAAAGATCTGTTAAGCTGTGTAATAGTCTCTCAAGGGAAGAGATGGGAGCCCTTTTTCTTGAAATCTTTAAATGTAGCTCAGAACAAGTGCTATGTTATGTACTGCATGGAACAATCCGCCGTTGGCAGAGGGATTGCTTTGGATTTTATTTATATAGTAACAAGAGTGAGCAGGAAGAAAACAAGAAATACCACCAAATAACAAGTTAACAAGCATTTATTGTGAGTGTAAATAAAATGTTTGATATGTAGAGGTGATGCTGAATTACTTCTAAAAATAGAATTGGGCGACCTAGTTAAAGCTTGTCACCTCTGTCTTCCAGGATTCAACATCTGAAGATAGCCACGTAACTTAAAAGACTGGAACATAATATAATGTGTTTGTGGACAAGGAGGTAATGTATACCTGTAGCTTGGGATTCTCTGTCAAGAAAATTTCACAGAAGCTACTTGCGCATAAATAGTGTGCTATTTTTAATTCCTGAAGTGCTTGGTTCTTCTTTCAGAAATAGTTTTCGCGTTCGCTGCTTCCTATCTGACATGCGAGTGCATCCTTTAACCCGAAGTACAAGATCCTAAATTATAGAAATGGTTAGAAACTAATTAAGGATCAGAGGTGCCACAGTGTTGGGAGCTTTGCAGTTGCACAGTGCATCCCTTTCAAACAGTGGCAGTTGGCAGGTACAGCACAGAGATTTGCATTCATTGCAGAGGAGTTTTAACTAAGCTTTTATAAAGGGGATGGAGGAAGGAGTTGTAGGAGCACTCACATTTCAGAACAGCTGCACAAACACCATCTCCTTGTCCTTCTGGCTGAGAAATGTGGCTGCTACTGTAGCATGCTGTAGGGTAAAGGATTTACATTTAAACAATTTCTGTGTTCACCTTCTCTCTCTGCTTTTCTCCAAATTTTTGTTTTAAATGTGAAAATTTGTGTATTTTTCTGTAGAAAATGTGCCTGGCCTTTCAAAAGTGCAATGCAAGTAAAATCTATTGGGGAAACAAAAGGTGTGTGCTGCTGCCTGAAAAGAAATCAATGTTAAGTTGGAGGAAAGGACGTTATTTATTTTGGTTATTACAAAATAAGGAGTTCAGTTTTCAACATCTTACACAAATTTAGAGTCAGATGTTTAAGTGGGGAATGCTGCTGGAGCCCTCGAGGACACTGTACCCAGTAGATAAATAGCTGGAATGGGCTGTGAGAGAGTGGTCTCTACTCCTGATTCTCTGTCTCCCATTTCTTTGGTGATTGTAAGCAAGTCACTTCTCACATGTGCTCCTGGACCCCTTCCTTGGCATCATGTTACAAGGGGAATGACCTGTAGACCTCTTTTACAAAATAATTTGAGGTGTGTGGATGAAAAGAATTAGATACAGGCTTTTGGTGTTATGATAAATGTTTAATCGTTGGGTAAATGCCAATCTGATAAAGTGTTTAGTGAATTTAAATTCTATTGTTGACATTAATCCTTGAAGGGGGATTAGACTGCAGTGAACAGAAGATACTTCGCTTCTGAATGACAATGCTCACATTTCTTTTATGTTCATTAACTTGACCATTTTAATTAATGTATCTTAAATTTCTTAAATTTCCGTCTATAGATGAGTGCAAGATCTCTGTGGAGGGGTGTCTGGGCACTTCTTCAAATTGGGCCTTTGTTTTCCAGAGCTTTCTTAAATGAATGCAAAGACAATGCCCAACAGAAAAACAGGCTCTTGTAAAAACAAAATTAACATCAAAAAGATACTTCTGATTCTAGTTCCCTCAGTTTGATCAGGGGAATGAATAGATTATTAAGACTCAATATCCTTATATCATCTCCTGCCATCAGTACAGAGAGGAAATAAGTATACAAATCACTAAATTGCTTCAAAGCTGCTTGGCAACTGCAAATTACAAACTCATCATCCAACTCATTTATTATTTCTTTCAAAGAAGAGAAGAAAGAAGAAAACCCGTTCAGGATTATCGCAAGGAGTAAATCCTGTTGCAGGCTGTACTATAACAGCATCAGGTCTTCCTCAGAAAAATGACAAAAGGCAAAACATGTAATAGTTATATTATTATTACATACTGTATATATATTATAGATTAATAATATATATTATATATTAATAATGCAAAGGCAAAACATGTAATAGTTATATTATTATTTTATATATTATAGAATTTTAATAATAATAATAATAATAATAATAATAATAATAATAATAATAATAATCAGCCATACTTCCCTTTGGCTTTGTCCTTTCCACTCCCTTTCAAGCCCAGAGCAAGCCTGAATATGAATATAGCTTAAACTTGATTGGTTTTATCCATGAGTATTCTATATGCAAACAGACTATATTGACTGTACTTTTTTTGTCTATTCCTTCTTTCTTCTAACTGGTTTTAGTAACCTGGAACTGTAATAGAGGAAAACAAGTCTACATGTAGGGAGAGTTTGTGGGTCACGCATATAAAACACTATGTCTAACGGACTGCAGAGAGAGAACCTTCTGTGGATAATTAAAAGTAGCTTAAAAAAAATAAAATCTTTTCATTCCATACCCCATAGCATATCTTATCCTGGGCAGAGATAATCTGCTAAATTTTAACAATTTATTTTTCCACGTGAATGTTCAGTGACGTGTAGGTTAACAAGAGTGAAGTTACAATTTTTTCAAGCAGCAGTCATGATAGGCTACACAATAGTCTGTGTAGTATGGTATAATATGTACTCAAAACTTTCTCTGGACTGTATACCTGCTCTAGATACCTGTAGCCAGTACTGCTGTTGTATAAATCTGGGAACGTGCGCATGCAGTTACGTATTGTGATTTTAAGCGTTGGAGGGCTGAGGCTGCTGTTGTGTGGCTTCACTTCGCATGCACGTGTTGTTGCCTGCACGCCCATGAAATCTGGGAGGCACAGCGTGCTGCTCTAAGTATGAATTCTCCAATTTGAACTGACAGACATGCATTGCTCTATCTCTTTTTCTACAGTATTTTCCCTGTCATTTTTTCCTTTGCTATTTTCCCCGGGTTATAGGGTTTGCTGTTTATTATCCTAAATCAATGATTGTCTCCACACTTTCATTTTGTGACTTGTGTATACTTGGTGCTAGATGAAGTTCTTCCAGTGACTGAATATGACAACGGCAGCACTTAAACCAGCGTGTCCTTAATCTGTATTTCAGGAAGTGGATTAAAAAGAGGTAAACACTGAAATCTCTTTTCTTTCAGAATCACTTGTTTTTGTAGAAATCAGGTAGCTTTCTGGAAATGCCGTTACATTCTCTAACTTCTTGAAGAATGATCCCAAAAAATTTTGTCCTGATTTCAGTGTATAACAAATCTTAAAAAAAAAAAAGGGCGGGGGGGGGGTAGAAAAAAAGGCAGGCTTGAGTCAGCTCATGCTAGTCTCTGTAGTTTCATAGGACTGTCTTAGGCTACATTTTTATTTGGCTAAAGGAGAAGTTGGGTGTCATGGCTTGTCTTGAGTAGTAGTACTGGTTAAAAAAATTTGTTTGGAATGGCTTCCTATGGATAAATGATGTCTTGGCACAATCTCAGCATCTTTCTTTGCCATGTTTTATTTTATTTTTGCAAAAATGTGTTTTCTTTTCAAGTGAAGTCGTCCCCCTCCCCCCGCCTTATGCTGGAGGAAAAAGAAAAGGGAATTTGTAACAAACATTTCTAAACCTGGAGTGTTTCTGTTCAGAGACTCTGGCAGACTGCTTATGCAGGTTTCCCTTATGTCCCCAGGGTGGGTAAGGCTCCCTGGCTGCAGTACCTCTCTGATGGTGCAGCCTTCTTCCCTGCTATGGAAAATATAAGGTTGAATGCCTTGTGGGTTTATAGCTCAACCTGCGACTATGGACTTATGTAGAAGACAGTAAGAACAGAAATCCCTTGACTACCGCTGCCAGCAGGCTTCATGTCAGGAGTTCCAAACACAGTAATATATTTGTCTTCCCCTTGAAAAGCAAAACAGTTTTCCATTGCCTAACCAACTTCTATTGTCGCCGGGGTTATTTCAGAATGTATTTGGTTTCCTGATCACTTTGGCTTTTATGAGTACCACAGCTGTCTCTGTTCAGCTACTTACCCATCTTAATATCTGTGTCTCTTGGATCTGAAAATGGTTTTCATTAAGCATTCTTTTCATATTAGTATTAGCTCTAATTTATCAACTTTTTCATTTTAGTTCCTATCTGTCTTCTGCCATGACTATTAAAATCAAGGCAATGGTGCGTTGTTAGACTCCTATGGGTGCTCCAGTCAAGAGACAGGATGACGGTCTGTGCAGTTGTATGGGTGACCCAGCCTATGTGGAGGCAATTAGCTTTCTAATTAATCTAATTGTCCCATAAAAGTCCCATAAGAATAGGCTTGCGGCTCCCAGAAAAGAAGTTGTGTCTTTAGAAGGAAAAAAATTAGTCCTCTGTGTTTATAAGGGGATCAAGAGACTATTGACTTAAACACAGACAACTCAAAAGTGCATTTGAAAGTTTCTTAGATGAGAAACTAAAAAAGGGCAAGAGCAGAGATAACTTTTTAAAAGTTATCATCTTGCAGCGTATTGACAAATTCTTGATTAATGATTACACTGCCTAAATTGCCAATATAAAACAGTGCTACAGATAATATTTCTCAAGTCATTTATTATATTTGCAGTTACTGTTAGCAACAGCATGTTTTCTGTACACATTTTATTGCTTGTAAGAGTATGGTAACACTGCATTGTTCTAAAAGGTTATTGTTGTGGGTGTTATGATGTTAATTCCCTCAATTAGGGTGTTCTAAGATCATCAAATAGTAGATTAGCTCCACAAAGACTACTTCGCTTAAGATTTTGCTTAAATGTCCTCATTTAGATACGTGAAATTTCTTCTTGGTGCTCCTAAGTATTATGGAAGAACTTTGTATGTGGTTCAGAGGGGAAGCTGCTCTTGCCAGTAAGGGACTAGGCTGAGATTTAGGGGTGCTGCATACAATGTTCTGTCTCTGACACAGACTTTGTGAGGGTCCTTAGGAGAGTCATTTTTCTTCCAATTATTCCCATTCTCCAAATTCTACTTGAAAGGATGGAAAAAGAAAGGACAGCCTGAAAATGACACTCTGTTTTCTACAGGTAGCAAAGCGGGACATGGAGAGACAGGCTTTTTCAAGGCAGCAAAAAATGGGAGATGAACTTCTGCTTCTTATGTCTCCTTTCTGTAACCAGAGGATCAATTGTCCTTTCTGAAATGTGCCAGATGTTTTATTCATTGTGCAGGTGTCTCAAATCTTAGTGTGGTGCTAGCTTTCCATTTTTAGGAGCTCTTGAAATCACTTGTTAGAGGTATGAAATTGCTCAGGGTATCATGTCCTTTCTGTATTAAAAACTGCAACACAAAGGAGGAGCACTGCATCACAGCTCAATCTGCCATCTCATCGTCTGCCTTGCTGCTGCTTGTCTCAAACAACTGTTTCTCTGATGAAGTCAAAGTTAAATACTCTGTTTATAGTAACATATTTTGGTGCAGCAGGTAGGCACCATCTACAGGCTATTAATGGTTTTTCAAAATAAACTATTTGTCCAGGTAGTCAGCTCTTAGAGCTTGTTTGTTTTGGGTTGGGTTTTAATCCCTATTTCTTTCCCACTTTAATCTTCTTTATTGAGAAACTTTTTGCTTCTTAGTCATGAACAAGGGATAATGGAACAACCAGTATTTTCTGCAATCAGTAAATAATGTAGAGCTCGAAGGGAGGAAATAGGAAAGCTATTGAGAGAAGCAAATGAAAATAAAAATGGAATTACATTACTTTACAAGATGCAGATATACCGAAAGTAGTTTTAGACATGAGGCAATACTTTCTGTCATTTGTATTTAGGTCTTAGGATAGGTTGATGCTTTTTGTTTTGTTTCAGTATTAACTCTTTATTAAGATCTCTGTCATGGATTTCACTATTTTATACGTTTGCTAAAAGTATACCTGTACAATGCAAAGAGCTTTTTATTAGAGTTTTAAAATGAGCTGTCCTTTCACAGTGATGAGAAGAGGCAGAATACAGAATGGATGAGAAACACAATTAAAATGGGCAGATTATACATCCTTGAAACCACGTTAAGCTGATGCATATCCTGGCTGTGCAGGTACTTTAGGTGAGGAGTATCATGTAAAGATTTTTCGCAGCTTTTTTTCAGGTACTTATTTAGACTCCTTCGCTGGTAGTGAATGATACTTCCTTATGGGCTTTGGTGATCGACAAACCACTTAGGGAAAATCGTATCATCTCCCATTTTGCAGAGATGTAAAACTGAGGCACAGAGCAATGATGTAACTTGCCTGGAAATGCACTGGAGATGAACAGCAGAGGTAGTATCCTGAGTTGCCAGGTAAAGATGTCTGTGCAACATACAAGTTAAATGATTGCTTGATATGTAGCATAGAAGTGTGAAACAGCTACCTAAAAGACTCATTCCTTTACCTCAAAACCTGCATGTTCTTGCTGAAGACTGAAAGTTCACCTTGCATCTTGGGAGAAGAAATTTAGCCTTCAGCAAAGTGTCAGCAAAGGAAAGCTTCTACAACCTTAGCGATACTTACCTCTCTACTATTGCTTCCAAGAAGAACACAACAAAGAGCCAGAATTTGCGACTTATTGAGAGGGGTTTAAGTAGTCAGCTCCTGTTTATGTTTTCTCAGAAATAGCTCTGAACAGAAACACTACCAGGGAAATGGAATTTGCTCTGGGCTTATCTTTTTATTGTGACTTACAGGGATTCTGTCAAGTAAATGTTTGTGGACTCACACAGGTCTGAAGACTGCAGCTATCATCTTGATGACAAAAATATGGGACTTTTATTCGTGCCTTCTGGGAGCCATGAGGTTAAGAAAATGACTTAAATTTTTTCTTCATTTCCCAGAGTGTCTTTTGAAGTGTGAAATATACACATCAGTCCTAGAAACACTGATCAGAGCCCTGCCCTATCTCACCCCTCCAAATGTAACGACTAGAAAAATTGACAGCCAAGCTAAAAGGGGAGGGAAGAAAAACTAGTAGGGTGAGTGAAGGACACTTTTGGCTCCTCAAAATTCAACCTGTGCTACAGGAATGGTTAGGGACTCAGTTAACCTGTATTTTATAGCCAGCTCTCTTCCTTGTCTGCCAGATCACCACGTGTTCATCAACCTCTCGGATGTTTTTGACCATCTCTTCTGTTATTCTATGTTTTGAAGTATGTAGAGATTGAGGACCCATCCTTTTGTAGCAGTCCAGCTCTGAGTTAGTTATAAGGAGTCAGATTTGTTTCTGGTGGATACATGATTAATAATTCAGGACTACTGAAGATGATTCCTGTTTGGTCCCCACCTGGGAAAACATGGGCCGTGTAAGAGGGTGTCAGTCCTGGCAAATTATGTAACAGTCATGGCAAAAGTCATCATCTCTGTTGGTAAAAGTGTAATATGTATCCCACATCCTAAATATCTGCTAAATTTTGTGTTTTTTCTTGTACGTGAATCTCAGATTGATTCTGTGTTGGGATTTTAAAGGTCATGTAATAATGTTAAAGCATCTATAGAATAGTTGCAACCTATCTAGATTTCATAACATTTTTTATTTGTGCTGGCTGGGCTTTTCATCTTTTAATCTTGCTCAAGAATAAGTGACAAAATCAGTCAGAATAATTCTCCATGTACTATTAATACTTGTCACTAGTTGGCAGTGACAATTCACTTTGATCTCCCAGTGAATGGGAGAAAGGACACCATTCTGACACATAATAAATAATGATTTTCGGGAAAAAAAAATAAGGCAGACCTGCCTTTCGTTTGCCTCTATGTTTAAAGCTAAATGAACTACCAAGAACAATTAAGGGACTTACAGGTCCAGAGAGAAGGAATGCAATACATTGGCAGTGGAGGGATAAGACTTCATTCTTTAGCAGATGGATGCTGAAGATATGCTCTTCCTCAGCACGCAATTAGAAAAAAGATGACCTACCTCACATGGATCAGAGCATAGGTCATATATATTCAGAAAGCTTTTTCCCTTTTGGAGCCTCTTATGGTAGATAGTTCTTCAACATAAAGGAACAGCTTGATTTACTTATGTTTTTCCATATCACAAAAGTAACAAACAGCAACACACAATCCTATGCCCAGAGCTGAGAATGCAACCAGTGGTCCACGAGCCCTTAGAGGCGGAATTCTAATGAGATCTGAAGATTTTTCTTGGATAGCAGTTTTAATAACGTTGACAAAGCGTTTTCCTAAGTGAGAAGGAATCATCAGTTTGTGTTCTACGCATGTCTGTAGCTAATGACTCGGTCAGTCTAGGTTTCTTAAATGATGCTAGTAATAGCAATATGAACATGGGGACATTTAGTCTTTTTAGAGGATTTTTTAAAAATGCATTTTATGTACGTTATTAAGAGTTACATTATTCTGTAAATTGCTGTCTCACAGTCTGACAGTTTAGGAATTTTTTTTAATTTTTAGTTGATATAGCATTGAAAAATCTTAGAACAATGGAAGTACACATTGGCTATTGCCTATCAAATTGTTTAGTATTTTGAATGCAAAAAAGACACAAAAGTGGTCATTTTAATGAAATTACAGAGAGTGGGAAGTGGTTTTGGTTTTTTTGGTCTTCATTATGTTGAAGTTTATCTTGAAGCCGGAGGCAGAGTAGTTGTGCATTGAAAAAATAGAAACACTTGGGAAGAGGGTAATTACTGTTATTAAGCAGTTGGCTAGTCTCTGCACTTCTACTGTGAAGTTTTTGTCTTTGCAGTGTCTACCTGTCTCATTGATAATTAGTTGTTTAAGGTCTGAACCCAGGTCTCCCATTTGAAATTGGTGGAAGTACTCTCCTTGAATCTTGCTATGAATGTTTGATCCTGTAAGAGCATTTGATTTATGGGGCTGCTGCTGGTTTCAGTGAGCATTCTGTGACTGTAGAGCTTCCAAGATAAGTCTCAAACTGTGGCAGGTAGCTTGCATGTTAATTCAGAAGTGTGTTTTGGTTTGGTTGTGGGTGGGTTTTTTTGTTGGTTTTGTTTTGGTTTGGTTTGGTTTTTTAATAAATAGCTGGAGTGTTACTGTGCTCGTATTAAAGATAAGTACTAGAGCTCAAAACCATAAAACAAATCACTATCTCAAGAATGACTAACCACTCCTGCATGACTGATTTTACAATATATTTAAAGAGAAATGATTTTCAAAAGAAAACACATTGCGACAATACGAGAAATGTTAGATTCCCATCTTGGGTGCTTACAGAACACTTTAAGTTCACGAACTTGGTATTCTGGTTTACTCGTCTCTGTAAGAGGAGGAGGGTTGTGTTCTTCATATGAATATTATGAGAATTCTCATTCTTAAACATTACGAAAAATGTTTTGCATGCTTATAAAATTCAAGTGTCCTTACTAGTATAGCAGCAAGTGCCCGGCCCTTTGGCTGTTCAGAAAACAATCCTATGAATGTAAGAATTACAGGGGGTCAGAAACAGGATTCTCAAATAGGTTAAATAGGGATTTCACTGAAGGCAGTGAAAGCCCTGTTTTCCAAGGCAGGTTCCTGTTGAATCATTGAAAAATAGTTTCATTTAGGGTTTTTATTTTTTCAGCTAATGTCAATTTCAGAAATCTATAGTTCACTGCTGCAACTTTCCCAGACTTGTCTGTTAATTAACTGTCCCACGTGATCTCTCACATTCTAGACATCAGAGATTTTTCCTGGAATAAGGAAATATTAAAAAGTTATTTGCAGTCATTCAGTGTTTCCTCCCCTAATGGATTCTATGGCACTTAGCATGCACTTACCTCAGTTTTTATCTCACTGCTCATCGCCTTAGTATCTGAGTTCTTCCCATCAAAAGTAAAATCTCTTTCCCTGAAATACTGATGATAAGAATGGACAGGTGGTTTGCTTTAGAAAAGCAATAAAAAGAAAGCTTAATGAAGAGAAGGCAGTTGCATTTAGGAGAATTAGTGCTCACAAACCAAGTCGAAAAGATGGGTTTTGTATTTTAGATCTGAAAGAGATAAGGACTTATTCATTCATTTTCTAGTGTCATAGATTTTAAAGGGTGGAGTCTATGTTTCCATTTGGTGATGTAGGATTTCTTCCAGGCAAATTGATTATGGTGATCTCTCTGAGAATTGCCATTGGAGTGGTGCAGGTCCCACAGAAGTTCCTCTCTCTTCCTAAGACAACTTTCTTTTCATTTACTTTTCTGTAAGAAGCCAGGCTTCTGGGAGGGGATCCAACTGCAGCAGAAAATGGCCATTCTCTGGGTTACTGGAAGCGATAGTCACACTTGGGGTATCTATGTGAAGACTTTGAGGTTTTAAAGACCTCTGTTTTCATTGCCTTTGGATCATGTTCTCTTATACCTTAGGAACTATAGGCTCCTATGGAATTTATGGAGCACTTCAAGCCCACAGTTTAAAAGAGAAGTGCCAGATACTGCTTTGAAGACGCCTATCTATCTTTTTGCTCGTGAGCCCAGTGTTTCCAGTATCTGCGTATTTCTTCTGATAATTTGTGAGGTAGTCCTTTCTGCAGGCCCTGTAATCTAAACCTGTCCTATAATCCACCCTTTTCAGTTGGAAGACTAAGGCACAGAGATACTGAGTTGCTTCTCTGAGATGAACATCTGTGATAAAAATGGCACTTGAACGCATGTCTCCTGTTCCTTAGTCCTTTGAATTTAACCAAAGCTGCTGCTTTAAACCAAGTCCTCTCTGACCTTTTCAAGAGATCTCAAAAGTTTACTTACCCCTAGGGGTGTTGTGAAGCTTAATTAATGTTTGTAAAGTGCCTTGAGTTCTTTGGATGAAAGCGCTTTGGATTATTAATATTAATAATAACAGATGAGCCCCTGAAACATTCTAGTACAGTAGAATGAATTAACATGAAGCAAGCAATCAACAACAACAAATCAAACCAGTAATGCCATCATAGCCTTGGGCAATGCATACAGCTGGTGGTCTGATAGATGTGACAGATGAATCCGCTGATATTCTCTTCAGTCATTTCCATTGTAAATTAAACTGTCTCCTGTGTCCTCATAACAGCAGCATTTTAGCAAAAAGTCACCTGCAGCATTAGCTTGCTTTTTCCAGTTGAGACTGCTTTTTTTTTCCTTCTTCTGCAGGTCATATTCAGACATCACATAAGCTGATACATAACTTTTGGGGGTACTTTTCAGGGACTTGCATAAGCTGTGGCAGATTGGGCATCGTTCCCATAGTCACATTGGCCCAGGTACGCCAAGAGAGACTTCTTCCTTCTGCAATGCTTTCACCACAGTTACCTGGTGCATATACTCATGGTGAGGGGGTTGCTCCTTCTACAGAAGTGTCAACAAGCAAAATGGACAAGAAAAATAACAAAAGAAATGACAGCACAGAGACTGGATGACTCAGGCAATGCCTTTCAGTATATCAGAGGAAAGGCAGGATATAGGGTCCCTGGTCGATGTTGAGTGTTCTAGGTACTAAACTATGGTATTTCAGCTGTTGTGGCTCCCTTTCCTTGCACAGGAGTGTAAAAGAGCCCAAACATAACTGAGAGTGAAATCCACAGTGCCCTTTTCATATAAGCAGATATCTAACTAGCAGAAAACAGCTGCTTCATACTTGCGCAATCCTATTTTTCTTTTAGTCCTCTCTTCCTTCTATTATCAAAATGCAATGACACAATGAAAATTTTGGTGTATACATTACAAGCTGAAAAGCTGCCATAACCTCAGCAGATCATAATAAAAATCTGTTATGTAGAAAAATAAATGAGGAAGCCTTGGGGCAGTTTTCCTCAGAAAAAGTATGGTAAGGAATGTCTATTTTCTTGAACAGAGTTGGACTATTAAGGAAAGAGTATTAATGATTTATGCAGGGTTTTTGGAAGAGGGACTGTGGCTAAGATGTGTATTTTGCATAGTTCCTGTACCAAAGAGCAATTGGTACTACTATAATTGCTATTGGTCATAATCGAGAGTTTCGCTCCATGGAAAATGCTGAAATTTCAGGAGAAAACTTCATTTGTTGTTGGAACAAGCTGAAATTTGTAACTGAATATGGACACCAAAATGTGCTTACATTGGATTTGTATGGAAGCGTGAAAGAAAAAGGGAACAGGGAAGGAAGGAATGTATGTAATTAATTTTTCCAAGTAAATACCAGCATTTTTCCTGAATTTCTCAGAGACCTGTTCACCAGGGTTATAGATAACAGCTAGGAATCCGGCAGCCTCATTTGAGAACTGTTTTATTTTTTCATCCTGGCAACTTTTGCTTCACTGTGTGCAAATCTTTTTTGGTTTAGCATGCTTGGCATTTTGCAGGGGCTGACCCTGAATTGTACTGTTCAATTAAGATAACGTATATAGAGTGAAGATCTAACAATGGATGAACAATTAGTTTTAACCTTTGTGCCTCTTCCCAACAGTATCTGTATCAGCTCTGAATATATAGTTATGAACATCTCTTATTTTCTTCTTAAGGGCTGGTTGCTTATCCCATTGGCCCATTTTTCATGTGTGTTTCCAATGTGATCATGCAAAATCAAACATTCAGCTCAGTACATTCACCTGTCCATATATCATTAAGCTCCATCTGTGTGTGTGCCCTGGCCTTGATTCTGTGCTGGATAAGCTTAATGAGCTTATTATAACATGATAGAGCATGATTATAACATGATACCTTGATGGGTAATATTTGGAAGAAGCCGAAGGGAGAGGCACTTTCTCCTTTGGTTCAAATATCACTAATTCCAGTGAATGAGAGGTAAATGCTGCAATATGGCATAAACAACTGAAAAAGCACTGCTTTTGTATATGTGGGAAGGATTTATTTATTTATTTATTTTAAAGCAGACACGTTTATATCTCTGCTGTTCTTACTGCCCAGGGATTGTTCTTGCTCATCTTGACTGCAGCCGGCACCTCATTCTGAAGCACGCAGAATGCAGTCCCCTTCACCTTTCCTGGCCAGGACTCAATTAGTCAGATGCTCTGGAAGTTGGGGTAAAGTGTCCTACAACTTAACACCCATTCCTGTGCTTTGAAAATTCCTCGTTTCAGCTCTTCTGTGCAGCTCTTAAGGGCAGGACTTCACACCACAAAGCTTAAATCCTTCCTTACAGTGTTTTCCATTGTGAAATAATTTGCTTGTTGACATGTTAGGCCATTTGTTTAATGAGACAGGGCAAATCCTCTGCTGATGCATTTCACCACAAACTGATTGGAAATAAAGTCGCTAAAGTGGTGTGGCAAGATATTAAACCCGTAATTATGGTAGTGGCAAGCTTTTCACACAAGACACCACTGACAAGCTTGTGGATTTCTTCACTCAACGTAATTTCCAATTTTTTTTCTGAACTCCAGTTTTGATATAATGCACTATTGTGGGTTATCTATTTCCACAGCCTGATTTAATCTCATATTTACATATGCAGAAATATGTATGGTGTTTATTTTCATTGTATTTATTTTACTATATTAAGGTTTGGCAGCAGGTAGTCCAGGTACTTGGTTAGGTTCTTGGTTTTATTGGTTCTAATTACCACTGATAACTTGAGATCTTGGATATTTCCTTTAGCTAGAGAATTCTTCTTTTTCTTCAGCTTTTCTGTTAGAAACCAGCCCCATTCTTCCTGCCTTTTAATACTTAAAAATAATAAACTTAAGGAAATTAAAAATCAATGCTGATTAGTTCTGATAATTTTAACTTATATTACAGATTCCTTTGCTACTTAGTTAACTTTGGCATGTGTGTCTTTGAATTTTAATTTAGTCAAACATATGCCTGTTGATTAAATTGCAAATATGTGGCTCCTCTTGTTTGAAGATAGCAATGTCACTTTTTGCTTAGTTTTGCAATACCCTTTTATGTCTGTTTTGATTAAAATGTAAAGAGTTCAGCATGGAGAGACTAAGTGGACTGCGGTAAGTCAAATATTGTCTAGAGGGGAAAACCATGGACAGCAGGAAGGCCTCAAGAGAATCATGGTCTTCTTGAAGGCACAAACGCAGCACTTCATCTGTATTTGATCCATTACAGAAATGTCTCCCACCCCACTCCTCCACCTCTGATTTATCCTGCTGTTCTTTGGAACAGCTTTCTGCTCTTCCCATTACCTCAACAGTCTATTTACAACCATTTCCTTATGCCCACAGTTACCCTTCCATAGATGCAGTGAAAAGACTCCTCAGTTTGATACTGATTTGCTCAATCTTTTTCTCTATTACATTAGTTGTCTGACATATCAGCTATTTTTTTTCTTTTTATTTATCAAGTTTGTGATTCAAGGAATTTTTTTCCAAATGTATCTTAGATAATGCATATCAACAGTAAATTTTTCTTTTCCTCTACTGATGTATGACTTGCTAGATTAGAGCGACTAAGATTCCCTATAGTTTGATTTTATTCTGTCACAGTATGCAAATCAGTTTTTTCCTTTGAGGTCATGCCAATCTGTCCTTTCTGGATTTATTTTTTTTAATACAAAGCAGTAAATAAATTGAAAACATGCTAGAACAAATGGTGGAAGTCACTTCAGTTATTAGCCAGCATATAAACAAACTACGGCAACTGATGTATCCAAAGATGCTTAAGATACAGGTTTATTTTCTACTGATTTGTAAGAAGTATTTCACATGTATTCACTGAGTTTCTAGCTGGGGAGCTTAATAAAAAGCTGGCCCTTGAGTTCAGCATTTTCTGAAGATCAAGTCCAGCCATTTTTGGTATTTGAAACAGTTCTGAAGTCACACACCCCCCCTAAATAAACAAACCCAAAACTCAGGCCTCTCTTAAATCACCTTCTGACAGCAATCGTAACTTCAAGTGCTCAAATGTTTACTAGTTTAAAAAAAAAAAAAATTGTAATTTGGAAAGACATTACTGTTATTTTAAACAACTCTGGCCCACACAGATTAGTTTTTAGGAACATCATACTCGGATAATCAGGATGATTACATGAATATCCACCATTTTCTATTTGAATATTAAATAGCCTCAAATTCAGCAAAGGATCTTCCATTGCAATATTGGTAAACTGTTTTTTTCTTCATTTCTTACTATTTGAAGTTTATTAGAAAACGTGAAGTGGGATAGGAAATGTCTGAAGTCAGAAACATATCCCTGTCCTTCAATTTTGTGGCAAATAATTGGGCCCTGAAGGAATTGGCTGTTCAGTTGTTCTTTCAGCGGTTGTATGTGCATGTTGGCTCTGTTTTTTATAGCTGCCTCACAGCAATACATTTTGGCAGGAGCCCTAAGGACTGACACCTCAAAGGAGAGGGTGGGGAAAGAATGTACTAAGTTGAGGGGTCAAGTTAATATGATCCAGAGCCCCATTCAATGGAGATATCCACAAGGGAAAAAACCTCTAATGTTTTAGTAAATTCTGTTTTACTTTTAGGAAGGTAAATTCACTGACAGGTTTTTGTTGTTCACCATATCCAGCGCTGGCTACGTGTCACTCTTATTAGCCTTTAAACCCTTTAGACAAGCTATTTTGCTCTACTAGGGTGTGTATACTAATGTATCCATGTAAGCAGTATGCATTTGGCTTGTTGGGGTTTTTTGGGTTTACTAAGGCATTGCTGATTAAAGTTTAGCTGGAGTAAAGGGAAATCTTTCACAAGTACTTATTAATTTAGGAATATGGGTCTCATTTACGAAAGCGATGTTGATGCTCAGGAGACCAGAGGGGTCGGATAGTCCATATAGAGGTCACAGTAGTAGTGAACAACTAAAGAGACAACTCACTGCTTTCAGGGGCAATGTGCAATACTTGACCACTTTGGGCTAAATGATTTATGTGTGGTAACACCTGCATTCTATTCCTTGTACTTAAACTCTGCTAACTCTGGAGCTCAGTTCCCCCATTTGTAAAATGATAGTAATCCTTTTAGTAATGATAGATCGTAGTAATCGTGTCCCTCCCCTGTACAGCAGGTGTTGATCTTGGTGGAGGGGCATGCAGATACTTGATAGAAATGGATTACAGTTTCCTGGAACCTCAGGAGAATTCAGTTTTCTGACTGCTCAAGGTGTGTTTGAAAGTTGAAATGTGACTCTAGACAAAGCGGAAAATCCTTGATCCTGTATAGTCATCCATTTTCTTCAGTGAGTCTTCGCCCAGCAAGAGGATCCACTAGATGGATTCAGAATGTAGGCCTGTTTTAATGCAGAGCATTATAATAAATGGTGAATGTTATTATACATTCAGATACTTTTACAAACCTCTTTTCATTCTGTTCTTCCATATTTTCAAATAACAACACCCAATGAAGCACTTGATTCAGTGCTGCCCTCAGCAGAGATGTAATTAAGCAGGTGTTTAAATCCCTTGGTAAATTACTCTCGTATATTTTTCTTTCCTAATCTACCATTACTATTCCTGTCCAGAAAAATAATGGGAAAACAAATGAATCCTGAAACCCTAGCTTTGGGCTTGTAAGGGTCAAACTGTATCAGCCATGCAAAGTAGATCTATGGAATCTAATCAAATTTAGGTGAAACAAAGCAGATTTAAATAGAGGCTGCTAGATAACAGCAGTGAATGGAAAAACATCACTTCTCCAGGAAGGAAAAAAGTTAAATAGAATAAAAATCCACTCCAAAAGGGCATTTTGTGGCACTTTTCCCAACTAATGGCTTGACTGCTGTAATTTAGAATGCTCACAAAATGCATACATGGCCTGGCCATAAAGAGAATAGGGAAACAAAGAGGTTGCTAATTCAGTTACAGATGTTATAGATCAAGCTCTTTACTATTCATCCAAATGGAAATTTACACTAAATAACATTATCATGAATTGGCTCAGCAACTTAATGGACTAAGACTCTCACATCTAACAGATTGCCTGGTCTGTACTAGGTCTTGAAAATTGTCTCTCTTGTGGATACCTTTAAGCAAGTCTCAATATACTCTTTTTATGGAATAAATGAAATAAAGTCACATCATCATTTTCATTATGTTCACTTAGCTAATAGATGCATTAAATAGTTTCTGTGTAAATTTTGATCCTGTCGTGCTTATGGCCAGAGCAAAAGATACAGGGTCCTTCAGAGCTCTGTACTTGTGGACAACTTTCCAGTGATGTTTGGTAAGCCAAACATGCAAATTGGAGCCCAATTTTTTTTTTTTTTTTAAGGTTACAAAACATCTCATCTGGGACCCTTGAAAGATTTTCTGGACCATTCTGGTCTTACAAGTTGGTGCTTTTAGATTTCAGTACCATGTATATAAATTTAAGTACTTCTATTTTGATGTTCCTTGGTCCCAAGGCTGCTAGGTATTTCAGACCATTGCATTAATATTCATTAATGAGGTGCGTGTGTGTTATGTGTCCTGTTATCCAGTTAATCAGAGTTTGCTAATACTGTTTTCACCAGAATGATGATGAACGCATAGCAAGGTTGGCCGTAAGACTATTCAGGACTTAGTAAGGAGGAGTTTATAGCCTTAAGAACAGCATATATTGTGAAGGCTTATTTAAAGTAAAAACAGATGGGAGGAAAGGAGTGTGTATGCAGATGTGTATGTAGATGGGTCCTACCAGTACTGGTTGATGCTGTAGCAACTCTGCTGGTGCTGTGAATAAGTAACTTAAAGTTGAGCAAATAAGACATTTTCACATGTTTTAAATATGCTGTTTCTATTGTGCTGGTTAACCATATTAGTTCAGCTTGATTTGGTGGAGCAAAATTAATGGTTTGGTAGCAAAGGGGCTCAGATTTCAAACTAGTATGAAAATTGTATCCCGCATGATGTTGGTTCACCCAAAAAATGAGGGTTGTCCATCATTAGTGCACCTACACTGAACTTCACAGTATTTCTAGAATAACTGGGATGTAATCAATTTCTCAGTGGGTTTCTCTGTTCCCATGATGTACGATGCTCGTGGACAGCTAAACTTCTTTCAAAAATCCGGGTTTGGATTTTGGTGTCTTCTGCTTTGGGGAAGTGATGAGGACTAGCTCTCTGAAGGTAGCTGGGACTTTTTAGCCTTGAGAAGAGAAAGCTTAAGGGGCTCTTATCAGTCTGTTACCTGATGGGAGAGAGTAAAAATGATGGAGCCAGACTCTTCTGAGTGGTATCCAGTCACAGGACAAGAGGTACTGGGAACATATTTCCTAGAGAGGCTGTGGAGTCCCCATCCTTGGAGATGTTCAAAACCTCACTGAACATGGTCATGGGCAGCCTGCTCTAGCTCATCCTGCTTCGAGCAGGGATTTGGACTACGATTTCCAGAGGTCACTTCCAAACCACAACTGTTCTGTGGTTCCAACATCTAAGAACCTAATCCATATTGAAAGGCAATGAAGATAAGTGCCCTAGACTTTTAAGTGTCTTTTGAAAATGAGACTCAAACTCCTCAATCAGTTACAATGCTGAGTGGAGGAATAATGTAATACCCTGAAAAAAATTGTGTTCAAATTCTGTGCATCCTTCAGAAAGCTTACACATAAATGTATGATTCTGGTGCTTGATATGAAACACTTCAAAACTTTTTTAGTATGCTTTTAAATCCCTGAAATACTTCCATTTGTACAACTATTACTTAGCACTTAAAATAGCCTTAATTCTTTTTGTTAAATTTTGAATCCTAGATGAAGTAGCAAAATAACACATTTCTGCTTAGTTCCATGATTATTAAATGCAGACTGTGAAATACTATTGATGAAGAGTTCATTGCTTAAAAGGTTACTTTCCTAAAAATAAAAAGAAACCAAGCAATGTTTGCTGTGCCAAGGCTCATTTCTTCTGCCTGTGAGGGACAATAAGCATGTGATTTGAAAGGTCATTGGTTCTTTTGTATGCTAATAAACAATTAGTATGGCTGGGGGGGGAAGATGTGGCATTAACTTCTTTAGAATGTATTTCTGAGCAAATTAGCCATTCGTGACAAGTTAAGAATACTGAGGCTAACATCTGCATGATTTCTTAGCCATCATTTCAGTCTCTGTGAAAATATTGCTGTTTAATCAGCTCTGGCTAACAATTATTTTTCTCCTTGACAAGCACCTTCTGGGACTTCAGTTCACCCCTGAGATTATTATTTTTTTTATTGTAACATTTTATAGCTGATAAGGGAAAAGGATTTAGAAAAATAAAATAACTGTCTTTTCCTTCCAGGCAGTTATGATGTTGTATGCATATGAAATATATGTGCATAGAATCTAAATTTGATGTTGCTCCAGTCATTTTATTGCAGTGGTAGTGGTGGAGTTTCACACATTCTCATAATTTCAATCCTTCTCCCTTACCCCCCCACCCCCCCCACTGCTGCCACACAAAAACTGACCATCTGGTCAACATTTAGAAAGCAAAATAACTGTGATTGTGGATGGAAGCACCTAACTTGCTGAATGCCAGATACTGCAGTTTAAATTGTACCCACAAAAGACTTGCTCTTCCTATTTCTGAATTGCTCAGGAACATCTGCAGGCTAGCAATCAATTTTTTTTTTTCCCCTAATCATTGGAAAACACATTTTAGACTTCCTGGAATGACTTTCACCTGTCCTATTTCTTTATTTGGCTTTCATATTAGTTCTGCCTGCCATTTTTTGGATGCCAAGGGATATTCTCTTACTAAGTTTCCAGAATACAAGAACATTGAGTCAGGATTTTTTGGTTTGTTTTTTTTTGTTTTGTTTTGTTTTTCCAAACAGCAGAAAAGCTGCTGCTGCATGAATAAGTGCAACCGAGTCGGGTGGCTGGGAAAGCAGAGTGTGGTAGGCAGGTAGGCTCCAAGCATGATTTCTGCCTACAGTCAGGTTTCTTGTTAGAGTTATGCTGGGGCAGGGGGGAGGTTGGAAACCCATGTAAATCTGCAACTCTTCTTGCTCCCAAGAGCGTCTAAAGTGACATTGTCCTTCTTGCTCTGTCCCCAGGCTTCCTCCAGCGCGCTGCAGAGTCCATCCTTTCAGTTTACAAGTCTCAGGAGGATTACCCAGCACAACGTTTCTCCCAGGCTTAGGAAACATGCGGTTCTGAACATGGGGGAAAACAGGTTATGTATGCAGCATACATGCAGCATTTTTTTCCTGGATGTGAGGTGAGCTTTGTATATTCTAATCCCAAGTGGAGGAACAAGCTGTGCATGTGCTAGAGCTGGACAGAATGGAATGACTTCTACTGTGCCTGAGAAATCTCAGACAAATGATGAAAAGTTAGCAAACCTGCCCGGTGAAATGATAGGGCAGAAAACTTGCACATATTCAGATGAATGTGCACATAGGCATTTTCCAGTTGCATCATGGTAGAAATAGAAAGTCCTCAGTTAGCAATAGCTTTGTCGAAAGTACAATAGTTGACTTGAGTCAGGAGATGACTACCGCCAGTCTAGCACATTATCTTCTGCAATTACTACAACTACAAATACTGCTGAAGACAAACACTGGAAATAATGATCATTATCTTTTGAGTAGTTTAATGTCTCCTCCTTTATGTAGCTCCTTTAGTCAACAAAAATATTTAGGTACTTGAGTTAAGTAGACTGCACCTTTTGTTTGTGGGAGATGCTTATATAGCATCAAAATAGCATCTAAAATATCTTTATCTGCTTCTGTTCCATTGAAGCTTTCAGTTTACAATTGTATGTTGATGGTACAGGGGTCTAACTTCTCTTGCTTTTCTTTGTTTATTTTTAATTAACTTTTTTATTGTTTTCAGCACAAAAAGCAATCAAATTATAGCAGTTAGAGAACATTAGTGAACAGAGATACAATCCTCCATAAACAGTAAACAAGGGAACATTTCTTAGGCAAGGTTTGCACCACTAGCTACCATACGTGAAAGCATTACATTGCACATTGGGCATGATTGATGACTGGGGGAAGAGTGGAAGAGTCCCTCATTATACAGCATTTTGTAATGAATTAACTTGGTAAACATGATATGCAAGAGGTACAAAGAAATTGTTCTAAATGCCAGAAGAACTTTCCCAAGTCCTCATAATAAAATTTTAATTTATATTTCATTTATAAATAGGTTTTAAAGGATTAATACAAAAGTGAACAGGCTATTGATTTTCCCTCCTAGGAATGTTTTTGAGATTGCTAAAAGTTTGCACATGAAGACAAAGCAAATTTTCAAACTTCTTGTAAAGCTGGAGGGTGTGGGAGGGTGGAGACAAACACACATAGGATTGGGCAATTTCCATCACCTAAACAACATGTTGATCCAGGCACTTCTGTGGCAGCGGAAGACAATGTCAAGTCCTTGTTCAACTTGATTCAGACTGCTTGGCTTCTATGCTCAATCTAGCTAATACATGCTTATTAGCTACGTTAATAAATTGTTATTTATAGGTGTGAAGACTAGAAGAGACCATTCAATCATTTTGTCTGACCCTTTTACAAAGTAGGTCACAGAATTGCCATATTAATGTCAATTGATTGCTGTAATTAAGGGATCGAATCAGTGAAGACATTGCTTAGAACTGTGGGTTATACTCACATCTAATGACTTTTCTAGATGGGCTACTACTGATGCTGCCGCTATGCTAATAAAATCTGTTTATCATTGATAAACTAGTCCTAGAACTGCTTTTTCACAAATAATAATTCTTAAAGCAAATTTAGAGATGGTCAAAGGCAGCCTCTAGTTTTGAATACTGTATGTGCAGCTTAAGATAGTCTAGACCTTATTTCAAATGTATTGCTCCCAAATCTAACTCAAATCCGTAAGTGGTTATTACCTGCACAGGCTCCAAAGACTAGGCACAAGGTACTTTGTGCTGTACAACCATTAAAGAGTAAACTGAAAATCTAGAAATAGAGCTTGAACATAGAAGGAATTTTCATTCTAAGATTTTGAAATTTTATTTCCCCACAAAACAAAATGGCCAAGGAAGATACTTTAGAATTTTCTATGACACAAAATAGTTTGCAGTATGTTGATTTGTCCTGTCCTCTGTTTTAGAATATAATCTTGAAACATAATGGTTAGGATGAAAGTTTTGAATTAGCCAGAAACAACTTGATTCTTGGACAATTCTTTCTATTGAAAAGTCAGGTTAAAAACTCTTCATTCTGATCTGTCTAGGGGCAGCCTGTGAAAATGAATTTACACTGTTACCTTAGATATTTCTTCAGCATTTATGATACTGGCAAGGGTCAAGTGTGCATGTGAATGCAGTGCTGCACAATGTGTCTCAACCTTGGACATCTGAGGGAGCAGTTTTTGTATTGAGAGGTCAGTTCCAGCTCAGTGCTTGGTTTAATTCTGAGTTCATTTGCTGAGAATGACAAGTGTTGCTTAAATCGGTGAGAAGTTCTGGTACTTTTTTTATATATCAGTATGCCAACTGGGAAATCACCCCAAACTAACGTATCTGATATAGGACATCTAAGAGCTCTCTTTTTAACTTTTTGCCTGACCGAGATTTGAACTGATGAGCTAGTATTTAAAACACTCAGTAATAATGACCAACCTCCACATTATCCAGGAATTATAATTGAAAGACAACTACTTTGGGTGCTTACTCACAAGCCTTTTTTAATGGGGTTTTGTCTCCTGATCATGTGTCTGTAGAATTCAGTTGAAAACCAAATGCTGTGGAAAATTTACATTACACCCCTGAGTTTCATTGAGCAGAGAGCACTTTCCAATTCCAGAATGAGCTGCAAAGCTTAAACCGGGCAAAGAATTCATTATTTTAATGATAATAATTTACACTTGCATGGAAGCTTTCATCCAAGAAAATATCATGTTAGAATTTTCCATTCATAGTCATTCTAAGATGGGGTAATTTCACCTTGATAAGTATGTGTATTATATTTGCCTTTGCTGTTTGGGAAGGAAAAAATGTAGATTATTATAGTTTGTACAGTTGAGTGTTTATTCTCCTGTCAATACTCCTATTATGTAAAATTAGTCCACTGCTGTATACCTGGGGAAACTGAGGTAATAACCTCCTGGGTCTATTCTGTTTCTTGGGTCTATTCAAAGTAAATTGAAGCAGTACGTGTTTTGCATCTCTGGAAATCGGGTTCCATTACCGAGATCAAATCTAGTGGTTCAACTCAGCCATGTCCTCAAATAGAAAATCTTTTCTCTTGAAAGGGACTTCTCATCTGCTTAAAATGAAGCATCTGCTTAAAGTGATTTGTTGAATGCAGATGGTATGCCTAACGTTTTGTGAACTGGAAGGCAAGTCTGTGGCAAAACTAGGGATGGATGGAACTGTGCAGCTCTTGTTCTTAGGGCCTGATCCAACACACCTCATAATCAGTGGAGATTTTTCCCATGACTTCAGTCAAGCTCTTAATAGCTTCTACTATATGCAACAGAGCATATTTTTCTTTTCTTCCCATGCATGGTGAGTAGGGCCGTTGTTGCCTCTTTTGATGTGTAATAAATTCCCCATACAGAAGCTCTGTTTTCTTTCAGCTGTTGTCTTTTTGGAGGCTCCGCATAAATATACAAAAGCCTATTTCTAATTTTATCTTTTTTTTTTTTTTTCTTAAGCAATTCTCTATGCACTATTTACTTATTTAAAAAATGAAATTACTTTTTTCCCTTTCCTAAAAAACTGTGGAGAACCTTTCATTTAAAGATGTGCAGGAAGCATAAGGCAGACCAATGACACAAAGTCAAAGTAATTTCATAGAAAGTGTTTCAGAAATGCTAATTGATCTAAATGAGCTTAGAAAGCATTTTACAGAGAAAGTATCCAAAATACAGGATGGATTGCAGGATACATTCCCTTAGTAATATATTACTGCAGTGTTTTGTTGCTGGATTTTTATATCAGCTTTAACTAGCAGTCTT
The DNA here is from genome assembly GCF_965183815.1 of Platalea leucorodia. Taxonomy (NCBI): domain Eukaryota; kingdom Metazoa; phylum Chordata; class Aves; order Pelecaniformes; family Threskiornithidae; genus Platalea; species Platalea leucorodia. The sequence goes on along the minus strand of NC_138858.1, from coordinate 89,447,902 downwards.
GATTACGTCATAAAGATTTCATAGATTATTATTGGGGGATTTTTTGCTCTGCCAGTGATCTACTTTATTAACTGGTGGTTGAGAGTGACAAATTTCGATCAAACTTAAACTTTTAATGTATTCCAATTAGTGGATGGACATGACATTATTATGTGTCAGTTCATCATTCTCACAAGTGTTCCACTGCTTTAAAAAAAAACCAACACTTTGGCTAGAAAATCTTAGGAAACACTCTAATGTCATCACTAAAGACAAAACTGTTAAAGCAATTAATCATTTCAGTCATATTCTACTTGGCAAAGAAATAAATAATGTTTTCTTTATTTGTTTTCACATGCAAATTGAGTAAATATATTAAAAAAATTATAATTTTGGACTACCTACAGGAATTCATTCAGCACAGTAATATTTAATGGCTTGGGTTAATGGATTTGCTATTGCTACATCTGGAAAAACAGGGAGTAGTTTTTGTTCATATTTTCATGAGAGTAACTGAGGTACAGTAGTGATTAAAGGTAGTTATTTATTAAAGAAGGTGGTTATCATTCAGCAGTATGTAGCCACTGGTCCAGGGAATCAGCTTTCCAGTAGACATCTTTGGATTGTCTAATGCAGTGGGATTCTGTTCCTTGACCGGAACTATAAATATTCCACAGATTGTCCAAAGGTATTCCAAAATGCATTGCACTCAGGAGATCCCAGTTTTGTATGTTCAGACAGATTTTCAGGACAGTGTTTGGCCCTCTTTGGAAGAACCATTTTTACATCTGAATATTTAAACCAGTGTCGCAGGAAGATGGCTAATTGCCACCTCAGAATTTTTCTGCCAACTAACTTGGGAGGAGAGCCTTAACAGTTCGAGGATTATATTGTATATTTTTGTCAGCAAGCAGCACCTGTCAGAGGAGCCAGTCTGTTGAATTCCAGCAAATGTCCCTGGTAATGTTAATCTAGAGACCAAGGTTCAAGAGGGACTTAAATATGTGGACATAACATTAACTAAAGCTCTTCATTACTTGCAAAATAAGTTTATTTCTCCCTATACCCACTTCCTTCCGTGCTTTCTTTCCACCAGTGCCCTTATTAATGAACTGTGAAAGCTGACATTTCCAATAAGGAACAATTAAATCTGAAACTAAATTAAATGAAGTCATTCATTTGCAAAATAATAGCTAACTAGCATGAGGATGGTGAAAAATTATTGCAAGTCATGGGGAAAAAAAAAAAGAGCAAATTAAGTCTGACTGCATTAATGTTCTTTAAATACTTCTGCTGCTCAGAAAATTAAACAGGAAACATCTTATTAGCTATCTTACATATAAGGTAGTAATATGTATATTCAGCATGACAGGTATTATAGGACAGAAATCCTTCATAGATGTAAGTGTAAGTAAGGTACTTAAATTCTTAACTTTCAGCACCCTTTTCTTGCAAAGGTACTACAGCAGGTCTGGAGCAAGGAGTTAATGTGATAAGTGCATTTAACCTTATAATGCTAGTGAAAGGCAGTAATGATGGCCCTTCCAGCCTTCAAAATGTTTCAGTAAGACTCTTAAGGCTTTTTAATCCAAGTAACAGGGTAATCGGCATTGTCTTTGGATGTTTGAGTTGAATGTAGTTAACCACATTGCAGTATATTCCTAGCCCCAATGGAAGGAATTTGCTGGGTCCTTCCCTGTTTCAATACTGTGGAAAGTGCTCACAGAACAAGGACAGAAGCAAGAACTCATCCTAAGGGAGTTGATTCAGCAAATACTATGGACAGTCCTCCAGACAAATGACTTTTTCAACCTTTTTTCTGGTATATGCTATAAGGATAGAATTCATGTGAAATGTCAGTGGTTCAAGGCTTAAATATGTCTGCCTCATTTTCAGTGTTCTGATGGCTTTACAGGGATGTAGAATTTTTTTCCTATATGAGAAACGTCAGCCAAAGAGCTAAATTTTTGAAAGCTAGTAATCCACAGCTGATACTAGGTTATTTCACATAAAATCCAGCCACACACACTTGTTGCTCTTGCAGTTGGATTTTTCAGGCTGTGCATCCAACCTATATTCAACATGCTGATCACTTTAAAATCAAACCCAAGCAAGATATGCAAACACTGTAGGAACATAATGGAAAGGAACACATATTGCCTGATTTTAAGGGAATGCTGATTTGCTGTGACCAATGCCAGCCTAAGGTTTGCCATGCTATTAATGTATTTTTATTTAAAAATGCCTTTTAAGTTTATCTGTGAATCTCTGAAGGCTCAGGTTAATTTTGCAATCAGTTATTCTTATGGGGATTTGTAGAATTCACAGCTCTTCTGCAAGAATTTGAGTTTTACTTGAATTAATCTGAAAAACTGTAACCTTCTTGCATACATTCTCCAAAACCCTGTTTGCTTCCCCCACACACACCCCTAGGCTGAGGAATATTTGAAAATCAGAATTAGAAAGAGATTTGGACCTAGGTTGAAAAAAACATCAATTTCCTCAGTTATACTTAAGGCCCTTTCCTTTTGTAGAACAAATAACCTGAATAAACATGTCAGGGAAGATTAAAACCTCATTAAAAAGTGTAAACAGAGTGCAAAGAAGAAGAAGGAAAAAAAAAAAAGCTTGGCTGAATTGAATAATGGTAATAATAAAATCACTAAACAATATTGCTAGTTAAAAGTACTGTTAAAGTGAATGTACCATTGAGATGGGAAGCAAAGCTGCTGTTATCTAACACTCGGGATGGAGATTTCTTTTCTATAATTTGATAACATTTTAATGAATAAATTAATAACATTATCCAGGAAATGGAGTTCATAGATAAAGTCAATTCCTTGCCAGTTCCCAAATCTAATCAGAGAAGTTCTGTTCAGGGATGGTCAGCAATGATGCATGTGTTCAGCAATATTTTTCCCTGCCCACCTAGAAGGAGACACAACTGCTGAGGCTACCATTATGGCACCGCATGCATAAGAGGTTTACTTCACAATATTAATGCAAATTATGGCTTTAAGGCTGGCAATTATGCATTTTTATTTTACTGAGGTGAGCAGGATTGTTGCATATATGCTTTAAAAATGCTAAAGAAAACAACTCTATCTTCTTTTCAAGTGACGTACTTTTAAAGACAAATTCACAGAAAGGGAAAAATATTACTTGTTATCGAGGAAGTGTGTTAGCAGATTTTGAGAACAGAATGAAGTTGTGTTAATGTATTGCCAGTGCATAAGATCTGTTCTGAAGGTTTTTAATTTAAGTTGGTAAGGGAGGGGAAAAGGACTAAAGGGAAGAAGTTAATGAAGGACAGGGCAAAACAAGTGCAGCAAAGTAACATTTCCATAGCAAATGACAGGATCAGGAGGAGGAATTATATTTTTGAATTTAAGATAAAATTTAATACAAGAGGAGGACTGGAATCTGACTTAGCGCAAGTACCTTGTGATTATCACCTTTATTTCACTTTGACAGAAGACTGCAACAGTAAATACTGTAATTGCCTGCCTGGCCTTTCAGTCAAGATCAAGCACTGGAATTTTAATAATAAGACCTTTATTCAAGGCTCCAGAGATACCTGAGATAGTGATGAATGAGCTTGTATGCCTTCACAGCAGAGTTCTGTGTGTGTGAGGGTGCTAGCTTGAGTGCCAGAAAGAGTATAGCTGCTTACAGTTCACTTGAGCTAATTAGCCCTGGTTCTTTCCTTTAGCTTACAAAGGTATTGTGTGATGTAGACAATCTCTTGATGCCACAGCATCATTTATAACACAGTCCCCCGACAGCACTCGTCAATTCAACAGCCCACCTGACATCTGGAGAAAACCCCTCTGTATCCTTTTGTAATAACAGGATGTAATCCTCATCCTCTCCAAAATATTTGTCAGATAGCTGCTTGTCTAATATCATCCATGTGCTGTCAGACTACTTCCTATTTTTTCCCTTTACCAGGTCTCCCTAATAACACTCTACAAACCAAACCCAGGCTGTGCATCCAACAGTGTTAGTGAAACAGCAGTACAGAAAAGACTAGTCTTGACATGGGACAACTGCAGCAAGGAAGCTGCTCCGGTGCAGGAACAGACTGCCACTGTAGATGCAGTCTAAGTGACTGCAGCACTTACACTGACAGATCTTACGTGGTTTGCTCTTCATGAATGCTCTTCCTCATGCAATTCTGTCAAGTACTTCATACACATTGTGATTCTTAAGCTGTAATGCTATATACAGAACATTACTTCAGCCAATGTTGAAATTTATTTAATATTTCCACCCTGATTGAGGAAGGTGTTTTTCACTTATTTTCGGTGCTTGAGAAAGCTACCTGGAGCCTGTCTGTTTAAAACACCTCACAAAGGTGGATGGCTGCATTTCATGCAAAACCCAGTGAGGTTTCCTACAGAATTTGCCTGGGATCACAAGGATAACATGCTTGAAGAGAAATCAAACCCATGTTTAGGCATTCCTCTTCCAGAGCTTCATCTACTCGATCATGTTTCCCAAACCTTTTACATATGATGCCCAGAATCCTCCTGATGAAGCAATCCATTTCAAAACGAAATCATCTTATGTAACACAATGTATAGCTCTTCACTAGGAATATTGTATTCTTATTGCAGACCAGTTAGTTTGCTTTTTGCTATTTCAGATGTGTTCAATGTGAGAGGCTGTCCGAAGTCTCTCTTTCTAAGCTGGGAGAACTGTACTTGCCTAATCATATTGTCAAGTATAGCAAGTTCCCTGTCGCAGGATAAGGATTCTATTTATAAATAAAAGATATTTATTTTCCAGGCCCGGTTAAGTATATTAACATAAATGCTGTTGTTATGCTTGTGCCCTGTAGACATGACTAGTTCTCTAGGGAGAGCGAGAGAGAGAAAGGAGCATATAATAATTTGTTTTTCACTAATGACAGCAACAGATTCACCTTGATCTGCTTAACAGTATTCATTTCCTGCTAATAAGTCACTATGTTTAAATTTATTGCAGGAGTTTATATAGATTGCGAGCTGCTCAGATTTGCTTAGCAAATCATATCCATATGATCCTACAAATGCATCAGTCTGTATTTGAATGATTTTCAGTCTCCTCTAGGTTAAATTTTATTAAAATGGTTAGTCTGTGGTAAGTGCATTTAAGCAAAAGCTCGAAGTCTTGCCTGCATTTGAAAAAGTATCGCAAACCAGAAAGTTAGTTCATGTTTTTCTTTCTGGGGCTGACTGGGTAACTGTAAATGTTTAGACCAGCACAGCCTACTCTATTTACTTCACCTGCCGGAGTCTGTAAGGGGATTTTATAATTGCCAAGGACTGCCAGGACAGGGGCTTGTGCGAGTGCACAGAAGTCCTCTTCCCTTCACCGCTTTCAGCCTGCAGGTTTGTGCTGGAGAATATACTGTATTCCACTTCTCTGCATTTGCAAGTTGAGCCCGCAGAAAGAAAATAAAGCCGGGCTGGTAGCTGTGGTGGGTGAACGTGATTCAAATACAAACCCTGACTGGCAGAGTTGGGTCCTAACGGCTCCAACGGCTGCCTGGGGCCGCTGCCACCGAGCCTGCCCTGCCGGCGGAGGGGAGAGGGCGGGTGGGGAAGAGGAGTTAGGGTCGGCTTCGTGCAGGGGTGATTCTGGAAGAGGAGAGTGCTGCTCAGGGCGCGGTGAGCGAGCAGGCAGCCTCCGTCCTGAAGAGCAGGCAACAGGCAGGAGCGTGTGTGCAGGGAGCGTGCATGTATGTGTGTCATCTTCTACCGTAGTTATCCATGAGAGAAAGGAAATTTTCTGCATATTACTGAAAAACTGCTGCAAAGAGGGAGGAGAACCCTGTTTGAGCAAAAAGTATGAGGCTGAGTGTGGGGATTTGGGTTCGGAAGGATTTTGGGTGGTAACTTTCTCCACACAGTGAAGGAAGTTTGTGTTTTGGAAGTGCTGGACGAAATGGCTGCTTGGAGGAGACACCGAAGGCTTCCTTGCTGCCTGATTTTATTCCTCCCTTTGGAGTTTGGTAGCCTTATACCAACCAAGAGATCAATCAGAGCTCAGTTTGGGCAAAACATGATGAGTATTACTTTGTCATTTAATGAGAAGCAGAGTCAGCCTGCTTCATACTGGGCTTGTCTGAAAACAGTAAATATCATAGAATCATAGAATGTCCTGAGTTGGAAGGGACCCACAAGGATCATCGAGTCCAACTCCTGTCCCTGCATAGGACAACCCCAAAATTCACACCATATGTCTGAGGGCCTTGTTGAAATGCTTCTTAAATGTTGTCAGGCTTGGCACCGTGACTGCCTCCTGGGGGAGCCTGTTCCAGTGCTCCACCACCCTCTGGGTGAAGAACCTTTTCCTAAGGTCCAGCCTAAACCTCCCCCGGCATATCTTCCTGCCGTTCCCTCGGGTCCTATCGTTGGTCACCAGGGAGAAGAGATGAGCGCCTGCCCCTCCTCTTCCCCTTGTGAGGAAGCTGTAGACCGCGATGAGGTCTCCCCTCAGTCTCGTCTTCTCCAGGCTGAACAGACTTTCATTACCTTTCAGCACTGTGAAAAGTAATGAAAGTGGCTCTTTTTCATACAGGCCCTCTGTACCAAAACAATAGTAGCTCTTCTCTGTCCTATTGCTATTTATTGCCTACCTTGGACTTCCCGTCCTTCTGTTAAATGTTTCTGTTTGTGTGGCTGTGAAAATCCTGGTCAGCGCTACCAGTGTCTTATGACTCTTCCCATAAACTTACGTGCTTTTTATGTTAAAGACTTTATAGCTGTGTGGTTGTGAGGAAGTTTATTTTCATTTTAAAATACGTCCTTAGTCCTGGTGGCTTCCAAGGAAAGCTCAAATACTTAGGAGAAGTTGTTTCCTGGAACAGAAGGCAAAGCAATACCTAACACTTCATGTTAGTAATAGAGCAGAAACTAGCGTGAAGCTCATGGGAAAATTCAGGATACAATGCTGATGGATAAGATGGATAGGAGGTACTATCAGCACAATTTTGGAGGAGGTCGTTCCATGTCATGCTGTTGCTGTATATGAAGTTACAGTGTAACACTGGATGGGAAGAATCATCCCCCTTACTGAAAACTAGTAAAATACTTAGAAGAGGAAAAAAAAAACTGTTCTGATCTTTCATAAGGAGATACCAGGGCTAATTAGGAAAGGAAGGGAATGAACAAATTAGAGATGGTTGCACAAACAGACTAATTCATATTACTTAAGTTATGGTAATATTCCAGTTTATGCTGGGGATAACAGTAAAAACCCTACAAAAAGTAGCAATTCACTCATACGAAATTTTTTTCAGCTCATCTTCACAAGGTGGAGAGGAAAGATGGTTTTGAGCCAGAAAGGATGTAGAATGATGCTGCTCGATAAGGTATGACTCTAAATGACTCTCTTAGAAGAGAGAAGAAAACAAATGAGTTTATGCCTTCCAGAGTCTAGAAATTAGATGGCATTTCATATTGCTTTTTTAAAAAATAGATGTGGTCTGCAACACCCAAGGAGAAATACTTTATTTGGCTTCAATTAAGAGAGCTCTTTCCATTTTATGAAGGAATGAGATATCAGATTTTGTAGTTATGAGGTTTATTTATGCACACTTAAAACAATTTTTGCATGTTAATGCTATTTGGAGATTTTTGTGAACATGTCCTCAGCCAGAGAAGTGCTACATAATGTTTCAAGAATGGATCTGCTGTTAATTATAGTGAAGTGTATCTGAAGTAGTTCAAACTTCAGAGTGGTCTACTAGAAACGCTCTGCATTTTCATGGGTGTTGGCAAGATTTGGCTTTCAGATGTTGTCTGGATTAATGATAATAGAAAATCTTCAGTGCTAACTTTTACTTATCTTCTTGCTTCAACTTAAGAGATGTGTTTTATCATTGCAAGGCTGGAAATTGTGGCTAAAATTGAGATTGTACTGATTGGACCATGTAATGACTGCAACTGGTTCTGCTCGTCTTTTCCTTAGAATTAGAAGGAATGAAAAGTACTAACCAGTGCATTTACTAATTTTACCCAATTGTGTGTTATACAAGAAAAGGAAAAAAAAAAGTTAAATCTTCCCAAAAGAACATCTTTGTTACTGTTCTTTTTAATATTGGAAATTGGCTTACTTTTCAATTGCTTCTTTTTTTATCAAATATTGCAGAGTTCTGCTAGAAAGAGCAGTACTGCAATAATCTGTATGAGTCTTAAAAGAGCAGCTTTGCCTAATGTTGAAGCTGCATTCTGCCTAGTAGTCTGTGGTAGGGAATCCTTTGGGCTGAAAATTGAAACTGCAGATGTGTTGAAAATTGTTTTTTTGAGTTTGTGTTTCGTAGCCTGGCTTGGACGCATCAGTTGTGGACAGTGAAAGCCTAATTATTGGCTTAGAAAACATGTTGATAATGATGCAAAAATGGTAGTGATGCAGCATCGAAATGAAAATAATTAGCATATTTGCCTTGCTGCTTAAGTCATTTATTCCCTAATAGCTGTCCTGGAACCTTATAGATGTATATGTTTTTTCCCATAGACCTTATAGATTGTATATATTTTTTCCCATAGATGTATAAATTTGCCCAAGGATTTCAGGTATTTGTATCAGGAGCATTAATATTGTTGTTGATTAGGCTTGAACAGGACTGATGAACTAGAGACTGGAAGTACAGCACAGAAAGATGGAAAAATACTGAAAAAAAAAATCCAATGCAAGGGAATGTTGCGGGCTATTTGGATCCATTTGTGCATGTCAACTTTTTGTATTCTCTTATAAAAAAAAATTCAATGCTGTAATAATTATTTAAAAGCCTGGTTATTTTTAAAAGTGTCTACTAACCCAGGTTCAATTAAAAACACAGAACCAGAAGCCTGGAGTTACTTTGCCTCTCTTTCTGGCCTTTTAGGAGTGAAGTAATTGTGGTCAGGACTAGACATGAAATGCCAAAGAATCCACATTTGGAAACAGATTTTAATGAGCAGCTAGTAATCAGTGTTGTTGGGACAACTATGGGTAGACGTGCTGATGTAAAAGTCTAGCTACATGTGCCTTAGTTTTGGTCCTGTTAGTGTTGGTTTTGAAACGTCGTTAGAGGAGGACAAATCCTTTTACTTTGTACCTCTATGGGAGTTCGAAAGCTTAGGTTTGATGTTTGCATTAATTTCTGTACATGAACACAAGACTGTTGCAAGCACAAATATTTCTTACATAAAATATCCAGCATTCTCTATTAAATATTTCAGAACAACCATAAACTTTTATCAGTTGTTTCAATTGACAGGCTCCTTTAGTTCTTTTTTTGTTTTGAAAAATTAAATCTTTCTATCTTCATAAAAAAAACCCAAACCTCTCAAAACCTGTGAACGTTCTTACTGTGTTGCATCCCTCAGCAGCTGCCTGTCCTCAGAGTTTCTCTTTGCCTTATGGCCTCAAGAAAAGAATTCACTTACTACTTTCCTCAAGTTTTTAGGTCTTGCAAGATCTCATATCTCCCAGTGGTCCTTCTGCTATAGGTATTTCACACTTCAAACAAGTGAGATAGGAGTGCTCTTTAGCGTTAGGCTTTACACTTTGCATAGTACCTACTATTCTGTGAGAAGAATAATTAGCAGTAACATTTGAAGTCACGTGGATCCCACATGCTCTGCAGGGGGTTGGCAAAGAATCAAACCCATCTGCTTGGTGTAATGATTTGGATTTTAGAAAATCTAAATAAAACTCTGGTCTTGCAAGCAGATCTGTGAGCATTGTTCCTTGTGCCTCTGGAGGATTCCTACTGATTTCACTGACGATCCCAGGCCTACTCAAAGAACGAATGCCTTGATGTGCAGCCTATAGGTTGCGATGCAAACAAGTGAAACTTTGGTTCAGTGTTGCAGTTACCTTATATCAGATACATTCTCTTTTGGTCTTGTCTTATGGTTTCTGCTACAGCTGTTGAATAATGTAGTTATGTTTCTGGTCCTTTCAGAATAAACATTCTGTGCTTAAGAGATAATAAATAACTAACCATGTATCAAGTTCCTAAGATACTTTGACACGTTGGACAACATAGTAAGCTCAGTTCAATATCTTCCTTCTACTTCCGGATGCTTAAGAGGAAATGATGTATTGCTGCCATACTACTTGTTGAAGGCTTCTGGTCCTTGTCAGGGTGCTTGGTCTTGTTGAAGCTGTGAGACTTGCTTGAAGCAAACAACCTGCAATGCTTTCTCACTATGATTCTCTGCGGAAGAGGAAGTTTTAAAAGAAGGCCCTTCTTTGAGGTGGGAAATAATTCTTGATTATCGTATCAGAAGAGCAGCTCTGTAAATAATTACTAGATATAGAATATTATACATTATTACAAAAATATTACACTATTACAGAACGTATAATAGGAGCGCAGGCTGTAATGAGTAAAAATGTAGCAGCAATGGGAGCCATGGTAACACTGATAAGAGGAATCTCAAAGAAGAATCTAGGATTTTGGCAATGGCAGTAGTAGTTCTGGAGAAAGACTGCAGCTTCTTGCACACTGGCACCCCAGATTGAGAGCAGGGGAAGAGCATCTTAGTCTGGACCTATTGGTAGTGTGGAAGTAATGCTGAATGCCTAATGCAAAATTGAGGTTTGCTATGGCTTTGGCTGTTGTTTGAGACGCACTGGCGTACAGTTAACGCCAGTTACATCACCCTGGCTTGTCTAAATATGTAAATTTGCTTTCCTTCATCTACTTAATGACCTGTCTCGCTTTCTCAGAGAAATAGTGTTTAAAAAAAAAACCAAAAGAATAGGCAATTTGTGGAGACTTTAATAAAATTTAAGATTTAACAGTATGTTCAGTATGTTCAGTAACTTATCTCATTTGGATCTACCTCAAAGTGAAGCGTGGTAAGCCTTGGGCTGGCCAAGAGGTGTAATTTTGTATGGTCGAGTTTGTAGATGACAAAGTAAGAGCCTTTTTTTTTTTTTTGCCCCCCCCCCCCCCCCATCTGAAGAAAGCCCAGAGTTCCTGAATTAGATTTTAGTGCCTATTCTCCAATCAATGCTTGCTTTGTATAATATAGGGGAAAAAATCTTCTGTTGCTATAATATAAAGAGTAGTCTTGATTTTGGTGTAAATAGATAATAGCAGCATAGTATTTAGTTCAGTGACTCAATTCCTTAGCAAATAAACCTCTAGTTTTAATTCTATGCCTGGTAGCTATGAGAGATTCTGGCTGCAAAAACATCCACTCGTACCTTACTCTCAACAGGTCATGACACTAAATCAGCCTTTCAAAAGTAATTAGGGATTTCATTTCTATATGCGTGTGATGACGTGGAACTGTTTGACTCCATTTGTCCCCGTCTGTTTATACCACAGTGGGCTGCTAAGCATTTTGTCATGTGTTTTGTAAACACAGATAATCTGTGTCTGTAGTACTTAGCATTCTCTCTATGAAATTACATCAAATGTTCAGTTGTGGAGAATTCCCTTGTTTCTTTTTTGTTGTTTGGGGAGACAGAAATTCATCAGGGTGTTTTCTGTATGAGAGAGTCTACCTTGGTGACATCCTGCCCTTTCTGCCTGCTGCTGTTTTTCCAGACTTAAAACAAACAATCAAAATGACAGAAAGAAAGCCTTATTTATTAGCCATAAACAGGATCCTGGGAAATATCAGGAAATGAAGGAAAGCTATTAAAATAACCCACAAATGCAAATTTAATTCAATGCATTCAGTTCAATTAATGCAATTCATGCATTCAACTGTGTAGCAAATACTGTGTTACTGAGTCTTAGTTCAGATGCCATCCAAGAACAGAAATACCCAAAGAAGTGGATAGGCACTGCATAATGACATACTTTTGGGACAACAATAATTAAACAACTTCAGTTATTCTTGTTTCATTATGCAAACAGTATTATCCAGCTTATTTTTTCAGATATATTGGGTAACTCAGACCCTCTTGATGTACAGTTGTTTCCTGTAGATTCAATAAAGAGTTTCACTTAAGCAATGTTTCTTTAAGACTTGGATTTTCTTCTTCCCCTTCCTTCCTGCTTTAGTTCTTGTATTGACTTTATTCTTGTGGTGTCTACGTGGCTGCAAGCTTGGAGTAAAATCTTGACCCTGTTCAAGTCAATGAGAGTTTTGTCATTGGCTGAAAAAAAGATAGGATTTAATGTATAATGATTATTAGAGCATCAGACTTGATTACTGTTGAGAAAAACACTTCTTATCCCTGCTGGTTCCAATGTCAGTGACCTTCCTTCCTGTCCTCAAAATCCCATCATCCACAAAAATAAGTACATAAATACATTAGTTGAGGGAAGTTGGGAAATAAACGCATCCTCTAGTGGATCTCGAAGTGTTTGTCTTTCCTTATCAGCCCCATAATGATAGTGCAGCGATGGCAGCTTAATGATAGCAGCCCCAATGACGCCATTCAGTGCCAAAGAGGTGAAGATTGCACATTTTATTTTGGAAAATAATTATGCAGCTAATTACAGCACTTGACTTTCGTCCTTCCCTTCCCTTCCCTTCCCTGTGTTCTTGGGGAAGCTGGTTTGCTCAGCTTGCAAAAGACTGCGTCAGTTATTCTAAAGGTCAAAAGACTCTTGTATTATGATTTGTAATTGCTAGTAATAGTGAATAAAATAAATACAGCATCATTTTGGATCATTTAACTCATTGCTTAACTTCTGTGTTACTAATTCTATTCTGTTGTGTGACTGTAAGTACATACTTATCCAAGTGGTTGAAAGAGGAGAAATAAACCAGAAGTCGAGATCTGAACTCTTCTGAAATTCCTCTGAGAAATTTGGAATCTGAATTCCAAATGTAGTGATCAGACATAATGATGCAGAACAATCTGTCTTAGGAACATTTTTTAAAAAGTATGCAACTATCTACTAAAGACACAAGTGAATTTCAGGGCAAAGCAACTGCAATGCCATTTCAAAAGCTGAAAAGTCTTAGTAGATTTTAACTCTCTGGCTTTGAGATCTCAGCTGGCTTGCTAAGAATTCAGAGTATGCTTGTATTTAAATAAGCAAGCCATAATACATGTTTTGTAGAGATTTTTTTCTGCCCCTTCTCTCAAAACCCTGTATGGCATCTATGGAGATGGATGCTTCCCTCCCCCTTTACTTACACTATTGTGCTTGGAGAACTCTGGAGGCCAAATACAATTTCCATCCTTTATCCTCTGGTCAGCTATTCAATCCCAGGTTGTATAATTGCTCTGGCTTCAGAATACAGGGTGTCCCTCACGCTTAGGTCAGCTGTAGGTCTTGGTTCAGTGTGATTCATTTTAATTTGCATAATCTTCTCAGCCCTCTATATTTCATTTAGACACCAAAGATTTAGTTTAGTTACAGTCTTGTGTCATTTATCATTTACTTGTCATCTTTCAGAGTTTGATTTAATCCCTTTGGTTTACTTTAAAAGACTGATTTCTTATCCGCACTGTGCCTTATTCCATTGTGATTTTCAAGCCTTTGTATTTTCTATCTGGATCTTCCTTATTGTGATATTTATTTTATACCTAGAGATAAACCACCTTCATCTATGATCTTAAAGAAAGTCATAAATTTAACAAGCAGTGTCTAGGCCAGAAACCTATACAGGGACATTTGTGTACTGATGATGTTTTTGCCAGTGCTTTTTCTGATAATTGCCATGCTAATATTTCATTGTAGGTAGTCAGCATGTTTGGAACTTGTTTGGAATCCAGGATTTAGGTCTGACCCTAAGCAAGGTTTTGGTTGTACTTTTTTGGCTTTTAAAAAAAAAAATATTCCAGGGCAAGAAAAGCAATATTACAGAAACAATAATCCCGATTCATTTCTCCCTCTCTAATGGATTTTTCTGTGCAATTTCTGATCTAAAATAAAAATCTAACTGCTGTACTGTACCTTGTATCTACAACTTTAAGAACATGACTGATTAGATGAGATCATAAATAAAGGTCTGTCTTTGTCAGCAGTCCCACTTCTGAGAGTGTGTAATACTTGATGCTAAGGAAAAATAATATGAGACTAGGGCAAATACAGAATAGCGAGTGATCTTTTTCCTGAAACTTCTCCCCAGCTTCTTTGAAATAGCAGTTCAGTAACTTCAGGAGGTGAAGGTGGCATCTAGACAATTGTGTTTTTATTATCTTGCAGTTGATGCTGAGAGTGAATCTGTCCTTTAGGAATTTGTCCAATCTCTTTTTAAATCCCACACTGTCTTCTATTTATTTTAAAATTGCTGTTTGGTAATTTCTCTGCATGGCTCAAATATTTGCAAGGCTACATTAAAAATCATGGAAATTATCTGCTTTATGGTCTATGGAGGTTTGTGACTCAAATCCTTTTTTTTTGCAGTTATGAGGACTGAAAGTGTCCTCTTTTCTACCTCCTATTCAAAGAACTCTGGAGCTTGGGCTTTAATAATATATTAAGTCACATGGCAGTGGAATCACAAGAGATTCAGTAACACTAAAGAAGAAGAAGGGGGAAAAAAAAGCACCTTTATAGCACTCCTATATATTTTTATTGTAAATCATAGTGCCAAAAATGCCTACCATATTCTTAAAACAACTAGTAGATTGGCTCTCCTTGTGATAGCTCAATCTCATGCTCTCTTGTATGTATCCATGGTAAATATTTGTATTGTAAAACAGTATTTTGTTGGAGGAAGAGAAGCCTGGCTGGCTTGGCATGGGGAATTGAGGGTAGCTTATTTAAGTCTTAAAAAATGTAAAAGGCTTCTGCAGTAAGGGAGGGAATAGTCCATTTTCTACGCCTATAAGAAATCAGACCAGAAGTATTGGGTCTGAACTAACTGAAGGGAGGCTTGATGCAGAGGTCAGAAGCAGCTCTGTGTCTGTAAGACTAGGTAGATACCAGAGTGGCTGGAGCATACTGTAATTGTACGCACACGTGATGTGCATACACTTTTTTCATATGATTTTAAGTAGAAAACAGTCCACAGGAGGAAAGGAAGGTGATGTCTCTTTCAGATCAGTAGTCAAGCAGGCAAGTTTATAATATTTTGGGGCTAATAATTCAGCAGTTCGTAGTGTATGTAAGGCCTGGATGCTTTCAATTTTGAACTGACAAAGCAACTTGTTTTTGCAGGATGTCTTAGGCTGGTGAGCATTTAGAGGTGTGAACGTTTCAACAGCAGACTTGTGCTTTGTCTTTGTTGGTGTATACAAGTGCCCTGTAAGAAGCTGACAGTGTAGTTACAATTTCTTCGGGATAATTGGTATAGCATGCTTAGGCTGTCAGATAGTAGCCTGCTTTATCTTTGACAGTGTTTTTCAGTTTCTGCTGTCAACAAATCAGTTGCATTCCTCGATATGGATGGATTGAGCAATTTTGTAGGCATAGAGTGCTGCTGTCTCTAGTGCCTATTGATACTGTGTTTTTTCAGGTTCCCTCATCATCTTGGGTTGGGATACAGGTGGAAAACTATTGGTAACAGTTCATCCATTTCATAGTGCTCATATGTATCTAGATAATTGTGCTGATGTGGGCATCACCAAATGTAACTAGCTGGGGGAAAGTCTTGTTCAGTCAGTGAGGCGATGATATTGTGTTCTTGACGTCTCTGTGTGAGTTACACACGTATTAGAATCACTACGTTGGCAAGGTACTACGTGTAGGAACAAAGATGGTGATGCGTAATACACCCACAAGCAAGACTCCTGTACGAAGAAGTGGGATGCTGTTAGTGTTGCTGTGTTTACTCTGGGGGCCTCTGTTACTGCAAGTGATGACAGCTCTTCACAGTCCTGACCAGAGCAACTAGCTAAATCCTCATGAAAATGTGATGAAACTGAAATCCTCCCCTTTGTGGAGGAAGAGTACAAAGCCTATTTGCTTCGAAATACTATTTGTTTTATCAAAATCTAGTTCCTTTATTACCAGAGTAGTGCGTAGCTGTTGTACTGGTCCTTTGCTGAGGATGAATTTCAGAATGAGTAACTGCAAAGCAAATGTATGTGTCGGAACACTCTGAAATTCAAACCTTTTTCATTATTATTTCCAACAGCCACATTGGGAATTTTTTTGAAGTCTGTTCTTTAGTTTATCTAATTCCAGTAGGAGGAAGATGAATATTGGGAAGCATTGAAAAGATAAGTCCATTCTTCCCAGTGAACTTACGTTAAAGCATCTTGCTTAAGAGAATAAATGAGGTGTCATAACCTGAGCCCATACAGAATGTGGCCAGAATGTTAATGATCCAGCATTGTTTTTCAATTGTGTTGAACACAAAGTACTTACTAGCTCTCAGCTTCCACTGGGTTTACAATAAAAAAGAAATCTAACACTCAAGTCTCACTCCCAGTGCTAACCTTCTTAACTGGCCTACTGCTCTACCTACCACTGAGTCATAGATATAGATAAAGTGGATAAACTTATCCATTTTGTGTTTGTCACTAAGAGGTGTCTAAGCTCACTACTGCCCAGGAAGCAGTATGTTTCTCTGACCTGTGCCTGTAGAAGGCAGCCTTGGAAATCATTTTTAACACACAACTGCCTTTCACCAGTTGGTGACAAAAGGCAAAACTGTTCTGTGTGCTTCTGTACATCATTTAGAAACATTTCTGTGTTACAATTAAAGAAATTAAAAGAGTTTAAATGACAGTTGTTGTAGGTCATTCCTGAAACTCCTGCAAATAAAATAAACTAAGTTTTCAGTATTGCTCAAATGCACCATATTTAATGGGTTAAAACTGCTGTTAACAGCTTCATCCAAGCTCTTCCGCATGACAAATTTTGTCCGGCTCAGACTTTATTTTTTTAATTTAATTTACAATCATCTGGTGAAAGTCTGCACTAGCATTCTATCTAGACTCTATTTAATATGCACCAGAATTATTGTATTTGATATATATCAATTTTAAATCTGTTTCAACACAACCTTGAATGCCTTTCTGGCAGTATATCACTTCATCAGTCTAGTTTAACTAGAGCTGCTTTTTCATTTTTTATTGCCCCCATAAAATCTAGGAATGGAACACTTCGATTTTTCTAGCAGTAATTTTTATTACTTTTAGCCTTTTTTTTAAGTACTTGTCAGTGACATACAGCACTTTGTACAGAGTATATTTTTCAGCTATGCATTATATTTTTATTTCAATTTATTTTAGACAGAATGTATAGCATACATCTAAATAATACCTATGGTAGTTCAAATGAGTGTATTATGAATGTAATTAGAATGGATATAAACTTGGTTCATGCACCAGGATTGGTGTATTTCAGATGCCTGCCTCTAGTCATAGTTACTTTCAAGTAAGCCTTGAAAGGATAACTCATGTTGTAGTTTTAATGTTGCACATAAAATCATATTGCAACACAGGAGGGGAAAATGAATTTATTGCAGTTTTTATGTTTTTATTTTAATTTTTAGGTTTTTCTAGATTTTTCCCTGGAGTGTGTTATTGCATTACTTTTTATTTTTTCCCCTAAGAACATAGAAATTGCCGTATTAGATCAGACTAGTGATCTGTCTAGCCAGATAGTCTGTCTTAACAGGAATGTGTGCCAAGTGCATTAAAGAGAAATGTAAAGGCCTACAACAGGCCTCTGTAGAAAGAATCGTTATAGAAAAATCTCCCCGATGGAAAAGCCGGTTCTAATCACCATTAATTCAGCATTACTCTGAGCTCCAAAATATTCAAGTTCATATCCTTTTATCTAAAAAATATGGGTTTGTTTGTTGTTCCCTTCTGCGCCATGTCTGATCATAGTAGCTGCAAGGAATAGGACATGCATAATCTGTCTTTTGTTCTGTCACTGTTATAGACATCTTGTGGGCAAATTATTTCATCCTTCTGAGCCTTGGTTGTTTTTTTTATAAAATTAGGTAAATGGTTATCTTTCTGTAAAAATGTTTTGAGACCTCTACATGAAAAATGCCATGGAAGTTCTAGTAATGCTATTAGATTTAAGATACAGTTACATTCTTAGCACAATTCAGATACCGTATGCATTTGTATATTCGTATGTTTCTGTGAAGTTCTTTGTCTCAGTCTGATGATGTCGTGATATGTTCCACAGCCAACTGGTGTACACTCTGAGGAAAATTTTTTCATTGGTGGAGGTTCTTATTTCCTGAAAGCTTAAGAGGAAGGAGTACAAAGGAAAGAAGAAAAAGATTTTGCTCTTCAGTGGGTTCAAATTATATATGTAGCAGTTAGTGTTCATTTTAGAACATGCTTTTGTGCTGTTTCCATTAATAATGCTGAGCAAGAACCTATGTAACATGAGTTTAATGCTTCTGTAAGAAAAGCAAACTGTGACCAGGTATGTCTAAAAAGCGTTCCTCGACTGTATAGTAAGTGTCCCCTCATTATTCTCATTCTGCTTAATGAATGTGAATAATACCTATAATAATAGAATCTGAGGGGAGAACAGGAACGCTTTTCTAATTAGGGCTTTTGAATGACATTGGAAAAGGGTTCTGGGTTAAATCATCTTTCCTTGCTCTGGGTTGAATTAGCATAGATTTAATACCAGTCATAATTTTATGCAATTGTGAGATCAGTAGTTTAACGCATCTGGCAGTGAGACAGGGATTTTCTTTCACTGACAACACTGAATAAACCCCTGTAATCCTTTTCCTTTAGCTCTCACACCCATCCAGACTTCAGCTTAATGAAAGGCCAAAGAAATCAGGAGTCTGCTGAGCGTCTATGACTCAAGCACAGGCAGAATGAGCAGAATGAGATGCTATCTTAGCATATTTTGTGGTTCAGAATCATTAAAAAGCCTAATGGGTGGATTGGAGGTCTAAGTTTACATTTCCGCCTCCTGTGTATTGCAGAAGGCTCCCATCATAGTAAAGTGTATCTATTGACTTAGTCATCTAACAGCCTGCTACAGCAAAATTGAAAGTAAAACAAGATAATCTGGACCACTTGTGATTTTGGCATTTTACTTTAAATATTTTTGCACCACTACATTGTAGCTGGACCACAACCTATGAACTCGAACACAGATGCCATTTAATTTTAAGGAGAACAGGATAGGATGTGTTAAAACAGTCTGTGAAGGGAAGCTGTTTGCAGTGTATGTCCACAGGTTTTAGTGATTGTACAAAACCTAAGAACTGTGCAGTATAATTTTTGAGTACAGTTTTAATGGCACAATATTTGTTAGCTCTTTATATGCCTATAAAGCTAGGTGTACCTCTGTTGAGTGTCATAGAATCTGTATGTATCATATCTATATCAGTTTGTGTGAAAGTCCAGATAAGGTATTACTGCTGGTTCAGCTCATGATCCAATTTAATAACAATAGAGGAGAACCCACTATCTCTGATCAAGTCTAAATTTGGCTCTGACCCTAACAAGTGTTGCACTAGATTCTAAATAAAGGGATGACACAAAAGGAGTCGCAATCTTGTGGAGTTCAGAACTCTGCATGTGTGCCACAGACTTTGTTTTAAACCAGAGTATGCTCAGTTCTGCCATTGTTCCCAGCCCAAACGAATTCAGCATTGTCTTCACTGTGCAAAGGCGAGCATGGACATATGGTGACCTTTCCACTTAGTTTTTCTTGAAATTACGAGAAACTGGCAGGTAGAACCAGATTTTTGCTTGTGTTTAGGAAGGTGACTGTTCCTTCAAGAGCCTCGTGTTTTGACTATTGTAAAAAGACAACTGTGTGTTCCCATAAGACCAAGTAGTAACATATACTTGACTTTGATTTTAGACCCTTTTGAGCAAGATTTTCTCTGGAGGTCCAGTCTCAGTTGAGTTATTAATCTAATGAAAAATTGCCCGTAAGTGCCATTTTTACATGATTGTCCAATATTTTCCTGGGATTATTGTCATTGCTAATTGTATCAGTTTCTTTTCTGATCTTAAATTCTTGTCCTCAGAAGAGTCTTATGAGACCAAGTTTCACAGCTTGCTTCTGTTTTACGAAAAGGTATTACTTTTTATCTGAAAAGTTGAATAGAGTTTTCATCTCATCTGTGTCGTCTTAGAGCCTAAACAGCTATCTTTTTCCTCCAAATTTAGAACCTGAATAACACCAAAATGCTGCATGTATTAGAAGCGTTAGGGCAGCCTTATACCTGAAGAGTGGTATGTAGGCTTGTTTAGTCTCAGTAAAAACTGTGCATACGTTTCTACAGAAAATTTTAGACCTTTAACATCTGTGATTTTATGTTGGGACTCTCAATATTGTACTTATTTTGACCATATAGACAAGTTTAATGCTACTGTCTTGATCTCTTAACAGTTAGTCAATTAATGTGATTTCACTGTATTCCTCATAAGTTATAACCTAATGATAATGCTGAACAAAACCAGAAAAAGATGTGTCAGAAATGAGTCAGGTTTACTGAATTTAATTCTAGAACTGTTTTTTGTTAAGAAATGGTGAATTTGAATCAGAGTGATTGGGTGGGGGGAGTTTTGGGTAGGGATAGCTATGAAGGTTTGTATGCAAATGGGGTTGAATAGTTTACTTTCTGTTTGTTCTGTAGAAAATGTGCTATGGTGCATGTCGAGCATAAACAGCTGCTGCTGAAAGTTCACATAGCCAAAGTATAATGTGCAGCAGGTGTTAAGACTTGTAAAGCATAGTAAGCACGTAACTAAGTCCATGAGATCAGAGTACCAAAATCCCAATCTTTAGATAGTGAAGGCTCTGCTTCTTGATGATATGCTGTGAAGTAATAGTTAAACCTCAGTAGATTGATTCTAGTACTTCTAATCTCAGTAAAAAGCAGGTAGAGCAAGGAGAGCTCTCCAAAACTCAGAGGAAAGTTGTGAATGTATTCCTTTGTGAAGAGGGGTAGATAGAGACTTCAGATATGCACAATAAAGCTTGATCCCCCCAAGTTTAAATAAAATACTGTATTTTAATAAAGCATTCAAGAATAAAGGCCATTTGGGAGGTGCATTGAAGCTGCTGTTAGCTCCCAGCTCAGAAGCAGCACAGAGTACATGCTTTGATTAATACATCAGACTCCAGATGCTTCTCATTGCTTGTTTAGCCTTATTCTTAAGTATCAAAAGAGCCTGTTCACACAAGGGTTTGTTTATTTACAAGGATTATACTTGTTAACTGACAGTTTAAAAGGAATTAAATAGGCCTCCAACATTGATAGTCTAGCATTAAAGAGGGTATTAAATGCTGACCTTAGATTCAGTTAAAGGCCTTATTTTCCTTTCCCTCCTGTCCACTAGTCTGGAGAAGGGATGGAAGTTTAAATATGCCAGAGTTGATAACCATTATTCAATTAGATGATTGAAATAAAATTTCCACTGAATATGAATACAGATGTTTTAAGGGATGATTGTAGACCACTGCGATGCCAGGGAGATTTGCCACTGATGCTCATAGCATAGCAGCAGGATGAAAGCTCTTGTACACAAGAGTGTACAAGGTGTACATTCATGTACAAAGTGTACATGAATGTTGTAGCCTTTATATTCAGTGGCCAAAAACGTTGACAGAAGCTCTTCCATTTACCTAAAAAGCAGTGGAATGAGGGACAGCTTTAGGGGATGGTCTTTAAAATAGTCCTGGTAGAAAAACTTTCATGTGAAAAGAAGAAAAAGAGTCTCATGGGGGATGTGACTGAGGTCATAGCGTAACATAAAATACCACACTGAGCAGGGCAAACTTCTTGAAGAACATTGTACCCAGGGGTTGCTAAGGGGAATAAAGACAGCTACTGTTAGCTGAGCATCTGTGAGAATTTGGCCTTGACAAGAGCAGCACAGGTCATAGAAAAGCAACTAAAATGGAAAACTACTTGTTTAATATAAGAAAACAGTTTAAAATGTGGTGGCTACTCTTATTATGGTCAGTATTTTGGGTTTCTTTTTTGATGGAACGGTTTTACAGGGCAAAAAATTTTTATACTGGAGTACCTCAGAATATGTTAGTGTTATTTTTTCAATGCAAAAATTATAGAAATTCAAAACTTTATATTGCAAATGTAAGATGATATACTATACCATATTTTAATATAATAGGTTTTATCAGTATAAGGAAACTGAAGCGTTTCCACAGGATTTTTGATGTGAGTTGAAATACTTCAAATTTTGTCTAGCATTTTTTTCAAGTTTCAACATTTTGTCCTGATTAGGATGAAAATACATTTTGACATGACTGTAAATGAAAATCATATTTGACCATTACTTCCAACTATCTTCAGGTAGTACCTTCTTACTGCAGTACAACTCTGTGAAAAGGTCACATTGGAAATGTCTTCTATGATGAAACAATATGTGAAGGAGAACCCCTCAGGGGACCAGGTGACATTAATGGGAACTGTAAAATGCTACATTAATATGCTGGAGTTTGGGGGGGGAGGTGTTTCTTGTTTGTTTTTTTAGGTATAAAGGACCCCTTAAAGCAAGTTATTGAATAAGTAGGTTTTTAGCCTACAAAAAAAAAAGGGGGGGAGGGGGCGGGGAGGAGAGGAAAAGTTGGCTGAAGATTAATAGGAAATTTTCACAACTTTAATTAAAAACAAGCAAGACACATTTGTGAATCAGTGAGTACATTTGGAAATCTCAACTTTTGGTCTGAGTTCCTCTTGGCTACAAAGTATTATCACAGTTCCTCAACATTTTCTGTTCAGACAGGCCCTGTTTGCACATGTTGCATAACTGAGGAATATCTTTATGAAATTCCATGGTGTATTTTCAGATCTTAGTTTTATTTCCATGTCGTGAAAGGCTTCCTCCCTGCCACCCAGTCTAAAACCTGGATTTTTCAAGACAAAGCATTTACCATAGCAACAGATTTTATTTTTTTTTAATAAAAAAGTAATGGGGTTCTGGTAGTAGAAGCTAATACAAAGAAGTCTAGAAGTATTTGTATAAGGTGCATTTTTGTTGTCATTGTCTCCTACTTACATAACTGCTTAGGACACCTCAATTCTATTCTGGTTCAACTGTTGTCCTGCTGTGTGACAGCACTCAAAACAACAGTCCTGTAGATAAAATTACAATAATGTTGTTTACTTTTTTCATCAGGCAGTACGATCTCTAGATGAAAAGCTCAGTGCTCCGTCATGTTACGATAATCATGACACTGAGCAAGGGCAAAGGGACATGTACTTGTGGAGGTGGGTGGATTCTGGTTAGAACCTGGTGCAGATACATAAACACAAAGTTGTCTAGTGCATTGGATCATGTGGAACTTTGATAGAGATGAGAAATTGTGCCAGATGTGAACCAAATAACAAGTTTGTTATGAAGACTTTTTTTTTTTTCTTTTTAAATTGCTCCACTGGTTTCCACTGCAGCATTGCTACAAACTGCCAACTGGTATTAGTGAGCTTTGGAATAGTTCTGAGTTGGGCTATGATATTGAATCCTGCATTTTAAGAGTAATTAAGATGTTAAAAAAATGATAATGGGCTCTCTTCCCACTGATAGACCTTGAACTTTGTCTCCTGCCTGTCAGTCTTGGGCATATTGTCTATCAAATAGTTGTAAGGCACTAATTAGACATCCAAGGCCATTTTATCTGGGAAGGACTTTTCCTGGCATATATGGAAAGAAAAGCCTCTAATATTCTTAACCCTTCAAAAATGACGCATTCCTGAAGGAAGGGAGAAAAAAACCTACCTGCGTGTCTGTGTGTATATGTATATACATCCTTTTCTAGAGACCTTTAAGTGGAAGGATTCTATGAAGTAACATGCAATTCATATAGTACAACACTATCTAATTATTTTTAAGTTGACAAGACTGACCTTTCTCACATAAAATATGTCACTTTCTGAAGACCTAAAATAAGCCACAAATGAAAACTGCACTCTAGCTTATTCTTGAGCAGAAAAAAATCATCTTTTTAATCCTTCCATCGTATTTCCTTGCATCTGGTAAAGCACAGTGAGGGAAAATTACCATCATTTCAGGGGACTGTAATTTGTATAGTTATCATGCAACTATAAAGCTGTTAAATTCCTTTCTTCCCCTGCTCCAATATAATACTTCAGGATCATTTTGTTTGCTTTTCTCACCCAGACTAGAAAGCAGTCCTGCACAGAGGGAGATGTGCAAGTCCAACAGAAGAAATGTATTCCAACTGTCAGGGTGTCAGCACAAGGCTGGGCAACTGGGGCATAATTTTTAACACTGTCACATAATTCCAGGATGATCCTGGGCAAGCCTTTCTCTACAGATTTGTTGATGAATAAATATTGCAGTATACTACAATTTAATATCTGGGAATTAATATATGAGATACAAAATCCCTAATGTTCTCTGGCTGAGCAAAGCAGAACAGAGCAAATAATGGCTAAATATTTGTTTGCTAGATAAAGAAAAGTTTTTGATTTCTTAAAGGACAGAAAAAAGGGAATGCTAGCTGAAAAAATGTAGTTTAATTGTAGTTTGACAGCATGAATCAAACCGATCTGTTTTTTCTATTTTTAAAGGGTTTTTTTTAAATCATTGTATTTCAGTTTTCCCTTGAACAGGTGCTTCCAAATAAAAAGTAATTTTTTTCATTTTGAAATTTGATAATGAAACATTTTAGCAATTTAGAACGCTTATTTTTATTTTTTTGGCTGATGACCCTTGCCCAAATTTCTCATTTGATGAGAGATTTCAATCTTTGTGAAACAGAGTTTTTGGCTTATTTTCTAAAAAAACTGTCCCTCTAATAGATAATTCTCAAATCTGGTAGCAGAGCTAATAGTGTTTCATTAATTAAATGCTAGTCCTTTCTTCTGTCAAAAACCTGAATCCTGAAAGGTCAGCCCCCAAATAGGCTTCTTTTGTCCTTTACCCAGATATGTGGATGGCACATTGCTCAAAGGACCATCCATGTAACTTTTCAGTGGAGGAAATTCTAATGGAGTATGACCTGGCTGGCAAGAAAGATTAAATTGATATCACTCAAGTTCCACGTGAGTTTGAAAAGACACTGTTAAACTCTACTACACTGAGTATTTTGGAATTTCTTAAAACTGGTTGACATTCAGCATTCACTGACCAATAAAGAATGTAGTTCAGGTGACTAAACAGTGAGATTGTCACCCAAATGATCGGGTTTTAGGTTTCATTAAATAGGTGAAAAATATGTTTTCAGTATTTTCTGATGAAAACAAAGATAAAGCTAGGCGAAAAAAAATAAGCATGTGGGAACAACTAATACAGGATGCACTGAAATGCCTTTGCTGCTCTCTTTAATTTTCCTTAGAAACTGTTGGACCACTTTATATTTCTGGTAGCAAAAAAAACTGAAAAGTTTTTACTGTTCTTTTTCTTTTTTTTTTTTTCCTTGATATATTTCATCTTATTTCTCAATTTTTTTCCGTATTCTGCTATATTCTTACTCAATCTGTCAACATGAATTTTTACTCCAGATTTTTTCATGAACCTGTTTTAGCTCTGTATTGTGGAAGAATCTGAGGTTTTTTTAGGGATGTTTCTACCTTTCAGAGCAAGAGAGGGAACCTAGGAAATTGCAGTAATAGTCTTGTAAAACTCAAGAGGATGATGGAATCCAAATTATATTTTCTTAATTTTTTAAACAGTGATTTATAAGTAATTACATGACACCTTAGTGCTGATTCATAAATACTGAACTTCTGAAAATGTGGTTCATAATTTTTATTTTTCTCCTGAATTTTCCCCAGTGAGGCCTTCTAGAGGCTGTTACTTGAAATCTTTATATACTTATATAAATTTCAGAGCAAAATCTTACATTACTTTAACCCCAAAATATTAGCTGAGGTGCTTCATCTGGCTTCATAAACAACAGCCGTTTCCAAACCACTGACTTCAACTGTTCTAGTCACAGCTGGAAATCAAAATACGGAATACAGCAAAGGTAGCTGCTCTTAAGAGACCATTACGGTATGACGAGTATTCAAGATCTTGAGAAAACTAATTCTGACTAGCTTGTTAGTGCACCTTCTTTTAGCTGGATCCATGAAGGATGTGAATCTGTTTTGGTTCCTAGTTTTTATATTTAGAACCTCAGGTCAAGCTGCAGGTGTGTGTAATGTAATCTAGAGCGAGACCTTAAATTTGAGTTCCTTCTTATAACCAAACAGGCCAGTCTTATGCAAGCCTATGGCTGTGAACTCCTGTTGTTCTAGAGCATTTGATTCTGATTTGTCAGAATGTTAATCCACCAGTGGAAGGGGAAAGGGGAGAAGGCTAGTACATATGTTTTAAATTCTCCTCTTGTTTTATCCTATACTAAAATATTTATCTTCAATGCTATGTCTGAAGAATATATACTAGCATGAACAATCACTGTGTTTTCACTAATTCTAATGGTAATAGACTCTCAAAGTATACACGTTAATGAGATTTTTACTGTGCCTAGATGAATGGTCTAGCTGCTTTTTGAATGAAGAAGACACCCTCCTGCAGGGGGAAAACAAAAATCTCCTTGGCCTGGCACTGCACTGTTGTTTGCTGCAAAGTTCTTTGACAATTAGTCATCTTTAATCTGTGTTTTGAAAGTAATAAGTTATTCTATTGAGTACATGTTAGTGCTGAAACTATTATAAATAAATTTCAACAAAATTTCTTCCTTACTTAGCTCCTGCATAAGGTGATGTGCTAATTTCAGTAAATCCTATCTTAGATTGTGAAACTTTTCTTGGAGAGCTGTATATGAATGCAGATGTTTTTCTGTTTAAATTATTACACTACCATCATATCACTTAACTTGGGTTATCCCTCCTGTTTTCCTAATGCATTATTGCCAAAATTATGTCAACATGCGTTCTTGAACTACTTTGCTGTTTGTTTTCACATGGGGAAGTTTTTATTGCAGAGGGACATGCTTTACTACTTTGGGGTTATTGCTAGTTTAGTAACTGTTTTTAAAAGCTAATTTTTACAGATACATTTCTCTAAGTCGTTCCATTCTGAGTGTAATTGGTAGTGAGGTCCCTATTCGGAGCTTTTAAAATACTCAAATAGCAGTCTCAAGCTATCGGGAGTATCAAAGGATATTTCCCTGGCATTAGAATTCCCACTTACTTAAATTGAGACTATTGAGCTGATCTAGCAAAAGGGTTCTTGGCTTTAGTAGTGAAAGAAAACTGCAAACACATAAGATGGGCTGAAGAGAGAAAGTTAATGGAAATACAACAACACTTTTAGGATTAGAAACAGAGCTGTTTCTATTATGCAGTCTTGTTGATTAGGACATGCAGTTTCTGCCACATTGAGAGCTTGGCTTCTGCATGGGTTTCCATCTGATACCACAATATGGAACATATATACAAATAACTCTTATCTGGCAACTAGAAACTCTGACCTTTAAATAATGAATTAGGAAGTGTGGAGACATCTGAAATAAGTGAAGCTAAGTCTCTCAACTGAGAAGCAGAACTGTATATAGGGACTGATATGAAGCCCATTAGAATAGAGTTTTCCTGTTGACTTAAGCAGTCTTTCAGTTAGGTCCATGGTTAATTAAGCTGGCTTTCCAATAGCTAGACATCTCCAGGCACCTTACAAGTTATTCTAAACCGTGAGTTGTCATGGATTGGGATAGTTTGAATAATGTAAGTCTGTTGGCTCTGTAACGGTACAGTTGCAAGAAGTTATCTGACTGGCTTACCTGCTAGGACAGGTAAGAGTGTCATGTTTGTATAGAATACTTCTGGAAAAATGGTGAAAAGGAATTTTTTTTTTTCCCTCCCTTCTTCCTCATACAGTAACACCTAGAGCATTTGTATTTTGTTAACTGCATTTAAAATAGATATTTCATATTGTGCACATGAATGATGATAGTCTTCTTCTCTAATGGATGTTCTTTCTGGAGCCTTCAGATTTAAGTTCCGTGTAAGATTGTTCACTGTATATGATGAACAATTTAGGGTTTTGGCTATTCTTGAGGGAGTGAACTTCATCTGACAGTAGTAGTGACTCTCCTATCTCTGCAGTCAAGAGCTGTAGGTCAACATCTTTCATTTACAGAGCAAATTTTAATCTGTGAAAATACCAGTCATGGGAATAAACCAAGAGAAATCTTCAGGATTGCATAGTACCAAAACTAGCTATTTTAATTTCTGGTCTAAACTGTCAAGGACTTTAATGTCTATTGAAGAGAGGTGAACCACCTTTATGTTTAGGATGGTCTCTGAGAAATGTGCAAATTTTTGTAGGACAGAATTCCAACTCCAAAAGCTACCTTTCATTGACAGTAAAGAAAGGGAAAGAAAATGTAATCTCCCAAGTATCATAACTTCTTTTTTTTGACATCAGGTAGCTCTGTGTAATACTCCCTGGCATGGATAAAACATTTTAATCTCATTTAATTTCAAATAATAAATTACTTGCATTTACCCTAAAATGAGTTGCATCATTAGCTTGCAGGATTTGTAGTAAACTTGTCTTTTCTCACTTTCACCTTATGCCTCCCACCCTCATTTGTCTTTTTTGTCAATTTGTTGCAACTCTTCTGATGCATGGACAGTTAGGCTCTTTTATTTGGGAACTAAATTTTGTGTATGCATCTTAATAGTTTCATAAGCAAACAGAGTTGATCATCGCTTGTATGTTTTTAGGTGACCATGATGATACAGATAGTGGTATAACATTTATGGTTTTAGACATGTGGTGCACTGTCCCCTAAGTTTGTATGTTAGATTGTTCTGGAAATTGTTATGCCTTATCTATAATAATGAAAGATACATTAAACTTGATCTTAATTGTAATTATTTTTCTAAAGTACCATGGAACCATTCCTGATGAGCCATACTAGCTCTGGCTCTAAATGTTCAGAATGAACTTCTCCATTACTTTGTCATTCTTGTCCCGTATTTGAACTAAGCAGAGTTCTTATTTTCTAGTCTTGATATGATATAAAGGGTTTATCATTTCTACAGTGTTGCTTCTGTATGAAAATCTCATTATGTATTTCAAAAAGAATGCAAGCAGTATGATTTTCAGGAAGTGTAATTACATTTGGAGCTGAAAGGTAGCTGTCTTGCAACATTTGACCTTCCTAATAGGCTGGGCAGAACATGTAATGGATACTTACGCTTTAATGGTCTTGGAGGACTGAGTAAAGGTGATCTTTAAAAAGGGATACTATTTAGTGCTTGTACCAAGGATATATTTAGCATAGCCAAATTTATAATGGGGAACCAGTGCCTCCCATCACCCCACTCCCACCCCCCCATATAAAGATTTGTAATAAAAAAGTAGTACTGAAGTATATAGTGTGACAGATGCTGGGTTTTACCAGAGTGGATTTATAGGAAAATCCAGGCCCATGAGAATGACCACCTGAGGTTTGAACTAAAAACCCCGATGAAATCAAAGCACATCTGACTACTTAAAATAAAGATTTTGGGGGGGATCAGACCTCACCATATCAAATCTTTGTCACTTTGTCCTTGCCTATAGAATCTTATAGTTTGAACAAAGCCATGCTTATTGTTTATGTTCATTATTTCAGTAATATTTTCAGAGCTGGTATCTGTATTTAAGTTGTCAATGTTAAGCACATAGTTATGGTTATATTCATTGCAAGAGAAATACATCACAAGTTATAATGCATTTTAGGAAAAAAAAAACCTAATATTTTTGGATCTTTTATATCTAGAATTCTGGATTCACACTTTTATTCAGTCTAGCAAGCTTTTCTTTCCAGAATTTTTATTGTGTTAGGCATTTCATTCTTTAGAGAACATATGAATGTACATGTGTGTGCAAATACTAATACCGCAATTATCAAAGCTTAAACAGATTCATTAGGTGAATGAATTCACCCTTGATTACTGAACTCAGCAAATAAATATCTCAGGTGAGGGACATCTCAGCTGTCTTTAAAGGTAGGAATTTGACTGTGGAAAGAGTGTGATGCAGTGACATGATGGCAATACCCTAATCTTTTCTGATGTATAACAGTCTTTTGTGTCATAACTCATGTGATTTCCAGCTAGTTGCTGAATGTCTCTAAGTGATATTTTTAATGGCTAATGTTTGTCACTGTGAGACTAATCTTTTAAGGCTTCTTTAATAAGCAGTGGGGAATGCTATTACTGCATTGAGCACTTAGATTGTAAAGGGAAACTAAGGAGATGATCTTAACAGGGCTAACGTTAGCCTTTGTGATATCCACTTGTATTTGTGCGCTTTTTTGCAGAAAGGTGATTATAGGACTATTCTGCTTCATATGGATCTAGTGAGGGTTGTCGCATCTCTGCAGTATGAAACTGAAGGCCAAGAGTATCACAAATGTTATATGTAAAAGCTCTACGCTAAGTAGTACTCTGAATACTCCGACCATATAAATAACTGTAAGCTAAATGGGTTGGTGTTCATTTTTGTTACATTTACTGCTGAAGCAATGAACAATATCCAATATTATTTATATAAAACCTCTCTGGAATGTTAACAGCCAGCAACAATCAGAGGCTTGAGCTTTACTAATATCAGCAAACCTTCCACATATGGGAAGTACAAGCAGTTGGAGATGTATTGTGCGCCACATGACAGAGAGACTACTTAACATGTATTTTATTTTTAAAATGTCACTAGCTGAAATTAATCAGACCTGTAATGCATGTTTGAATTCATTTGTATTGCTGTTGGAAGCAATATCTCAAGAGCCTTAGACAGATGTGTGAATGCTGTAAGCAGGCAGTGTTCTTAATGGATTAGAAAATTCTTCAAAACACCACTCCCACCTCTCCCAATTCCAGGCAGACCTTTGCCTGCCTGACCTTTTGGTACAAACTGAAGGTTTTAACATGAGGAAAGAAAAAAAAAAACCCAAAACACCATACCCAAACTCATACCTTCTGTTACACTCTGGACCTTCTCTAGCTTAGCAACATTTGGAGATTTTCCTGCAAATACTGCTAGTGACCTGTACCTATTTGTGTAGCCTGTGTGACCTCTTGTTGCAGCTCTACCTTAAGTAGATATGGAGTGTAATTGAGTTTTCTGCCTAGTGAAATCCTGAGATGGTCCCATCTGTTAATGGTGCATAATAATAGGAGTTGCCATTTGTTGAAGCCCTGGAGTTCATAGTTGTCAGAACTCTAAGTATAGCAGCTGAATTGAGCATGATCATATACAGTGCAAGATTGCAGCAAATCACTCATTTGGACCCTCTCCAGCCTGCGGGGTCAGTCTGCACATGATTTCCCTGTGCTTCTCAAAGGTGAGGGTGGAGGAATAGCTCCCCTCCTGGAGATTGTGTTTTTTAAATCATCAAGAAGTCATACGTGTGTGCTTTAATTTGTAGCCTTGCTTAAATTATCTGGAGTCCTTCAAAAGGAAAAAAAAATCAATTTGACTTTGGCAGCTGTCTCCACAATGCTTGCCAATCACCATAGTATCTTGGCTATTTTTAAGTCTCCTGAAATCAGTCTGCATTAAGGCAATAGCTGTGCTTGGATTTAAGCCCAGGACTCTATCAATATAAAATGATTTGTTGCAAGTTTAAAGATGCTTCATCCCTATTCTCTCTCTCTTTTCATTTACATTTTAAGTTTTCATCAACATGCGGATCAACAGAACTAATAGAGCCTTTTTTTCTCTATCCTACTTCATGCTTTCTACAAAGAATACCTGAGACTGTATGTTCTTAACCTCTGTCTGACGTGAGGGTGTTTTTCCTTCTGTTCAAATACGAAGGACCGGTTTGTTCACTCAAGGAACCTGCTGTGAGTCTTGCCAACCTTGTACCATTTGAATGTTTTCCATTAAAGTTCTGAGGGACATGAAACGCGTGTATAAGAGAGCAATTGGAAGTAAAGAGGAGCAATTGGAAGCAAAGAGATGATCCTTCATGCAATGGTTAATGGAAGTAATCATTAAATAAGATATTTTGTACTCCCAGATTTAAGACCCAAGTTTTCAAAGTGCTGTGTGTTAGACCAACCCTTTTTGGTTCTATTGACAGATTAGCTATAGATGTCTTCAGGACACTCACCTGTTACCTGCAGTTGGGATGATGTTTGTGTCTCAGTATTCTCCATAATCTGGTAGAAGTCATGCTCACAAGGGGAATAGTTGTGGGTTTTTTTCAATAATCAAATTTCTCATCACTAATCTTGCCATTCAATTCTGTTGTTTCAAACTTGCGTGAGATCATTGCGTCCATCCGCACAGGCTTTGTTGTTCAGTGAGATTTCCCCTAGGGAAAACCTGTACCTGATATTACAGTCCATGCTGTGGAGAATTGCAGACAATTAAGTACTCTAAATCATTTTGTTGTGATTGAGTAGAATGGTGTTGTTAGATTCAAGCTTGTTTTAATAATAATAATTAAAAATATCAAGATAATGTTCATTGCTTCAGCTTCTCTTTAGTAGAAGCATAATTTCCTTGTATGTTTTTTCCAGGATTTCAAGGGATTTCTATGGCAGCCACCATCATACAGAAGAAAGAAGGCATTTGTATTCTGTGACATAAAGCCAATGATTCTGTCGATCTCAGTGGCATAGTCTTTATATGCTGTTAGAAAGTATGAGTTCTCTTTACTCACAGCTCTCAAAGCAGTGGTGGTGTGAGAACTGTTAACAGAAAAGGGTATTCAATTAAATACGGACCATTCCTTTATATACATTTAAAAAGTATTTTCATATTTTCATGACTAAAATTATGGTTTATTTGTAAACAGCAGCAATGTCCCACATGAATGTGGGTGATTCAAAAGAAACCTTTCTCGTTAATAGCCCTCCTACCCCAGGTTTATAATGGCCGTCTCCCTCTGCCTGAATAGCCCTGCTGCTTCTCATCCTTCTGTTTTTCATGCAGCTGATCTAGGAATAGCACTCTGTCCAGAGGTTATCCAAGGTGTGCAAATTGTTTCTTCCATAGTTTTTGCCATCAGCAGCACATAGAAGTGTTTTTAAAAACTAATTGCTGTTGGCATCCCTGTTGGTCAGCTACATAAAAGTGAAGTAACTTTCCTGAGGTCAGATGTAGGTTAGGGTCTTGCTATGTCTCCCTTAGCGTGTATGTACGTCCAAGTTTCCTTTGAGTAACCTGGGGTAAACTTTTGTGGTGTTTTTTTCATAGTGCCAAAAATACTGAAAAGATTGTGTTGGAGCCTGCCGGGGTTTGGCGGGTAGTGAGAATGTGTGTCCATGTCTAGGTTTTTGTGGGTGCAAAAGCTGCAAGACTGTTATGGGTGGAGTGGATGAACTGTATCACTATTATTTGTCTATACTGGAGTGTAGAGCAAACTATCCTTTTGCCTAAATCTCTATTTCATCTTAGAAAAAACTGAAGGGAGTAAACTAGAGCAGACATCTGGTCACCTGAGTCCTGGAGTGAAATACAGAATGAGCAAATTGACAGTATAGACTATTGGAGTTCTTTGAACCTTCTCAAACTGAAGCCTATATTTTGGCTTTTTTCTGAATTTTTTCAAGACATGATCATCAAATATTTAAAACAAATAAAACCTGTTACTTAATCTGTGACAAAAAGATTGGACTTCAAGAAAAGTATTTTTCTTGAAGCTGCAGCTTTGCTGGAAATTTTTCTTAAGAACAGCATCACTTTATGTGCTGTAGCTGAATCTGATTTCTTATATGTATATGTAATTTAAAGCAGAACTGTTTGATGTTCTCTGTGGGTGAGGGAGTGTCTAAAAACAACCAAAAAAACAGTTTTCTTGCATGTCCTGTCTCAATATATGCACTAGATATTATATAAGTAAAAATTCGTGTTTGTTGTTCAGCTCTTTTTTGCCTTCAAGGCATGCTGCAATAGCATTAATGCTTCTGGGAAAAAAATACTTAATTTTTATTCATTATTTAATTCTTTACAGTTTCATAATTTCACAAGATGCCTAATTTGTATAATTTCTGTACTTTTTGCGTGAAAACCTCTTCAGGCTGTATCACTATTTTCACTTGTGACTTAGCATTTTGAGCTCTTTAGTTTATCAGCAGTAGGAGGAAAATCTTCCTGGAGACTTTCCATCAAACCCATTTGTTGATGAAGGAGGGAACATCTTTTCTAATGCTTTAAAATAGGAGCCGTAAATTTTAAAGTGAACTTCCAGTGCCCCTATTAATAAATAAGTAATTTTTTTAGCATCACCCTGACCTGAGTAGGTAAAAGGGGACATGTTGGGAAGGTGAATGGTGTGAATGGGGAGATTGACATGATTTAGAGAAAGTGTTTTTGCTTTGCTCCTTGGTACTTTGTGGGTGTGAGAGAGAAAAGAGAGACTTTCAAACTCTGTGGTTTGGGTACAACTGAGTAGTTCACTGTCTAGCTGGAAAAGGAGGTTGCTAGTTCCTTGTCTGTCCATTCTGGAACTTGAGTTACAGTAGTTCTGGATTGCCTTTCTGTGTTAAGCTTTGTGAAGCTGGCACAGCTGGTACTTGAGAGCAGCACGAATCTGCTACTTAATAGTGTCATTTGGTGCAGATGATGATGATGATGTGTGTGGTGCCTTTGCTATCCTGCAAACTCTTTCTTTGGTTCCACAGAACCACAATGTTTCTCTAAGCCTAGAATACAGATCTTCCAAAAGCCTGAGGCTTGCTCCAAACCCAAGACATTTCTTTGGAATTCAATATGTTATATGTAGAAGAATGTAACATGCTCTTTTGAGGGGCACTGCAAAGGAGATTGCCTGGTATGTTCTGTACTGGCTGATGCCCAGTAACTTCATACAGGGCCACAATGCCTGCAGCTGTCATTCTGTGTAGTTGTGTGAAGCTAGTTTAGAAATGTGGACTTCTACCAGCAGAGGTACTGTTTCACAGAATGGCTAACACTGAAATAACTATTGTAAAATGTTTTGTAGGGAAAAAAAAGATCGCATTTTTCAAAGCTCCCAGAGAGTGGCTGCGTTGAAAACAGCACTTTTCTGTTCCATTCTTATTTGACTTTTTAAAAAATAGCCTTGAATTAATAAGATGTAAATAGAAGGGGGAGGAAAAACAGGTACCCGCCAATCGTTGTTATAAAAATAACCAAAAGAATCAGTGTGATCATAAAAGTGTCCAATTATGATGTTGTGCTGCAGAACTAATAAAAAAGATATAAACGGAATATAACCTTGAAATGAAATAAATACATTCAAATGTCAGGCCTTAGTATAAGAAGAAATAGTCACTTGGGCTTTGTTCCAGACAATTAAATGTTGGGTTCTAATTGTTAGGAGTATATATAAGAGCCAGATCTCCAAATCCAGCTATTCTGCTAACCCCACGACGTTCCTGCTGAAAACCAGCAGGTGTCCTTTCATTTATCATGAAGTTATTTACTAACAATATAGATTCTTATATGCATGGGCTATCCAGTATCCTTTATATCAGAGGAGCTCAGCTGCAATAAGAAAGACTGTTTGGGTTCAAGGACTTTTTCCATGTCTTGCTGCATGTCTTATTAATACTCGGCATTAGGAGGTAGCTGTTTCTAAAATTGGTACTCGGTGCTCTGAACTGTTGCACATTACTAGAACAGCCCCCGCTTCTCGCAGCGTGCTGTTAGCTGCAAGACTGTTTGAGTCTGCAAGTATAAGATTGCCAGTTTCCAGAGAAAGAAGTGCTGCTAGTTGTTTGCCACCCAAAATCTAGTTTTAGCACTTGCCAGATACTGAAGTAAATGTTTTTAAAAAAAAAAACTTTTTTGTCAATGTGATGTTTAATACAGCATTTACTATATAAATACCTGAAAACTCTGATCTTGATACTTCATACTGTTTTGTTTTTTTTCTAAAATTTGTTGCACTTCAGTGAACAGTAAAGGCAAGCAGTCTTAAGAGGCTTCACCCACTCCTCAGCTGAGATGTTATTCCTTTAATAAGCACTATTATGTTCAGCTTTTCCTTTCCTAAATATGGGTACTGAGGACAAGTTTATCCATTTTATCTGTACGAATGAAATTTAGATTGAATTTGTCTCCAGGACTTTCATGTAATTCTAAAGTTTTATCTGTAATGAAACAATTAGTTTTAAGCACTTCTTACATGGGATTATTGATTTCTTCAGATGCTTTAGGTATTTCTATCTGATTACAATAAGCAGATAGTTTACGTTAACATCTCAATACCATAGTGTCACCTGGTTAGAAAATAAACTATTTAGTAAAAGTGAATGCGACTTTTAATGATAACCTCAATACTTAGTTTTGCTATAAATATGAAATCTACCTGTGCAGGCTGGCAGTGCAGAGCTCTTCCAGCACACAAATGGGAAACAATGTCTTACAAAACCAACAGTGAATGCAGACAGCTGTAGGTCTTGCTTTGGGAAGATAGGGTACAGGATAGGTGATCCCCAAACATTACTTGCTGAGAAATGGCATGTTAGGACAATATATGGATATCTTGATTGTGAAGGTTTGATCTGTCAGTGAAATGTGTTTGTTTCTGATGTAGAATTTGGCAGATGCTTCTCAGATTGTGCCATAAACTATAAGTGAATTAGCTAAACCGAGATTCAATTGATTCTTACAGAAAGCATCATGAGATCTTTTTAAATAACATTGTTACTTTGGTCAGGGAGAAATCTCGATTATTTTTATTTTACTTGAAAAATTTCGCAAATTGAAGAACAGCTGCACAAACACCACTCAATGTCTATTTGGCAA
This sequence comes from Platalea leucorodia, assembly GCF_965183815.1. NCBI lineage: Eukaryota > Metazoa > Chordata > Aves > Pelecaniformes > Threskiornithidae > Platalea > Platalea leucorodia. The sequence continues at coordinate 89,411,455 of NC_138858.1, read as the reverse complement.
AAAATTTGGGTTCCACACTTTTTTCAGTACAGAAACCTCGCACTCTGCCTTTTCTGCTGACTTACCAACTCATTGTTTACTGTCAACAAAGCTTCAGGCTGAGTCTAACACACAGGTTGTATGTTGGTTGGACGTTATTTATAAGAATTATAGTGTAGCTGAATTCTCATACGTCTCATTGTATGAAGATAACAAATCTCATTAGCACATCTTATTATCATACACCGTAATCGGTGTCATTCTAGTGAATTTGAAGTATATTAATAAAACATGAAATAGAAACTTTTGCCTCCTCCCAATGTGTTCAAAATTGTTTTTTCCAAACGTAGGAAATTAACACAAAGGGAAGAATGAGGATTAAAGCAGATAGTGACTGACTTTTACTTTCAAGTACTGTTGGAGCATAAATGCATTTAGGTGGGCTTCTGGACTGCAGGCTGTTATTTTTTATTGCTCAACTGAATCTGAAATAGGGAAATGAAGGTAAGTTATCTGGGAAAGACAAGTTAAGAAAAGTTGGATTGGGACAGTGAGAATGAAAATAGATGGAAAGCAGTACAGAACGTGCTATATTGATTAGGATCATTTGAATTTCATATGTCTAATGAGACAGAAGATGTGAATGGGAAGGACAGAAAAAAGGGATCTAGAAGATGAGAATATTTAAATGCAGAGCAATAACTTCTTAAGGAGCAATTGAATCTTAATGTCTAGCATTGCTTTTGTTTGAAAGCTGAAGTCTGTGCCTAACCTAAGAGCAAATTTTACTGAAATTACAGTCCCTGTAAGCCATTTCTACTCCTGTTCAGCTTTACCAGCGCTAAGGAGGAAGATTATGAGTTCCTCAGGACAGTCAGGAACTTAGATCAAATAAAATGCACAAGGAAGAAGATTAAATAAAATAAGTTTGCAGATTCATAAGGCAGGGATTATATTATTCTGGCCTTGGAGATTAATTACGCAAAACATTGTGACTACGGGACACATACAAAACCTTTTAACTAACTCTTTTCTAAATGCAGTAATGTGAATTTTAGTGGTTGTGTCCATATGTACTTTGCTGACTATTCTGCTTAATTTTTTCTCGGTGCTTTCACATTTTTTGCTGAAGCTGTGTATTTTTCGCATAAGATTATACCTTTTACTGATAATAATGCATTACTTTCCTAACAGTCAGTAACAGTCTATGTTTAAATGTGTGTATTTTACTCAGAGGTATTGCATGTGCCAATTGACCTATGTTATGTTCCATCAATACTGTATTTCGGTAGTCTAAAAGGATTGCTGTGGAAATGATGTTTTGATGTATTGCCAGTTAAGCTGAAAAATCATCTGTCTGGTTGTGTATTTTAGACTTGCAACTGTGCAACTCAAAAGATGAAAAGTTACATGCAGTTCTGCATGAGGTACACCTGGAGTTAGGCAGAGACTTCTGGATGTACAGGTCTGGAATCTTTCTGTAGCTTTCCCATAACTAGTTTTGGGTTAAACATATTTTGCTTATTATACCAGTAGTTTTTGTCTTAGTATATTACAACATTATAATTACTTCTCCAATTAAAGGCTGTTCTGTGCAAGAGCTATGCTTTTATGTGAATTCACAGTGCTTTCTATGACAGAGCTTTGCTTTTCATTTAAGCTTTGGGCTCTACTGTAATATAAATATTTAATAGCAGTGTTAAAAGGAGAGTGCAAAGGTGAGCAAAAGGGTCAGTGCTTTGGAAAACTGAAGTAGCAGGTCAGGGAGAAGATGAAAGGATTGGAGCTCTTAGTTTAAAATATTTTTCTTATATTTTAAAAATCTAATGTAGTTATTGCCTGCTATGGTCACATCAGCCCTAATGCTATGTTTTTTCGAATTAAACTGCATGCTGCATATGGCAGCTCAGGTTTTGATGAACTTCAAACTCAGATTTTCTCTCTCAGCATTGTATATAAAATAAACCTAGTGCGTATTGATATAGTTGTGTCTCTTTTTATGTTTACAGTGGCAATAGTAGGCTTTTTTCTCTCTGAAGTTAGCAACAGCTTGTAGATCCTGTACAGATCAAATGATTATCAGTAGTGGTAACTGCCAGTCATCTTGTACCTGAAGTGGGCTGGTCACTGAGAACTGAGGCTGTTCAGAAAAGCAAAGCAATGTCTATATACCATACATTTCTAAGTCACTGCTGTAAAAATGGCTGGAATTTGGAAAGTTTCAGCTTTTTAAGCCTTTGAAAATTTTGGTCTATAAAATCTCTGTATTTTTAGTGGCTGGAGAGCTGCCTGGCTGAAAAGGACCTGGGTGTGTTGGTTGACAGCCGCCTGAACATGAGCCAGCAGTGTGCCCAGGTGGTCAAGAAGGCCAATGGCATCCTGGCTTGTATCAGGAATAGTGTGGCCAGCAGGACCAGGGAGGTGACAGTGCCCCTGTACTGGGCACTGGTGAGGCCGCACCTCGAGTCCTGTGTTCAGTGTTGGGCCCCTCACTACAAGAAGGACATGGAGGTGCTGGAGCGTGGCCAGAGGAGGGCAACGAAGCTGGTGAAGGGTCTGGAGCACAAGGCTGGTGAGGAGCGGCTGGGGGAGCTGGGGTTGTTTAGCCTGGAGAAGAGGAGGCTGAGGGGAGCCCTTATTGCTCTCTACAACTACCTGAAAGGAGGTTGCAGATAGGATGAGAGGAAATGGGCTCAAGTTGTGCCAGGGCAGGTTTAGAACAGATATTAGGAAAAATTTCTTCATGGAGAGAGTGGTCAGGCATTAGAACAGGCTGCCCAAGGAAGTGGTGCGATCACAGTCCCCGGAAGTGTTCAAAAAGTGTGTGGATGTGGTGCTTAGGGACATGGTTTAGAGGTGGTCTTGGCAGTGCTGGGTTAACGGTTGGACTTGATGATCTCAGAGGTCCTTTCCAACCTTAATGATGCTATGATTCATTGTCTTTTGAGGCTTCTTTTTGTTCAGCTGTAGTTGGAGTTAATTTTTCTGTTAAATAAATTATTCCCTAAAATACAGTTTTAGAGGAATGAAAACATTCATCAACTTCAGGCATCCTCACTAAAGTGTTTCAGACAAGAATGAATGAAACTACTGGCTTTTGATAGTTGGACTATACAAGCATCACTTTTTAAAACAGAAAGGGAGTAAAATGAAGAGGGAGTGTCCTAGAAGTCAAAATAGAAATAATGATAAAATAGGAAAAACAGTATTGCTTTCCTCTCACATTTCCCATTCTGATTTGTTTATTCCAAACGAGATTTTGGTTGCAAAGCAGAATTCGCAGAATATTCTTTTTTTTTTTTTTTTAATTCCTTATTTTTCAAAGTTTGTTCTTTAATTAATATTTCTGCTCCTTTTGATGTACATATTTCTTACGTCAGCTGACACTGGCATTATAAGTGCTTTAGGTCTCTTTTTCTGTTGCATACAGTGCCTGGTATAGTTTGGTTTCCAGTTGCTAGTCAGACTCTTTAGAATTTCTCAAAATACAAGCAGTATTCAAAAGAAATCTGTTCAAATAGCAAGTCCAAGACTATCAAAAAACAGTTACACAGTCAGTAAAGACCCAGGGAAGTTTCTTTGTTGGTATACCAGATAGTCTTAAAAATGTCCACAGCTTTTAGCTTTTAGAATTCATCCCCTCACTATTAGTGAATATCAAATGTCACCTGTGAAAAAGAAAATAAGGCTCAATTAGCTAATGATAGTGGTCAATTTATAGTATCAATCTGTACAGTATTGTAGCAGTCAGGTTTCTTGTTTTGTGTAAGACCTCTGGAAATTAGAATTGGTTTCAAGGTGTCCCTGTGGTAAAAGGTAGCATCATTACTAGTGTTCTGCTTATTCATTCTGCCAGCCTGATACAAAGGACATGTAGGTGGCTTTCGGTGGTGGTCCAGGCTTTGTGACCACACATTTCCAAGTCTTCAAAAAGAACAAAAAGCAGGCATCAGATTTGGTACTGAACCTGCAATTTCCTGCTGAAGTCTTGAGTCTACTATGAAGCTAAACATGATCTCTTCCATTTGATATGAGACTGTAATATTCTTCTGTTCTTTCTGGTAGTCAAGTGTTACGAGGAGACATGATAATAGATCCTCTAGCCATTTGTTGCATATTCACAGTACTTCCCATTAACATTGGAGGGGTGATAGATAGTCTGAGAATTCACTGAAGCAAGGAACTGAGAGAGTGAAGCAAGTTAAAAATTACAGGTCTTGATTTTAGCTGCCCGAAAGATATAATATAATTCACATCCAATTACATGCCATTTCCCAAGCATAGTTCTGTATTTGTACTAGCAACAAGCTGAAAGCTGAAAGCATGTGTATGTGGAATTTTGATTTTAGTCCATTTCTGATGGATATTGATAGTTAAACAGTAGTAAAGATCCTCTTTAGTAGCTAATTACAGTCCGCTTAAAGGGCTCACAATACATCAAGGCCACTGGTATTTTCTGTACTCCTCATTCTGCCACTCTGTAACTGTCAGCCTCATTAGTATTTAAATCAGTTCATAAGTATTTTGGCTTAAATAAGCTTTATTTCTGATCAGTGTAATGCCATGATTTTGTGTCTTTAGCTTAAAGTAGATGAGCTTATGATAAATACTGCAGATGTGTCAGAAATTGATTAAATTAGTAGTAGAAATAGACAGTAGGCAAACAGGAGGAAAAATGCACAGGGGGCAAATTCTGGATTTTTCAGCTCTGTTCTCAATCTTTGTTAATGGATTCACTCTGCTGTTGAAAAAAATAGGAATATTCAAAGACTTTTTTTAAACTGAGGACTAGCAGGGACCAAAAAAAAGCTTTTTTTCCCCCCTACTGTAAGAAGTGAGTGCTCTGTGAGCAATTTCCCATATCTTCTAATATAATATATTTTTATGTTAATTAGGAAAAAAGGTGTAGGAGAAAAATTAAAGTCAAAATTCCTCCCCATGTCCCCGCAAAGAATAAAAAATAAAATAAAATAAAAAAAAGCCTTTAAGTCTCTTTCTTAATAAGATTACTTAAAAATGCACGTGGCTTATTTTAGCAATGGGTGAGATGAAATTATGATTTAGAAATGCACAAATTGCTTTGTTTTAAATACTTAAACTTTGCTCAAAATGGCTTTTTGAAGTTCAAAATACATTTGGTTGCCCATCTGCTATCAAATCCCCATGTTTCTTGAGAATACTGAGAACAGAAAATACAAATACCTGTTTATAGCCAACCTCCTCTCAAAAATTAGAAGTTTTTTTTGCAAAATGTCTCATCTGTGGCCACATTTCTATCATCCTGTACAGGAATGGAAGATGACAGTGATGGAGGTTAACCGAGCAGAACTATATACCCTAATAATGAATATGAACTTAGAAGCTCCACTAAAAGGAATGTGTCACCTAGAGGAATAGGAAATTATTATCGAAACAGATTTACAATAAGCAAGTGCCCAGCAATTAAATATTATGAGTGTGCATTATTCTACTATACTGGCTTTAAATAACAAACTGAGGATTTTGGAAAAGAGGGCAGATGTTATATCACCATCTCAATTGTTTGTATCTGCGATACTTTGGGACAAATTCTCTTCTATTCTATCAATATAAATCTAGAAAACCTCTCTAAATATAGCACAGTCAATCAATCTGTTCCATTCTGATGGGAGAGCGGAATTTGAACCACTTTTGTCCTTGTTCTGTCTGTGTGGTAAATGGCTTACCTGAAAAGGCCTTTTCCTTGAAGAAAATTGTTCTGTCTTTCAATTATTGCTACGGTGATGTAGGCTCCATAAGCAAGGCCATGTGCACACATACTCATTACCCTAAAATACTTGCTACCTAGTGTCAGGTGCTATTCTCACCCACCATATTTTTCAAAAAAGAGACAGGCTGTAGTAACTGAGATGAACTGAAATGACTCAGTCATCCTACACGTGAGCCTCTATTGAGTAGCAACTGATAACAAAAATGATGGGGTGGATTCTCTGTGGTGGACAAGTATTGACATGAATCTAAGCTTTACAGAGACCACTGGAATCGCTTAATTTGGAACTTAAACCAGTCTTAAATCTAATTCCAATTGAATTAGTCAAATTTGTAATGCATAAGGATCTGTGCCTGTCCTGATTTATAAAAGCTCTGGAAATAGACCAGTGGAAGATCCTTCAGCCTTGAAAGGAGAACATTTTGAGGACGCACCTGGTAGAGGTATATGAAATCATAATAGGGAATGACACTTCAGAGTCACTTGTGACCTACAGATTGTCAAAGGAAACTGGTAAGTGGGAGGTTCAAAACAAACGATGTTGCCATAAGATGCTATGGATGCCAAAATAAAGGAAAGGGAAGAATTTTTTGGAAGAAAAATCCATTAGATGTTCTTCAGCTCAAAGATATAATACTTGTTAAGAAAGTCCCTGAAATGCAAATCACTGCAGAATATGGTATTCTTATCTGTTGTATAAATCAGAAATCTAAAATATATATAAAATACATTTCTAAATATATTGTATTCTTCTGTAGGTGATTGTTAGTGAGAACTAAGTGGAACTATGGTACCAAACTAGATGTATATTTGTTTTATCCAGTACAGCCACTTTTATTTAGGATCTGAGCCAATTAATACCTGTCTGAAGCAAAGCTCCTTCCTTCCTGTTTTTGCAGCAGCATACCCCAAACCCTTTGGATTCAATGTGCTATAGTGACATTCCCTGGCTGCAGCTCCCAAGGACTTAGAGTTTTTGTCTTTCAGAAATCTCACTCTCTTGAGAATTTCCACAGAAATTCTGCATCTGTATGGCAACTGATATGAATTATTAGCGTACGTATGATATGTATAAATATATACCTTATATGCACATGTAGTATACAGAAAATACTGTGCATGTAATGTGATATATAAAACATACTTCTATTTAGCAGGTTTTGTAGGCTTGAAAAAAATTAATGCATGCCAGAAAAGGCTTTTTCTGTGTAATTCTCAATATCTCCCTTCCCTAGTCCATTCTATATGTAGGAGCAAGTGTCGTCTTTGGTGTTTGGTGCACAGTTCAAGTATCTAAATTGGGTGAGAAGTCTAAAACTTCTACAAGAAACACCTACATACACATGTAAATAGGTTATGAAAATGTCAAAGGTAAAATATAACCAGTTGCAAGGCAGCTTCATAAATAAATTTAATGGGCTGGATGAGGTAGTTGCTTAGAGCCTCCCAAGAGACCTGTCCCCTCAAATACCACATGAAAAGAAAAAAAAATAATAATTTGGTGGGGTGGGGGTGGGGGAGAAAGAGAAGGGAAAAAAAGAGGGGAAAGAGAAACCCTTTCACATTGTGAAGCATCCCACTCACCACAGTGGGAGGAGTTATGGAGTCAGATATTTATTTAAAAGAATAAAGATGTCGGAATCTGTTCTGAAATTATTTACATATATCTTCCCTTAATGAAAATGAATTACTTGTATTTTGTGTAGATGTGCATAAAACACTTCATATATCAAACTCCGCACTGAACAGTTTTCTAAAGTAAGAAAACATATAAGTTATTACCCAAACAATAGGGTTATATATTACTGACTCTGTAACAGTAATAGAAGCCCATCAATCACTGGACAGGCTCTAAGACTTTCTGTTTTTTTTGATGTATGCTAAATGAAGCAGACCCAGGAAAGCAGCTCTAAGTCAAGTAGTTGCTTAGCTAAATCTTTACCTTTGTCAGCAGGAGTAGGTCATAAGTGGATTTATTCTAGTGTGATTATACTCATCAATATTTTACTGATTCATGTATACCAAAGGTTCATACATGTAATCTGGTTCCTTCTCCAGGCAGGTTGTTACACAAGAATGCATGCTGTGGTCATAATTTGAGTTTTATTAACAGTGAAACTCTGTAATAGACAGCCCTTGACTAGATTGTTACAGCCCAGTTTGATTTTTACAAGACTTTTATAGTGGAAAAATCTTTTCAGTTGTTCAGATTCAGGAGAAATTGCAAGTACAGCCTATATTTATAACAGGGTTTCTTGCACCTCATGCATGTGTACATACACACATTCATATTTACAAGAGTTGTATGCAGGAAAAGAAACTTTGATCAAATCACAAGAACTCTAAAGACATTGACAGTGCTGTACATCCTAAGTGTCATAAGCAAACCTGAAAATAGATCTTGTGTTTGGAGACAAGTTCTGAGATAGTGCCTACATTTGATGACTGAGCCAGAGGTGGTCATCTTGGTCACTTGACAGGGAAAATACCATGGAAGTGCGCTAAAGGTAAGTGGTTTGCTCTTTTCTAGGATCCTTGCAAGTAGAGGACCTTGTGCTGTCCGTGGTTGAGTAGCAAGCCACAGTTTGGGTTTCCTTTCTTGCACATCTCTTTGTCTTTCGGATCCAGGAATTTCAAAGAAATATCTACTCAGAAGCTCTTGAGTTAGGCTGAAATGATGTTGAAGGACAAAATACTGTATCATTGTGCTTGCAGTTAATCAATACTGATGATGTGCCTGGAGTCATTGAGTAAAATGAAATTTTGGAACCAATTCCACATGTACTCACCTGACTGCAGCCAGTGGGAATCCCAGAGTCAGGCTGCAGTTCTCTCAGCAGCTTGGATTATTTAGTGGAGTGAGTGCTGTCAGTGCAGCTTTAGTAAGATGAGCCCATTTTAAATGGGGGAGTTTCAGAAGTCTCTTGAATATATGGGCACTGTCCTGGTTTCAGCTGGGATAGAGTTAATTTTCTTCTTAGTGGCTGGTAGAGGGCTGCGTTTTGGATTTAACATGAGAATAATGTTAATAACACACTGATGTTTTGGTTCTTGCTGAGCAGAGTTTACACCAGTCAAGGAGGTTTCAGCTTCTCGTGTTCTGCCAGGTGCACAAGCAGCTGGGAGGGGGCACAGCCAGGACAGCTGGCCCAGACTGGCCAAGGGGCTATGCCATACCGTATGGCGTCATGCCCAGTATAGAAACTGGGGGAAGAAGGAAGGGGGGGGACGTTCGGAGTGATGGCGTTTGTCTTCCCGAGTAACAGTTATGTGTGATGGAGCCCTGCTTCCCTGGGGATGGCTGAACACCTGCCTGCCCATGGGAAGCAGTGAATGAATGCCTTGCTGTGCTTTGCTTGTGCACATGGCTTTTGCTTTACCCATTAAACTGTCTTTGTCTCAACCCATGAGTTTTCTCATTTTTACTTTTGTGATTCTCTCCCCCATCCCACTGGGAGGGAGTGAGCGAGCGGCTGCGTGGTGCTTAGTTGCTAGCTGGGGTTAAACCACGACAGCACCTATACCAATAATATTCAAGAGTTAAATTCTCTAGGGAAGGCATTTATTCCCTTTTGAAAATTGATTGTAAACAATCAAAGTTTATAACAGGGAATCATAAAAGACTGTTCTTTGATAGTCTTATGGTGGAAGAAGAACTGACAAAACTTATAGTTTGAGATACTTGCTCATCAGTTAATGGTGGTTTAAAACTTCTGCTTCGATGCCTGTTTATAATAAAATCACAGTAGGAGAAATAGGTTCTTAAATATAGGTTGTTATGGAATTTTTGTAAGAAACAAACAGATTGAAGTGACTAAGAGTGCAGAAAATACATGCTAGACATAGGACCAAACATACAACAAACTGAATCTAGTGTGTTCCTGCACTGGAAAAAAAACATAGGAATAAAAACAGCTTTAGCTGCTCTCTGTACAAAACTCGTCACCACTCTAGCAGAATATTACATTTCAATAGTTTTATTTGTTCTTTGTGGTTTTGTTCTAGTAAAGCAGATTTCAAAATACTGCTTATTATTCACCTGTTATTTGGAGTGTCTATATAAACATTTTATAGTACAGTATATAAGTATTACCAAAAAAGATAGTCCTTGGACAGACTGAATTGCATCTGTGAAAACAGAAACAGCAGATTAAACTTAAGTGAGGTATAGAAGGGGGGAAAGATGGCAATTCTTGCTGTCTTGAGCAACATACTTTTAGATGAATTAGAAGCAGTAGAAAAACTAGTAAGCACATACAGGAATAGAGGAGGGAAACTAATAAGAATGTATCGATGATGCCGAGCTTTCTTTTTTCAGAAATCAAGTAATTTAATAACTTGGAGAGATGTTTGCATAAGGTGTTTACACATGGGTTGATTTACATTAGACAGAAAATAATTTTGGCCTGATTCGGCAAATGTTCCTATTGAATAAGTTTTTTTTTATCCATTGGAATAACTCAGCTGGTTGATACGAGACTCTTCAGATGTAAGCAGTGCTTATGAGATTGTTATACTTAATTAGTTTATAAATCTGTCTCCAATAGCTGCATATGAAAATTTAATATGCCAGCCTCAGAACGACATGGTGCTTTTTTACTTTGCTATGAGACAATACACTAGAATAAACCAAAGATGGAAGCAATAAAGATTAAAAACCTTCAAAAATAGTACAGATGTTCCAGAGTTACTTTCACAGCCATAACAAGGAAGTGGTGATACTAACGATGACAACCAGGTTTTTAATACCTACCTTGATGAACTTCTCAGTAAGCTGTATTGACAATTATTCCTCCCCAACCCCATCCCCTAATACTGGATACTGGAAAAAAGTTGCAATATAATTACATGTACTGTTGTTTTTGCACACCACCACCCCAATTCCTAATCTTTGATTTCCAGTAGTAAAGAGTTTCTGGCTTAAGACTCTTTTTTTCCTTTCCATGTTTGAGTTGTGTTTGCAAACTCACGTTTGCTTTATAGTCCAGTGCTGAGGAATACCATATGCCCCTCAGCTTGATGGAGGCAGTTAGCTGTATATATTTCTTTTGTGTTTGGGAACAGAATTCTTTTCACAAGAAATGCTTCAGTTGTAAGGACCACCTACGGACAGGCTTGCTCCTAACTAATGGGGGTTTTTTTGTTTATTGAACTGAATGCATATATACAATAGTTGTTGATGCTCCTCAGAAGGGAAGCTCACCCAGTGTCTGGGAGGCCATCACAAGAATATAAATAGAATAATATCCTGTTCATGCAGCTCTGAGTAATACATGCTCCACATTTCACAGGTGATAACAGCTTAAACATTAATTCATATGAGAGCATTATGTGATAGAAAAGGTACACAGAGTTAATTAAGCCTTGGAGGCATGCAGGGTTGATCCTTAGTTGCTATAAATTGGCTTAGCTTCATTGACTTTAAAGGAATCATCCTTATTTACACCATGGGAGGGTTAAGCCTCTCTATTTTATGACGGTTTAGATTTGAATATCTTAAATTAACGTGTACAAATTCTTTATTGAAAAAAATGATATTAATCATTCAGTGTATACTAGGGTGTGTTTCAAAGAGTAGTTATTAAATGGTTTTAAAGTGATAGATAGAACAGGAAGCCATTTACAAATCACGAAGGTTTGTAATCATTTACATTTCTTTTTCCTAACTGCGTTTTGGACTACACCTATCCTTCAAACAAACTAGATGAATACACAGCGTAGTCCATGTCAGAATAAAGTTGACACTTCTGATTACTGTTGAGAAACAATTGCTTGCTTCCTTCAGTAAAATGTTTTTTTCCCCATGCTGAATCAAAATAAAATTAATTTTCTCATGTTCTGCCGTAAAAGAAGTGAAACGTCTCATTTGGAAAAGTGAAGACCCTCACTAGTCAGCTCAGTGCTTTGCCCAGCAGGTTCCTAGAATATCTAACCCCTTCTATGAATCAGGCCAAGCTGGAACTTGAAGCCTAAAGTTAGGCAAATAATATACAAAATAGACATCTTGAGCACAGTTTTGAGCCTGTTTTCTTTATATAGCAAGTGGTCTGAAAAGTAGGTTATTGTTAGAAACATTCTTTCTCACATTGTGACCAGAAATTGTCAGGTGTGAACAAACTTGCATGATGACTGCTTCTTGAAATGGATGCATTCCTATGAAAAGCTGCAGCTTCAACAAATCAATATTTTTTGACAAAACAAAAAATGCACTGGAAAATTCACAGTTAGGTCTCCTTCTGGATCTTAGTTGCTAACTAAAGTATTTCATTGTAGGACTGCATGTCTGGTTAGCACAGTGCAGCAAAATGAATAGGGAGTTTCTAAGTGTTAAGGATATTTTCCTGAGTTATTCAGATACAGAAAAGTTTTTTGTTTTGCCTAGTGCCTCAAGCTCACTGTGTCCTGTTCTGGCCTGTTTTAACTCAGAGCTTTAAACTAGATTGGAAGGGGGAAAGGTACAATACCTGGCTAGTCAGTGATGAGCAACGGGATGGCACACCAAAGTTCAAGGAGCTGTGTGCTGGTGAAATTCCTCAGGCTGCTCCATGAGGCAACGGGCACAATGAACCACACTTGAAGTGTTTTTACACAAATGCACGCAGCCTGAGGAACAAGCAAGAGGAGCTAGATGCCTTGGCCCAGTCCCTGAGATATGATGTCATAGTTATACGCAAAACCTGGTGGGATGAGTCCTGTGACTGGTGTGCCATGATGGATGGCTACAGGCTCTTCAGGAGGGACAGGCAGGGCAGGCGAGGTGGGGGGGGTGGCAGTGTATGTAGTGGAGGGGCTGGAATGCATGGAGCTAGCAGTTGGCGATGGCACAGCTGAGATCCTCTGCGTAATGATTAAGGGACAGACAAATAAAGTGGATGTCATTGTGGGAGTCTACTATAGGCCACCCAGTCTATCCATCCACCAGGATGATGACACAGATGACTTATTCTTTAAGGAACGACGGGATGCTTCTAGGTTATCTGCCCTTGTCCTTATGGGGGACTTCAACTTGCCAGATGTCAACTGGGAATACCACAAAGCTGGTACAAGCAGGTCGAGAAGATTCTTAAAACATCTGGATGATACCTTCTTGGTACAAGTACTAAGAGAACCGACCAGGAAAGGTGCCTTCCTCGACTTGCTGCTTACTAACAGAGAGGGTCTTGTGGGTGACGTGGCGATTGGTGGCTGCCTTGGCCACAGTCACCACGAAGCAGTCAAGTTTAAAATCTATGGTAACAGGAGAAAAACTGCCAGCCAGACCTCAGCTCTGGATATGAGGAGAGCTGACTTCAGGCTGCTCAGGGAACTACTTAGTAAGGTCCCCTTGGAAAAAGCTTTTGAAGGTGCTGGGGTCCATCAGTGCTGGTCACTTTTTAAGTACCACCTCCTAAGAGCACAGGGGCAGGCAGTTCCAAAATGTCAAGCAGGCGAGGTAGAAGGCCGGCTTGGCTGAGTAGGGGTCTTATTCTAGAACTAAGACAAAAAAAGAAAATTTATAGCCAGTGGAAGCAAGGTCAGGTGACACGGGAGGACTACAGAGCGGCTGTTTGCCACTTTATGGAGGAAATATGCACAACCAAAGCTCAAGTAGAGCTGAAGCTGGTCAGTATTACAAAGGACAATAAAAAAGGCTTTTTAAAATACGTAAATAGCAAAAGGCAGGCGAGAAATAACATTGGCCCATTACTTGACAAGCATGGTCACCTCATAAACAGGGACATAGACAAAGCATAGACGTTTAATGCTTTCTTCACCTCAGTCTTCAACACTGATGATGGTCTCTGGGACCCCCAGAGCCCTGGGCTAGAGAACCATGACTGCGAGAACAACAAACTCCCAACCACCTCCAAACTTGTGCAGGATTTGCTGCTCCAGCCGGATCCCTATAAGTCAATGGGGCCCGATGGGATTCATCCGAGGGTACTGAAAGAGCTGGCTGATGTCATAGCGAGACCTCTCTCAATGATTTTTCAATGCTCTTGGAAATCTGGGGAGGTCCCAGTTGACTGGAAGCTGGCAAACATTGTCCCAATCTTCAGGAAGGACAACAGGGATGACCCTGGTAAATACAAGCCTGTCAGTCTCACCTCTGTGCCTGACAAAGTTATGGAGAAGATTATTCTGGCAGTTACTGAAAAACACTTGAAAGACAACGCAGTCATTGGCCCCAGCCAGCACAGGTTTACGAGGAGAAAGTCCTCTTAACAAACTTGATTTCCTTCTATGACAAGGTTACCCACCTAGTTGACCAAGGGAAGCCAGTCGATGTAATCTTTTTGGACTTCAGTAATGCCTTCGATACTGTCTCTCACAGTATCCTCCTGGACAAAATGTCCAGCATACAGCTGGATAAACACATAATGCAATGGGCGTGCAAGTGGCTGACAGGTCAGGCTCAAAGGGTTATAGTAAATGGGGTTACATTGGGCTGGCAACCAGTCACTAACAGGGTTCCGCAGGGATCCATCTTGGGGCCAGTGCTCTTCAATACCTTCATAAATGACTTGGATGCAGGACTTGAAGGTTTGTTATCAAAGTTTGCCGATGACACAAAACTGAGGCAGAGAGGCCCTGCAGAGAGATCTGGGCAAATTAGAGAGCTGGGCAATCACCAACCATGTGAAGTTTAACAAGGGCAAGTGCCTGGGACAGGGCAACCCTGGATGTACATACAGACTGGGGAATGAGACGCTTGAGTGCACCCCGCGGAGAGGGATCTAGGGTTCTGGTCGATGGCAAGTTGAACATGAGCCAACAGTGTGCCCTGGCAGCCAGGAGGGCCAACTGTGTCCTGGGGTGCATCAAGCACTGTATGGCCAGCCGGTCGAGGGAGGGGATTGTCCCGCTCTACTCTGCACTGGTGCGGCCTCACCTTGAGCTCTGTGTGCAGTTTTGGGCCCCACAGTACAAAAAGGGTACAAAGCTACTAGAGAGTGTCCAGAGGAGAGCCACGAATATGGTGAAGGGTTTAGAGGGGAAGCCACATGAGGAGCGACTGAAGTCACTTCAGCCTGGAGGAGACTGAGGGGAGACCTCATCGCGGTCTACAGCTTCCTCATGAGGGAAGGAGGAGGGGCAGGCGCTGATCTCTTCTCCCTGACGACCAATGATAGGACCCAAGGGAACGGCAGGAAGATCTGCTGGGGGAAGTTTAGGCTGGACCTTAGGAAAAGGTTCTTCACCCAGAGGGTGGTGGAGCACTGGAACAGGCTCCCCCAGGAGGCAGTCACAGTACCAAGCCTGACAACATTTAAGAAGCATTTCAACAAGGCCCTCAGACATATGGTGTGATTTTTAGGGTTGTCCTATGCAGAGACAGGAGTTGGACTCGATGATCCTTGTGGGTCCCTTCCAACTCAGGACATTCTATGATTCTAATTCTACCAAATTTCCTTGAGCTGTGACCTAGTGTTTGACTTGAAACCTCCTCCAGGCTGGTGAATTTGGTTCTTCTGTGTATTCTATATATGTATGAATGCATATGTGTGTACGTACAAACATACATATAGATGTATATACCTATACCTAACTATGTATATAAGGGTATGTTTTACATTTGTTTCTTGTGTCTTCCTAGGATTTTTTTTTGCATAGGTACTTTGCGTGAAACTAGTTTCTCATGTCCAAATAATTCCTTTTAGTTTAAAGAAAATGTTTTTTTTATGAGCAGGATATACTAAGGGATTCAGACTATTGATTCCTTTCAAATAGCCTGAGACGCTAGCAGCTTTATCCTTTTTGTTCACTTTTTATGGGTAATGAAAAACAGTTTAATATCATTATGCTCATCAGATAAGGTTTAAAAACTCACTAAGGTTCAAAAGAAAGTCCTAAATAGATTGTGAGGCTTAGCTCTACGGATGACTGTCTCAGGAGAGCTGTATATTTTCCAGACTTCTAAATCCTGACACATACCCTCCCCCCGCAATGTTTATTTAATACTATCAGAGAATACTTCTGGGCCATGTTTTACTATGTCAAGGGAGAATTTGGTTGGAGGAAGAACATTACAGTGTTAGTTATTCTATGCTGTTTTCTACTCCCGTAGATACTGGCCATGGCACCTACTAAATAATGTAGCAATAATTTAGTTGTTCTTATTTGTCTTCTCTGCTTCCAGGGTGTTTGTTTTACTGTATGGTAAGCAGATACAGCTTTTTAAGTGTAACTGCAGCTAGCTGTCTCCTAGAAGGTGGTGGAGAATTCATAGTTTGAGCAGGGATCTGACCCTAGCGTAGTGAAGGACCGATACTGGGGCGGTAAACCACATTCTCCACACACATCCCTGGTATTCCTCTGTATATGCATACAATATTGTATTTTTTCAGCACATGACTCATTCAGCTAGTGTTGTGAATCTTAGTCATTGCTGATGTTCAATCTGCCTGGTCATGGTGAAGAGTTAAATCAATAAAAAAATTCTTCTTCCAACTTTGTCTTGTAAACTCTTGCTCAAAGAAAGCCAGCCGGTAGTCTTGCATATAAGCACTACGCCCCCGTTCATAATCTCAGTAAGGTTATTGCATATTTTTGTGCATTCTGCTATCACATTTATCTAATACGTGATGTGCAGATGTGTTCCTTTATAATAGAGAGTTTACGATTTAAAACTATGCGAACATATTGCCATATTAATAATCAGTTTTGGGGGAATTACTTAAATTTTTGGCAATGTTTATTACTAATGTGCATATAGTTATCGGCATTTTCTGAACTGGAAGGAAGGAAGTTCCTCACAGTCAAAGGAAAGACAGTATGTGAAATATTGTCTGGTCCATGGTGCCCAGATAGCTGGAATAAATTCTTAAGCATCTGTAAGTTTTATTGTCTAAGGTTAAGATGTATTGATAGTATGCGCAGGTCTTCAGCACTTACTAAAGCAGTGGGAGTTGCCTGTGTTATAGCAAGTGCAAATGTCATCACTTTAATGAACCATTATGGCACAACATTTAGGAAATGGAAAAGAGTGTCAGAGAGGCATCTCAAACTTTTTTCTATTGTCATTTGATTGTCATTTTTTAAATATGTCACATGCATCACTGTATAGTAGCATCATTACATAGTCAATGGAGTGTGTACTATGATGAGGGAGAATTCAGGGTTGGCTATCATAGTTCAAATTATTAATGGAGCTTAAGAAAGGGTGCCAAGTTGCAGAAGGAATCTAAGTCTTCTCTCAACAAAATCTTCATTTAAGCTGTGGAATAGATAATGCTGGTGCAACTTTCCCTGCTTATCTTGGACATATGAGGGGAAGGACTTGCGGGTGTTTGTTGATGAGAAACTCAACATGAGCTGGCAATGTGCACTTGCAGCCCAGAAAGCCAACCATATCCTGGGCTGCATGAAAAGAACCGTGACCAGCAGGTGAAGGGAGGTGATTCTCCCCCTCTACTCCGCCCTCGTGAGACCCTGCCTGGACCACTGCGTTCAGCTCTGGGGCCCTCAACAGAAGAAGGCCACGAAGATGATCAGTGGGCTGGAGCAGCTCTCCTGTGAGGACAAGCTGAGAGAGTTGGGGTTGTTCAGCCTGGAGAAGAGAAGGCTCCGGGGAAACCTTATTGCAGCCTTCCAGTACTTGAACGGGGCCTACAAGAAAGCTGGAGAGGGACTTCTTATAAGGGCACATAGTGATAGGATAAGGGCTAATGGCTCTAAACTGAAAGAGGGTAGATTTAGATTAGATACAAGGAAGAAGTTCTTCACTGTGGGGGTGGTGAGGCACTGGCACAGGTTGCCCAGAGAAGCTGTGGATGCCCCATCTCTGGAGGTGTTCAGGGCCAGGCTGGATGGGGCTTTGAGCAACTCGGTCTAGTGGAAGGTGTCCCTGCCCGTGGCAGGGGGGTTGGAACCAGATGATCTTTAAGGTCCTACCAACCCAAACCATTCTATGATTCTATGATATGCCTCAATCACTTTAAAGAAAAGATGATAGGTTGTTTACCATCTTCATTCACAATGTAGACCAACCATTAGTATTCATCTTGAGGCAAATTATGCAGATTGCATGATTGCAAAATCATGGAAAATAGAACTGGGGGGATGTGTGAAATCATTCAACCCACCTACTTGCCCTGAGGCGAGAGTAATATGCATGTGCTATTCCTAACAGTTCTTTTGTGTGTGTTCCTGAAAGCCTCTGACGGTGGGAAACTGGTCATCTTCCTAGCATTTAATTCAGGTGCTATTTCAGTGTCATAGCAATTAAAAGTTTTTCCCAATGCCTAATTTACATCTCCCTTTCTTTAATATAAGCCCATTACTACTTACGCTGTTCCACCATGGGCACAGAGAATAGATTCTCTTTCTTCTTGCAGAAATCTTTTTGATCTTTAAAGGTGATTATTATGTCTCACTTCAGTCTTTTGCCCCCTAAATTAATCACTACCAATAATTTCAAAATATCCTTATTGTCAGGTCTCCAAACATGTTCATGGTTCTCCTCTGCATTCCCTTCTGTTATTGCATCTCTTTACTGAAATGTGGTGCCAAGAATTGAATACTGTATTTCATATTGTTTAATGAGATGGTCTCTTAGACCTCTGATCTGGGCAGCTGCAAATTTGTGATCATTTTCTGGGACACATAGCGTTAAGTACAGAAGTAAGGATACAAAAGCTGAGGTTGTTTTGTAAGAAAACATCTTAAGTGGATGATGCCACTGGGGTTCCTCTCTGGGGAGAGGAAAGAGAATTTCACTGTAGATTTACTCCATGATAATTCAGGTCTGTGCAAAGCTAAAATGTTACTACTCTACCTTGTTTCAATTATGGACTTCAATCTGGATTTTTTTAAGGCTGCCCCTGACCCCGCTCTATTGAGTTGGAACTGCCCTGTCTTTGACTCTGAATAAGGAATTTTACCCTGAATGTGAGTGAATTTCAGCAAAATGTTTTCATTGCAATGAATTGCCATTTCTTCCTCATGAAAGAATGCTTCCTCTTAAAAAGTCTCTGGTCAATTGTATTGTGAGGTGGTCGTACACAGGAGAGGACTGCATGGTGAATACAGAAAGGGCAGTTGTGTTCCTGCTCTTCCCCTGCTAGGGAAAAAGGTTGGCTGGTAGCTAGGGTAATATGCTGTAAAAATGGAACAGTAGGGAGAGGGACCAGGAGCATTTGTATTTGTATGCCTGGGGAGAAACGTATTTTGGAAGGCAGCTGTTCAGTGTGAATAGCAAGTGAAGTGTGTACAGTGCTAGCATCAGACGGACGAGCAGTGCAAGTCGGAAAAAAGACCTTGTGAACAGAACAGTATCTAACTTCACTATCGCAGTCATAAAGAAGCAATGTATCCTTGTCCCTGTTCCCCACAGATGTTTTGTATGGTGTTCACTGTGTGTCTTTTCAGTCCGCAACTAACAAGTCAAGTTTGCTCTGCCCTTTCTTCCATATGAATTTGCATGAGTTTCAGAAAATGAGAGATTACATGTGGAAGAGTCATTAGAGAAGCAGACTTCCTTAGGTTTATTAGTCAGAAAGGCAGGCTGGAAATTACATGTTTAACTACTACTACTTTTTCTTCCACTTCATTCACTAGTGGTCATCTGTTGGTAATAATTAACCTTTTTGCCCATACTCCAAATGGAAAGATTACCGGCAGTAATTAGATGAACAGTATTCTAAATGCATGGGCTGATCTCACAGGCTGACTTTTGGATGCCTTACAGCAATTTGCACATTAGCAGAATGAATGACACAAAGCCTCCTGTACATGGACAAGCCCTTCAGAAAATACAAGCTAAATCTCTTTGAAAATGTTTGATATGAAGTTATTGTCAAGGACTCAAGTATTGATTTCAAATTTGAGCTTCAGGTAAGAGGAGACACAGTATGAGCTATACTAAAACCATGTGCATCTTCTGCCTAGAAAAGCTTATAAGCAAAGCAAGGTGAATTCAGGTAGAGTAAGGATCATCCCGCTTATTCCAAACTCTGGCAGATTGAGGAGCTGAACCGAGGACTCTTGACTTCTAAGACTGAAGCACAAAATATTTGTGCCATAGAATAATGTTTGTGACTCTGACTCATGAGCTTGTCCTATGCACATAATTTAATTTTAAGGATGTCTTTGGTGACTGTTGTTCTGTGTTTTCATAGATTACAAAATCAGAAGGGATCGTTTCGATCCTCTAGTTTACAAACCTATATTAAGTCACCTATGGGATTCTCTGAATGAAAAACATGCAAGAAATCTTTTCAGGCAGGGGTTTGAGAGACATGCGAGCCGAGCCTCAAATTAATGGTTGTGATGAATGGTCAACTTGACTTAATCACTAGTGGCAAGCAGTCTTTAAGTGAAGTGAATTTTCTTTGGAGGTTAATGTTTTCGATTGATATAGGTCTTTAAAAGCAATGCACAGCTGACACAAATTATGTGAAGAACTATTAAACAGAAAAAAAATTCAGAACAGCTATTATTGTCATGAAATTTCATGAATCATCCAGTAGTACTAATTAAAACAAAGAGAGTTTTAGTACCATAGATAAATCTGAGAAACAAGGAGCTCTTTAATGATAAAGTGAGAAGCAGTATTTCTCTTTTTTTGACAGTGCTGTATAGTTTAAGATAGATCTAATTCTGTAGCGTAGTATGGAATGAATCGACAAGAAATATTGGGGGAGGAGGGGAGAAATCACAAAAACCAAAGATGAGAGATGTGTTATGTTTATAGTACTAAAATGGATGGAAGATACGCGTGCTTTGTGTGATAGTAAAGAATATGCAGCATTAATAGTAAAATGATTTTGTATGCTAGTGGCAAAAGTAATGGACTCTGATGTAAAGATTATAGTCAAAGCAGTCGGAATTGAGATCATTTTAAGAATCCTGGAGTTTGCGGTGTTTTTCATTTGTGTGGCTCTTAAATGCCTGAAAACTTGAGGCTGTCCAGGTTCAGTGTTCAATGTGAGTTGGTTCAGCAGCATCAGGCAATTCAAATCAGACCCAAATGTGTGGATGCTCTTACTCCTTATTTAACGCAATGGTCTAGTGGCCACCTGTGGCTCAAGAGGTCCCTAAAACAGTAATTAGTTGAAATCACTAGACTGTAAGCAGAAAAAGTACATTTTTCTGAGTGCCCTCTTCTCATATTCTCCTAATTACTTGGGTTTTTTTCTTGGTGTTCGAGTCAGGATGGGGGAAACTATTCGAGATAGTGAGCTAGAATGAGCTCTTCTCTTACCACGTTTAATAATTCTCGTTTTCAGTAGTTGTCAAAAAGTTATTTCAGAGTTAGCTGGGCAAAAAATTACTGAGAGGTCAGTCATTTGGAATTGTTATTTACAAAAAAAATACATCTTTATAGCTTCGTAAAGAATGCATATAACCTTTATGAATTATTACCTTTCTGTACATGTATCTTCAATATTTTATTCAGATTAACTGAATAAAATTTATTCAGATTGCTGAGTCAGATATTGCATTCTGTGTTTATTATAATGTTTCCATAATAAGTCCAGCAGTAAAGCAATATTTCTAGTCTTTCTGGGGGGAAAAAAAGAAGCTTGTGCGAAGCAGTATAACCTCGGGCAAATCAGTTTGTCTCTTGCTTCCTTCCCCAAACAGACTTTCTGGTTTAGATTTTTTTGTTCAGGTTTAATGATTTGGAGCCATAGCTCCTTTAGATGTGTAGACATATACCCATAGGACCTAATGCAGAGGCCATGATCTCAGTTACAGATAATCATTTAGGACCTGCCACAACAAAACGAGTACTTGCAGGGTAGTGCAGGTCTGCAGCTTTTGCAGTGTTAAGTGCTGGTCCTCCATCAGAATCAGAATGCATTTGACATTTTTGTCATTCTTTTCTTGGAAGAGGGCTAAAGCTATGATGAACTGTTGTGATGAGAGGTACATATCATGACTGTAGCCACTGAAGAACATTAAACAATCTTTTCTGAGCTCTTCTGGAGGGTAGGGGAAGTACTGCAAAAATCTCTGCAGTAGCTAAGAATGAGCTGGAGCTCAGATGGAGTTAAAGACACTGGGTTACTTTCAGCTTTTGTTTCACTGTTGGTTAAGGAATATGGAAGTTTACAACATTTTGACCATTTTTAGAAGGACATTTGGGCACAAGCAGGAGGCTTTCACCAAAGACACAGTCTTGGGAAAAATCTCAAACTGGAAGGTTGGGCTTGCAGATTAGGTCTATAAAATGATAAATGCAGATAGTAAAATATTTTTTTTTTCCTGTTTATTTGCATGTATTGAGTGTTAACATTAATTTGTACTTTTCTTAAAGACTGGAACATAATGTCTGAATTCTCACTTTCACAACATATTTGAGACGTCTTGCTAGCTCTTTTTCTCTGTGTATAACACTCAGGCAGAATTTCTGCTTCTCTATTATCTTTTTTGGCAATCAGTGTTGCCCTCAGGAGGAGCATTTGTGTGTCTATATGCATCTGTGTGTACTTAATGGTCCTTTTAAATGTTCAGCCAGTCCTAATATGAAAATCAATGGGTCCCAAGGCATGTTTGTCTTTAGCTATAGATCTGTTCCATCTATAACCTCTACACAAAATGTCTTGACATGTGAGCAATCTTGTGGCATATGGAACAGCATTTACTTGTTATACAGCATTTGTAGCAGCAGTATTATTTTTTTCATTCTGGTTCTTTTAACCTTACATTTTTAGTCAATTTGATATAGTTTTCTTTTTAAATTGAAATTCTCAGTAGCAAACTTAAAGCAAAATATTAACAAAAGGACCTTTCAAAAACTCTTTCCTGTAGGCTCATTGTTACTGAATAGAGACACATTCTCCTGGCACATCAATGCGTTCTCCAGGCAGTGAGGGGAAAGCAAATGATCCAAGTTGTTCTAGTATTATGAACAGAAAGCTGAAGAATGTATACTTCATAGGAGTCTTAGGAGAAAACAACTCCTGGATAATTTTGGGTGTTGTGGTTTAACCCCAGTAGGCAGTAGGAAGTCAACTCTGTCCCAGCTAGAACTAGTACATTGGAGACTTCTTGGTACATTTTGATAGACCACAACTCTCCCACGTAGTTTGACAAACTACTTCAAAAATATGAAGAAGAAACAATTTGTCAAATACTTTATTCTGCATTCAGGTTTTCTGTTGTACTGTAACTTACCCTGGATCTTGTTTATGCTAGTATTTTCAAGTGTTCAGTGTGATCTTAGGTAACTAAATTAAATGGAAACTTAATGGAAGCTGAGCACCTAAGTCCCCTGGGCACTGTTAAAGCTGCCAGTTTGAATTTCTAATGATTCATAATGACTGAACCCCATGGACTTTGAGAACTAATGTGCTCAATGGCTCCACTGAGCTTTGGAAAAGGCCTTGAATTGTCAATAACTTAAATTTTTATAGCAATATGTATGCACTTGTTACAACAGGGACCAGAATTTGGTCATATTGAATACACATAGAGCAATATGAAAGCCATTACAGCATACTAATGCTAAATATAATTTAGCATAGTCTGTAACACAGAAGTGTGTTACACTTGCACTTTGTGCAAATAAATTTTATTTCCTTTTATGTGTGGGATTAACTGTATCTATATAATTATTTCACTGCAGAGTAGCCACAGCTGTATGGCTCTGACCATTATGACTTTGTATTGTTGGGAAATCTTAAGACTTAAATGCACTACTGAAAATTGCACTGTTGTTCTTTATCATTACCGTTTAATACTACATGGTTTTACAACTGAATTCTTCAATACAATGCATTCTATGCATAGATTTTTCCCATTCATCTTTGTTTTCTTCCTAGACAGATAAGCAACTTCCCTAATTCTTAAGCAACTTCCCTAATTCTTAAGCTTTGTATTGAGACAGGGAAAGTGGCAAAAGGTGTCTACCTTTAGCCATCAGTACTCTCTGAAACAGGCCCCACTGCAATGCTTGTTCCTTTGCTTCCATATAATGACATCATAAAATAGAACACATAGAAATATGAGATGCAATAATACTGCATCATGCTGCTTGAAACTAGGGCTCTTTTCATCTGAAGTGTTACTGAGTGATGGATGTTCTGAATGCATCGCAGAGGTAGATGAGGAACATGCAGGCCTCCTCGGCTTGGAAGGGGAGCTGTGGTGTCCTTCTGCTGAGGACATGGCTAAACTGAGTGAGGGTCTGTATGAGCAGTTCCCTACACAAAGTCATGCAGGACAAGGCTTTGGTATTGCTCAGAGGTAGAAGTAAGAATGTTTTTTTATTTTGTTTTGGTGGGTTTTTTCTTTTTTGCTTTTATATATATTTTTGATTAGTTAAGTTGGTCTCATGAGCAGTTATATGTGGGAGCTGAGATATGTTATTTTCTATTTCAGTGATGCTGCAATAAATCTTAGGAGCCATCTGGGATTTTTTTTTTTTTTGATTAAACAGTACTTAAGCAGAAAAGGTTGATTGATGAAAATCAAGAAGGGTGTGAATCCAAAACTATCCTCCCTTTTTTTTTACATGAAGATTGAAATTCATTTTGTATAGTTCAATGGAGATTAATATGCAAGTTAAATAGGCAAAAAAAATTAGCTTTTCCAGAAATGAGCACACATTAGCAGAGAGAAATGAAAAGAGTTGCCTAAAGCTCAACAGACAGATCCAGATCTTTGCTATGCTTTGCCATTCAATACCACAGTAATAGAGGTATTACAGGAATGTGACTAGGAGAGTTTGCTAGAAATGGAAAAAAAAATGTTGAAGCTTAATCTTTTCTGTCTGCAACTGTTGGACAATGGTCTCTTATAGTGACATTTGGCATAATACTGGCATAAAATTTCAAGTGTTCCTGCTTCCAGGCAGCTGAGTCAGATTAATCTGAAAGCTGAATGCTGAATCATGTGTTGAAGATGGTGAGTTTCAAATTGATGGAGTCACAAGGCAATTTTTTTTCCTCTACCAGACACTAAATTATACTTGTTCCCCTTATTTCAAAGAGATTGGCCTCTATTAGTCATCACTATTTCTTAATCTCCAGTAAAATATATTGTGTATCAAAATGGCAAGACTCAGTTATCCCAGATCCTTGTTTTGTTTCCCTTTTTTAGTATAAAGGGGACTAATAGTACTTTTTAAAATATTCAAACTCAAGAAAGCAAACAGTCAAAAACCTTGAGAACATATTGTAGTGACTGTAAGAGAAATTATATGTGGAATGGAGAGTAGGTGCTTTTGGTTTGCTTTAGCTGGTTCGGATTCTTCAGATTTGTTTCCATTATAAAATTGATATTTGCTCTCTTTAGAAGTATGGATCTTTTCTTCTCTGTAATCAGCATTTATTCTGATCCTTCACTCTCTAATGCCTGCAAATCCTGAAGTGATCTGAAAGTGTCCAAGAATAAATCAGACTGGAAAGATGGAAAAGGTCACATGCAATATGAGTTTGAATAGCGTGAGCCAGTTTTACCTGAGATATAGTTGTGTGGCTAATGCTTGCCTTAACAGTTTCAACACAGAAGGGCTTCATTTAGTAAAATGACATTGAGGTGATCTTTGAAAAATAAAAATTAGGCAACAATAGAAAAATAGATTTATGCATTGAATATGATATGAAATAGCTCATGTTTAAGAGACACCCTCAAGACAGCCTGAAAAACTGAACAATTTTTAATTCTTTTTCACAAGAGCACTTTCATTATGTAACTGGGTCTTGGTTACTTGAACAATAGTTTAAGAAGGGTTTTGCTAAAACCTGTCAAATCTAATTTATCATGTTCGTACACATGGACATGCAATGTCTTCCCTTTATTTCAGTCAAGTGCATTTTTACACACTGGCTGAAACACGTGCTTAATCTGTTTGCTGGATATCCAGTAGAGCGTGTAGCATATGGATATGTCAAAGTGTGACTTTCAGTGTATTAATAACATAGTACCAAATTCTGATTCTTCTGTTTAGATGAGAAAACAGAAGGTTTTCTACAGCTCTAGAATTAAATGTTTTCCTATGAAGATCACAATTTTTTGAGTTTTGATTTTGGAAATGAATTTTAAATTATTATATTTTCTTACTGTAATGTTTATATGCTAAAACCCGAATCCGAAAGCAGTATATAATTGTGATTAAGTGTATGGAAATTATAATGAAAAGGTTTTAGTTTTACTAACATGAAATAGTGTTGCTGTGAAGTTTTACCTGCATTGCCTAGAGCAATATGCAGAAAATACCCAAACCAAGGTGAATTGAGTAAGATGGTTACTGGAAGTGGTAGCTATATGAGCTACTGTTGGAGAGATGAGATACTTGCAGATGTCTCAGTAAAACGTTGTGCTGCTTTCAGCTCCCAAAGCAGTTTGGATGTCTCTGTGTCTACTTCCCACTTCATCACTGCATATGGCAGAGTGAAATCGATATTTGGTCTGTTCTGTGCTCATATCCTACTCAACTGTCCAAACATGTTTAGATGGAGGAATTTCTCATTATGTGTTTACTTCCACTTGTGTGCTTATAGGTTGTTCGGGTACCTGTGACTGTATTCAAAATGCACTCCTGTTATTTTTGATTCTCAGTTATTCAAAAGTCATTTTTCTACCTCTATTGAAGGGTAATGGGACTAGCAAGTCGGTGTTAGTATTTTATGAACACTTAATTATTTTATGTAGATTGTTATAAAAAAGGCTCAAGCTCCATAATGATAAATGCAATTGGACTTCATCATTCCCCATCTGATCTTTCTTGGACTTTGTTCATTTAGAGACATCCGCCCCAAACACAAACTTTCCAAAGATAGCTGTTAGGCTGTCTTGCATAGCCTTCCTACTGTTGCAGTACCTACAGATCAAATAAAACCAAAGCTTTGACTTGTGTAATATATAATGCAAATGATCATGGGCTCTTATGTCTTTTGTGACAAATACAGGCTCTTTAAGATTTATTCTGCATCAGTTCTCTGCTTCTGACTTGAGAAATGCAATGGAATGAACTTTCTAATCCAATCAGATCATAATTTTGCAATTAAGAAATTGACTAAATAACCAGATGTTTCTTTGTCAAAAAGAAAGTAAATAACTGTTCAAACTCCATCATATATAAATTTGCTTGAAATAGAGAACATCAGATGAGTTAGGGACCCAGGAGAGAAATGATTAAGTCCTGTCATGATGTGGCTTTTTCAGTCATATGCATTTCAAGGGTTGGTGGCACAATGAATCTCAGCAAGCTTATTTTATAATCCTTTTCATGGTGGACAATGACGACAGCCACGTCCTTCTTGTCTCCTGTGGGTTTAAAGATCACTGTCTTAGCTGACTTGCCGGTGCTAAGCAAGGCTTGTTAGTTCTAACTTGTCATTACAGTTTTTCTTCTCCTATGTAAAACTTCATAAGATCTTTTTCTGTATTATCTAACAGAATTTAATTGAAATGGGATTTCTTGCATCTACCAACTTGATTATAAACAGAGGCTGTTGTCCATACTGCTCAATACTCCCTAAAAGAATACTTTGAAATACATTCTTCCTGCTAATCGTACCTTAAGTAGAACTGATGCTTGAACAGTTTCACCTTTACTTATAAAATACAATTTAGGATGCTGACTTTGATCCTGAGTCACATCCTTTTAAGATGATCTAAATCAGACAAATGTCTAGTTTTTGAAACTGCAGTTTTGGTGGTGATGCATACTTCCATCACAAGTGTAAAATGTTAGGAGAAGGGTCTGACAGGTAGGAATCTTATTGTTGTTGCTCACAGAAACCATGTGGAATTAGGTCTCAGTAAGTAAAGCAAGTACAACAATTCTTTTCTCTAGTCTATGCTAGACATGTTTACAGAGTCAGTGCAGAAACAGAAAACATCCCAGTTAAATATGGGTGATGCTATGGAAGATAAGACTCTAAGAAGAATATACAGTATGTTGTGGACCTGAGCTGGGAGAGTTTCTGTTAAAAACATTTACTGAAATATGGTAGTTAGCTCATTGACTTCTCCATTGGTAGATACCACCTTATGATCTGTGTCCAGTAAGATGCTGGACTGACATGTGGGGAATCAGGTGACCTCTTGGTTAGGACACCAAGTTTGGCACTTATATTAGGAGAGCATTAGAACGAATCCAAGTCTTAATATCTGTGCCTCTCAGTTCCCCTTCTGCAAAGTGATAAAATTTTCCCACCACTCAAAAGAATCTTGTAATGATAAATGTTATTTACAGGGTGATGTCTATTATAATTTTATTGCAAATCTACTTTTCCAAAAGTGCTAGTGTCTGTCTGGAGCCAAGCAGTTATGAGGGGTTTATTTTATTCTTTCCTCTGAAGGTCAGTTCTATAGTTTACTTTTATGGACCAATCCTGCTTGCTTCAAAAGCTCGAAGAATTGCAGTGTTCATGTTAACTTGGTTTGTTAGACTTCTGCTTCAAGTGAACTTCCTGTTGCTGTAAAATTTAATTAATTTTCCAGGGGTCATGATTTATGAGGTCGATAATGAAGATTATAAGTCCTCAAAAATGATTTCTTTTCCATCCCAAAGTATACTTCTTCCCAGAGAGGCTCTTTCTTTATTTAGAAGCAAGACTCCAAAAATATAGATGATTGTCTTCACTTTCTCAGCAGCCTACAATAAAAACTGCTTGTAAGATCTTTACCAAGCTGGCTGCAGATTTTTAACATCCATTTTGCATCAGGCTTCTAAAAAACAAACTTGAAATAAGAATCGACTTCTTAGGACTGGAATGGAGGCAAGTCAACCATAGCTTGTTACTTGCGATTCGTAACACACACAAACTCAGTCCTTGTCTCATGCAATACGTTACCCAAATAAATGATCTGTGGGATTTGAGAGCTTGGCAAGGCCTGATGGAGAGCATTGGGACTGTGACAGTATCTGAAACTGGTGAATCCTTGATGCATTTGGCAAGTTGAATTTGGCTGTTTTCAGAGCTGACTTGCTTCCATCAGCCAATCCCTCTCCCCAGCCACCTCTCTGTTCAGTACACAGAGTGATTCCAGTTTAAATGCCTAGCAGTAGATGACATGCATATGACTAATTGGTAAAAGTTCCAAGTTACCTACAGTGCTGGGGGCCTATCTTGTAACGTTCAAATGCACAGTCCTTGCATGCAATTCAAAATGCATGCAAGACCCTACTCTGTTTCCGGTCCAATGTTTTACATCTTTGGATCTAAAACCTCCATAGGAATGACTTAAGGTTTGTTTGGTTATGAGGGTAATAAACTTTTGATACTGAAGGAGAGTCTGGAATCTAATAGCCTGAAAAAATTAGCTCAGTGATTGGAAATCAAGTACATAATTTCCAGCACTTGAGATTATTGGTACTAGAGTGCTTTACTGTTGTAATGCTATTTTGGTCTTATAGTGTAGTGGTTTTCAGAATGGGATCCTAAGACTGTTGGAGAGCCCTGTGAAAAGTATCTGAGAAAAACAAACTTATTAGTAGCAAATGTAATTTTGTAGCCAGCAGTCCACACCATCTGGTTGAAAATCAGTGGTGTAAAATCATAGGCATAGTGCAGTCAGTGGCTATGAATCTGAAGCGATTCCTTGACTATCCTCCTGTGGGGCTTTCCACTTAAATTAGTCAGCTTGGTAGGGGAGGAATCTGTATAAAACCAGAAAATTTAAAATACTTGTGTATGGCTGAGGGGAAGAAGTTTGTGCACTTCTTTGAAGATAGGTTAGTATGGTACTGAAGCAATTGATCTTCAAATCTTTATTCTTTGAGAGGTTACTGTTACATTGTTCCTGAAATTAATAAGTAACTTCAGTAGTGATGGATTAAGGTACATGCCATTCATTCTCTGGGGTGCCAGGTATAACAACTGATTCCTGTCAGTGCAGGGGCCACTGAATTAAGGACATGGACAAATAAAGAGGTCCTTGAATGAGAAGGATGGCTCAGAACTCTCTCCTTTATGCTGACAGGTTGGATAGCCTTTGCTTGCTGAGGTCAATGTCAGTGTACAGCCTAATATCCATTGCTGTCTCCATTTCCTCTCTTGATCAGTCTTCTATGACGAAGGCTAATTAACACTCTGGATTGGGATTGATGAGCTCTGGGTCAGCTGCTTACTCTGTTCAGGTGTGGATTTACAAAAGGCTTCAGTTTTTCCCTCACCTTAACTCCACTTGTGTGCTGTGTGCTCTCTTGTATCACACCAGTGTTAAAGGGCTGCTTTGCTCTTTTCACACCACTGGTTAGATCTAGTCTGTTTCTTTCCTTGCTCTGTCACAGGCTACTCATGTGATCTTGAGCTTTAACTCTTTAATATCTCTGTCCCTTAAAGAGGAGAAAAGAAATGAACATACTAATCATCCAGCAGTATATTAAAAATATTGACTTAGTAGAGCTGTGAGGATGTGAAGACATAGACTGCATCATCTGTAAAGCAAATCCAGCTGAGTTCCTTCATTTCTAGGTTGCTATTGTAGTTAGCTATTATGATCCTTCTCCTAATAATCTGCTGTACTAGAAAGTAGCCAGAAACTGATTAGGAATTTCAACGCTGCAGCAGATTGGTTGTTAGAAAGATAATACCATTAAATACACCACTGTATCAGAAAGCTGTTTCCAGTTTTGACTCGATATTCCTAGATAGATTTAGATCAAAACCACATAAGAATTCCATGATAGGGAAACTTTCATCTTCATGTTTTAAAATAGCTGTTCTCTGTCTCTAAGACAAGGGCAAATAACTTGTTTGCAATAGAGGGCTTATGAGACACAGTTAAGAAATTACCGTCTTAAGGTTCAGGCACGACAGCCAATTGATTTCAGTATGGTTAGGATGAATGGCATCTTCTTCATTCTTCTTTCTTGTGGCAGAAGAAAAAGCCTTATTTTTAGCCTTACTATTTCTGGCTTCAGATTTTTGAGACAGTATAAATGTACCTCTGTCATTTGAATATAATGTGGTCTATAGGAGCTTTAGCAGATCAACACTGTTAAAGGCTAGGGCAATTTCATGTATACTGTTTGAGTCTTACATTTGCAAGGCAGCATATGAAGCATTCTATTGAATACAAATTGATTTAAGTTTCCCAGAAGAAAAAAAAATGTCTAGGACCAGTCACATCTGAAATAGGAGGACTGTAAAAATTGAGTTGAGTATCTTTTTATACCTGTCTCCTCCCTATCAATTTCATTCATCTCTTCAGCAAGGATTGTCAGTAACCTTGGCAACTCTGTATTTGTTTTCTCTTTTCTCCTCTGCTCCTCTGACAACTGAAAATGCTTTTTTTTTTTTTTTTTTTTGGCGGAGATGTAAAA
The DNA here is from genome assembly GCF_965183815.1 of Platalea leucorodia. Taxonomy (NCBI): domain Eukaryota; kingdom Metazoa; phylum Chordata; class Aves; order Pelecaniformes; family Threskiornithidae; genus Platalea; species Platalea leucorodia. Next base: position 89,380,520 of record NC_138858.1, on the reverse strand, counting down.
CTAGAGTCCCAACCATATCACGTTAAAGGAGGAAGGAGGAGGACTGAGAGGAAAAGGCTTAGAATGCTTTTCTAATGCAGATTTTATATACCTATAAAGGAAAGCTTAGGAGTAGCTGAGACAGTTTAGATGTGTTTGTAATGTTTTAAACAAGGTTATTTTGTCAGTATATCTTGCTATGTGGGAATTTTTTAATTCTATCTAAAATGCTATTGAAATAAATTCTTTTGCTAAAAAGCCTGATCAGCTAGGACACTGATCTTGACTATCAGAGTGTTCCTTCCATCAAAAGGAATCTGGAAAGACAAGTCACAGATGAATCAGGTGAAGCTGAGGCCTTTAATTTAGTGGTTCTTCAGCTAAAACCAGTTCTTTTGTAACTGGGCTACAAAGTCTTCCCAACTCATCCCTTAAGCGAAAAGTTGAGATGTCAGTTCTGTTCTACAAAAAACATGAAAGGCTTGAAATCTCAAAATTTGCCTCAGAAATGAAGTTGTCTTCTGGACAGTTTATATGTCTGATAAAGTACTTTTGCTAGCATATCTGTATATATCCTAAGGACTTTTAGTAGCACCACTATGTGGACTGCAGATCAGAGCCCTTACTGATTGCACTAATGTGAGAGAAATGTGTTGTAAACCTGGCCATAATACTGTGTTCTAGCCAAATACCAGCTGAAGTACCTATACTAAGTGCTTGTACCAAGTACTTCCATTGTGGTCATGCTTTTGACCTTGTTTTTAACCTCCCGATTTATTTATGGAAAATGATACAATCAATGATGAGTCTTTTTGCCTCTTAGCAAGTTGCAGTGTAGGGCCAGATTCCAGGAGAAATAATGTCCATGAATTTTTAACTTGTGTGACTTGCACACAAGATTGGGTTTTTTTGAGCATTATTCTGGACATACCATGAGTTTTGCAGAGCTCACACAATGCATGTCTCGTACAAAGTCTGAAGGAACACGAGGAATTCATTATGTGCACATTCATTTTCCAGGATTTGCATATTACATACAATGGCCATGTGTGCCATGTTCAGCTTTTTATCTGGTTAGTCCAGATGCATTGTAAGCACTTATAACTTGCTTTTTAAACTAGGATGCTATACTTTGAAAATCCTCTGCTATGTTGTTCTACAGTTATGATATATTGTTTAACTTCAAAAGTTACACACTGTTGAAGGACTCTGATAGAAGGTCAAGTTTGTTGATTAGGAAAAAGTAATTGAAATTTGTTTTATTGGGGTAGGGGAAGGAAGGGAAAATGGTTTCTATGTGTCTGACAATAGAAAACATTATGGTCATTTATTTTAGTTTCTGTAATTGAATTTCAAACCTTCAAGTTTAGGTGTGTACACTGTGGATACATCCAATTCGGAAACTTTCCGTAATTCCCTTGTCCAGTCTTGATCAATTTTAGTGACTGTATGGATTTGTCTTTCCAAAAGTTGATTCCCAGACTGTCATTGAAGAGCAATCTCTAAACTAGTTACAGTATTGACAAAAAACTAACAGAGGTCATGCTTCTAATTGATGCTAACAGTGCCTGCAGAACAGAACTGTTTTGGAACGCAAAGAGAACATAATTTCCTCCTTCCTGCACAGGCTGGGTAGGATAACAAGCATGTTCTTGAACTTGTAATTCATCATTTTCTTTTTAACCTCTTCCTAATCTGGGTATATGTACTGAAACTCAGGAAACTTGAGACCAATCGACAGGACTAAATTTGAAACATGAAAGGTTTGTCAGTTTGAGATTTTAAAGTCAATGCAACCTGCAGTATTTCATTTTGTATTCACCTTCAGCCTTCAGATGTAATGTACAGCTGGCTTTCCAGGTAAAACTACATAGCACCATTGCAGTGATGTAATAAGGAAAGGAAAAGCACACTTGAGTCCTGATCCTGCAAAGACTTACCTGTGTTTGTTTTATAACTTTGTCAAAGTCCCAGACAGAAGAAAGATAGGGCGATGATGGCAGGAGCCGCGTTGATGAAGGCATCTGCTGAGGTAATTGTATGCATTTCTGAGGACCTGAATAGTCCCATAGTTGGCAGATACTGCTTGCTGCAGAGTGCATCTGCTTGCATGTAGATTCAGGGGACCTATTAGAAATGTTGTCCTTCAATTTGACAGAACTGCTTTTGCACTGATAATCTTTAAGTAGTTAGAAATGTTGAAACTGGCAATGTCTGACTAGTTTTCCCTCTTAAAACAAACCAATTATCCATCCATGACAAGAATAGAAAAAGAAGGTGGTAATTTCTTGCACTCTTTAATTGCCTCCCAAAGAGAATAAAACAGTTACTTAAAAAGACTGTGTCTTCATCTGCAGTGCTGAAATAAAGTCTTTTGAGGATAACTTAAAAGGACAGATGAAGATTCTTGGTTTGTTAAGGAAAGCCAGATCTTAAATTAGCTACTGGCTTCAACAAAACTTGCCTATCATTAAGTATTCTCTCTGTCATACGAAATAGTGCAAATAGCATGGGAATTAACATGTGGGTTCCAAAAAAGAAAAACAAAATTTAGGTAGCTGGTATTTCAGAAGCCATTAAGAAGTTTTTGCAATAGAGAAGAATGGTTCAATAGTTAGGGAGGAGGCCTGGGATGTGGATTACTCTGTAGGTACCCTACAGTCTTGCTGTGTGATCAAAGGTCAGGAATTTGGGATGCCTTGGAATTCAGTCCTCAACTCTCTCCTTGTGAAAGTGTGCCATTATCAGAGACTTATACTGGAGACTGATTTCTTTAGGTTATCTCTGTAGTCAAGAATATCTCCATGCATCTTTCCAGCAGGCAGTACACAACAAAGGTATAACTTAACTGTATTGAATGGTGCTTCGAGTAAGTTCATCCTACTCCACTGACTTTAGAGGGATCAAGGGGAGATGTTCCCATTTAGGGTTGTTTGGACTGAGTGTTACCTCACTGAACTTCCCTGTGGGAAGCAAACGAGTGGCTGTGGTCAAAATATGATTCGTGTATACTTACAGTAGTGCTCTCCGCCTGAAAAATAGTACAGGTACAACTGTACACAGAGATAAGAAAGTGATACTACAGATAATGCAGCATCCGGTAGTCTTGTAATCAGAGCACAGACACAAGTTGCAGACTGTTGCATTATTCTGCTTATGAAGAACTTGGATCTGAATTTGTCACCTATGCACCCAGCCATAGGCTAGCCTAAATATTCTCCAATTGTGGTATCTTTCCTGACAAGAGTTCAGTGTCTGAAAATGCGATAAAAGTGGGCTGTGATTTTTGTCTCCAAGAGCTGTCAGCATCTGTGATGGTGTTATGGGAATATCTACAGTTAATAAAGTTTCTACAAGCACTTTATACTTAGAAACTTCAATTGTGCAGGTGGTATGTCTTAAAAATGTATAGCAGAAAAATGCTTTTTGTTATGCTGGCTCCAAACAATCACTTGCATTAGTTTCCCACCTGTGGTCCTGTTTTCTTCTGGCTGAAGTGATGAAGATCCTATTTTTCTGTGAATAAACCTGACCTTCTGGGGACTGGCCTTTCACTTGATTAGATCTTAGTTAATCCTGGTTTCTGCTTGTGTAGTTTCTCCTTTCTTTGTCATATCTACCTTATCTCCTGTGGCACTATGTGGGTTGTCTTTCTCTGTGTAGGTGCATGCCTTGAAAAATTTAATGCTTTGAATGTTTTCAGAAATCTATTTGATATATTGCACAGGTGTTTTTAAACTTAAGCATTATTTTCAACCAAAATGAAAATAAAAGTTTAAGCCAGCTCTAATGAGAACCTGTAAAGAATAGTCTCTAGGGGCTGTTTCCTAGTGGATGTTTAGTAATGCGTCCTTTTTAATAATGTGTATCATACACTCGAAAAAATACTGTGTTGGAAAAATCCTTCTACTGCAGGCGGAACACACACTAGCAAGGGAGTTCAGGGAAGTAGTGTAAAGTAGACCACTAAAAACATGTTTTGCTGGTATAATTGCATTTCTGCAAGGAATTTTTCCAGCATATAAGCGCCTAAAAAAAGAATTACCCCATCTTGCCAACATTGTTAAGGCAACCTCCTGCAGCTGCCAGTCATACTGATTGGATTTCTCAAATGAATAGGATGTGCACATACTTAAGAACTGCGTAGACCCCACAATCTCCCTCATATAGGTCACTCAGTGTAGGTAATTTGTGTTCCTCATTAAGAACAATCCCATGCTATTTCTTTACTCTTAGATTTATCATATTTAGCACCTGCTATGGAAGGATTCATTCATTTTTCCATCTTTTTCTGAGCAAGTTGCATGCAGTTTGTTTTAAGAAAAAGGGCTGGCAGAGACCATACAACCAGGAACTACTGATTGGCAAAGTGGGCTGTTGGGTCAATTTATTGCAGGTTATATTTTCTTGCTGCTAGGGAGCATTAAGTAGAACCTTTGTGCTTTCATCTTTTGTGCTTTTCATCTGGTGCACCTGATTGACGTATGAACGGTGAGGCAGCCAAATTTGGAGAATCATACTGAAATGCAAAAACGTAATGAACATTTTCTACCTTCAGCCTTTGTGTAGAAATATTTCAGTGTAATTACTGTGTCAAATTGTACTGATAAGTAGTGTTTAATCAGTGTACGAAACAGAGGGAGCATATGCCTTTTTCTGATTATTTGGGTTTTCTCTTTTCTTGATTATATGTTTTTTGGTTAACCTATATGTTATATAAAATACTCCTGAATGTTTTGAAGCATGGCAAGCTTTACTCAACACTTGTCAAAACAAAGCAATTTCCATTTTATTATTCTCTCTGGTAACAACTAGCAGAAAGTATGTTTTGGGAATGAAATCATATAAAAAAGCTAGTTATTTATGACTTGTCAGGCATGTCATTGAAGAATCTACCGCAATCATCATTGCTGGATGCCCAGCTAATGGCACCTGGTGGAGCTGAGCATTAAGAATTTCTGTGCACCTGCATAGAAATCACCATCCTTTTAAAATATCTCTGATTGGACTCTGAGAATTACTTTGCCCTGTTCTCTTGTATATGGATTCTTTATATTTGACCTCATCACTATTTTCTCCCTGCAGAAGCTGTTATCTGGTGGAATTCAGATAGTGGTGAGGTTGGATTTTTTCCCCAAAAAGCTTTCAGCAAAGATGTGCTTGTTATAGACTGCTGGTATAGGAGTACACGTCTTGCAGTTAGTGTGTAAGATGGAGTGCTCTGCAATTGTTCTCAACCCTATGGAAATAATTTCATTTACTGAAATCAGGTGCTGTGAAAAAGGTCTTCCGTGTTTCAATATTGTGAGCCTATTGTGCTGCTTTGAAGATAATGATTCAGGCTCCTAGACTGGATTGAGAGCAAAACCACTGTTTCAGATCTGTGTGACCAAACTCAATGTGGCCTAGGAGTGATTATTGTTAACTTGCCACCTTCGTGCCAGGAGAATGGCAAACGCTGGTCTGTACTGGGGGGCGGCCTGTGTGAAATGTCAACCTATCCCAAGGTGGGATATTATTTGGTACATCAAGTTGTCAGTACACAGGGATCCCTACTTAAGCATGGTTGTCACGTGCTAAGAACCACTTGCAAGGAAAATCCGCAAAGCCTGAGTGTATGAATTTTCTTTGCATTAACCTTGAAATTCAACTCAAATTTGATCATCATGCATAGTCTGTACTTGCATTACTACTGATAAAAGAGACTGTGTAAATGTCAGCTTTGGGATGTCTTAATTTATGGAGCTACAATTGTTTGATCCTTGGAAGGGCTAACATGACATCTCATTTTTGCTTTAAATGTGCCTGATTTTAGGAGGGGCTACAGACTGCAGATTGAATCTCCAGTTCATTGAATCACGTAAGGATTATACATTACTCTGAGAGCATTTCTTGCATGTAGAAACCTGAACACATGCCAGGCTGCTCAGTACTCTGCAGCAACAAACTCAAGGGAAGTATGGGAATCGAAGGACCCTGTTAGTTCTTTTTAATTTCATACAGCAGGCATGGTCTTGCATAGCTTTCACAGAAGTCATACAAGAGGGACACAGGTTTAGAGACTGCGGAGCTGACTGCTGTGAGGTGTGTGTTTTGGCTCTGTTTTACTCTGGACAACTGGAAGGGCAATTCAGCTGAAAGTGGGGGGTCTAAAGGCAACCTCTCTTAACCTGAAGGATGAAAACAGAGAAAAAGTTACTTTTGAAGAAGGAAGGAACCACCGCTATGTAGGGACTGGAAGAGTTTCTGAGATATTCTGCAACTGAGAGAAGCCTTGTAAGGGTCTAAGCTGTGGCAGTAAATACTTGCATTAGAATATGGGTAAGATGCAAGTACGTAAGATTTTTTTCTTTCTTTTTTGTGGACCTACGCCTTAATTTATCTCTGTCTCCCCTCTAAATTGAGAATGAAGTGAAGCTCAGGATATCTGTTCCATTGGAAACTGGTATTTTGAAATATTTCTTGCCCTAAATGACAGTGAATAATCAGAATTCTCTGTAAAGTAGCATGGGAGGAAAAAAGGAAAAATTAAATGATTGTACTGAAGTAATTTCAGTAGCACTAAAAATCCTGTACAGCCATTCATTGTACTGATGGAAAAGTTGATCCATTGGAGTGAATAGTTTTAAATTTGTTCTTGTTTTAGCATTGTATGGCATATTCCAGTGCAATTGGAATTTTTTTGTCAATGGAAATACTGCAAAAAATTATTAAGCAGTGTTTCACTATGTGCCCTGAGATCACAGGTTCTTTTTTTGGTGAGAAGAGTGCATATTCTTCGTGCCTCTGCAAATATCCAGGGTTTTTGTTTCTCGAGCTTCTATTGGAACAGGGAATTGTAAGCAACAGGAAAGTGCAGCAGACTGCCAATATTGATAACGTGTCTGTGTCTTCTATTTAAAAAAAAAAAAAAAGGAAAAAAGAAAAAGTGTTATGATTGTGCCTGTCTGGAGATGTACAAACAATTGTTAATACCTGGGGAAACTATGACTTCTGCTAAATGGACAGTGCTAGCCAGGATCAGTTTGTATCGCGGGTGAGCCCCGCCATTGCTTGCAGCAGTTTGTCACTAGCAGTTAAAGCAAAACAGAAGGGGGAGCTCTCAGTGCAGCGTTAGAGGAGGGGAGCAATATGGCCAGTTGAAGCAGAACTCCACTTTGCTTTTAGATTAGGAGGGAAAATCTGTTTCTAGTCTGTCCCTGTTATTGCTTAAAGCCACTAATGACCTGGATTTGAACTGGTCTCCTAAAGGGTAAAAGACTCTCTCTCTCATGGCCAGTCCCCAGAAGCATGCGGTTCTCCCAACACAGATTTGAAGCAAATCCTGACCTGAAGTCATCAGCCTTAGGTTTCAGTTACTCAGATGATAGATGTCAATTTAAAGATTTCACTCTCCTCCCCACTCTTCCTGTACTCATTCCACCCTATTCTTCCTTCAGCCACATAATTCCAACTAAACCTTCTGGAAGGAGATTATGAACTTGTAGATTTTAAACAGTGTAGACCCATAAGAGAAGAAAACAAGGTGGATGTTCACATTCCAAGTCTGCCTGCTCTCCCCACCGCCCCCCTTGCACGATAGACAGAAATGTCAGCCTACTCTGCCTCTTCAAAGGAAAATTCAAAATGCAGTCTCTCTTGAGCAGGAGATTTTCTTCTTCTTGATAATGACTAATGGCTATAGCTGCTCTTGTATTGGCCGCTTACTGCTATATTCTTCCTGGCATTTACTGCTATATTATACCTTCAGTTTTGTTACAAAATCCTTATTGACTTCAGCAGGCTTTGTATCAGAGAAGACATCAATTGCTATTTTCTAGCCTTTGGTCTGAATTCTGTTGCACTTAAGTTCATACCCACTCTGTATTCCTTGGGTAAAGAAGCTATAGGATAGCTGAGCAACAGGCCCTGATGTCTCTGTGCAATTCCTGCCGAAGTTTTTTGGATTTTGTAGCAGGCGTTTGTTGTTTGTTCAGTGTTCTCATGGACTTCAGTAGGAGTTGTGCATGAATAATGAGTGCAGAATATGGCTGTGGTGCCTAGTGAGGTCTACCATCTGGTTCTGTTTAGCTGGCAATTTCTGATGACTATTTAAAAAAAAAAAAAAAAAAGACAAACACCAACAAAGCACTGACTATTAAATGATGCAAATGCACGTGTCTCTGCTGTCACTTTGTCTTCCAAAAGCCCTCCAATTTCTTGTATAACTCTCCTATTGCATGTTATCCAAATGCTGCTTTACGACCTCCTAAGAGCAAGCATTTCTAAAGATAGTACTTAAACCAATAAAATCCCATTGTCTTTTATTTTCCTAAATGTTGTTATTGTAAAAAAAAAAAAAAAATCATAGCAAAAGCTACAGCCATATTGAGAAACTCCTAGAGATTTCTTTTCTAGTGTTCAGATAGAGTGGATATCACAATGTGTGCAAAGACTCTGTCATTGTCTTGTTGATTTTATATTGCTTGCAATACTTAGTGAAGCTGAGGTGTGGTGGATGAGACTTTCAGAAAGGGCTGCTGATCTAAGGTCTTTATTTTGGTTTTGGGCAACCCAGTCTGGAATAAGTTACAAGAGACTGATTTTTAAACTTTGAATTGTCCTCACTTTCTATACATGGCATTTACTTGTGGGTGTCTGAAACCAGGTAAGTTGACTCTCGATCCTCCCCCAAAAGATCACTCTAGTTAACTTAGATAATATTCTAGCCATGTGCTGTCTCCTTTCCTTCATGTGCTTTGCTGACTTGAGGCCAGCATGAGGAAGCAGCCAAGTACTAGTAAGAATGTCTTCAACAGCCTCTGATTCAGACTGATGATTTCTGCCCAGCTGATTTCTCTCTTACCTTATCTGTCCCATCCCTCTGCTGAAAAATCAGTATGGGGAGCTTCTTGGAGACAATAGAAACTTTCTCTCCTCTAGCTTTAAAAAAATGAAAAATCCTTTCTTGAGACCAATAAGGTTCCCTCCTACATTGCTTGTGGGTTTTTTCCCATTTTCACTTCAAAGTCTTGTTTATGCAGGGGTGGGGAATGTTTTGTCTTATTCTGACCTGTTTCAAATCAATATAATGACCTTCACTGAAGCTGCAATTACATTGGTCAGGGATGCATCAAACCTCAGAATATTTGATTTGTCCTCAACCTGAGGTGTGTACTCTGAATGTATTTTTTCTTCCTGACCCTCTGCAACTGTAATTCAGTTTAAATCTGCGGGGATCACTGTAAGATATAAAGGAGGTAGGTTAATATCCCTTCTGTCCTTGGCTTTACTGCAGACAGTAGCAACAAGGGGCCTAATTAGTGTTTGGGTTTGTCGATTATGGAGGTTACTCCAAGAAAAACTGGACTGACACCATGAAACTCATTAGACTTAAGTCTTCCAACATTGTGTTTTTATATTAAAGAATAAAGAAATCTAGCAAGAGAGAAGTCAAGGGAGTGCAAAGTAGAATCCTCATTAGAGTAATTAGCGTAAGTCATTATTTCCTAGAAGCCTCAAATGGCCGCATTTATTCTAAAGACATGCCAAGGGTATGGCTGAATGTAGCTACGACATCTGCCTTTGGGAGGGGAGGAAGAGAGAGCATTGTTTGCTGCCCATCTTTGCTTACATTTTCTGGCTTAGGTGATATGTGATCCTGTTAAGCTCAGTATAGCTAATCCTCTTTCATGGTACTAATTTCTTGCCATTATCTTTATTTGGCTGCCTGTTTCCCTTATGGTATTCTTCTACTACCCTAATGTTAGTAAGTAGCTTGAAATACTTCTTGAGTATCCTGTAGGAAAAATCCCCCTTGGTATGTGTCAATGTCCCTGAAAGGAAAAGGAATCACTCATAGGGCTGAGAAAATTGTCTCCTAATAAGCCATTTTGCTGTTAATGGCATCTCTTCTGAGTATCTACTGTGCTTCCATTTCTGAACTTCATTGTGTACTTTCATGCTGAAGCTGAGTTATGTTGCCTCAGTGAATATTAACAAGCAGCTTTGCCAGAAAACTTTTCGCACCTTGAATGGCTAAAGGACAAAAGGAGATAATGGAATAGGGAAGTAAGGTGATGTGCCAATGTCCTGAAATGCATTCCTGGTCTTTCAGTTGCAATTCAAGTGTTGTATGTATGCTAGGGCGCCCTTTGCATCACTTCTGCTCTTTCAAATTGTGAACACACCCTTCAGGGTGGTACATAACCTCTTGCTCTTGTCTCAGGCCAAAATTCCTTGTGGATAGACCTTTTATGTGTCCAGGATATTGTTAGAAAGAAGTTGGGGTTTTGCTGTTTTGTGTCTGTGTGGTGGTGGGGCGGGGGGGAGGTGGTTAGGTTGGTATGGTGGTGATTTTTTTTTTTTTTTATAATAAAGGATTTTCAGTGTATTTGCATTGGTAACAGATCAGCCCTTATCTAATGCTTTTTTCAGCCATTGTATGCCATTTTGACCATCAGTCTCTGTCAATCTAAAGGTGATGTACCATTGGGAAACATGGCCAGACACAACTGCTAGACAGTTGCTCTGAACTGTGACAAAGGTTTGTAGATTGCATTTCTTTCTACCTGTCTTTTAAACATCCTTTAGGAAGCTATGAGATAGATAAAATTCTGTGGTATGAATCTAGGAGTTACTTTATAACACTAAGTTTTTACATGAAGATTTTTATTATTTTCTGGCCTCACCACTATTTATTATGTTCTTGTATTTAGTAGGCCTGTATCTAAGAGAGAGCCTGGCTGAGCCCAGTGTGTAACAGTTCCATGTGAGAGCTTTGAAATCAGGCAGTGTCTGCAGCTGAATGTAGGCATTCTGCATTTCATCTCAGATTTAGCCTTCAGGTTGTACCCATGGAAACTCCTGGCCAACACACAGTCAAGTGGCTGAAACTGCTTTCACATTCACTAGTCTGGTTCTTTTAATCTTTATTTGTTGATTTCCAAACAAAGTGAACAAAAATCTTCAGAACTTCCTCTTTCTTGAACACTCTCTCCTTGTGAAAGGTTTACCTTTCCCAAAGGGTGAGACATTAAATGGATCCCATAGGTCCAAAGGATTTAGACAAGGTGGACAGGGCTAAGTGCTCCTGGAAATGAAATAGAATGCTTGAAAGGATTGCTAAACTGTAAGAGCACTGGGAAATTATTTATTGTATTATTTATGAACATGTTATTCTTCATAGCAAAAAAAAGTTATTTCTTACACGTGTAGCTCTTCAAACTGAATCTTTTGTTCTTAAAATAAAGACATAGCTAAATGTTTTAGCTGAAATATTTAGAACTTTGCTTCTACATCTGTCTAGAAAGAGCTGTTATTTGAAAGATTTAAAAAATACATAAAATATTTGTCCCTTTGGCTGCTCGTTACAGATTGGCTGCTTGTATTGCTTTTTCTTGTAAAAGTTACTGTTTTCTAGCCAGAAACTTTGGGCTAGACAAAATCAGGAATATCACAGCAAGGAGAGGGGCAAACATTGTCTTTAAGCACATAGTTTTTTCAGGATAAAAAGACTACTTGAAATTTACCTTTCCTTCTAAATTTCAGATAGGGATGACAGGGTAGCAGAAAATTTTTCTTTGGGATAAGCATCTTTTTATTTTTCTTGCTGCCAGCAATGAAAAGAGAACACTATCACTTTACCTAGCAGAATCAGTTGTTGGCTTTACCATAGACACAGTGTGAGAGATTGATTTTCTCCATCTTCTTCTGGATTTCAGGAAGAGTGAGGGCCCTTACTCTTTCCTTATGGTGGAAAGGTATCATGCACCTCACATCCTAGTCTATACTTACAGCTTCTCAATGTACAAAATGCAAAAGATAGAGCTGCAAAACCCTTCATATAAAATACTGTATTCTCTTATTAAAGCCAAACATTCTGGATTTTTTGCCTCAATTCTTTTAAAGTAGTTTGTTGTTCTTCAGTGTTCTTTGATAATTTATTACATCTGGTTTCGTTCACTCTATACTGTCCTTTATCCAAAAAATAAAGTAATAGTTCCATTGTGGAAAGATTTTTTTTTTTTAAATTTTTTTTTTTTGTGCTGTGAAACTGCACAGTACCCAGCACAGTGGTTGCAATGTGCATTGCAAGTAATTGATAACAAAGTGGTATCAGCAGAGGGAGAAATAAATAACCTAAGCGATGTTAGGGATAATTACTCTTTTTAAACCTAATTTGTCAGACAGTATTTTCCCCTGTGTTATCCTCTTAAAATCTTTCTTTGTTATGGAGAGGAACAGATACTGTAAATGCAATATGATTGCATTTGGAAAAGATTGAAGTGCTGCGTTTTGACCTGGAGATAAAATGTGTCAAATTAAAGCTTTCAGCATCAAGATGCTGTGTGGTTTTAATGAAATCTGTCAGATACATATGAATAGTTAACCTACCTTTCATTTTCACAGCTTATTAAAATCATTAAAATACAGCAATAATTATGATGCTTTCTGACTGGTGTATTTATATCAACCCCAGGGATCTCAGTATGCCTAAAGAAGGATTATGCTACGATGTGAATTATTGCAGAAGGTTAGCGGTGCTTCTTCCTAACATCAGGAAACTAGAGTTTTGTCATCTTTGCTGTACGTCTGTTGGTTTTTTTAAGCATAGGATCTGACATATCAAACCTAAAAAGGTGACATTTTTGTTAAATATTTTTCATTTTTCAATTAGAAATTGAAAATTAAGTCAGCTTATATTCAAAACTGCACAGCTTCTCAGGAGAATTGATCCTCTGTCTCTTGAGACAAACTGAGGAGTATGTTTGTCCCTATGGATCTGCACAGTTTTAAAAAAAGATGATGGGTTAGAATATTACCTGAGGGAAGACCTGATCTTTTAAATCAATGCCTACGTGTCCTTGCAATGACATTATGTTATTTATTCTCTATTATTTGGCCAGTAGATATCTCTGTGTCTTTTGTCCACAGTTTTTTAACAAGTGAGATTCCTGATAAGCAGGGACAGAGCTCTAAATTTTGATTCAGGTTGTACGTATTCATACAGTTTTTTTCAGAATTCTTGGTATCAGAGCTTTGGTTGTGGTTGTGAATTTTGTGGGGTTTGCTGCTTGTAATTGGTAGAATTGTTTACTAACTTTGCTGTATTTTGGGGATCTATTTCAAAGGCCTGAAGTTTCAGAAAGGTCTTTTGTTAGTACTAACTGAAAGAGATCTATAATGGACATTTCTACAGTGGCAAAATGATTTTTCAGGCTTAGTACTTAAGACATTTCTCTATTCCACTCATGTAGGTCAAAGAAATTAGCATAACAGAGCTAATTTCTGAAAGCACACAGATTTTCATGGAAATCAATAGAAAGATTCCTGTTTGCTTTCTATCAAGCCCAAAAAGAACACTTTTGTTCCAGAGTTGCTGTTTGATCTTGGGCTTGCCAACCACGGAGTCTGGTGTCAAAGTCTGGTGTGTCTTAAAGACTTTGGAGTGGAGGGAAGCGAGTTCCTTCACATGAAGAGCCCTGTCTGTCTCTGTATCAGGATTTTCAAGCACTGGCAAAGTAATCAGTATAATTCTTCTTCAGCACAGATTATGCTGTAAAAGCAAAAAAAACCTAGCATCATTGATTTAGTTTTGTAATAAGATGATAAGTTTGTAATGATCACTGGTTTTGGAGATTAAGGAAATGTACTTTTCACTTTTCTGACATTATGTCAATATTCTCCAACTGTTTTGAACACCTTAATGGTTTTTATCTTAAAATCTGTTTTTGAGAAAGATAAGGGAAAAGCTAGATGTGCCGTTGAAACAGTATCACTTTTATATCTCTGTTCTAAATTCTTTTGTGTTTGATAAAATAGCAGTATAAAATAGTCTTATAAAATCCAAGGGGGCCAGGGGAGGACCTTGTGCTCCACTTCAGACAGCTTGCCTGATCCTTCATTGTTTGCATGTTTGATTTTCCGTGGTCAGGCAGTATGCAATGTCGTTTACATTTTAGATTGTTAGATGGATTATTCTAGCATCATCACCTTGCCAGAATTTTTGCAATATTCTTGAAAGGTAAGTAAAAATTACATTTTTACAGTGAGGACTGAGGCACAGTGAGGCTGATGAGACTTAGTCACAGCCAAACCTATACCATGTAAGTAAACTATAAACAGTCTGAGGAAAGGCAGTGGGGTCATGAAAGACATGGAATGGTTTCTATTCAGGTAGTGCTAAACAGATGAGGACTCTTCATCTGAGAAGGAGATGACTTGCAGGGTATGACAAAGATCAGTAAAATCATGAATAACATGGAGAAACTGAATAGAGAACAAAAGTTCAGTCTGTCTTACAATATAGGAAATAAGGGTCCTCAAATGAGAAGCATGGGGAAAGTTCAGAACAATTGAAAGGGCATATTTTTCTTCTTCATGTAATTTAACACTGGATTTCTCTGCCACGGGACATTGTGAATACCAAACTTCTACATAAGTTGAAAAGGCAAGTAATCACTGAGGGGGGAGAGGAAAAATCTGTCAAAGGTTGTTTAGGCTGAAATCTATTGCTAAGATTTTTGCTGAACACTGACTGCTGCAAGCTGTAAGAGTATAACATGGAAGTGTTGTTAAATGCTTGCCTTAGCACTTTCCTTAAGCCAGTGCCAGAGGTGGACTTTCTTCTAGTTCAGTAAAACCATTTTTAATTTTTTATGCCTAATATACCAGAAGAATTGAAACCTTGAATGGGGTGGAAGCATATGCAGGGGCTGCAACTTCTTGTAACAGCAGTGCCCTCTACCCAAGTCTGTTTCCAAACACAATCAATCCTTTTCAATTTAGTCCTTCAATCTACTATGTCAAAACTGTAGAGAAAACTTAAAGATGGAGCAATTAGAATCTCTGTGAACTGCCAGACTCATCCTCCCAGCACAGCTTTTCACCATTCGTTTTTGAAATAGCAGTATTTATAAAATGATTTTGAAGGGATACATACCTTTAATTGGCTCAGCATGAATCTTGAAGCTGATATGACACTGAAATATCAAAGCTTCACAGTTCCTGGCTATGGGTTCCAGCAAAACTGCTGAAACATAATGTCGTGCACAAGATTAATGTGGCACCATAGGCTTACTCTGAATGTGCATGCAGTCAAGCCAGTGTGATCTACAGGCCCTTGAAACTAGGCAGCTCCAGCTTCAGGAAAATGTCTCTTCTGCTCTTTTTCTTTATTTTTTATTTTTAATGAATGATCTCTCTTGCTGTGCTTGCTTTGTTTCAATGTGTCAGGGTAGCTTATGAGAGGATGTAGCAACTGATCAATTCCTGGTCAAAGGTGAGAAAGTTGAAGGAGACGAATACTGAGGAAGTCAGAATTAAAACTTTTATGATTTCTTAGGCAGTTGATCCATAAGGTTTGAAATTAGGGTTCAAGTCATGCAAATGGAAAAGGGTATTAATGGTCTGTGTATTCAGAATAAACCTCATCAGCATCTAAAATTTTATTGCTGTTCTACCTAAAAAATTTTAATTATTTGAGTGGTCTTCAACTTGCAGTAAAAGCTAATCCCTGACACACTACTTTTATCATGATTCTTTCTTTGTAATGAAATGAAATGGAATATTGTCATTGGCTTCAGCAGAATAAAGTTAATATATAATGATCAGTTTTGGACAACCTCTTAGCAATACCTCAGATAGCTTAATGAAATTTATGCGTGGGTTCCTAAACCACTGTCTGCAGGCATCATGTTATCATACGAGATTTAGCCTTTTAAAAATAGGTTTCCTGTTCTTGAGGAATGCAGTCCCTTAACATTCACTAAGTAAGGCAAACAGAAAGAAGCCAACATTTGTTATCTTCTAAGATATTTTGATGTTTAAGGTCTTTACTTTGTCTGTATACTTTTTTTGAGTGGTAGGAAAAACACGGGATTCAGGTTTGCATGCTGAGAAACAGCCATACTAAAAATGGTTTCCAGCAAGAACACAGGACGGTAAGAAGGAGAGACTTACTAAGAACCTTGCATAAAGGAATTGAACACAATGCTCGGCTGAAGCCAGTACGGAAACTTATTTCATTAACAGTGCATGCACTAAATGGTTGTATGTCTTTTGAAGAAGAGCAACAGCAAGAGCGGTGGAGCTGTTGAAGAATATTTTACTTTTCACAGAAAGGAAGCAGGTCCCACCAGGCATTTGTTTTCCCCTCAGGCTTAACGGACAGGAGTGTGAAAAGGTAGCTGTTTAAAAATAAGTACTGCACACATTAAGAACAGCACAAAGATGAAGCAATGTTTTGTACATCAGCTGTTCTACAGGATATTGTTTGCTTTAGGGATACTGAGATTAAAACAGTTAGGGACTGATGCAAGAAAACCCCTACAAGGAGAATAATGTCCTTATGTTTAAGGTATTCAAACTATTAAGAAATTTATAGCAGTGTGATATAACGCTTAAAGTAGAAAACTACTATGTCATTCCTGACTCTGTCACTGAATCAGTAGGTGACCATGAGTGCATCCCTTACCTTCTATTTCAATTTCTTCTGCAAAGGGAGGTCATTCTTGAGCTTTGCTTCCATTAGGAAAGTAGCAGGTGTTGCCTAACCCTTGTTAATAGCTGATTAGAACCTACTATGGACAAGAACAGCCGTGATTAAAATTGTTAGCTGCTTAGAAATAACTGCCCTTTTTAGTTGGCCTGCAAAATAAGAAGTATCGGCAAGCATGTTTACTAGTTGAAATGAAAATTGTTGTGGTTAGATATGATAACAAGTGCAATTCTGATAGCTTATCTGTTATGCAATGATGCCTAACTTTGTCAGGACGCTGCAGAGAATTCATCTTCTGCTGAAGTTAAGTGACCTTCAGCTTCATCATACTTTACTGGGGAAGTGATCTATTGAAGTGTCTCAATTAAGGCAGCATCCCAAACTTGGGTCATCTGGCTCTGAAAATCCCAAGCTCCTCAGGTTTCCTTTTCATGTTCAGTTCTGTTAGTGGCTCTGTGTAAATCAAAGCTTCCTTTCCTTGATAAAAGAGCAGATCGGGGATATGTTACTACATCCAAACTTGAAAATGAAGTTTTTCATCAATTGTTGCAAAACATTGTGAGACGTCACTTTGATGCACTCTACCCAGTTTTGTTTTCCGAACTGTTCACAGCCTGAAGCACTTTGATACCGTAAATTATTTATAAAGTTTTTAGTAATAATAATTGTCTGTAAGTGGTGTTTTACACCACAGAGTGTGCCAAAGGGTTCTGTAGTAAGCTGGTTGGAATTTTCAAACGTATTAGGCATGTAAATGTGAGTAACACTTCCAGAATTAGATAATCTTTAGACCTTTTTAGGGGGTAAAATAATGGTTTACATTATTTATTCCTGTTTTTCAGTGTATGCGCTTTCACTAATGCAGACTTGCCTGTTTGTTTCTTTGGGTCTGCTTCTGGTTTGACACTCACAATTGCCTTGTCAATAGATTTACTCTGGATACACATTTATGGAAGTGAACTCTGGACTGGATTCACTACAGAAATTGCTGCTGAAAATACTGGAGCTGATCTATTAGTTTCTTTTATTCTGTCTGCAGAGGACACAAACCCTTCTTGTCATTTGCTTTCACTCTTTCTATATTCTGCAATAAAGTTCTGCGAATTTAGGGAATTTAGTTGAAATTCAGGCATTTGTTTTGTGTTCATGTCACACGTTGTTTCTGCCACAGTTGCTCTCCTTCCCCCCTCAGCGAGTGGCAAACTAAATAAAAGGAGCTTGTGTGAGATTTGGCTCAGCAGACTCTGCTCTGTCTCTGTGCCAGACATCTTAAAGCTGCAGTAACCCACTGGTGAGCTACGAGCTGTAACTGCTCTGGCTTCAGTGAGTTCTCAACTTCACCATTTCTTTTTTTCTCCCATAGCACTTTTAACTGTTAGTGATTCTGTGACAGAGAATGAAATGAAGAGGTCTAATCAGAGTCACTCTTTGTACACCTAGTAAAGGATTAGACAATATTGCAGTGGTTGGACTGGGGTATTACAATGAGCAGGCAGGTAAGATGGTGGTAGAAAAGCAGCTGTTTATTGGGATTCAGCTACAACTTGAAGACTGGGCTGATTAAACCTACATGGGGGTATTTTTCCTGCGCTTGCACCTTCTACCAATCTCTGTCCCTGTGGTTCTTTCTTGTATACACTGAAAACATCTACAACAGGGAGGTTTTGCTTTGCACGGCATAAGTACGTTGCTGGAACGTAATAGTGGTCCCTTGTTCAAAAATTATCTGTGCCGGAGTTTAGTGCCTAAGTTTAACTAAAACTCACTTCAAAATCTCCTGAGACTCCAGCTTCAAAGTCAATCATGTTATTTAAAAAATTTCACATAGTACCACTGCGTTCTTTCCATTGCCTCATGGATGTCAGCTGCAAGCTTCAACCAGCACATACAGCACAGGCTTAGGTCATGCCTGGTGGATTCTGTTCCTGCTGGTGCCACTGATTGCCCAGCACTTCACCAAACTACTGAATTGTTCCATGTCTCATCTTTTGCAATGCACCCTTACTCACCAGACACACGTAGAAGTGCCTAAATCAATGTTAACATCTCTTTCCACTAAAAGGAATTACCCTTTGCTGTTCAAAACTGTAAACAGAAATAGGCTCATAGTAAAATTTTTGAAAATGCCAAAAATATACTGTTGTCTCCTTATAGGAAACCAACTTAATTGCCAACACCCATGAAAAGATCTTTCTACATAACAACATTGTAATCCATCTTGCAATTCTTAAAGGAAAGACTCCTCTGGTTCTCTTTTCTTTAATATCTGAATTTGGCTTTGCAAGAAGAGGGGCCTTGTGGCAATGGAAAAAGATACAGTAGGGCTGGCAGCAACTCTGGCTTTCCTACAGAATTTGTAGCCTTGGGCAAGTCAATTGGTGCTTGTGCTTTTTTAAATGTGTGTGTATATATATATATCTATATATATCTATATATCTCTCAAACATAAACAGCCTTCATAAAGCCTGTTATTGGCTTTTCATAACTGCTTTGTGAACAGCAGGCCAGGCACAGTTTTTCACGATCCCTCCTGGAACCCTCCTCACCCAGCACATGAAGCAGAGCTCCACCAGAAGGGAGAGGAAAAAAACTCCTGAACTCTCTCTGTTGGAACACAAACCCGTGATATTTAGAGCACTTTGCCTTGTCTTAAGCTTAGTGTAAGTAATGACTGTGATGTTATCATCTGGGGTTGGAGATTAAATATTTTCATTATGTCTGGATTCTTTTCTACTCCTAAGAGCATTTCTGTATTACTGTTTACTAAGCACAATCATTTGGCTGTTGATGTTTATAAAAAAATATATGAAGAGCTTCCTTTTCTAATGTTGTTAACTCGCATTACCATTTTCCTTGTGCAATGACAATGGGGAGAATTGCATTTAATTAAAATAATGTAAAGCAGTGAAAATTTTTGTGGTTTTGCTCAGTAAAGAAAAAAAATCAGAAGAGAGTAGATGGTTGGGGAGCAGGAGAATAAATAGTAGGGGAAGAAAAAGCCTGATCTTTTTCAATATGCTTTTGTATGCTATAATGAAATATTCAGTAATAGGCATGTTGACAGCAGTCTTACTGTTTGGTAAGGCTTTAAGGGGAGCGACACTTCAAATTGATCCTTCTTGGATACTAGCTGCATTAGTATTCTATACCCGCATCATCCCGCTCATCATCAGCGTGGCATGCTAATTAGTACTGTCCCTCTTTTTCTCTTTCTTCTCCCCCCATCTCTTCCCTTCTCCTTTGCTTTCCAATTCGGCCATCCACTTCTATCAGTGATATATGGTTTATATCTTCCTAGCCATTATGCTGATGACCCAGGGCAGTGCCTGCCACTTTTGATAAACTGTCAGATTATTTTTGGAACGTCCACATATGCTTTTCTGGAGGTACAATTTAGCGCTATGATAATCTACTAAATTGCTTTCTGTGCTATGCCAACTCTCACTTCTGCTCTTTTTAAGGTTTACATTGCCAGAGAGAAAGTGTGCCTAGCAAATCTTAGGTGACTCTGCACCCCAAAAATGGGACCAGTGCATTCTCTACTAGACTCTTTATGAAATACAGGATTAACTAATGTTTGCTTTCCTTTTTTTTCTGATGCATATGCAGAATATAAAATTGTTGGAAAAATGCATGCCCATTTTTTGCCTTAAAAAGTCTGTAACATTGAGCTCCCTTTAATTAATTTTACAACATAATAAATTGACAACATTACAACATTAGAAAGACTACCTGGCATAACGTCTATGTGAATAACTAGTAAATCTACTGTTTGTAAAATATTAAAGAAAAACTATGGATAAAGATTGAGTTAACTGTGTACTGACAGGGACTGTGTTTAAAATTGGAAAACACATACTTGTAAAAGATGACTACTATACTCTGTTTTTTCAGGACTCTATGCTATAGCATAGAAAAAGAAAAAGTTGAATGGGTGCTCTGGGTGGACAGTACACAAGTGACAGGAAGGTGTTGGTGGATTTATGAAACTTCATCCTCCAAGGGCTTTGTTATGCAATGTTCTGGTTCGTAGATCCGAAAAGCTATTGTTGTTGCCAAAATAATATCGATTTTATTGGGACTTAGTTCCTGCACAAACATTAGGCACCCAGCACCACTGGTGATCTGGGTCTGAGTAATAACAAGGGCCAGATTACTCAGCCTTACATGTTCAAAACGGTTGAAACTAAAGGCAAGAGTGAGTCCCTGCATTTGCAGATAAACCACTTCTAAAGGATTGAGTTTCCTAGGTTTAATGTGAAGTCAGGATGGCTCTGTGAGCAACACAGTATTAGAAAAGAAAAACTCACTTGAAGCCTCTCACGCTTTTGGATGATGTTGATACTATTAGATGGAATTGGAGATGTGATACCTGCTGAGGCAGGAAGGCAAAAGATTCATCATTCTGTGTAATTCTTCTAGTGACTTTTCAGGGAGAGGATCCACAATGCACGATGAGTAGAGGTATGAAGGGGAACTCAGGCAAGGTTTATCAAATAGTATTTGCTTCTCAATAAAATGACAAATATAGGCTGACAATTGTATTAGTAGAGCAGATTCAAGATAAAATCTGTGAACCTGTGTATATTTAGCTTTTGGGTTATTCCTCATTGGGATGGTTCTCATTGCAATAAACTTTATAAAAAGATTTTTTTTTCCTACTAATTTTTTTCTTAAAGAGCATGCAAATGTCTTTTTATTTTATTTTATTTTTAAATAGCACTGTGCATAAACTTTCATTTGGTTCATTTTGGGAAAAATGTGCCTGACCTAAATAGAAAAACTATCTTTGATCTTGCAGAGATTGAACTGTTAGCAAAAATTAGTAACTGAAAAATGAACACATGTGGCATCCCTCCAGAGAATAAAATGTATCTTTAAATCAAAGAATCTTAATGCATAAGAAGCCAACTTCCCACAAAGCTTGTGCTTTTAAACAAAATTATTAGAATTTTAAAAAGGAATATATAGGAAATGAATGACCAGGCTTTGCCAATATTTTTATAAATGAAAACTCTGTATTGTGTATTGTGCTGTTCCTCATTTTGTGTGGTAAGTAGATTTGAAGTGGGTCATCCTTTACTCGCAGATGCTACCTGTGAATAGTTTCACACTATTGAAAGGCCTGAAACTACGAGGCATTCATCTTTGATGGCAGTCTGTAATGGCAGGTGATGTTGAGAAGTCATTACCTGTCAATCAGGAAAACTTTGTGATAGGCAGACTGCCTGCTTCTGATGCGGCACTTGGGTGAAGAAGATGGAAAAATAGAAGCTTACATAGGAAGCCTGAAATACATGGCCTAATTTTCCAGAATTGGCAAGTGCTTAGCCTTTATTGAATTTGGTGTTTGCTCAGCGCTTTTGAAAATCTAAGGTACTTACTACAATCCTAAATGCTAAGTTAGGAACTGAAATTTATACTCATTGTATTAAAATATTATCTTTTTTTTTTTCTCAGAATCTTGCCCTCTATCTGTGCATATCAGTTCTCCATCTGTAAAGATGGGCAATGTATTAGTTTGTCTCCTGTCTTTGTCTATCTTCCACGTTTAAATTCCAGGTTCTTCAGAGGTCTGTCATTTATTACCACATGTACAGTCCTTAGCACCATGGACTTGGACTTCAAATAGGTCCTCTATGAGGTTCTTTAATGTAATTAGCAATGGTCATCTGATTTAAGTCATAAAATATGTGTAATACTCTGCCCATGGAAGGCTTAATTAATTAAAATTCATTTAATGTATGACAGAGCTCGTTCAGTGAGGAGCATGCTGGAAATACCAAGTATTATTTATTACTTCTTTAGTGAAAATGCGGATAGTAACTTAAGATTGTGGTTCCAATTTACAGGATTTGTATATGAACTCAAATTCCCTAAGAGATAACTTGACCTCAATTTCCATTTATTGACAGTGTGTCTGGCTGGCTCACCCTCCTAAGGCATTGTGGTGTGAAATGGGAGATTAAATTAAAGAAAGAATCAAAATGATTGCTTCTTTCTGTACCGTGTACCTGGTTTATAACAAAACTGAAAGGATATTTTATATTAGAATGTGGATTATTCAAAAGAAATACCTCTTCCAGCTCCATGCTCCTTCTTTTTATTGTTTTTCTTAGTACACACAGGGCATATTAAGATCAACTTTTATTTCTCTTAAATTTATAATTGTAGTTTTTCATCTAGAAGTCCAGAAGCTAAACCAGACAGGATGCATTAGGACCTGATACAGCAAACATAAGCTTGGCACTGCTGGGCTTTAATTCCTTATTTACTACACGTAAAGGTAATTATAGCATCACCTCTACACTTAAGAATATATTTGAGAGGTAGATTTTCTCTACTAGTGGAAGTCTATAAATCTGGTTTACTAAGTGAAGCTATGCCAAACTCATTGAATAGGGAATTGGGCCCATGGATTCTTGTTATGATGTAGAAGAGGAGAAATGGAGTCTGACCTTTCTGGTAAAATACCCATACAGCTTTTTGTTGCTGTTTGCTGCGTACCGTGAAAGTAGTGTCAAGATGTTGGGTACCTGTCAGCTATAAAGCTAAGGGAAAGCTCTCTGTGCCTTTGCAATCAGTCTGAAATCAATTCATGCTTTGATCCTGCTATATTTCATAATTAAAGACATGGTGTCAATTTTCTGCAGTCAAACAACACAGTCTTGTTTACCATGTAAAAATAATTGAATGACAATTAAGTCAATAGCATGCTTACATGAGAAATTTAGTTTTTGTAAGGTGAAATCTGAGCAGTTCTCTTGATTTGTGTTACTGTACATTAGGGAAAAATTGAAATCTCTGATAATGGTGATTTCTGTTCTTTCTGATTTTAGTTTCTTGGAAATACATTAATCAAGTCTGCTGGTCAACCATTTCTCACAGAACCAGACAGGAGAATTTTAGAGACCAGACTGCAACCAAGAGTGACATAGGTATTATAGTTAAATCTACTTTAATGGAAATGTCATTTCAAGATGTGGTGGTTTTTAAGCAGCCTGAAGGTAGTCACTAGCAAAGGTATTACTATCTCCAGTATGACAGTCCAAAAATACCGTAACAAAGTAGTTCCTTTTTTACAAAAGAAGCATTTCTTATGGAACACTTTAGTCTTCTCCTTCTGCCATTGTAGTGTGACAATGACTGCATCTACTTTGTCCCCATGCTAGCATTCTGTCTCCTGTAAATGTACTAAGACTAGAATGCACACTTGAAAGTTGCATGTTTTCATTGTGCTTGAGATAAACACAGGCATTAATTTACCTTTTCTGTTACTGTTATAATAATGGTTCTGCATAGTTTTGTACCTGGAAGAAATGCCCCATGAATTACTCTGCATCTGTTCTTGATGCTAATCCTATTATCAGCAACAGGATTAGTTCATAAACAAAAGAGCTGTACTAGTCTGTTCTCTATGCCGCACTATGGAAATTAAACAGGGCTTACATGCAGTATACCATTTTTCTACTCTTAAACTTAGCACCACATCCGAAGCTCATAACTGCTGAAATTCATTGTACTGATAAGTAAATTTGTATGATTTCTGATAAAAAATGTATAAAAGTGGAGGAATCATCATATCTTGTTAGGTTTTGAGGGCTACACACTGTTAAATGTAGTGCCAGACTTTATTTCAAAATAAAAGTTGTTGTTTGTGAATAATTTAATCACGTAATTAAAATCAGGCCATGTTACCTTAATTTGAAATTATCCTCTTGTATGTAACCTAAGTTTTTTAGAACCCTATTTTACCTGTGCAAACAACCAACTTCCACAGTCGGTTTTGCTGAAGTACATTGTAGCTGGCAGATTCAACCAAAGCAGAACTCGGGCACATCCTTGGGGATTCTTTGCTATGACAAGGAGACTTGAACATTGTAAGTAGGTGCTGTACAGCAGGCGCTCTGTTCTTACTGCCTTGGTGGGATGCCGCAGTATCCCTCCAACACGGGTACTGCTGGCCTGTTTTGAAGGAGGCCAGTGTGGTGGACGCTGGATTGCAAAAGTTTTACTGATCGCTTGAAGCGAGCAGACTTTTTAATGAAGAGGCTATGTCCCACCTTGCTAACTGATGCAGGAGCATTTCACAACTGCCATTCCCCTCTTCCAGTCTCTGTCTTGAATATATTTAAATAGACTTGGGGGGTGGGAAGCAAGCAATAACAGGCAATGTTATTAATTATTTATTGGCTGTCATTCTGATTTGAGGGTACTGTTCTTCTGTGTGCCACTGCCTCTCTGTGTGGGCAAGTGTGTTGGAAAGGAACCCGATTTCCTTGTGCTTCAAGTTACTCATCTGAAAATGGCTATAATGATACTAAGTTATTACTGCAGATTGGGAGATGCTTGAGATTATTTTATTGCTATGTAATTCCTGAGCATTGTTGCTAAATCTAATTTGCACGGGAATAAGGAGCCAGTAATCAGATGAGAACACTAAACTTCCTTTAATTTGTCATAGTTCTCTTTCCTTGTTCCAGGATTGTGTTTGGAGGTAATAGAGAAAGGAGTAGGGATAATATATATGAGCTTTCAGATTCAGGAGCTGAAGGGTAGCAAAGACACATCTTTGCTTTTATAATTATTTCTGCAAAACTGTGTTGGCAGATTCTCCCTGTAGAACTACAGCATATGCCAACAAAACTTTTTCTGTTGGCATGGCTACACGTGTTCCTTAGATGGTGTGAACTGAGTTGACAAAAGCAGTATTTTGTCAGTGGTGCTACATCTCTCGGATTTAATATTTGAGGACTAGACAGCATATATATATTTTTTTTCTCCCTCACCTCCTTCCTTGTTGGTCTTCCTCTCTTTACCTGATGTCTTTCCCCATCATTTTCTCCGCTCATGAGAAGAAACAACAGGGAAACCCAAACCAAATCCTTCCCAGTGCAATGCTGGCAGTATGATCCGACTCACTAAGACAATTTCGGCTATGTATAAAGGGCACAGAAATATTGTATCATTTTATGCAGCTTGTCTGACCCATGCTGCTTTCACATGCCATCCAAATTTCTTAAAACTGGTGATCTTTGCTTTCCAAAAGAGAGAAACACCTTACCAAAAGAGAGCAAATGCCATCACTTGACCTTTTCAGCCTTTGGATTCTCAGTGTATCTGACTTGGCCAGACAGGTCTGAGGAAGAAAAAAATTAACAGCAGATGGATTTATGAAAAGAGCTCGATGGCAGATGGTGCTTACAGACATTAAGACATGTCCTCAGTCTTAATGGGTGTGGTTTTCCCCTTTTAGCAGCCCTGACAGTACACTAATATTTGTATCTGTGCATTATAAAAATATGCTGAAAGATAAGGGACTGCATTATTATCAGTAGAAGAAGAAACTCGAGGACCTCTAATATTTAGTTTGAGTACTTATGAGTTCATCTTTGCTCGTGGTTTAATGCAATGGCAAGCGACATCACTAGGAATCTTTTCGGTCTCCTTCATGCCATTTGATCAAATCTTCAAATTCTTGAATCATCATTTTTCTGAAATCAGTTCATCTTCAACGTAGGGCATTTATTTCTTCTAATAATAATTGTCACTTATGCATTCAGAATACACTCAGAGCCTTCTGGCCATACCTGTATAATTGGAAACAATTTTATAATTTTTAGTATTCATTAGTTGCATAATTTTATGAAAACATGCTGGGGATAGACTTAACCAAAACCCAAAGCTTTCTTAGTATTAAGCATATGAGCAGGCTTAGAGAATCCAGCTTGCTTGCAGCTAAGTAAGCAGTGTATTAAGTGCACTGTTGGATCTGCTGACCACTAAGAGAAACTCAACATACAGACAGAGGATTTGCTGTGGAAAAACATGTATGTTACAAACTGCTGTGGAAGCTGCCTTCTGGTATAGAAACACCATTGTAAATTCATTTGGATTTACTTGGCATTATGATCGCTTGCTTGTCCTTTGAAATTTTTCCCTATATGCGTAATTTAGGATTTGTTCACAGAGAACTGGTACTTCACAGAAACTGGGTCTTTGATCTACTTACCCCTATTAGGAATCTGTCTTCACTCTGACACAAACAGAGTTGAATATCTGGTGCACTTCTTTGTTAGAGGCCTTGGAGGCAACATCCACAAAAGAGGTGACAGCAGCATTGAAAGAGAGGTGAACAGGTTGAGTTCTTGTGTTTCAATACATCTATCTCAGCAATTCCTATCGGCAAGGTTTCCCCTACAAATGGAACTTAAGCTGCCCTAACCCTCTCCCACAAGCGGTAAATCTGCTATCTGAAATCTTTTCTTTAGAGTGATTTATTCTTCCCTGACTTAGCAGAAGTAGACCTACCCAGTGACATACTCAGTCCTAGACTAAATCCTGCTTTTGCCTAATCATTCTTTACTGGGTTGCTTTCAATCTCCCATTTCTGTATCTCATTAATTTTTCATTAGCTGTAAAGAAGGATTGTCTTCTGGAGTCAAAGGAGAAAGATGAATTAAAAATGAGGAGCAAGTGTGGTTAGGTTATAATAGGCCAAGTTACTACTGTGGATTTTTTGTTTGTATAGAAATGTGGATGGCTATGAAATATAACAGAGAATATTTGGCTGGAGACAGACTGGAGGAAGCCCCCAGAATCTGAAGATCTCTAAACCCTAGTGTTGCACAGAGATGATGCAAGCTCTGCTTATGTGAAATGTCTGAGGTAAAATGTTCTTTTAACTGATGTCAAGATCAAATCAGGGCAGAATGTTGCTCAGGATACAGTTGTCATTCCCAGACTAAAAAGGTGGTTAGATGTTTGTATTTTGCCTTTCGGTGCCTTTCAGTTACTTTCAGTCCGTTGCACTACATACTGTGCATTTAAACACTGTGATGCAGTGATGTTCCTCCTGTTGCAAAACTGTTATTTTTTTTCCTAATGTTAGAACAGTCTTACAAATTCTGAGGTTCATTGGGAGGGGTGCGTCCTTCTAAATCTCATGAAATGTTGTGTCTTGAGGACTGTATTGTTTCATTGGAAGTAATTTTCTTACTTTGAGAAATCCAACTAGATGAAGGGATTGGAAGATATGTACGATGAGTCAAACTTTTGGAGAAAATGGAGTGAGAATGTAGTGGAAAAGACATGTGCTTTTCATTCTTTAAAAGCAGATTAGAGAGGGAACAAACAGTTAACTTAGAGATGAAAAGTACATTGAGGAAAAAAGTAGTAAGTGATGCAGTTCCAATGTTACTGAAATCTCAATAGTATTAAATTCAAACACTCCTTGATCTAACACACCAGTAGAATTTGGAAATGAGGCAACTGAGGTTGCATGGAAAATCAGTGTCTGGCAAACATGCAGTTCAGCTCTGTGGAGGGACTGAGATCTGGGCCTCAACAGACCTGAATTTTGCTGATTCTACCAGTGTCCTGCTAGATTACTTGAGAAAGTAATTTGGGGGGGGCACTCACATCACTTAATTTCAGGCACCCTCAACTGGAGATAGGAAGCTTTCTCTGTAATTCATGGCCTCTGTGAAAGGAGTGAATTTTTAATTGCTTCTGGAGTAGCCCATCATTCCTTTCACTGCCTATGCTATGTTAGACGTGCTTCCTAATTTCGGCACCTTATGTCTCTAAAGTTAGGGCTTGTGACTACCCTTCCACTAATGCTTCGGTTTTTGTACTTGTATAATGGAGATAATGATGCTGGACTTGTTTATGAAAAGAGCTGAGATTCACAATTTAGACTGTTGCTATATATGAACTAGATATAATTAATTTCTTTCTGTCTTTACATGCAAAATTCCGTAACAGATGGACTAGTATCATTTGGCAAATAATTCATCTGACATTTCCCTCATCAATCATTAAACAATTGGTACATTTCTTCATTAGGCACTCAGCTTCAAATCCTATTTTGTTAGATGTTTCACAGCATACTGATGGGATTGGTCTAGATCCACTGAAATCAATGAGGAGACTGACTGACTTGAATAGGCTGTGAATCAGGCCTTGTATTTTTATGCCAGATGATCTCAAAAGGTGGCATGATAAGTAGTGAATGGGGAAAGTCTAGATTCATTATAAGTTAGCAGTGTCTCACTTTGTAGTGTTTTTCTTGAGGTGCCCCTCTGCATAAAGCATAGACACCAATGAAACAGTAGTAGTATTTTACCTCTGTCTGTAGGAGCCTGTGTTTGAGGGTATGTTCCTCCATACAATACCAGTAGATGATTTGTGAAGGAGTACAGCATCATGATCTTACTACTGAAGTCCACTTAAACCTCCCATTCCCTTTCCTCTCCTTTGGTAGTTGAATGCCAACAATTTCGGATGTTGTGGAGAAGTTCCATGATATTCAGTAGTTTTCTTAATGTCCAAACTACTTGATGTATATTATATATATTAAAATCCCCCTGCCCCAAGACAGTGATTATTTTCTGTGTAATTGTAGGACAAAAGTTTGAAAAAGCTGACTTAAATGGATTCTACCAGTTCATTAAACAGTGGCAACCAATAAATCTTTTTTTTAATAGTCTCTTCAATTTTTAAGTCTTGAGTTGGTAATGCCCATACTGTAGATGTATGGAAACGGATATGCAAAACCGAGCCCTAACTTTAAGAGGGGTGATTTGGATAAATGATTTCACTTTTCTTCCACCTTTTAATTAAAACTACTGTGGCATAGACTGCATGTTTCAACATATTTCTTTTAATAAATTGCATTAGGTGCTATTAGCTTTCAGGGTATTACTCCAGATTAACTCTTTCCTTTCTAGGATTTCCTCAACTCTTTGCCATAACATTTGTAATGAAAATAGCCAGCTTTTTTTTCCTTCTTCCCCTCTCTTTATTGCATCAGTATGCATTGCAAAACCGGTGGCTTGTACATCCTAAGCTAAGATAATGAGACCAATATTAATTCCACTACAGCTGCTACAGGCATGTAAATGAACCTTTCATCTGTCCAGAAAAGCAGCTCCGAGACTTGCAAAGAACACCCGGACTAAGCACTGTGAACAGTCAGGGAGATGGCAGAGGTGACGGTGAGAAAAGAGGGTATGCTAAAAATGGCTGAAATTCAAATGTCCTGAATTAATATTGCCTACTGGAATCAATGCTGTTATTATCCACTGCATTAATTATTGCAAGGACATTTTTTCCTGTTTGTCCCTACTGATTGGGATGTAGCAATCATTGTCCTGTTAGCGCTAAAAAGGACACAGCGTGAACCCCTTCGTACAATTTTCTTAACATGTTAGCTTCAACCTCTGCTAGGGTCCATGTCTTCTAGCTTGTGTCCACATTGCATAAAGCAGGTTAGAGCAGGCTGGTTTGTCTAAAAGCAGTATAGTGGTAGTAGGGCAGTGCATGGGCTAATTAGCTCTGCCTCTCAGCAAAGCTAATTAATCTAGACACACTGTTGTGTTGACGCGACTCTGTTGCTTTGAGTTCTAGCAGGGATTAGTTTGTGGCTGATGTGGCTCAAGTGTCTCTGCTCTGGTTTTTTTGTGCATGGGTCAGCCATGCCCTAAGAAAACTTAACGCACTAGCAGTTGGATAGGATGGGAGGAAAATGTTGACCCTTGGCCATGTATTATCTTGTTATGTGTTTATATTTTACCAATGAACAAAGACTTCCCAGAGCTCTAGAAAGTAATTTTTTTTTTTTGAAAGTCAGATTTCCTCTATGTAATGGTGCAATAAGGAATTGGCTGTGGTTATAACAGGAGACTGAGTAACCCACATTGTTGTAGAAAGCTAGACCTGTTCAATACATACCTAGTATTTCTACTTTTCAAACATGCTTACTTCTAGTCCTTTTCAGTACAGCACTTAAGCACGTATGAATGGCTTCAGTGGGGTTTAACCAGATGTTAAAGGTAAGAATATTTTAAATGCTTTGCAGAATTGAGGCCTAAATGAAGGCAATATGCAGGACCCTTTGACAAACATCTGATTTCTCTGAACTCAGGTGGTCCTTTATTACAAGTTTGAAATCTACAGGGAGGCAGATGATGTGTGTAGAGTAAATTATAGTGTGATTTGATTATTGTAACATGTTCACTTCACTGTTGAGATGACTCAAAGGTGCCTATGCAGGATGTCACTTTTCACTAAGTTTTGTGTGAGTGGCAGCAACAAGATGAACTTAGGTATGTTTTTATCCATATCTTTTAAAATAAAAAGCACATTCAAAATGCATATATCCCTGTTTAATATAGCTAAGCCAAAAATAAGCAGGGACTCAATTTGGCAAGTACTCCTAATCTTTGATGAAGTTGGAATCCAGATACCCATTTTTCTTCAGATCTCTCTCTTGTAGCTATTAGGATGATATAGCTGTTCAATGAGCTCTACTTGTTATTAATCCTTTAGGAAACAGTGCATTTTAATGGAGCAGCATGTGAAGGGATGGAAGGCATAGCCTTGGAGTTTTGGGGGATTGATCTGAGACTGTGAACTTGAAAGTTTGAAATGGAGTCTTCATCGTTACTGGTAGACAATAAAAAAGCTGAAGCAAATTTTGCCAAAACAGTTGTGGTACAATTTGGAGATAACACAGAGCACATCACGGTGGATTTTCCAGTTCTCCAGAGCTCCAAACCAGGGGGATTTCCTGTCTCATCAAACTGGTTATTCCTCTGTTGAACTTCCCATTGTTCCTGAATCCTCAGTAATCCAAGATGTATACTGTCATTTTAAGTGTTCATTGAGATGCTTGGAGCCAGGAAACCCTGGAGATGACTGGCTCTTTGAAGCTCACCATCATCACATTTGCCTTGTGAAAGTCAGGCAGAGGAGGGACCCAAACACTGGTGTTCTGTGTTTGGGATCAGGTTTTTTTAACTGGGGGAGAAAGAGCTTTGCTGTTTCTTGGTCTTTTTCTTTTTCCTTCTAAATGTTCACTCTCCATTTTAGTCTTTTTCAAGACAATAACTAATTTTGACAACTGGTTTATTTTAGTTACTGTGTTGGCATGTGTTTTGGCCTGCTGTGTAAACAGTGCAATGCTCATCCCCCCACCCCCCCTCAAGCAGAGAAAAAAGTGAGTCCTTGGAACAATTTCTACTGAATGTATAGTACTATATATAGGACAGACCAAAGCAGCTCCTGAGAAGCTATTTAAGTGTGTTGGCTAGATGATTAGTATAAAGACAAGGTTTTATATTTGATTTTATTAAAACCCTGTAAAACCCAACACAATTGTGAGGGGCACTCCCAGCCTCTCAGGTAAATAAACATGTTAACAGAAGATATTTCCTTATGCATTGCAGGTTTTTGGGCAGCGGTAACCTCCATTTAAATAATAGACTACAGCAGCCTTTTCAGAAGTATTTCATCCTTGGTAAATAGAAATTTTTATAAATGTGAGAAAACATTATCTACTTATTAGATTTTGTTCACAGTGGAAGAGCTTTCCTAGATTCTTGTGTGATTCTACATTTAGCTCCCTGATGAACATACACTTACTTAGCAAGCACTGTTGAGAAGAGTTGTATTAAACAGTTCTCAGCATGATGCTGTGTTTGCTTTGCTTAAATTCAAGGACTTTATTGATAAACCAGCATTAAGAGAGGCCAGCCAAGGTCACAGGTGTCTCGGGCCATTTTCTTTTGAGTAGGGAACATTTCTTGAGGTTCTCTGGACACAGTCACTGGTTTACACTCTTAGGTGCCAGCACAGCATAAATTGTACATAACTAGTTGCAAGAGAAAAACCTTGTCCCAGTAGGAGGAAAGGTGAGAACAGACAGGGGAGGTAACTTGTCAAAATGTAGCCAGAAATAGAAACCAAATTTCCAGGTTCATCCCACACTGTCTGCTGAATGTTTTTTGCTGTGTGTTTTCCCATACTTTATTTCCTGATATTTTTTTTTTTTTTTAGATTAGTGTAGGTCAGCATTTTTAGGGCATTCATAATCACAATTGAATGTTGACTCAAATAGTTATGAATCACATAATTTCCTATAGTGGATTCTTGCTTTTTTTCCCCTCAAGGCATTTGTTACTGAGCATAATCTTGAATCACTCCCACGCTATGTGAGAATTTAACCCCAAATGATGGGCTTCTATAGCTTCACAAACATCTGCAAGGATGGGAACTAGTATTAAAAGCGATGAGTGAGATTTTCAGAGGCATCTGTGGTAGCTGAAGATACAAGCATTCCAACTAAATAAAGTACCTCCTTGGACAGAGGTGGGAAGAAGCGAGCTACAAAGATATCCCCACACCCCCCACTCTTAGCTCTGTCCTTTGAGTATATATCAGAAGGAGTTTTGCCACCTGCCAGAGCATGCAACTAGCTCCCCTTCACTGAATGGCTTCCTTGGAACGGTCTTGACCTTCATGCATCAGGTGTTTGCCCTGCCTGACAAAGATCACCAAGAAATTCAGCACTGCAAGGAACAGGTCAGACAGGCTTGCACTGTCACATTCAAAGGATGAAAGAACTCATCACTGTTGAACGTGAAACCTACCGACTGCATTTTGCTTGTGAGACTGAAAATCAAAGACACAAGAGGGGATGATCAGATGCTGAAAGTAATCTGTGAAAATAATTCATAGAGTGTCCCTATTTGTCAGCCCTCTGATGAATATGCCCAGTGCTTAAATAATGTGGTACCCTAGGGAGACATGTCTGCTATTAGGAGGATGTAGCCAAGAATACAATTTCTTTTGCTGATTTGTGAGGTAGGGGCAGCAGTTGTGTTAGCTGAAAATTGTTGTGGGAAAAAATTTCAGTTGAAAAATACAGTCTTCATATGAGGAAAAAAAACAGACTGTTTTTGTTCATTTCAGGAGATTATTTTGGAATCCTCCACTCCACTTTCTCCTTTCAGGTTCGAGTGCAAACCCACATTGCTTTACTTAGATAAGATATTTAATTCCTATGGTATTTACCTAAGTATGTAATATAGTTTAGTGTTTCTGTGCTGAAATAATGCAGAATTTGATCTGTATGACACTTTGACTTTTCTTAATTAGAGTTTTGGGTTGTTTTTTTCTTTTCCCCCAGAAGACTGTAATTTCCAGGAAATTGATGTTCTATAATCTAGCTGCCCTTAAAGAGCAAGTACATCTGTATTATGGAGGAGTTCTGAAGATAAATAAGAAAATATATTAATTTATTAAGTTAGAATGAGAATCAGTGCCTTAAAAATGGGTGCTTCCTGACAATGCATATATTTTACAAAAGTCTAACAAATTTTTTACATGTTAAAATACTCTTAGACAATTTGTGCAGACTATCTGAAGGACCTCAGTAACAATAACACCTCACAACTTGCCCTAGTCTTATAAAGCAGAAACTAGGATAAAAAAAGTGAATAAAGAATGAATAATTGGCCTCTTGAGTATAATGATACTATCTATTTCTAAAGGACATTTGCTTGTGTTAAAATCAACCTTTTTCCTCAGCAAAAAATACACATTTCTGTGCCATTAAAGAAGAAGTAATTGCCGAAGTTATTTGTATCACAATAACATGTTAATCTGGAAGGATGAAGACACTACCCAGAGGTCATGTATGACCTGGTAATGAGACTGTCAAGTATCACCATAAATAATTAAAGCAAGACACATTACTTGAGAACTTTATTCTTTTCCCCTTCCTCAGGCACCTTGAAGTTCCTTTGTTATCTATATAATTTGTATTATGGGTGGATTACCAACATGCAGAGTTGCAATTTTAATCCTTCTCAGAGAATCACGGAACAGTTGTGACTGGAAGGGGTCTCTAGAGATCAACCAATCCAAGTCCCCTGTGCAAAGCAGGATCAGCCCTGGAGCAGGTTGCCCAGGACTGTGTCCTCTTCAGTTCTGAATATTTCCACAAATGGAGTCTCCACAACCTCTTTGGGCAACCTCTTCCAGTGTTTGAGCACCCTCACAGTAAAAAGCTTTCTCTCACGTTTAAATGCAATTTCCCATGTTTCAGTTTGTACCCATTGGCTCCTACCCTGTCTCTGGGCAGCACAAGGGGTCTGGCTCTGTCATCTTTATTCCTTCCCATCAGGTACTTAGACACACAGATAAGATTCTCCTGAACCTTCTCTTCCTGAGGCTAAATAGTCTTGGCTCTCTGCCTCTCCTTGGCTGACATGCTTCTGATTTGATATGGTTTTCTTTTCACATTCCTAGTTTCAAGCAGAGACCAAAAATTAAAATTGACATGGCATGTAACTAAAACTTGAACAACGGTGTACTTAATTTACTCCATCACCCCTCCCTAAGAATAAACAGCTCTTAGAAAAAAATCAGTGAAACCTACAGGACAGAACAGGAATTGTGAATTGTGTGCATCCAGCCAATGGAGGACGTTTGGTATACATGGAAAGGGTAATAATTTGGGCTTTTTAGATTGCTAACGTGGTCTTGTTGTCAGGGTGAGAAGCAGTTGATTCAATGCCTGATGATTCAGTGCCTCGTGTTAGCCAAGATGACAGTCATCATGTTTACCTGAAAAGCATAATTAATCTGAAGTTAATTGAGTAATTCTGTATTTAATGTGTTATAACAGAGATTTCAATTGACTTCCTGAACCAATCAATTTTTCTCTCTCTCTCTCATATTGTTTTTCAGGAGGAATTGGGTCCTTGTGGTTGCTTTTAAGTATTGCACAAATCCACTTTTGTTTCATCTGCAGCAGATGCAGACAACTCCTTCCACTACCACTGTGGATAGGATAGTGTGTACATTTCTAAAATAGTTCCTAAGGGTTTTTGTCAGTCTATCCTTTATCATTGTTGGGATTAAAAAAAAACATGTTATAAAAGTCCAGCAAATATCTTTTCACCACCATTTAATGTGCTTGGTTCCTAAACAATTGCAATTGATTTTGTTTGCTCTTGCAAACACGAATTATCCTGTAATCATCTCAGCCTTCTAGCCATGCTTACATTGACTTGTTTGTGTTTTAAAGTGAGAAAATGCAGACGTTGTCATGAAAATAAGAAAGGTTGGAGGGAAATAAAAGGTGGGTTTTTTTCCCTGGTTAGCAGGATGTGCATCCACTTCAATTAATTGTCACCCTTATAGCTTATTTAGCACAATGCAAGGAGTAAGGAAAATTTCAAAATTAAATAAGTTACCTTTATTTTTGCTTTTGCTTGTGGTTTCTGCTAAATGGCTATTTCAGGGTTCATCAGTGACAGTCTCTTAGACTGTGTGATTGCTTGCTTTTACTCAAAACGAGTGTACACAGCAGAATACTAAAGGGGATAGTATTTTTCGACTACAACACATTTCTTTACAAGCAAGGCTTTGTGGCTTAGTGCAGTCTAGGTCCTGGAGGATGAAATTGTGCAGACAATTACCCACCATTTTTGAATAACAGAGCATTTCCTCTGACAACCATGTAGATAACAGGGCCAAGCGTTGCTAGTACTTTGACTCCCTTTTCTGCCTAATATGTTTTATTTTTTAAATGGCCTTATCCCCATTTTTCTGTACTCTTTAGATTTTTATATGGTTTGGATTTCTACTATTTAGTGAATAAATAGTTACTTTTGATAATTTGCACTTCTTTACTCTTCTGTCCTACAATGTAAATCTATGCATGCCCATATTATATAAACTTCTTGAAAGAGTGATATGAAATATATTAGCCTGAAACCAAACTGTCTGATCTGTAGTAAGGATAAAGCCCACAGTAAGTGAACAGGAGAGGGATGCAGGGTCTGCCCTGCAGGAAGAGTGCTTCAGTGTTCTTTCCCAGAGGATTTTGATGAAGATTTTGTTGTGCATGGGCCTTCTAACAGAATAGCAAATGTAGTAAAATCTAACACCTAGTGAAAGCCTGCCAATAGCTGTTGCTGTTTTAAATGGGTCCTGTGCCCAGGCAGCTGTCCCAGCCCAAGCTTGCCTAACACAGGAAAAATTGGTAGGGTTAAATCAATAGGCAGTCTTGCTGTGAGCTCCAGATAGATGCTTGCAGGACATACCCTATTATTTGTTTTGTACAGTTACAGATCACTAAGAAGGCTTTACCAGAAAGCACTTGCTGCCGTGGGGGAGATGGTTATGATGGCACACCACAGAACTGTAACTCCAGGTGGGGAGTAAGCAGCAGGAGTAGATGAGCTGCTTCATGCCAATGCCCTTAGCAATGAGAGTGAGAAATGCTGGAAAGCCTGTGGTGAAACACGTAGAGTTATTTCTAAACAGAGTGAGTTTTTCCACTGCTTTTTTGAAGATGGGGGGTCAGGCAGGGTTTGTCATGACCCACTCTGGATTTACTCCTAGATAAGTCAGAATTTGGCCCGAATTGTCTTTGAGTGCATTTCGTATGTAATAGCAGCATTCAGAAATGCAGAGTAGTGGTTCTGTAAATTAGTCTTAGGCTTTATTTTCATTTTTGTTCTGAAAACATTCAGAGACTCGCAGTAAGGACCCATGTATTACTGTAGCATTGTAAATTATCTTTAAGTTGAAAAACTGGTACATTAAGTATCTCTCCTATGCAATATGTTCAGTTGTTTTTTTCAAGTGTAATCCGTGCTTGTACAAGAGGTTTCTTTGCTAACTACTCTGAGGAAGTAAAGCTTGGTTTTGTGAGGTGCTGAATGCCTTTGATGTCAATCAGTTTTAAGGATGCTCAGCCTCTGGACAGTGCGCTCTGGACAAGACTTTAACCTCACTGATAATAGCTGTAATAATGAGAAGTGGCAAGGCAAAATTTTCCTGTTGGTGCACTTGGTATTTCTTTCACATTTCATGTGAAAGTCTCAGCTTTTTTTCATGTCCCTGTTCATAATGACTTTAAGTGTTCAGCCAAAACAAGTTTTTCATACAGAAATTTGAGAGAAGCTTTGTCTTTTAGGACCTGCTTGTTGTATAAGGTCCTCAGGTTAAGCTTGTTTATATTTAACTAGCTTAGGGTAGGGCAGGGCAGTCTTACTGGAAAAATATTGAAGCTAGAAATTACAACCTCTGTAGCATAATGCTCCAGAAGGATTCCAAACAGTAGTTTCCCAATGACTAACACAAATGGTCCACTTGTTTCTGTATCCTCTTTTTCAGCAGCTGGTAGTAGTAATTCCTTTAAGACACAATATAATAGATAAAGGATAATTCTCTCCACTAGGAAATATTCTTTTAGCAGCCATTAATAAGAGGTTGATGTACATAAGAAGATTTAGCCCCCTTTCAAAACACTTGGATATTGTTTTGCTCCTTATTAATTGGAAGGCATTGGTAATCTCAATAAAGTTCAATACCTTTAAAAAAAGTTTTGAAAATCTCGATTTGCAGATTAATGAGATCTTATGGCCATAAATTTCACTAGTTAGTAGTGTTAAATAAGGAAGAACATGAAAGATACATTTCAAAAAACTGCTGAATGATATTTTCCCAGGTGAATCGCTGAGTTGAGACAGGATTTTGTGGGTTATTTGTTGTAAGAATGAACACTTTTTTTTTCCCCTGAAACTCTTTTCTTTCTTTTTTCTCCTCCTGGAAAATGTCTACATGGTTAAATGTTTTAACTCTACTTGATGCTACTGTGTATTGCACTGATGGGTTCTGTTTCCTATTTTTCTGTGGTAGGAACAAGTTTGTCTGTTTATATCAACCTTTTGCTTTTTTTAATTTTGTTTATATTATTAGCTCCTCAAACAATGATATCTTTTAATTTATCTACACAGCAATTGGTACCCTTATCCATGATGATTACTTCTAAATGCCATTGCAATGCAAACAAATAATATTATACTTAAATAACAATCATATAAATAGCAATGTGCAGAGAAAGTACTCTGGAGCATGGTATGCTTTCATTCCCTCAGTGAGATTTTGCTTTGGGTTGAAGCCTCTAGGTTGCACTGCAGTCTGCGGAAAAAAAAGAATAGTGCCATTCTTCCATACATAGCCAGAAGAATTTCTAGTAGGACACCTACAAATGCTGTGAATGCATGAAAGTTAGTGATGTTAAGGATGCATGCTTGTGAACTTTGATCAGCAGGTATACCTGCCACGATGACATCAGTGGGTACAGAGATAGCAGGATCAGAAAGTTCTCACACCACAAAACCTTCAGCTGTCATTCCACTCCACTGTACAAGAAGGGAAGTTAATGATGCAGGAGAAACAGACCAGCGGCAGCAGGTGCATCCCAGTGGCTTCTACTAATATTTTCAGAAGGGGAACAGCTACAGGCTGCCGTTCTCAGTCTTTCCTGCGGAAATCAAGGAATTAAAAAGGAAATTACCTTTGCACAGATTCCAAATGCTTAAAAGAAACAGATTTCATGCTACGGCTGGTGCTTGCAAGTGTGGTTGTGGGAGAATGCTAATAGAAGCCTTCATTGGCTTATGGTTGGATTCGATGATCTTAAAGGTCTTTTCCAACCTAAATGATTCTATGATTCTGTGACTGGGGTCCCTGCACCAACACCAAGACTTGAGCAGGGGTAAGCTTTTAGAAATAGGTCTTTCTTTTGCAAGTCATCGTTAGTAGACTGCCTTTCTGTCTTGTCTTTAAACACAGTTCCACAAACTGCCAACAGTGTGAATGTACTATGCTGATGCTTACATAAAATTTCAATATATAGTTAGATAGAGGCCAGTATTTTCCTACTCCTATTCACCTTAGTGAGAAAACAACCTGGTGGTAATGTCTGTGGAGCTCATAGTCAATCCAAGTCCTTACAGTAGGTGTCTACCCTCTTGATCACCTAGGTCATGAATCTCCTAAGTAGATTGGAAGCTTCCTAGGAACAGGATTTGAGGAGCATAAGAAGTAGGGTGACATGGGAAAAAATTTAAGAAAGCCGTTCTGAATTCCAGAACAAATGAAAACCATAGCAAGGATTGATGTTTATGGTATGCCAGGTTGTATATGTCAGATGCAATAAACACTGATTAAAAAAATCCTGTTTTCACGGTGCTTCCTGTTTTGAATATACTTGCATAGAGATCCAATTAAATATCAAATTAAAATGAGTTGGAATCTTTCACTTAAAATGAGAATTAACTGTTGCCAGTATCTGAAGAGTTCATTTGTTGTTTATTTACCCATCTGGTCATTCAGAGTCCTGGAAGAATGAAACTTACTGAGTTCTGAGTATTTTCTTTTTCCATTTCAGGTTCCAGTTGTGGGTACTTCACATTTGAAAACCTATCCCTTCATGTGAGAGCACCATATGAGGAGCTTCAGTCCTGATTTACAGAGTTGTTTACTTGTTGAACAAGCTGACTGGTGCCTGATAGAATTATACAAAAGCACTAAGGTATGTACCTAATTCACCCTAAAAGCTCCAGGTGCTTAGTTTCCTTTTATAGAGTAATTGATGCTGGAGGGGACCTCTGGACATCTGTAGTGCAGCCACTCCTGTTCAAAGTAGTTCAACTGGATCAGGTTACTTCGGCTCCTGTCTAGTCTGGTTTTGAATATTTCTGAGGGCAGAGATTCCACAACGTCTATAAGCAACCTATTCTAGTATGTTACCATCGTGTGACGAAAACATCCTTCCTTCCATCTAGTTGTTGTTTGCTGTGCTGTGATTTGCATTTATCGCCTCTTGTCCTGTCGCTGTGCACCTCCTTTTTCTGTGGCTCATGGTTAGTGTGGCTTTTAACTTACAGTATTTAATGTAGTCCAGAATTAGGGAACTTGACCATATCCTGTGAGGATTTTTTTGTTTCATCACAACTTTAGAGCTTGGTTGGCCTACAAGGAGGGTAGTCATGGGTAAGCCATGGATGGAATCTGAAAAGGTGCCAGTTCCGTTCAAAGTCTGGTACAGATATTTTGTGAGACTTTGGGCATGTCAATCCTTTGAGGTTTCAGTTCTTCATCTGTCAGATGGGGAGACGGCCATGTTCCCTCTGCATCCTTGTTTAGCTGGTAAGTTCTCTGTTAACTGTATATATGACATCATGCATACAGGTAGGGGAACAGTATTGCTGATTGTAAACGCTGCATTAAAATGAACAATACTTTAATAGTGTAGAAACACATTCAGGAATCTAGAAAGGGTTTTATAGCATGCCGGTTTTAATGTACCAGCCAAACGGCAGTGGTCGTGAATTGTTCACAGTTAAACACTTAGCATACAAAGAGTTGAAGATGAGAACTCGGATGTATACATTTCCATCAGTAATTCACAGGACATTAGAGCCTCAATGTCAGAAGTTGTACCTCTGCACAGGATGACAGTATATTAATGAAGTTGCTCCAGCCATTACACTCCGATTGCTAATTTATTCATAGTTTACTAGCAGTGGGGAGAGACGGGGGGAAGGAAAACCCAAGGTCTGAGTTCAGTAGCCCTTGAAACAAAGATGCATGCTAGCTTTATTTGCAGCATTTGATTTCTGAGTCGTGTATCTATTTCAGCCTTGGTGAATGAGACCAGATTAAAAGGAAGCAAGTGAATACAGCCCAGATAAATTGACTCGAAGTAGGCCTTATCACCAAATCATTCCACTGGAGCTGAATGTTAACAAAAGTAAGGCAATCGTGTTCAAGATGATATGGTGAAACATGTTCTCATTTCCCTAAAAACTCACCCTGAGTTTGTAGCATTTAATCCTGTGACTTGAATTGTTATTGTTGGCTGATTCACATATCTCCGTACTGAAGACTGTTATCCCTACAAAAATGCTCACGAGTTAAAATGTATTAATGAGATAAAGATATGCCGAAATACTGACCCGTTACACTAGCTGCTACATAAGCAGAGAAGTGAGAGATGGTCACTTCTTGTGTGCCTTTATTAACCAGTGTATTCTGGAAAATTTTTACTAGTTATGAAACATGGGCAAAGAACACAATTTTTTAAATCAGTTTAGCTGTGCTAGTATATCTCTTACAGAGGATGGCTCTGTCTTCAAAGGGGCTGGGTGTCATCTTTACAGGATTGTGACACCTTCATAGCAGAAAAACCCAGAAGGTTTAGGAATCTTTGTGGGTCTGAAACTGCAGGAGCAGATTTTGGATGGTGCTGGCTCATGCTGTCACTTAACTATGAAAGAGTTGATTACTTTGGAGAACTGAAATGCATGCATGCATGCACACAGCCTCTGTGTCTGTCCCTGTCCTCGAGTGCCTGCTGCTGCACCCACCCGCAATGCTCGGTTTTCTAGGGAACAATTTCCTTCTTGTTCCTAACTGGTATTCATTTGCAGATACATTTCAAAATTCAGTATAGATACCTTAGAAATCACAAAATTGTGCACCCCTAATTATTGTTTTGCCTGTAAATTGCATTGAAGGAAGTCATGTTTTGAAAGGCTTGCCAATTAACTTTATACAGATGTCTGCAGTCCTTCTCATTTCAGTGGCATTGTGCAAAGTACATGTTAAGCAAAATTTGATGTGCAAGCTAGTTCATGAAATACGCCCATTTACATACATAAAGACTCCTGTTTATCTGTGTATGCACATTC
Source organism: Platalea leucorodia (assembly GCF_965183815.1). NCBI lineage: Eukaryota > Metazoa > Chordata > Aves > Pelecaniformes > Threskiornithidae > Platalea > Platalea leucorodia. Next base: position 89,338,718 of record NC_138858.1, on the reverse strand, counting down.
CTAGTGCACATCAAGTGTGGACACATCTGTTTCATTCAAAATGTGCCAGATGAGCTTGGAGAATTTATATACGTTTCTAGCTTATAGAATTTGCAAGCTTATTGGGATGCAGCGACTTGTCAAGATCTTTACTTGAAAGCTAAACAGGCTAATTGGACGTGTCAATAACTTCCATTGGGGATAATGCTAAGTAGTTGGAAAGAGTGACTGATGGGGGAGTGGTGTAGCCGAGACTAAAGAGGGCAAAGCACGTAGCATTATAGGAGAACGAGATCCTAAGTGTCTGTGCAAGATCTTCCACAATGTGGAGTGGGCTTCCCTTTAATGAGTGGGCAACTGCGACAGCCCCTGCCTGATAATGGGCACCTCCTCACCCTGAATCCTGGACCTGAGAAGAAATTTCCTTAAAGGTGCAGTTCCCAATAACATGGACAGGTCTTGTACCTCTAACAGTCTCTTAATGAAGTGCATAGTCAGTCCTGTGTTGAATAATCGTCCAGCTGGAATGGTCTCTTATTTCCTGTTATTTTAATTAAGTAACTCTCTGCCTCAGTAGTGCTTGGGATTTACACTGACACAGCCTTTCATAGGAGGTCATTGGTTTGAGTCCAGACTGTTCTGATTCCAGCCAGGGTTGGCTAGTGGCGGTCTGATGCTTGGTATGGAAATTAGTTGGTCATCCTCCTTCAGGGTCTATTGGACAAATGCACATGTTGCAAAACCACCATCACAACTGGCACTACTAAGCCATCTCATTGACCTTTTCACTGGCTCAGCCAAAGGTTTGATTTGTGCATTGGGGATGAAACAGCCTTCCCAGCTCTCATTTCCTGAAATGAAGCATGTTGGTGGGACAACATGGAAGTTTATATTGCAACTAGTTAATTTTGACACCGTTGGGTGGAGGAAAAAAAGTCCTTTTTATTTGGTTTTCTTTTTAAATTGGTTAATTTGGCATTTTTTTAGTACTAAAAAGAGGAGACAGAAAGTAAACGCATGCTGTTTCTGTATAGTCTCTTCTTACCATTAGGAAAACTGTAAAGAGATTATCAAGAAACTTCTTCCCTTATTGCCAGTTTTCCCACTTCCTCTCTGATCTTGTCCACGAGTAGTTTCTCTGAATTTACACTTCCTTGGATTCATAGTGTTGTAAGCTATCTTCCTGCTATGCAAAAGCACTTTGCTGTGCCTAAGCACTTTCCATGGATTGTGCATAGAAGAAGAATGTAGAATGAAAATTACACATTTAGAGTGAAGCTGATGATATTTCATATTAGGACTATAGTTGTATGTAATTTATGCAGGGCTAACAAATGCTAAATAGCGATTGCATGCATGGTTTGTAGATGTTAAAAATGGTTAAGACGTTATTATAAATCATATCTTACAACTGCAACTGCCAATTAAGAGAGTATTAGCACATGTAGTAACATTGTACTAACCCTTCATAAATATTCCCAAAGTACTGTTTCTATACATGATACTCATTTTTGGACTAAGCTTAGAAATAAGAGTGCAACATAAAACTAGACAAAGCAGGGGAAGTTCATTCAGTTTGCAGTAAAGGGTTTTGGTGAGATTTTTTCCACAGATGACAAATAATTTCATTTGATTTAAAAAAAAAAAAAAAAAAAGGAAAAATATTAGGTCATCGGAAAGAAAATCAATAGATTCATTAACACTGCATGGAAGTAGAGTAAATTCTGAGACTGATAATTTAACTGCAAAGGAATCTTGTTGGGCGTGTGCAGATGGCTCAAAGGCTTTGAACTTACAGTCTGAAGAAGGCGTTCCTTTCCTACCACACCCTGCCCACCCTCCCCCCTCCAGTGTCATCCCATGGTAGGCTGTGTTTATCCAAGCTGTGAATGTAGAAACATCAGAACCTTGGATTTCCAAAGTTCTTGTCATCCTCTTGATCCCTTCTCCCTCCCCATCAAAACAAACAAATTAGGTTCAAACCAGAGATCCTCTGAAGGGTGGTCATCTGAATGACTGTTGATTAACACTTTTGGATAAATCATCCAGAGTGTGAAAATATTCCCTCTGTGACATAAAATGGATTTTGTTACAAAGCTAGGGTCATGTTTAGTAAATCTTGTCTCAATTTAAAAATCATCATGGCTGCTGTTCCTGAATGCCAACACTCTCATTTTTCACATTGAAACATAAATAACCATACATTAATGCAGCAACCTAATATAGCAAAACTTAGATGTTTCCATCTTTAATAACATTAGAGATAAAGACAAGTGACTTCTTAGCCTCTTGATGGTTCCAAGAATTAACCAAATTGTAGGACTTCAAATTTATTAACAATTGCCAGATTTGAATTACTTTTATTCAATTAACTAACTCAAGGATGATTTTCAATGTAAATGATGACCTTAAACACAATCACTGGGAAAAGGAGAAATGAGATGTGGGTAAATGGCAGATTATTACATGCTTGGTATCATCTTGAGTTTAATAAGTGAAATTTAAGTGGGGGAGATAAATGTTTCACTAACAAAATTTGGGTTTTTGTCTTGTTACTTTCAGATATAACACGTGCTGCTTCTCTGACAAATATATTAGACTGGAATAAGTTGGTGGCTTCTGCAGTAGCTGGTCCAGCTGTGGTCCAGGTCACCTTTCAGGGATCTGCTTGTATTTAAAAAAATACTGACTTTAGGGGGGTTAGAAGGTGACATACCTTCAATGATTTGGGCCATTAGCCTCTTTCTCTCCTAGTCCCTTCTCTGTAGATAGGCAGTGTTGTTTTCAGAATGTATATTCAAGATTGGCAGGTGCCAAATGATGGGGGGTGGGAAGGTGGGAATGGTAAGGAATACAAATGCCAAAGATTATCCATCTGATAGATAAAGCCTCAGGATTTAGCTAAATAGAAATTTGCTTTGGTATATAACAGATGTCCAGATGTCCTTTGGGATGAATTAATTTATTTAAATCCTATCTGTTTTAATGAAACACATTCTAAAAGCTGGAATGAAACCTGACTTAAATGCCCACTGAAATGTCTGCCAAAACCCAGCTGCTTGACAAGGGTGGTCTAACAAATGTGCTTGAAAGTATTGCCCAGCGGTTGATCGATACTTTGGTGCTGTCTTTAGTAGATGAGAACTTAACAACTACAGGTTCATCCCTTGAGCTGATATTGCTCTGTTTTCTATATCCACTTAATATCTTAACAGGCTAATCTTAAGAACAGCTCAATGTTACTCAGCTGGCTGTAGTTACGAGAAGCTGTAGGAAAAATCTTAAATATGCTTAACTGTGTTGCAATGCATTATGAAGAAATAGGAAGAGATGATTAAAAGTTGTTTTTCACAAGTGAGATTATTCCTGGCTTCTTATACCAAAATCATCATAGCGATACAGCAACAATGACAGTGGTACAGTCAACTTGCCGTCAGTTGTAGGAAGTTAGAGTAGGAAGTTGGGGTTTTGGGGGTTTTTTGGTTTTTTGTTTTTGTTTTCACTTAAAATGCTCACTATTTCCTATTCATGGTTTTCAAGAAACATTATGGCTGCAAAATCAAAACCTGGCTAGTTTAAAAATGTAACCGCTTTTCAGCAACATGCTAACATGAAAGAGAACTTCTTAGTGTTTGAAAAATTCCATGCTTGGCATGTAGGGTTTCGGGTATTTTCCAACCCCTGTAGGAATTATTTTTCAAAACTAGGATTTTTGTTGGTGAGTTGCTTGGGTTCTGTTTGTTTTCCTTTGGAAATTCTTTAACCATCTTTCTTACCTGAAGTAAAGGAGTCATATACCCTCTGATTAATGTTTTGTAACTGTGTTTTCAATTCAATATGCATCTTTGTTGCACTGGCACAGGAGAGATGGAAGGGAAAACCACTCTGCCACCCACTCAGCTTAAGATGAACTCTGTGTGTCTGACCTTGGTCGTATATTTGTCATCACACAGATTTGACTGGGTGAGTGCTGGTGGCACAAAGAGGAAGCATGAAGCTTTCACACGTGGCCCAAGCTTGAAAACTGGGACACCCTGTATTGTGGAGACAAGTAATAAAGAACCAGGGTGCTCATATGAAGATCCCAGACTGCTCTGACAAATGCTGCTCAAAAGCAGAGGCTTTGTTTCTTGGCTGCATTTAGAGATTAATTCTTTAAACAAATACAGCATTTTCAAAGAAGGCTGCGTAGACTCATAATCAAGTTGATACAGTAACTTCATTTCTTACAGTTTGCTGAAGAACAAATGCATCTCTTATTACCTGATGTAGACTTGTCTATCCCTGAAAGAAGGCAGATAAAGACATTAAAGGTGCTATTTTCAGAAGTTCCTAGCAGTATGCGTAGCTGGAGGCAAAAGGAATTTAATTTTATTTTTTAAGACTTTTAGAAAATATGAATATAAGGATTTGCTTAAGTAGATCTTTTAGATTGCCTAGACTACTCCCCAGCACAGAAGGTGAAAGAGATTCTTTTTTTTTTCCTTTACAGTTCTACCTACAAAACAGTGACCATATATCTTTCCTTGTACAGAGGCAATATTTTCAATGACTGTTGAGGAAGAGAAAAATAAGTTGAAATACTGATAGAAGAGAAGTCCGTTTTCTAGTTTTTGGGAGATCAATACACCACATAACAATTTCAAATGCATATGTTCTGAAAGCAGAAGGAGAGGAAGGGGGGAGAACGAGCATTCACAAAATCTTTGATAAAAGACAAAATACCCATTCTAAAATTACTCTGTTAGCTACCGTTTACCTAACGTAGATCATAAAATACAAAGACATGCAAGGTCTTTTGGCCGCAGCCACCATGACACCAGAAAAAGTATTACATTAGCAAATTTGCTATTGTGTCCTATGTAACATAATAAATACAACTTTTGGATGTGTCTTCCTTAATGGGTTAGTCCCCCACTGCTGCAGATTTTGCCTTAATCTGACCCTTTCCTTAGAGTAGAAAACCCACTGCCCTGGCTTTGAGCTTTTCACAGGCATGGGTTGCTAGCACAGCTTAGGGGCACAGACCAGGACTGGAGTTTTGCTTCAGTCTGGGCTGGCAACTGGCCTGCTTTGTAGCAAGGGTGCTGGCTGATGGAGCTAGAGAGCTGGTGTAGCATTATAAGATGATCACCTCGAGTACTACATTCTTGTTTAACTGCATCCTCATCTGTACTGAAAATTGTTGGCTCAGCCTTCTAGTCCTACGTGTTCTTGCTGGATTTCTGTTGCATTTCCCAGCATTTGAACAGGCTTAAATATCCTCCTTCTACCTGCCTTGAACCTCCGGGACTGTTCTTATTGCTGGTGTGTCATGCCATTGACAGAGGAACCAGTTGCTGTAGCACACATGAGGGAATATACATTCTGCTCTAAGTACAGCACAGAGCAGGAGTTTCCCTTTTTATTGCAGCCAAATACAACAAAGAAGCAGAAGATGTTTAATCTTGAGCTCATCGGCGCAGTTTCGTGTTGCATTTAGTTACTCTGTGTGTTTGCACATGTGTGCATGTGTTATCTTTTTTGTAGCCAAGCTTTTCTTTTGTTTGTTGACAGTTGCAATGAGAGTTGATATTGTACCTGTGATACTACTCATTGATTACCTTCTCACTGCTCAATCAGTTCCTTGGTGTGTTGTTATTTGGGAAATAACAGTGATGCGAATTTAAAAAAAAAAAAAAAAAAGAGAAGCTTTTGTAATTTCAGATGAAATTTATCTAGAGGACTACTATATGGGCAAACCCCCACACTATTTACCACAAGATGCACTGATACGGCACTCCAGTGCCATGATCACACTGTGAGGATGTTTCCTTTAGCTAAAATTTTACAGCATATAAGTCATTGTGATAATTTATCTGAAAATGAAAGTTGTGAGCATGTACATCTATTTAATTTCCTTTGCATTTCTGAAATCAGACCAATTATTAACCGTTCACATTCTAGTTTCCTACTGTCTGCCAAGGACAGGCTTCTACCTACTCCAGAAAAACATTGCCAGCGTTTTGTTTTCCACTTTTACAATGCACCACACACCCAGCTAACATAGAGGGTGGTCAAACTGTTGTGGCTGCAACCACCTTTTCATTTCAGTCTCCCAGATGTTGACAGCAGTAAAAATCTTAAGTATCTTTTGGCTATATCATGCTGCCAGCAAATTCTGATACATGATCCTGCAAACTATTTGTTAGAGGCATAAACTAGGGAATCAACATTTGGATAGAAAAGCAGGGCTTGCATTTGAGGAGGAGTTATGTTCTAGTTAATCTTAGGGTATGAAATATCTGTATTGTTGGGCTGCCTGTTTATTTGTGGATTGGGTTTGCTAAGGCTGTTAGATGCTTTAAAAGCAATTAGAGCTGAGATCAGACATTTGTCACTAAGCAGATAAATTTATAAATAAAAATAGTTATTATATGTCTGTGAAAAATTTAAATAAAACCTTAATTAAATGAAGAGGAAATGCATCTTTCTGAAGATTACATGCCTGTGAGAATAATGGTTTGAAAAAAAAGCTTGAGAGTATCTAAAACCAGTATTTGGCCTAGTGTTGAGTCTAGCTTCTCCTGGGGTGTTTTCTGCCATCTTATATGAAACGCAGAGACTGAAGCTGGGATCACCACAGCTGAGATGATCTGATTCTACACTTTGAGTCATATCAACCTTTGTAGTTATACTAAAGAGCAAAAATTCTTTAGTTAGAGGCTGTATTGGGGTTGTGTCTTTGGTTGCACATTGGCGGATCTATGGTACACATTGGCAGGTTACATTAGCACCTGATAAAAAAGGAGATGTAGGGAGCAAAGGCTTATGTGTGACTGCTGTAAGATTCAAGGTGGTCAGGGGAAGACACTGATGCAGGGCTCATGCTGAATACAGCCTCTTCCAAAGAGCTCTGACTCTTAAAACTCTTCAGTAGTGCAGTTTGTTATACACAGCAGCAGCTTGCACAGGAATTGGGGGGCTCTTCCATCCTTTGTGGATTTCCAATAAAGGCCACTCATCTTTATGAAATAGACATCATTGCAGAAATTATGGGTCTGTTGTGGAAATATTTTGGGGAGGATTCCTGTTTTATATTCTGTCTGTATGACTGTAACTGTTCTTTTTGTGCCTGAAACCTCTAAATCTATCCAAGAAGTCTAGCTGATTTTGTAAAGCCTTGAAAATGCAACTTGAATGCAACCTAATGGCTGAGTAGATCAAGGGAAAATACAAAGTGCCATTTGCTGCCTGAGTCATGAGCTATGTAAACTTGGATCTGGCAGTACTGTGGACAGGCCCAAGCACCTTTTAAGTTTGCTTATTCTTCTCATGCCTTTCTCACTAAGGAGTATTTTGAATAGACTGTGAAGGAGCAGTGCAAACCTTAGAGGTCTCCGTAGATAGAAAATAAGAAATTGGCTACAGAGCACTAGCTCATTTCCTTCCAGCAGTAGTTCTACCACTGATGCTACTAGAAGTTACTCAGGGCTGTAAATCTCCAGTAACTGAACAGCTGGTACTACAGGAAGGTATGGATACATTCTTCTCTTCCTTATAGGCATGTTGTGAGGGCTGCTGGTGTTGGTACATTTTGCAAAATCAGTGTAATAGGTGAATATTAGTTACTGTTGTTGTTAATTTTTATGTATTTGTGCATGGAAACAAAGTGGTAGGCTGAAAGGCTCAAGGCTAAAATTCCAAGCATACTTGACAGTGTGTATATATATATGCTTGACATATACATATAAAAAATAATCACAGCTGTTAGTATTGATCAAAAACTTAGACATGTACAGATCCATTGTCCTGGAAGAGAAACTATAGATCCCATGACACAAACTTATTAGTATGGATAATTTATCTAGGTAACTCTTGGTCAGGTGGCAGGAAACTTTGCCAGTTGGATGACGATCAGCTGAGCACTTAAAACATTTCAGGTTTCAGCTGTGTGCAGAGGTCTTGTACCTCTTGCCACTCCAAAGAAATGGAACAAACCCACAAATGGGCATTTTCATCCTCCTTTCTTCTATGAGTTTTTTTTACCTTTTAGAGTCACTTCTTTAGACTGATTAAAACTTTCCCATTTCTTCCTCTTTAGCAAATGTTCTTTTTTTTTTTTTTTAATTCAGAAAATTTAAAAAAAAAAAAAAGTGTGTCGCATTTATGCTGTTGAGTGAAAACTCGCTTGGTTTTAGCTCAGGTACTAAAGTTTTCTGCTTTGGAATTTGAGAAATTTTCCATTACAGTATCACAGGATTTTTATGAAAACAAAATTATTTAAAAGTTTTTGTAGGAATGCGGGGGTTTTTAGTCTCAATAAAAGCATATGCAGTAGTACGGCTTATGACAATGCTGCTTCAGCTCTCGTAGGATCAAAGGATCCAGGAAAAGACATCCCCTGAAAATTGGTACAGTTTCTTTAGACATCGCTCTCCTCAGTTCACTCTCAGATCTGGCAGAGTTTCAAATGGACTCTTCCTGGAGAATTATCAATACAAGGTCTAATAACTGCACACTTTAGCTTTTACCTTTATTAGGAAATTATATCATGAATAAATATGAATGTTAGCTAAAATGATACTGACTGTAATGCAGATGTAGTTAATAGAGATATGGAAAAAAGTACTTTCAGCATCATTTATGATAATTAAGTTCTGAATCTTGTTTGAGGGAGGTGTGTCTTGCTGGCCAATTCAGAGTAAAAATATAGTGATTAATTATGATATTTTTCTTACAGAAATCAATCTCTGATCTATAGATAGCAATAAATTCTCGTAACAGGACAAACCAAACCAGGTTTTTTCTTCAGAAGCTTTGAGATGTTACAGTCTGGATGCAGATACAGGGGACAAGTTTCCTTCTATGGATTGTTTTGTGGATTTTTTTTTAATGGATTTGAATTACTTTGCCCATTCTGTGTCCCAACCTTTTTGCTCTGATGGAGATCCTGAAGGGGACCAGGTACTGGGGCTGGGCAGGGGTGACTTCATTTGGAATGGATTGCAGCAATGGTCTTTTTATCTGAGCCAGGAATAAGGAACTAAAATAAAAGAGCTCAGAATCTGGCCTTGAGTTTCATGCAATTTTAATTTTTGTTATAGTAGTGGAATTATGAGTAGTAGTACACAGAAACCTCAAGAGATACGGGCTGTAAAATGCTAAGCAAGGTGCTTTTTAGTCATAAGAGGAAATATTTTTTAAAAAAATTTTTAAATAAGTAACACATAATGGTTAGCTCATGACAGATTTTATAAAAAGTACTTCCACCATTTTGGCATCTAAACTCAAGATTTGGGTGGGGAATTGTTTTCAAAATACCTGATGTGTATGTAGCACAGGGAGAGGAGGGAGCAGCTGGACAGACAGCACAAATATATAAGCTTTAGGAAGCCAGGTTAAAAATGTTAAGGTATAATACAGTGCTGCGCTCTGAGAAGCTCAAGTTTGCTTTGAAACCAAAAATCATACATTTGTGTTTGTGTGGGGCTCCACTGAGGCGTATAGTCTCTGCTGCTTCTGGTTAATAGGGCTAACCAGAACTAACTTAAAGGAGCTCTGTATAGTACTGCACTTGCTCCAAATGCCTTTGATATCTTTCTATTGAACTGGGTGAGAATTAATTCAAGCCCTAGTAAGCTAGCCAGAAAATAGCAGGAGGTGAAACACTGTAGAAGTGCCATACCCTAGATCACACCACAAGGTCTGTCGCTGAAGTCTGCTGAAATCCAGACCAGCACTCTTGGCTGCAGAAGTCACCGCTTGTGAGTGGGGGAGAGCTGGGGGAGAAGACGAGTTCTGAGGAGAGAAGAAGAAAAAATGTGTCACTAATTCTGCAGCTTCAGTTCTGCATTGTTTACCAAATTCAGTGTTCTGACTAAAAAGCACTTAGATTACAAAAGAAAAAAACAAGCTGTTTTCAGTATGTTTACATTTGGATTTGGTGCATGCAATTAAATGTCTTCTGAGTGGATGATTAGTTTGTACAATTCCTGCCGCCCCCCGACTCTTTAACATGACTTTCACTTTTAATCTGCAAACATTGCTTTTGCTGTTCTCACCCTGTGAATATGGGAAAATAAAAAGAGTTTAGAATTTGCCCAAGAAAAATATACAGGTCAGGTGGATTAGAAAAAGATGAGGTTGCCAAATACACAGGGAACAGGTGTTTTATTTAGTGTTTTACACTGACTGCCAGAAAATCCACAATATAAACATGTAATAATCTAGGGAAGGCAAAGGGAGTCCGGGGAGGTGATGGTGGGCAAAGCAATACTGTGTCTTTAATTTTCTTTTCTGAAGGAAGAAAGTCTGCATAGCAATGACAGGATCACTTGTTCATGCCTTTAATGTGTGATCTGTTTTCTCCAGTGGAGGGCACTCAGTGTATCACAAACTAGAACATTAGCACCAACAAGCTCCAAAGCATCATCACTCTCTGGAAAGCCTTCTGAATTAGACAAGAGCTGCCTCTTAGCACAGCTACAAAACACTCTAAACCTGATCAGCTAAATGGATAAACCTATCCTGCATAGCGTTTAAACTGGGGTCTTACACAGCACAGGAGGCCTGCCTGCTTCAGGAACTGGGAAGCTGGAGGATGGATTGCTGTGTCTGGGAATGGCAAAAGGCAGCAGAATGAGAAATGCTAGGTACCGGGAAAGATTTTTTTATTTCTCCCAGAGAAGTTGGTTTACCTTTGTGGTCTGCTATAGCTTTTACTTGCTGATTGCCACTTAAATGCTGATGGTTCTCTGATGACTTACACAATGGCTCTCAGAGCTTAGAGTCCCTCCCTACCCCCCCACACTCCCCCCCATCCTTCGTCCTGTCTTCCCCACCCCCAACCCTTTCCCTATCCTTTCCCTTCCTCATCCCCGAAATTCTTGCTTGTCCTCTCTAGGGAACTTTGTGTGGGTTACTGGCATGCACGCTGGATGGCGGTGATGTGAGTGGCAACCGTGCTGTGACATGAAGATTCTGATGGTTTCAAGAAAAGAGACCAGTTTTTAAAAGAGAGGGAGAGGCAAAGGGAAAGCAAAAAAGGAAAGAGGGAGAAGAAAGCAGCTGGAGAAAGGAAAAGGAGGACATTGTTTATGACAAAAGGATGGGTAAGTGAACTTTTCTTGTTTGTTTGTTAGCACAGCTGCAGCCGTATGGTATATTTTTCAGTTGGATTATTAGCTGTTCAAGAGGGGGAAACAGTCTAAGCAGCAGCAGCAGTACATTCCTTTTCCAGGTGACTCACTGTACTTGCTATTGTATTTTTAGATCGTGTATCCCCCCCCCCCCCCCCATACACACCTTTCCTCCTGCAGTGGTTTTATATGTAATTAATCTGTAAATGCATGCACCAAGTTAAGGACTGTAGAGTGTACATTCACTGTCTGTACAAACCACCCACACACCTGCACACATATAGATAAGTACATGTATGCATGAGGCACGCTCGCACAAAATTTCTTCTGGGTTTATATTCATATTCGATGAGCCTGTAGTGGTATTATTCAGGCTGTCAGAAAGGACTGTTAACACTTTGCAGTATGTGGGAAGCAAAGGGGAGGGGGTGATTTTGTTGTATAGTTGGTTTTGAAAAGGCTTGTTTGGTCTTTGAAAAGATACCCCTAATATTGCTGCTAGATTTCCAGCAGTCATTTGCCAGTCTTATTTTTTCAAGTGTGACAGGTTTATTTCCCTCCCTCCTTCCCCTCAACCCCCAAGTCTGTAACAGGCAGAACATATTTCTAGCTGGCTGCTGCTGGCACATAGGCAGTAGCAAAAGATGAGGATTTAAATTAAAAATCTAACCATTAAAGTGAAAGGCAGAGACATGTAGTCAGGGGCATTTTAGATTAGGAATTATTTTGCAGATTGCCCTTTGGTTTAAAATCGGACTAAATAACTGCAGCACAGGGTTGGTTTTGTGTGTGTGACAAAATAAAGTAGTTATTTATCAAGGAGTTACTGGTCCTTAAAATATTCCTGGTTGGAAGAATGCATTTTAATTCTTAGCAAGATTGCAACTCTGGACAGAGGCACCAGTCCTAAAATTATTACAAGCTAAGGAAATTGTGCGTATGTATGTTGGATTTTCTGACAACTCCTCCACCCCCTTTCATAATTATTCAAAGAATGTGGAAAATGTGGCTGTCTTCATGTAACAGCATTGCTACTATATGATAAATTTGACATCTCAAATGCATGATCTTAAAATCAGTATTGCTGTGGAAGAGAGAGGGGCGTTGAAATAAAAATAGACCCCTTTAAACTTTCTGTGTATTGCTGCTCCTAAGGCAGTGTTTATATATAAGTATTCATGTGTATATTTTCATGGAGTATATAATGTATATACAAAATAATAAATGCTTAGGTATTGACAGCTACATGTAGATAACTTTAAATTAATATGTGTTAAGACTATGATTCATTTTAAAGAAATAATGTCTTCTACCTTTATCTTGGGATTGAGGTCCCATACTAGCGTTATATGGTATACTTCTCTATATGGTTGTACTTTGTTTCTGTGCATCTATTTATATATTTTAGGTACGTAAAAATAATGAATAAACCTACTCTTAAAAACAAATCACTCAGTGCAAAAAGTAAAGCCTTTACTTACTGTTTAAATTTTAGAATGAATACACATTTTAAAGATGGATCAAACTTTATGATAAGTAAATTTCTCACTTTTTGCAGTAATTTTTGGAGGAATTGGACTTGCAATTGCTTTTATTAAAGAACACGTTTAGCAGCATGTAAATACCAGAAGCTTTGGCTCATTTCCTCTCCAGCACTATGGAGCATTCAGCACAGTGACTTGACAAATATGTTTATTGTGAAAACCTCAGCATCTAGTGATAAGGATATACCAGCTACATTGAGAGATGATGTACAGGAGAAAAGCAAATAGAGAACAGGCTCTTGGTCCTTCTAAGGGATCATAAATCACACAAAAGTAATTGAATAACAAGCGTAGTACTGGTGATGGTGCGAGTAGGAGAGATGGCAAGGCAGAAACTCAAAGGACAGGCATTTACACAGCAAAAAGTGCAAGACAGGAGGCAAACAGGTTGCCTTCAAAATCCACTGCTTCACTAATGCTTTATTAGAAACCTCAATGACGTTAGTAATCTGTTGGCAATTTATTTTAATAGCTTTACAATGCACATTTGTTTTCTTTTTAATATTGTAGGTTTCCATTTAATTAAGCAGCTGAGAGGCATGAGTGTGGTGTTAGTGCTACTTCCTATGGTGCTGTCTGTTATGCTTGTGGGGGCTCAGCGAGCTTGCCCCAAGAACTGCAGATGCGATGGCAAGATTGTGTACTGTGAATCTCATGCATTCAGAGACATCCCTCAGAATATTTCTGGAGGGTCTCAAGGCTTATCGTTACGCTACAACAGCATTCAGAAGCTTAAATCAAATCAGTTTGCGGGCCTGAATCAGCTCATATGGCTTTATCTTGACCATAATTACATCAGCTCTGTGGATGAGGATGCATTTCAGGGGATACGCAGGCTGAAGGAATTAATTCTAAGCTCCAACAAAATTACCCATCTGCACAACAAAACATTTCACCCAGTCCCTAACCTCCGCAATCTGGACCTCTCTTACAACAAGTTGCAGGTGTTGCAGTCTGAGCAGTTCAAGGGCCTTCGTAAACTCTTGATCTTGCATTTGCGGTCTAACTCTCTGAAAACTGTGCCGATCCGAGTTTTCCAAGACTGCCGAAACCTTGACTTCCTGGATTTGGGCTACAACCGCCTGCGGAGCTTATCCCGTAATGCTTTTGCTGGCCTTTTGAAGTTGACAGAGCTTCACTTGGAGCACAACCAGTTTTCTAAGATCAATTTTGCCCACTTTCCACGCCTCTTCAACCTTCGCTCAATTTATTTGCAGTGGAATAGGATCCGGTCTATTAGCCAAGGGTTAACATGGACTTGGAGTTCCTTGCACAACTTGGATTTATCAGGAAATGACATTACAGGGATAGAGCCTGGGACCTTCCAGTGCCTCCCTAACCTGCAAAAGCTGAACCTGGATTCCAACAAACTCACCAACATCTCTCAGGAGACCATCAATACGTGGATCTCACTCATCTCCATCACTCTGTCCGGAAATATGTGGGAATGTACTCGAAGCATTTGCCCTCTGTTTACCTGGCTTAAGAATTTCAAGGGAAATAAAGAAAGCACTATGATATGTGCAGGCCCTAAACATATCCAGGGTGAAAAAGTGAGCGATGCTGTGGAAACATATAATATCTGCGCTGAAATCCAGGTCGTGGTTACTGAAAGATCATACCAGGCACCCAAAACCCCCCCGAGACCTGTCTTTATTCCTAAACCTACCATTTCCAAACTTGAAAGCAATCAGCCAACATCTGTTATGCCAAGCCCTTCTGCAGACCTCCCAACACCTGGAGTGGAACCAGAGTATGAGCACGTTTCCTTTCACAAAATTATCGCTGGGAGCGTGGCCCTCTTTCTTTCCGTGGCCATGATTTTGTTGGTTATCTACGTGTCATGGAAGCGCTATCCAGCCAGCATGAAACAGCTCCAGCAGCACTCTCTCATGAAGAGGCGCAGGAAAAAGGCCCGAGAGTCTGAAAGGCAAATGAACTCCCCTTTACAGGAGTATTACGTGGACTACAAGCCAACAAACTCTGAGACCATGGATGTATCCGTTAATGGATCTGGGCCCTGCACGTATACCATCTCTGGCTCCAGGGAATGTGAGGTATGAACCATGATCCTCCTAAAACCATTTCAGCTGCTGGGAAGGAGAGGTAAATGTTTGAAGCTCTTGAGGTGTCTCTAAACACTAGAAAGATTAATGAGATTTTTTTTGCTTTTGGGTTTGCTCAGTATGAAAGGTTATCTCATTAAATAACAACAGTCAGGGAAGTGATGGTAATTATTTTGAATAATTGAGACTTATTAAAAAAATAGATTAAGTTGAGGTAAACAACGATAATAAAGGCATGTGGAACATTACTCTCCTACTATTTGCACCCATTTTAACAGTGGCTACAAGAGTCCCATTTTTAACATATTGGTAGAAACAGAGGAGTTTAAGAACTTTTTCTGTTTTAGAAATAAATATGGAAACTTCTTTACTCCAGACCCCACATCAAATCTTGAGGGGTTTATGGCCTATTTAAAGATAATGCCAAAGATTTTCTGCATTTTCTGTCTGGTACATAGTAAACCAGGGGACAAGAGGACTGCAGGACAACCTTAGTTAGGCACACACTTGTTTCCCTGGAGAAGCAGGAACATACAAGCTCCCTTACTAGCTCTTCTGAACTTGAGCCTTGTAAAGACCCCAAGTCAAACAGTACATTTGCAAATATCTGAGTTGGGAGAGGGGGATTCTTGGGGTGGGTTTATTTAATTTTAGTGATCAGCAAAGGCTTAGCTTGAGAGACAACTCTACTGGAGTTAATAGTTGCACACGCTTAAGGCCGTGTTATGATTTTGACTCAGCAACATGGGAAATACAAATAGGAAAAGCTCTCAGTGCTTCTTTTGTCTGTTATTCAGCTTTGGCTGAATTGAATTTTTCCATTGCTGTATTGTCAATGACTCTATTAATGTGTATGTAAGAAATGTTTTTACTTGTGAATGCTATTGCTTATTTATACCTGGTAAGGAGGATTTGCGCAATTACATTTCAGCACTTGTTACTTAATCATGTACGTGATGTGGTATTAGGGGACCATGGTTGATTTTGTTTCCTTGGTTGTGGACATCCTACCTGAGAGTGCTTAATGTGCCTGTTGAAATATATTCATATCAATTTATGCAAACTGGGTTTGACTATGGTAGATTTTGACCAATATCTTTGACAGCCAGGTTTTATGAAAGGTGTGTTAAAGATGAGCAGTGTTGAGCAGGCTGCAGTTCTAGGATCCTAATTTTTTAAAAGTGTTTTCATTTTCTGACAATAGGGCATCTAAGATGTTTCATATTTGGCACCTGAAATCCCTAGCTGATTTTGGACCATGGAGCTACGGGGAAGAAAAAAACCAAAAATGTATGTTTGGGGTTGCTTTCTGTGGAGCAGTGTTGTCTTCAAAAAAGAAAACCACCTGTCATACCCTTGGCATTTCTACCAGTATCACTTGAATGAAGGTGGCTTTTTTGTTTTGTTTTGTTTTGTTTTTTCCTGTTAGCAGCACAAGTAGAAAGTAAGTGATGCTAACAAAGTTATTTTGAATTTTCACTGGCTATCACAAGGAGCATTAATTTGACCTGAAAGGTTGTCTCCTCTTCATGCTCAAGTTTAACACTGCTGAGGTTTCATTAGCTTGAATAAAATGCTGTTTAATTTACACCAAGATGATATGGAAGACAGCTCAATCTGCATCCCATAACTGAAAGTCCATGGAATGAAACCATAATCTGTTACGGAATTTGGATCATGACTGTAGTGCACAGAAGACAGGGTATATGCGATGTTGTTTGGGAGACCGAAATTCAGATCATTTGGATTATGGCAGCTAAATAAAAAGTGTAAGAGTCCTATCAGGGCTAGTAACAGAAGGTCAATGTAGCATAATTTCTTCATGTTGATGTCGCTTGTTACACACAGCATTAAACACAAGGGGACCCCAGTTCGCCTGATTTCCGGGTGTTATTGCAGTACCAGGATTATTTTATTCCACTGCTCTGTTCAGGTTAAGTTAAGCTGGCGCACAGCTTTGCAGACCTTAAGCTGTTTACCATGTTGTCTGTGAGATTCTTGGTTATGATGTAAATCAGTAAGACTGTACTGAACATGATAGTGCTGTCCCAGGCTGTGACTGGTAGAAAGTACACTCTGTATTTGCGTACATTTGTACATTTAGTATGCATTGTACAGAAGACTTCAGGAGAGAGAAAACAGCAGATCATTGAAGGCACATGTAGCAACCATAAGCCCCCACTGAAATACGTCTTCAGCTTGGATTTAACGTTCTTCATCTCCATAGCTACAAGGTTCCACTTGTAAAAGGATAGATACACACTGTACAGTACTTAAAAATGGTAAGAAAAAACATCCTTGTAGTGTCTTCAGCAGTGGAAAGCTTTTATGTTTGGGGAAAAAAAAAAGAAAATGGAACATCTCATTACTTACTAATTTACTCAGATGTACATACTTGTGGGAAAACTATTCTTTTGTACAAGTGAGAAGTAGCTCAGGCCCATGCTCCTGTCAGTTTGACTTGCTCATTCACTGTGCTCAGACTGAGGTTTCTCCCCAAAAAGGACCACTTAGCGGGGAGAAGAGTGTCTAGTTATCAAAATGAAGGCAGGCAGGCTTTCAGAATTCATTGCTTACAAGTGTATTGATTTTACTTTTTTTAGTAACATTTTTCAAATTATTGTCTACTTTTACATGTCTACCCCAACATGTGCCTGTAAGCAGCTAAGGTGTCCAAAAATTGTGTGGCTTTCAGGAAAGAAATAATGGCTTAGTTCCATTTTAACCTGGGAAAGATGTCTGAGCATACTCTGTTGCTGGTAGTTGAGCGATAATGAATGGTTTCTGAGTGTGGCCTAAGGTCGTGTGAGCATGCCTATTACATTCACAGTGATGATTTTGGTTGTAGAAGTATCCAGCTCATCTCATCCATAAACCACTTGTTTTCCATGGCAGAACTGGCCTTGAAATAACATGCTTAGGTATTTATGTAGGTTCTTTTTTTCACAGCAGCTATGCACATGAGCAGGGGTGGTGTTTGTTTTTGTTTTAAGTTCAGTGAGATTTCTAGCATATAACAACACAACACAGGCATACGAGAGCTGCCCTGTATTGTGTAATTATACTGCAAGTAGGGGAGTTGCAGGTATGGTTTGTATGGCTGCTTTTTCAACTCCATGCTTTATAAATTATTTCTTGTACTACAAAGAGAGAGCCAAAGTCAGGCTTGCTGTAAATGGGAACAACTCTCTTGGCATCAGTGGGATTATAATCACTGACACCTGGCCTATGGTATTCTATTTAGTCTATTGGCAAGGGTTTCTAAAATAACTGGATGCTTATGATTTTGGCTCTCACCATCCAGTTAGCAGACTGCTGCTATCTCATTTTGGTATTTGCTTTGCTTTGTGCATGTGCATCTTATTCCCTCTCTCTTTGATATTTATTTGTACATTTGCTGGAGATCTGGGAGCCATAAAAAGCAATTTCATAAACCAAGTTATAATATTATGTATTTCATACGTATCACACACAAAATATCTGTATACAGCACACTGTGAAGGTATATGGGGAGAAGGAACATTGCTACAAAAATGTTTCCTCCTTTCTACTGGAAGGTTATTTATCTCCTGTTTCTCAGGCTGGCAGTTACAAAACAAACAACAACCAACCAAACAAGTGAACATCTTTTCCGTGTTAACTGAGCACAGTTGACATGAAGCCCTTTGAGAGACGATTGACACAGACCCTGTGAGGTTACTTTTTACACTTTCACTTCTCAATGTCTGATCATACCCCAGTGCTTGACAAACAAGCCCACCTGTTGACATACAAGTACATCTCTGCTGTGGTGCTCCCGTTGTTTTCCATCGGAGTGAAAACCAGGGCAGTTGTCACTTGTATTCATACATGCTAAACCAGTCACACAAAATTATGTTCACTTTGAATTCTGCTTCCTCCCCTCTTGCCAGTGGGAAGAAATAGATTGATAAAGGAACACAACATATGCAGACTTGGTGGGCTGCTGTTGACCTCCTCCTTTTGAGCCTAATCTAAAAGGAAATGCTGACATGCCACTGTTGTTTATTATTTATTTATTAAACATCATTACTGTGTTGTTTTGAACAAGATGCAAAAAGGAAAAAACAAAATAATCTCCATGGCCTGGACACTGTTTAGTCTGAGGTTCCAGTTTCTTTTTTTTTTTTTTTAAGAACAGTTGATCATATTTCCTTTGGTTATCAGCCTTATGTTTTCATAAGGAATACTTAGCAAGAACTTCATGGAAGAGGTGTAAGTTCATTACAGCTTAAGGGAATGCAAAAGGAAGGTGATTCCACAGGTAGTGCATTGCAGAGAGAAGAATATGGGAGGTGATAAGTGAGGAGTATGGGAAGCAGTAATTGTTAATTAGATAGCCTACTGTCATCATTTTAGGACCAAAGTGGTGTGGTTGTCTTTCCAGTGTCTCTGTTTTGGAACACTGTCGAGTGGGCTTTGTTAATTTAGCTTTCTCATATCCTTCTGTGCTATGGCTCCTCCTCTGCCTCTCTTTCTCCACATCTCTGTGGTTATAGATGGACCTTAAATTCTTGCTTGAGTTGTAAACTGAAGGGTGAATCAATCTAACAAAACTGTCATAAGCTCTATGTTTGTATTGGGAGAGTAAGCAAAGGCTAAGCTGATCACGCTTTTCCTCAGTGCAGTATATCTGGAAGAAATATGTCAGAAGCGGCTCAGAGGTGAAATCTTTTAGGCACAGGGCCAGTGAGAGGTTTGAGGAGAAGATAAATTTTAGAAATGTCTTCATCTTTAGGACCAAAGGTAGAAATTTGTGTTTGTTACCATTCAGAGGCTTCATCAGCATTGCATACTTGTTATTGCAAGTATAATGTCAGTATACAGAAAGTTGTGCTATAGAAGTGCTAGTGATGTAGCAATAAATGTACAGGGGCAAATTTGCCCAGGCTTAGCACTTGGAAAGTGTGAGATTTCCCAAAGATTATTACCAAAATGACTGGCTGTATTTCCGGAAGAACTCATCCAGCTGTGCATCAGCAGCAATTGAGACACTGGTTGTAAATTTGAAAAAGGAGCTGCAGAAGGATGCTGAATGCTTCTGAAAGTCTTACTCAGTCCTTATGCAGGTGCTTGGATGAGAGATTAGCTTGTCTGAAATTTGTTCTTGCAATACACCTTAAAAGTGATTTTCTCTGAGATAATGCAGATATCAGTGGCAAAGGAAGAACCCACAGCTCCTAGATATTCATTTAGGCTTGGGAACTTTCCTAACCACATTTCAGGCATTATGTTTACTCCACTGGGTCTCATCCAGAGGCTGACAGTTAATTGACAGAACTCTGAAATTGCACTGAGGATTCATAGTCTTAAACACAATGTCCAGCCGGGAAGGTAACTGATTGACTATCATCCTCCCTGCCTTTTCATCACCTCTTTTTCTACTTCCCCTAATTTTGGCACTTTCTAGAAACTTCTTGGTTTGAGTTATGCACAGTGAGGACTGCTCAAATGGAGAGCATGCTGCATTGTAAAAGCTTTGTACAAGAGAAGAAAATACTTGTATTCTTAGTATAATAATTGCTCAGGCGTTATGAAGGATTCCTGTGTTGCTGGAATTGTGACAGATGCATTTTGCCCTCTCCATCTCTCTTTTTCTTTCTCTCACCCCTTCTTCTGCTTTTGCTTAAACTCTGTGATATGCTGCCAGTATTTTAAGGAGGAGAAAAAAATCAATTTTAGTGGATTATGTAGCTTATGCCAGGAGGGAGAACGCTAACAGAAATAGTGAAGAAATCTGTCAAACCTATTCATTTGGTTGTTTTTTTTTTTTCTTTTAAACACACACACAAAAAAAACCCCACACTCTAAAAGGGGCAAGCAATCTTATTAGTAAGTATGCTGCTACCAGAAACGTTCCTCAAACTCTCTTCCAGAATAATACAGCTGCCCTGATTCTTGATGTTGAGACTGTTACCTAAACGACACAGGCTGTTACAGCACAGAGCTATCTGAGCTGGTCTGGGTACTGGAAATAACCAGAGCTGTCTATGTGCTGGTTTACTCTGCTTCTTGACAGTGATGCTCCTAGACACATACTCCTTTTGGCAGACAATCTGCTCCTGGTAGAAGAGACCTATACGTTTCAAAGCCTTTGGGACTACAGTTCAGGTCTCAGCTGTGCAGGTGTGTTACTTCCATTGAGATGGTCTACCTGTTATGTTCAGAAGATTGCATGCTTTTCTAGCAGGAGCTACTTGGCCTACAGAAACATGCAGCCCTCTATTATGGTATCCATGTTGTAAACATTTTGACATGAAAAATTCCTGTGTGATTTGCGTTTATAGCGCTAACATCCTGGTATTTGGTCATTTCAAGCCAGGTATTTTAGGACTGAACACAGATGGGCTGCAGCAGTAAACATTTTTGACACTAATCAGCTTTTATCACATCAGCCTGTTGTGCAGCCAAATAAGCTTAGATTGCCTGTAGATCTCTCCATCTACATGAAAAAAGATGACTGGATCAATTCTGAGGGAGTTCCTGGGAGTAGTCCTCTCTGTTCCTAGATGCAAAATTCCAACTTTGTTAGAAGCCAGAGTATGCAGCAAAGGGATGGCGTGAGAGGGTCTTGCTTTATGGAAATATTGGCTTCTTGGCCTAATGAATTTGTTTTGTGTTTGCCTTTTTAAGTCACAAGGAAATAGAAAGTTCTTCCTGGTAGGTATATCAGTCATACTGTTGTCATGGACACTTGAATGGGAGCTGTTCCACCTGCAAAAATGGGGAAGGCAAGAAAGGCCAGAAAATGCTGATCATCTGTAATCTCTCACCATCTGGGGTATAGTCTGGCTACAGCAAAATCTCCACCGTTGTTTCTTAATTCAAGTATAGATTGATATGTGCAAGCCATTTTTTAAATTATTTTTGTGGTTCTTTAGATACATTTAAATATAATTGGCTAGAATATGAGAAGCTCATGGATGGTAGCAAGCCAGAGAGTCTTTCCTAAAAGCTTTGCTGTCCAAGGCTGTCTCTCTGTCAGCAGGCAACTTCCTACAGAAAATGACAGGACTTTGCAAGGATGCTTGAACTTCTCTTCTTTTCTATCCTTTGTGTGACAAAAAAACGAGACTTTTTTTGCATAGTACTTTTTACCTGAAGTTCTCAAAACTCATCAGATAAGTAACATTATCCTAATTTTTACTTCCTCTGTAACATAGATCATGACCTTATGCAACAGCTCTTTGCTATGAAGGTTCCATTTTTTTTTCTTTTCTTTCACCATCGCTGTATTATTCAGTTTCCTCTGAAATACACAACAATAAAAAGAAAAAATAGGATTTCTGGTTTTAGCCTATGGGGAAAACTAGCATGATCAGTTTGTATATGATCAAAGGTGGACCATTGATGTTGTGTGCTTGTATGGGTATGTGTTTTCTTTATGTGAAGACCTAAATGGGGAAGACTGATCTTGATTTGATACTGAATTTTGTTAGTTCTTTTGTCATATAAAAGTACATGTTTTTTTCTGTCTGAACATTTCAACTGCAAAATGAAGTTACATCAGGAGAAAAATTAGATGGTTGTTAAGTCACTTTGTATTAAATGTATTGTGGGAGTGTGGCATGTCCTTCATCACAACAGGCACAGCTTAGTAATTATGTAGTGTACAAAGATCTTTTGATACATTCAGCATTGGATGTGTGCACAATGGTCCCAACTCCATACTGATATAAATACACATTGTAGAAAAAGCAATCTCCATCTCCAATTTTTGACAGACAACGAAAGAACTAGTTTTAAAGCAGGAGGTTCATTATTTTTTTTTCTTTGTAAACTCTGGTCAAGATTTTTTTTCTTGTATGGAAGAAGTAGGCTTTTCCTGTATGTTACTTGTATTTTAATCCAGCTAAGAAGCAGGAAATAGAAAGTGAAAGAAGGTAAGCTCAATGTAATGGTAGTATTATTACTGTGACTATTTGTGTTTGGGTAGCAGCTGACACATCCCAAGTTTAATCACTGTATGAAAATATTGAAGGAATCATTTTGTGCCTGGGAGAACAGGACACAGCAGGTAATCTAAACAAATAGGGCATAGAAAGAGGAAATGGAGACATGAAGAGCATTTTACTTGCAGGAGATGACTTGACCAGTAAGTACTGCAATCCAGGTTTTAAGAAACATTTGAGACTGTTCTGTTTATTGGATGGCTCCAGCTGTCAGTCTTGTGCAGTGAAAAGACCATCCCTTGTTCTGTGATTGCACTGTGCCCAGGTTAAAACTCACTCCTGGGCATCAGGCCAAGGAAAGACCTATTTGGCACTGAGCACAAGCTTCCATGGGAAGGTCAGTCTCACTCTTAGTGCCTTGCACTCTCATACACCCTAACTCAATTTTTTTCCAGACTTTTCCAATGCATAGAGTGTCTTTGATGAATAGACTTGAGTTGTGTGTTTTTGCTCATTTTCAAACTCAGTTCTCATTAAAAATCAGCTGCTTCTTCTGTGTGATGGCCTCTGAAACCCCAGATGATTCTTCACTGCTCTCATCTTTCACTAACACATCCATTTGGATTATCTTTGTGCTGTGATGGATGCTTTAAAAGGAACCAACAAAGCCATCAAATTCTTGCCCCGGTTCAACTAGCATTTGTTAATGTTCTAAATCATCTTGGGCCTGAAATGTGCTACTTCTTAAATTTAGAACGATGTGATTGCCTGAAGCCTCTCCATGTGTTAATTAAATCATCATAATTGTGGTTTCTTGAGACTGACAGGTTATAAATAGTTTCTCTTTCCCCCCTCCTGCAATAATTTGGTATGAATGACAGGCAAAACAGTTATTGTTTAAACTGTACATCTGACACCATCCTTCCCATTCAGACTCTATTTCTCTGCTATTATTTGATTGTCCTGACATAATCGACAGTGTCATTCTTAAAGGCTAGTTAATTACCATGTACTTCTCACATTATGTGAAGATGAGAGAAATTATTTTTCTGGGTCATCATTATCCATTTGATTTAATAGAATGTGTATTAAGGAGTACCGAAGGTCAGGGCAGATATTCAGTGTCTGTGTGTTTACACACACACACAAACATAAATCGCAACATACAGACAAGTCCTAAGACTCATACATTTTAGTAATAATTTTATTTCCATCTATAGTATCATGTCTCATCCAAGATTTTGTGGAAATAGAAGCCTCTGCTCTTAATATAGTTTTCCTCTGTTGCTCCCATGTGGTAGGCCTTCACCTGGGAAAGTGTATAATTGCTGTGGTGTAACTGGTAAAAGGCAGAACAACTTAATAAGATTACACATTGTTTGGAAACAAACTCTGATTACAGTTCTCATTCTTAGTACTGAGAAGGAAAAAATGCTGCAAATACTGAAGTTGACCAAGAATTTGTACAAAGCTCTCTACTCGACTTTTGATCTTCCCTAGCTTCAGAGCAGCTCTGTCCCATGTGTGTGAGAATGAGGTAGAAATGATGTTAGTGGGAACATCTTTAGGCTTGCATTATGCATAATCCCATTAGGCAATTATGCATTGGTCCCCCTTAATGTAGGTCTGCATGCTGTTTACAGCTCTAATTTGTGGAAGAACCTAAGGCTAGATCTTAGTCTGCTACTCTGGATCCTCTTTACTCTTACAATTATCCAAAGAAACCGTACCACTTTCTTACTTGAACTCTGAGTTAAATGAGATTCAAGAATACATAGGAGAGAGCTTCTATGCAGGAAGATCAGCCTTTCTTTCCAAGACTGGAAGATGTCCTTCCTCCTTGTGAATTTGGAAAGCCAGGTGATCCACCAGGCAGTTATGGCTAGAGGCCACAAGATTTAGGAAATGTGCCAGACTCTACTGTTAATTTGTTGTGTGAGCTGGGAGAGGTGGTTTCATTGCAAACTGTCAGACTGTCAAAAGAAAAAAGGAAAGCAAGGTCACATTGACTTTCCTTAGAATTTGAGCATTGAAATTAATCCTTAAATCTTGAAAATTTCTCCTGTCTTCTTGTAGTCTTTGCCCTCCCTTCTGCTTACACCGAGGGTCAGCTGGGGAGGATTTCCTTTCACTCTCTTCCTACATGGTGGCTAACAGAATCGGGTTGGGGCTTTAACTACTACTTTAACATGAAAGAAAAAACTATTGTCTGGAGCCTTAAGGGACTCCTACTGAGTCTGTTTTGTTCCTAGCATAAAAGCCAGTCTGAAGTGGTCTGCTTTGTCTTGGTGTGGTATTAGCACATGCCTATTTAGTTCTTTTAAAATGTCTATATTATACTCAGATGCAACAGAGACTTACTTATAGCTACTC
The DNA here is from genome assembly GCF_965183815.1 of Platalea leucorodia. Lineage (NCBI taxonomy): Eukaryota > Metazoa > Chordata > Aves > Pelecaniformes > Threskiornithidae > Platalea > Platalea leucorodia. The sequence goes on along the minus strand of NC_138858.1, from coordinate 89,313,726 downwards.
AGGTGCTCCCTTGTCCCGGTAGTTTTCTGCAGCGCAGTGAAATTGCATGATTTTAATGTAAATTTCTGATCCATTTCTTTCCCCAGCATTATCATTTTCTTTCCCAGAGCCTCTAAATTATGCGTTAGGCTTCTGGCTTAAAAAGCCACATCAATGTCACATGCAAAGTGAAATGGGGAAATGAAGGCAGTTCATGTGTTTTTGCAGTTGGAACACAAATTGTACAAATCAAAAAAGGAAGCAACCCACTGGCGATTTTGAATTATTAGAAATTTTTATTGGAACACAAAATCTGTGGGTATTTTCTTTGCTGCCTTTTCTTTGTTGAATATATTGAGGCCCAGTGTGCACGAAGCTTGGACAATCTGAGGAACTGATTAACCTTTTCCTATTAATGATTAGTTCCCAAACATTTATTATAGTAGCTTTTGAGAACAAGGTCCAGACTTCTTTGTTTTTCTGTAATAGACAAAGGACTAGGATTAATGTTACTTCACTGAGATTTCCACATAGGTTATAAGTAAAAGGTAGGCATAATATTTTGTATTTCGCTACCTCTCATGTCTAATGAAGACTGGAGGGGGGATGTTTTACCCTGATACACATAAAAATTTTAAATGGAGAAGAGGAAGTTAATCTGCTTTGCCTTCTTGTATATCAAGGGCCACAAAACTTCCAAAGTTACACTCTTTATAAAACCAATAGTTTATTTTGACTAAAAAGTGCCTCCAGGGAGTTGCTTGAGGACTTAGAGAGAAAACTCCACTTCTCTGATAACTTGTTCCAAAGGTTAATAACCTTCACAGTGAAAAATAGCTTGTCCAGCTGTTAAAATCATTCCTTTCTCCACAATGACATTAAGCTAATCTGAGAGGATGACATATCTGATATTTAATATGTGGCTGAGGATATCTACGTGTGTTATCCAGCTCAGTGAAGAGCAGTTACAAACAGAACCACAGAAGGTCATGTGGAGGCTTGCACACTGAAATAGCCCCACTCCTAGCTTTCAAGAAAATTACATTTTAATTGAATCATTGCAGAAAAATATATATTTATCCAAACTGCTGAAGTAAGCGATTTTCAGCACATCTCTCCTGTTCCTTTTACCCTGTTTTCAACTGGGTCTCCAGCTGCTGATCTCTAACTCATGGTCCTGCCTTGCTCTGTGTTGGAGTTCTCCACTGGTCTTTCATGCAGGGACTCACTGTTCCTACATCCCTAGACCTAGAGGAGAAAAATGGGCACCTCTTATGAGGTAGATTGAAGTCCGTGACAAGTTCCACACTTATGTCAATGGAACAATGATAACAATCTAAAGGTAATGGCATTAAAAACGCTAGCGGTTTATCATACTACAAAATACCATTTAAGGCACATTGCTACAGCAGTGTAATATAAGTTTGCATTAACTTGCAAGTCACAAAAATACTTGTGTATGCAGAAGTCACTGTTTGTAAACAAAGCTCAATATTCTGTTACCATATTTCAAGATTGGTGTGAATTCTGAAACTTGTGTTTCCTTTATTATTCAGTGCAATTTAATAAGTTGTTATATATCTGCTATCCAGCTCTAAAGGGCATTTTTAGCTTGCTTGCTTTAAAACAGCCTGAAGAAAAGGCTCTTTCACACCCCCCCCCCCCCCATCTGGTGGGTTGTTTGCCTCAACTACACAGATTTTTATTGTTTCATTTTTAATGAACTGCTACAATGGGGATATGATTGTTAATGATTTCTTCAGTTAGCTATGTACCCATAAGAGAACAAGTTCTTGAAGGATAGGTGTTATTCTAGAATAAGTATATTCAAGAGCTTCTGTAAATACAGGATTCTGGTAATTGAGATGAGGAAAAAATGAAGGCATTTGTCAGTGATACCAAGTCTGTCTTGTTCTGCAGAATTAACAAATTTTCCGGTTATAGGTAATTAATTAAAAATCATTGATGAGTCCAGGAATTGTACGAGTTTTATTTCTACCATTAATTTGGCATGATAAACTGCTGAAGATGGATTCAAAGTTGATGTCACAAGAGCATGGTAATTTACAAAACACTTACTGGAGTTAGCTCAGCTATCAGTTACTTCAGCAGTCAAGAATAACTGAAATGCCATGCAGGATCAAGCTCCATTTAAAATCATCTTGTAGTACTTCTGAGCTGCTTCTGTGCCCAGATCTTTCTCCCTGTCTCAGTTCATCACACTGTTCTCTCCTTAAAGCACGTATCTTTCCACCTTCTACCTAGCTCTCAGCATTGCCTAAATTATACCTTAAGTATTGTGTGATGCTTCTCAATGATATCTTTCTGTATCGATTTGCAAAGTAAGATCTAGCATCCAGCTTACTTGGGTGTCTTTTAACCTGTTTTATTGCTATAATCGTCATAGGATTTCTGGTTACTTTATTTGCTAACCGTTCCTCCACTTTTGAAGAGCTACAGATAAAGAATTTACATGATGCATCAGATATTTATATATGTATCTTGGGATTGTATGCATCTGAGTGGATATATCATACTTAGTGGCTTAATTTTTAGGTGCTTTCTGTATTTTTTTTCCCTTGTGTGCAACTCCCACAGTGTTTCTGACAATTGATCATAATGTCTTATCATTTAAAAAACTGGCAGTTTGAGGGGAAAGTGGCAGTTGCCATCTTCTGGAAGCAGATGTCATTGATACAGTTCATGACCTTCCTTCGTCAGAGAGCATACAGCCAGTAGGCGTATTGTAGCAACATTATGCTAGGTATCTCTCCTATAGATCACCCACTCATTGAGGTCAGTTGTGTGGAGTGTGCACAGTTTTTGAGCACAGACCTGTTTGCTGGGAAGCCTACAATTAAAATGGATCCCCATAGGGCAAGTCTACTGACCATGGAAATCATAATCAAGTAATTGGGTCTTGTGACGACAGAATGCAGTCAAGTGGCTGAAGTGAGACTGGGGAAAGGGGAGCGAGTGGGGTGGAAGGGGCTGTGGAACACTGCGCTGTTGTGCATTGCACAAGGTCAAGGGACGGAGCAGAGGTCAGCAGTTAAAGACTGAGCGTAAAATTTCCCACAGTCTCCTTCACTACCAAAACATTGCAAGGGAAGAGGATGTTAGTCTTCTTTTTCTTTACACAACAGGTAAGACCTTGGATTTGCACATACTGGGTTTTGTTCAGTTTTTGTCACTGGACTGCTGATTAATTTGGGGCATACAAAATCAGGTCTCCTGTGCTTATCTTTCTCTATCTCTAAAGTTAGATGAATAAGGCTTATGTTCTCTTCCTAGGTGCTTGCAGATCTGTACAGAAGTTGAGAATTGCATTTCAAATTTTATTTTCTTGAATTTTTTGTCATGAGTTTAATTGCACGTCATAATGTGGACAGTAGAGCTTGGAGGAAATTATTGCAGGACAACAAAAACAGTTTCTGTGAACATTTTTTTCCAGAAATATCTTGGGGTTTTGATATCCTCATTAAAACTTGAACCTGCAAAATTGAAGGTATTTGTTTTCAGGGAAAAAAAAACAACCAGCCAGCCATATCCCTAAGCCAAGAATTTTGGCTTTGGTTTTTTTTTTTTAAGTACTTATCTCTAAAGTTTTGTCATGAATGGATGTTTCCTATTGATGCCTTCATTTCTGAATAGAAAATGCTTTTTTCACTTTAAAAAAATCAGTGACAATTTTAGTCAGGGCTGCTAAAGGTAGGAGTCAAATATGCTGACATCTTTCTATCTTTCTATCTCTTTTCGTTACAGCAGTAGTTAGAATTCCTGTTCATGGTCAAGGTCCTACTTTGTGAGGTATCTTATAGACACAGAACATTACTATAAAATAAATCCTTATCTGAAAGGGCTTACAATCTATCCTTTAGTTTTAGATATAACAGCATGTTAGATCATCACTAAGCAGAAATACCAGGACCTGAAATGAAAAAATATTATTCCCTTTGAAAATGTGTCAGGTGAAAAAATGGAAATGATTTCTCTTCGTCCCTAGCAAGTGTTAACTCTCTTCGTTCAACAGGGGAATTCACAGAACAGTTTTAATCTTGCCTGCCATTTCAAAAAAATAATATATGCCTGTGAATGATTTAACTATTTCATGTTCACTAAGTAATGATTAAATATTAATCAAAACTAGCAGCATACAACTGAATTCAGCTCACAGGAAATAAAGAGGCTTTTCTTTCATTCATTCCCATATACATATGTGGGTACAGAATAGCAATATCTTCATTTATAATCTGGAGTTGCACTATTTCCTACTCATTTAATGGCATTACTTTTACTGTTAGGACCAAGGTTATTTTTGAGGTACATTAGCTTCCTGTTACTGAGTTGCAGTTTGGATTTCTCTTTCTCTTCAGATCCTCCTTGCCCCCCTGCCAACAGTTCTTTTTTTTTTTTTTTTTAAATGTTCTTGTTTTTATTGATGCACAAGCACAGTTTTCTTCTCCCACCTTTCCTGCGTAGCACGTGTGTCAGGCTGGCGGTTCTGTCCACAGTCCATGCCGCTGTGTGCAAGTTCCCTTCACCCTGCTGAGCCATGCCCTCTGCAGTCCCTGCACAGCCCCTACTACAATAGTGGCAGCGCCTTGGCAGACAGCAAGCCAACAGCTAGAGAGTAAAGGAAAGAGAAGAAAGATGGACGTTAAAAGGAGGCACGGTCAAATAGCGCTCCTTCCTATGTTAAAGGACCTTTCTCAAGCAGGCAGAGCTCTTCTGGTGTCTTGGTTAGTAAAGGCACACACCCAAGGTTTGAAAGCATCACTGATAAATCTTAATACTGTGGTTAAAGCAGGGTGTTAACAGCGGGAGATATTTTACATTATATATCCTGGTGTGTATGAGCATATATGCATGTCTTAACAAAAAGCAGCAGAAGAGAACACTGATGTGTGCCTTAAATATATGACTATTCTGAATGTCTAATTCAAGATCAGGAATGTAATAAAGGCAAATCTTTAAGACAAACAGTCGTCAAGGTGACAAATCTGGCATTGAGGTTTATTATTTTGCACATAAAGTATCTTCTTAAGAATGAATATGTCCTAGTGACTTCACAAGTGTTGCTCTGGCCTTCAAATATTGTTCCAGCAATCAAATATTCAGGTGATGGGCACAGTAGAACTTCCTTCAGAGGTGGATGAACGAGAGGAAAAAAACAAAGTGATGTTCACTGAAATTTCTACAAGTCCATAGGAAGCAGTGAGAAGAGTGCCACTGGGTTACAGGCACAGCTGTATTACCTCGTAATTCAAGAAATAATATTGTCCAGGGACTCTGGCAGTGTTGGGATACAGCACAAATGATTACTGGTGAGAAAGAAGCATAAGCAAAGGAAGTAAGGAGATAAAATCTGTACTTGGAGAAGATGACTGTACTGACCGCAGGGTCACACTGAGCACAGGGTCTCCATGTCAGAGTATTAAAAATGAGCACAGCCATACAAAAATGAACTGAAAACATAGGGAAGATTGTAAGCAGGCAGTAAGTGGAGAGGACTGGAGAGACTTCCAGCAACATTGAGAGATTTGAGTAGTGGTGTGGGCCAGTTAGTAAATATATAGTAAAATCAGACTCTTGTCTCTGTTCAAGTAGAGATTTTTTCATTTGTTTGCTTGGTTCTACCTACAAAATTTTCAGTAACAGGATTCTGTAGAAGCTTCTTAACGGTTCTACTTGACTATAGTAATAAAATTCTCACATTTCTTGACAATGTGAGTTGTCAAATTGACTCACATTTCTTAAACTATTTAAGATACATTTCTTAATACCTTGTAGTGATAGTAATTCATGGCTTAGGTGCAAATTTTTGTCACCTGTGAAAATGACTAATTGTCACGGTTTAACCCCAGCCAGCAACTAAGCACCACACAGCTGCTCACTCACTCCCCCCCGTGGGATGGGGGAGAGAATCAGAAGAGTAAAAGTGAGAAAGCTCATGGGTTGAGATAAAGACAGTTTAATAGGTAAAGCAAAAGCCGTGCATGCAAACAAAGCAAAACAAGGAATTCATTTACTGCTTCCCATCGGCAGGCAGGTGTTCAGCCATCCCCAGGAAAGCAGGGCTCCATCACACATAGCCATTACTTGGGAAGACAAACGCCATCACACCAAATGTCTCCCCCTTCCTTCTTCTTCCTCCAGTTTATATACTGAGCATGACGCCATACGGTATGGCATAGCCCTTGGGCCAGTCTGGGTCAGCTGTCCTGGCTGTGCCCCCTCCCAGCTGCTTGTGCACCGGGCAGAGCATGGGAAGCTGAAAAGTCCTTGACCAGTGTAAGCACTGCTTAGCAACAACTAAAACATCAATGTGTTATCAATATTATTCTCATCTAAACCCAAAACACAGCACTCTACCAGCTACTAAGAAGAAAATTAACTCTATCCCAGCTGAAACCAGGACATTAATATATGATGGCCTATTTGCATACATTTGGGGTTTGTCCTTTGAGCTTCTAGGCAAACATTTTACAAACCTGGCTGTTTTGTAGGAAAGTCATGCATGTTATGTGCAAAGCATGCCAGTTTGCATACAGGTATTTGTAGGAGTGTAAATGCAGGTGCAGCAAATATCTGGGCCAGCTTTACATGTTCAGAATGTACAACATTGCTTTTCAAAATTATTTTCATCCTGTTATTAGCTTTTATTTCCAAAACTAATGCTCTTGTGGAATGTTGTGATAGGAAATTTTGTTGATATTTTCAAAAAGCTTTTAATGTGATGTGCACAACTGGTTTATTCCTATTGCAGAGAGCTGAGGAACAGAGGGAATAAGTGACCTGAAGACGCGTTTTAAAGTGTGTTCCATTCAAGAACTGAAATCAGTGGGTTTCCTGCCTGGTTCTCCAGCCTCTAAACCATGTTTCTTAGTAGCATAATAGCAGTAATGTTTAAGTTTTGTTGTGTGCTTATTATGAAGGACGTGAAGTTAAATTAGCACATGAATATGTTCTTTCACTGACATACTTGAAATTACGCTGCAAAATTCCTGTTCATTTACATCAAGGCCTCTTTGCCAATAAAGGCTCTAAAAAAAAAAAAAAGTGATAAAACCCAAGGAAAATATGTTTCAACTGAAAAAAAAACCAACCTAACCTTTTCCCTTTTGTGTTTTTTGTTTTTATATATATATATATATATATATATTGTTTTTACAGTTCACCTCTGTTGGTTGTTATTTTGAATCTCCACTGGTGGGCAGGTAAGACAGGATATGGGTTAGCCATATTTCAAACTTAATATAGCGATTAATTCATTGCTATGTGTACATTTTCTTAGAGGTTTAAAAAGTACTAGTTAATAATTGATGAATTTTAAAACAGGATAAGCACATAAATAAGAGGTCACATGTGAGTTCTGATAATTTCTTACAGCATGTATTAATTATTTATTAATTCTTGATAAGCTATTTACAAATGCATGCCAGATCTGAGACATACTCGAATGAGCTGTAGTCATAAAGCAAACGAAAACCTCAGAAACAGCAGTTCACTGATTCAGGGAAACTACGTTGAAACATTCAGTGAACAAAACATAATTTATTATTGTTCATATTTGATGCTGAGATTAAAAGTAGAGACTTGGGACCCATCAGTTGGCCAGTTCCCAGTCTGGAAGACTGCATTTTAAAAAGTCAGCTATCCGTCTAGAAGTCTCATTTGTCAGCTAAAAAAGTCAGCTGAAAAGTCTAGAGGTCTCACTTTGCATATTCTACATCATTCAGGACTTTTTAAAAACCGCAGTTGTGTGGTTTGAATTAACTTGTAATCAAAAGTCTCACTACCTCACCCCTCAGCATGGAAACAGGCATATCTTTCTATAGCTTATTAAGTCACAATGCTTTGGGGCACCTTCATCCCAAAGAGACTTTGTTTACAGCAAAGGTTCGAAGTTAACCAGGGGGAGACAGATGGGAATGAGAACTCAGGCTGTCCAAAGACTCACGCTAATGCAAAACATACAGAAGTACATGGAAGATATAGGTGACTTCTGAAAATGTTTGCCTACATGTTTTGTATTATGCTTTGTGTACACCCATGATGGAGGTCCAGTCTACTGCATAAATCAGAACAAGACAGAATTGTGTGGAAAATGCATGTCTTGCAATGAGACTTGATTTCTCTACAGTTAGGAAAGATCTGGAAGCATTAGAACTTGAAACCACAAAACCAGTGCGCCTGCAAGACCATCATTCCTCTCCAAAATAGAAGAAACACTATGTGGCATTTTCTTCAGTGACAGAAATGATTCAAGTGAAGTGGTTATTGCCAAAATTCCTCACTTGTGAGTAGCTGTGTTGGTAGAAGAGCAAAGTGCGTGGTGTTGTATGTGTCAGTTATGTATGGATATGGTACTTAACAGATAACATGCACAATTTGTTCTTTGAATTCCAGAGTCTTTACAGACATTTCAAAAACAGGAAAAGAAAAAAATCGGCTTTTCTCTCTGCGTATGTTTACTGAATCGATATTTATATGTTGTGATCTCATTGAAAGCCAGTGTTTATGGCTAGTTTTCCCTGCACATCAGGCTGTGGCTTTGTTTCGGAGCACTGCAATATTCTTTTTCTTTCAGGTAGGCACTTAAATATTTTTCCTCTCTCCTTGTGTTGATTGCTAATTATGTGGATGCAAGGTTTGCTTTGTTTCCTTTTAAAAGCGTTTGCTTGGGACTATTTCATCATCATCTTTGAATCAGGCAACAGCATGAATATCAAACAGAGAGCTGTTAGGAGCTTTGCTTGCCACCTGTCTCCCTTGCAATGAGTCAGTTCTGATTTTTTTTTTTTTTTCCCTCCACTTCTTCATCCATTTGATGTTTTGTCATCTGAAGCATTTCTTTCCTCCCTTCCCCCCTTTTTTATTTGGCATGTCTTTTTACCTACCTTTGAGCCTCAGCTGATTTCTTCAGAGAAGGTCCTTGAACTTGCCAGATTTCTTTACAGTAAGGATCCTTAGAAAAGGCTGCTGCTGCTCTATTGCTGTCCATTTTTATCTTTTTTAAAGGCAGTTTGAAGTGATATTTCCATCCTCATGTTTTACAAGGCTATCTTAAATTTTCTAGCAAAAAATCACTTTATCCATGAAAAGTTTGATCATGATTTTCCTCCCATTTTTGCTTTTCACAGCAGTAATTTATATTTATTGTAGTGTAGCATCATAGAGGCTCTGCTGAGTTTGACCCCCCTATTCCAGATGCTGTACGCACTTTTAGACTGTCTCTGCTACAGTGAGCTGGCTGTCTAAACAGCCTGTAAAATACTTACAAACTGTAATCAAATTGTCCCTCAATTTTATTAAGTGCAGGTCTGTACAGGCAAATGGAGACAAAGCTGAGCTCACTCCATGTGCTCCAAGCTAGCATGACACGGGGCAGTTCTAGACCAATTAAAAATATTGCTATGTTAGTGTGACCTTATATCTGAGCTCAGGAACAGTGTGCTCTGGGCTCAAATGCCTTCCTGCATCACCAGGATACAATGAAAAGGACTGTTCATTCTCACCGCTATTTTCTCCCTCCCTCCTTTCACTGTTAAAGTTCCTACTCAGCTTATACACCACGTACAAAGCATTGTTTTGGCAACAGGTGGGTTTATCCCCCTCTTCCCAACTAGAGACCCACCATGCAATGAGATGTAATATGTGTCTTGTAGCCAAAGAGAGGTTCCCTGTCTGCAGAGTATCTCTCCATTTTCGTTTCTGAATCTAGTGACTAGGCTATAAGGTTGCTGTGTCTTTCTACAACTTTTTCCTCTTGTGCTATTAACCAGACCTTTGGCCTATAAATTTGATTTTCATAATCTCCTTTCTCATGTACAGAATCCTACTGGAGCCAAAATACTGTGTGATGGCGTTTAACCATGTAGATAGACAACAGGATCAGGAGTTACCAGCTTTAAACTAAGTTTCCTCTTTAAGCCATCCAGATGCCCGGAATGTCTAGTCTGATTCCCATTTGAGAACTCATATTGTACAAAATTTACCAGAAAATAACTTTGTTCTCTGGTATATAACCTTTTCCAGGCCATTTACAGAGCCACACTGAGAAGTATTGCTGTCTTCCTTCAGGAGCATTTGAGAAATTCGGATTTACCACAGCTCAGTTTAGCACTCCATTCGTATTCATTATCCTAACAGTACGGTTTCTGCCTTTGTCATGAGGGATCCATTTAGCAGACAGTTGAGATAATGTCTGGGAGTGTTTGGAGCATACAGGCTTCAGACCACCCCTGACTCCCTTTAATTAATACACACGAATGTGCCCAGGGCTTCACTGACCGTTGCCTTTGGTGTAAAGCCAGGTCTCTCCTGCCCAGCCATTCCTTCAGGTGCCCATGCAGCAGGGTGTGCAGGAGAATCCTCTTAATGAGCACACCATGGTGGCAAGTGAAACATGCCAATTAGGAGATTATCTGCATACTCCCAAGATCTGAGGAATGAGCTATTCAGGAGAGACATAGTCTTCCCCTTCATTTGAACTGCTTTAGAATAGGCTCATCACAAAATTGTAGCTTTACCTATATGTGCAATAGCAGAAATGGGACACAAGAAGTATTTCTGGAAACGAAGCCTAGAAATGAAAATTGGGATGTGCCATTCCTCCATTCCAAAATTACAGAAAGACCTTGAAAACCTCTTTCCTCTTTATAATGCTGGTAAGTGGAGGAGTAGTGTGTGCGCTGACCCATTTTGGCCACACTGTGTGGTACTGAGCATTGTATGATCAATTTATGAAACAGGCATCACGGAAGAGGAAAATAGCTTAACGATAACAAAGTATCAGGCAGAGAGGAATGGTATCAGTTTTAATTGTCGCTGACCTCCTGCAATATGTTGAGTCATCACTGCTTTCTAGTAAAAACTGTAGGATTTGAGAGAACGCAGAGCCTGGTGGAAAACACTCAGCCCCTTTCATAATTGGAGTGTGTGTCAGGGTAATCTGCTCCTCGCTTAAGATGGGCTTGCAGGCACAACTGTGTGTGTAATGCACAGGATGTGGTATGGGTTGATAAAGCCATTTATCAATAGGATTGTTTAGCCCAGCTGGAGCATCTCTACCACACCCTGGCTGCTTTGGGTAGCATGGCAGCACAGTGCACTGGACTGGCTAAACATGCAGGGAAGGGTAGGTGCTGAGTACATCTCCGAGAATGTAATCTGAAAGACAGGAGACTCTGCCACTAGGCAGTTTGTATCAGATCTTACCTCCAATTTGTCAGTTTAAATCCAGCTACATTAGCTACAGACTAAAAGATTCAGCGCTCCGTAGTGTTCTGGCCCATGTGGAAAGCACCTACTAATTCTCAGGTAGTTTCTTAAAGGATGAATGGAAACATTTTTCCGCGTTTGTGTTGCACCCAGAACTCTGGGTTCCTGGTCCACGGGATCACAGTGACCAAAAAAAACAACAAAAAAAAACCTTGCAGAAATAGTCCAGTGCAGCAGCAGCACTTTAGCAGCTTTGGCAGACGTACCAGGAATTAGAGAGTCAATTATTCCTTCACCTCAGGTTTGAAACGCTCTGTGGAGGGGATGGCACAGCTGTTGTACCTGTCTGGTGGCTACAGAGAGGACTCCTGTCTCTAGAGCTGGCAATCTGGAACACTAAATTCCCACACACAAAGAATCCATCTGCTTTAGTCATGCACATCCCAACCGTGTATGCAGTTTATTTCAATCTCTACTAAATTACATGCAAATGAATAAACAAAATAATACAGCCTGTCCCAAGCTGTTGATATTTCAATGTATACAAACAGATGATAGCTGCTTTCTCGTAAATACCCCTTATGTCATCAAGAAAGTTGAGAGAAAATTATGTTCCAAAGTCTGTCTATACTCCCCTCACTGAGGTCTCACCCCTTCTTTCAAACGTAAGAGAAAGTATGAGCTTTCTGGATTATCTCCAACAGCAAGAGTTGTCAGTTTTTCCGTTTTTACTTTAAGAGGAAAAATATAAAATTGGGAAGCGGCATTTAGAGAGCGCTGCCTTGGGAGCCATGGGATCTGGGTCCAATTCTCTCACCCCTGTTCACATCTAAACAAATTGCTTCCTTCCTTGTAGTTCAATCTTACCTTTCGCCTTTTGTCAGTTTGGATGGTAAACTTCTTTGTGACAGGGCTGTGCATGACTTTCTGTTCCTAAGTCTGTGAACCTGGGTCTCCACTGGGGCCTCTAAAGGCTATTGCAATAAAAATAATAATAAATTTGCCCTTTTCACATTAGTCTTTAACTTTTGCTGCCATTTAGAAAAGCAGGCAGCACATAACCATATGAAAATGTCATTTGCAAACATTTATCTCTCCAGTGCTCGCTGTGGTTTCATGGGATGCTTTCTAGAAACACGTAGCTAAGAAATAGGAATCATTTAGTGCTCTTGTATGCTGGGACTGCCTGAACAGGATTAGAAAAAGGCACAAGGGAAACCAAACTAACAAGCTCTTGAACAAGGGGGCTATCAAAGTTGTTTAAAGGAAAACTAAGGAGAAAAGAAGAAACACTTAAACAGACTTCCTTATCAATATTCCCCTCTTTTTTCTGTCCTCCCATGACTTTTATGGGCCTGAGCTGGTTTTTTCTTTTCTTTTTTTTTTTTTTTTTAATTGCATGATGGGCTTTGGCCTTTCTTCTTCTAAGTAATGGCCAATATATTTTAATTGAACAAATCTCATTTTCTTTAATGCTTAATAAAAAGATTTAAAGATAATCTAAAAATAAAACTGGAGTTTATGTAGATTTTAAATAATTAACACGAATGTTCCCTTGAGTGTTTTAGGAGTTACAGTGCATACGTAGTAGGAAGTTGAATCTGGTTTTCAGAATGCTTTCAGACTTGCTTGAAACACTGGAGCTTCCAGGGCTTGGGCCCTGAGTTTGAGTAGTAGGTTGGTCCTGGTCCTTGGATGTGCTATATGAGCAAGAGAGAGCAAAAACTTGGTCTGCCAGTCTGCCAGTTGTTTTCTGAGTTCCATGTGGGTTTTGTTTCACTTTGGATACAGACTAAATAAATGTATTTCTCCCTATTACATACTGAGTCAGCTGCAGTTGGCAGAGGATTGAACTGAAGTAAGCTGCCTTGTGTGCAAGGGACACATAAGAATGGACATTTGTGATTTCAGCTGTGTGTGGTCTTGCATTAGCCTTTGCAGGAATGTTATCCTTTGAGAATATTAAGAATTAGACCTCAGAGTCACACTGCAGCTAAGATAGCCAGTGTGCCCCCACACCCCACGCTGGCTAGTACCAAGGCCTTAATCTTTACCCATCAGAATGCTTTGCATAGAAGGTTTGGCTTTTACAGCAGGTACTGCATGTCTGTTGGTCTTGTGCTGGTCTGTGTTTGCAGTGTGTAGTGCAATGACAGTGCCTGCGAAGTCTCTAATTCTCCACTACCTTGTTATGCTGGTGTTATTATTGGTTTTATTATTGCTGTGGTAGGTAGCACAAGAGGAATTAAGCAAAGAGTATTTTTTGTCTATATATAAAATTCATTCTGTTTATTCTTATTATTATTATTTTTGTAAAATACTAAACTCAATTGCAGAAAGAATAAGCCATCTGGTTCCTGTCACAGCTAGTGTATATTACACACGTATGGGGAAATTGCTTATTGATTTAGCCAAGTGTGAACAAGTGCTACTAGGAAACCACAAAAGTATTCGTAATACTAATAGATACTATCAGAAGTGACATGCTGCACTTAATTCTTGGCTAGAGGGCATCAACTTTTAACCAAGGATTTAAAAAAAAAAAAAAAAAAAAATCAGTTATTTCTATATGGATGACTGTGCTATTAAAGCTTAAATGAAAAATTTCTTGGAGAAAGAAAGGCAATACACTTAAAGACAATCATGTGTGTATGTTTTATTGACCTTACTGTACTTTATGTGCTAGAATTAGGCCCGGCTCCTGCAAAGTCTTTAAGTTATTTACATCAGCTGAATCATCAAGAGAGTATCAGTGTTGACTGCATATGGTTGTTATAGCATCTGCATACATATATTTAACCAATTATTTGCATGACCTGGATGTTATTTTTAATGAATTTGACAGATGAAACAACCGCAAGAACATGGTACAGGGCAACCTCAAAATTGGTGTATTCCTGCAGTGACTGAAGCATCTCAGTTTTCAAATGAAATGCTCTTATAGGACTGAAAGTCAAAGAATTACAGTCCTTTTTGGGAGGAAAATTGGAACAGAGACTAAATTCTTGGATACTGATTTGTTGTGAGACCATTTTAATCAGACAATGAAAAAAAAAAAAAAAAGGTACAGAGTCCATAAAAATGGCCAGATAAGAGAAACCCTCTGGTATTGCTGTGTGTGCTGTGTGGAGTTCCTTAGAAATTCACAGCTGTGACCATAACTTCCTAAAGAAATCTTTTCTTTGGACTTCTATGGTTGGAACTTGTTTCTGTATTCATGCTATGACTATGCTCATCTCACAGATGTTTATGTGCACTGTATTCTCCCAACGTTTGTATTTTAGAAACTGTTGTCTGATCTTGAAGTAATGATCCGGTCTTTTTATTGACACTGTAACCTAGAGGGAAGTAGCACTCACTTATAAACAATAATGGCCTTTTGTCATGGTTTCCAAACGGTATCTCTTTAGACTTCCTTGAGTGTGAATCGTTATTAGTACAATTGCTTATATATCAATATGTTTCTACATTTTAGCAAAGTTTGCTAATAAAAATGCCAAATAAAGATCAGAAACATCATTTGATTGGATGCCATGTGATACAGCCTTTCATTTCAGTAAGGAGGAATTGCTTAGCACAGTGCTAACAGTATTATCATACAGCCTTCGTCACCATTTTTAGAAGAGCAGAGATTCTCCCAGCTGTGCTCTATCTTTTTTTCTTATTAATCATCTTGTTTTGCATTGTCTGCTTTTTACTTTAGAATTACCATCAACCTTGTCACTGTTAATGTCTGGGGGACATGTTCTTGATTGTTTTTGAAGATGGGTGCTTCTGGCTTAAGTGTCCAGAGATATTTTCACAAAGCCGATGTAAGAAACCTACAGATGCTCTGGATTTTTCATATTTAATTTAGGAAGCAAGCAACTGTGGCTCACAGTGGGTATCATCTGATCTGACTCTTTGCAAAATGAAATTTGTATGCTTGTGTAGGATTCTGTAGTGATTTTTCTCCTAAAATTGTAAGTAATTAAAGAGCTAATTAATTTTGTTTTATATCTCTTATAGAGATTACAGATCTTAACCTTGCTATATGCATGTAAAGAAGAAGGGGGATCAAGTTTTCAGCAGAATAGGTTAGGACTTTTGGGGTCTGCTCAGTTCAGGTCTCTGCTCTTCCACACAATTTCTGTGTGATGTCTACACACTCACCATATCAATTCCCCAGTCGGAGTGGTAGCACTGGCTTTCTTCCAACGTCAGGTCTTGTCTTGAGGGAATGCAAGGTTGTGTGCTACCCACTTAAATGATGGAACCTGATGAAAGAGATTACAATAGATTGTAATGCCAATATGGCCAAGTACGTATGAATTTATAAATGCATTTGTATGCAGGCAGTGTACTAGGCTGTGCTGTCTGTCTACCCAAATTTTACGAAGTGGAGTCTGCTCACAAATGGACCCAAGTAAGGTAAAGGAATTGCTCGAGATAAAGGAGTAATTTTGACTCCAGAGTTAATACTGGTGGCTTATGGCCTAATATTTAAAATGAACAGGGGTATCTGAGCACAGAGCTATTGATCCAGGCTCTTGGCATACAGAGATATCTGCACAGATCCTATGCTTGACTCGGATTTTCCATGCCTACTTTGCAGCATAGTGGCTAACGATTCTTGGGAAAGCTTTGATCCTGGAGCACAGTGCGGCAGTCTGAAAGTGGTCATTGCAGTGGCCGTTTATTTTGTGGCTTCTGCCCCTGGCTCAGAGCATACTCTGGTCTGAGGTTAATATTTCCAACACAGCTGTCCCAAGGACGTCTGTGGGTACTACTGCTTTGCAGTTTCCCAGCCTTGCGCTGAGTGAGCTACCTTCAGAATGGGAAGCAGTGTAATAACAGTCTCGTGGCTCTCAAACTGGATCAGTTAGTGTTGCTGAGAAGCAGGGATAGTTAGCCTGGCAACAATGCCTTGTTAACATGGTTATATTGCTTTCTGGAGCTAATCTGGGATTTGTGCTGGTTGGTTAAGCTTGTTTCGGGGTCTTGAATAAGTTGCTACACTGCACATTATCCTTAGTTGTCCAAAGGGCAAGCTTACGATAAAAACAGAATGTGTACAGAGTATGTTAGTGTACCAGGTAACCTAATGAAAGTAAAGGTGACCAAGGGGCATCCTACCTCCAGTACAAGACAGTAATCAAGAATAACCCTAGGAAAAAAACTTGTTTCTGTGTCCGCAATGTCTGGTCTTCTGACTGAGGGGCTGGGGGAGGAGAAGAAACAAAGTTAGATGTGGAAGAGCCTGTTGAGTTGGAGATGCAAGAGTTTGCTGATAATTATGTCCTGGTAAGAATGTGATGTAACTTGAATCATTAAAATGATGTTTTGTGCTCATCAATGAATTTTAGCTCAGCTATAGGTGCTACACCATTGAATTAAGTATATAGTGGCTGTGATGCTGTTGAATTAATAGAAGCTGCATCAATGGCTATAATGCATTGATGAAAAATCTAGAGGAAAGATGAATGCATTTGCTGCAAACACACGCAAGCACAATTTTCTAAATTCTTAATTTGGCCTTGAAAATGTGCCAACTCATCTCTTTCTTCAAGTGAGAGCTCCTCAGCCATTACTCATTGTTTGCATAGCTTAAACTGAACAGCTCCACACTAAGAGTGCTAATGCATCCATTACCTGTCAGCTGGACCAAACTTGCATGTGTTTGCATGTTGGTATCTAAACTTAGACTCACAAAGGGAGATGTGAAATAGCACAATCCGCCACTTAATTATGGTAGTTTCACATACAATTAAAATAAATACACTGGGGTAAGATTGTGGAGTTAGACTCCCAGAAGAACTGAGATACAGGAGATTAATAGCAATGACTCATCTAAACATAAAATATTTTATTTTCATTTTCACACTGCACTTGATTTAGGAGACATTCATTTTAGCATCTGTCAAGAGTAATGTATGTACACAAATAGACTGTCAGGAACTGAATGTGATTGCAAGTTGTGTAATGAATCTCCTCTCTGACTTCATAAATGGAGGCCAAAACCCTTTATGAAACCGTGCTAGGTAGTTTTTACAAACAAGCTAAGTGTAACAACTGTCTTTATTAAACATTTCCTTGAGCCATGAGTAGTTACTCACATGTGGCAAAGGCACTTGTGAGATCCAGACTCCTCAGTCCAGAGATTTTTAGTGTGGGATGCTCCTGGAGAAGTTCCAGAGGCAAAAGCTGAAGTGCTTGGCCTTTGCAGATGAAAACTGACATGCATTTTCTGGGGATCTTGCATAAAATGGATGTGCACTATATTCTCTTTCATGGATCATTTACCTAGGGCCTAGAACTATTAAAGAATGCAAATGCTGAAAGTTTTGAAAGAAACCTAGATGATTTTTGATGAAACTCCTCATGAAAAATAATCCTCCGTTCTTTTAGCATAAAAAATGCAGGTGTGTTTGCTTGCATTAGTGTCCTTTGGACTGAGTTTGGCAGCTATAAATACCAATATACTGTCTTCTAAATGATAGTGGGCTACTCTGACATTGAAAATTTGCACTAGCTTTACTTCTTGTCTCTAACTGGAGAAAAATAAAGGCAATGCACTATCTGGCATGGTTGTTTGGAGCATATTAACCTGTGATGTTTATGGATAAGTTACATTTGTCTTGTCTATAGTGGAGATTTTATTAAATTAAAAGCCCTTCTTAATGGTAATGCTGCAGTTCCTCGGAGTTCATTCTTTCTAAGTCCCAGAAGCAGATATTAAAGCTTTTAATATCAAATAGGTTTTTGGTTTGGTTTTATTTCTCCTTTCTGCAGTAATTGAGCAGTAAGTTGATCAGGCTTGGTTAAGTACAGATACATCTAGTGGCTTTTGACTTTTCTAATCTAAGTAGTATCAATGTAAGGCACCTGTATGGCTTCATTGGTTATCAGAGGTACTGAGCATCTGCTGTAACACTCTGAAGCCTGTGGAAGCTTCTGGTATTCTATCAAATCAAGACTCCATCTGATCTTACCTGATAAGCCTTAGCTGATGCCATCTTGTGTGTCAGATAAAGTCACGCCTCTATTTCAAAGAAGGATCCTTTAAAATGGCAATAAATCATCTCACTTTTAATCTGCTCAGCAACAAGGGAGCTGTTAATACTTCCTCCCAGTAGCTAATTTGTGCTGTGAATTTTAGTTCATGACAAAGGATCAGTAGATACCATGTTCAACTGATCACAGCTCTTTGAAAGCGTGTAGGTGCTATTGCTCTGAGTTATGGTAAAAATAATTTAAAACTGAATGCTCCACTTAGTTAATAATAATGCTTAAGCATATTACATCTTCGAGAAGCTGTACAAACATTAACTAATTAGTACCCCCAACTAATACATAATACTCCATCATGGTATGTAATTATGTATTACTGTTAGAGCAGGAGGAATTATTCGTTGTGAATAAATTATCCAGAAAATTTTGCTTTTTTCCCTTTACTGTTGTGAATTTGTTTGCAAAATATTCCCAGGTGTTGTGGTTGTAGTTGATGTCACCTTTGCTGTAATGATAGTAAAAGGTATCCTTTATATTCTATGTAATCAATTCCTTGAGTCATTTGATGCTGTTTTGTGACTATTATTTATATTGTAACAGCACCTCCAAGCCCAGCTAAGTGTAAGATCTCATAGCGCAAGGTGCTGTACATTTATACACATTGACCTGACTGTGAATTGCTGTGAAGAGAAGGAACAAAATGCGAAGGGAAATGGATACAGAGGGAAGGAATAAATGATTGGCCCACTATCATGGAGCATGTTGAGTAAATCTGTTCTGTGTGATTGTATTGGAATTAAATGCAGGTTTCTTGAAATCCATTCCCTTACACAATGCTTTTTCTCTTAATTAGGTCATAACAATTTACCACAAAGGCACAGTAGCTGCTTAAGTCCCCAAAATATCAGTTTTCTTATCTCTAAAATAGGTCAATGTTTACTGTCTTGACATGGGGATGTTATGAGGCGTGAAGATGGCGGCATTCACACTGAAGGCACATTGGTTTTTGAACAGAGGGAACTATTCAGATAGGGCCCCTGTATTTTCCAGGCCCTAAGTTGCTATTGTGTGTTGAGATGGCTTGCCTCTGGTTTTACAAGCTGTTTGCAAATAGCCAATGTGGCAATGTGCCTGGACGTCCCAAAGCAGTTCTGCTTACCAATTTTTGAAGTGCTTCCTTGAGAAGCCTTACCATTTAGTAGTATGCAGTGACACACACACACATATATACCAGAAGTGAAGTATAATCTGTCAGTACTTCTTTTGGAAATGTCTCTGTATTCATATTTGCTATTTAATTGTTGTTGCTTTCCCAGCATTTTTTGGAGCATGAGTGAGATTGGAAGTGTTTAATCTTAGAAAAGAGATGACTAAGATGAAGCATGATTAAAGTATTCTCAATAATGACTGATTTGGAGGATAGTTATTTGGAGCTTCTCTTCTGTCTCATTACTCAAAAATTAGAAGATAGTGAAACTGAAAGATGGGAAACTAAAAAAAACTATATCAGAAAAAAAAAAACCTTTTTTTTCCACTGAAAGAAATCTGTGGAAATCATTGTCATGAGATGTCCACACGTTGAGATTTCCTTGCTTTTAAAGAGGACTGAACAAGAATAACTAAAAATGTTATAGCTAATGTTTTAAAAATATGCACAGATGTAAAATTTCATTCTTCATGTTTAAGGCAGTCTCAGACCATAAGGAAAAAGATGACTTTCTTGTTTGGTAAATTACTTTTCATCTTCTTGCTGTGGAGTTTCTTGTGACCTGAGCAGACCTATCTACTTTTGTACGATGGAGCTGAAAGGCCCTGGCTCTTAAATACCATGGTAGTTCTTTTGTGTCAAGCAAGGTTGTCCCTTTATGGAAAATGCCACTATATATGTATTTCTTATGGGACCTCCTCTCCTGTCTGCCATTTTCACACTTTTTGTTAACAGTTGCTCTGATTTTGGTCTGCTGTTCAAAGCCATACACTAAAAATTACCACTTCAATTTTCTGTGTTGAATACAGATGAACAGAAGGCTAAGGGTAATAGATCTGCAAGGAAGTCTCTCATTTCTTCCTCTTGTCATTTTTTCTACTCTGTTTTAAAGAAGAGGAGGTGAAAATAAAAATATGGTCCAAATGCAGAATGTTAGTCTGTGAAAGCTCCAGGGATTATTATGGTGGGCATAGCATCGTTAGGGTAACCACAGCAACTAGGTGGTTTTTTGCGTTCTTTGCAGTAACTATCAGAAAATGCCACTTTCTTGTCAAATGCAGTGAATTTATAAATATCTGCTTGGAACGTACTTTCCAGAATTGTTCCTCATAGTTTGACACTGACTGATTTTAACGGTGTTTCATTAAAAAAAGTATAAAAAGATTTTATTGAGAAAATAAAAGGAAGGGCATACATGCCTCAGACATAAATGTGTCTGATCTGATTGCAGAATTCGTGTTCGCTCCTTACAGGCGTAGTTAGCTGTCTGATCTTCGAAGAATTTCAAAGAAAAAGGCATTAATTAATCCTCAAAGTAGCTCTCATGCATGAATCTTGTCAAGAAGTAAACTGCTCTGTTAAGTGACGATGGGTCAGAAGTCTCTGTGCCTAGGTAGTTTCCTTTCCCAAGTTAAAGGAATGACATCTGTAATCTCATCATTAGAAACCAGGACATCTTTTGGCTGTCAGCAATTTCTCTGAGGGTTGTGGGTGGAAAACTTTCTGTTTAGTGGTCAAAGTGTAGGATTTGGCTACAATGAAGGAGTGCTTAGATACAGGCATCCGCTCACATGCCTTTAAGGAGCAAGAGTTGATGTACTGGAAGCCCCAGCTGAAAATCTTGTATCATTGTGAGGGGAGTGGGCTCTGTAGAGGGAGATTCCATGAAAATCCTGAGTGGTACCTGGGTAGGTGCTGCCCTGGGTAGTAATGAAAGTTGTTGTGTCACTACTCTGCCCCGAAATGTACGTGAGGCAGATGAAGAAAAGGTCTGGCTGGCTGCTCTCCTGCATTTCAGTTACAGTTGTTTTGGCATGGTGTGTCTGAAAAAGATGTTCATAAATGCCTGTTTCCTTGACAACCAAAACTAACAAGATGATTGGTCAACTGATAAATATTTTTAGGATTAAGCACAATTTATAGCCTGTTCCCAAATTTCCCAGGGCATAGGATAGTTGAGAAGATCTGAGACCTGTTCCTAGCTTTTGCACAGACTATGTAGACTTGTCTAAAGCTAAATTTGTTTTATCTTAGTTTTTTACTCCTTAATGGTTGTTGTAGCTATCAAATCCAAGGGCCTTCTAATTAGTAACAAGAAAAAACCTTCACGTATTCTTATGTACGCATGCATGCATAGGCATGCTTTGTTTCTTCCACTTACAGAAGTAGTCCTAAAATGATCATGGGAATATTACAAAGGGCTTATTCTGACAAAGTTGAATTAAAGAAATGGATGATTTTTAATTTCCCTGGCTAGGAGATGAGAGTAATTATGCTTATTTTTTTTTGTACATATGGGAATTCACTATTATATGCATCTGTCATGGATGCTAATGAGGACTGGATAAAAACTTGTGCTTTTGATGAAAATTTGTGGTAACACTCTGAATTTCATGGAAAAAGGGGGCAAAGGTGATCATATTTCTGCATGTTTTTCTATCCTGTCCTACTCAAATATTAAGGTAATCTCTAAAATAGACTAAAATTTGGGATGCCTGCAATTCCTGGATTTAGGGAGTCCTTCGAGTCTAGTTCTCTTCTAATTAGCTAACTCCTTAATGTTAAAAAAATAAAGCTAGCAATAACAAAATCCAGACTAACTTCTCTGTCCTGATTTCCTTTCCCTGCCTTGTTTTGATTATTTAGCTTATAAGTTACTTGGAAACAGAAAAATTCTTACTGTGTGAGTGGCACAAAGGGAAGTCCTAATCTCGTTCAGTGATTTAAATCTGCCTCAGTTCTTTTCAAGGCACTCGTGCAATAAAGAATTTTAAAAAACTTAAGACAGTAGAAGGATGATCTGTAATTTTATATTCCTTTTAACAGGTACATCATTTTTCCTAAGAGAATGCTTTGGTACAAGGGAAGATTGTATTCTTTTTCCGAAGAGTGCAGTGCTATTGATGTTATTTTTCCATTTCATATATTGGGTCAAGCTGCTTTAACACCTGGCTCAAAATTCAGCATAGTTGAGAGAATACAATCACCTTATTTTCTTGCATGTCAACAAATAAATTTCATTAAGTAGGCTGAAGAAATGTACAAGAAATTCCTACGGCATGAGGCGAAGGAAGACAGCTTTAAATGGTCTTCTGTGCTTTGAAGGGCATATTTAATCAAGTCTCTCTTTGGGTGTTTAAACTTTCATTTGATGTGTTTTGCTTTCTTCAACTATCCTAAAGATCTTAGTTGATCAAAAGTTCATAAAAGTGGTCCGTGCTGGCCAGGTGGAAATGTAGCTGAACAGCAGCACTGAAAGGTCGTATTAATTAAGGGATGGAACTCAGCAAAGATATCTTAAATCGTTTCAAGCTAATAGAGTCATTGTCATAACAAATTAAGGCATAGCTCTGCTTTTTGGTACCAAGCTATCATTTGTGGAAGGTTCAGTGTTACCAGGGAGCTGTGAAAATAAGATTCCTTTATTTGCTTTGTTATCTTATTGCAGATTATGATTGGGGGATTTCTTAAGGACAGGTTTACAAATTCTGTGCTGAGCATTTACAAAAAAAAAAAAACAAACAAACCTGTGTTCTATATGCTAGGTGCCAAGCACTTGGAATTCAAGCTTCAAGACCGCAGATTTAATTGACTTTCATAACCTAATTTTGTAATAGTTTAAAATCATTGAGTCACTGCTAGGGAGAAATCTATACTGGGTTTTGTCTTGCTTCTTCCAATTAGTCTGTAACTTGCTGTCCCTAAATAGTCTTGTGGATTTTTTTTTTCCTCTGGCTCTTTTACACCATGGAATTGATGCAAGAATTAGAGAGAGGGGGACACTTCAGTTCCCTAGAATCAGCTTGTATAGCAGTTATTATCACCAGATTGCTAAGAGCAGGTGTTGGAAGCTGACCAAAGAGTAGTAAAGGTGGCCAAGATAGCAGTGAACATTGGCCTGCATGGCCTTTTTTCTGTGATGGCCAGGTGCAGCAAAACTCACCAGCTTGTGTACTCAGAGAAAGCTTATTCACTTCACCAGCGAAAAGGCAAACACAAGCATCAGAGTTGTGTCTTTTCAGTTTTCTTCTTAGGCTCATAAATATGTAAATTAGATGGCACCTTTGGGCATAAGGAGTATTTATAAGGAAGTCTTAATTGGAGGAGTATGCACATTTTCAGGATACCACGACAAGATGTTCAGAAGAGTTTATGTGACTTTGGAGTACAAGTCCTTTTGTTATAATCATCAAGAATTTTTAGCACTTTTAAATTTTGTTTATCTGCAGTTTACTGGCAGATAAGGCAGTCAAGAGTTAATAATTAAGCAAGACTCCCATGTACCTATTAATGGTAACACATAGAAGCCTTGCTGCCCTGTGTTCGAGTGGACAGATCAATCAGGATCTCTGTTCCAGATGAAAGGCCAGTTCCTGCACGTTCTCCTTCCGTCCCACAAACAGCATTTTTAAAGCTGTTTTGTTCCCCTTCTCTCTCAGAGAGGCTTGCATAATGAAATGCAAGTGCATAAAAACATACAGTGACAAGTAGGAAACAAAAAGCAAGTCCAAGAAGATGGTGTGAGAAAAATCTGCCTTGGAAGAGCACCATGCATTGCAGCCCAGTATGGGAGCCCTAATCCACCTGGCCACACTGAAATGAGAAGTTTTGAGGGTTGTTAAGCACTGAAGCCTCAGTGCATGAGCACAAAGTTATTTAGCCCAGGTCTTTGTGTAATTGGGATGCATTTAGAGTAAGCACAATGTTCAGTGGCGCTGCCATTTCTGCCAGTATCTGTGCTGTGGTTTCATCCTAACACCATGGGCTAGCAATGTAAAACATACTGCAGGAGAATATGGAGTGGCTTAAGGCAGAAGGAAAAGCTGTACGTATGCATTATTACTGACCCATTTGGTTATTATAGAATGGAGAATCCATTTTACAAAGTATAAGAACAAGCACTGGTGCAAAAAGTTCAGGTGAACTGCATCTTATCAGAAAAATTTTTTTTTCCTCTGAGGGAAATGAAAGTTTTGGGGTTCTGCACTATGAATAAAATGTTTCATTTCAAAATGAGCCACAGAGTTCCTGAGACCTTCTGCCTGGCAAGCATGTAATTTGTCAGAGTCTACCAGGACTTCTGGGGATCGGTAGGGTGACCATAGTCATGGTTGGGATAAAGTCCAGCTCCAGAACAGGACCATCAGAAAAAGCAGAGGTGCAGGGTTTCCTGAACTACAAACTTTATAAGGGACTGACTTGAACTGAAATACTTCTGGCATTTTTCAATAGATTTTTGCTGAACTTCTCATTCTATCGAATGTTTTCTTTCTTTGGTTTGGATCAATAACAAATGCAAAACCAACCTGAATTCTCTACACAGCAAAAATTCTATTTTTCAATCAGCCATAATTACAATAGATTTTAATTTTAGCTGGTGCTTCAGGGTGTAGAGTTTGAAGCTTTACTGATACAAGTTGAATACCGTGATGGGGAGAGGCAGGAAGCAAAGCAGGATTTTCGTTCTATTTGAAACTGTAGAGGTTTAACACTGTTATATCTGGTGAGATTGATTCCTCTTGAATTTCAGAACCTGAAAACTGTATTTTATACTAAGTCTTCCCCTTCTGTAAATATTGTTAAAGGACACTGAGATATGTTCAAAATAAGTACTCCCTTACATTAGTAAAATACAACAATAATTTGTGTGCATAGGATAGTTTCATATAGCTGGATTTACCTTAACAGACCCATGGCTATTCACACTAACTGTGAATTTGACCTGGAAGTTTTATGAGGCTCTGGCTGGTGCTGTGCTCATTCTTGTGTTAGCTCTGTGCTTCTCTGTTAGCTCTATTCACTAGTATTTCACCTAGTGAAGACAGCATGTAGTCCTGCCTGTTACCTGCCATATCATGATGGTGTCATACAGCATTGATCTTCTGAGATCAGAAATTATTGCCTTATTTCCAGTTAAACTTAAGGTGTTGATTTTGACCTCTAAAGTCTTGAATGGCTTGAAATTTGGCTGAGAGATCACCTCTCTCCCACAGTTGCAATCAATAGAGGAACTGAAGCTTGAACCCTCCTGATGTAAATAGGAGGGAGCTGCTGGCAAGAGCACATTTTCTCAGAGACACAATTATTGTTAGAATCCATTCTGTTTTCATCTGAGGCAGGCAGTTTATTAAGAATTGGAATACACTGCAAGATCTATTTATTTCACTTGTGCAGAAAGAGGGGCAGGAGTGAGGCTAAATACTTGTGTTGCTCAAATAGGTTTTGATGATCTTAATTCTGGATAATTATTTCCTGGATATAATGGAACAGATATTTTCCTAGTAGATACTCTGGCTGACCCTGCTTGAGCAGGGGGGTTGGTCTGCGTGATCACAAGATGACCCTTCCAACCCAAACGATTTTGTGATTCTGTGATGTCACCTCTGTCCTAGATCTAGTATGTTATTTTGGGAGTCTAATGGAATAAGTGTTGCTCATTCTGTTATCTTAGCGCTTTTAGATGTGTGTATGTGTGCATGCATTTGTGTTTGGCTACTGATTCATTCATGTATTTTTGCCTTGATGTTTGCTGACATGAAGCAACTGATTTCACTAGATTGATGACTGCAATAATCCTAGCCTTGTTAGAGAAAAGTTAGACCTTTGTACAGGTTAAGCTGACAATGAGGTTGTGCTAATGAGTACCTAGCTACCTCACCTTCCCTGCTGTCTCTCATTATGCTGTAGCTGAGATTTTGCTTTTTAGCACACCTGTTGCTTTCGGTGATGGTTGTTTATCTCCCCTATCATACTTTCTTCTTGCTTTTATGTCAGGATACGGAAGAGAAGCTTCTTTTCCTTTCAAAGTATTATCCACCTGTGTTTCCTGCGTATGCAGAAGACAAAAATGAAATCATGTGTCCAAGAAGTTTTGTTGTTGGTTTTAACGGAACCAATATTCCATTTGAAGTGAGTAGAGGAACAGTAATAGCCCAGTAGGGAATTCTGTGAAAGGAATTTATGTGGAAAGGAATCGATTACCTGCCTATCCTTGCTTCAGAGAGAGCACTTGCTTATTTTGAAGCTGGAGCAAATACCTGTTGGATGTTTTTAGCTGTATTTGCCTCCTTTGATGAAGAGATGCAAAACTTTCTTTTATTTCCTTAGTAGCTGCCCTTAAACTGGCAATTCAGTGTTGTAGCAACTCATCTTTTCTGAATATAAATCATCATTTGCATGTAGTGTCCCAGGCGTATGAATGAGAAGACTCTTACGCTCTTAAAATGATAAACAAGTTGCATTTCAGAAGCTAGAGAAGCAAGTTAACATGTTTACCAACTGAAATGTGTTACGGATATTGTTCTTCATTGCTGACTGTAGATACTGGTTAGACCATCATTTTTGCACCTACCTTTATCTCTTATAGCTCATATTCTATTAACTTCATTGCATATTCTTTTTTGTTCTGTCATTCTGTTATCAGGAAGATATCACTAAAAGGACGAACATTTACAAAATCGGAGTACAAAACAACACAAAAGCATCTATCTAAAGTAGAAGATAGTAGAATAATATGTATTACAACAACAAAGAAAGAAAGATATTTATTTTACTGAAACCTGGGCTGGGTATCATTTATTGGGGGGGAGGGTGGTGGTGAAATAATTGCTTGTGTTATATTAGCATTTCAAGGTTCTACCTTAGATTGAATCACAGAACATAAAAACAAGGCATGCCCTGAAATTGCTTACCAACAGCAAAAATGAAGGGACTTGAGCATACAGAGAGTGTTCAGGGAAGATTTCTAAAGTTATTTGAGTGGGAACCAGGGGAGGTGGTAATTGGTCCTTACAAGAATATTAATGCTCTGCTGCTGAGCAGGAACTGTAGCCAGGTAGTCGGTGAAATAGGAGTGTTCCTCCTTTACAGTAGATTAATTATTTATGTATGTACCCGTTTCTTATACTTAAGACTAGCTCTTGGCTTGGATTTGTCTTTAATCCGTGTCAAAAACTGAACATAGTTCAAAACTTGGTCTGAAGTGATTTATTTTGATTTAACAAGAATGTAGGGGCTACACTACAAAATTTTTTAGCAGTAAGGGCCTAGTTCCTGCTTGGAATAACTTCTCCTGTCTTTTGTTCCTGCGTGTTGGCCACAGTTTGTCATCCATCTTACAGCTCTCTGTGATGCAAGAATTGACTCCAGGGGCCTGTCATTGCTCTGTCCATAAAGGCCACCTTTTAGTCAAAGTCACTTAAACTCAACTAATAGAGGACACACTCTTTGTTTTCCCTTGCTTGATGTGAAGTCCTTTACGGGGGGGGGGAAGTGTGAAATTTGTGTTCTGTCAGAAAGATAATGATTAACGTCCTGTTTTCACAGCTCTAAAACAGAGCTTAAAGTCTAAGGGCAATGAATAACATGAATAAATAAGATATTATCTCAACTGCTGCTGTTCTATGGCAGAAGTGACTGCAGCCAATGCATTATCTTACACTGAAGTGCAGAGGCCAAAATCCTTAAGTATTTGGTGAGAGAGACTGTAGGATTTAGGTCTTTCAGATATTTTAATTCTTTTAGTTGCTCATTAAAAAATAAGTCTTGAGCACATATTTGGTGGATATATGCAGCTGTGAGTGATGAGGATTCCTTTACATCCTTTGTGGTTGCATTTCTTTTCCATGTCAGGGTTTTCTGTGTGCCATTTTGGTAACTGGCTTAGTGTTACAGGTAGTTTGGTTCTAAGCTAGACTTGCATTATACCAGCCACCTTTAACAAACAAACAAACAAAGAAAAACCAACCAACCAAGAAAAAAAAAAAAAAAACCAAAACCAAAACAACAATAACAAAAAAAAAACCCAACCAAACGAGCCTGAAACCAACCATATCATTCATATGTAAGCCAGAGAAAGAAACAAACCAAGTCAGTTGCGGTCAACTTTCATTCAACTCTCTGAATCCTTTATGCCTCTGAGAACCTTGCACAGATACCCTGTGCCTCACTGCCCTATTTTGAAAATAGAAAGATCAACACGTAATGGTCCAAAAATGGGTGCTGTTAGTATTGCAAGACTCTTCGTCGATGGAGACCGTAAAAGTACAATGCATAGTCTTTACAAGCAGGCAAGTAGAATGGAATTTAGGGAAGTGATCGTCCCCTTGTACTCGGCACTGGTGAGGTCGCACCTCGAATCCTGTGTTCAGTGTTGGGCCCCTCATTACAAGAAGGACATGGAGGTGCTGGAGCGTGGCCAGAGGAGGGCAACGAAGCTGGTGAAGGGTCTGGAGCACAAGGCTGGTGAGGAGCGGCTGAGGGAGCTGGGGCTGTTTAGTCTGGAGAAGAGGAGGCTGAGGGGAGACCTTATTGCTCTCTACAACTACCTGAAAGGAGGCTGTAGTGAGGTGGGGGTTGGTCTCTTCTCCCCAGTAACAAGCGATAGGATGAGAGGAAATGGGCTCAAGTTGCACCGGGGACGGTTTAGGTTGGATATTAGGGAAAACTTCTTCACTGAAAGGGCTGTCAGGCACTGGCACAGGCTGCCCAGGGAAGTGGTTGAGTCTCCATCCCTGGAGATATTTAAAAGATGGGTAGCTGTGGTGCTCGAGGACATGGTTTAGTGGTGGACTTGGCAGTGCTAGGTTAATGGTTGGACTTCATGATCTTAAAGGTCTTTTCCAACCTAAACGATTCCATGATTCTGTGATTCTATGAATTAAATGAAGGAAAAGGCAAAAGGTGTTTGAAAGCTTGCATGTATGAATTCAGACTCTTTTTGGATTTAGTTACTTTTCCAAGGCTGGGGGAGGATAGCTGTTTAAAATAATATGAATTGTAAATTCCTTTAAAGAACAAGTAGAATTCTTTTTCTCTTTAAGAAATAGGAACAGAAAGGGACCGTCTATAAATCTGATATAATGGGCAAGATGCATTCCAGAAAATGCAGATGTACCGTTTCATGCCTCAGGATGGCATTGGAAACACTGTAATCATTACCAGTGTTTTTAGCTTTTTCTACTTACCGTTCTGTTATAGTAGTGACAGGAAAAAAGACAACCCTCAGACAAGTTTTTGAAAAAATCTGTTAAGTACCATCCTCCAGTTACATCGGCTGGGTTTTCCATATGTTCTGACTCAGGCAGGCTTTGGAAATGGGAAGAGACTGTTAGAGGGGATTTATCACAGTTAATTAGGAATATCAAACATTATCGCAAAACACTGGAAATTTGGGGTATTGCTCCTGAATCTTCATTAGGTTCAATATAACTTGGATTTTTTTGCAAAAGACTGTCTCTTTTGTGTAACCAGGTGTTCAGAAAGAGGCATCACTGTTATAAAAGTGATTTATATAGTGATATTTAACACTGCTAAGATTGCAAAGAAATTATTTTTTCCGTGGGGTATTTAGGTACTTTTGAAACATTAGGTGTATTAAATGAGCTCTCAGAAATACCTTTTCCTCTTCACCCTCAGAGAAATGAATCTGAATAGCAGAAAAGCAAGTTTCTATTCCAACTATAGCTGACTTCTGTCTCATAGGAAGAAAAAGATCTGATGTTCAGACATGTTCCCTAGAAAGATCTGCAAAACTGGTATCCCATGGTGCTGATGTACTGGAGGATCAAAGAAATTATCAACATGTATCAAAGTAGAAGTAAGTCTTGACCGTAAAGTATAGATTCAGATTTAAAGCCATACTTAATTAATAATTGAGATAAAACATGGGTGATCCAGTTTAGCAAGAGGAAGTAATTAAGCCAAAGCCACAGACAAAAAGGCATTACCACAGCTTGAGTTCTGGTTTACAGAGGATCGTTCTCTTTCTAGAGCAGTTGGTAAACAAGTTAGTAAAGAAAATTTTGGAATTTCAATGAACATTCAAAATGAAATGTGGTGATTCAGAGAATGTCTTCCAGCTCGGAGACAGCAGTCAGAGACATCTAGTGGGTCAGCAATAAAGTACAAGTAAACTTAATAAGAGAAGCTGGGGGGTATCTGGGGGGGGGTTGTCTGTATATTGGGACTACTAATGCTGTATGCATGTGTGACCTCGTGTTCTTCCTATTACAGTAGCATGTGGAGGTTGGCTTCAAAAGTCCTAAAAATGTTTAAGTCCTTTGAAAATTTTGATGAGCTCATTGTACTGTCAGCTCACACTGATGATGTACTCTTTATGGTGTTGGGAATTAGCTGTTGGGTATTCTGAATGTGAAGGACTTCTCCCATCCCCACCCCTACAAGTCAGAAGTTCACATTTTCAAGACTGAGTAGAGGAACGAGGCAGGTGACAAAAGAATGGCTGAAGTGTCACTGTCGGCCATAAGAAAACCTTGCATACAGATTGTTTGAGGGTTAAACTAGAAAGAGTGAAGAAGTTTCTGGTCTCTGAAGCAGCAAGTGATACTGTTAGACATCAGTCCTTTTCTGATCAATGCCATGGTTTAGTTTTATTTCTAACCCTGGAAAGTAAATTTGTAATGGGGTATATACAGACTCCTGATATTCAGTCCTCAGGAAAAAAAGTAACCTAGACTTTTCCAGATACTCATTCTTATCCCTGACCATATCTGCTCTTGTCGTACAAGCTCCTGTCATTCTCTACGTTGTTGTCTTTGAGCTGTTAAGAATCTCTTTAGCAGAAATCCCAAGATCAAAATGTGTGTTTTTTGTAAGTAGTTGGGCTGTTGCATTACAAGCATGAAAACAGAGCTGCTGAACAATGAATTCACACACCATTCATAAAAGAAAGCATTTTCCACTCATCCATCTTTTCTTGTCAGTACTTTTCAATACTAAAATTTATTTTATTTTTTTAAAAGGTATGTATTTATAATTTTTATGCGTGCATTAAACAGTAGTGCCTTTTAAAAGTAAGGTGATAAATTTGTTAGCTTCACAATTAGTGGAGTACTGGGCATCCAGCTTGATAGACTTACCAGGCAGTGACCACAAAATGCAGCTGTTAATAAAGGCCTAATATGGAATGACATTGGACTTGCTAATTTGGAAATCTCTCATGGAGGTGAATATTTACTTAGGTGCTGGCTGTTTATCATTAATTTTGCAGTCATGACTTGAAAGCCTACAAGAGTTAGAAGACAATATGAGAAAAATACTCCTCACAAATAAATGGAAACGCTGAGAATGCTTGGTTTCACTGTATGAAGAATAGGAACAGATGGTATAGGAAATGGAGAAATCCCTTTCCTGACGAGAAATTTGCTCTGTGCTAAGCATAAAAATTGGAGGCATTTAATAAGGATGACGCAATCTGTTGATCTGTACCAAATTTACCTAGCTGAGATGCTCCCAAAGGAGTTATGTATTCCCCACAGAGACAAAGGGCAAACTCCTATAAATGTCTTGCACAACTGCCTTGGTGTTTGTGATAAAGCCATTAATGGAACCAAGCCAGTTTGTCAGTGATACAGCCGTTAACGGAACAGGGACCTTTGAGGGGAACGCAGTCAACTAAGAGCAGACTTTGAGTGGCTCTTGTTAAGAGAGTCAGGGAGGATCTTTGTTTCTCCCTCATCTCCAGTGCCAGTCTTGTCTTGGCACTTTAAAACCAGATTTTATCATTTGCTTTTTCCCTTCTACTTGGGCTAGAAGTCAGGATGGCTTGTAGGAGATCTCCAAGGAGTGAAGTTGTAGAACAGACTGGAGAAGAACAGTTCTACAACAGGATCCTGAGGGTTTTTTTAAGATTTATAATTTTATAACAGATTTTTTTCCAGAACAGGAGAATTCCTGGAGAGAAATAATTAAGCTTCTGATATAAGCCCTTAGATACCTAATGCATTGGTGTTACAAGATACTTTGTCAGGGAACTAGGTTTCTGTCTCTTTGCACCATGTTTGCATTGTACTAATCCCATCCTTTGGGGTTTTTGTTGGTTGCCTGCAGAGACCAGGAAGAAAATATCTTTCCCCCTCCCTTCCTTGATGTGTGACAGCGTCTGCAGGGAGCTTGATTTCGTTACTCTGAAGTACTTATGATCAGCAAGGGCCATAAATTGAATTTAGGATAAAATTTATTAGGTGTCTGTTTGGTACACATTGTACCTGGGCTCAGGATTAAGCCAGTTGTCTTATTTAGAGTCAAGGAGGAATATCTCCTTGTGGGTCAGTTGCCAGGGATATTCTACCCTCCTTTGTAGTGTGGGGCAGGGCTGGAGCATTTCATTACTCATCAACAAATCTGCTGCTCTCACAAGGATCATTGATATCTTTTGCCCCTTCTGCAACTTTTTCTTTTACTACAAAACTTTAGGTTTGTTCTGGGGGTAGTGTGTTGCCTGTAGCATTTGTATGAGTGGAACAGTTCTGAGGGTTTTTCTGATACAGATTTCTGTTGGGTGATTGGCCTCAGAGTATAAGGGACAAGACTTTGTCACCTCCAGTCTCATATGGACTATATGAACATCCCTGCCATTAGAGATCTTTGGGATTCAGGCCTTTATTGACGTCAGGTTTATCAATACTATAATGAGTCAAATAAAAACCATGAATGCACCTATGCACATAGACCATTGGGCTTCCAGAACTAGAAACTTTTCAGTTACCTGTGTGCACAGACATGGCTTCTCTGTTTTTAGAATAAGAGCACTTAATTCGAGTTATGGTCCTACACACTTCTCTGGAGCCAGGCCAGCAATGCCAGGTCTAGGCCTGCCCGTGCACCAGTGATGGGCACAGTGGCACATGGCCCTAGGCTTTTGGACTTCTTGAAAATCTGGCCCCTTAACATGGCAGTCACAGTATTCCTTTGCATAAAACGTTAATAGTTGAAAAATAAAAACAGTGCATAAGGTAGAGCTGCCATTTTCTGTAGCCCTGTTACTGCAACATATGCAATGTCTTGTGAAAGAAAAGTGATCCCAACTGTTCTGTTCAATTTGTTCTGTTTCATAACTGCGTTCATGATCCCCATTTCAATAAAAACTGTTTGCTAGCATCACAGAGAAGTGAGGGGAGTAGGGAAGAGAAGAGAGAGAGAAAGTGGCTTCATAGAGCTAGAATTAGCATAATCAGGCAAAGCATAATAAAATGCTTTGCAGTGACAGCTCTTTTGCATAATGCCATCTCATTGAGGTGTTACTGATGATGTATTGTGGGGAAGGGAAGGAGAGGACCCACTAAGATGAGGAAGTTTGCCATTGTAACTAAGTCTGTTGGCATTCTGTTCTCAACCCTGTTTTCAGGAGTATAACGTAGCAGGAAACATCAGCAATGAGATGAAACTTGATGTGCAATGTCTTGATATTGGAAGAAAGGGTGGTTTTGGTTTTAATGGTTTGCGTGTATATGTGAGAAGGAAAGAAAAAGCTGTTTTGAAGGGAAGTAGCCTTCATAATAATTAAAGCGATTAGGACTTGTGCATCACTTATTAATGGGAAGCCATATCACTAATCAATAATATGGGCAAGGCGCACTTTTTTTTTTTTTTTTAAGAAAGAGAGGCACTTTTTAAGCCGGATCAGTTTATTGATCTGGTTAATGACATGCCCATAAGTAGTGCTGGCGCAACAGTGTGTTGGCATGTAGCGGGTACCATGGCTGGAGGTAATTGTGAGTGTAGCACAGATACTTGAAGGCATGTCTGCTACTGCATGCTTTGTATCAGTGAGCTGCAGTCTCATAGACCAAACTGGACACAGAATCATGTAGTCTCAGTCTGAAAAGTTCAGGACTTTGAAGTGAAAGAGAAATTGATTAGATGAAATAGTTTATCAGTGCAACTCTGTAATACTGTTTTTTAGAAAACAGAGAAACAAGAGTCAGTTTTGATGCTCCCCACTTCCAAGGCTGCATTTTCAACAACTCTTTGCTTCCCTCCTGCACACATGCATGCACTTTACCCCAGCAGGCATAACGCTCATTTAGCTTCTTGGAGTCAATACCTTACATTTGCTATTAGTCCCTAATGAAATCCCATTCATGTAGCCTAGCTTCTGATTAACCTTTGCCATCTTTACAGTGCTTTGGGTACTGGCTTCCAGTAGTTTAGCTCTCACATGACCAAAGGGTATTTAATCAATCCATGATTTAATCAGCAGCTTCATTTACCAATATACTTTAACCAGATTGGTGATTAATGGCAGTCATTAACTCTTGTGCAAAACCATAGGCCTAGTATGGTGGGTGTGCAGATGTCCGAATAAGCTGATTCAAACTGAACACCTTTTCTTACAGAAACCTCAGTGTCACCCAACATAACAGCCATTTACCTTCTGCCTCCTTCACAACTTTCCTGCTCACAGGCACAGTTATTGAAAAGCATATCTTTCGTCTCCTGGGTGTCTATTTCTGCTCGATCCTGTGTAAGAGCTCAAAAGAACTAGACAGTGTTGCTGTGCCTAATTTTGGGGCACATCGCCCAAATTTGAAAATTTTAGTGACTCTGAAAAAGGTTGAGAAAAACTAAACAAGCAATTTGTCTTTTGTCAGGAAAAAAAATTGTCATAAGCAGTGCTTTCTATTACAAAATACTGGATTTAAGTAATACACCACTAACCAGGCAATCAAAACAAAGAAACAAAAATCCCATTTTTAATCTGCACTTAATAATAAAATATTTTTCCACTTGAAAGGATGTTTATTATTTTACATTAATGTTTTTATTTTAAAAAATGAGCTCAGCATTTACAGCTTAAAGATTTTTTTTTAATTCATGAAATTTTGCTGTTGCTCTTCCATTACTGGAACAGAGAATAATTATGAAAAATCAAATCCCATAAAGAAAAAAATAATTCCCCAGAGAATTCTACTTAGAATCAAGAAATTAGGCTCAATTTTGTATCTAGACCTGTTTTTTCTAGTAACCACATGTTCACCACGATATCCGCTGCTTTGTGGGATGAGGGGTTAGATTTGTTTGCGACTATTAAAGATAGTATTTAAAAATCAGGCCAGTATCTTAGTACCTTCTTCTAATGACTGTTTCTAAAGATGTTTAGGGAAAAAACATCCCAATTCATCTAAGCAGTCCTCGGGGAATAACAGCATCAATTAACATAGAATTAACAGGTAAATTTTGCACTTAGCAAACTTGTGAGGGTGACAGGTGTCAAACAAATTCAGTGCATTTTTTTTTTTCTTCTCTGGTACTGCACCCCACAGGGGGAGTGTTGCATTCTGATCATCCTTATGTGAACAAAAAAACTATTAAACAAACACTGTTTGAATGTTCATAAGTAATCTGAGATGGGGTCAAATGTTTTGATTAAAGATCCGTAAGTGAGTGGTGATGTGTGGTTAGAGCACAGATATTTCATTACTACCAGGTGGCCCATAGCCAGAACATGTTCATCTGTTTATTCACACTACTGTACATGATTAACAGTGCCATGGTTTGTGCCACTTGAATCAAATCTATTCCACGCACATTACCATAATTAGGTCAGATACAATGCACAGGCAGAACACAGCTGTTTTACAAATTAATCATGGTTGAAGAGTCTTTCTTGTGAAAAACATTGTGTACTGCATTTTTTTTAATAGCAGCAATTTTAATATATATAATCTCAGGTTCTCAAATGTTCCTTTCAGGGCAGTGTCCCACTGGTACGATTCAGAAGCAGTGCAGTCAGTCACACTGAGCGGAATGAGGCTGCTCTTGCCCTCCCACTCGGCCCCTGATTGGTTCTAGCTCAATCCCGACAAATCCAGCTTTAGAAAAGGAGGACTCAGATGCGATGTGGGGACATATGTCGTGCATTTACAGAGTTCTTCAGCTGATAATGACTTAGATGGAAATATGTCAGCCACATCCGAATATCACAGATAGAAAGTATTCCGAGTAGAGCATAACTGAAACTAATGGCACTGGGCTCAGCTAAGAGAAATGCAGATTGTGTATCCAGGAAGTATTTTCAGTGGTAATGAGTTACACTTAAAAAAAGCCCAATTGTTTTCAGTGGTTAAGCGCCACTGAATATCAATGGAAGTTAGGCTCCTAACCAATGTAAAGGCTTGAATTTTTTTTACCCAAAGTAAAAGTAATTTGTCTATGTCATGTTCCTTTTTCAAAATTTGTTTATTCACTGTGCAAATCTGTTGGTTAATTAGAATTTTACCAGTAACAACAACCCTTGGATCTTATAAGAGAGCCATATTCTAGGGAACTTCATTGCACATTGTCAACAAGTATGTTTAAGTCAGCACGTTCTTTCCAGATTAGAGATGTTGCTTAATAAAAGCACTGTCCTTAATTGTTACATAAGTTATCCATTAATTTACTATAGGGAGTATTTTGACTTGCATCTCTTACAAACACTGATGTAATCTCTAAAGAACATCATGTCTTAGATGAATGTTTAAGTTACAATGAATACAGCACTGTTAAGTGAAACAAATGGGAAATGCAGAAGCAGACCTGAAACTGTCTCTAATCTGGAGACTCTGAATGTGGAATGGAAGTATTACAGCCAGTCTGAACTGTAGGCATGAGCATGGTATGTATAATCCATGTCAGTCATGGAAAAGGCTGAAGACAAGTATGATCAATGCCAAAATTCAGAGTTCATATGTTTAAATGTATTCCATAAAATCCCAAAGATAGTTTAAATTGACAGAACTCAGAAGCATGCAGTCTGGAACCTGAAGTTGCAACCATTTGCTTTCATGTTTTGAGCATTTGGAGGACTCTCCATTCATATTCTCAGAATTTTTTCCATGTCTGTAAAAGTTAGATCTAGAATAGACTATGTTATGAGATGGAATAAGAGTTTGGTGTTTTTGAAGCAACATTAACCTTTTGTATAGGCCTCGTTTGTAAACAGCAGATAAAATGTGGGCACGCTGGTTCATTACAGTTTCATTCAGTGTTTTGAACATGCAGATTCCAGGCTGAGCAAAAAAAGAAAAAAAATGTCTACAACTTTCTTTGAAAGTGATATTGCCACCATGACTTTTGAATTAAATTGTTTAAGCAGAAATGAGATGAGTTTCGGTATAGCAGGTATAAACTTGATTTATATTATTCTCATAATGAATTTAAAAGCTCCGTTATAAACACTTTGGTTCCACAGATGTTAGATTTGAAAGCTTAAATTTATCAACCTCAAACTAATTAAAATCAAATTAATGCAATTTACTTTTTATATGGAAAAAGAAAAGAGAATTGAAGTAAAAGATAGGTTTGACATCAGTTGAACAGGACAGCTTAAATAGCGTCAGGCCATTTCCAGAAGTGAAATGGGTCCCAAGCTAGTATAAGGTAGCAAATCATACATTGGCATTGCATTGAGGTCTCATCTGTTGACTTCAGTAGTCAAACAGATCATTTTTATTAGGGTGTCTTCATTGCCTTCACTGATGAATCCAATCAGATTAATAAATTCCAAGATCTAGCCATAAGCTGTCTACACTGTCAGTATCACAGCAGGGTGAACACTGCCATTGCAGTGGTCAGTACTCTAGGGAAAAAGCATGAAACCCCAAAAACTGTGCAGATTTCACTGGAATTAAGTCAGTTCTGGGCTCAACTGCAGAGGGAAAAAAAAAGGAAAGGTTTCATCCTCCTTCCTATTTGAAATATAATGTAATGTGTGTATGAAAATACAATTTATAGAGACATAAATTTTAAAATGCTTCAAGGTAGATGTTGTCTAATTTGCATTTATGGGACTACAGCAAGACATTCTTGTCCAAATTGGAATATTGCTGTTTGGTCCTTACTTGAATCATAGAATCATTAAGGTTGGAAAAGACCCTTAAGATCATCAAGTCCAACCGTGAACCTAACACTGCCAAGTCCACCACTAAACCATGTCCCTAAGTACCACTTCTACTTTCTAAATATTTTTTAGAAATAATGTTTTTATCCATTCTCAGATGTTCCTGATGAGCCCATGATTTCCTATTTGATCACAATTGTACTTATTTCTGAAAAATAATTAGAAAATCATTGAGTCGGACCAGTTCCCTGATCCAGTTCATCATGCAGCTGCACAATCATCTGTGCCAGCACAATGAGAAGGACAACACGGAGGTGGGACAAGTGTCCGGGAAGTCAGGGAGGAGCAGCAGCTTACACCAGCACTGCTGTGGTGTCAGCCTCATGTGTAAAGTCCAGGCTTTCATAGAATCATAGAATACCAGGTTGGAGGGGACCTCAAGGATCACCTGGTCCAACCTTCCTAGGCAAGAATTTGCACAGTCTAGACGAGATGGCCGAGCAGCATGTCCAGCTGAGTCTTACACGTGTTCAGCGTAGCAGAGTCAACCACTTCCCTGGGGAGATTATTCCAATGGTTGACTGTTCTCATTGTGGAAAATTTACCTCTCGTGTCCAACCGGAATCTCCCTGGGAATAACTTGTACCCGTTACCCCTTGTCCTCACCATGGGACTCCTTGTAAAAAGGGAGTCTCAATCTTCTTTGTAGCTCCCCTTTAAGTACTGGTACGTGGTGATGAGATCACCTCTAAGCCTCCTTTTCTCAAGGCTGAACAAGCCCAGCTCTCTAAGCCTATCCTCATACGGCAGGCTGCCCAGACCCTTGATCATCTTGGTGGCCCTTCTCTGGACCCCCTCCAGCCTGTCCACATCTTTTTTGTATAGCAGGGACCAGAACTGTACACAGTATTCCAGGTGTGGCCTGACAAGCGCCGAGTAGAGAGGGATAGTGACTTCTTTATCTCTGCTGGCGATGCCTTTTTGATGCAACCCAGCAGCCTCTTGGCCCTCTTGGCCGCAGCAGCACACTGTTCGCTCATGTTGAGCTTCCTGTCCACCAGGACCCCCGGGTCCCTTTCCACGGAGCTGCTCTCCAGCCAGGTGGATCCCAGTCTGAGCTGCATGCCTGGATTATGTTTTCTTTTGATCTGATCTGCTCTGTTACCTGGTCTTTTGAAAAATTAGTACTACAGTACTGCATTATCACTGGCTTTGCTTTAGTTTTCCTTTTCAAGTGCTGTATATTCTTGATGTATGACTGGGTATGAAATACCAGGTTCCAGATGCAGAATTGCATGTCTGACTGAAGACAGCTCTTGGTAGTCTCATTGCATCAAGTTCATGCT
The DNA here is from genome assembly GCF_965183815.1 of Platalea leucorodia. Lineage (NCBI taxonomy): Eukaryota > Metazoa > Chordata > Aves > Pelecaniformes > Threskiornithidae > Platalea > Platalea leucorodia. Next base: position 89,274,356 of record NC_138858.1, on the reverse strand, counting down.
AGGCGTTGAGAGTTAAAACTTTGGAATTTAGCAGCTGTTCAAGTCAACCGCACGAGGCTGAAAATCCTTAGAGTAAGTTTTCTTGTAGGATTTCTCGCCTGCTTTTGACCCCAAACAGAAGTATCTTCAGAGCGCTTCACCTGTTATTTTCATCTTTCTAGCTTCAAATTCCAGCTGCAGTGATGTAGCCTTTGGCAAAACAATAATTTCTAAAGAAACCTCATATAAACATTTTGGAGTTTGAAGGGAGGGAGGGGGAACCAAAACCAACTTCATTTTAAGTTTGCCTCTTAAAGTGAAAGGACATTGAGGGTATTTCTCATGACAGAAACTTTGTTATAGATTTCACTAACAGTGGTATCCAGAGGTCTTTCTCAGGCAAACACCCAGTGAGGTTAATGGGGATGGTTGCCTTCATAGGACAGAATGCACTGGACCAATTATTTGCATTTAGCAGTTATATGCAAAATTACAGTAATGGTATTTTTATGTGAGCTGGCTTTTAAGGTGCATGTGTACATAGGTTATGTATACAATACTACTTTCTGTTGGGAGAAATAGAAGTTGTTAGACTGCATATGCAGGGAATTGCACTTAAGACAGATTTCCTTGCATTTGACAGGTGGCTAAGTGAGCTGTATATAAGAAGAACTTGAAATCTGAAGGGTCTTTCTGCTGCTTTTGGTGTGGCACAGGGAAAGGCTGAGCTATCAAGGAATTGCTTGCAATAGTGCTAATTTTTCAGAGGCAGCTAAAGAAGTGGAGAATGTAATTCCGCACGAAGATCATAGAATCCAAGTGCATAAATCTTTTTAGATTCTTAAAAATCTTTCATCAAAGAGATTTTTTTTTCCCATTAAATTTTTTAAGTACACTATCTGTGTCCTTTTGCTCAGCTCACTTCTTGGATGCATTGTGACCAAAGTTTAGTCTGGTTTAAAAGGGAGGTAGACTCTCCATTATGCCTGGGATCAAATAATCTGATTATAGAGCTCCATTCTTTCTACTCCATTGATCCAGTTTATTTTCAGTTCTATCTGTGCTGAATGGGTTGAATCCATTAGTCACTTCAGGGAAGGCTGTAAATGATCTGTTATCATCTGCATGGAACTGCCACGTTGGATATTGTACACAAGAATCAGAAAGCGAGGAATAGGTAAAGATCAGCCATTGCTTCTGAAAAAAAATGGAAGCTATTCTATGTGACTTGAGTTCAGAGGTGTATTTGAAATTACCTAATTTAATTGTTTACAGTTCAGCACACAAATTCATTCCTATTTAAGCATAAATAAAATATGAGGCTTTGCTGTACCTTTATCTGTCACTTAGGCCTACTGCACATGAAAAGATCCTGCTTTTGGCCTGCACAATATTTAACAAATACCATATGTTAATTATGATAAATAATTTATAAAATAACATAGAAAGGGTATAAAATCCAGATAGGCTATATAAAGGTTTTGCATGATCTAATTTGCTTTAAAAATTATAACATGCTAGATCTTACATTAAAATGTACATCAGTTCTTCATCTGACATATAATTTGTGATGCTCTGAATTAAGGGCAAACCTCTGCTCATCAAGGAGGGCAAGTAAAGCATTGTGTAGTACTTGAATTTCACTTAAAAACCCAAAGAATAATGGAACCTTTTGAGAAGCTGACAAGAAGCATTTAAAACAAAAGCTTTTCAGTGTATTTTTTTTCATGTTATGTAACATAGAGTCATTCTTTGGAACTCATGACTGTGAGATGGCTTTGAAATTAAGAGAGCAACAAAGTGTAAAAATAATGTATTTTCAAAAGACATGTATGTGATTAAGAGGATAATTCAGGATTAAAATTATTCTTCAAAGAAGTCATGATTTTTGGTAGGGATGCCAAGTCTAATGTTGAAGGACATAAACTAAGTAACAAAGGCTGAAGTCTGGAAGGTCATGATGTATGATAAAAGGGTAATAGCCAGTAAATTTTAACGCATACCAGTTTCCAACCTACTTCACAATAGGCCACACGTGCTTTGTGCTAGATCCAGTTTGTCAGCTGCGGTTTGGAGAAGTACAACCTTGGCCTAAGTTTCAGTTCCATTTTCCACCTGATCTCTTTCTGCCTCTGTTCTCTTCACTCTTTTTACCTTTCCTGTTGTGGTTTGAGACTGAACTGACAATGTGGAGATGAAATGGGCTTATACCAAAGCATTTTTAATCACAGGTGTATTTAATGTTAACGAGTGACAGAATGCCCTTGTTCAGTGGAAGAGATGGTGCAACCCTGGAGAGAAGCTGGGCAAGCCAGTGCAATAGCTTCAAGCACAACCCCTGGTCTCACAGGTGGGGTCCAGAAGAAAGTTGAGTGAGTCATCGTGGCAGTTCCAGCTGTGCAGTGCGCAGTCCGGGCATGGGGCCCTGGGGTGGCAGCTCTTAGCTCTTGTGCACTCCCACTGCCTCTCATGGAGGCTTTGTTGGGTCTTGACCCCAGACCTCATAGCTTATAGGACTGGATATTACAATTCTGATTTGTTCAAATTCCTTTGGTGTCTTTGATGGTGCTCACAGCTTGTCCTTCTGGAAGGTTCTCCTTGTGATGGCAATGACACAGCATTTAACAGCTTAGTTATAAGGGAGTAATTTGAGCGTTAACAAAGTTTCACCAGCGGCAGTTCCAAACTATTACAGCTGTTCAGACTGCAAACTCATCTGACATGTATGGCACAGCAAGGACCTACTAAAATAACAACAGTAGTGATCACCCCCATCAACTGCCTCTTGTGAGATATTTTAACATCACCTCTGGTTTGACACTTTTCATCCAAGGATTTGAAAATAATAGTAGTAGTAATACTTTTTTAAACTATTATAAAAAATTAAGTGACCGGGACAGACTGTCCAAAGGGGGGGAGCTCTCAAAAGCTTTGTGTCCCAGAACATGGCTTTTCCTCCTCTCACTTTTTGCAGTAGTTGTGATTCTGAGCTTGTCTTGTCTCTCCTCTCAGGGTGAGGCAGAAGATCTGCCTATATTCTCCTTGTAAGGACTGCAGTTCTTCATGACCTTGTGCCAGCTTCTCAGAGCAGAGTTCCTCTGACTATGTTTGGAGGAAGTAGAAATTGTTTTGTTTGATTAACTCCTAAGCTCCCTGCTCCTCTGTGAGCTGGGTAAGTAGTTTTTTTCACGGTATAAACAGAAGTAAACACTGAGGTGCAATGACTGTAAATTTAATTCTAAACGGCTCCCAGATGAAGACAAAAAGTTAAGTGTAAAAGAACGGTCATGTAAATGCATGAGCTCCAAACCGCAAGGTCACCAGAATGAGCCATTCAATAACCATCTTAACCATGACATAGGTTTTTCTTAGTTCTCATCCTCCCCATAAACCCTTGTGGCTGCTTTCTCATGATCTGGTAATTGCGAGCCAAACTGAACCAATCTTCTATCAATCTTTGCACAATGCTGACTTTGCTCATGAAAGAGAAAAGCCTGAAATACTTCCCATCCCCTTTGAAGCTGCAGTAGCATTAAACTTTCTAGAACAAATTGTGCCAAAGGGTAGGTGGGCAAGCCAGATACTAAAAAGAAGCATTTGGCTGGGACTGAACACAATCTTCCTCTTCTCTGCCAGTAAATCAAAGAGCTTTTGACAATAATTGTGCAGTATTATGCGTGGAATAAAATAAGTACATTTTTGCAGTTTTAGTTGTTTATGACAATGGTGTCGTAAAGAAAAGGCTTAATTTGGATACCACAGTAGATAAAAAATGCTACTGAAGTGAACATGTTGCCTTTACTTTAGATTGCAGAACAAGGCTGAGTAGTAACATGACTTTACTTGTTTTGGAATAGTATCCAACTGAGAATGTGTGAATAGGATTCAGGGAGTAGAAGGCAGATCCTTTTCCACAGAACTTAAAACCAACAGGGGCAAGTCAGAAAAGTCCGTTATTATGCCCATTTTACAGGTTAAGAAGTGAGGAACATAAATGAAGAGAGTCATACTGATTGATTTGTGGCAGGCCCGCTGCATTTCATCAAGCCCCAAACCATCCTTTTACTTTCCTCCATGTAGCAGTTTTGCCTCTACACTCAAGCACAGGGTCTCCTATTGAATAAAGTACAAAACCTGTTTACAGGCATTCTGTTAACATCAGTCCCCAAAAGACCCTTTTGCTAGAAATTCTAGTGTCCATCACAGTACAACAAATAATTCAGCTGACTAAACTATTCCATGTATTATGACAACTGAAATAATTTGCTTCCCCCAGAAATTCTGACTTCTAATCAGTCTGCTTTAATATTAGATTAGTCCACCTTGAAACCAGAAATAGCCCAAGAATCCTGTCTCCCAGGGTTGTGTTCTGACCGCAAGTGGGTGCTTCATTCAGCAAGAATTTTGGACTAAGAACTAATGAGTGTTGTCTCTCATGTCCCAGTGATGAATCCACTAAGCTCCAGTCTTGCCCACAGTCATTTACTTTAGTTTGGTGGGTCCACACAACCTTATTTTCTAGGGCCAAAGGGGGCTGGGGAGGGAAGATGTTGTAACCCCCATTCTTTTCTGTGCCATTAAATGATACACAATTTCCAAGCATTGTGAAGAGAACCCAGGAGTCCTGGTTTGATAGTCACATGGTCTCTTTACTACACACTTGCTCTGATTTGGAAGTATGTACAATTCTAGTTTGCTGGTTTTAACCTCTAATCCTTACTTTCTAGGCTTGATTTGTGATCGAGTCCCTTGCAAACTAATGCCATCTGTGTAATGCTTCTCCATATAAAAGGCTTGCCTTAAAATAATGAGGTAGTTTAAAATAAGAGTAAAACTATCTCTGTCCTTCAAGGTACTAGCACTCTTTAATAGGTGTTTCATGCTTGCTGGCAGACAGATAATGTGTCAAACATTTCAGGTAGCTGTGCTGCTGCGGCTCTGCTCACTGCCTACTGGTATATCCTGTACACTGTTAAACCAGGCAAAAAGCCTCAGACTGAAGCTGATGAATGACAGAAATAATGAGGAGCTAGTTTTGCTGTTCTTTATTGAAATTGTCTGTGCTTCCTCCACCGAATGATCCAGTCCTGGCTGCAGCCAGAAAGCAGGTACTGCACAGATTAGACTTACAGATCCTGGTATTCCTGTTATCTTATTTATTGCTATTTTTCACACATAACATGAGGTTCTCACTAAAATTTTAAGCAAAATGTATCTCAGAGAAAATCACAGGGTTGGATTTTGTTCACTATTCAAGACAGACCAAGCCATTTTGAACTGAAGCCAGTATTTAAACTGTTTTTTGGCATTTACCTTTTATTTAATATGAGCAGACAGGAGGCTTAGATTGACAGAAAATGTACAGCCAAGATAAGTGCCTAAACACTGGCTTATTTTGTGTTGTTTGAATGTTTCAGGTATGATATTGTTTGTTTGCTTTTAGTTCTTGGCCAGGAGGCTCGTTTGATGGTCCTGGGAACAGTAGCCAGTCCTGCCCTTCAGACCAAGTAGCTTTCAGCCTTGAGAGCAGAGCTTTTATCTGCTACCAGCCTCATTGTTGAGAGCGCCAATTAATGCTAATCCTGAGGTGGCTACTTATTTAGTAAGAATGGGCAAGATAGCTCTTCTCCCATTTCCTTCCCAAGCTGACTTTAAGTCAGATGCTTGAAAGGCAACAGTTTTCTGTTCTGTTCAATCTCTTTCCAGTTCACAAGCGGTGACCCACAGAGGAATGACTCTCTTAATTCCCAGAGCCAGCACTTTCCCATTGTGTTGTCCCTCCCCCTGTGTTTTTGCTTCTTCTGCAACACAGTCCTTCAACACACTAACGAGTACCTTGGCTTCCCTCTGTTCTTTATTTCACTTTGACTGCTCGCTTCTGCAGAAATAGATGAAGTCCGATTTGGATTGCTATATGTAGCATGCCACTGTTCAGTAAGACCTGTGTCAGTTGGATCTATTATTTAATTTCTGCAGGGTAAGTGGTGCATGCCAACCTTGCAGCAGAGTTTTTTTTTTTAAGTTCTGCTGTGAACCAGTGAAAATACTGGCTTTACAATTCCACTGAATCCTAAGAGCTGCCAAAACTGTGTCACACAATGCCGTACTCTGTACTCTATATTCATATTAATTTGCACTGAGACTAATTGGTTATGAAGACTTGATCCTTGCAAAGCACTGAGGACTCTTTTCTCGGTTCTAAAAATGCTTCTGTATAAAGTTCGTCAGTACTAAGGCAAACATGTTCTGCAGGCCAGCTCCACCATGTTGTACATTAATTCCTCTGGGGAAATTAGTAACTATCACAAATCTGGCCATTTTCCTGTCAAGATGGCAGAGACCATTCTTTGATTTTTTTTTTTCTTCTTTTATTATGTGTCAAGTAAGTGCACTGTAGTAGGTGTTTTACACATATGGAAGAACTGCCTCACAGAACTGACTTTCAAAATACATTACCAAAGCAATGAATAGGTTCTAATAAGAATGTAAGTCAGAGCATTTATGTTACTGGTATTAGAGGGAGACAGAGCTAGCCATCTTGGCTACTGTTAAAATAGTTTAGTATCTGCTGGAAGAAGTTCACATATTACTATGATGAGAAATACAAGAACCTGACACTAGAAAATACAATAGCAGTCAGCATATCACTTTGAAACAGACCCTAAAAAGAAAAGCAAGTTTTCTTTCTTTCTAATAAACTATGAATCTGAAGGCAATTACTGTAAAATGTAAAGTTTTCCTTGAAATATTGAATATAAGAACAGCCTGCATTTTACTTCAAGATTAATGAGGATGTGTTGACAGGGAGTGTGTCCTGTACAGAAGGAAGCAGATGCTTGACGTCATCTTAGAAGTCATGAAGGTGACTGGAAGAGAAGTGAATTTAAAAAGCTCAACATGACTAGGTTGTATATTCATCATCAGCTTGATACGTGGCAAAACAGGGTGCTTCCAGAATAATTAAGCACCTTAATACATACCCTACAATAAAATGAAAATGTTGTTTTCCGTCACAGTGCTGTATTACCTCTCTTTTTGGGAAGGGCTTGAATTGAGTGTGAGGTAGAAAGGCCTTCCTACGTCTACATAAAAACAAAAACATCCTTCCTTATGTAATGAAAACCAGTGGTGCTGCTTGCAACTGGTTTATCTGCAGATTTCAAAGCACTTGATCAGAATAGTTATTAGTGATGGTTAGTCTCAGAGCATTTTGTAGAGAAGAATTAGATATTTTTCTTGTTTTATGAAGAAAAGTCCAAGACACAGAAAGGTTATGGCCAAAATTTGATGGCTACCCTCTTACAACTAGAAACACAACCAGAATAATAATTTTTTTTCTTTTTCCTTTTTCTTTTTTTTTTTTTTTTTTTAAAAAAAAAAAGGGAGTTGGTACTTTTTGGAGCTCTTTCTAACCATTTTATGCAGGTATTTAAATAGGGACCAATGACCACTTTTGCATGTTGAATATATGAAAATACAGTTCTTCAAGTTGTCAAGAAACTGTCCCAGATAATTTCAAAGCTGACAACAACAGAACTTCTGAAAACTAGATTATCACTGTTCCAAGTTAGACCAAACAGATCTGGTACAAACACTGATGTTACCAGTTTGCTGAAGAGCCAATTAATTATCCGGTAAAGAGCTTAGTTTTATATACATGGGGTTTCGTTGTTAAGACAGATTCCGCCCTTGGGATAAGCATCTGAAGATAAAGGATGAATACAACAGAAATCAACCCACTGGGTTTTCTGTGTTTATACCATGGCTAAGTCTCCTTACATCTTCCTACATCTATGGCATGACAATGTCTTCAGGTGCATCAGTATCAATGTGGCTGGTCTGAAAGAAGCATGATGATTGCTGACTTAATTCCAAAGGCTACTGGAAAATTACTGTATTTTGAAACCTTAATGGAAAATTTGCTGTGAACTTCTTGGAAAGTCAGTGAAGAGATATAAGTGAACAGATCTACTGACTGGAAATCTGAGATAGTGCTCTTGCTAACGACCTTATCTTTTGTGATTTATACCTGTACCGCTTCAGCGTTCCTGTGTTCTTATATTGTTTGTTGTATTCAGTGCACACTTTTAAGGATCTGATCCAAGACCTTGAAGTAATGATCCAAGAGCTTGAAGTCAGTCATCTCAGATTTTTTGGGGCAAGAATTCAGTCCAGGTAATGCTAGGCATTTAAGTGAAGCATCTTAATATCACTTCTGTAAATATGCTCTATCGTTAGAAGAGAGATACACACCTCTAGTGGAAATACAGATTTTTAGCAATTGCTGAACTGTTCTCTGGAGATGAAGAGCCTGGAGTAACACACTCCTGATGCATGCACCTTGGGTTGTTTAAACTCGCTCGGCAGGGACTGGAGTCGTATCCAGTCTCAAGTTCTGTTGATTGTATTCATTAGTTTGCATGGGCTCTGGGTCAAGACTGTTTGATGTGTATGTAGTAATATAATGATAATTTGTAGTCATCATAATTCTGGTAATAAAAATGTAGTAATTAAAATATCTAAAACAAAACAAGGTTCTTGAGACACAAATAAATAATCAACATTGGCTTATCAACTGCAATGCTGGCCGCATAAAATCCGCTAACAAAAATAACAGCCAAATGTACAATGAAACTAAGCAGTAAGCTGCTCACTTATTATAGAACCGTTAGTCATTTCATCACACCTCCAACCTTTCTTTTTTGTTCTTTTAATTTCTTCTGCATAGACTTATTTTTAGAGGAACAACTTGCTGCACTTGGATTCATGCACAGCAACACCGCCTAAAATATCATCCTTTGAATTAATTCTATTTTTTTCCTTCTACATCAAAACAACTAAAATTATACTGCATGGCATATCCCAAGTATTACTTCTACCTACCCTCTGCTTTTTACGTATGAAAAATATATGCAGTCAATGTGCAGTGGCTTGACTGGGCTAATTCTAGTTAATGGTGTTGAAAAATACTTTGCAGCTCTCATTTATACTGCGCTTTCAAGTTTTAGAGTAATTCCTCTGGCTGAACTGCTGAAGACGTGAGGAGGATCTGAAGTGGTTTAGTTCTCTGGAAAAAACCTAAGTCTAAGACTGGCAGGGATCTCTTCTGGTGGTTCCAGCAGCCAGGCAGCTGGACTCTGCAGGGAACTCTGGGCAGATCTTTGCATAACAACTTCTGCAGGATTTTGGAGACCTATGAGTATTCTTTGCTTGTACAGCTCTTTGGAAGCTATCCTGAGTTCCTTAAAGTTGAAATATGTTATTCGATGTGATACTAAATCAGTTATTAGTCACGCAAATTATGGTTAAATTCCGATCTATGAAACTTAGAGAACACAAGCAATAGGACAAGATTAGTGGCATATGGTTTTCAGCAGCTGAAATATTAATTGATATAGCTCTTAATTTAGATTACAGTAGTGTTGAGTTTACAGCTGATGTGACTTCAGTCTCTTGAGCACCATGCAAATGCAAAGGGATAGTCTTATTTTTTCTGAATTAATTTGTATGCTGAAAACACTCTATGCTCCCAACCTGGTAACAGCAAAACAAAGTACTTAACCTCGAACATTTCTCAAAGAATATCTTTAGAAGAGAAGTTATTTGTCCTGGGAGCATTTTTCTTAGATATTTCATCTCACTTTTGCACTTACATATAAAACGATAACAAATCTTTTGTCCAATGTTTATCTAGCTGTGGCTGCAACATAAACCATATACTCTGAGGCAGTCAAGTGCACCATGTAGCAACAGCAGGATTCTCAGATGTTGAAAAGCATCCAGATAGTCACCAAATGGAGATTATTAGTTATCCATCACATTTGACATCACCTAAGTTCCTGTAGTCAGTAGTATGTCTCTTTTTGTATGTAATAATAGGCTAAGACTAGTTTCTTGCTCAGATCACTGGCTCACTTTTCAAAGTTGTCCGAGTAAACTTATGGCCTGATCTGAGGAAATTCTCTTTGCTGCCTCCTCATATGCACCTTCCTCTCCCTGGTTCTATGCAGGATTATTTATTCTTTATCATATTCCATCATGCCATATTAGAGTTTTTCCCCTATCATTGGTTTTGCAGGTTCAGTAACACCCCACTATCCATCATTTCTTTGTCTCAGAGTTTAATCAGTGATCATTTAATACCTTGCTTGGCTAACTGTCATTATCCTATTTTTCCATCCTTCACCCTTGATTGATTTGATTGACCTTGATAAGCAGTATGCATTTGAGGTAGATGATGACAGCAAGGCAAGTGGCAGCAAGAACATTTGCACCGAAAGATTTGTTGGGCACTCAGATCTGTCTGAGAATAGTTGGGCAAGATCACTAGGGTATTCCAAGATTTGATGTTATGGAGAGATCTGCTGATCAAAATCTCAGGTCAGTAAGCAGTCATCTCTTGATTTTCATTTTAAGAAGTAACCAGCATCTCCAGCTACTCCACAAGCCAACTTTGAAAAGCCAGCATCTCCTCCACCTCTCCTGTTTTTCTTGGATGTTCAGTTGGCAGTTGACAATTCTGATGAACTTACTTTTGCCATTTCCTCCTCCATGTCATATGTACCATCCCCATGTATTTATGTCCCTGTGTGCATCCACTCTCAAGTAATTAACTCCTGCAGAAAAAATTACTTAGGTATCCATCTGACGGCTAATTGTTGCACTTTTCAAGAGCACATCCTTGACAGTGTGCAGTGTACACCTGTACCACTTGCTACCTGTAGCTTATTCCGAATGGCTACTCATGAAATGTTTTGCAAATATTGACAACATTGCACACGCTGAGATGATGAGGTTGCCTCTTCCAATAGTGAATGCCTTTCCTTTGGCAGCATGGTTTACTGTTTAGACTAATGGTCTGAGGCAGGATTCATGTCCCGCACTTTCTTCCACCCTCAGTCTTTCCCCTTAAGGTGCTAGGAGTTGATTCTATGTGTCTCTCTATATTAGGATGTCTGTGGTGGTTTTCTTATGGAGTTGCTCTGGTATTATGTGGTGTCTGTCACTGTGTGTGTTTACTCAAGAGAAGTTGATTTATATCCTTTGTTTATCTATTTATCTTCCTTTTTCAGCTACATAATTTAAACAGGTACTGTAAAGTGCAATCAGTTAACACCTGTGAAAATAGGAGATACCCAAATGGGAAGATATATGGAGGGGCTGGTAGTGGTTGCTTTTAATTTCTTACTGGGGTGTCTCGATGCTGTAAGATTCTGTATGAATGTGGAATTCTGTGCAAGGCTTTAGTCCCAGTTTGTAATATTAAAAGTAGGTCACTGTCATAGAAGCCAAAGACTAATTTGAAAAGTTTTTGGGTGTTGAAAGAAGCAAACAGGCTCACCACAATATTTACGACTGTGGTAAAGTAGGGTATTTGCCTAACTGTCACTGTGATCTCCCTGTGCTGCTGCAGGCACTAGCTTAAGGCTCTGTGAGTTATATCTGAAGCAAAACATGGCCAAGTGGTGAAAACCTGAGAAGTCAAGTAAAGCCAGTTTGCTTATGTTCAGTATTGAAGGAAGTCAGGCCCAATTTGCTGCAGTTGGTAGCTGAGTCTCACATGCAGAACTTACTTAGTGAATTACATGACTGCTAGTTAGTGGAGCATGACCATACTTTTTACACTGATCAGTTCTCCAACAACAAGTCCTGCTACCTGCTATCAGAAATGGCTAGGAAAGACCCATTAATCACAAAGTGTTCTAACAGCCTGTTTATGCCCCCTGCTAAATAGAGGCAGGAGCCCTCTGTTCCACTACATGCTTTACTTGTCAACAGAAAACATGTGCCGCAGATCAGGACTCTGTCTTCTGGTCTGTGGGGAGAGGCAACCTTGCTAAACCTCGTTAATAGTTTCTCAGACAGTTGTCTCTAGAGTTCATTCACAGATGGACTTTTCTTTCCTCCCATGTCCTGAATGTTTTCTGTGTGCTCATTATTCCAGTAGGGAAACAAGTCTGAATTGGTCTCACATGCAGCACAATTTGGCAGAATCTTTACCAAGGCAGCAGGGGTTTTTCCCTTATAGATTTGTGGTCTAAAATGTAGAACTGCACCCAACACAGAGTGCTTCCTATGGCTTGCAGCTAAATAACTTGAGGGAGAATGCAGCCCAGCTTGTAAGCCCGTTTAACCCTATGCATAGAAAAAGGGCATCTGTGAATACCTGTTCTCAGTGCTAATGAATAATGTGAAGAAGTAGGTAGAGCCATCTGCCCATGCTCTTTCTCTGGCATGACTGAGGCGTGAACTAGACAGTTCTTGGGCTCCATTTCCATTCCTGTTTGCCAGAATTAGACTGGAGAGAAGTTTACTTCTGGTATAAGCTAATAAAGAAGAATTACACAAAGTTATTAGTGCGAGAAAGTGCTTCTGAATTTCTCTGTTGTTTCTGACATAATGCATCTTGCACATATTACCTGTTTTTTTCTTTCCACTGTAACTCCCAGAGGCAAAGCCTGGTTCTCCAAGGAAGTAGAGTATAGCTTTATTGGCAGTTATGACAGATGCAATGTTTCCTGGAATCAATGGTAAATGCAATCAGTAGTGACTTGAGGATGTGCACTGTGTATCGTCTTTTTTGATGTTGCATCGTCAGGAAGTCCTGATGAATGTATGACTGGAATTCAAGAATCCTAGGTTTCATGTCTGCCTCTGCCACTGGTCCACTGACCTTGAGCAAGTAATTATATTTCTTCAGATATCCATTTCCCTACTTGTAAAGTGGGGATAATAATAATGATTCTCACCATGAAGTGCTTGAGACCTGCTACTGCAGACTCTGTCTGACAGTGATGTGTTGTCCTTACGACTTGGAGCCTGAAAAAAATTCCCACCCATCTCATCAAGGGCAGTGTGTGGGTTACTTTGCAGCAGGCAGAGCACAAGCATAGCGGCAGCTGAACTTTAAGAAAAGAGACATTTCATCGCCCCACATGTCAGATGACGGCAGATGCAGGTGGTCAGTTAGCTAGATGTGCCAGGGATCGGGAAATCAGACAGATCTGAGGACACGATAAGGTATAATTGTGGTGCAGAGGAAAAAGAGCACAGTGGATTCTCAAATTAAAGCACAGCATGCGATGTGAAATCCTGTTCATACTCTAAAAGAATATCATATGCCAGTGGGCTATAGCATGTGTTCCTTTTTTTATTTTTTTTCCTTTCTTTTTTTCCCCTCTTTCCTAAACCCTGCTGCTTGGTAACGGCAGTATTTTTGGGACTGATTCTTTTGCTAATTGCTAACCAGAAATAGCACCTAAGTTTGGCAGAGCTTTCAGGAGAAGAAGAATGAAGGCTTTTTGGGGGAGAAAATTCAGATATGCATAAAACTTGCATAAAAATCTGTTTTATTCGTCTCTCTGAAAATTCATTGCTCAGGCATATGCAGAATGAATATGATTATGACAAGTGGAAGAAGGTCCAAAAAAGCTGGACTGCTTTAAAGAGGTTCAGGTTCCAGCCATTCTCTTTTCAGCCCTAAAAACAAAGCATACCTGGTGCCAGAGCCTCTGCATGAGCTTATGGCCGTACTATGGCCTGTGTGTCTCATACCGATGTTGCCTGCAAGCTCACAAGGCTAGCTTGCTCTCCTGCTGGGGAACACGATGCTGTTATGTCGAGTGATAAAGAATGAAATGAGGGAGCAAAAGCGGACGGAAGTCTTGAAATCTCTCCCCTTCTTAAAAAGTGCGATGCCCTGTGACTTGTGATAAATTAGACTGAAGACTGCTTGGCCCGTACAAGCATGCTCATTTTATCCAGCAGCTAGAACGGGTGACTCAGAAAAAGGAAATCTGCAATTTGTGTAGTTTCTGCATCTGCCAGGATGCTGCAGGTCCATCAGCTTTTAGTGGAATTTGGGATGCTCCTAGCCTCTAAGTCTTTGCTTACAGCATGTCAGGTTTTGTGATGAAATAATGAAAGCTGGAGAGTGGAGGCCCCTTTATAAATTGTTGGCCTGCGTCTGTTTCTTTCTGTTTGTGTGTGAAAGACAAAAGCAATAACTATTTAGGGACCAAATTATAGACATTTTACTGGTACTGGTGAGCATTTACTCATGTGAGTAGCCTCATTGACTTCAGTAGTTAAATGAGCTGCATCGTTAAGCTTTTAATGCTTATATCCCTCTCTGATGATATAAATCAGCAGTATCCTTCCAGGCCATGAGAAGGCATGGCAGTGTGGGTGCAGAGTTACTTGGAGTGTTGAAGGTGGACACAGCGGCACCTGTTGTTTGAAAGCTAATACAAATGTATGTGATTAAATATACAGGCTGTGAGGCTTATATCTGAGCCCATCACTCAGTAGGGAATGCTATAATTATTTTGTACTGTAGGGTGATATAATATATATCCATTTTTATTTTTTCTGAGTCACATATTTTTTATGGCAACTGCAGAAAAAGAAACCAGATAATGTACATATAGGGGAAGCTGGAAATGAACCAGCTTTGAGCTGTAGCATCTGAAAATGTACATTTAAAGTAAAAGAAAAAGTAGGGAAGAAAAAGAATAAATGGAGTTATTTTTATATAACATTATATCCGTGAATAAATCAAAAGACCACAGAACTTTCTTGTCCAAGGGTGTCCTAATGAACGTCGGATCAGGCGGCACAATTGATTTCTGCAAACTTTTCTCATGTTAAATTTTCTTTTTCTTAAAGTGTTTTTTTCATTTCTGGATGGATCATTGCAAGGAAATTGGGATTATACTGAGTATGTCTCTTAGTTTTACTTATCTATTGGCAGCTGTTATACTGGTGCTAATCCACCTCAACAGATGCTGTATTATTTCAGGCTGTTTTGAGTGTTAAATTTTCTCATTCATCTATTGTTGTTGTTATTAGTTAGACACTTTAAGTCTCCAACCAGAGAATGAGAACTCCTGGAAGTATATGCTGTACACAAATGAAGAGAGTCCCTGTTTGTGAGGATTTGGAATTGCAGCCAGTCAGGAAATGCTTTTTTTTTAAATTATTTTCTCCCAGAAAAATTATGAGAAAATGAGATTTTTCTGATGTCTACCCTTTTTCCCCACCCTGCATTTACATCCCTAATCCTAAAAAAAAAAGAAAAGCTTTGTAAAGCAAAGGGAAAAAAAAAACAAACCCAAACAAATCCTGATGTATTTTTCGAGTTCAAAGCAAAGGTAGTTGTTTTTTATTTTTTAGTGAACTCCTTTCACTACCACCAAATTTTGTGAGATCTTGATGAAAATTGTTGGATTTTTTGGTGGTGTTTTTTTTGTTTGTTTGTTTGTTTGTTTTTAAGCTAAAGCTGTTTGGAGAAAACAAGGACAAAAGTTTAAGTAGTGATGTGAGATCACCGTTTTACCTATGCTGAGGCACATGCTTATAAGTCAACATTACTGGTATTGTATGCTTGAAGTTAAGCACATGTGTATCAGTAGTATCAGGCCCTGATGAGGCCATAGGGGAGTTAAAGGGTTAAACATTCTTGGGAAGGGGGATTCTGTATTTAAGGTCCTTAAAAACAGAGGCCCTTAAGTGCTCTAGAAAATGTCCATATCTGAGGCCTTAGGGTGGTGACCTGTGCAAATGGGAAAATCATAACTCTGCTGTTTGCTACCACGGCTCAGTGTTTTCATGAGTTTCTGGGAAGATGCTGAGCCTCAGGGGAATGTGGACACCAAAACTGTGACCTACTGTTGTGAGGGCTTCAGAGGCAAGTGAGAAGCTGTCCTTGCTTAGCCACCTAACTGGTGTACTGGGTACAATCTGCCCTTACATGCCAACTGGAAAATGAAGCTGGAGAGGAAGAACTATGAAGAGAAAGCAAGGGTAAATAGGATAATAGGCAAATGTTTTGGTCAGACCAACCAGAGGTAGCCTATCTGTCATAAGCCTAAAAGGACATAGCCATTTAGCATAACTCTCTCCAAACGCTTGGCTTAGAAGACAAGTAGAGATCTGGCCAGAAGCATAGTGTTACGTTTGCAAAGGAGGTGCCACTGCTTGCTATGTAAAAACAATAAAGGGATGCTTAGTAGAACCAATTAAAAGAGTTGAACGTGATTTGCATCTTTTCTGTCTTCCAGATCAATAGAAGTGTAAGAAGAAAAACCTGTATTTGCAGAGGGAGATGTATATACAGGCAGCTAGAATGAAATGGTTGGGTGATTTATGATTTTTAATTAAAAGCTTTTAAGGTTTATATTAATTGACTTTTTTGTATCTGGGAAGGTAAAAAACCAAATCAAACAAACAAAAAAATAGTGAGGGGATGGCTCCTGAATTTGCATCAATTATTTGGGAAAGAATGTGCAAAATTAACTTTGAGGTCTGCATGCTGTTTTCCACATATTCCTATATCCTAACTCTCTGCCCATAGGCATGTATGTGAACGGATGTATATGTGTGTATGTATGCATAAATAGCAACTCCTTTCATTACAAGTCCCCCAAGGGCATTAGGACTTTGTCAGTATGTGAGCCATTTTTAATTGTGTGTGCTCTTTAGTAGGAGAAATGTATTTCTCAGCTCCAGCTTCATGTTGCCTGCTTTCCCAAAGCCAGTCTATACCACACTGACAGTTTCAAAGCTCGCGGGGAGCAGAGATGGCCCATTCAGTACAATGCCGTGCAACAGCATGTTCACCCGGCGGTGCTAGAACTGATACCAGGACTCCCCATTGGCCCTATAACTAGAAGTTCTGATGGGGATGCAATGGTGAGATGCATTTGAAGCACATGGTCTGTGTCGAAACTAAATACCTGGGAGTGTTTCTCAGTTTATGGCCATGTCCTCAGCTGCACCATATCCCATGGTGATTGTAAAAGGAAACGTAACTGTATGACCAAATGAAAGCCACTGTGTGCCCCCAAAAGGTTTTCTGCGTGGACTCATAGGAGATTAAATGGACAAAATGTTTGTGGTACTGTTAGCGCTTATGGAAATAGAGCATAACCAAGTGTCACTAAGATTATGGCCAAAAAAAATCTGGAAATCTTCAGGAGATGGGGTCTACAGAGCTGATTTTTGAAAGACAAAAGCCTAGAGACAGGAGAGAGTGAGGTCATCAGGTCCTCTCTCCAGAGGGCCAAGAGCTGGATTGATTCTTAACCACACAAACAAATGCTGCACATTAATTGTACAATTGATAATTATAAGATTGTCTTCTATACACATTCTCTGTGCAGAGCTGACTGTCATTAGTTTGATTTAAAATATTATGCTGTAGATTAGCCTTTGAAACTTCTGTGGCTTTTCAGCAGATCAAGGTTCCCTCCAATCATCTGGTTTGTAATGTTCTCATTATATGCTCATTGTCCAGCAAATGAGTTATTTGCAGATATGTGTATAACTGGGATGAAAAATCTTTGAACCCAATTCTTGCTTATAGAAAACCCCCTTTTTATTACTGTGGTTTGTAAAAGGGCCATTATGTGGATAGACCATTAATTTAAGAGAGTCTTCATTTAAGGGGGGTTTGGAACTAGGTTATATACTTGTCCGTCTTTTAATAATTTGTATAAGCTTGACTCTTAAGTCTAATTTTTCTTTAAAGATTGAATATAATTGAAAGCCTTGTTATATTCATATAGAATAAATCAATTTCTCCCAAAAGGCAACTGCCCCTCAGAGTAGTGTTAGTATTCTGATAATCTTGATTGCATTGACTTGCATGTCAGACTCCTTTTGTAGAGCGTGCTATAAGTTCATGCAGAAGAGAAAAGGACTCTTTGTTGGGTCAGTTCAGGGGACTTCAATGCCTAAAACTTAGCTTAAAAATGTATTTGGAAGCCTGATTGCTTAATGGTATTGAACGTGCTAAAATACTCAGATCATTTGCCTGATGGAATTTCTAAAAGTACCCGAGTATCCCGACTGTATAATGCAGAGGGATTCATATATGTCAGAATAGATGTTTGGGACGATATGCTACGTATACCAAATGAAGGATAAATATGGCCTGTTGTATTTGGATCTCCTTCCCTGAAGCTTTGGCTGTACTGGGCGGAGAGCTGTCCACATAGTATGTTTAGTTAAAATTCCAGAGCATTCAGTGTTACTGTCTACTGGGTAGCAGGGGGTAAATGTTGCATGTTATGCTCAGCTGCTGCTGAGGTCTGTGCATAAGGGATTCAATCGTTTATGGTAAATTTGCCCCTTTTAATGAGGACGCACTCTTAATGAGACAGGGTTCTGGAGAAGGGTTCATTAGTCATTTACTATTCTTGTCACAGCTCAGAGTTAAGCTGGAGTGGCTGGCTTGGCATAAATGCACACTGTTGTGCCTCAGAGTTAGAACGTCTTGGGATACATTGTGACACAGGGCAGATAGGTGTATTGGCTGGGAAGAGACAATGAAAGCTAATTTCACCTTGCTGTGGGTATTTCTGCACAGGATTGATATATGACTGGAATGCAGGTAGTCCTACATGCATTCATCTTCCACCTAGGTAGTTACGGATTGCAGTTTTAAGAGAAGATTCTCCTGCTCGACTTTGGTCTAGATTGGATGAGCTCGCTGGGGTCTCTGGGTATTTACCCCACTTACTGACTTCAAAGCAAATGGGAAAAATCTATTTGTAGGAGCCATATGCACACTGGTTTTAGTCTAGTTAGCATGGAGGGCAATAGTAGTGAATACACAGTGATAGGATTTGGAGTGTAAACCAGTAATCTGAGAATCTGCCCACAGAATTATCGTGCTTCCATATCTTGCAATTGTGTTGTGAGGGTGATTACAGTGAAGACTGTGACATATTCAGTTACCATGGTAATGGAGGCTATATAAGTAAATTAGAAAGGTCCACTGGAGATTGAAAACATGGAAGAAATAGGCTGTTGCTGATCAAAAACACTGTCTTTGTACAGCAACTCCTGGCTTATTGTTTGGAAAGGCACTGCTATATTGTTCATTTTTTATTATTATTATTATGGTGGCACTCAAAGGTAGCATTGATCATAAACGCACTGTGGTAGAAGCTGTACAAACAGAGATCAAAGAGATGGCCCTGGCCTGAAAAGCTTATCATGCACATACTTTGTGTATCTTTGCACAAATACCTACTTGACTCAAATTATTCTGTCTGGTTACCATGCCCATCCAGGATGAGCATGAACAAGCGCACTTACAGAGGAACGAGCTAAGGATAAACCAATGGCTATCTCAGATATATGTGGGAACAAATCATGGAGGATTTTCTCATGGCTTTTCCCCACAAGGGAGGGGGAGGAGGTGTTACAGTCGGGGGACCCCACTGTGTTCTCAATGTCTCCATGTTCTGAGGCCGGTAGCGTAGAAGATGATTACAGTGACCTGGGACACAGTGAAGGATGACAACAGATTTTTACCCAAATTGAGAATGACAGACTTGGAAAGAGAAGAATCATTCAACTCCTCTGATATGATTCATGAACATATTGTTTAGAGAATTTAAGGTGCCCCACTGAGTAATCAGCTGAGGCCCCCACATTGCTCTGGTGGAGCAGGTGCAACAGATCTTACCATAGTTCCCACTAGAGGAAATAAATTGCTATGGACTGATCTTTTCTATATACATAGCAGCTTGATGGGATGGCCTGTAACTTCACTGGGTCTTTCTAGGTTTTGAAAATCATGT
Source organism: Platalea leucorodia (assembly GCF_965183815.1). Taxonomy (NCBI): domain Eukaryota; kingdom Metazoa; phylum Chordata; class Aves; order Pelecaniformes; family Threskiornithidae; genus Platalea; species Platalea leucorodia. The sequence continues at coordinate 89,254,785 of NC_138858.1, read as the reverse complement.
CTTCATTCATTTGTTTTGGGAGCTGTCAGGGCAAGGGAAGCATTCCAGAAAAACTTGCCCTTTGCTTCATTAAATTTTATGACAAACAAAAACCAATACCCTCTAGATTTTTGTCTGTTGACATAATGTGGTATTATAAATCAGCCAACTCCCACTGAAAAGGAAAGTACCATAGAATATTTTCAGAAAGCCTGAGCATTTTATATGCATCCTGCAGTGTTCATCACTTTCATAACAACTTTATAATTTTCATAGCCCTTTGTTAATTTGCCTCTTTTAAAGTGCAGATTCCAGTTTTGTTGTTACTTTAAAAGATACCTTGATACCTAGTAATGAAAGTACTTTTTCATCTTGAAAGTATTTTAATGAAAGAACCTATGACTTAGTGTTTTGCTAAAAGCAATACTGTGTTCACTGATGTTGCAACAGAATAGCAACCTCTGCAGCCATGAAATAGGTTTCTATTAAGATATCTGCATTGTATAGATTGGTGAAATGAGAAAGCTCAACTAGCAAAGAGCTGATTTGAGATGCAAAATTAGAAGCTATTTTCTGGTTCACAGTTTGTGATTGTATCACTCCAGCTAATGTCGTCCCATATGGGACAGCTTAAAGATTACCATGTGAATGGGGTTGTGCCTGTGTTCATGCACATATAAGGAAAAATGTTTTCTCTTCCTCTAATATAAAGGTGTTTCTGTGGAGATCCATGTTCCTCCTGACTTCCTTTTCATTTGTCACATAGAAGTAGAAATTGTCCTGGAAGAGAAGAAAATGGCACCAATTTAGAGTTGAGAATATTTTATCTTGTAGGAGGACACTGACAATTCTGTCTGAAAACCACTGAATTGGCAACCTGAGAGCAGAGTAGATGAAGTATTCACTAGATATCTGTATTCTTAACAAATGAATTACATTTGAATGTCTAATTAATAGGTTGTATGTTGTTTCTATTGCTTTGAGATGTTTTATATTTGAATCAGTTGGATAAAGCAAACATTTGTGAACTGAAATGAGGATACTGACATAGCAGTTGAAATGAGGACTTAACCTGCATGCTTTTATCAATGAAAATACAAACAGTATCTACTACCTATTATTTGTATTGCAGTAGTTCAAAGGGTGTTGATTGTTGTGGACTCTACAAGCCTGCAGTAAGTGGTATTCCATGTAGCAAGCAGCTTACATACCTTAATAATGAAAATAAACTTCCAATGGGAACAGCAACAAAGAGAGGGAGAGGTGAATTTTCCAAATCACAAAGATGATTAGCACTAAAGAGAACAGACCTTTGAAATCTCAGTCTGGTGACCTGTGGACTGGGCACACTGCCTCAGAAATGCAAGGTATTTTATAAAACCTAGTGCTCAGGTAGCCTTAAGGTAAGTTTTACTGCAGTGATAGAAAAATCTAACATAGTATGTGGCCTTGTGTAAACTGCTTTCCCTTTCTTTCTCTCTCTTCCTAATATTGTTGCAGTCGTGATACTGTTATTGACAGAAGCTTCCCAAAAAGTCTTGTTCAGCAGGTGGTATGTGCTGGTGAACACAGGAACAGAGAGCGGGAAGGAGCAGTGGGGTCTTGCAACCCCATCCCCCATAATCATAAATGAGCATACAACAGAATGATTCACAGGACCATCTGCTCCTTCCCTAGGAGCCTGAACCATAGGTATAGGTCTTATTAAACCAGTTTATTGTTTTAATAAGATTACAAGTTTGATAAATGCAAGAACATGCCAACATAATGTAATATGATTATGAGCTCAGGCTGCAATGTCAGCCTTGAAAGGAGCCGCTGTTTAGGGCAATTGTTTGACTGTATGCAAGGAGAACAGAAGTTGTCATAACCTCACTCATCCAAGCCACTTAAGTGGACTTTCTAAGTTAGAACCCATGCTATGTGCCTACCATATCTTGTTATATCTCCGCTAAATGCAAACACCTGGAACTGCCGTTGCATTGGAAATCACTGTCCTTTGCCAAATAATTTAACACAACAGCACACATTGTAAATAACGTGGGTCATGCAGAAAACTAATTGCATTTCCAGTGGTTTTACAAAATGTTCTAGGGGTGACAGAGATCATACAGTAATTGCCACAGTAATCTCTCTCCATGTTAGGTCACTGAGGGAAATCTTAAATTTACTCTTCATTGCAGTCAAATACTGGAATCTATCTGGCATCTCCCAGCCATCTGGCATGCTATAAATCTAGCCAACAACATGGTTCTCCATCATGAAATTCTGATTATTATTTAAACCTCTGTGATGAGGCCTAAACAAATAACTTCAAGCAGGTACAAATCTCAAGGGAAGGTTAAGCACAGTATCAAAAGAACACCAGGTCCAACCCTTAGAAAGATAAACAGAACAAAGATATTTTACCCGGTAATAATTTAATCTTCCTTGATTGCTGATTGATTCAATGGACGTCACTAAAAATATGACACATTCACAGCACCTTGGCCTCTCATCATCATTTTAATTTGCACTCTCATATATTTCAAATATGTTCTCAAGGTGACTCTATGTAATTTTTTTCTTTTCCTCTTCACAAATTAGAACTAGAAGAATGATGGGAGGACTGAAATTCAGAAAGTGCTAAACAGATTGGGGTTTTATTTTTAAGCCATAGTAGAGAAATGTTATTAGTGTAAAAATGAAATGCTTTAAGTTTGTAGTTTCTGCTAGCAGAGAGAGGAAGAAAGCTTTTCGGGGTGGGGGTGAAGATTCTTTGCAAGGTATTAGTGTCATATAATCAGCTTCTCCAAGGCAACATGAATATAATAATACTCATAGGAGCTTTCTTCTACAGAGTTCAACGTGCTTTTCACACATAAAGTTTTGTGAAGTCATATGAAATACAAAGATTTCTTTTGGGAATCTTGGGCTTGTAGGTATCAGCTAAGGGAATTCTTCCTGTTCAAAACAAAATTTAAGGTTATGCTAAATTTTAAGCATGTACTGAAGGTCAGTAGAAGTCAATGGGCTTTTTGCTGAAGTATGTAACTGGGTGCTTCCCTCTGGTGGGATTTTAATAGAATATGATATAGGGAATCCTATTGCAGATGGTCATCCTGAGAAACAGGGATGAAATTAATGTTTCGGATCTGTGGGGTATAGCATTGACTAATGTAATAACCACAGGTGTCTGTATCAACCCAGAAAAAACAACACAATATCAGTGGATCATATTATGGGACTTCAGGATAGACTTCCGTAGCCAACACTGAATCATACCTCCTTCTGGAAGGGAGCAGTATCTCTTTAACAGAACGGAAAACCAGCATGAGACACTTCAAGATGAAACTGCAGAAAGAATCTGGACAGGAAAGTCCACTTTGATCAGGATTTCGATTTAACACTTGAGCTAGAAGAGATGTCTTTACCAAGATACAGAGCTACTAGAGAAACGGTCAGCTCAAGGGAAGAAACTTTCATTAAAACGGTAAAAATACTAATTTGGGGAACAAAATTAAGTCTATGTCTTGAGTGAGGATGATGACACTCAAAAAAACAATTACTTAATCAACAGTGGTTTAGTTGTTCAAGTCAAGCCAGATCTAGGGGCTGCAGCATAATGCATAACAGAAAACAACAGTTTTCTGAAGCCATACTTCTGAATATTGTTACAGACATGGCTGCACTATGTGAGGTGTCAGTAGACAGTGCTAAAAATGTAGCAAGGTTTTTGCATTTCGTAGGACTTTAATAACTTGTAGCATATGGCTTCCGCAGGCAACTCATATTAGCTCCTGACTGGAATATTGTAGTTCAGGGAGGCTGGAAAGTAATTTTCATTATTTTCTGACTGATGTTTCCATGCTAGATATATACATTTTTTGCACAGGTGATACAGTTGTGGAAAATTGCAGGCAGGCAGAGTTGGTATGAAATGCAAATATCTATATAACATTCAAAATTGTAGTGTTTGAGCACCTTATAGATGATAGGAAAATAATAACACATTTTACACAGAAAGTAGTTTGAGTTGCTCTGAGGATGTGGGTCTGACTAGACCAGGAATAGAACACAACAGAGAGCTACACTAAGACTTGTGAAACTTGGTTTCTGTCTTTAGCTCATCAGTATAATGAGTGAGCGTGATCAGCTTACTGCAATGTCTCAATGTCCCCGTTTGTAAATGGTGATAATGGTACAGAGTTCCTTTGTACAGCACTTGGAGATAGACAGACTGATTGAAATGTAAAAATCTCGTTATTATTGTTTATTTTCTGAGTTACAAGCTAGTGCTTCAGTCACCTGCTTACACCCTGCTTCCTGAAAAGACTTACAGAAAGAAGTTATAATTCCACTTCCAACAAAATTCCTGATGTAAATATCACAAGGTCTTTAGTATTTGCCTCTACTTACTAAAAGAGCAAGATAAATGAAAATTACATTAATAAGTTTCAACATTGAAAAGGAAACCTTTTCTTAACTTTCTTGGTATGTATGATACATTTGTTATGCTGGAAAGAGGTAATTTACCATTGAATGGCTAGCCATTCAATGGTAAATTGGCTAGCCAATTTAAAGAAACAAACTGTAGAATCAAGAAAGTCTGGACTAGTTGTAGAGTAACAGAAAGATGTTCTAAAACTCAAGAGTGTAGCTTTATCAAGCTCATGATCACTATTGTGTTTAATAATACTACTTTGAATACTTTCTTTATCTACTCTAGGGCAATGCATTGCCAGGTGCTGGTGGGGGGCTCTACAGTGTATAGATCAGCAGGTGATTTTAGTGTCTGAAAGAGTTTCTTTTTCTTTCCTTTGTTTCTCTTGTTTCTCAGACATGGGTATTTTTGAAACTTTGAAATTCTGAAATCCATGCAGCCAGACAGACTTTCAAGTTCTGACATAAACTAGAAAAGAATTTGGTGGAAGATGCACCTTCTTGCATCTCCTAAGAATCAATTTCTGAATTTTTTGTCAGAGGCTCTTTAATTTTAAAAAATTCAGTATTTTTTTTTTCTTTATTTTTTTAATGAATAATAGATCTCAGTCATCCATGGTGGACATAAACAACCTCTACATAATATACTTTTTGGGTTGTCGGGCTGGAGCTAGGCTTGAAAATTAGGTACTTTTGGCTTTTGGGCCAGGACAGAGAAAATGGAAGTGATGTGTCAGGTTCACGGCACTCCAACTTGAGTGTGCCCTTCTGTTTTCCAGCACAGTCTCTTTAACAGATATCTTGCACGTCCAATTCATATGATTGTTAACTGTACAGTTACCTGTTTCATTATGTAAAGTTGCATCTTAAAATTACCGTTTCACTGTAACATATGCACTGGATCAAGAAATGGAGTAATCTTTTACATTGCTTAGAACTCTAAACTCTGAGTTTGCAGAAACAAGTCTGCCTCTCATTCTTGTGAACACTTAACTCCAATTCAGCTAATGAGAAACAAGGGCATCTCTCCCTGCTGTAAAAAGGAGAACAAAGAACTGGGCTTATAGTCTTTGGCCCTGATTCAGGAAGACATTTCTGATTATGCTTGCCTTAGAGCTTCAGTAAACGTGCTCATAAGTATTCATGTGCAATACAGCCTGTGAGAATTTGTAGTCTTGGTGGGCAACTTTGATCATCTTCAAACCGTAAAATTTTTTTTCCATGCTTCAATAGACATGAGAAGTCACACCAGAAATTTTTTTAAAGAAACAAACTGTAGAATCAAGAAAGTCTGGACTAGTTGTAGAATAACAGATAGATGTTCTAAAACTCAAGAGTGTAGCTTTATCAAGCTCATGATCACTATTGTGTTTAATAATACTACTTTGAATACTTTCTTTATCTACTCTAGGGCAATGCATGAATGAGTCAAGTAAATTAGAGGGTTTGTTCAACCTTTTAGGTCTATGGGGTCAGTCCATAGTTTTGCAGTCGTTTATACTTCATCTGTGCACTACCAGTAGTACCAATTTCATCTTGATCAGATGTGGGTAGAGGATCGCATTTCTTTCAAGCTAGAAAAAAAGATAATGAACTTATTCCAGCCTTGCCAGTTGATGTACACTGCTGGCTGTGGAAGGACAGGCAGTACCCAATCTGGCCTAAATTTGGAGCAGCATGGATAGGAAAGACAAACAGTATCTGATCTAGCATAAAGCCCATAAGACTGGTATGGTTAAAACATCAGGGGTTTTTGTAATCGAATTACACTCACAAGACTGAGTTCCTACCAAATCATTGCTTTGCATCATGTGGCCACTGTGGTTTTCATCTGCTTCTAGAAGCCCTGAAGCTAGATTTGCTGTATCATTGAACTGTGGCCTCAATGTCAGCCCTTTTTGTTTCTCTACCAAACCACAGATTATCTCCTACAGGTCCTATAAGACTATTTATGCTGCCTGAGAGAAAACAGACATGATTTTAGCCATCTGGAAGGGAGGGAAGGAGAAGATGTTTGAGACACAGAAGTTTTAGAATGGTAAAAAGAATCCAGGAAAATAATTAATGAGATTAGAACTTCAGCATTGCAGCCATTACCAACTTATAAACTGCCTCTCTTCTGTTCATTCAAATTGATAATGGCTACAGCCTTGTAAAAGATCACTCACATCTGTTCAGATCAACACTTGTAATAACGTAAGTATATATTTAAAACTTAGCTCACTAGTGTTTTAACTTTGCTGCTACTGAGCACTGAGCTTACCCACCTTTTGCTTCTTTCAATTTTTATCATCCCTTTCACAATAAAGGCTGATCCTCACTGCACCCTGAGAAGTGCTAAGTACAACCTTTCAAAATTTAATTTTAATATGCTTATTATTTGTTCTTTGTATGGCAGAAATATCCAGTGGTTCTAAATAGATTTTGGAAACCTGTCGTGTTTTATGCTGGTCAAACAACATATGTATGCTTTCAGGACTTAAAAATAAAAAATAAAAAAAAAAACAGGCACTGAGGAAATATAGTGGATAGTATAAGAAAAGTGGGAGCTTTGTACCTAGCTCTGCTGCTGATCTGTCATATGTGCCCAGAAAAAGCCCTTCACAAATGTGTTCATCTGATTCTTTTTAGATTACAAACTCTCTGGAGATAAAATTCTTCTTCACTAAAAATTTGCACAGTAGCTCTCATGATACATGGGCTTTTGGTCTTTAGATATTAGTATTATTTATAAATAATAAATGAAAATGATATTTTCTACAGTTTGCATTTGTTTCAATGAATGTTCCTTTTCCTCCTTGTATTACAAGAACAAGTAAATAGTAATATCTGATTTATGTGGCTTCTGCATAATGATACATCTGACAGCTCTCTGCAGCAGTTGTACGCAGAGCCTTGATTTCCCAACACTGTAAATGAATAATGCCATTCTTTATTAATTATTCCTTAAAATGCAGATGATTTTCAGGATGCCTCATTGGCTTCTGGTATTATATTCCTTTGCTGATTTTTCCACTGAAGTTTTAACAGTGTTGATCATTTTGGGGATATATGACAGCCTTGTGAAACTCCCTGGGAAGCAGAAAAATGGTTAAGAGGTGCGTTAATGGAGCTTTGAAAGCCAGCACAAAAGTGTTGTAAAAGAAAGTGTGTTGACTAATAAGAAGGGTGTGGATTGATCAGGTAGGATTTTTAGTTTGTGACTTGGTCCCTGGGTCCTTGTGTGACCTTGAATAAATAATCTGGTGTGTTCATGTCTCAGTAACTGCATCTTTAAAATAAGTGTAAATAGAAGTCAGAAAGGGAGTGACAGTTTAATTACTGCTAGTAAAATGCATGCAACTATTGCAGAGAAAGGTGCTGAAGAAACACAAAATACTGAGTATGTTCCATCAGTTAAAGGGAGAAGTTGAATGAGGTTCTGAAGTGTCCTCCAAGGTGGCTTCGAAGAGACAATGATTGAGGCCTGTAGTGACTGTAGTGATTGATCGTTAGGTGACTTCTAGAATGTGTGGCACAAGTGTGTGGTTCATGTATTCTCTAGGCCTAAACTGAACCCATTAAGCTGTGGAAGTTTTCAGTGAGTGTCAAAATGGTTCACAAAGCAATGCAAGAAAAATCAGTCTTGAGAATCTTCCTTAACTCTCGTTCCACAGAACACTCCAATTTTTAGCCTGAATGCCCACATGAGGTCACCGCCGAAAACCGATCGTTATGAGCAAAGTATAAAACAGGGGAGTTGGGGTGTGTTTTTACAGTCACCACAGAAGTGCTGTTCTGAGTAGCAGTAATTTATTAAATCAAATTATTTCTGGAAAAAAAAAACCTTGTGTTTAAGTAGTCCAGCAAACACAAAACATTTTTCCGTCCTTCAGCTGTACCTATGTCTCTCTTTTTTTTCCCCCATGATTTTCACCCTATGAATGCTCTAGTGCATTAATACATTTAGTGGCTAATTAATATAAAGAAAATAAGCAAAGCAAGACAATAATTACTATGATGAAAAGACAGTAAGAAACCTGAGTAGTGAATAATGAGCAAAGTATTCAACACTGAATTTAAGTGTTCTGCTTCAAAATTCTAAGTTATTTGAAACTTAGGTAAGACATTGGTTTTACATCTGATGCATTCCTGTGTTACTGGTGGTATAAAGCCATCTGTGCCCTTGGATGGCTGTCTCTGTAGTTTGGAATTTAAACAGGAGTTTATATTGTGTGCATGTTTGAAACCTGGTAGAGAAACACCTATGAGAATGATCTTACAGTCTTTAAAATTTCCTCTTCTTTTTTAATGTTGTCAGAAGGCATGTGCGTATATGAAATTTACAACTCACTCGAGTTTTCCCTTGAGGATTTACAAACTATATTCAGGACGTTTTACCACTGAGAGTAGCTCACAGGAACCTGGGGCCACATTGAGGAAAACCTGAAGCAAGGGAACAAGAATCAAATCATGTTCTGATATCGTTAATGAACTGCTGGCAAGATGGACATTGATGTTTCTGAGTTTAGTACTCATTCATAACCAGTAGATGGAGCTTTTAGTAATAGAGTTTCGAGGGTTCCTCAATTATGAAGACTTTTTGAAGCACATATTAAATAGACAAAAGTATATTAAGTATATACAGCTATAGAAAAGAGAATATTATTTGTACGACAGGCATCTTTATTTCTTTACACTGAGTCCATCTTATTTTGAGAAGAAACTCAGGAACTTCCATGCAGATGTGTTGGTAGAAATATTCAAAAGTATTTATGTCTAAGTTTCTAGGTAGCAAATACACACAGGGAGTTTGAAAGAGCTGAGCTTTACCATGAGCTGCTAAGCCAGAGATTGTAACAGTGGTCAGATTTTCAGAGAGCATTCAGATACTTTGAAAATTTGCCTTGTAAATAAGCAATCAGAATTTTAAAACTACTCAGCATTCAACCACTTGTAGAAAAAACAAACACTGTGATTACATTTTATCATTTTGTTTAGATACGGAAACAGGAACTGACTACTTTTAAAACTGGGCCTACCGTTTTGTATTTTGACATTTTTACTGTGAAGTATCATATGAAAAGGAAGTTTACCCTAAGTTAAATTTCTTACCAGTATAATTTTGTTGGTATCATTAGGTTGGTAAACCCAAGCCATTGCTCCTATGTAGAAAAAATAATTTTTTTAGCCATAGTATATGATCTGGCATGGAAGATTGAATTATTTCAGTAGTTCAGTTTCAGCATCTGATGTCCAGACATTTCTAGCAGTGATCATATTCTGCTTTGCCATGCTTTTTATGATTGTAGAACTTAACATGTTGCTTCCTGACAGTCAAACGTTCTTGTGATTACCCTGTCATCTGCTGCATAAGGAAATGACAAAGGCTACAAGTACATACTTTAGCAGAAAGATTTTTAAGACCAACCAGACTATGCAGATGTCCTTTCTTTGCTAATATAATTTAACTTAACATCTTCTCTAGCCTAAATCTAACACATCCATGTATTTTGTGGCTTCTGAGTGGTGGTAAGTATTGCAGATTCTGCAAACTTTCTGCTTAAAACAAAACAAAAATCCCTATAACAAACCAGCTTTAAACTCAATGACCTCAAAATGTAAGTCCTGACCTCCTTTTCTCATGGTTTGATCTGTTCTTCATCCTGTTGAAGCTATGAAGATGCTTCCCCATTGCTCTGCTTATGTAATTGCTTTTTGGTTGAATGAACAGTGAATTCTGCTGTTTATAATGCTTTATAGATGGGAATCATGTGATCCAATGCATATAATTTTTCTAGATTAAATTGTGTCAGCTAGTTTTCTTGTATGTGATTTGATAAACATGGCCACTGTTACTAGCTAAACTCTGAAGGATACCGCCATTTCTGGGATACCACCATCCTTTTGAAGGGGGCTAATTTATTAGAAGTGAATGATAAAGATGTACCCCTTGATTTTATGCTATACCTTTTTAGGCTTCAGTACAGATCATTCAGGTCAAGTCATGGCAGAAATTCCCAATGGGAACTGGTGTGTCTTTTTTCTGTTTCAACCGAAGCCAGTGCCAATTTTGGCACTGATTCAGAAGGTTAGTATTCGGCTCCCGTGGCTTGGATCTGTGCTATAGAGGTCAAAGAGGCGTTACGTTCACAACCAACACTCAGTGCTAGAAGAACTGCTAGTTCATTTTAAGGAGTAATGAGCAGATCTGGGAAGTATTTGGTCCTTTTTATGAATACAAAAGTCCATGTACGTTCTGGTGTAGGCAGCTAAAAGAGTCAGGGGAGAACAGTATAAAATAGATGCAATTTTGTGGAGTCTTGAAAGGGAGCAGGCAGAAGGATAGAAAGACTGGAGAGTATTAAAGAGCCAAACAGCAGAAAGGGAAGACCATTTTTAGCCATTATGCACCAGATTTTCAAAAGGGAATAGTATCTTCTGGATAAAGACTACTGAAAGCAAATGGGACTTGAGTATTTTGAACCGCATAATTCCTCTTTGGATTTTCAAAAGAGTTTAGTATGTGGGATGTTGATTAGAGCCTATCAGAAAATGAAAGGAGGCGGGACAAAGGAAATTATTTTCCTCTGCTGAAAGTTTTTATGAAAATGAAAAGCATTTTGCTTTCAGATTTGATTTGCTTAAATTTAGGAAACACAGGAAGGAACAGGTTTGGGTTTTTTTTGTTTTAGGAGAAGGAATAATGATGTACAACCAATATAAAAAGCACCAGACATTAGAAGGAGTACATTTTTTGAAAAGCAGAGAAAGTCGATCAGATCGAATAGACTTTTTTTCCCCCCCTGGGTGATCAGAAAACAACATAGTGCAGTTGTTTGACCTTGGAGCACCTTAGCCGTGAAGCAACACATAGCTGCACAAGGACATTTTCAAACAGTGCTCTTCATTTAGAAAAATGCTGAAATATGTAACACCTGAAATTTGTACGTCTAGGATCAGTGTTTCACATACTGTATAATATCTGTATTTTATTTTCTCTTCAGGAACAGTGTTAATAATGTGAGAGCCAAGCTTTAAAACCATATTAACATATTCTTTAATTTCTGTCATCTCACAGCCCGTCTGCCAGCAGCCAATGACAAGGGATGGGCAACTCTGAGCTGTGGTATAGAATTCATAGGCTGCACAATTTATAGATCCACAGAGATTTATAGTACTATTGGCTCAAATCCTCTCTCTGGGGAACATTTTCCAGAGCTAGGTAATTACCTGAGTTCTGAAAGCAATGTGCCATCATCAAACACATCCTGATGTTCTCCTTCCCCTTATTCTTTTTACTGTAACTATCTCTAGTTTGAAAGCCAGTTTCTTTTTCTGTGAGCCTAGAATAGCTTCCCTGCAGCGTTCGTCTTGGGTTGTGCAAGAATTCCAAATGCCGGCAAAGAGCATTGCTAACAAGAATTTACCTGTATGATTCAATGAACAGAACCATCCTGCAACCATATCATCATGTAATTACTGCTGTCATATATCACGAAATAGGGGCATGAAACACCAAGTGTTCATTTCTGACTGGGATTTCTTGATCCATGTAAGCAGCTCCAAGGGCAGCTGAATCGATGGACTTATGGCTTGCAGTCCAGTAGACCAGCTGTGTACTTGGCAGGCAGAAAAAGCTAATTGTTGTCAAGTTGTTTTGGTGGACTTTTTTCATTCTTTGTAGAACGTTCACATTGTTACTCGAGTGTTGTGAAGTGTTGTCTTGAAGTTTATCAGGTTAGTCTTTGTATATGCTTTTATACTCGAGGACGTTCTCAGGACTCTGACATGTCCCATTTTGCTACCTAGAAAAATGACCACATGCAGTAGGGTAGAACAGTACTTGGCACAGTTTGAATTCAAAGGCGTATACTCTGTAAGCTAAAAAAGCAGGTCCAGTTATTAAAAGCATCTATTGGCAAACTGTCAACGAAGGTATATAATGCACACTTTATGTCAATATGTCTTTTGCTGTATATACGTAACTGCCTTTATGTTGTCCCTGGAGTGTCCAAGAAAGAGTGTGGAGGTGCTTTTTCATAGTCCTTTCCATCCTTTTATGCTTCTGAAGTGAGCATTTAGGCAGATTAGAAAGATCATGAGATCATTTAATTGAAATCCCCCCAGTAGAGAGCTACCATGCATGTTCATGGAGAAATTTCACCAAGTAAAAATTCTCAAAATCAGATTTGGAGTATAAATTCCATTTTCCAAAAGGGCCCAGATTCACCAGTTTTTATGCTCGTAACCTGCAAATGAAATCAATGGGAAATCAGGAGTCTCTGTTGAATCTGGCCCAGAGGAGCCAGAGACTCACCAGGAGTTCCCTGGGTACATAGCCATTAGTACAAGAGAATGTCATCCTGTGTATGTCCAAGAATTCCCCAAATGGGGAAATCTCTGTCATCCATTTATAGCCTCTCTGAGCCATCCAGTCACCTTGGATGTACTCGTGTGGCCCTTTGGTCTTTGCTCCTGTCTTTATTTCCACTGCAACCATTATGCAAGCTAATAGAAATAAAACTTGTCCTTTTTGCCCTCTGGTTAGCATCGTGCCTTGAGCACAAGAGTCATTGAGCATAATGTTCATCCAGTAAATACAAGTGAGAAGGATACTATTCATTTGCAGTTCTATTAGTGGAAGCTATGGTTAACAATTCAAATCTAGGGAGAAAGATAATTGCAGGAGCTGATTGCCAACCATCATCCTATGTTGACTCACAGGGCAAAACGAGTGAGAGTGAGAAAGAGAAGCTAAAATTATAGTACAACTCTCTAAGGAATATTAATGTAATAGTTTTAACATGATCCTGCTCACATTTTATCAAGTAATGTTAATAAAAAGGATGGCTCTGGTAATTTTTGCAATATTACATTTTCCTTGGAATAATTGTGACTTGACACTCACTTTGCAAACTAATGAAACTTTTACATTTCTGAATGTTTTTATAATTTTTGTTATTTAGGTGAGCATTATACCCTTGGGCTGAGAAAGTGCGTTCTGGAATCTTAATCTTGTTTGCTAAAATATTTATGTGCAATGCTCTGAAGATACTGTACAGTGAAGCATCTTTCTTTGTGGGAACATGTTGTTATGAAATCTGTGGGATTGCTTTGCGAAGCTCATTAGCTATGCAAAGTAGGTTCATTTTGGGTTAAAGCAAATATAAAATTTTTATTATAGCCCCAGTCAAGAATCTGGGCCCCGGTGAGCCTGGCTTTGCCCTTGCTTTGTAACAAACATATAGCCACTTCCCTAGAGAACTAACCGTCTGCTCACCAGATAGATTGCTGCAAGCAGATGAAACACATGAGGAGGTAACAACAGAACCAGCAGAGCTTGGCTAAAAAGCAGAATTAACAGTTCACTGCCTACATGGCCAATTGTTGAATAGTTTGTAGACACTGAAGTGAGGATAAGTTTTAGCTTACTGTTACACACCATCTGCGTGCCCTGTGCCCTGTTAATATTCAACCTGTGCTGTGACAGGAATGGAGCAAAGATGCAGATACTATGAGCTTCAGCAGAAAAGTGACTGATTTAGGGTCCTGAGCCACTTTCTCGGTTGCTTTAGAGGTAGGTCACGTAATAACTCTGTAAGAGCGTACAAGAGTCCTAAAGAAATAAGAACCATCTGTAAGTCTGATCTGAGAACAAGCAACTGAATAACAAAGGACAACGTTCCAGCTATGTCCAACTTGATTGATTACTTGTAGTTTGGCTCTCCTCAGCCTGCGCACTGTAGCCTCTCTAGTTCCTCTGTCATGGTATCTTATGTTCTGTGTTTTTTATTTCTTCAGCTGGAGGGCCTGCCTGTAGGTATAATATTGTTGGCCAGGCATCTGGTACTTGAGCTAAAGAAGTGCTGTCATCCAGCAAGCAACTAACAATAAGCTACTGTTCTCTCAGCCGACTTACCTACAAACCATGCACCCTATGTGTCCAAGACAGACATTAACCTTTTCCTATAGTGGGACAAAATGGGCTTTTTTATGCTGTCATTACTAAGTCAGGCTATATTTTTCTCCATTCCCAACACATTTCTAGGTAAGCTCATTTTTAACTTTCCTGCTTTGCCCCTTATCTTAAACGCAGCTTATTATTTCTTACTATTTGCTAATGCTTCCCCCCTACACAGCCAATGCATTTTGTACACAAAACACAGAAAACAGAACTAAAAATTTCTGTTAGGTTTATTTTCCCTTCCTGTGCTAGGCAGCTTAATGAGGCCAGTCCAGGATAAAAAAATATTAGCATCTGCTGCATGGAGCAGCACAGAAAGCTAATGCAATGCATTCAGGTAGGTCTTATGTATTCTGTCAAAAGAAAGTACCTCCTGGGTGTTCATTCCTGCAAATGAGATATAAAATAGTTTCACATTTCCCTGGGGTATCGGCACTGTTCACTCCATCAGACTGCAGTGGACAGAGATCCATTAAAAGTTTTAAAACTAATCATCTGCTCGGTTATGATAGCCTCACCCTGCTTGGCAAGGTATTGTCAGCTTTCCATCACTCTGTCAACAGTGCCGGTTTGCCATGGTTAGAAGTGTAGCTATTTTTTGCAGCTATTAACAATCTAATTCTTCCAGTCTTGATTCCTACCTGCCACCTTCTGGGCATGTGTTAGATTCAGTTTTGTAACATGTACAGTACCCAGAAGAAAAAGGTCAAGAAAGGATTTTTTTTTTTTCTTTTCCAACATATATCTTCAATAGAAGTATATAGAGATAGCAAACTAGCTAGGCTGAATTGTTTTCATTCTTGAGTGTAGCTGCAATGGTACCTGCTGAAAAGCTGATGAGGTAGTACATTCTATGTTGTAAATTATACACAGCTCATTAGACCCCCCTAAAGAGATCTGAATTCACAGGGTACTGAATGCCTTCCAACTCTCATTGAAGTAAATAGAAATTATATCTTATAGGATCTCTGTTACTGGGATTTACTGTGTCTGTTGCTGACCCTTGTGCAAGATGCTGTATGACGCAGAGCAAGTCCAAGTGAAGAAAAATCAGATGATCACTGAAGAAAGGATCTTAAGATAGGCATGAGAAGTACAGTATTTTCAAGATAATAAGTTTTTGGAGTATACCGTTTTGCTTATCCACATGACCTAGAAAATGTCTATTTGTTGTTTGCTGGTTTTGTTTTTTTTTTAATATAAAGGCTTAAATTCTCATTTACTAGCATGACCCTCAGTTTAGACCTGTGTTTTCCCATTCTCATTTCTGCTCTTATTTCACTGACTTTGAAAGCTGACTGATACTTTTAAACAGCTGATACTTTACCACATAGGAGCAGGCAGATGCCCTTTGACACCTTCAAGGTGTGAAAGAGATTCTGCATGTGCTTTTTACTTTCTCTAATACATTATTTTCTCTTCTCATGAACTCAGCTCGACTGAGTCTCAGCTTTAAAAGTCTGCACATCATATGCTAAAAACTGTACAGAACACAAGTGACAATACTGTCCCTAGGAATCTGCAACTCCCAGTGAGACTTTTTTTAAGAAATGAAAGAGATTCTCATTTAAAACAAAGGGAAAAAATGCCTCAATATGGCATGTATTTCAAACGTTGCTTTCCACATTAGCAGTCTTTGAAGTGAATGTACTGATTCCTATCAGGACAGCAAAATACCTTTTAAAGAAGAGTTTGTTCGGATGTTATAGGAAGGGGTATTTTTAGTTTGTAAGGAAATTATTGTTTTCTCAGTGTGTGCACGTACGTGCACAGGGATAGGAGGGTAGGAAGCCTTGTTATCTCGATTCACAGTGGAAGTAATCTTCCTGGTTGCAATCCAGTAATGTAATCCAAGGTACTGTTCAGACAGAATCATTGCAGAGAATGCAGTTCTTGGCTGTGTGGGAAAGACAGGTGCATTCTAAACATACACGTATTATATATACATGTATGTCTATATAAGCAGCATTTGTATCCCAATCATATAAAATTTCCTTGGGCTGCAGTTTTAAAATATGTGCTACCAAATGTATTGCAGAGTCAAGGTACTCTGAGAGTTATAATAGCTAGCAGTAGTTCTTACAATATAGAAATATCCTTTGTCATGTACACCCGTATTTCATCAATTGTATCATAATTGAGCTTTCTTCAGTATGAAGCCTGTATTCAGAGGCTGGGGCAGCTAAACTGAATTTGGAATTGTTCGTTAAAATGCACAAAGGAAAGGAAGAGGAAAGCACAATATATTGTTAAAATGATTAACACTGTGCACTCACTTAATACATTCTAAGGCCGGAAGGGACCATTAGAACATCTCGTCCTGCTTCTTGAATATGCAGGCTGTACATTTCACCTGGGGTTATTGAACCCAATAACTTATGTTCAATTAATGCATACTGCCCAGGCAGTCATTCAGTCTTGATTTGAACACTCCAAAAGACAGAGGTGCCTCCACTTCCCTTGGCAGTTTGTTCCAGTGGTTAACCACCTTCGCTGTATAAACAACTGAATAAATCCTGACTTCTAGTTTGTCTAAGTCTGGCATTTCATGTCTAGCTACTGTTTCTTTTGACATCTTTCTACACTCAATTTTAAAAATCTCTTTGTTACTTTCTATTTGCTTTCTCAAAAGGTATGATACATGATAAGCTAGTCACTCTTCTTTTTTAATGGGATGAATAGATTGAGGTCATAAGGTCTCTTGCTGAAGAACGTTTTCTCAAGCATACCAGTCATTTTTGCCTGTCTTGCTGTACTTTTCCAGTTTTCCAAAATCCTCTGCAAATTGCAGTACCAAACTGGACATCACTGCCACATAATTCTCCTCCATTTGGTACATGCTTTTTCCTACATACTCCACGATCCTACTGATCCCTCGTGTGAGGGCCAAGCGTTCAAGCACAGGGTAGAAGGCAATGAATAAGGGAAAAGATGTATAACTTCATGTTTTACACAGGAATCTGCTCTCCAGTCCATGAGAGCCAAGTTTCACCAGCTTAACTATCTGAAACAGGTGAGCCAAATTGGGAAGGATCTGCGACTGGAGTTGTGTGTATCTACTTTTGGCCTATGTTGTGTGCGTCTCCAAAGAGGTGTAAAGAGAGAGAGGGAACTCAAGATGTACATTTCATACCTTTCTCCTCAGATAAACCCATTCACTGTTTCTGCTCATGCAGTTTCACATCCTGTCTGCTTTGTCAGCAAGCTAGCGTGTGGATTACTGATGAAAGAGCCCAATACTAACCTTACTTGTTCAGTCCTTTGACTGGAATTTGCAAAAGAAGTTCCCTCTGCAGGACCTTACAGGGTCTCAGGGATCTATATTACTTATGAAGCCAATTTGTCTCTAATAAGAGTCTTGCCTTTCAGTTTAGTAAGGACCCCAAATGAGCCCAAAGATCTGGATATTTGCAGCAGTGAGTCAAGGAAGACATTGATTTCAAATATGCTCTCAACATCCAAGAATGTTTATTTTTGTAAGAGGATGAGTCAATACAATCATCTGATGTGCAGTAGTATTAAGAAGGGAAAAAGAAAAGAAAAAAAGAAGAGTAGGCAATGTCTGAATGGATAATGGACTTTCTGCTTGAGTCATAATGATTTTAAACCAACCCTGACCCAAGTGGCTAGAATTTATTCTCAGCAGCAGCCAGCAAAAGGACCGTTTTTTAAGGAAGCTAAACTATATTCATTCCAAACTCCAGCGGTTTTGTGTCAGCAGCATGTGAGTCCAGTTTTGGGCTCTAATCTAAACCTTTCCCATGAGACCTGCAGACCTGACAAATCCTCTTAACCTTCCCTTTCCTTCTCTCTTTTGTTCCTTTGCCACTCTGTGGTGAAATTCAGTCGTCCAACGGAAGCTTTATAGACTTAATCTGTGTGGAATGGAAAATTACACTGTGGTAAGAGTGATGGTCGCTGAGTAGGTTACTTAGTGTGCACAAATAGTCCCCAAAGGGTTTGCTTAGAGTAAGGTATATGCTTAAATACCTTGCCAAATGAGGCAGATAGGTCAAACAGATGGTGGAAACAGGCACCTTTTTTGATTCTCTGTATTCATTCAGGCCAAAAGAAACGTTTTGCAGGGCATGTGGCTACATTGGAACAGCAAAATGTGAGGGTCCTGTCAAGGTTCAGAAAGTTTATCCGTGTTGTTTTCTTTATTAAAAAAAGGGTATTACTGTTACCTTTGATTGCTCTAATCTACAGGTTTCCAGCCAGAAAAGTAAAAATGAAAGTTAGATAGAGTCAGTGGAGATGGACAGAGGTGATCCGCTTCCATTAGGGAGAGACATCAAAGAAGATGGTCAGGAAAGGCCCTACTCCGTGCATTATGATGTCAGAGTACAGGATTAGTTTCTCAGTGTTCAGTATTTGCCAACCTTCCCTATCAGCTATCAACAGCCAAACAAAGGACTTCTTCCTGCCTGATCCCTGATGATTTCATCTCTCTTCATCTTGTCATTGAAACAGTGAAATCAGGGAAATTCAGCAACATTTAGTAATGTTACAATATTTTTATTTTTGTAAGGTAAGATGCTTTAAAAACATAATGTCTCTATGCCATAAGAATGTCATTTTTATCTAGCACTTTGCAGAAACCAAGATAGACCATAATTTTCACAGGTGATCTCAGAGTTTTGGAACCTGATTTTCAGCTCAAACTGCTTTTGTCTTGACATCCAGGTGGAATGAGTGCTTGGGGCTGTTAGTGATGAGTTGGCATTTTGGGTGCTTTGCATTTAAAATATTGAATTTGCACCAAAGTTGAATGCCCCAGAATTTCAGAGAAGTGATAACTTTGCAGAGAATTTCAATCATTATGGTAATTCAGTTCAAGGAATGTGGAATCCTGCCTGAAACTCAAAAAGCAGGTGTCCAGCAGCTGAGCATCTCCTTGTTTTGATGTGCTTCCAACTCTGAGGACTTTGTAGCCAGGAAAAGAAACTGAAGGAAGAATAGCACCTACCTCTGTTTATAAAGACTGAGAATAAAGGGGAAAAGGGGGTTTATGGGAAAGGAGTTTGCAGAAGATACTTTGAAAATAACCAGTACAGCTGCAAGAAAAAATAAAGAGTATGGGGAAGGGGGTGGAACTCCTACAAGGCAAGCTGCTTTATGCATTCAGAGGCAAGAAAGAGTCTTCATGCTCAAGAGCTTAGGCTAAAAAGAGCTTAATCAAAGTCAATGGACAATTATAATGTTGGAACAAATGATGATAAAATACTGGATCTTGAAATTGGTCCAAGAGAAGACAGAGGAGCCTAATGTTTTCCATAATTGATTTCAAGGCTCAGATGGGGAATACTGTGTATTATAGAAACATCAATTGTTCCATTTTCTTAATAATTTAGACTGGCTGTTTCTTTGATAATGATGTTCTCAGCAGCTGTGAAAATAACATTCTGGGTAAACACAGGGTAAAGGCGAATGTAAGTACTTGACATCAGAAACAGTTAAGAAAGGTTGCACTTTTTGCAGCAGTGTTAGGAATAAATAAAAGAAAATACAAGCATTTGGAGTCCATTATTTGGTAATTTGTATGCGGACTGTTTCTCAATTACTTTATGACTGCCTGAGACTGCAGGAGACACACTTAGGGATTTCATGTTCACATTGGATATTGCCAATAATACCTAACCTTTTTTGATAGAACTCATGGTATTTTACAAAGGAGACCAGTACTGTTATCCTCATTTTACAAAAGGGGAAATTGAGGTACAGAGGCATATATAGATTTGATGACTGATTTTAGCCATGTATTGCCTATGAACACAGAATGTCACTCCCTTGTCAAATAATGATATACTAATAAATCCTGGAGGTTGTTTTAATTTGTCTCTTAACAGTAGCACAACAATGACTGTTTTCCCCTGTAAAGTGACAACTTCAGATGACAACATCCTGAGAACATGTAAGCAGGTGATACCAAGGATGCTGTTAATTGAAACATATTGGTGCCAGAAGTTGAATATTTCAAATACTTAGCAACAAAAGTAGACATATTTTAGAGCTGTATTTATTAAAGAGACAGGCTTAAGACCTAGATCTTTATCCTCATTTTTGCTGTAATTCAGGAATGGCTGCATCCATGTCATAAAGGTGTCCCACAGTCAAAAAACAATGTAATGGTAATAGATAGCCCCAAAGTTCAGAATGGTGATATCAGGTGTCTCATTTCTGGAAGAGCTGGAACCTTTAGGGCCAATTGTGAAATCACAGATCCTCACGAAAGTTCAGAATTTGAAGTTTGGAGTGTGTCAGTTGGGGCTTTTGTTTGGCTTTTTTTGTTTTTAAATAAAACAAAACAGCTCTGAGAAACAAAGGAAAAAAATCTTCAGTTTTTACTAGACAACATTGCAGAATATGAAACCCATCCATATTGAATAAATACATGGACAGCAGTCTAATTGCCCCAGATTTTCCAATAAATTATTTCAGAAGTTAACAAAAAACAATCCTTTGTATATTACACTATGCAACCCAGCTCAATATTGAGTTGCTTGTTGCCATAGCTGCAGCTCAGGAAAATGCATTTTTCTCAAAGATTTATAAACAGAGATTGCAATGTTTTAGCTCTGTGTAGCAACACACAATATCCAGTGTCCCCAAGTCGCATATAAATTGAAACACTAGGGAGTCATTCAGATCACATTTGAGCCTCAGTATACATGTAGCACAAGAACAGCATCTCACTGGTTGTCCATTAATGTATCTTGCACTGTCCACTCAGAAGATACATTTCACCAAGGTAGATTCCGGGAACAGAGGAAACAGTTTCATCATTTGAAACCTTAGGGATTATACTATTTTGCTGTGGCATAGCCAGGACACACTAAGCTGGCTGACCTTTTTTTTTTTTTTTCCCCTCCCCACTCAGCAGCTCTGAACTTCTTGTGCTAGCCTCAGTTTTAGAAATGCCAGATGAATTAGTGAAGACCATTTTTAGGGAGGCTTGATTTAGTAATGCCTCTAAGTAATGCCATGCTTTGAGGTCCAGGGTGATACAGTGTCAGAAGGCAAAGCACATTATTTCAATTGTTTATATAAATGTATGCATTTTCTAGTACTTCTCTGAAGTGTATGTGAACAAACATTTTCACTCGTTTGGGTTGAACAATAATATAAGAAGCACTAGTAACTCACCAGCGTCAGCCCCATGTTCTCCCAAGAGGCTGAATCCTTGATTGTCTCCATCTGTCAGGAGTTAAGAGTAGCTCCTGTGTCTGTGGTAGGTAGGGACTGTAGTTGTAGGACACATGCTGAGCCACAGCCGTTCTGACATTTCCACTGGGAAGTGCACCGAGTCATAACAACTTCTTTTGAAATCCTGGCCATTCGGGCTGAAATTTCCAAAAGCTCTGCTGTTGTATTAGTTTCTTTCCTATGGAAGTAAATGAGTAGAATACTATTTAGTTAATGGAAGTGGACTTAAGTGTTTGAAATCTTCTGAAAATCTTTCCTAAGAGTTTTGTTCTGGAGTTACCTCAAGAGAAGCGAGACAGGTATTTTAAAGGCAGCCTGAAGGAGCTGACCTCAGTAAAATGCATACAAGTCAGGGGTGCATTGTTGTCATTCTGGCAAATGCAAATTTCTTTCCTATTCTCATACCCCATTTTTAATACTGTTAGCCCTTTGTTTCAACACCAAATTCACTTGAGAGAGATGTTTCTTTTAAAAAGGAATTCAGCTTAGTCGAATCACAGTTTATTGCTTGTGTCTTGTTTTATGAGTCTGAAACCCTACCATAAGATAGGAATAATGCAGAGGTTGGAGTATGAAGGACAAACCAGAGACACTGAACAGAAGCAGCCATTGTTTACTGTAATATACATCAGACCCCACTGATGCATCTTAAGTGTTTTCTCCATTTCTTTCCCCCCTTTTTAAAAGGTTAATGAGCCATAAGGAAAAGGCTGATAATGAGATGTTTATTGTCAGGATCATGGGTTGAGGGTATAGTCTGCTGATTTGTTGTTAGAAACATTTGTGTTCTGGAGTATCATAAAATGTTGGTTTTGAACAACACCTTTTGTATGGTCAGGGATGGATTTATTAACAGGCTGTACACTTAGACCTTGTATGTATCCTCTTAACAACAGTTTGATTAATGTAGACTTAGACTTGGTACATTTTCAGTCTTGCCTTTTCCTTTATTTTTGGGAAAGCTCAGGAAAAAATGGTATGTATTTTTCCCAGGAGCTGGGGATTTTTGATTTAACTCTTCACTGGCTTCTGATTTTACCTGTTCAGGATTATTTTCTGTTTATATTAGTTTATAATAAACACGTCATTGGATTAAGTGGATGCAACAGTTACTTCTGGCGTTAAGCTCCAGGAATTGGGGGCGGGGCGGGGAGTAACTGTCTACAGTTGCACAAGAAATTTAGAATTGTGTCTTTCAAGCCCCAGATCATTCTTTAAATTTCTCTATGCCCAACTCATGTTAATGTTACTGTTTGCAGTGGGACCACTCATGTAAGCTCTGGCTCTTTCCAGCTGTCCACTTCTTACATGTCTGCATTTCACATCCTTGACATGAGATTTATACCACCAATATCTGTCAATCCCTGAATTGACAGAATAAAAAACTGACAAAATCTGTGAAAGTTACAGAATAAAGAAATTTTGTTCCTTATGTAAACGTGAAATATTGCAAGATTTAAATAATAGAATATTTCAGTCTGGGAGGACTCTGTGACAGATGTCCATATGAGGCTTTTGGGCAGCTATTATTTTTTTCCAGAGAATGATGGGAGTTTAAGCCGTATCCTCAGAGTCTGATAACAATTTTCGAAAAGCATATTTGAAAAAAATAATAGTGTGCCTTCCAAGACATTAATATAATGCCAGACCTTGTCATTTCTTCTCCTTTGCCTGCTAAGTGAAAGCTGTTTGTATTATCTAGTGGATACTGTAATGGCTATAGAGAGGAAGGGTAAAACAGCAATCTTTAATATC
Organism: Platalea leucorodia; assembly: GCF_965183815.1. NCBI lineage: Eukaryota > Metazoa > Chordata > Aves > Pelecaniformes > Threskiornithidae > Platalea > Platalea leucorodia. The sequence goes on along the minus strand of NC_138858.1, from coordinate 89,231,477 downwards.
AATTCTAGTGTCTCAGTGTTAACTATAAACCTGCATTAAGTATAGAAATTACACAGAAAAGAGCTACTTTCATTAGTCTATCATATTTTCAAGAACTAAGTGTTGCTGATTCATAAGTATAATTATATTGTTCTTTCAGTCTTTTGTATGTAAGGGAGAGAACACAGAGCAGATCTGCTCTTAGGAAGTGCCTGGAATAACCTCTATGCTAGCTTTATGCTTCAAGGGCTGCTTAGGGGTTGCTCTAAATTTGTCCGCCTGTCCCCTGAAGACAAACTAGCACCTCCAGACACAGAGCACAGCATGTGCTGGCTGCGTACCATCTCACCCACAGGATAAATATTTCTTCCCTACAGCATGAATCTCAGTTATCTTTTATTTCAGAAGGAGGGGAGCATGGCCTGGTTCGTATCGGTAGCAGATTGTCTTCTTTTCCAAGTCAGCATAGACAAGGTCACTCAGCACCAACAAACCAAGGGCCAACAAGTGCAAATCTTACATATGCTTTCCATTATGCCATCTTTACTGGCAGTCTGCAAATTATCTAGAGCTGTATTTACATTCTTGTAGTACCAGTGACTAGAGGTAGGTGATGCCAAGTAAGACAACTGATTAGAAATAGTTTTGCAAGTTGTTACCTGCTATCCTCCGTGGTGGTTGTCGGTGAAGGGAGTACAGATGACTCACAGGGACTTCTAAGTAGTCATAAGTAGAAAAGAGAAGAGGGAAAAGAGAAAAGTGTTTCTTTTTTTAAAGGACTTACCTGATTGAGGAGGGGGAGTAGCATGCCAAGACCACATACTCTGACTCCCTGACACAGACACTCACAGAGTGTTCTGTATTCTCCTTAGAATGAGAGGCTTTTCTTCTTGACATTCCATGTGAAATGGACGTTGGACTGGTGTGCTGAAACAGCACATACAGCTTGATCTGACAGTGGGCTTCCCTTGAGATAACAGCTGTTAAGAGAGATAATAAATGCTGTTTGTTAGGTTCCCCCTGGATGATGGGGACAGTCACTGATTGTTTTACTTGATCATCTCTGTGTATGTACATCAGAGGGGCAGTGGTGCCCATTGCTTGACCCATTCTTGCTGCTGAGCAGGTATAATAAGAGAAGGAGCTTTATGAGTATTGCAGTGAATAAATCCTAGTTTCCAATATACCGTTCCATGGATTTTCTGATTGACTGTACAGCACTTGTTTTTAACTTTTGACCACCCAGTCTCCAAAGAAACCCAAAAGGCAAACCAAGAAGACCCAACCCGCAAACCATTTTGATATTTCTGAGATGAAATAATTTTGTGTTGAAAAATGTCAAAATGGAATGTTTTTATCTTTTCAAAAACATTGTGTCCATTTTTGATGATGAAACTTTTATTTGAGTTCAACATGGCTTCAAAGCAGTTTCAGAGCTTTAAAACTCCTCCCTCTCACCCCCTTAGTTATTTAGTGATTGACTTCCTGTAGAAATCTTTATTAACTTTAAAATATCTGAAGCTGTATCAGCGCTTAGGAGTAGGACTCTTTGCATTTTTCTGTCAGCATTTTATACTTTCTAAGTAAGTAATTTTTGTATAATTATGGTAACAGAATCCTATTTGGTGACACAGCAGTAACATATGTGCTATTCATTTCTTCTGGGGACTTCAGATTGCTTTAGGTGAGTACACAAAATAAGTATTTACTCAGTATGTTTGGAATATTGCATACAAAAAAGTAGCATTGATATATCTTAACTAAAACTGAACTGTCATAATCTAATAGTCAACATGATAGTAACTGAAAATTATGCATCATGAAAAAAGTAGTAACAATAATGAAAAAACTTGTAAAATTGTATTGGACTCTATAAATATAAGATCATCTTATAGATGTTATTCTGCCATTTTGTAGTAAAGAACCTCTTCCATATGCTGCTTTGTCAACTGCATTCTGATGAAGGGATTCATGATATGAGACACTTAATAGACATCTATGATTAAGATTTTCAAGACAGTCCTAAGGAATAATCCCTATCTCCTATTTAACTTTAGTGGGACTTGGCCAAAAAAATCCCTTAAATTCTCTGAAAACCTTGTCTGCAAGAATATTCTGTACAATAGACTGTATATTCTAGGGCATGTTTACAGGAGAGAAAATGGCTTAAAATGCATGCAGCCTATTCTCCAGTCTAGCTATGACGAAGCTCCTGTCATGCACATGTGCATATACATCTCTTTGCCACTGTAAATCTACGACCTTCACTTTAGATTGAGATCTGTATGTGTGTGTGTTTATATACACAGAACCTGAACCCTAACAAGAGTACATATTGTTATCTATAGGACCTAGATTCAGTTCCGTGTACAAGACAGCCCCTGATACTTCTTTTTCCCCCGATTGTGCATTCTGTATGTTGCTGATTATTCTCTTACAGGTAGGATGAATTTCATCTCCACTGCTTCCCATGGTAGCTATTATTTTACCTTTCATCCTTAACTGCTTGAGTTTAGTGGGACATCCACAATTTTTCCCCCCTTTTTGCATTAAGCTGCTAAAAGGTTTCTCTTTAGCTTCTCTGAAATTAATGTTCCATTGAAAATAAATTGTCCTGTTCTTGGGTTGATTAAGGTGACAGATCCTGTAGTATAATTGCTCCTGCTGTTCAGCTGTTCTGAGCAGGAATAACCAACGTTTACCAGCTGCAGACATGAAGTTTGCGAATTACTAGACTTGGCGGCTGTTTCTGGCAGTGCCACACAGGCCCTGACTGCTAGAGGTCAGGCACAATAGTTTTCTGTCTAGAAATGGAGGAGCTTTAACATAATCCAGGAGCTGGTGTCAAGTTTGAGGTTTTGGGTTTGGGGTTTTTTTCTGATGTGTGGGCTAATGGATGCGAGAGGGTCTCACTTCTTCAGAGAGGAAGAATTTCTCTCCCAGTTACTTCACAGATCAACCTGTTGGGGTATCCGAGACCTGAGGTAGGAAGCTTGCTCTCTCGAAGTCTGTCACGGGGGTATTGCCCTTGCCTGTTAATCTGGGGTGCACGGACCTTGGGGACGCTCCAGCCCAAGCCCTTGCCATCACCACAGCAGCTCAGGGCAGGTCCTACCATGACAGGGATGCCCCGCTGCTCTGTCGGCACGCTGTTTGAAAGTGCACACGCGCGCTGTCTAAAACCTGTGAGACCCAGCCCTGGCTGTCGCGACAGGTCCCGAAGGGCCGGCGGGACAAGGGGGAAGGGTCACCCTGCTGATGTGTTCATGCAGAGTGAGGCACAGGGAGCAGGAAAAGCTGTAAGTCCCGTGCTGGCAGGAGGGTAATTGGGCATGAACCAATCAAGAATGCATTTAAGATGTATGCAGGGAAAATGCTGAAATGTACATAGGTGAGCTTATGGGAGGCCTTCCCTCTAGCAGTAGTTGAGGGATGTACATTTATAGTGGAGGAGCTGTGGCACTGATGGTGGTCCACAGCCGTCCCTCATCCCAGGCAGTGGACTCTGACTGGGAAGTCCCTTGTTTTGTTGTTATGGAAGCAAATTCTTCCCCGAATTTTCTGGGAGCTGTGTGATCCTTGGATAGAAGGTATTGCATATGACAGATACAGTTCTCTAGCAGCTCATTGCCTTCTCTTTTACTGTATGCTCCCTATTAAGATGAGTAGTAGTTTAAAGGATAGTCACAGCAATATCCACAGTGGTTTAAATTGAAATGTCAATGTATTTTAATGATATGCTAAGGAATAGTCATATGAAATTATGTGTTTTATATAATGCAGATAATGACTTTTCTGTCAAAACCTATTGACACACCTTAATTTTGACTTATTAGCATCATGTCGAAACTCCTTATTGACTTTTTAAATTCCAGGCTTCGAACCTCCTTGAAAACAATCCGTAAGTCAGAAGAAGTCATTCAGCATCAAACTTGAGGCTTCGAGCTCATTTCAAAACCTTTGCATGCAATCACCAATGATGTTATTAGTGTACAGACAGAGAAAAAGATGGTTGTGTCCCATCCATGTTTGACTAATGCCTTGTTGTTATAAGAGCTGAAAGAAAAAAAAAAAAAAAATCATGGTCAGTATTATCTTTCGTTTCTGTTTGTATTTGTGTACTGCTTGCAGATGGATTGCAGCTTCTAGGCAAATAGCCATTCTGGAAAGCTGTCTACCATCTAGTTTTTACCTTTTTCAGAAACATTTGAAGTCTAAGCCATACTTAGTGGAGTGGAATGGAATGGAGTGTAGAGGCCATTTTGTGTTGATACTGAAAACTGCTTGAATGAAGGTTGATCTTGGAATCAAATTATCATCATAAGCTGCTCATAAGCATGGCTGTGAATTCAACATTTCTTTGTCTCTGAATAGTTCCCTTAAAACACTTGTTACACTTTTCAACTACTTGTTTTTTATCCTAATGCAAACAGGTCCACAAAGAAAGGTTACCAAGTGCAGATAGGCAGTCTCAGCACTCAGGGTCCTCTGAAAGTCATTCAGGAGATGTGGCAAAATTTAATGCTTTGTCTTCCATAAGCATTCACTACAGAATAACAGATAGAGGCTACCTAAATTGAGCTCTCGGGACTACAGGAATTGTGCAGTTTTAATGATAACCTAAAGTGCAAAAAAAAGTTTTCATATTTTTAACTTGTTGCCCAGTTTAACTTTCTCCCAGTTACCCACACACAAGGAATGAATGGGAAGAGTCCTGTTGAGGCCTGTCTGCTAGGGCTTGCTATTGGTAAGAATATAATCTTTTAACAGTTGCTTAAAAATAGGTCTTTTTTCCTCTTTCTCCTCTGCCTATTCTGTTAACTTATAGAAGGATGCCTACGGGTGCTACACAATTGTTATTGCAGAACTGCAAGGGTTCCTGTGTAGCAATCTCTGACGTGGGACTGGATTCTAACTGAGCACAACAGTAACAGCTCTGGATCAGAAAGTCACATTGGCGCAAGAAAAGAGAGTATGTTTACCATGTTCTTGTGCACCATGATAGTATGTAGTTCTTCTAACAGAGAAAGGATATTGACTGCATTGGCTTTTGGCTTGATTCAGTAGGTCTGTTCTTATCCTTGTTCTGTTCCTCAGGCAGGAAGTTTTCATTCTGGCTGTATAGCAAAGCAGGGAGAAAAGCTTCATTTAATGACTCCATGTTCCCTTCATTACAGAGTAATAACGGTTAGGCAGGTCAAATATAGTATGCTACCCAAGTAGGGAGATGATTTGCATCTTTTGATCACTTGGGTATTGGAGACTTGAGGAAAACTAAGACCTGGTGCTACTTACTGAATTGTAGTCTGAGATTTTCCCACTCATGCTTGTCTAGATTAAATTAGCACCACAGACATGTAGCAAAGATATTCAGCATCTAATGTTGGTAATGTGAAAGCTGCATGAGATTAAAATGAAGCTCTTGATTTCTTTAAGAAAACAATTACATTATTGTTCCTAGGTTTTAATTTTTAACATATGAAAGAGAACAAAATAGTCTTATTCAAGAGTTCAGAAAATGAGCTTCCAGAAGAAACTGGAGATATCTAGTCTCTGGCAGCATTTGCTAATGATGGTCAAATGGTTCTTTCTCTGACAAAGGCTTCCATTCAGAATGACCCTTTATATCACTATTTTGTATTCTCTGTGTCTTTTTTTACTTTCAGTAAAGTGCCAAATCTTGTTCAGTAGCACTGCCCGAACAGAAAGATCCCTGAGACCTCACATTAACCTCATTGATACTATGTGATACACAAGAAGATCCTGAGCTGGTGCAGTGATGGCCGACAATACAGACTTGTAGGTTAGAGAAGACCATCCAAAACACTTAGCAACATCTGGTAGAACATAATTGCATTGACAAGAAATAGACATTATGACTAATGAGGCTCTCCTAAAATCCTGTTTTCTGAGGGGCTGTGGAAACTAATAATGCTGTAGAATGTGAAGTACTAAAGGGCAGCACTGCTGGCTTGCCACTCTTTGAGCCTGCATTTACCAGAGATGCTTGATGGCTTAACAAAATATGCCATAATCGGCACTAAAAGCTGAAAGCGTGCCTTCTGCTTACTCTGGGCCAAATTGCCTGCTATGTATGCTACAAAGCTCTATTAATTTCAAGAGGATTGCATGGGATGTAAATACAGGCAGCCGATGCTTTTCAGTCTCCAGTGTACTAAATTTTAAGTGTAGCTGAAATCTGGAATGGAGGTCACTGGCGTTACATGCCTTCATTAGCAGTAAGTATGTGTGCCAAAGACTAGGGCATAAGGCATTTGTTTTAAATGCTAGGTCTTAACATTAGCAATCACATAAATAATTCAAGTGTTGTGATGTCTGGACCTAAGTTTAATGTTTGAAACTACAGTTCAGCCCTGGAATTGAGTACCTCTTTAACATGTTGGCCATAACTTTTCCGTGTTCTTGTTGAACTTAGAGATATTATCTGAAACCCAGCATATTTAGAAACATATCGCATAGGCAACATTTGATCCCAAAGCCCTGAAAAGCTAAATAGATCAGATGTGCATGTCAGATTCAATTCTGCCCCCCACCTTTGCCATTCCTGCTTAACTGGTGGTAATGGGGGCCTGGTGGGTGAAGGAGATGAGGGGTTATTTATCGTTCAGTACACAGGGGTGTGCCTGTACTAAGGAAAGCAGTGAAGTGCACAGGCTTATGCTGTAGTCTTTGAGATGACGGGTAAGTCTATGTGTTGCAGTGTATTTCTTAAAGCTAGGTCAGCTTGGGTGTGGTGCTGAGCTGAAGATGTCCTTTGTTTTAGCAGGGGCAAATATCTTACAGGTGCCGCTATGCTGGGTTACCTTTCTGGAACTTGCTTGTCTGTTAAAGTAGTGATGCTGCATATTGAAGGTGGTCTTATTCCCTGTTACTTATGCCTCTGAAGTAAGGGAGATAAAAACCAAACAACTGCTTACCTCTGCAGTGCCTTTTCAAAGCAAAACTTGTGAAACTGGCTGGTACTAGCTTTTTAACTTACCGTTAAAAAAAAAAAAAAAAATCACAGTGCTTTCCCCCCAAGTTTTCACAGAGCAATGGTTCATATTCTTTAGCATCTTTCAGCTTCAACTCCTACTTTTTTTTCAGCGCAGACCAAAACTAGTGTACGCAGGTATTGAAAAATGCCACTTCCTGTTGTATCCATCCTTAATTCTGTCCTGATGCATTTTTTGTTATTTCTGTTTTGTATGCGAATAACTCGGTATGATAAATGTCTCTTTACCCATATGAATTTACTAATGACCAGGGATGGCTTGCACTGGGGGACTGATGTAGTGGTTTGCAGCTAATCCCTCTGAGCTTCATCCTTCCACTACAGGATGGCACAGCTGCTTCTAAAACAGTCTGACTGAAGTTTGTGGTGATTCAGCAGCTGCTGCACATACACTTGAGCTGACTCTGCAGCAGGAGTGGAACAGGTACTCTGGGAAAGCAACTGGTTGGAAACTACTACATCCATACTATTCATGAATCTGAGTCACGAGTATTTTAGAAAATAATCTTTCTATATTCATATTCATAGCTAGCTCTTTTAAAGCCCTTTCATGAGGGCCTGACTGTATTTTCCTAAGACTTTGTTGTTCAGAACCTGTTTGTACAAATAAATGTAATGCTCCTAACATTCTACAAAAGCAAATTAGATTTATATGAAAGAGTTCAATGAACAGCATTTTGAATGGGATTCATAATGGGCTTTTTAATTAAACGAATATAGTCATTTCATAGAGGCAGTTCTCATTAGTGTGGCAATATTGAGATGACCATTTCCTTCTAATTGCATTGTGTATTTATATAAAAGGCTCTGGTTTAGGTTTGATTTGAATAGATTGATATGTGATTGTGTATTGACACCTAGTGCACATATAAAAGGTAAAATAGCTCTGCTTTCTAAATGAAGCTGTTAAATATTCAGTAAAACAAATGGCAGTTATTTACTGTAGCATGTCTTAGTTGGTGCATGTACACATTGCACTGTGGACCTGTTGCACTATATATGACTCTAGCTATTTAAAATTCCTTTGCCCAGTAGAGTGAATTCTATTAAATTCCATTGAGTAACCACTCTAAAGGAGATGAGACACAATTTCTGTTGCATATAAGAGACTTTAAGGGACTGTAAATTTCCACCAGAATTCAGAAAAAATGTTTTTCCTCACAACCTTTTCTTTCTCCTACTTTTCGATATATAACACAGAGCTGTTACATCTTTTCCTTTACTGTTTTAACAGAATCATTATACTGTCTTCAGAAAATTAAATTTCCTTCTTTTCCAGCGTGTATGTCTTTCTGTTCTATTTTTTAATACTCAAAAGAAAGGAAATTACCAAAGAGAAGTACTGACCGTCCTTGGATCAAAACCTGTGAAACTGTCCAGGAGTGACTTGTAAAAGAGGGTAAACATCTGGGAGACTGGCAATGCATGAGGAACTGTCTTCAGCACCCCAAAGTCAATGTTAAATATAGTTCTGAGTTTCATACAGCAGCAGCCATGGACAATTTCTACAGAAATCCACAAAAAGCTCTGCTGCAGGTGCATAAACTTAGGTCAAAGAGAGAATGTCTTGGGTGGTACTTGGGAGCTCATGAGTCAGCAAGAAGAAAGTGCGCTCAGTTGTGCATTTCTCCATGTCCCATGGGATTGTTCATAAGGCTCCTGCCTGCAAGAGTCTGTGCATTGAATTGGGCATTTGTGGTGGCAGGGAGGGGAACGAGACCTGACTGCAGGCCCTGCCCTTTCATAAGAAGAGTAAACATTTATGTCCCATTCCTCCATCTTCTTTGGTACTTCTGCTTTAATTGGGAAGCTTACTTTTGAAATTTAATGAGAGTGACACACAAAAAGTTCTTGGAGAAGCTTCAATGCCTTTTTCTTTTCACCAGAAGATATGTGTGTTATCAATTTGCAGAAGTTAAACTTACTGTACTCTGGCATTGAAAGATATTATTTGAACAAAACTCGTTTACCAAAGTTAATGCCACATTTTTTGTGTGACTTAATCCTGTTTCAGAAGGAGGGTCCAATACTGGTCACTGAATTACCTCAGTAGCTTGTAGCAAGTTCTTTAAATGCTGATGTACGTTGCTAATGTTCAGAAAGTTACATCTGGGTTGAAAGTGTTTTTCTGCTGGCAGAAGTCTAAAAACACAATCAGCCTCTGGTGGGTGAGTGGTTCAAACAGTTAAAGCTCTGAAGCTTCTCTGTTTTAATGACACAGCTGCACAAGTGCTTTTATAGGAAGAGCTAAAAATGTCAAAGCACAATTTAAAAATGTTAATTAAGTTTCAATCTTTGTGGACAACATTGTTAATCACAGTAACTGAGTAAAACAGCAACCCTTGGTGTTCTCTGTGTCACATTGTATTGAACAACAATTCATTCCCACTCCTAAGTCTCACTTCAACTTACTCTGTTCAATCTTTCAGTGAAAAAAAAAATCACTTAATATTGGTTAGTCAGAACACTTTTGTCAAACATCCAACATTACTTGATAAATTTAATCATCTTCGTTTTTCCTCTTTCTTTTCCAAGTTTTTATTATTACTGTTTCTTTGTTGATGTCCCAAAGGCTATATGCTTCTCAAGCACGAAGGTTCAATGTTTTAAATAATAAACTAGTCTGGAAGAGGTGTCACACTCCAGAAGAGATCTGGCGGTGTCTGATTTTTATGTGTCGTGCTGCCTTGGTGTTGGGAAAAGTTGAAAAGCTAGTTCCATTTGGCATGCGAGTGGGCACTGATTTCACTGATTCGCTTCCCGGAGTAGAGTTGTTCTAGTTAGGCTGAGCAACAAGAACCAGGATGAGACATCCTTCAATCTTGGGAAGTTGTGTACTTCATTCATCTGATTGCAGCCTTCGGTGCCTTGGCAGTACACACCCTGTGTGCATGATGGAATGTGGAGGGAAATACAAGGCAGTGCAATTTTGTCCCCTCTTGCATCACCAAAACCAGACAAGATGTGCTTTATTCCAGATATCCTCTAGAAACTCTGGCTAATTAGTAGGAGATCCACAAAATGAAGAGTTAAAAATCATGTATATCATCCATGGCTGCTTCATAGTAATGAAGAAATAGTTGTTCAAATGGTGGTTTCTGCGTTACTTTGGCTTAGGCACCACCAGTTTAGAGAAGACTCCTGTATAACATGATGATACCAGCAGCAGACTCTCACTATGAGTGGCTAGGGGCTGCATACCTCCCCGACTTTGTGTGCATACAAGCAAGACATTCAGCTGTTCCCTGTCTTCAGGAAAAGGAGAGTGTTGTTTCACACCGCCTTCCTCCACGTGTTTATCAGTGTCTCAGTTTAGGAATGCTATGTCTTTGTCTGTCATATCTCAGTGATCAGCAGAGATGCAAGAGGAGGAAGAATGAGAAGAGGAGTAGAGAAAAGCATTCTGCTTGCCTTTTGCCTTTTATTTCAGTCTTCCTAATCCTTTTACCGCACTTTCAGTGCCACTCAATGTGCCTCGGCATCTCTTCACACAGAATGTGGTAACACAAGCTGAGACTGTTGCTCCTTCATCCCTTTCTGTGACCTCACAGGTGTGCCTGGCCTTACTGACTGATATACCAATTGCTTTCATCACCAGTCACATATTGTGTTTTTCAGGCTGCTGGCCTTGATAATGATGCTTAATGTAGTGCAGACCTTTACACTGGGCTAACAATTCTTAAATTACTTTGAATATATTTCACTTTGCTCATTATATCACCTCCATGAGCTCTGAGCTAGGTCTTGATGAGCTTTTTGACATATACAGTAGCTTACTGACACATCCACTCAGTTTTACTTACAGCAGTATTGCCTTCTAATGTTTTCCCCCTTTAATTATTTCCATTACTCTGAGCCAACGTACATTATTTCTCTGAGCTGTCAAGCCCTTGCAGAGGGTTTTATCCTGCTAACTGTAATAACATTTCTTTTTTTCTTTTTATTGAAGTTGCAGTTTAAATCATACTTGCTTTGTTCTCACCAAATAAAGGAGGATGCTAACAAGGCTTCCAGTGTGTGCATATGTATCCTAAATACATTTTGCATGTATGCTTTTAAGCTGTCTAAAGGGTAAGTGGAAACAATTTTGGGGAACACTGCACTTTGTTTAAAAAAAAATAAAACACACCAAACAAAACCAACAACAACAAAAATCTCACACCTTGGATTGTCCTTTAGTATATATGAGGCTTTGATTCATTTGTATATAAAAAGGTAAGTGTGCAGCATGGCATTCGTGTTAGGAATTTTCAGCCCTCAGTAGGGCAAGAATTGCCTTTGCACTAAAGCGTCTGCCTCTCCAAAGCATTGTGCATTTATTTCTAAAAGTCAGTGTATGAAGGATTTAGATCTAGGGACGCAATAAGACCAAAGCTGTAGTGCACAACAGGAGCCTGCTGCTTCTGTATGATGCCTAGGGCCATCAAAAAGGAGTACATTGGCAGGAATGGAGAGTGGAGGAGGAGTGTGTGTGCGTATGCGTATGACTAAATAATAGTTAAGGCCTGTATCCTATCCTACTGATTTAGGAACTGTAGAGTAGCCACAGGCTTTCTGCAACTTCAGCAGTTGATCTAAGGTCTGTCTGTCTTATCTAGCTTCTTTCTAAATATTTATTTACTTTCTGCAGTACTTATTACTGTGACAGACCGTAAAAGTGCTTCAGCAGATAGTTTGCAAAACCTTGTGCACCTGCACAAATTTATTCAACACTGCAAATTAACTGCTTTTGTAATACCATGACAGAGTATGAACTGCGGTATTTTTCTTGCTGGTAAACGCATTAGACAAGCCATTTCTATTCCATTTCTTTGAGTGAAATACAAAAGGATAGCTGTTTACCAAGAATTCAATCTACTGTTTTGTAAATGTCCTTGTATTGCCCAAAAGCAGAAACACTTCTGGTTCCACTGCTAGTCAGTGTGGGCAGCACCTGAATCTCTCTCACAAAATTATACAGGGCCTCATGAAGAATTAGATGTACTGATTCAGTAGTGCTGGTATGATAATCCATGTCACTGTTTCCTTTCAGTTAATAAGGTGGAGATTATTGCTGGTGTTTTGTTTTTTTTTCTTCTGTTTTTTTTTTCCTGTTTTTTTCTGGGTTTTGGGAGTTTTTTTCTTCCATTTTTCCCTTCTATGCCAGAGAGTGTTTCCCACTAGGACTTACCTCAAAATTGTCTATAGCTAGTGTTTCACTGTGCAGCTTTGTCATCCTATCTTGCAAATTAAAAACATCTATAAGCCTCTATTTGGGAAAGGTTCAATCTTTGGAAATATTGAAGTCTTTAAACTTTGATGTCTCGGGATAGGGACATTTTAAATCAATGTAAGACCTTGAAACTTTGCTTTTGGTATCAGTGCTTCCATATAAGCTTTTTTGACATGCATATAACAGCCTTCATGCTTCAAGGGAAACACAAATGCTAACAAACCATTGCCAATCCTGTGGTTGCTTATTGCTGCCCAATGACTTCACTGGGATTTCAGCACTTAGATGCTGCAGGGTAAATTTCAATGATTATCCTCAAAAGAAAAATAGTAGAGGAAAGGTGATATGTTAAGTATTGTGTGTCATTTTAGTGGATGAAGTTGTATCACTTAAAATCTGTTTTCCATTCAGGCATGCAGGACTTGTTTCTGCACTTTTTCCTGTTTTGAGACAGCCACCCACCCACCCACTAGTCCAGAGTGGAATTCAAGTGCTGCAGCTGAATAGAAACATCTTTCTATTACCTTGTGTCTGTAAAGGGCCTGTGAACCTGGGTTTTGCTAGAGATTTCTGTGTAAAACTAGGACTGCTGTAAAACTAGGATGCTTCCAGCATCATGTATGAATTTCACACGTGCCTTTTTGATAGCCTTTGCTTATCACTCACCTTATGAGAAGATCATAGGTCTGTCACTCTACTAGAGACCTCATCAAGATTGCAGTCATAGGTCTTTCAAGGTTAGTTGTCGTTAACTTGCTTACTGAGCCAAGGGAAGGATATAGTCTTTGTTTGAGGAAGTTAAGATCTCTCAGCGTATTTGTCCCCTACTCAGGAGACTGGGTGCTTCCTCCCCTGTATGATCTATACAAATTACACAAAGTGAGAGGGGCGAAAAAGATGTTATTAAACTTTGGTATTTCCCACAGCTCTGCCGGTGTAGAACTCACTCTTACAGCACGCTGCAGTGTACTTGACCACTGTCATCAAACTCAGACCAGACTACTTGCTATTAAAAATATAGCTGTATTGAAAATGTATCTGTACTTTCTACCACTGCATTCAAAAATTTACCCTTGTTAATTTGTTCATTTTTTGATTGTCCATAGATCCTTTACAGAATTTATCTGTGTTGATGTAAGAATCTAAGTCAGTTGTACTGCAGAAAAAAATGGAAAAAGCTAGTACAAGTAAGAACTTTATAGTGGTTAACAGATAAGATTTGTTACAAAAATGCTTTTTTGCAACTTCTTGTTTGTTGTCCTCTTTTGAGGACAAATTTTTGAAAGCTGTCTGAATAAAAGGCCTTTAATTAACAAATTTTTGCCTCGATCTGTTGCCTTTCACAACTGGGACCTCAGAGTTGTATCAGCTTTAATTAAATGTTCTCAACACCTTCATGGGATGGCAAGGCATGATAGTGAATATACTGAATACGGGACTTCCAAAATCCCACTTTGTTAATCTAGTTCTTCTTTGACTGTAGTTGACAATTACCATTCTCAGTGACTTGAATTAGAGCAGATGGAAGTCAAAACTGTATGTTTGTTTGCAAATCTTGCTCTAAATGAAATCTTTAGTTCATGTAATGTGCAGGTGATGATCAGGGATGGAACTCAAGAATCCAGATTCTGATCCTTCTGTTCTTACCTGCTTTCTTCTCTTTGTGCAACCATTATTCAGTGGAATTGAAAGAAAAGAAAACACAGACCCAGTGAGAGCAAACAGGGAATTCCTTCCTCCTTCTGGAAGTACAGAATTAAGAAAAATACAAAATACAGTGCTGAGAAATTCTGAGCTAGAAGCCAGAGGCTTCATGCAGATTCTTACAACAAAGGTAAACGGATCTTTTGGATGGAACCAAATGGAACCGTTTTTTGTAATGTATTTATATTTACCAGTGAGGGGTGAGGAGAGGGTTGCCTTCAGGCCGTGTCCTTTCCAATCTCTGTATAAAGACCCCTGTGTAGTAAATCAGCTAGATTTTTGGCCTAACCAGAATTTTTAATTACAGTAAGTGCTTAGGCAAGTTGGATTTCATCCATTTGGGAAAAAACATAGCATTTCAGGATCATATGAGGCATGTTTAAAACCACAAAGTTGTAGTCTTGTATTGACCTGTACATGGCAGTGAATCTTACTCTGTAAGGTTGAAGTCAGTAGGAAAGACTCACTGTGGAATTCTACTGGGTGACAGCTTGCTGGGTATATTCCTCTATGCCACAACTTTCTGTGTGTCCATTCAGCGGTATCCTCATGCATACAGCAAAATATCTGGCACGAAACTGTGTGCTCAGGTGGTGGAGTCATTTGTGGTAGTAGTGCCAGAGTCTCCTGTCTCTTATTAGTGAATAAGGCAAATAATTAGGCAATATTATTCAAAAACTTTTTGAGAGAGAAGTTGGAATGTGACACGTGGCAGTGCATTTGGTATACATTCAGTTATTGCAACTTTATTGATTAAAAAAAAAATCTGTTTCCTGGTGTTTTCCTCTCATTTTAAGGACTCTAAACTTATGTTTCCACACCATAGTTATTAGTACAGTAAATATTGTAAATACTATAAATACTATACTATATTATAAATAGCCTGTGGCAACAATAATTATGTTTTTGAACAAAGAAAATTAAGAAGTTCTTCTTTAATAGTTTTTTGCTCCTGTCAGGTGGTTTCTGCTACAGACTCTATCTGTAGGTCTCTGTTTCCAGGAGGTGAGCACATGGTGAGTTAGAGGCTGTTGTTACGTGAAGGGAGATGGGGTCCAGATTAACAAGTTGGCTCATTGGAAGGCGAACTTGTCCATTGCTTGCAATACAAAAAGTATGAATTCTGAAATGACGTAGCTATAGCATCATCTTTTTTTTTCCTTGCTTTTCAGCTGAAAGTAAACAGTCCTGTAAGCATTCAGTGGCAAATAGCTTTACATTGCTCAGCATCCCTGGTTTTCAGATACTTAGATGCTAATAAAATAAACTTGGACAGCTAGGAAATTGAGAGGGAAAAACAGATAAATTATTTGCCTAAGTCCACTCTTATAGTCTGTCAGATTTTAAGTGTGGATCACTAATTTTCTCCTGTGATCTGACTGGTAGGATGTGAAATTTTTGTCAAGATTCTGAGCCAGCTACGCTTGTCCTGGAGCTTGTAATGCTTGGTATTTCTCTGTATCAGGCACTGAGTGTCACATGAAAATAAGACTGTTTGTTTTATACTTCTGGTTGGATAGAAATAAAAATAAAATGATGCTGAAGACACTGTAAAAATTGCATTTAAATGAAGTTATTTGCTATGAAATACTGAAATTATGGAGAATGAAATGCCAGATATTTTGTTATGGTGCTTAAAAGCAATAAAGGAAATGATACCAAAATAAAATCAGAGTTGAAGCATCAAATATACGTTGGAGTAGATAATCTACTGTAGCGTGGGTTGTAGGACTCCAGGAGGCTATATTTGGAACCTGATGGTCTCAGTGACCTCACTGTAGAGAGAATGTTGAAAAATGGAAAAGGCAGTACTGAGGGCAAGCTGATCTTACTTAGTCAGATATAAATACACAAAGATAGAGGAGCCAAATCTGTGTTTGGGGGAAATTAAAAGAAGGCCTTGTGAATGAAAAGATACGATGCTTATCACTGGTCCTCCAAGCCTACTGCGATGTTCCTTCATTTAAGTTGTGTATCCTTGTAATAGGTCTGCATTGTCTTGTTAATGGAGCACCAGAAGGGAGTTAGGTGCTCAGTGGAGATCAGACCTACTCTTGTTCTGAAAACAGTAGATTAGGAGTACTGGAGAAGAGAACTGAGGCCAAGGGCAGTGACTTCTTGAAATCTGCTATAAAACACAACTAGCAGGGGAAAGAAGGGGAATTGTTCTGCAAAACTTGCATTCGTATTATTTCGTTCTAGTTTTCTCAGTGGGAGGTTTTCAACTTCCGTCAGTCTTTCAGTCATCTGAAGTACTGGCATATGTACAGAGGGTTTTTTATTTGGTTTTCCCCACTCTAAATTGTTTGTTCTGATGTGTAACGGTGCTGTAAAATTATTAGTAGCAATAATGCTTTCTTGAAAGATCCTGTAAGCCTGGCTTTATTTAGAATGCATCCATCATAGGTGATACTAGCATTCTCCGGCTGAGTTTGCAATATAGAAGAATCTGCTGTGCAACGGCCCCAAGTTATCGGTATCATTATGTACAAAATACAAGCATCACCATGTTTTGTACTCTACGACACAGAGCTTCCTAAATTGTGATTTGTAGGTCACTGATGGTTCATGGAGAGCTAGCTGGTCCTGTAAGATCAGGTCCTCCTCCTTATTTTCAGCAGCAATACATACATACATAGAACTGTATTTATCTTAGATACTTTTTTAACATCACTACACAAGCAACTGCTATATACATAGCACTGTCATCTGATTATCCATAAGAGGAGTGACTGAAGGATTGTGAAAGAAGAAAAGGAACAGAATTGTTCCTAATGATACAACAGCTGGGTCCAGAAGGGGAAACTTTCCACTAAAAATGTGCACTGTGCTTAGAAAAAATACTAAAAGCCTTATTCTAATCCTAGTCAAAGATCAATCTCTTAATCTTTTTGACAGTGGAAACTGACTAATCATCTGAATAAAATTTAAAGCCACTGAACCACTGGCAAGAGTAAGAACTAGGAATAATTTGTTTGTTTTGGCTGTTCTTGATTGTCCAGAGAAGCTTCCCCTTCCCCTTCCCCCATCATTTTTTCCCCTAGAACTAGAAATGAAAAGAACTATGGCAAAAGGTTGTT
This sequence comes from Platalea leucorodia, assembly GCF_965183815.1. Classification (NCBI taxonomy): domain Eukaryota; kingdom Metazoa; phylum Chordata; class Aves; order Pelecaniformes; family Threskiornithidae; genus Platalea; species Platalea leucorodia. The sequence continues at coordinate 89,214,487 of NC_138858.1, read as the reverse complement.
CTGGTGTTAATTACAAGTGCAACAGCTGGAAGAGTCTTTGGGAGATAAAAATCATGCAAGATTTTTTGGTCATATGGGTCTTTGAGGTCTCTTTTTTAGGGCAGTTTTGCATAACAAATAGGAGTCTGAAACCTTAGGCTTACTAGCCTGTGATCTGATAGAGGCTTCTCCCACATTTGGGGAAAGTGTTTCCTGCTTTTAACATTTTTAATCTGTTCCCTAGGAGATGATGAATTTTGAATTGTCATTATCTTTCTTCCCCACCCCCTTTCCTTAGCAGAGCTGCATTTGACTTGAGGTATCACGTAGAGATGCTTCAGTCAGAAAACCTGTTGCTGTGTTCCACTGAAGCCTGGTTGCATCACAGGTGGACCTGTCCGAACTGGCTCATATAGTGAGGGCAGTGAGGGCATGGTGTCACTGATTTCATTGCTGGGAGAGTTTCTTAAATGCCCTTGGGTCCTGATGAATTTGTACAAACTGTCTTATTTGTTTCTTCACAACATTGTTACCTTCGTTCAGGTATAGTGAACACAATTCCTGTTTGCAGCAGGGATGCAGCCTTTGGGTTTCATTAAGACAGCTGGTTAATGGCAGAAGCTTTATTTTCTGCTTTGGTGTTTAGGGACTATTTGGTTGGCCTCGTTGCCTCATGTAGCAAAGGCATGTTTGTATACATGAGTTTGTGGTAAGTTTAAATATAAGTGTCAAGTAACTATTAAGAAGGCACGTTAACAAGAGATAAAGAGAAAGCATGATTTACTTGCTAAACATTATGCTGTAGATTAAACACAACTTCGTAAGCATCGATCTTAAGCTGACTCTGGGAGCCACGTAAAATCTCACCAGCATCATCAACTATTTAACATTAATGGCACTATTAGGTACTGAAAGGAACTGGTTTCAGTGTTTGGTAAGAATGTGAAGGAAGTGATTGAGAATTCTGAGCTACAGACTGTGCTGGACGGTGTGCTGTGGGCTGGCTGATATTCTCAGTAAATTATGGTCCTATTCAGTACTAGCTATAGGGAGAAACAAAACTTAAATTCAAGCCTGCTCTGAAAGTTTTCTGAACTCAGATTCATTTTTAGAAGATTTATGAGAGTTCTAGTTTGAGAAGGAAAATGTGCTGCAGATATCTTAAGGGAATGGCTAACAGCTTGTAACAAATCTCTCTAGAGAGTGAGTGCTCATTTGACCTAGGCAGTAGAAAAAGGCTACAGACAACTTCAGGGTATTCGTTAACCATTTTGCCTTCATAGACAGGGTGATGCATTTCTTTTGTAGTTGAATCTGCATAACTCTGAGTCTATCTACAGTTGCAGCAATCAAGTTTTAAAATAGGGCTGTATGAAGGAGAGATGAAGATGAACCCACATAAGTCTGTAAATGTTCAACCTCTCCTTAGCCCCAAGAACTGAAGCATTGATTAGCCTCTCGTATCCTTAGGAAACAAGTAAAGAGTGCCTACTTCTGAAAGTATGTGCAGAGCATAGAATTTATGTTCTTATAGAAACTGCAGTCCTATTTCCAAATAGGTAGATGAGTCTGCTGAGACATGGATAACGGAGCATGGAATTAGCAGGAACACAGGTGAGCAGAGATGCTCTGAACTCTCATACAATTACAGCCAGCAAGATTTGTTTCTTTAGAGAGTAGAAAGATGATGACTACGATTACTGAGGGAGATTGTATCACTTCATAGTTAATTTAATGTTTCTGATAGCTCATGTACAAGTATTACAGTGTCTGTTGTAATTGAGAATAGATGGTGCAAGTTGTAATGGATTTAGGTAGTGCTTTATTCAGGCTGGTGTATGGTAATGATATTATTTTATCTTATTCTGGACTGACGTAATGCATTTCAGTTTAAACGAACCCCATTTTTTCAAAGAGCCACATTCTCCTTGGTTTATATATATATCTTTTTTGACTGCTAGGAACCAGAAATATATTAACAGCACATGGCAAGCACTCTGTATCTATTACAACAGACATTTTGCAATTGAAACGTCCTAGCAAGCTTCAGGCTTAGAGTACTTCTGTGTCTCCCAACAAGAGCAGAAAGTAGTTGTTGATACTTACTTCATGTTCACCTATTCCAGAAGGAAACTGGAGATAGGATTGTAGATGGTGGAGAGTAAGTTCTCCACATTTTGCTACTGCTTGTCATTCTTCATACCTGCACAACTTGTGGAAAGAGCAGATGGAAAATCTTGAATGGGAATAGTAGGCGTTCACAAAGCATAAATGATGCACATTGCAGTGCTGAGAAGTCATGTTTTTCTGTTCGTTTTCCTCAATTTCATTCAAACAACTAGAACGATGAAATTGCAATTTATTTCTCTCTGTCCATCTCCAAAATGGATTGATCTCAAAATGTGTTTTGCAAAGGTGGATCTCTAGCTTTGCTGTAGGGCAGAGGAGAAGAGATTGCGAAGTATGTATGGTAAGTCCCCTTCATAAGAGGAAATAGTGGAAACAGATTTCAAAAAATGCAGATAGGCACTTAGTGGAGCTTTTTAAATTACTTTAAAAAAATACGTCAGATAACTTCAGCTCTCCCATTGAAAGTACCCAGGAGTTGGACAATTTAAATTGCTTGGTGTCCTTGTAAATGGTGTAAAGATGTGTAATTACAGACATCAAAATATCTTTGTAAATCTGGCTGTAGGTCTCTTAAACTTTATTACTGATGTAGTTTGATTTTATGTTGTTCTTTTCTTGCCAAAGCAAATAGCTTCCCAGATTTTTGGAAGGAGACTAGAAAATAGCTCAAGTTGACTATTTCTAAGGTGTCTTAGTGAATTTACTACGTCTTTTCTTAGATACCTGGAACCTTTTTCCTTTCTCCACTGCTAAGGCCCTTTTTACAGTTACTGTCAGCATTCCCAGTTGAACTGAATAATTTACCCTTTTAAACTGACAGCAGCTGTCATTATGAAAATTGCAGGGCCAAGTTTGACAGTATTCACACAATGGGGGAACTTAAACTTTTAACAGGCTTCAAGAAAGCCCAGACTTTTCAGCACATCTTGTCAGTCAGTACATGAGCTCATCTCTTCCTTGTGAAAAGTTGGCAGATTAGAAGATTATATCTGACAGATCTGAAACAGCACTGATGACATCCTCCAACAATAATATTTCTGTGAGGTGTGGGGGGAAGAGAGAAAAATGGTATAATGAAAAAAGTGTTGTTAAAAATTGGGTAAGCCCTTTACAAATTGAAGGATGCTTGGTATTCATGGCTATCTGTTTATAATTCATTCCTCTTGTGTGGGCTAAATATTCGCAGTTCTTAATTATCCAGAGATTTACTGCTCTCTTTCTGCAGAAGAATGTTTCTCAGGTTTTAAGGCTTCTTGTAGTTGAAGAAGTTGTGTCCTTTCCTATTCATTAGTAGCTAGTATTTTGACATTAAGGATTAATGGTGGTACATGTCTAAGGCAAGTGTAACGCAGCAGTAGGTACGTCTGGCGTTTTCGAATTGTCTGACACTGTAGTCGCTTAGCAAGTGAAGTCTTTACACTGGCAGAGTATGTGCAGCTGCAGTGCCTGGCTGTCCTAGTAATTGTGCTTTGGTTTTTTCCACTTTTGGTGAGGTTAGTGTTCCCAAATACTCTTTTCTGCTAGGGTTTATTGAATTGGTTTACTGAAGATTATGGAGTTGTTTGTTTATCTCTGTCATGAGGGTGGGGCAGGGAGGAGGACCAAAAACCGTGGAAGGTTTCTACTCTCCGCTCTTCTTGTGTTTTCCCATCTTTCAGCACAGAATGGTTATAAAGTGCAAAACTCATCAATTATTCAGGCTATTTATGCACATGTTAAAGTCAGAGACATTATGTGGCTTCCTTTCCTTCAAGAGAAATCGAAAAGAGAATTAGGATTAGTAGAACATCCTGCTGAGCTTGCTGAGGTTGTGGTTTAGGTTGTTTGGGTTTGTTGTGTGTGTTTTCCCCCACAGCCCTTTACAGATGTCAATAATGGGGTGACTCATTACAAACAAAGCTGTAAGAGGACTGAAACCCATGGGATTTAGATAACCTCACTGTATCTGATGTTTGACCCAGTGGGCAGAGCACAAAGCTGGGACACAGCAGATATCAATTGTATTCCCAGCCCAGGCTGGATTTTGCTTGCTCAAATGATTTAATCTTTTCCTATTTCTCTCTTTGTAAACTGGTAATAAGGCTTTACTGTTGTAAAGGTGTTAAAGGAGTAATGAATGCTGATATTGAGTGCTTAGGTACAATACTGATGAGGGCCAAAAAGTTCCCTCCGCTGATAGGCTCTGCTTTTCAGTTGTGTGTCCACACAACTGCACTGTGCAGAGCATCAGCCCTTGCTAGTGTCATTGCGGTAAATCTTCTATATTTCATACATTCAGGTGAGAAGCATCATATAACAGATCCTGGTTTCAGATCCTATAAAAGCATCCCCCTAAGGAGAGTATCTGGAAGGGTGATTTCACTGTCTTCAAGATTGTTGAGGAAGAATTTGTAACGAGGGCAGTTGTTTTGGTGTTCATATCTATTTGCAATTTACTGTACCCAGAAAAGATGGCTATCATGGTAGTATTTGGACAGACCGGTGAGCAGAATAGCTTGAGTCTGGCTGGGGACAGGGTGAGCAAGCGTGCTTCCGATAAATCAATTAGTATGGACAGAATTGGAAGCAGGTAGCTCTTACCTACTACCAACATTTTAAATTGGCAGCTGTTAGGAACAATTCGTGTTGCTATCATGAAGTGATGAGGGTGCTCAGCACATTGCAGGAGGTATTCATTATCCAACTGCACTGGACTTGAAGTGATTAAGCTCATGTTATGTATTTTAGAAGTATTGTAGCAATTTGAGTGGGTCTGTCTTGGATAATTGTGTTTGTTTCTTTATGTTAAATTTACGAGCACTTTTATGCCTTCTCCCCATGTGCTTGCAGATTTTACATGGTAATTTGCAAAATAACCCTGATTGCTCTTTCAAAACTCCTTTCAGCACGCTGTCTGCAAAAAAAGTCTAAAATGGCATTTGGACAGTGCTTGGAGCTGACAGTTAATCGTGCAGACTACTGCTGCTTCAACAATATTCATGTTTTCTGCCTTCTTCGGTCTAATCATTAGCTTGAAAAAATCTCTTTGTCAGGAACGTTCATTTGTGTTGGTGCATTGCCAAAAGGTACCTTGATCATCTTATAACTGCTGTTGCGATATATGTGGTCATTTGCTAAACTCTGCAAAATTGTTCACATTTATATATAAATAATCCCAAAAATATGTTTAAACTATTTCTGTAGGTTAAGTCAAGTGATGGCTGCACCCTCTCTTATTGCTGTAACCACTGCATTACAATCTCCCTGTCCATCCCAAGTTACAAAGAGAAAATGTTCTCTTCAGAATGCTACCAGTGTATCGTACAATATGACAAGTCCCTTTGGCCCTCTGAGTGATGAATGGCTCTACTTAGACTGTATTGCATTTGGTTTAATTTCAGTGGACACACATGATTCATTCTATTTTGTGCTGCAGAGTCCCTGCAGCACATAAGGTATCTGAGAGTTTCATTTTTGCAAGTTGGTAATTGCCTGCCCTCAGTATGTTTATTGTAGTGTTTGCCCATGTCAGTTTGTGGGGAGAGGGAAGGTTGGGGAGGAAATCATGAGCATGACTGACATGAAAATGTAGGATGCAAAAAAAAAAAAAAAAAAATAGGGCCAGAGTTTCAAATAAATCACACCTATGATGAGGCTAGAAAGGAACTCCAGAAACTAGCAGTCACCCAACATTGCTAGCTCTAGTGCTGGGTGCTGAATTCTTTTAAAAATCTAGCCTCTGGTACTTTGCTGGAGTTATATTGTTTGAATGTTTAGGGGCTTCTGGGTTTTTTACTTTGTGTGTATGTTGTGGGGTTTTTTATTGTTGTTGTTTTTAAACCAGGTCATGTTTGGTGACATCCCCTGACACCCTTCTTCTGTCCCTCCCCTTTCCTGCCACAGCCCCTGATTTGTTTTATTTTTCTCCCCTTGTTGTTTAGTAGGTTGCCTCCAGATGCTTACATTTCTGCTTCTGCTTGGCTGACAGGGTAAACCCAAATATGTAGTAGTTTACATGTGTAAGGTTAATATGGTGACAAGAAATCAATCTTGGTAATAAAATTAGCTGGGTCTTTCACTTACTCTTTTGCACAACTGAAGACTGTATCATCTGTATTAGGGCACTTTTACAGCCTAATTTTTTAATGGAGTGTAAACCAACATTAATCATGTGGGGAACGGCGAAGATATCAAGCATAAATCCCCTAAACCTTGAATGGTTTTCTGTGCATCTAACCACATAGACATTATGAAGCGCTAAGAAATTAGAAGAAATTTTGTACTGCACTCATCAGTCAGCTCAAAGAACAACTGCTGATACTCTCCTTGTATTATTCAGTAAAAATATAGTGAAGGAAAAGAGTTAAATATCTGAAGGTCTACTAGCTCAGCACTCCTATAAGAACATTCACATGATTATGTGACATTTTTTGGCACATCTGCTAATCATATCTCTTGTAAGACAGTGCTGGGTGATTTTTTTTGTTGTTGTTTTTAATACAATGTGCCTTGCTTGCATATCAAAATGAAGTCATCACTTCATGACTTTTACAGTGTGAAGGGCTTGAGAGGAATTACAGCAGGGAATCTGATATTGAGTTGTCTGTAGTGAAAGAATTCTGTCCTGTACTGGAAGTCAGACTCATGCAGATAAGGCAGAATGAACAGTGATGATTGGCTTGCTAGATTAGGAGTTTAAAACATATGAAAAGGAAAAGAGTATTTGGGCTACTTTTCCTTAATGATATTGGCAACCTTCCCTTTACTTGAATGGGTATAAAGTTGGACACATTTATTCATCCTGGTATGATTTATGGGATACAGTAAGCTGTGTGATGGCCTCACTTCACTACTGACTCATCTGCTGATGCTGAGAAACCCTTCTATGTACTTAAAACATAGGTGATAATTCTTACCTACTTCATAAAGTAATCCAGAGACTTAATTCAGTTCAGCGCTGCTGAAGAGTGGTTGCATATGTAGAGGAAGTTAGAAAAAGATGTTCTCATGAGTTTTCCATTATTTCTGATCTCAAATGGGCAAGGCTTTTGCAGTGTTTTGAAAATTTCTGTTGTTAGTATGTGCTTTTGATCTTCGTTTGCTAAATTATATTTTTTACAGTTTGTCATATATATATATACACACACACTTTACAGTTTCTCCTCTTTTGTGATTGCTGCCACGTGTCGTGGGGGTTAATGACTGAAGAACAGACTTCTCTTTCTTTTTATTCTACCTTGCACGTACTTGAAGATTTTGTGTGTGGTTCATATTTGTTTTCTGTCTCTGAGTACACATGGCTCCAGGTTTGCTTAGGCTAACTCTCCCTTCTGGAGGAAAAAAAAAAAATTACATTCCAAAATAGACTGTGACCCATTTTCCTCCTTAAAAAAAAAAAAAAAAAAAAAAAAAAAACAAAAAACAAAAAACCACCAAACTTTAATTTCAGGAGCTGTTTCATCTCATGTTTGCATACTATGTTACCGCCTGCTCAGTGTCTTGCATCAGACCTTATTACTTACTGAGCTCCCTTTTCATGGTGAACTTAATGGACACAAGTGAATAGCATGGAAGGAAGCAAGCCCTGATTTTCTTCTTTGTTAGAGTTTAGCCACCAGGGTAGACAGCTTGCTTCTGAGCCAGGGCATGAAGTGTGTGTGTTCTGGGGCCAATTAAGCATTTTCCATCTAATGTGGGGATTTTCGTTAATTTTTGAAGTGTCTTATTTTCATGGAAAACTAGGGTTAAGAATCACTCCTCTGAGGAAATAAAATGATGAATCGAAGAACTCTTTGACAAATCTTTCTGCATAAGTGTAGGGTTTACTGTTAGGGAAATTTTGACAAAAGTCGAAACAATACACAGAAGGGGTAAAGAACCAGGTGCCTGAGGGATCTCTACTTTGAATATGCTATATTTTGCCTTTGGCTATGTTACGAATTGGATGTCAGTTGTCGACCAATATAAGCTTTTAATAGTTAAATGCTGCCTTTGTCTGTGGGGACAAAAATGAACTCCTTAAATCAAGAGGGTAATTAATTTTCCTGACAAGCTTTCAAAATGCTCGATTGAGATTTTAGCCCTCATATATATGACTTGACAGTTTGCATTTGCCTTCTCCCACCCCCTCGTGAAAACTGCATGCCTTGCTGAATCGTATTGTTAACATGTACAAATCCCCGTAACACCCAGAAATGAGATTGTGGTTTAACGTGTAATACAAACTTTGGAAACTACTCCCTCAAATGCTTCCAGAGCTTGGAAATGCATCCAGAGGTATCTGCTTTATGCATAAAGTTTCAAAATCTCACTGGAAAACGTCCTTTATTCTAAAACCTGTCATTAATCTCTAAAGCCAAGGAAATTGCATAATGTTTTTGATGGGATGGTGACAGTGTTTGCAGTTAGAAGCAGTGGGAGAAATGGAGGCCCTGAACATTAACTGCAGTCTTGGCCCTTTGCTCCTATCTGCTCACTGGATGACTTTGTAGCTTGATGTTTCTCCTCTTTCCTGTAATAACTCCTAAAACACAAATTCAGTGATGGTTCCTCCTAGCCCTCGGGCAAGCTACCTGTCTCTATAAGCCCACAGTTCTCAAGTGTGGCCATGTATTTGGGGGTTAACTTGAAAGCCAGTAAAATTGTGCTGTTTTGTATCAGCAGAAAATCTGACCTTGAGGATTTTTTGGCTCAATGCTTCTGTTTTGTGATATAGCTCCCCTTGCGCTGAATTAGTTCACTGACTAATAAATTTATGCAAAAATTGAGACTAAGAAATCAAAAAGTTTTGTTTCTAGTTCTGCCATTGCCCTTCTGTTGTTAACTTCTAGGAAATTACTTAGCTTCTGTGTGCAAAATATATCCATTTAGAAAAGGTCAAAAGTAGGTGGTCAGTGGATCACCCTCTGGCTCAGTTTACCCATTACTCTGTTAAAGGTCTAGGATTGTTTAGCCAGACTTACTGGTTGAATATCAATTTTGATTTCCATTCTTGCAAACTATCGTATTATAAAACTATTCTCAGGAGCCAGGAGTATAATGGCATAATATGGGCTGAACTCAATAAAGATGGTACTGGTTTTTTATAATTGGGTTCAGAATAATTGGGAGCCAAGTTGCATTAGGTATATTGTAAAATAGACTAATAAAAGTGACTTATTTAATGAGAGTAGGGAGTAATTAGGTTGTTTAATTTAGGGAGGGAAATCTCACTACAAAATGAATTGTTATTTTTATGTTTCATTATTCATTAAACATATGACAAGAGTTTTTCATTAAGATAACAAAAAGCATGTGAAAATATGCCATGCAGAAGTACAAGGAAAAAGTGATCAGGATGTTACAATAAAATAGGGACTTCTGTGAAGTAGAAACTTTGAGTCCTATAGAAAATGTCAGGAGAAAGAGAACTGGTTTCTACAGAAATCCTATTCCAGTACTGCCTTCCCACAACGCTCGCAGTTACTCTAGCTTTGATTTTAGGAAAGTGGCATGTGAGTTCTGAATACAACTGGGTAAGTGTCTTAATTATAGATATGAGATGTGACATGGGGACATCAGCTTTAGATATGGCATGTGCTCTATAGTACTACATAATGCAGTATTCTGCCTGCCTCAGTAAAGAGAGATTCATGGGAGGGGGTAGGAGCATGTCGTAGGTCATTGAAGTGGATGATCTTTTCAATTACAGATATTTTACAGCATGCATATGCACCTTGAAGGATCAGTATAGTGACAGGATTTTTGTGTTGGACTGTGCTAGTACCCTCTGAATGGTGGCCACTGATTTTCTTTTGTGTTGGAGCAATGACTAAGATTTATGGTAAGTGGCTTCAGGCAGATGCCATCCTGTTTGTTAGCCTGTATGAATATCTGTAACAGCTCTTGCTGTAGTTACAACTACTGTAAAACCACAAGAGTCAATATTCTGTCACCTGTGCCAACCACTAAGGTTCACGTCTCACTATTTATACAGATTGCCTCACTGTACACGTGGGCCTTTGTCAAGGCGAGGCTCTTTTGATCTGAGAGCATTGCTGAGGGAGCTAAAGCAGTCCAGTGACTAGAATTGTAAAATAGAATCAGAGCTTTGATCATTGACTTGCTGTGTAATTGTGTCACTTATCTCCCTTGTGCTAAAGGTGCCTACTTTTGAAATCCAAGAATTGGTATTCACAATTGCCAGGCAGAATTGTAAGTCTAAACAAAACTAAAAGTCACTAGAACATAACTGCTGCCTTCTTCTGCACATTAAAAATGCAACTGAGTGCTGCAAGGAGCAGGTAATATGTTTTATCTGTAGTCTCAAATGAAGACCTCCTATCCAAAGAGGACTTAGCATAGCCGTGGTTTGTATTCTAAACCTAAGCTGTCTTGTGCACCAAAACCTCCTGGCTTAGCGCACACTGTCCAGATGGCACCAGACAGCACTCCAAACATGCAACTACTAACAGGTTAACTTAATTTATTTCCTTTCTCCAGAGGGCTCCTGTTTCAACATCCTGTGAAGTGACCAAAGTTACATTTCCAATATTTAAGTTTGGCAAAAGGAGAACCTAGGATTTAATGCAGCCTGGCACTAACTTCACAGTGGCCAAGTTGGATTCTGAGACTACCAAGGGTTCAGTTTTGTTGTCTTATCTTGTCTTTTCCAACAGCAGTGGGAACTTACATAATTCCTGGAGATGAAATCACTTGGTGAAGTGATTCTTCTGTCAGCTAATCAGTAGATCTGTGAATTAAGTTACTTTATGATTTGTGATAGAGTGCTTGAACCAAGCACTGTTTTCATCCACATGGCTGGAAGTGCAGCTAATAGTATGTTATGGCTGAACTAAATATTACCTCAGTGACATTTTCTTCATAACTGAAAGAAGTTCTGTTCTGAGGGAGGATTTGATGAGCTGACATGAGGCAAATGAGGTTGAAATTAATTATCACCAAGTGTTGTTGTTGTTCATATATTTTACATCTCTGCAGTCCTGCACAAAGGGCACCTGAGGGTCATGCTTGGAATGGCTTCCTGTAATTTGCCAGGTGAGTTTTAATGGCCTTTTCAGTGCAGTAAATGTCAGTAACAGAGATCAAAACCATGATTATAGTAAAGTAAATATGGAAGAGAAATGTATGACTTCTCCCCTTCAGTTCCACTAGCTAATACCTCAGAGTTATCGATGTATTTATTGTCAGTTTTCATTACCTTTCCTCCCTCCCCCATATACTGATAAGTAATACTGTAGTCATCATAACAAAATGACTCAGGTTAATTTCATATTAATATTACCGTTTTACTGCCTAGGACACTTTACATATGTAGTCTACATACCTTGCTTTTATTTATCGCTCTTCCGTCCATTTTAATTCTAAGCCTGTGGCTGTTTAATCTCCCAGATTTTAAGGAAGTAAATTGTATGTGACAGTCCATGTGTACTTCATTTGGTAGCAAGGAGCTACATTTTCAGTGAGGGACTCTAGAACTTATTGTTAAACTAACAGATAAAATAAGATTATTTTGAAAGAGTAGTTGAGTCTTTATGCTCCTGGTGCACATTGCTAAGAATGTCTTCGGAGTGGGCAGAATGACTCAGTCTCTTTGCTAAAAGGTATGGTGTATATTTAGGGGTCATGTGCCTTCTTAGTAATGTGTGAGTCGTCACAGTCAAGTTGATTTGGATCATATGTATCTAATTAAAGGAAACTTAACACCCATGTGACTATCAGAAACTGATGGTTTGAAAGGATTCTGAGTGCTGTGACTGTCTAGTTTTTTTACTTGGGAATTTCACTGCTGTTGCTGCTGTGAATGTTGCTGGTACCAGTAGTACCATAGTCCTGTTGTTTGAAGGGTTGCTGGAATTCCAACTGAAGTAGATCTAGTCGATGAGGATTAAGTCTCAGTGATATTAATTGATAAATTTTCCATAGCAATGAGGCATTCTAGCATAGGGTACGTTCTCACACTGTTGGCTGGAGCTTTTATTTCAGTCGCATGTGACTCTGAGCAGGCAGTGGTCAAAAACTGAGTCTGCCTCCTGGTAGCTAATGTAAAAGGCAGCAAGGGGGGATTAGAAGCAGCAGCGTTAGTTCTCACTTTTTGGTATCAAAGCACTAGTGAAAGCAGCACTGTGTTCCTAAGAGGCATTTCTGCCTGGAATCTCAAATTTGAGGCTTTTCGGAGTTCTCTCTGCTTCCCATTTCCATATGATCAGTTGAAATGGCGCCTCTCTCATTGAATGGCCTTTCAACTCAATGTAAGGAGGTGGGGCTTTTTTGACACAAGGTAGCAAGTTTCTTTAGGTGATTGGTAGTATATTGTCAAAACACTGTTGTGGTTCCTCTCTCAGGTCATCATAGAAAGAACATAGAGAGCTAAGGTTGCTTCTTGGCATACCAGTGAATGAAATGAGGTGTAGAGTATTATTTTCTTGTGCTGGTGATGAATTCTTAACATGTACTGTGAAGCAAATGATTCATGTATTTTTCTATGAATTCCAGATATATCCTTACCTGTGTCATAGTTCTGACACTTGCCATTTTGCAGGTAGGAAAGAGGTGATTTATAATTAGCCACACAGTGTGGACGCCTGCTGGAATGTAAAGACCTTTAGGAGAAACACAGTTTCATTCATAGTTTATTTTGATGCAGGCTGCAGATGAATCAGTATAAATCGCTTAGATTTACATGTGATTTGTGAATATCAGGGTTGTTAGGTATATAAAACTGAAATATGTGGTGGTGTTCTTAGTTTTTGTGTTAGTTGTTCTTAGAAACATTGAAAACCTTTTGTCTACAAGGGCTGAAACAAGTTCAGATCTTTTTTGCCGAAAGTAGCAGGTGTTTTCTTGTTCCTCTGTTAGAGGAAAATTAAATTTGAAACAGCAGAATTTCCCTGGGAGGGAAATTCCATCTTCTGGGGGCAGCTCTTATACTGGCTGGTATGTGTTTTCATATATTCCCCGGTTTGTTTTTTATCTCCTGACTCATGTCTTGTATCTTGAATATAGCTGTTCTTCAGCTTTCTGATCTGTCCATGTAATATCTATAGATCCTGATGTGCAAATGGAGGCTGAGACACTGATGAAATATAACTGCTAAATAAGCAGTGCAGGTGTTATGATATAAGTGCTGAGCTAGACTCACATGAAATAACTGATGTAAACAAATTTGACTAGCTTCTAATTGAAGAAAGACTTCAAAATTTTGATTATTGAAAGCAGTTTGTTACACAGTGAGGCAAAACAGCAAGCAGATTATTCATAAGATAAATAGTAAGTCTGTAGACATAAACTTCTGTAGCTGTAAACCAGCTAAGTTCCTCATACAAGGTAGACTTGAAATTCTTTACAGTGCAAATGGATCAAGTTTGATAGAAAGGTCAGCTGTCAGGATTTTGTATTGTTCCTAAGTGAGCCATTATTTTATCACTTAGATTTTTTGCGTACTCATGATTTACATTATTAATGTTGTAGGGAAAGTAGGAATGGTCAAGCTATGAAAAGAGGCAGCTGGTGGGCTGAGGAGAGGCAATAACAAAGAAGTAATGAAAGAATTAGGTAGAAAAGAAGAGACAGATGATGATGCAAAGTTAAAGAAGTTGTATCAGCTCTCTTAAATGCTGTTCCATTCTGTCAGCTCATGCTATTGTGATTGGGAAGCCGAAGGAAAATCTAGGAGTGTGACTGAGACTTTTGCCTTCTATCCTGCTGTTCTGTCACTTCAGTTACAGCCTCCATCACCTTACCCTTCTCTTCAGTGCCAGCTCTGGAGCTTTTACAACAGGCCTCCGGGCAACTTGAGCTTCCGACTTTGTCTCCCTCATTTAACAAATATCATTACTTTCCTGGAATCTCTACAAGAAGCAGACTTTAAGGGGGCAGCATTGCCAAACGGATTGTTGCTTCCATGCCCCTTTAAAAGAAATCTCTTACTTCTGTATGCAAAGACATACCTAGATCATGGTGTGCAAATCTTTTCTAACCAGTTCTCTCAAGTGTGCATTTAGCAAATCAAGGCATGGATGAGCCCTGCTGTTCTCACATATTCTATTCCCCAGCCACCTCTAATGTTTTCCTCTGCATACAATAGCAGCAGTGCCATCTTTCCTACCGATATCTCCATTTCTTCTTGATAAGTACCCTCCAAAAATATTCCCACTTCTGTGGATTGTTACTATTCCCCAGTGGCAGACTCCCTCTGCACAGTTTTTAATGTAAAGAATTGGATGATTAAATATTTGACAAGTGCATTCAGCACTGAAATACTAATAAATTGCATTATCTCTTGGGGTGGAGGGTTATTTTTTTGTCATTTTAACAGCAGAATAGAGTAATGATGCTTTTGGAGGTGTGTGGGCAGAAAAGGTTACAGTTTTGCTGCATGTGAATGCAAGGAAGTCCTTTCTTTTCAGTAGGACTTTAATGTAGCTTGCAACTGTTGTTAACTTGTCATACTCCCCTTTCTCCCCCCCAAAAAAACCCCAATGGTTTAAAAATTAAGTGTGTGTCTATCAGCCTTATGCTTTTAAAATTCAAATTTTTATCATTGAGCAAACTTGAATTCCAGGTTCATTATGGCAAGAAAAATAAATCTTTAAATTCATACTAAAAGAATCTCTGGTCCTGCTCTCTAGTTTCTGATAGAAATTAACTTAATTTGGAATTCAGAGTATAAGTCTACTTTCTCCACTCCCATTCTTCCAGTGTGACAACTCTGGTCATTGTTCTGGTCTGGTTTTCTGCTACTCTGATCACTATGGTTATCTGAACACCTGATGTGTGGCGCAGAAGAGAATTGGCGCTCTCTTACTTAACTGATGCAGCCCAGCAGAACTAAGATAGTTATGTAGGCATGTGTGATTCAAGGAGAAGGCATATATATTCTGATTATGAAGCAGCTGAGCTTCCATGTAGTTTACTCTTTAGAGACTAGATTAGATGTTGTCCCATACCTATGTCCCTGTTTCTATCAGTGCAAAGTGAAATTGAAATGTAATCATTTGACTTTGAAGCCTCAGTCTGCCTTCACACTGCTGTGAGTGAGTCAAAGTGCAAATTAGTGGTCAATCTGTCATTAAGGTGTCAGTCAGCTGGGTTCTGTTTGAAATTGCTATCGACTCCTTCTGTGACCTTGAGAAATTCATTTAGTTTATCGGGTTTTCACATTTGCAAAACAGAGCAGTACTTCATTAGGATGCCAAGTTAGCTACTCTATGAATTTGAGAGCTTTGTCTTTTACTGAATCACACGAATGGTCTCTGATGTGCTATCGTACAAAACTCTACACTGAAGCTTCAGAACTATGAACTTCACTATCCCTGTGTGAGGGCACACAGGTCAGACTATACAGAATAAGATGCAGAATCAGAGTCTGAAATTAGGAACATGAGATTGCCAGAAATGAATATGCATTATTGATGGGATGGTGTTCATGTCATCGTGGCAGGCATGATACACTAAACTGGGCTCTTCGGTTGCATCTCTGAGCATTCATGCATTAGCTGTAATCAGAGTTGTTTCCAGCAAAACGCTGTTGCTTGTGTCCACAAGCCTAACAATCATCCCCTATCTGTTAACAGTCTGAGCCCATTCCAGAATTACATTAACAGCAAGCAGGCCTCCTGATCTGGGATGTGTTTGCTGCACAGATGCCTGGGAAATAGCCCAGCTTAATTTGCTTCTAAGATCCAACAGAATAAAAAGAATTCCTTCTGATAGCCTGGTTCTCTAACGTTATTGAGAACGTTAAAAAACTGGTCATCTAGCTGGTGTTTCACGGCTGCAAAGTAACCAAGAGAGAGATCAGAATTATTTAGTGAGGGCAATATTTTCGAAGGTGGGGAAAAATGAGTAGATTTTTCTAATATTCCTGGGGATGAACAGTTTAGCTTTATTTTAAATGAAAATGTGCTCAACATTTCTTGAAAATCTCTCAGTCAGGACTTCTAGATAAATGCTGAGGAGGCTTGAGATGGCTTTGTCACTAGGCATTTTTAGGTTTCAGTGGTGGTAGATATCCCTATCCTCTTAAAGGATCCAACTTTTTACAGGTTCATGCGATGCACAAAGCATCAAATGCTTTTCTGTCAGATTGTTTGTGTTTGAGGTAAGCCCATTACTCCCTCGTTTTTGAGCAAAACAAAGAATAAGAGGTCTGATCTGTAAATCGCTTAGGTAAAATTATTCCCACATTGCACTTGAAGTGAAATGTAGACCATGTTCTTTACAAAGAAAATAGCTACTCATTGCTCACCTAAACCATTTTAAAAACTGAGAACGACAACTCTTCACTGTTTTATAACCCTTGCGTATCAGATTTGAATTATATTTTAAAATATCAGTTTATGTCAGAGATAGACTTTTCTGTATATTCTAATCAAATGTATACTACAGCTGATTGGTAGGTTTTGTTTTCAAGACACAGTATCTTGAGCAAACTGAGAGGTGTTTTTCTTTGTAGTGACTGAAGAGTTAATTTGAAAGTTTGAACTTCAAGGTGAAATTTTTCTTTTTGTAGCAGATTAGTTGTTTTGAAATGAGCAAGAAACATCACAGACAGGAATTTGGCCCTGCTGATTATGGATTATCCTAACCTGTTTCATAGGGCGAGTAACATTCACAGTAGCGGGAAATCTTTGGATGATTTAGGAACTTGGTGCCTCCTGGAAGTCCCTCTGCCATGTATATTTCATGTTAGCTAATCAGTTTGGTACGGGGAGGTAATATTTAAACTAGCAGAAAATCATTAGATGATTTACAAAACGGTGAAAACACACAATGAGACCGTGAGGCTTCTTTTGGAATAGAAAATGATTTAATTATTCTTTGCTGTTCAAAACATTCGTCTTGGTAAAAATTAAAATGATTGTGTCAGGCAGAAAATTGTGTTCCATGTTAATATTTGCTGTAAATGAACAAATGGCAGAGTGTCAGTTGGTTTCTTTGCCGGACTGAAAAAATGAAATGCATTCTGTGGTCTTTTTAATACACAGTAGTTTTTCAAAGCTAATAAGGAAATTCTATAAGGAAGTCTGTATCTTTGTTCAGTGGAATTATTCTCTTTCCTGTCTCCCTCAGTGCTAGAATTCTTGCTGGTAAGTATTTGCATCTGTGTCAGATATGTGTTGCCACAGTGTCTTATCTTACTGGACAGATGACACTGTATACTGTCATCTGTTTTCTGTGGAATCTAGGGACTTGAGTGGGTTTTCCTGTGTGTTGTCCTGCGGTTTTCTTGTACTTTGTGTGGCGGCTGCCTATCCCTGTGCAACAGGGATGTAAAATGCATGCTCCTTTGTTGGTTTGCCAGCATTTTGTACTCACTCCACGTAGCACAGAAACAACAGAGGGCAATACTAAAACTCTGGCTTCCTAAAAACTTGAAATACTAGACAGATATGCATAAAAGAATTTTTTTAAAGAAAAATGAGCTAAAATTCAGTAGAATATGATCATGCCAGTCATAGAAATGAAAGGGACTGCGCCAGTCTGGACGCAGTGGATTCTGCTCTTACCTAAATCTGTGGGACTTAATTTTGCTGCCATGCAATTGTCCGTGGGATAGAGAGCAAGCGGGAATGTATAGCATGCCTAAGGACAGAATTTTTGTGGCAGTGGTAAAAATAAATAATTAGAAACCTTCTATATACTGCTGTATTTCCATTTTTTTTTCTTTCATAAGCTGGTGTTTTGCAATTGTTTCTTCAGTAGCCCGGTGTTCAGGCTTAGGATACTGAGCCATATAATCAGCTGTCTCTCACAGATTTCTATATGTATTTTTTTTTAAAGCCAGAAGGAACGTTTAGATAATCCAGTTTAGTCTCCTCTCTAACTGAAGTATTTCACTTGTTAACCCTAGATGGAGCCCAGAGATCTTTTTCAAGCCAGTTGCGACTTCTTACACCCGAGGATCCAGTCAGTTATTTCTTGTCCCTTCAAAAACAGATAAAACCGCAGGCTGAAGTTTAAACACAGCCAAATTAGGACCGCCTCCCACTCCCAAAAAAAGCATGCTGATGTTTACGAGTATTTCTGGACCTATCTTCCCTCCTTCCACACAGTGGATGGAGGCAGGGGGAGAGGAGGGGGGTGAGGTTTCCAGCTGGCTGCACTAGTCTAATCTCACCATTTGGGGTAATCCATGGGAACGTTAAGTGAGTGAAACAGTTATATTCTGCACGTCGTTTGACCTCAGCTCTGAGTCATTTTTGAACACGACAAATCAAATGCATCCAGTGGGCAGACAGGGGGAGGGAGTGAGGAGGGCACAGAGGGCAGGCAAGATTAATGTTAGTGTTGTCCCATATGGCTTTCAGACCTTTATTTTGAATCCCCTTAAGGTGATCAAACTACTCCAGCATAAAAGGGATGCGTATTAAAATGGTTTCTGCTGGTTTTGACCTTGTTACTTTTAAAAATATTATAATATAATATAAAAAAAAATATTATGTTCTGCAGTACACTCTGCTAAACTCTAGTCTTCAGGCTAAATCTGATGATGCTTGAAGGAAAAGATGGATACAAACCCTTCCCCTGGTAAAGGGAGGGAAATTTTAACCTTTGCGTGTTACAAGGCATGCAATTTTAAATGAGGACTCTAAATTGCGACATTTGATAGATAAATATTCTTTTGCGGAAAGCATGGGCCAGTTATGGACTGGGATACTAGGAATAATGTCTACTCAGAGTTGAAGTACACACTTAGAACCACCCAACGATGTTGTTGTCAACAACAGTTATCTTTCTTTCAAACCTTTAGTTACAATAACTTTTTTTTAATCAGGGGAGAGTATTTGCTTAATTACAAATCTGATACAGTAGGCAGCCAGGAATAAAGACCTTAATTAAGTTTAACCAACAAAGCAATTTAACTAGCATGCCACACCTGTTCTTCACTATTCACTTAACTGTATGCTGTACAGGCAAATGTCTGGTCTTACTCATTCTCTCCCATTTTTTAAAATCCCTCTTTGCTAGGATAGCCTCAAACTTATGTCCCTATGGCACCATGCAAAGAGAGCTCTAACTCTGCTTGAATCAGGAGGAAAGATTGGGGTTTTTTAGCTTTGAACTTAATTTTTCCTCCCAGATTATGCTATTGTATCGTATCAGGCTCTTCGCTAACATTTGGAATGCTTTTATATAACCACATAGCATGTCCTATGAGGAATCTTTTCTTGCAGTAATACTACTGTACTATTACTTTAACACTATTATTAGCAGCTAGTTAACAACTAAGACAATGGAGAGTCCTCTTGTATCCAAGTACTCAAATGTGTGATATGGGCAACTACATATTTGCTTGCTATCCTTTCAGTTTAGATTTTCATTGTAATGTACATACACACACGTAATGGGTTATCTATAGATATGTATGTATATAAGACAAAGTAGTACTGAGGAGTATACTATGTGCATTGTAAGTCATGAGTTTCACAGTAAATGGGAGGATGCTTAATTATGTTCAGGCCTCATAAAGCAGTGAGGCCCACCCTGTTTTCAAGCATTAAGCCTTTAGCCTGTGCTCAATCACAAAACCAGAGATTCCTGATGATGGTGTAATCTAAATCCATTACTGTTATGCAGAGACAATATCTCCTCAGCAGATTTGTTTAAAACTGGTAATACATTAAAAGCTTTTATATAATGAGAGGAGTTTAGCACAAAGCTTTTCTGTATATTCTTTACAAAGTGTTTTATTTGTCATACAAGTTCTATAAACAGTGCTGTGTTTGCAGTGGAAGATCAGAGTTTTGCTAAACTCTCTTCCAATAGGTAGCACCATAAAATTACAGCTACCGTTCTCCTATGATAGCACTGATTTATGAATCACTGCAGTGATCAATATAAAGAATAGTTGATTGCTAAGATAAAAGGTGTTTTCTGTTATAAAGATTTTATTATAATACGTGAAGATTAAATATAGTCTGCTGACAGATTGGTAGTATTTTCCTCCATCCTTTCATTTTTTGGTAATTTCCTAACCACAGAAATCGTGTGTTATTTCCACTTCAGAAACACCTCTGGCTGCAACCTGCTTTAGGCAATGGAAGACAAAATGAGTCAACAGTAACAAGCAACTGCTGTGATACTGTTATTTCAGACCCAGGTAGATCATTTACAACAGATAATGACGTATGTAAAAATAAGCTACTGGAGTTGATTCCCTTTACTCTTTAAAAATAAAAAATGGGGAGCCGTAGCTGTCCTGGGGCTTAAGCAGTGTAGAACATGCAGGCATTTATATTGCTAAGTGTGGGACCAGCCACCTTCTATGGTTCACCTACCATTAACTTATCCCTAAGAGCTTACACTGGAACTAGAGAAATATTTTTTTAGATGCCCTTGAGTAATAACATCTCAATTACATGGGAAAAATGTTCCCAACCTATTCTTTTTTAATTTTTGTCTTAATCATAGTAACATCTGTTTGCTAGTAGTTCTCAGAATTATGCCATTAACATTCCCTTCTTTGAGAATATCTGGTTATTTACAAATTTGCAAAGTTTTAAAACTAGAGATACATCTTTTTTTGAATCGTTGCTGACAATTATAATTAATTCTCTATCCAGGCTTGTTTGTGCTGCCTGCCAATTGTTCACAGTGTTTAGAATTTTTAATGATATTCATTCCCATTAGTTTATAAGAATAGGTGTTTAGTTTAATTTTTGCATAGATCAGGAATGCATTTTCCCCTGTTCCTTGCCCTATCGATTTTTAGCTCAGTAGTAATTATATTCTGTGTTAGTGCCACGAAGTTTGAAACTAGGTAAGTACTTTTTCAGTATGATTCCCAATGCCCAAAGTGTTTTTTTCACAGCTAGGAATATTAAACTCATAACATCAGAGTTTGTAATGGAACAATTCAGTGTTAGCCATAGCAACACTGCTTATGCACATTACAAATCTGTAATGTTTGCCACTCATCTGATTAATTCCACAAATACAGTTCAGAGAGTTTTCTGTGAGACTTTTTAAAGAAAGCATATGGATTTTGCTCCTAACTCCCATCTGTCTGCGTATCCTGCATTTTAAAGGAAGAGTACAATAGTGAGATAATGAATTTGGGTTAGCTTGTCTGTTTTCTCAGTGTTTCTTCACTCTGCCAGGTTTTATTTCTTTAGACTGTAAACAACGTAGCACCAAAATAGCCTCCTTGCTGGTGTCATGCAGTCAAATCTACAGATGTATTCACATACTTGTATAGAATCCATCCAAGTCAGGTATTTGAGGAACTCCTATTGTGTTAAAAGTTAAATTGCATTAGCAGCATCCTACCTTCTCCATTTATAAATGACTGCTGTGCATTGCCCCACAGTTATTTCTGTTCTGATTCCCTATACCAACAATTCCCCATTTCCTAGAGTAGCACATGGAATTGTTTCTGCAATTGCTTCCCATTGAATGCACAAGCCTGTGGAGACAACATTACATTATCGAGATGTGCTAAGTGGAAGAGATATAATGGGAGTCTATGGAGAGTTCGCCGTGCTGTCAAAACAAGTAGCAATTGCAGGGTCTATCACTACTGCAGAAACAAACCGAATTGAACACATAGAACAACAACAGACTTGGAGAAGTGAAATTTCATCCAGAAACTTTCATGGCAAGTCCCTGTGCTCTGGAGTTTCCTACACCTCCGGAGTGACCCCTCTCTTGTTGGGGTCGGTTGACCCTTAGGCCGACCTTCTTGTAAAGACTTAAGGCAGTAAATAACTGTAGTAGGAACTGATCTGCTGGGAGTTGTTTATTGGATAAGAGCCTAAGCTGTCCATTGGGGAGTCAAAGAGTATTTCTCTAAGATGCTTGCGGGTGACGTGCTTACATGCCATAGTCTAACTTCACATAGGAAGGAAGGAACATACAGCAGGAGAGAAGTAACTGGATTTAGCTTGTGTGTGAAGGGCCTGGGGCATGTGTATAGCCGTGCAACTACATGTCATGGCTGAGAGCAGGAATTCTGTCTCTATGTGTGTGTTTTTCTGTTACTGGACAAAACATATATTATTTGTTTGGCTGAAGATTTAGGGCATGTATAAGTTGTAGCCTTTATAGTGCAATGAAGTTCAGGCTGACGCTTAGAGCTGATGCACTCTTTCATGAGCTTGAAAATCAGGAAGCTGAACTAAATCAGCTATGATGTATTTGTGACTGAAGATGAGAAGTCTCTTGATGCTGCGGAATTAAGAACAGTGTGTTTGACTCAAAGGAGGTGCCATTTCTGAACTAGTTTGCCTACTTAATATTTTTATTCTGTGTTTTTGAGATTTCTGTAGGGAACATCATAGATCACTAAGCCTGGCTACCTTGAGTATTTACCTGTATACTCAAATCATACTAATTCCAGCTACTTGGAACCTGCAGTCAGCCTGCAGCTTGACTGTTCTGAACTCTATCATTCAAACCAGATGATATGTGCAACCATCCAAGAACTTAGGAAAACAGAAAATCCAAATCCGAATCAGAACTGTGTGACTCTGTCCCATCCCCAGTTCATAATAAGCTTGGGACAGCAGTTCTGTGTTGCTGTTTTGACCTTTCCATTGCTTACAGTGTGAGCTGTTGAGCGGTAGCCATTATATGTGTATGTATTCAGTGTGTATATGTCCTTTTCAAAGTTACTGGGTTGTTTATTTTGTTTCCTTGTGAGAATGATCACAGATAGTGCATCTGTTTGAGTTATAACAGTGAGGGTCAGGACTGATAACAGACTATTTTAAGCTACTCTTAACAACAGCCTGTGACACTGCAAGGTTGTGTGAAAGATAGCAATGGAGGTTTATGGAACTGTGGAGTGAATTATTAACTGACGCTTCTAGCCCAACATGACAAATAAAATTCTATGGCAAAAAGATACTCAATTGTGTCAAGCATCGATTTTTGAAGATGTCTAACAAATGGCTTCTGGGTAAGCACACTATCTTTCTTAATTTGTCTGCCTGATCGGTAAAGTTGAATGGAGAGAGAGACACCAAATAAAATTAGCATTTTCTTTCAGTCATTATGTGTGCTTTCTTAGTAAAAGACTTGGAAGCCCCACTGATTTAAATGTATAATATAGACACATGCAAATTTCAGATATATTTATTTCAGTTTCCTGGTAAAATCACTGAAGGACCATGAATCAACTCCAGACATGGCAAAACAGATATTCATCTCAATGGTGGTGGTTTTTTGGTTGGGGTTTTTTGGTGGGTTTTTTTGTTTGGTTTTTTTTTAATTGAGATAGATCTGTTTGGCACACTGTTGCTGATTACCATGTTGTTCCATCTGGCAAATAGCATTTGTTTTGTCCACTCACAGTAATTAGCCAGGATGATATGAAAAGGGGAGGGGAGAGTAAGTGGAAACTACAATAGCTGAGTTTCTCTTTTGCAAGGCTTGATCCCTGGCTGTGGATCAAAACCAAGAAGGAAGGAAGAGGAGGTACCAAGTCAGCCAAAGAGCATTGCTGCTCCATGAGGTAGATAATGGCTCCCAAGGATCCAGCCTGCCTCCAAGAATATCTTCTTGCCAATGGGTAAGATGAGTAACGCATGCTTATTGCTAATACTGTGGCGTAGGTCAGCTCCTGGAGTCATATGATTTTTCACATCTGGTGCTACTTTTGGTTTGATGAGAGAGCTCTCTTGGAACACTTCTTTCCAAGCCAGGTTTTCTTCTGTGTGTTCCTTGTCTCAGTCTGCAACATGAAACTAACTCTGCAGGGTATTAGCTTTCCCAGTTTAAATGCTGGATCAGTTGATAGGTGGATCCACCTGCTGCTTTTTGGCAGTAGGGAAATGGTGGTGCCTTTAATATATTTAGAGTGTTGATAATAAGGAAGTATACATGGGAAGGGGGAAGCCTTGCTGCTGTTTGCAGTTTTTAACCCTCTCTCATGTGGGTACAGGACTACAAAGCATAAGGGTATAACCCCCACTTTTCTGCAAACACAGCTATGTCATCTGTATTGTGCATGATGATACAGATGCAGTCTGTTGGGGATGGAGGAGTACTTTTATCAGGCATACAGGTTTACTTCACAAAGGAAATTGTTAGGAGCTTTAAACTTGGAGGAATCTTATCCTACAGAGGTACAAGGCATCTCATCATTAATGCTCAATGTGCAGATAATTCAGGAGTAATATCGTACTACAGAAACAGGATGCAGAAGAATTTTTCATAATAGTTTGGTAGATGAGAGACTGAGGGAAGTAAGAAGATTAATTACTTTACAGATAGCATTGTAGTACTTGCAGTTTGCAATGGTATAAGTGAGGGAGGATATGCAGAAAGACTACTCGGTTGAAATTTAGATGTAAAGGCTGGCTTTCCATCATAGTCACATCTCATTGTTCATTCTTATTGCTGTGCTCAGAGTGTGAGAGGGAATGTAATTCACTGTTCTGAAGCATCTGTATTGTTTGTAACTAGTGGAATGAATTAAAAATGGAGTGTGTCTTACTTTGGCTTTTCATGTTCAAAGAAGGTACTGTCACAACTTTCTTAATCATGGTGACTTGAAATCTATTTCAAATTTTATTCTCCTCTATGTTTGAGTGTCAGAATAATACTATACATAGGTGTTAGATACTAGGTTAATATTGACATTTGCAATGTTATTTTTTATATTCAATATTCTGAATTTCTGATTTGATCTAATGGGCAGAAAGGGATGGGGGGGGAGATAATATTTTCAGTTGTGACTTATGGCCAAGTTTGTAAACATTCAAGTATGTAGGGCTAAACAAAATAGGTATAAAATTAATTTCTAATGTAGATTAACTGCTTACAGACCTGCTTATGTTTTTCTAGCAGTCTGTATTGTTCAGTGAAGCTCAGTACAATAATGCATCCTGAGATGTGCCTGAACAGTCGGTCAGCCATGCAGCATAGTGCAGTACCAGGGAAAGGTACCTGGCGTAGGTCTGGGACCAATATTACTACACTGATAGAGCCCTACACCCAAGAGGCTCAGGCTTAGCATAGTGCTGATCTGGCTGGTCTTGCACCAAGTGTAGCTCTAAGTGCCTTTAAAGCCTGACTTATATTTGATAGGCTCTGGTTTCCAATCTGCAGTAGCAGAAGAGATCCCCAGCAGTCAGGCAGTCCTCTTACCTTCGCTGTGGAAGCAGTACCTGAACATCAGCTCATCAGTTGTCAGCTTGCTATGTGGCATATTAATGTGGCTGGAGATCAGTGTGTTGTACCTGAATGTTTTAATTCATGAGCGTTGGTGGCTGAGGAGACACACCACACTCGGGTGTCTTTCTGGTGAGGGCAGGAACCTGTTGCTACAGAGTGGTGCCAAGGCTCAGTCGACTTGCAGATATGACTCAGTGATCATAGCCATAAATTGACAAGACATGGGCTCCTAAGTGCCTAGAATGTTTTTTTACAATGACTTTCAGGAGCTAAAGCCACCAAGTCCTTTCAGCAGTTTCATCTGATTTAACGAGATTCTAGGCCATCATTCAAGAAAGTGCTTATGCACATTCTGTTCAAAGAAGCACTTAACTGTATTTTGCTTAATCTGCTGTGTTGCTTTTCCCCTGTTCTGTTTTATACCTTGCTCTGTAATAGCCAGTATTTGAGATCTTTTGTCACAGAAAAAGCAGTGCATTGAGAATAGTGGTGTGACCTCTGCATGCTAAGAATTATTATAATGGAAGCTATAGAGAAGTTTACGTACTCTGAAGCACAGAATTTAGTGAGGAAAAAAAGTATTGTGAACAATTTCATTGCAAGTTTCGTTATAATGCATCGTAGGAAGTCATTCATGTGCCCTGTTCACATGATCTAGTTTTAGTGCTAATCATTCCTTTCCCTTAAAGCAAACCATTTGTCAGATACAGTTATTCACTGCTTGGTTTTTGAAGTCTTTGAGGGTCGTGGAAGGATATGTTGGTTGTGGCATCCTTTTTATGTACGCTTTTCTTACAGAAAAGTTGCAAAACATTGTAATAGATGAGCAGAAGTATGGGCAATTTCAGAGGAACATGAAAAGTTACCTTTTCAGTCTTCTAGAAGCCCCAGAACGCTGAGGTGAAATCTGTGAACTCCCAAGCATTGTAGAGCCAAATCACCTAACATTTCTGACTGCTTTCACTTAAATTTTCATTGCAAGCTACTAATCATGTCCAGCAGCAGCTATGAGAAAAGGTGTCACAAAGATGTAAATTAAACCTCTGGGAATTGCAACCAAAAGAGAACTGGCAGCCCTGGGCATCTCGCATTAAGGCAGTGGCAGTAATTGGAGTAAGCTTGGTTCTTCTACATGTAAACACTCTGTCTATTTAACCTGGTTCATTAGAACTAGAAGCTCTAGCTAATTTCTGCACAGCTTTTCTGTGCAATCAGGCTTCTGTGTGATTAGGGTCAGGACTACAGTCATCTTCAGTTTCTGCTTCAGGCTGTTCATTCTGTGAAAAAGTGAAATTATGATGGTGGAGGGAAGAGAATTAAAAAGCAAACACCCCCTGCCCCCTGAAGGAAAAAAAAAAAAAAAAAAAAAGAGAGAGAGAAAGTGCTATCATTAAAAAGCATGAAAACTGGTAAAACCTGAAACCCACTTAAATAACTTACCTTTTCCTCCCTAACAAACAAACAGAAAGACCAGGTCTCAGTTTTGCTACAGTGCCAAAAATGAGAGATTTCAGTCTACGTGGTTAAGCTAAGGTCCTGATTGTGATACTACCGACCATATCTTTTAGAAAGCTGTTGCTGCTGTACCAGCCTCTCTTGAAATCCTGTCCCCAAGTCTGTCTAAATAGATCAGTTCAAGATGTTGTAGTTCTTATACAAATGGGTGAATGCCTACTAAAGACATATAAAAGTTGTTGCTTCCCAAATATTACATCTTGTATTGAATGTTAACAGCCAATATATTCCTTGGTATTTATATTCATTTCTATTCTTGGCTGACTTTACATAATTTCATGAAGCCTTTTTATTTTTATGTAAAAGGAGATTACTATGGTTAGCAACAACTGACGCCAGCACAGATAAAATGGCTTAAAATAGTCGATAGAAAGGACGAGAAAGACAGTAGCTTGTATAGAGCATGTAGAAAGTTTCCCTGCATTTACAACTGATTTTTAACAGTGGATAATTGGATTTTCCCCTGCCCCAAGGTGTTTTGTGTTAAGATCCTATGACTTGGTATTTTTTTTTTTCAGATTTCCCATTGCTTTCAAACACTAAGCAAGGGCCCTTACACTGTGATATGTGTCCATTGTATATTTGAAAAATAGTTTAGATGTGATACAGTCCCTTCCTGGGTAAGACAATTTCACATGGAGACAGGAATAAGAGGAAGTTCAAGAGTAGAATTCTCAGATGAACAAACTAATTTTGATGGTTTCTTATTTACCCTTCTGAAGCAGCTTGAAGACACTGTTACCATCAGCAAGATAGTAAGCTTGGTTGTCCACTGCTAAGACCAGAAATGTAAATTGTGTGATCATTCTTGAGAACCCCTTGGTGATATCAGCATATTGGCCTTCAGAACTGTACGTATTCTTTTCTCATGCATGCTAGTTAGATTAAATTAGTGCAGGAAAATACAGTCATGCTATGTTCATATTCTGTATATACATGCCCCTGAAACTCCCTATATAAATTAAGTATGCATTCTCAGTGATTTTCAAGATCACCCATGGAATGGCTGGGCAGTCTTGCAGGATCTAACCTTGAAGAACGAGCAGTATTACAGATCCAGATATATATATTTTCCAGTACAGGCTTTAGCTCCGCTAAAATGAATGGAATTCTCCATTATTATATTAGCGTCAATGGGAGAATTGACACAACCATTTGATGGGATTAAAGCATATATCTGTCAAACTAAAATGAATTCAATTCTTTTGAGATCCCCGATTGAGCATGCTGCCCACAATATCACGTGAAATATTTCTTGAGTCATGAATTTTCAGGGCTTGTTTACAGGTAATTTCTTGGCTGGAAGAGAAAAGAAGTGCTTCTAAGTTTATATTTCATAGTACACTTCACAATTTTTAGACGAAAGCTCCTGGATGCTTTCCCTGCTGTTGCATCCATATGAGGGGCAGAGTAAAATGGAGTTGACAATGATTGTAATGTATGTTTGCAGGTACTTTTTTTTTGTTGCAGTGGGGCTGACTTAATAAACTGGAATAATGCCAGAAGGTGCTTCTTTCATGGCAGGCGTTTGTAGTCCTGAAGTAGGTATTTATGTTGTAAAATGTAAAGCATTCGTCATTTTGCAGTGATTTTTCTCTGTGCGTGCCAACCTGCCTGCTGTAATGAATTAAATTAATGTGTGCCCCACTGAAATAGTTTACAGTATAGTAATTGTCACTGGCAACACAATGTTGTTTTTAAGTTGTTATTATGCAGGCACAATTCCATATGTCATACAAAATTGATATGCTGCATTATGTATACTACCTTCAAATTAACTTGGTATAATATTTGTCTTGTTAAGAACCAGCTGTTCTGTTGATGTCATAAACAAATGCGTCTCCTCAATTTTCCTTATTCAAAAGAGGAAAAAAACCCCACACACCCCCAAGAGCTGAGGTCAGATTTAATTTACAACAAATACCTGTACTTTAATTATTATCATTGGTCCAGGACATTGTAGAGTAGGTCCTAATAATTGAGAATGAATTAAAAATTAATAAAAAGAAATATGGAAGGACATAGTAGGCTTTTTTTCTGTACAATTAATAAATCTTCTTTGAATAATCTGAAAGAGGAGAATAATTAGCTTAGCCAGGTACTGCACTTGGTTTGCCAAGCCTTTTGTGGTCGTTTGCATACTGTGTTGCAGTCTGTGCGTGGCTTCCTTTTAGGCTTGCTTGCTATCATGTAAACAGGTTCAAGAGGGCTTAGCGAAATCGATGATGATTTATTGTTGTCATGTACTGTTTCATTATATTCTTCTTTTTGTGTCTGTTTGCTCTTTTAATGAATATTCAGTTATGAGAAAGCATAGATCTCTGTAATGTACACTGGATAAACGGCATTTTGGTGTAGGAGTCTGATCCAAAACCCACTGAAATCAGACCATATCTATCTGCTGGTGTCAATAAGCTTTGCATCAGGCCAGGCTGCAATGAGAACTGAGCCTTGAAAACTTAAATTTCAGGCACAAATTCCTCCTCTCAATACCTTTTCTGTTTTTCCTGGAGATCATTCCAGCTAAGATGCTTTCTTCATCCTGACCATTCCCAATTACCTGCGTTAGACATAGATAATGTACAGATTCATTTACGTTGCAGCACTTTTTCCTCTAAGTAAGGTGGTGTGCAAGGACTACAGGTTATAGTGAGATCTGAAACAGTGAGATGGTTTACAAGCCTCACATGGCTCTTTTTCATTAACTTTGCTCATTTACAGTGAGACTTTTATGTGTTTCTTCTTGGTGATAATACTGAAAATGATGGAGTAAGAGAGTCCTGTGTTTAATCAAGAGAGCAGCTCATTCTAACTCACTAAAAGATTTAAGGCTAAGAAATATGGCTGAAGAAAGATTTCTGCTTTCTCTCACTTAAAGAAAGCGACAACAGCAATGAACCAAAAACCAATGAGAACTACAGGCTCTGCATACTGAAAAGGTGTGTCACTGCAGCATCAGGACAGCAGGTACTAACCAGCGTCCTGTTATCACCGAGACAGTATGTGGCGGATGCCACTTTTTATGTCAACCCATTGCAAAATCATTAACTGGCCTCTATGCATTTTACAAATATTTGCTTCTAATTAGTTTTGTTGCTGCAAGGCCCACATTATTATATCTGTTAAATGAACTCCAGAGTCAGAGGAGTGAATATTGGGGTTTTTTTTTCCAATTTCAGGTTTTCCATTTCCTTGCAACAGAAGATCAGATCCTGTTGTTTGATTCTTTTACTGGATCCAATTATACATAAGCAATGAAAAGGCTCCTTCACTGGATAGTTCTGCTTCTTTGGCACCTTTTATTTTTTAGTTTAGTGGCAGTGTTTGCATCAGCAAGAGGGGGTAGGTGGGCCTTGCTGTAATTTGATTAATTCCCACTGAATAAAGTAATTTCTGCGGGATTGTTCTAGTGGTATAATGTAAAGACTGAACACCTGTAAGTGACTGTAGTATGGAAGACTGAACACAGGCTTGGACTAACAAATGAGTCCTCTGAAACACCTTTTGCCACAACAGATGGGTATTATATGGCACAGTTGGATGGCACTAGATGAGCTGTTGATTCCCGTACAGAATACACTTCCTACAAGAAAAGATCTGCTACGGTTATGAATCATCTGCGAACCCAGATCATTTTAGTGATCAAATCTAGTATCAAATAGGTTAATTTATTTCCTTTCTGTCTAGTAACTCTTCTTCATTTGTTCAAATGTCTAGAAAATACATACCCATGATATTCACTGCAGCAGTGAATTCCAGAGGTTGATAGTGCTCTCTGCCAAAAATTCCAGATTGCAGGTATAATTATATACAATTACATTGTTTCAAGAGAGGTATGTTAAAGAGTTCTTAAAATTATCAAAGATGATGACTTTTAGGATTAAACTATGACTTTTTACATTATGTCTGTGAGACATTTTAATAACATTCATTTTATCTTTTATGTTTCCATATAACTTTACACACCTGCAATATGGCATGTGTTCTAGTGATAGTCAAGCCTTTCTGACATTAAAGCCACCTGTGATCTGGTAGCTATTACAGCTGTTAATAGAACCAGTTACTCAAAACAACAGCCAACTATGTTGTCGGTAGGGTTGAATTAACAAACTGAGCAGGGGCAATTCCTCTTGGTTTTTAGCAAAGCTAACATCACTTAATGCAGGGCAGACTCTGGTTTAGCGTTTAGAGTAGAGGAACCTCTGTTTGTGTTGCAGGTTCTGCCAGGCAGTGGTGAGATTTTACACAAAGGCTTTGAACTCTCTGCTCCAGCTTTTCTTCATCCGTCAAAGGTGAGCGGTCATCTCAAAATTCAGCAAATTACTAATGAATGTGCAAAATGTTTAAGCTTATTTTTCTGGATACAGGACAGAGTTCTTTTGCTGCTTTGTTGTCTTGAAAAAGTTTTGAAGCTTACAGCATAGTTTGGTACTTCTAAGAAGATTTTCCTTCATTAGCTGAAATTTTACATCATCCTGACTGGTTCTTTTGGAACTGATGAAAATAACGGTATGGTCTTTAGTTAGAACAAAGCTTAAGCTTTCAGAGCATAGTTTTGACACAACATATACTTGATGAAAGTTTTGATTGCTAAAAAATTGGCAGTGTTGTTCAATGAAAGATGTATTTTTAAATGAACGCTCCGCAGTTTTCTTTATCCTGAGCAAATTAAACTGTAGCTGTTATATTCCTTATCTTAATTTACAACAGATATAGTATTCAAGAATGGAATACACAAAATTAAACAAAACTATGACAATGATTAAATCATTTTTGCTTTGTCTTTAAAACATACAATCAAATGCAAAATGCAAAACCAGTTCCAGATCTGTTGTATGTTCGCTGTAAAAAGTTAAGCTGTCTTTTTCTGTACCTGTCATCTATTGTATAGAACTGAAGCACAGCCCTTCCTTCTTCCAACCTTTGGACTGGAATACTATATTAAGGCCTGTATAAACACATTGATGAGTAGGACCACCGTAGTGAATCTCATCTACATGAGAATAAATGCTATATCACATGCTAATTGGTTGGTAAGATGAAAAGTTGAGCATTTGTGGACAAGGATCAACTGTTGCATTCTCTACTCCAGTACAAGAGTGTTCTAATGGCTTGGGCTTCTGAGACTCCTCCTTTTGCATCTCATAGTAACATGGAAAGCAAATTGCCTTCAGCAAGAATTTTGAGTATTGGCAACTTGAAAGTCTGTATTTTGTATAGAATATATTCTTTTAAATTGGATAGTTAGGCATGGAAAAACTTTTACTACTAAATTTTCTGAAGCTTTTTCCTTCTGATTTAGTAGAGCGTGGCCCTAAATACGTAGCTCTTCATGGCAAATGAATTTTGATATGCACAGTGCCACTCAGTGTACAGAAAACTTATTATTGCTTTTGGCATTCTTTGGGAGTTGCTGTTTGTTTTGATGTGGAGAATTTTGGCAATTTGTTTGTATCTCCAGGTGTTGGGGTTTTTTAAAGTAAATAAAAATGAAATCTTTGCCACATAGCACCTTTCAGCTGTGGAACTGTATGTGAGATGAGTGTCGTTATTCCTAATTAATGTATTGAGAAACAACATGAAGTGGCTTGTCTGTGATTGTTCATTAAGTCACTGGCAAAAGCTTGGAATAAAATCAGGAGATCTTGCATTTGCATCCGTTGCCCTTCCAACAGCTTGTTCTTTTTATTTATTTCTTTATTTTTAAAGGTGTCTGTTCCCAGCATCTCTGAAAATCAGTTCACTTTCAATTTAGTGGTACTGACATTATGGCTATTGTTGGCATCTGAGTACCTAAGATAATACACTTGTAAATAAATGTTTGCATACTGTAGGAGTTAAATCTGAATAAGTTACCAGTGGGGATCAAAGATGTGCTGTTTCTTGAACAGACGTGTTGATGAGTTCTTCCCTTCGTTTCAAATTATAGGAAAGCAGGGTCTTGCACCATTTCAATTCTAGTTCAGGGGAATGCTTTTGTTATAGCAGTGAACAAATTGGAAAATCTTTTGGCAGCTCACATATTTTCATGCGCCAAGAATTATTCCCCTAGAATATACAACTGTACTTTTAATGTTTACTGCATTTATTTGGAGAAACAAGTGGAATAGTATGGTCTGGGACAGAAAGTGTCTACTTGGCTACCTGTAAAATTGCACTAGTTACAGATAGCCAGTGTAATCTAGCATTGAAATGTGTTTAGCAGTGAAGTACTTCTATAGAAGGGTAAAAGAATTAAGTAATAGCACAGCGAGTGAGGAAACATACAGTTTACTTAGATCAGAACATTATTTATATCTGTACTTTATAGCCGCAAAGATGAGACAGCCTGTATTTAAGTGACCCCATAGAATCTTGATCTCCCTACCTGTATGTGCAGCTTACAGTGCCTGCAAGCCTCCTGTAAGCCTTTTCTCCAGAAGTCAAAGAAGCAGCTCAGTCTGTTGAAGCCGTGTATGCGGCATAAAATGACAATTATAAGGAGGACAGCACCAGTATAGGCTGGTGGACAGAGACTAGAGTGGAAGGCAGTGGAGCTGGGTTCGTTCTTGTGCTGGTAGTCCACTTGATGACTCTGTGAAAGAGTATGTTATCCCCTCCATTTGGGAACAGTTTAAAAGGTGCCTTGAGATCTACTGAGCTGTATTAGAGTTAAGGTATTATTGTAATCTTTCTTGGCTTATCAAGTAGCTAAAAGACTAATGTTAATAGCTTTAATTTCACTGCAAACTGTAAATCTCATACCAAGTGAAGTACTTTGTATGCCGCAGTTCTGTCTCACAGTGCACTGGCTTGACTTCATGTACGTGATTTCAAAAACAAAGTTACTCATTCTCCATACTTACTCCTAGGTCTGTTCGTATACATACACGCACACACTGTATATATGAGTATATATAAAAACTGTATTTCCATTGGCCATAACATGGGAAAAAGGAAACTTGGCATCAGTAGAAGTCAGATCAATAGATTCATTCAGTAGCAATAATTACTGAAATCATATGGATGGTGAATACCTTTCAGCTGTAAACAGTTTTGAAGTGACATCTTGGCAGTCTTTTCTGTTTTCAAAAAGCAAGAAACCAGTGTAGAACTAAGATAATTATTCCGAACTTTAGTCCATGTAAGATAGATCATTTTCGTGGTGTGCTCTCTAATGGTGGCTTTTTAAATTGGTTATAGCAATTTAAAATATTTTTTGTATGCAAAGATGGGGTACATATAACCATCTGAAATTAGTTTGGGTGCTTTCAATTGACAGCTATCCCTCAGTTCATACATACATCATAGGAAGGGGTTCATCAGAGCAGCTGTCAGTCCCTGGTCTGTGTGGGACTGAGAAATTTAAACTACAGCTGCATTAGAGCAATGCAGCACCGCTTAGAGCTAAAAACATTAATTTTTTGAGATATTCAACTTTAAGGACAAAAAGCAATGTTTTAGGAAGGAGACCTTTGGGTTTTTTTTTTCTGTAAGTACAGCCAAAAGCCTATGTTGCCAACATCCTTCTCCCTTTCTCCTATTTTGCCCAGTTTTATTCATGGGCACTCTAACATTAAACATTTGCTCTCTGGTATATGCAATCTTGAAGACCATTGCAATGAAGGTGTTTGAATATTTTCAATCTTCTCTACTGAAATAGAGGCCTAACCAGATCTGCTCATTTAAGAACACTTGAAAATGTTCATTATTGGAAAGATAGGTTGAATGACTGAGAACACTGCCCAAAAAGGCTTGCCAACATCACAGGGAACATACCGTTATTCATTGCTTTGTGCTGACAAAATATGTTTAAAGCTACACAGCCCTTGACTGTGTTAGAGCGGAAAAAGTGAGACACTGAAAAAGTACTGAGATAACAGAGTGTTTCCTTGAATGTCGTACGACTGGAGCCTGGGTTTAAAGTTGAGTTGTGAGGCCTGTTGCTTTACACAAGTGAATGTTTCATGGGTTTGATTTTTTCCTCTGGTATAGCCAGATTATGACAGTATTTAGCAATCTAAAAGCAGCTGTTTGTTTAATGGGTCGCTGGAATTTATCCCAAACCTCAGAAAGTACTTTGAAACCTTTAGGTAAAAGGAAGTATATGTTAATTTTTAATTAGTGGATGTATAGTTCTACGCAGATTTTATTATTGCTGTATGATTAGCAGTAAGCAGCACTTCTTGCTTTCATGATCAGTCTGAAACCAGCAGAGGCACTAAAGTTCAACAATATTTGAGCAGTAAAATCAGACTTTTCTTGTTGTTTTCTTATGTAGATGTTGTGGTGCTTTGGAGTGCTGATCTCAAGGGGGTAGACAGGCATTCAGTTCAAGACAGTCCCATGCATGGAAAGAGCTCGCAGCTCCTCATTGTTAGTAGTATTCTACTGTTTCGTTAATTCATCTTTGGGTTTATGCTTAGCAGCAGCACTTATTTTAATAGAGTTAGATTATGAATTACTCTGTGGAGAAGTTCTCAGCAGTGTGGATTTTAAAAGGAGGCAAGAAGGAAGAAAGAGAGAGCAGCAAAAAAATAGAATAGAAATTTCCCTCTGTCCTTTTCCAGCTGACTGGGAACGGGTTGAAAGTAGTCCCAAGGCATGACATAGCATCTATTAATTCTGGGAGCCACGCTCTACACATGGCTAATGATCCACTGTATGGATTCATTTCCTTTGGTTTCAACAGCTTAGTTCTGAGCATTAGAATGACGGATTTGTCTTGATCCTGAAGGCTTCCATTTGAAAGTCAAAACTTCTTGTGGAAGAATGCTTAACCCCGTTAGCTCCTGCAGTAAGCTTCCTGCCACCCAAAAGGCAGGCAAGCAGACAGAGAGGCTCAGAAGGTAGTAAGCCCACATAGATCTTTACCTAGGTGCAAGTAAAAATGCAAGTTTAATTTGGTAGGAGTCCTAGAAAGGTGAAAGAAGATAAAGAGGATGAGAATTTGCATGGGCTCCCTTAGTGTTTGTGTTCAAGTTCCCACTTGGCCCTGTTCAGAACTGACATAGAGAATTGGTTAATGGCAGAGTACTAAAATAAAAGCCATAGAGTCATATTCTGTGGTAGAAAATAACTTTGGTAATGCTAGTATAGCAGCCCAAGCTTTAAATTAAACATTGCATTAAGCTAGAGCTGTCTATGTGAATGTCTAGGATTCTGTTTGTTTGAAATAAATATATTTAGTAGTTTCTTATTTTTTCTTCTTCACTTAGTCTTTCAGTGATGCATGTACACAGAGTTGACACTTGCAGTGGTTAAATATGAAATATCTGCTGCTTTTCCCCTGCAAATTATGGGCTTGCATGCACTGTATCAAGTTTATTGAGTGTCCTAGAATATTTTAGAGATTCAGGATGATTGTTCTCATTATCCATTGTGTACCATTGAAGGGGAAAGCAGTTTTATTAATTTAAAAGTCTAACAAATTGGAAAGCACAAACAATTTAATACAAAAGACCTGAGAGTGTTAATGCTGTGAACTTGCCAGGACGGTGAGTTGAGTATGTGGGCAGGCAAGCAAGCCACCATCCACAAGGTAACCAAGGTGTGTATTTACTACAGGTCGTCTGTCTTGTCCACACTATCATCCTGATCTATAATAAGCACTATGTTACTTTCCTGTCCAAGAAAGATACCATCTAGAACTCATTTACCATAGGATAAATGCACATGCATGGGTGGTTACCATCATGTACAATAAGTTTAAAACTTAATTTGTGATCGGGATTCATTAATTACATTTGTTGCTCTGCAAATTATTATTCAAAGTAACTATGGAAAAATGAGGTAGGTCTTGTCTGTGAGGTTTTAAGGGAAGAGTTTGTGTTTGTTTCATAATTTTTCTCAGTGTAATGGTGCTTTAATTTGATAGAGTATTATGGTCCTTTTTATAAAGGAAAACACATTAAAGAACATTCTCATACTGTAAAACCATGCTTGTTCTGAAAAGTGCTGTCCCAATTTAACTATATTGGGATACTTAGAACAATTTATTTATTTAGACAAAATCTTGATCTGCCTGTGTCTCTCTTTGCCCTTCTTTAAGATGAACAGTCAGAATGTATACGCAGTGAGGCCTTGGAGCAACCACAGTTAAAAACATCGCACAGTGCCATTCATTTCAGTGATTTTTTTTTAACCAGGTCAGGGTCTGGCTCAATGCTAAAAACTAGCATAGTAGATAGAAGCACAGGCAGCATGTTTTGGGGGAGCTAAAGCCATGGCTATGATTTTCTATTTGTTCATTGCCTGGTTACAGATATAATTTCTTTTTTTTTTTTTTTTTTTTAATGGTAAAATCAGGCTGTGAATAGATGGCTCATTTTACCGATATTAAATTTAATATATTTTGTTGAAGACAGTGGGCCAGGCAGTGACCTAGTGGGAGAGCCTTCTGTATCTGTAAAGCTTATTCAACTATCCACAGCAGCTGCGGTGATCTGCTTTCAGAGCTAGGTCCATGTATAAAGTTGAACATGTGCCCTGGCGTTTAAGGTTGAAGATCCGGAAATTGTACTGGGTAAAAATTGAAATCTTATCAAAAGAATCTAGATCTTCAGCTTGACATGAATATGAGTTTCCTCCATATAAATGTTTCTAGCCTGATTTATGATGTTATGGCCAGCTGCCGTATGGAGGATGGTTTTTTGTTTCCTTTTTTGTTTCTTTTTTTTTTCTTTTTTTCTCTTTTTTAGTGTTTTGGTTTGGTTTGGTTTGGTTTGTTTTTTTTTTTTTTTGGTGGAGTGACAGAAGCAGCTGCTGTCTAGCTGGGAAGAAAATTGATAACTCCACACTGTAGCCAACAGGGTGCTTGCATTGGAGTCATTGATTTCCTTCCCTGCCAGGCAGTGGCTGCTCCAGACTCTCTGCAGAAGGCAGACTGCATCCTTTATGGACTTCATTATCAGTGCAGTCGTGCAGAGACTCCACCAATAGAATATAATGGCATTATTATGGAAAGGGTAGCGTTTGATGAAGCCACTTGGTTTAGACACCCTAAAGACCACTTCTGTTGTTCCCTTGAAATGATAGCATTGGACTGAGGCTGGAAGCTGTTTCACTAATGTGAAGGTTTCTGCCACTTTCAGGATGAAGTGTTTTCATGCCTTTCTTCTTTTCCTAATTTTTCTTGCTTACTCATGAAAAAGTCAAGAAGCTAGTTGCAGCTTTGGCTGTGGGAGCTGAGCTGCAAAATTTAGAAGAGCCCTTTTAAAAACATGCCCTTTGTTTTGGACACAAAGGAACAGATTCTGATAAATACTTGACCTCACAGGATCCAAATAGCCCTAGCTATTGCTCTTGTTCCAGCAAGACATGACTGGTATTAAAAAGATGAAATTCTTAAATTTCAAATCCATATTTGTTTAAAAAAAAAAATCAAAGCATGCATTTTTTTTCATGAAATAGAGGTAATTAGTAAATACTGACAGTTTGACTTAATTTGACCTCAGGAGAACCAAATGCTTTGAAATTCTCTTGCAAGTACTTTGATGTGCCATGTTCCTGTAAGGCACTCTTACTGAGTGAGAGCAGCCCATTTTGATACACAAAAAAAGGTTTTGTAGGAATATTTTTGACTAGCTGAAGTGCTCAGTTTTAGTCTTGGTCATTCAGTATATAAATATTTGCATTAATACCTCTTTCTGAATGTCTGAACCTAACCAACACCACAGAAAGACAGGGAAAATGTTCTGTGAATAAAAATTTTGGCAGGCTCCTTTAAAAAGGTGTGCAGATGGAATACAAGACATTAAATCCTTGGAGTGTTAAAAAAAAGAAAAATAATTCTTTTGCAAGGGAATGATTTTTCTAAAATGCAAAAGGGAATCCCATGCCTAATTTCACTGTCCTCCTTCTAGCTGTGCATCAAAACCCTTTTCAGCTCTGTTTATTTCTTAAGAATAAAAATGAATGATGTGTTTGAATACCAGATGGGGACATAAAGCACACTATTCATTAGAAAAGACAGTATTAATTGAATAATATAAATGATTAATAATTGTCCAGCTTTGAAAATTAGAATTCTTATTCCAGGTCATTGATTTTGTTTTGTGGGTTTTTTTAAATACCTACCTTGAGTCAGTTAAAATTAAAATTAACTTTGTCATTATTAATTTCTAGCTATTAGACCTGATGGTAATGCTTGTTTTTTATATTGCTCAAAAATACTTCAGGCATAGTTGCTGTCTAGACACTATCTTTTTCTGTTCAATCCCAAATTGTTGCCAGTGTTGTTTCTGGTTGTAACATCGCAGTGGAAGAAATACCATGAAATGAAACAGAAAGTTACCTATAGAATCTTCGTCACAGGAGAATTCACTTAGACTGGCAAACATGGTTCAAATTTTCCTCTAAATTAAATTTTGTGTGTTACTTGTTTACTCTCAGAAGGCTACAAGATGTCCAACATTGCCAGGATTCAAGGCATTCAGATTCTTTCTCTTTTTATAGGAGAAAGGACCAAAAAAAAAAAAATCTCAACAGCAATCAATCTGCTGAGACGTTGTGACAACCGCTTACCATACAATACCATCGATATTACCCTAGTCTTTCTTTTTATGTCCTGTCTGAGGTCTCTTCTTCTTGCGTGTAAGCTTGCCAAGGAGGGGACTCCTTGAATTCAGTGTCCATGTAGCACATTAGCATCCTGGCCAGTGACAGGGTTCCTTTGGCTGGTAAGAAAGCTAGTAATGCATCCTGGGAAAAAATAATCTATGGATTCTGCAAATAGCATTTTGAGCTGTGCCACCAACAAAGTCTGGCTTTTGCGGGGTGGGGCAGTTGTGGGGTTTTGTTTAGTGGTTTGTGTTTGGTGGTTTTTTTAAATGAAGTGTGTCCATCACTGAA
The DNA here is from genome assembly GCF_965183815.1 of Platalea leucorodia. NCBI lineage: Eukaryota > Metazoa > Chordata > Aves > Pelecaniformes > Threskiornithidae > Platalea > Platalea leucorodia. Next base: position 89,174,932 of record NC_138858.1, on the reverse strand, counting down.
CGTCTTGGTGCTTCGCCAGTATCAACAGAGACTTGATTCTTGCAGCTTTTCTGAAGGAGCAGATGGAAGGAATGAAGAACTGAGGACGGGGTAGATTGCTTCTACTTGGTTTTAAACTGTGGATAGACTCCTACCTATGTACATTAAAAAATCCATTCAGTCAGTGGAGAGGAAGCTAATTTAAGCTTTAACAGGGCTTCCTGATCCTCTGCAGATGTTTGTGTCTCTTCTCTAATTTACGCCTCACCCCAGCTAATGGAAAAGTTAGTGGTGACAAAGCAGAATTTTGTGAGTTTAAGACATGTGGCTTCAAATTATAACTCAGTGCAATAATGATTGCACTATTCTCCTTATCTGGGGTATGCTACAGACATTGAGACAGCGTTGACACTTTGGAAAGGACAAGCAGGATTGAGTGTCTGCTGGCTCTTGAAATGGAAGTTGGTCTTAAAATGTTGTAAAAAGACACAAATAAATTTCTCTGATTTATTTAAATTGTGAATAGATTGGAATTTAAGTGTCTCTTTAAACATACAAACAAGCAAGAAAACAAGCAGAGCCCAATTTCAGGTAGATTTAACATGCCTGTGGACAAGTGAATTTTTAATAGCTAATCTTACCCTGATAACTCATGGGAAATATCAATCTATTAGGCAGGATTCAAGTGTTGAATTTTTAATGCACTTTTAGTGATTAAAGTGCTCTTTTTTTCCACTGCTTGAAAGAGATCACAGTGGCTTTAAAGAACAGTTTAAAGTCATAACAACAATGGAGAATTAATAATTGCAGTTGGCCATATTTCTCTCCAGGAGAGAAGGGCTGTGCCTATTTGCATACAAGTGTTGTGTTTAGAACATTAGAGACAAAAGAAAATCATTCATTTTGAGAGTAGCAAATGAGCCAGATCTGCTTGAAAAGGATCCTGTGATTTTGTTGTCTCTGATAGCAAGTCATTGGAGGTAGTTGTGGGCCTCTAGTGACGGGAAGTGAGGCTTGAAGAATAGGAATGAGCATAACACTAATGATTTCAGTCAAGGTTTTAGGCTTGGCATTCAGCTGAGGATTATTCATGCAAATGGACATGTAAGGATGGAATCTGTGTTATTAAGGTGAACATGTGATGGACTACTGATGTCAGTGAAACCAGAATTTGCAGGGAGAGAGGCCCAAATCCTTACAGGTAGCTGGATTCGTTGCTGCTATTGCAGCTAAAGCAGAAAGGCATGATAGTGTTAACTGTGTTAGATCCTTTCCACTGGTTCGTGTTTTACAAGAGAAAATAATACTTTACCTTGTTATTAGAGAAAGAAAAAAGTAAGTGCTTGGCCTATAAGCCATTTGCTAGGCTGCGATGTGCAAACCAGAGCATGGCTTTACAACACCACAATATGTACCTTCCTGATAAAAGGAAGGAAAATAACACTCTTAGTCCAGACCATTCCACTTGACTTATGCAAGCAAAGGCACATTTGCCTGAGTTCCCTTTGCACATGTTCACCATTCATACCCCAAAGCGTTTTCCACCATGCATTATGCACATCTGTCTACAGGCCCACTTTTAAATTAGTATATGACGAATCTAAATTCCTATTTAAAAAGTGTTTTCAGAGACTCTTTGCTCAGAATCACCCCATCTGCCCTAAATTTGTCTTTTAAAGAAGCTTCAAAATAAGCCATTGCTGGAATTTTTCTTCTCTCACTCTTTCCTCTTGTTTTGGTATTGCTAATGGATGTATTATTGCAATACCAACTGGCCCATGGCAGTAATGAATTACTAAATTTAGTTGTGAAACTCAGTCTTGGGTTTATGTTGCTGTGCTGTATGTAACAAATCAATAGCAGACTAAGAGTTCTGTAATCAGAGGAGAAAAGCTCAGAGCAGGCACATTTACATTGTGTCTCAGGGTTTACAGCTGACAAGTTGAAGGAGTATTGCCAAACCACTTCGCCTCTCCTTTACTTGCATTGATCAGATATGAAAAGACCAGAAAGTAAACTTGGGAGAGGGGTGCTTGGGTTAATGAAACATTTTATTAATGCTTTGCATCTGGGAAACCTGCAACGATTATATTGTGTTCATTATCTGTCAGCCTCTCGATTAGAAGAGGATTCTCAGGCACGAACTTCTTCCTCCATCTGTTTCAGTTCAGTAGTGAGGATAAAACACAGGGTGCCAGTATGAATTGTCTGATATTTGAACTGACAGAAGTTAAAATATGACCCACTTCTCAGTCAAAATGTTCAGCTAATCCTTTCTCTCTCTCTGCCTTCGAGTGACACTTCCACCTTACCGTCTTGAATAATTTGATCCGACCTGATCCAGCTAGAGTACACAAGATGAAGGGAATGTTCATGTATATTAAATCAATAGTATGATTTAACAGATGAATTAAGGTATATCTAGCTTCATTTAGAATCTGCTTCGTGAACCCTTTGAAATCAGTAGGGAAATTCTCTGTTTGCTTTGCAGTTTAATGAATTAGATAAGGGAAAGAAAAATACACTTATCAGACAAAGAGAAGAAAGTGTCTGATACTGTAAAATATAATGATGCCGATATGCAATGATGGTTTTGCATTCACTATTAAAATACATATTGCATGACACCAGTTCATCCACCTACAGAAAATAAATGTTAATTACATACCAGTGTCCTTTGTGAGTAGGTCAGTATAGCTGTGTTGAAGTTACTAGAGCTATTCTGTGTGCAGCAGGTGAGGGATCTGGCCTGAAGAGTGTTCGTATTGAAATATGTATCTGTAATGTGGCTTCCTCTGGTGTTACCTGCTGGCCTCTCTCACACCAAAAGCATTTAAATGCATTGGGTCTTTAGTGTTGTAATGGCAATGGGGAGAGATAAATCGGTGTACAGCATCTTTGGATGTGACCATTGTAGTTTTGGGATGTGAAGTATGTGAGCAATCCACAGCCCACTGCAATTGTAAAAAAAAAAACCAAACAAACAAACAAACCCTGCACAAAAACCAAAACATAGACGTAGATGTTAATTTAAAGCAGGTGCTGGTATGTATTAATATGACACCGTTGACTTCAGTGGCTCCATTTTGTGTTGTGTCATATGATTTGACTTACTCTGTTTAGTAGAGGGCACAACCTTCAGACCCATTGTAAAATGCAGCGATGAAGAGGGATCTTCCATCCCTAGAATTCCTTCTCATTTCAAATAGTAATTCAAAGGGTTGTCTTCTGGCAAGTGGTGGTGCAAGGAGGGAGCTACAGAGCTGCAAGGGACAGGGCCAGGTTGAGCTGGGTTTTCTTTTCTTTTGGCTGTTTCTCTGATTCTCTGTATATGGAGGTAGCTTCTGTCAGAACCGGGAATGAGGAGCCGATTCGCATGCTCAGAGCTCAACAACAGAACTGGGACATGCTTAGCTACAGCTTATAAAGCTGCTTTTGCCATTTAGTGCTTTAAAATAAGCAAATACAAAGCAAGGAGCACTTAAGTCAAAGCATTTTTTTCTAGGCTCCATCAGTATTACTATGAAAACTCCAGCTATCTAGTAATTAAAAAGCCACACTGGGTTCTTGCCTCTTCAGTGTTAGTAGAAACTGTAAATCAAGCAATGCTCCATACTCAAACAGGTAGCTCCAGTTAATTTATGGAGAGATTTTTCTATTAAAAAAAAACCCAACCAAACAAAAAAACCAAAAAACCGAGATTTACTGTGAAAGTAGCAGTGCAGAAGAAGGCAGCTGGGCCCTGGGAGATGTCTAGCATCTGACGAGAACAGCACTGCTGAGACTGTAGAGGGAGGGGCAGGGAAAGATGATTTCCTCAACCTGAAAGAATGCTTTCACTGTTGTGGGGCAGGGGTTTCACTGTGTCCTGCAAAGGAAGCAAGATGACATCTGGGAATGTTTATTTATCATAATCATTTCTATGATTTGTCATACTCTTGTACCTTAAAGACGTAGAACATTATTTATAATGTTCCTTTTCACAGAGTGCCCAAAATACAGGGTGATGCTACCCCCAGGGGACACAGAGATTCAAGTGATTTGCCTAAGATTACATTGGAAGTCTGTGGCAGAGCACAGAATCAAATGTTTGTTTTCCCACATTGTTGTGTTTTGGAGCACTGTTTCTGAATCTTGAAAAAAGATGAGTAAAGCCATTATCTTTAGATGTTACTTATTACAGGATTTCTTAGCAATTGGAATATAACATGTTTCTGTAAAACGCATTGAAATTACTCTCGCACAGTGTGGGTATGAACTTGAAGTCATTGGTTTAGTGTTAACTAAGCAATAAAACACTTGAGTTAAACTGTTTTACAAATTTCCATAGTTTACTTTACTCGGTGTTTGAAAGGTATGTTCATCCTCCTTCCTCAAAACAGTTTTCCTTAGAGCTTTTCAACACAGAAGCAAACAATGATGTTTTTGCAAGATATTAACCTTTAACTTTCTTGGTTTATTTTTAACTACTCAAATCATTATGTCTATAAAATTTGCACTGAGATATTTGGAGACTAATATTTCTTGTAATGTCCCCTATGTTTGTCCTGCCTGTGGATTATGAGAATGCAATACAAAAATCTCACAGTCATTCTGTAATCTCTCATTAGGTTGTTTTAAACGAGGATTGAGGGGTATTTGATAAGCAGATGTGTGGCGCACAAAGCATGTATTTAGCCTGGGAGCTACTCAGCAGGAATCCCAGAGTGTTTTTGCAGTATTACCAGGTATTTATCCAAAAAAACATACTAGCTACAACTCACTCCATGGCACAGCCCAAGGCCTGGGTTCCAGTCTCCTGTTTCTCTGTCACTGTGCTCGGAATAGGTGGGATACCAGTGCTGTGGTCTGAGGAGAGGAACGGAAGAAAATCCTGTGTCCTAAATGAAAGCCTGGGATAAACTACTGTCTCAAAGATGTGCTGTAGGATACCAGAGAAAATATTGTGAATTTCTGCATTGTCATAGCCAATTTGGGACAGCTAAAAATCCCAAGAACTGGGATCTTTAACATTAAAGTCAAACTTTAACAAGTATTTCAAGGCCTACAGCAGCAGTGATTTAATTGGAACATATTATCTTAAAGATTTTTCAGGTGGAAGTCTGGTGTATATATCTGTTCCATTGTGGTTTTTGTTGTCTTACTGCAGCTGACTCACGCTGATACAAATGGAATGCAGTTTCTAATTTCCTGATATGGTCTATGCAGAGATGCAGTAAGTACTTGTAGAATGCAAACTGTGTTCCTCATGCATGCAGTACACTGGAATAAACACTCCAGGGTGTACATTCATCATTTAGATTGGTGCCTCCTTGTGCCAAGGACCATGTTACACTGGCATTTCTAGGAAACAGAACTGCCTCCAGCAAGAGTAACTGTTTACAGAAGTGGGAAGTTAGTACAACAGAAGGCAGGCAGCCCAGATGGCACGGTTATGAATGGAACTGGATATCTCCCATGGTGTCAAGAGAGATGTAATATTTTGCTTACTCCATCTTGACATTAGAAAAACAGGGTAATTGTCAGCTCTTTCTCTGAGCCAGAATTTTTGAAATGCTCTTGGTATCATATTCTTTTCCAGCCTGACTTTGCTATAAATGGTATAGTCCGAATTGCACATCTGCAAGAGACTGGCTTGCTTGAGAACCACAGAATTGGGCTGACTTTGTAATTTCCTCCATTATCCATTTTCCTGTTAATCTGTCCATCCCTACGATATTGTCCTCTCTTGCCCTCTAGCAGCTGAAAGCTCAGTGTGTTTTCAGCAGGCTTCATGGGAAATGAGAAGCAAAAGTATGGAAGAAGGTGTTATTTTCACTGACTTGAACCACAGAACACCCCTCACAGCCTGTGCTTTCTTCTCTTTTTCTGTGAATTTCAGCTATTAAAGCAACTAAAAGAATTGTACATATGGATGAGTAGATGTAATATGCGTGTAGCGCTCTCTTTGTATGTATTTTCTGCTGATCTGTGAGATTCCTACTCCTACCATGGGGTATGTTATATTGCAAGATGATTTCAGTTAATTCTTAACATAGCTCAGCTGCCAGATACATTTTTCCAGAACAAAGTAACAGGATAGGTGAAAACTGATTTTGAAAGTGACTTTGGCACAAAACATATGCTTTCATTGAGATTTATCTTCTGGACTGGCAACTGGGAAGTCTCTGAAAATGAAACTTCATCTCTTTACTTACATTAGTATTCTTTGAAAATGTTACTACTGCCTGGGATTGGTAGCTGTTTCATTCATTTTCTTCATTATCGAGGGATTTCCTTTCAGAGTATTGACAAAGTCAGTCTTGTCTCTTTGATCCCATTATTCTTTTATTCATACCTACTCTGTCTCAGCTGGCATTTTTTGAATTTTTATTTATGCCCTCTTTCTCCAACCCCTCACCATCTTATTCCATATGTTTATTATCTTTTTCCATCACCAAGCTGTGAATAATTTTGTGGGAAATCATGCAGCTGCATGGAAATCAGCTCTTTGACACAAGCACTGTGCTGGCTTGCTGGAGAAGTCCCTGGGTTAACAGACAATTGCTACTAAAGTATTTTGGAGAGGACAGAAAAACATCCTTTACCAGTGCTGCCAATCTCAAGCCTGTAAAAATTATGAGTTATTATTGGATTGACTGAAAAATAGTGAGTTCAAAAAAACCCACAACATTCTGTGTATTTATTTTCTTTCTGTTTCTCTGAGAGTTGCAAAGCACTTTTTAAAACAACTCCAGGATGAGCTAAACGTTACAGGTTTAATGAAACTCTGGATTCTTAATGAAGGGCTTAAAATTAGGAGTCTAGTCACTTGAGTCCTCAGAGATTTTCAGTGAACAGATCAGATCTGCTTTCTGAATGTGCCTCAGAACTAAGGAAGTTAAGCTCCTAAACTAGGAACAGAGAGTTGGGTGAAACAAATCTGAGTCCTACCCCTGTTCATGTTCATGCTATTAACCTGCCTCTCTCAGGTCTGACTCCTTTGCGTTCTGTGATTCTGATACTGTGCCTAACCAGTCACATAAGCATCAGAGCACAGGTCTCCTTGGCCAGCTCTGCCTAGCTCCTGTCAAAAGTTGTATTATTTCTGTTAGCCTGAGGCTAATTAGTAGCATGCTACCAATACACACGGTTTGTTGCATAGATGATCCATAGCAAGCAAGACAGTAGTCAAAATGACATTTACTGACATTTATCTTTAAGGAGCTGAGAGAGCTAACTGTTTTGCTGAACAAAGTAAAGCATAAATTCTGTGCAGTTTGTTTCTTCAGTCTTTCAAAGGCATCAGATGAGGGAAGCTGTACAGGCACAGAAATAATTGTTTTTGATTTGATTTTTGCCTGATCACCCAATGGTTCAGATAGGCAGCAATCAAAGCAAAGCTCTTGCTGTCTGTAAATAATACTTTAAAGGTTCTGATGGAAGAATAGCATGAAGGGTTATCATTAGCTAACTTTAATATCTGTGAGATCAGTGAAATATAAAAATTATATGTGAATCTACAGAAAAATAAAGAGGCTTTCATGTTTGATATTGCCATATCAGAGGCGGTGGATTTCTTAAGGCTGTTGAGATGTTCCCAGTGTGTATTGACAGCTTCTTGTTTTTCTGAAGGCACTAACAGTCTGCAGGCATTCGTTGTTTGAAATCCTGTTAATTTTTCTAGCTTGGTACTGTGTTAACTTTTTTTTTTTATTGTCTAGGATATGACATTTTTCAGGCATTTTTTCATGGCAACATTAAGATTTAACAGGATGGAAGAACTTAACAGTCATAGAATTGAAGAAAGATTTCTTTTGAAAGCAGCCTCTGGAGGTAATCTAATCCAACGCCCTGCTCATCAGGGCTAATTTCAAAGCTAGATCAGGTTGCACAAGGCCTTGTCCAGGCCAGGTCTGAAAATCTACAAGGATTCACCAACCTTTCTGGGCCATATTTCAGTCTTTAACAGCTCTCTTGGTAATTATGTTTGGGGGTTTTGGTTTTTTTTTTTAATATGTACAATCAGAATTTCCCTCCTTGCAGCTTGTGACCATTGCCTCTGTCTTCTCATCGTATATCCCCGAAACAAGTCTGGCTCCGTCTTCTGCAGACCTTTACTGTAGATAGAGGATTGCACCTCTCACCCCCATTAGCTTCCTTCTCTTCCAGCTAGACAAGCCTAATACCCTTAGCCTTTTCTTAGCCTTTTCTCATATGCCATGTACTCCAGTGGGTGAGGTAAGACCAGTTCTGCCTGATGACTTTGATGAGTATGCTGTCTGGGACAGAGCTGGAAGCCTTTGATATGTATTAATTCATCTCTCTTCTCTCTGTTGTCCCACTCCACCCCTCCACCCCCAATAACCAATTAGCAGCTCGCTAAAAGATCTGCTTTAGCATTATGGCTCCAGGATAGATAATTGGAGTGTCGTATCATACATAGATGAGAGAATTTTCTCAGTGTGTTTAATACTGTTAAAAGTCCAGCAGAAAAGCTGTCTTACCACACACAAGATCCAATGCTGTATCTCTGCTAAAGCAGCTATTCTTCAACTCAAAGGGTGGCAAAAGCCACTGCTTCATTGCTCTCAGTCAACTCATCTTTAGTATTATGCTGTGTCACTCTGTAGTATTATAGCAGCATAAGAAAAGGTTATAAGAGAGGACTATGAAGTGGTTTTCCACCACTACTTGTTTCTGTTTCTAATAGTCCCCTCCATTAATCCCCACTGGAGAGAAAACACACTTGTTATAATGATCTCGAAGAGCAACACAATCTCCTCTGCTTTCTTTTTTTCAGTTTTATTCATTTAGTTTAGAGCAACTTCACATTACTTCAGCTCACAACAGATTTGAATGATGAAGTAGTTCAGATAGACCTATTAAAGCAGAAGAAGCTGAGAGCTATGTTATTTGCTGGAAGACTACAATTTGTACAAGAAGCTGTAGATAACCTATTCACCTTCCCCCACAGAGCTGTAATCCATGGGTTTGACCATATGGAAGCTGGTATTCACACAGAGTGAATGTAAATAAAGCTTTTCAATGCCTTTGATATCAAAGCTATTTATGCCTCTCTCTCAGCAAGTATTTCCATTCTCTCCTAGACATAGTTAGCATAAAAGAGCAACCTACTGTTTAGAATGCGTTTAGAGTAAAAAAAAAAAAAAAAAAAAAAACCAACCAAAAAAACCCCAACCAAACACAAAAAACCTCCCAAACCCCCAAACTTTAATCTCTTGTTCTCTGACTTCAGAAGATCATCATAGAGTTTTATCTGACAGTTATTATTTATTGGCAGAGAATATAGCAAACAGGAAGAGCTTTGCTTTGATTGCTGCCTATCTGAACCATTGGGTGATCAGGCAAAAATCAAAACCCATTTATTTAAGGAGCCAAATCCCACAATCCGTCACTAAGAAAATCCTGATTTGGTCTTCCAAAATTATCTTAGTGAATATTTGCAAAGGAGACAAACATACATAAATGCATGCATCCACATATGTATATATGTTATAAAATTGGATGAGGTTAATTCTTCCCTCAAAATTAATTACTAATAGTCTGAGCTTTGCACAGTGTGTTTTGAAATGAGAAATTCTTAAAGTGTTCTTTCATGTAAAGAAATGTTTGTTTAAACAAATTAGCCTTATTTTTAACTGAAGAAATCTCTACCATCCCTATTGAATGGAATGAGCTGCTCAGCTGAGTTACTGTAAGACAGGATTCTATAACCTTGAATAATTCCTACAGCATGTTGAGAACCCTTTGCAATTTCTCCCCTATTATGAAGTTTCCACGCGTATTAAAAGGTACCATATATAGATACAAATATATTCCTTAAAGGTTTGTTTTGCTGAAAAAAATTATCAATCCACATTCTGTCAAAGCATGTGAACATTTACATAAAAATACAAGAAGGAAAATACCCAAGTGTAGCAATGCGAAACACTGATGTGCTATAAAAAGAGGCAATTTAGAAACCCTGTTTTTTCCCTGAGCCTGCGCAGGAATTAATTCTCCAATCCAACCACTGTATGAATTTCCTTGTGTACTTAGAACTGTAATGATAGGTACACTAAATGTGCTATACGTAAAGGGAAAAAAATCGGCCAGGCATTTCCTAAACAAGTGCAATTTAGCATGACTCTACAGAGTAATAGTGATATTTCAACAAGCCAAGGATCCAGCACTTTGTTTCATGAGCTTAAAAAAGAAGTCTGAGTTAGTAAGAAGCAATGTCACATTTCATTGTGCTACAGGTAGTAAATATCTAAAACCAAATGAGCTTGTATTTGCATGGCATATCTGTGAGAAACTTTAAAATCCAATAACTGCTCGTGATTTTCATTGGGCTTGTACCTCCGGCAGTTTGAAGTTTCTGGAGAAACATCAAAGATAAACACAAAAACCTGAAGTTTGATTAAGCACATGAAAAACTGCTTTTAAATTAGGCCTCTAGCTTTCCTTGTGAATCCTTTTATTTTCCCCTTGCCTTTTCTTTCATTTCTTTTTCTTTTTTCACGTCAACAGGAAGCTCTTTTGCACAGTGAATGTAACTTGTGGGTGATCATAAGAAATGCAACGGGCTACTTCAAACCTCTCTGTTAGAGGGTGGACTTCTCATATGTCTGTTGAGGATGAATATCACCCCAGACATCTTTGTCAAGGAAAATTAGTTAAGATTCTTAAGCCAGGATCATCTCAACAAGTGTAATGGGGTCTCAGGAAGTTGGATCTCTTACATACTTTGGACATGATGAATGTTACCTTTGTAATATGTATATTTACCTGACAAGGGTGAAAAATGAATAAGACCTTAGTGAACTAAAGGGTTTCCTATGGATATATATGTGAGGCATAAAGGTAAAATTAAATAGATGGAAAATTATCTGAAACAACTTGTGCTGCTCCACTTAGTGCTGGGATATAATTCAGAAACAAGTGAGAACGTGAGTCAATGGGAAAGGATTTGAAAACTTCAAAGGGAGTCTGTATACAAGGGATCGAATTCACCACCAGAGCAGCTCAAAGGGATCTCTAAGCTCTCAGAGCAGCAGATTCACTGGTAGGGCTATGTAAAATGTGTTTATCTAATCTTTTCACTCTATCAGCATATATAATTAAGCATATGGTTATTTATATTAGAGGAATGCTGAGGTATCCTGAGATTAGGGCCCTGTTGTGCTTAGTGATGTACAGGTGTTTAAGGAGAATGCAGTCCCTGCTCTCAACAGATGAGCTAGATAAAGAGGGGAATGGTGTGGACCATTGAAGTGATAGATCCCACAAGAAATAAGTGGCAAAGCTAGGTTTAGCATTGTAATTAGATGCCCTGTCCCCTTGTTTACATTGCAACAGCAAGCTTATATCTGTTCCTGTGTTTTGGAGCGTGGCTGAAAGGTAGCAAAGTCATGGTTATCACAAAGAGAGAGACAAGACATGAGCAGTTACTGCAGTGCACCTGTAAATGTGCTTCCTTGCTTTCTAGGGACTGGTTTGAGTACATTTGCCTCTTGTTGGCATCTGCTTTCACCTCGCCTCCCCTTTCCAACATTTGTGCTGGCTACTTCATGTAGACCTGTGCTGTGCTCCCTCACTACTCTTGAGACGGTCCGTTTGGTCTTTGCACAGTGAATCCATTGCAGGCAGTCTTCACAGTAATGAAGGTCAGCAAGATGCAGAAAAAGAAGAGAGAGTGTTCCTGTATCTAATTGTTAATACTTGGCCAGAGTTTGCAACAGCTGTGGTTGTGGGCAGGACTTTTTTTAATCAAAAACACTCAACACCAAGCATCAAACCCCAGAAAAGTTCTGTGGGAACTGTGGAGTTCAGAGCAGTTTTGAAAAGCTCACTGCCCCTGTAGGTGCCTGAGGGAGATAGTGATCAGGTATTGAGCTCTTCTCAAATTTGGACTGTAATGAGCATGATTCACGTACACCATCGGTTACAGAAGCAGCTGGTCCCTTCATTTCTGCTAACCGGAAAGGAAGATATTCCTCTTGATGGATCCTTCCATAGCAGTGTGCGTTGCTATTATTTCTAGAGCTGTCTGAGTGGGAGGTTTTAGGATAGCAGAGAGGGAGGGCAGCGCTACAAGCAATAGCTTTTATCTTTGCTAATAGTAATCTAATGGACAGAAGAGTAGGCCTGTAATTGGATTTTGCTTTAGATCATGATTAGGAAGATTGCTTTGCGAAGTGTATAGAAACTGCCTGCAAGAGCTACATTCCTCTTTCTGTGATACTGAACAAGAGTGATAGAACAAAATAGATCTATGATTATCACATGGATCTGAATTTGAGTAGCGAAGGGTAAAGGCAAAGGAGAGGCTTCAGCTCTTCCGAAGTTCAAGCACAGAGAAACAGATGGAGGCCTTACAGTAAGAAATCTATGTAAGCAGTAAATTACAGCTTGGTATATGCTCTGTAGTGGCCATTTTGCACAGAACAGCAGTGTTTACTGGAGAATAGGTGCAAACACAACATAATCTTCATTAAAACCCTGTTTCAAGAGACAGTTACATTCCCTCCAACATTCAGTAGGGGAATATGTGGGGGTAGTAAAAGCCTCTTCTGTCTTTTGGAAACTTCTTCATCTAGCGTGCTTAGCTTTAAAGTACGTTGCAAAATCACAGTCACTGAGGCTGGCAGGGACCTCTGGAGATCATCTGCTCCAACTCTCCAGCTCAGGGCAGGGACACCTAGGGTTGGGTTTTGAGTACCTCCAAGGATAGAGACTCAGAAGCCCCTCTGGGCAGCCTGCCTCAGTGCCTGAGCACCCTCACTGTAAAAAAGCTCTTTCTGATGTTCAGGTGAAATTTTCTCTATTTCAGTTTATGCCCGTTGCCTCTTGTCCTTTCACTGCATACCAGAGTGTCTGGCTCCAGACTTTGTCTTTAACCCCTCCTTCTCTACCACCCCTGTCAGGTAAGTGTACCTATTGATAGGATCTCTTCTCCAGGCTGAACAGTCCCAACTCTGTTAACCTCTCATGTGTCAGATTCTCCAGTCCCTTAATCATCGCTGTGACTGTACACTGCACTCACTCCAGTGTGTTGATGTCTATATTCTCCCGGGGAGCCCAAAGCTGGACACAGGACTGTTTCATACAGATCCACATGGACTCGCTGGTGCCGAGCAGAGGGAAAATGCTCTGATGAATGCAGCCCTGAATGCTGTTGGACTTCTGTGCTGCAAGGACACGCTGTTGGCACGTGCTTGCATTAGCTAGATGTGAGGTCCTCAAAGAGAGGACACAAATCAGCTGTACGCTCCTGGGAGGTGCTGGGACAGAGGTAGTGGGACAGTCACAACCATAAGGCATATGTCAGATCTCTCAAGCTTTGGGCCTGCCATTAATTACTTCCCTGTAAAACTTCTTAAACAGCACAGTCTTTGAAGGTCACCTGAAATAAATCAGTCATGATTCACAGCAGATCTGATTAATTATCACTCAAGGTTAGACAGATAAATTCCAGTGTGTGTCTGATTGTTTTTCAAGGTAATGTGCAACTGTTTAAAAAGCAATCCTGTGCGTAAACTGGTTTTTGTTTGTTTGTGCATGTTGCATAATTAATAAATCACAATAGGAAGACGGGAAATTCATAAACTAGGGACCCAGCCAGAGCTGTAGGGGACTTTTTTCCAAAAGTAGAGAAAGGTGAGATAATTTCTCATATAACAGTGGTAAAGCAAATTTGTCTTTCACACCTTTTTAGTATGGCTTTAATTGCCCCACTAGTAGAAGTCCAGAGGAGTCCTCGTTTTAAACACTGGTAATTTCTCCACTGGTGGGAGAGGAGAAATGAGATCAACAGAATTAAACCTGTAGTAAAGTTGTGGAAAATACTGCTTTATTGAGCTAATGGCAAAGTGTTGCTGTTTAGCTGTTGCTGGTTTAGTTTTAATTTAAGATAAATTAGTAATGATTTTAATTAGAATGGCACACAAAGATGTGTATGTTGTGCTGAGGTGCTGTATATGCCCATTTGAAGACAATCCATGTGTTAAACAGTTTGTGATCTACACAGTGCAGATAGCAGTATGGGAGGCAGGAAGCATTTTCATCTGTGAATTACAGATGCGGACTGAGGCAGGAAAGAGAAAGATACAAACTGCTTGTTTGCTGTCAAACTTCTATGATTTTTAAGTTGCCTTATTTCTGTCTGTCACTTAAAAAAATCTCTTTAAAGAGAGAAGGGGTTAAACTAAACCATTTAAATGAATTGAACTGAAAGTTTTATCCTAGAAGTCTTAGGCTAAGTCTAATCCACATTTTCTAAATTCTTGGCAAACAGATACCTCACGTGTCGTAATTATTTCTGCAGCAGAAATGTATAGAAATTTCATTGTGCACTATACTAAGGTTATTTCAGTCCTGTTCATTTCCACGAGCCTATCCCAAGGTTAACCTAAGTCTAGTGTTTTCATCATGCAGCAGAAGTTAAAGAATAAATTGTCAGATATTTGTTCTTACTTTTTAGAACACTAGGCTTAGTACAGGTGAAATAATACATTTGAGAGAAGGGTTTGAGGTAGCCAAGGCAGCTGTGTAGCCTGCATTGCTTTCGGGCATCAAGCGATAACATTCCACGTAGGGTCACTGTGTAGAGAAATTTGTGCCAGATAAATAAGGAAAATGAACAAAAAAATGCATCTCAGGTAGTGTTTGGATGTTCCTGCAACATGATAGAAGGCTGCACGTGTATCATTCCAGTCCACTTGCTGTCAGAGTGAATTCAATTAACGTCAAAAAGCAAAATATATGGATAACTGCAAAGCGATAGCTCCAATGTCACCTTCAAATTAGGAAAGTCTTGACTTGTTTGTAAGTTTGGCAAACTGAAGAAAAGGTGAAAAATCATTAAATCGTTTTCTAGCATTGTTGGGTACCCAAATCCCCCCCTTCCCCTTCAGAAAAACAGAGATTATATTCACTTTCCATTTTTTTTCCACAGTCTTTAGATTAAACTTTGTGAACATGATGGATATTGCCTGACTCTTAATGAGATGTCCAGTAGCACCACAGTGTCACTGACTCTAGTTACTTGGTGGCAATAAATTGTGTAAAGCTCTAAGGAAAGAAAAACATGGCTTTAGCTTTTCACCTCCATGAACAGGTAAAAGGGAAGGAAATTGGTGGCATAGGTTACCTGAATGGTAAGTGTTGAGTTTGGTAAAATATGTTTATTTGGAGGCCTAATTGTTTGGGCCTAAATAAAGTGAAGGTGAGAAGAATCTGCCTGGTGTTTGTTGTAGGTGAAACTTAAGGGTGTCTTTTATGGCCACCACCATTAGTAAGTACAGTGTTCGTGTACCTTTATGCCTAGTATGACCTGCTGCTTAGAATAAAGATCTGTGGTATCAAAAGCTGTAGGATGTTTCACTGGGCTCCGTTGCAACCTCTGGCTTATCCAAAGACTTAAGGTAAGCTATCTAAAATGTGTTTCCCGTGCTGTAAAGTGTACGTATATTAAACGGTCATTTTTTTTCCTGGAGTTTTGATATTTGTCTACAAGCACTAAGTACTTTAAAGCACTTCGTCTACCTACATCTGTATCTCAAGGTGTAGTGTTGTTGCCTTTGTTCATTTCTGACTCCTGTATGTATTAGCTGCCAGTTGCATTGTATCACTTCACCGACTTTTTTCTGACCGGACTCTGTCTACAATGAAACCTGTATTAGCCCTTTCATGACATAAATATATTGTATTTAACTAGCCGCTAAAGAAAATCCATTTTCTGATCCCATTGAAGTAAAGAAAGATTTTTTTGTCTGTTCAAGTGGAAAGTCTTGGCATCGTCTGAATAGCAAATAAGAAAGACTATCATGTGCAGTGGTCCCATTTATTTAACAAGAAGCTGTATCTGCAGCTCTTGGATCAACACCGAGAGCTGAAGTGGATCAGAAGGCTAAATTCCCATTCTGGTGTGGAGATTAATTCACCAATTCAGGTGAGATATTTGGGACTGCATTAAAAAAGAAAAAAGCAAGAATCCATGAATTAAGGACTTAGAAATTTATACTACTTTTGTATAAAGGGTATGTGAATCCTATTCATGTTAATGGCAATGGCAGAGGATCAATTAATAGAAAATAAGGTCTTTGTTTATAATTCTCTGATTCCTTCACACCCAGAATTGTTAGTAACACAGACTTTATTTTTAAATCTGTGATTTTCAAAGGAGCCTGACAGTTGTCAGTCTCAGCTAGATTAAAATTATCCTAAAACCTCATGATTTCTAGCATGCACATCCTTCATTATCTTGATGAATTTAGGACTCACTAACATGAATTTTAAAGACGATGAAAGCAAGGTACAGAGGGAAAGAAAGTTCTGGGCTCAGATGTTTGAAGGGTTATACTTATGTAAATCTCGGCACTTTTACAGGGGAATAACACAGAAATACCTGTGAACATAAGGGCCTACGTGAGCTATCTAAATCAAAGTTTTAGACAGACACCGAAACCAACCTTGGTCTCTTGCGTCTTAGGTGGGTGAAGGAATGACTGAGCCACTTGTCTCATTGAAATGCCATTTTAATGCCATTTAAATGCATTTGAA
Source organism: Platalea leucorodia (assembly GCF_965183815.1). NCBI lineage: Eukaryota > Metazoa > Chordata > Aves > Pelecaniformes > Threskiornithidae > Platalea > Platalea leucorodia. The sequence goes on along the minus strand of NC_138858.1, from coordinate 89,158,405 downwards.
ATTGCCAGCATAAATTTATGCGTTTAAAACGGCAAAGAAGAAATGTGTGCGTGTACATATGTGAAAAAACTTGTGTTAACATTAGAAATTGGGAAAGCTATTAATAGAGCTAGTCAGTGATGCTAAACACAGTGATAAATGTGTCATGAATTCAATCTAGTGCTTTTAAGTGGAAAAAATAAGTATGGAAAATAAGTCCTAGATTTCCACTGGGGCACTGTTCAGATTAGCCTTAATCTTTTGAAACGAGAATGGGGTGGGGGAAGGAAATCCTTTTTTTATGTTAAGATAAATGCATCAGAGAAAGCCTGCTATACTCAGCTGCTCCCTACAGCGTGACTGCAAAACCCTGTCCCCAGTAATGGATAGTGTTGCAAAGGGAAAAACCCTCCTGCAATATCAGATTGAAATACTGACCTAAGGAACTGTGCACTCTAAAGACGGTTGGTTTGCGTGCACGTGGGATGCTGCTGTGCCGGTGCTGCAGAGGCTCCACAATGCAATGGGTGCTTTCCTTTTTGAACATTGCATTGCTGTGCAGAAGAGCCCTTCCAAATTGCCTGCACGTTCATTAACTGTGTTGCATAATTTATGCTTCTACTTATTTAATCACTCTGGAGTCTTGGTATTCTCTGGCAGTTGCTAGATTGCTTTATTAATTTAGGCTGTATTGAAGGAAATTTATTTTTGTGTATTCCTCCTTCATAATTTTTTTTCTTAAATGTTGTCACATAAATTACTGTGTTATCGATGAATCTGCATGCAGAGCCTTACTATTTAATTCTTATGCCAGAATCCTCTAAATCATGTATGACATATGTATTATATCTTACTTCAGGCTATCCTTCTCAATGATGGATTTACTTCCTTTGCTTTCTTCTCTTTTACATCAGATGAAGGCATTCAAACTTCAAAGCAATGGAGAAAAAAAAATAAAATCTAGGTTTTGTCTCTTTACTCAAAAAAGCATAAGACCTTGACATGAAAAAGATCGGTTAAATAACATTGTAACATAATATACAGACATCTTACTTTTTCTTCCCTTTCCCAGAGGAGTGTTAGAGTCAGGGGAGGAGAAAGGTGTCTTTTGTGTGTGTCGGTTAGAGAGGGTCAAGTCAAGGAGTGGGTTAAACATTAGTTGCTTTCTGTAAGAAGGAGGAAACTCTAATAGTGAAAGTGTTATTAAAGAACTCAGGAAAATGTAGATTCTTTTCTCTCTTTTGCATTACTTAGTCTCATATGTCATTTAGTCACATGATGTAATGAATATGGTGAGGTAAATAAGGTTAATATTAGAGAAATGGTGTAAGATGTGTGATTGCCCATTTCGGATAAAGGAAGTGTGCCTTAGCTGTGTTTCCTTGCAGCTCAACATTGTAAGTTCCTCTGTACATGCACTGGGTTTCTTTTTTGGAAAGTTTCTGCTGTTACCATGTACTTGTTATACATACTTTGCATGGCATTTTATTTAGTTAAAACAGTCAGGCATTAGCAGATGTACAGGTGTGACTGCATAAACCAGAGTTAAAACAACAACAACAACAGTCTTACATGTGCAGGCATATTAGAACATCTGAAAAGTTACCCGTATTTGATTTTTAAGGACAAATAGCTCTATGCAAAATTAAGTATTTGTTAGAAAATAACATTTTTCTTCTTTAAATTAGAATAGATGTATATTTTGATGCAAACAGAAAATATTTTTCTCAGAAGTTCTTAGAAGAAGCAAAATATTTACTGAGTTGGTGGATATTTATCACTACATGTTGATGTGTATGTAATATGAGTTTGGATTTAATTTCGTACTTGTTATTTGTCTGAACATACTTGATCTATGAATGTATGCATGCGTATATGTAGATATCTTTCAGCTGGTTGTAAACTACCTCATGAAACTGTTTTTTAATGGAAAATTGTTTTTCTGGTTTTTATCTCATTGCTAGTATATGCTTCCAGTGGTAAAATTAAGTTTCCACCAATATTTTTTTCAGGCAGCTATCAACATCATCCTGATTCTGCATTTCTCTGCCAAATTTACATTCTTCCTTAGCAAAATAAATCTCCCATGAGTTACAGGATTTTTTTTTTAATCTATAAAGCTATCCCTTGGATATACATGAGTGCATAGCTATATCACTGTAAATCCTACAAAAGGAAAAAAAGGCATTTGAAATTATAGCTTTTTAATGAGAAAATTAACTTTACAGTCGTTATGTTGTGTTTTTAAGGGTCTTCAACCACAAAGATTGCATTTCAGGTTTTTTCATCTGTTTTATTAACCATCTGAAGTGGAATAGGCCTAATCTTCCTAGATTAAAGTTCCACAAATTTGAGAGCCATAGTACATGCAAATATTCTTTTGTAGTCTTTACTAAAATACTCTAATCCTCACAAAAAGCAGGCATTAGACTTCTAATATGGAGATTCTGTGCTGTAGCATGGTTTATAGAGAAACTGCGTATGAACTCCCCAAGAACTGGGGATCAGAGTCAGAATTTCCCAGACCTGTTGAGGAGTATGCTGTTATCAGATGTTTAATCTCAGGTAAATGACTTGTGTATTGACTTGGAAAACTAATATCTAATACTTTATTGGTTATATATTTGGAATAGTTACTTGTATGAAGTGTGCCTATATTCATGTATTTTAAGAAATGAAAATAACCTAAATCCTGGTTGTTACTTTCTAATATAACTTTGTGACTGAAGTTACAGACCAAAGTTCATTAGGAGTTGTTGAAACTATTGGCCCTTAACTTTCTCTCAAGATAATCAATGCTTTGCCTACAAAAAGTGATGTCAAGGGGAGCTTTGTCTGGATGCATGGCAGCAATGTACAGTTTCATGAGTGAGCAAGCAGGGCGATTGCTCGGTCTCTCTGGCCCTGGGTCCAGCTGGGGTAGGGAAAGGCACTGTGTAGCAGTGCAATGTGTTCAGCATGTGTGGGTGGACAAGAGGAGTACGGTAATGCAGTGCAATGTAATATAATGTGATGCAAGCTCTGATGCCACAGTTAAATTCCTTGTTGATGTTTTCCACCATTCCTCGTAAGAAGGGACTCTAGAAGTCTAGTTCTTCTTGCACATTGTTTTTGAGAGAAACGATTGAAGTGCAAGGTGCTAAGCCACTTCTATTCTCTCCATCCTGGTATTTCGGCAGAGCCTTGTCAATGCCCTTTCACCAGGCCAGAGTTAAGTAGGTGGCAGGATTAGGGCTTTCTCTGAAAAGAAAATAATGGGAATCTCTGTAATTTTGATATTGCTTTAGTGAATATGAAAGCAAACTGGGCTGTCAATCTGTGGGCTTTTTCTGCTAGAACTGTAAAATTGGTGAGGGTCTTACATGTACCTCATCCACATCCTCCCCTCCGTACTGACTTCTTATATAAAACTTGAAACCCAACTGTTCTACATACACTCCTGACAAAATTTTCTTCCAAATTACGGCAGCAGTGTCATGGAAAATTTCATTTCTGAGTTGCACTAATTCGGAGAGGAGCAAAAAGTGTCAGATCCCATTACATTTTTTCAACACACTGTTCCATAGTCAGGGCTCTGTCTGCAGCTAGCATGGTTTAGCTCACGAAGCGCTGAGAGTGACAGTTCCACTATGACACTTTAATACTTCATTATAAATCACTGTCACCTGGTCCCAGGCGCACCACACATTTGATATAACAGGTTTCTGTGTTGTCCTGTTCTCCTCTCTCTTCTTTTTCTGGCTGGCATTACCTTTCTCATACAGGTTTATATCCAGTCAGCTGAAACTAAGCATGATATGGTGGTGTAATATTTCCCCAACGAATTTCCCCTGTGCACTAAGGAAGTATTGTCCACTAATAAAAATATATTAGGCTGGACTTAATTTTCTAGCAGAGAGAGAGTGGTAATTTGGAAAATGTCATGTCTTTCACGCTTTCCTTATGATGGGGTGCTCTGCATTTCAGCCTGGATCTTGCAGGGCCGATGACTGCACTGTTACGCAGCAAAATATCCTTGTTGAGGAGCTAAGGCATTTACTCTTCTTCTGCAACCAGAAAAGCAATGCCTGTAGCGCGCTGCGCAGGCTGCTTTTTGCTCTGCCTGGCTGGTTGTGCTGGTACATGGCATTCCAAGTGCTGCGCTATCGTCAGAATCCCAATGAAATGTCACGCAGTATAGGAGTCTTGATTTAATATCGGAGGGTGGTACTGTCACATACATGGCTATTTGCTTGCACACCTATCCTAATAATCAAATTGGCAACCTGTTAACAGGGATCCACAGGAAGATACAGCCAATAAGGCGATAATAAGATCCAGTGGGAAGCCCTGGACTTGTGTTTGTGTGGATTGCTTTCCTCTTTCATGCCTCTGCTTTTCTATTAAAAAAATGAAGTAGTGCTATTTTCAAAACCTCCCAGGTTTTAATAATTGTAGCATCTATTCTGTTGAGATTGTCTCAAGGTGTTAAGTATTTTAAATTAAAAACAAGAAAAATTTCTTTGTCCTTAAGTTTGCAGTCTGAATAGTTATGGTAACAAAAGTGCTAAAAGAAAGTTGTCTTTAACAGACCAAGATGGAATGATGAAGGTGTTTTTTGCATAGGAACTGTGCTGTCTTAACTGAGAATAGAAACCAGATCTCTGGAATTAATTAATATTAATTCATTATTTATGTAATATAAATCATGTAATTACCATGTGCAATTTCCGTTTCAAACTTGGTTAATTTATCAATTTGTGTCCTTGTAAACTATGGTTGAATACAGCATTTCAGTTTTATCTTAATGTAGGTTTTGTTAATTAATTTTTCTCTAACGTAACTTTGGACTTGTTTTCTAACTGACATATGGATAGTCATGCTTTTAGATATAGTCTGTGGTACCAAAATGTAACATTAGGGAGTCTTAATCCGTGGATTAGTGGCTGACTCAGTGATTCCTCCAAAGGAACTGTGAGCATCTATTAAGTCAAGGCAGGTTTAGGTAGCTTTGATGTGTGCATTAAGTGCTAATACCATGAGTTTGTATAATGCAGACACAATGTTTGTACTGCAGCTGCTTAAGGAAGCCTCATTATTGTGACTACGTCTTTTTTTTTAAACGCAGAGCTGCAAATCTTGGCTGGAGGTAGAAAGCATGCTAAATCTCAACTACTTTTGTGACTTCCACAACACGGAATCTGAGCTCCTCCTAATCTTCAGTATAGTTGCGCAACCAGGTCCTTGTATGAAACAGGGCATCACTGCATCTCTCAAGCCACAGGCTCGCTGTATATCTGTATGTACATGGATTCATGTACATCACTTAATCTACTGATATCTTAGTTTTACTGAAACCGCTAATATACAGTATGGTACCTGATAATAATTTGGATCACTTTTCCATGCTCACTCTTCCTTCAAAGAATGGTTGATTGTTTTGAAATGAAAGTGAAGTGAACTGATAAAGGTGTTTTGTGATAATGTTTTTCATCTGGCAGAATCACAGGAAAAGGGCTCTGTCTCAGTATCATAGGTTCAGAGGTGTTGAGGCCACAGGTGCCACTTAGTCTTCTCATTTAACCTCATCTACAGGGTACAGCATTCTCTTAGTCTAAATATGCCAAGACTAAGCCCAGGAGCTAGACAATTCCCTGACAGAGTTTTTTAGCAGCCCTGGATTTTTCTTTTTCAAAATTTAGTTCAGTTTGTTGTTTTTGATGTTACTGCTGCTATGAGCCGTTTTCTGAGCAACCGGTGGTTTTCCCAGCTTCTTCCTTCCCCCAGCCTCCTCTCCAAAGGCTCCTTCTCTGCCATTCATACTGCAATGAGGTACAGTCTCCATGAACTTATGGTGCTCTGAGTGTGTGGCATAGGGCAACTTGCATTTGATTTCTGTGAAAATACAGAGTAGCTGGTAATTTATTTCATTCTAAACTCACATTTTCAATTAGCTGTCTACTAAGAGCACTATATCGTTATACCATACATTGACACTTAGACAGTCAAAACTGTATTTTTAGTTCTTGTCTTCTAGTTTTCCATTTAGATGCTCATACTCTTTTTTTTCATAATGTAAAAATATTAATTAATGAGAGACTAGCATTCACACAGTGACACTGGCTGTCAGTAACTTAACGAATGTGATTTAAAAAAATTAAATAACCAAACTGTGAGCACATAGCAGAGATGGCAGTATGATAAGGGAGATGAGAGAAGTTAATTGTCGGACTTAAAAAATATCTTGGGAAGGGAAGTGTTGAAAAAGTTTACAGCAAAAATTAATGATGTATAACAAATTAATTAAAAAGGCTAAAGCTAGAAATGAAATCGTAATTATAAAAGAAGCAAAGACGTGGACTGGAGTCTCAGGGAAAATGATCGTTGTACACTAATGTTAACAGGACAGCCCCAGTCTATTTGAGGACCTTGTTGCAGGTCATTTGGATGTGTGGAGTCTTGGAAGGGTACTCTTTATCTTCTGCTTGATCACAGCATGCGAGTCTGCGATGCAGCATAGCAAGTGGAGGTTAAAGTGTTAACTCAGCCCTGCTGAGATGCGTTGAATAGTTTGGCTGTCAGAGCTGATCTTGTTGACAGGGTGAGTTGTGTTTGGGTGTCCCAGGGGATGGAAGGGCATGGGTATCGTGTGTGTCAGAGGGTGCAGATATGACTGCTCTTTTCTCTCTTTCTGCCTGCAGTCTCCTCTCCCTGGGTTGATATAACAGTGGGAACAAGGCAATGCGTAGGTAAGAGAGAAAATTTAGATGCAGGGAAATAAAAAGATGATGTTATGCAGACTGCTGTGGAGATCAAGCACTGAGGTCTGTTAGGGGGTAGGAAATAACTACATTATGCTTAAAGTCTACTCTTCTAGGTCTGCTACAAATAGTTAGAGTTTCTCTTTTCTGTTGTGTGCAGTCAAAACCCTTTAAATGGCGTTGTTACGCCTCCCTTGATGAGGTCACCTGGGGATAGCCTCACTTGAGACATTTCCTCCTTCCTATATTGGCCTTTTGACTTTGTTCAAGTGCAGCAGCAATTGAACATATGATGTTTCCTATCACAGGCTTATCTCCGTCCTTGAAAAGAGATCTGAGAAGTATAATGTGTTTTTCATCTCTGAGCATGATAATGGTCTCTATCAGTCTTTCCTTCAACCCTCTTGGTACAAAAGAGAATAAAAAAATGCCCCTTGATTTCCTCAGTGGGCTCTGGATGAAGCCTGTACATTTTACAATATTTTGGATGTGAGGAGAGAAAAATGAACTGAATAATAACAGACGACTGTGAGACAGTGTTGCATCAGAGTCCCCAAGATATTTCTTATCTAGGTTTTTGAATCGCATGCTCTATTAAGAGGTCATCTATTAATAGGTTATAAAAGTTCAGTCAATGATCATTAGATATTTTCAATAAATTACAAGTCATTTGTTCGAGGTAGATGTTGTGTTCCACAGGTCAATAATCAAAGCAGGGCTGTTTCTGTATTAATGTTTTATCTATACATACAGCTGTTTAATCAATTCATAGTAGAGATCCTTTCTTAACACACTCTCAAAAACTACATGTCCCTTAAAAGTTTTTGATAAGCACCTTCTAATGATGTTTAGATTTTTTACAGGTACCTTCTGTTCTCATGTGATGAGTATTTTAAGGTATTCTAGTAATCTTTTAAGCAGATACTTTTTAACACCACCAGCACCTAATTTTCTATTCCATTACACATCAGTTCATCCTTTCATTTTCCTTGTTCAGCATCCACTATGGAAAGACTTTTTGAAGTTTACTTTAGATCTGACATTCTAAATTTTATATATTATATTGTTTAGCAGGCTGATTCTCTCCATCCATGCAACTTTTTAAAATGGTTTTAGAACTGAGCCTACGGTTCTCAGAATATCTGTGAACGTGGCTCCATCTGAACACAGATCTTTCTGCTTAGCCAATAACAGTGTTCTCTATTCAAAAAATAAGTGGTAGGGGGCATCAACCATTCATTTATAGCCTACTTCTTATTGCATTGCAATGTAAATACATTGAGGAAGGTATGAAATTGCTTGTGCTGCAGTATAATAAGCTGCATGTGCACACGTAGATTCTTTTTTCAATATCACTTTCCAAACCCCAAGCCATCCCAGAGTGCTTTACCAAGTCAAATTACTTATTTATGGACTTCTGCAAAATAAGTCTGATGTACAGTACTGCCTGTGTAGCTTTCATCACTGTAATTGTCTTAGTGTGTCTGCTAAGTAGTTACAAATATGATATCTCATTCATTACTTTCAGCTTGTTCGGCATTTCATAGCAGTGAGCGCACTAGGATTTAATTTACTTGAATTGCTACCATACGATCTTTCCCTGGGTATTTCAACCAAGGCGCTTGGGTTCTGACTGCAGTGCCTCGTGTACTCCATACTGCACTCCGCGTTGAGTGGAAAGCACTCACAGAGCTTACACTGCAAAGTACTTCAGCATTGACAAGGCTGAAAGGACAGAGCCCCAGCAAAGCTGGTCTAGAAGCTTTTGTGGAGAAGAGTAAAATTTTTCCCCCTCTATGATATTAGCTTTATTTCTGCTCCTGCGTTTTCTCCATTGACTTCTGTGCGGTTTAAAATAACAGTCTTTGAGCTCAGCTGTAATCCCTAGGTAGTTGGAGGATGGCAGAGAGCTCGTGTCGTGTGTCGGTATAGATTAAATCAGACTGTTATCTTGCCTTTCTAATCAAATCTTTTCCTTTTTTATACTGACTAACTGATATAATAGATCACTGTTTTAGCTTAGGCCTTGCTTTTTTTGATGCCCTGGGTTACCAGTAAAAGCTTGCTGGAATGAGGCAGCCATCTCACACTGAGGAATGAAGTTCTCCAAGTCTCTCTGGACTGTTCCAGCATGCAAATGGACTGGACTGTTCCAGTTTACAGACCATGTTTGTGCACACAGACGAATATGAAGGATTTGTACACGGAGAACCTGGGCTTTGAATGGTCCCCAGAGAACTATCACCCGTGCTGCAAATCGCTGCTTCCCTGGCCCGCAGCTGGGGCTAAATGCTCAGTTGATGTACACTGGCATAGCCGCCTTCCTTGCCTGAAGTGGAAATAGTTCATCCGTGCCAACTAAGCAGCTGGCCTTGGGGCTTTGTTTTGGGAGCTGGCCATCAGTTGGGAGACAAAATCCCAACATGGACAAGGTCTAAAAGCAATTAATATCTTGGCACACTACCAGAGTCAATCTTTGAAGGTGAAAATCAAGTTCAGTGTGGCGATCTGGACTGCCTTAAAGGAGCTGTTTTTCTCCTAAATGACGTTACAGATATTTTATTAAAACTAGCAAAACTTATGCCCCCGTGTTCTTCATCTTCAAAGCTGATGTTACTGCAGTTTCATTATTCAACCCATCAGGCAGCAACAGTTTCATAAATGAATACGATTGCATGCCGAGGTGGTAGCATTACTGAATAAACTGGATTTTCATCCAGCCATGACCGTTTGGATTACAACATTTAGAATCCATCGCTCCAGTAACTTCTCTTAAGCAAAGATCATAGCACAACTTGAGCTTTTAAAACCACAGGAGAGACAGAGGAAACATTTTAAAGGGCTTCAAGTTGCATGTACAGATTAAGGGAAATCAGGTTAATAGAGCAATGACTTTGTTAGCAATGACTGTGAGAAGAGGAAAACAATCCTTCATGTTTCTTAGATCCAGCATTTATCCCAAAGCTCCTGATACAAGATTTCTCTCAGTGCTGTTAACAGCTGAACTCGAAGACGTTCAGAATTCAGCAAAGTGTGCAGATGTTTGACGTCAAAACAAAAGTTAAGGTTTGAGCTTAGGTTGTTCAAAGGATTGATACTTTTGTGATGGACATTATTACTTTGAACTAAACTGGAAAATCTTCTGATCAATTACTGTGACATCCACAATCCTGCTGTTACCGATTAATGATTCCTATGGTGGCTATCAGAATGGTTGAAGGAAACTTGTAAGATTCTCCATGAAAATACCCTTTTTTTTCCTTCTTTTTGCTGCAGGTAGGAATGCCCTTTTCTAACTTGTTGATGTAGCTGAGAGGACAAATAAGTTTGTCTCTTTTCTTGTGTCTCTTCTTTGTCTCGATTATATTTGAGTTGAGTTTGAGAGTGTTTAGTTACAGTACTTGACTAGTTCTCTAACAGGAACCTGGATAATTTGGGGCGATTTACCGAGCTTTTTTGTGCATCAGTTACCTATTTTTAAGCAAAGATAATGACAGTTCTGTTCTACCTGTCTGTTTGTGATGTCTCCTAATGCATGTCCCTGACTTTGCCTGGGGCCCATATTTATATAACATTTAGACTGCAGTATAAACAATTATGTTCATACTGTATTTATGTTTACCCATCAGGCTTATGGGGATTTTTTTATTCATAACCCTGTTTTTTATTATTTTTTATTCATAACCTGTGTTTGTTCAGATAGAAATTATGTATGCAATGGCATGCAGGTGAGAGTTTTGTTCTACTATTTTTCTTTATCGGACTAAAAGAAAAGGTGAGATAGACAGAAGCACCAAAGCATTGCTACAGCTGCCTCTCACCTTGAAACCATAGGTGAAACCCATAAATTTTAGATATTGGATTTAAAGTTTTGAAGATTCTTGATAGAAATACTACCAATGGAGAGGCACCGTTGGGATTTATACCATACTTTGATTTAATTATTCTTAGAGAAGCATTATGTCCTGTCAAGGCATTTGTCCTTTGCTGTCAAGGCTGCGAGTGCCAATTTCACTTTTCCAAAGAGGACCCATAATAGTCTGAAAATAAGTAAGTATGAAAAATTGTGGATATAATTATTATAATTTTTGGTGTCATGAAATGATAATCCTTTTAAGTATGCTCCAAACAATATATTCATCCATAATTGCACATATTCAGACTTTCCCGTGCAGTAGTTTATTTGCCTTTGTGTCAGTATCAGTATCGGCAGGAAAAAAGCGACACTGTTTGTGAAATACACCGAGGTCTTTGCATGAAAATGATGGAGAAATGATACAGGTGTAAAGGGGGCGGTTGTTTTCTTCCTGTTCAGAGGAAACATCCTTTGCTGTCTTGAAACACATTGTGGTTTTGCACATGCTTTTCAATTATGCCAAAAGATTCTTTGAGTTAGGAAACCAGCTAAGAGTTGCAGGTGGCGCCTGGGGCCGCTGTTTTAGTGGAGGCTATATAAATGTTTATTCGTAACGCTACTGCCTGCCCCGTAGCGTTGCCAGTCAATCTTCCAGTCAAGGGTTACATTAGACAAAGTGTTAGAGCTGAGCTCCTGACCGCTCTGGAGCCTTTCTACATCACTCAAACACTTTTGTGAACCCATATAGTTAATTCTGATGTTCTGGCAATTCCAGCTTGGTACCAAGTTGGATTTACTAAGAGGAGGTGAAGGCAGCTAGCACCCTCCTGCACTGCACTAGCACTGCCCTGCGCAGCAGGCGTATTTCTGCAAAAGGATGAAACTGGAGCTGTCTGTCTCCTTCAAGCACCTACCTCACCTTCCCAGGTCTTCCTGAACTTTCAGTTGGCTGTGTTGTCACTTTAATTTCATAGCATCTAAGGCCAAAAGGGACCATTAGATCATCTACTCTGAACTTCTGTATATCACAGACCATTAAGTTTCACCCAGTTACCCCCGGGTATTCTTCACTTCCAGTCTTTAAACTTTTATGTAGTGTTCCTATGCCATGTTTCATCACAGAGGTAGCTACATTTCAGTGAAATGTATTCTGTATAGAACAGTAATGCTTGTGAAGTGCATTAGGAGCCTTCAGAATGAATAGAACTTGTATATATTTGGTCTGAGATTTTCAAAGACGCTTAGGGAATTAGGAGGCTCAGTTCCCATTAATTTTTATGAGAATTTAGCATCTAAATGCCCTGGATAGCTTTGAAAAATCTTCTCTTTTAGTGGGAGGCATAAAAGTAACCATTTAGAATTAGTTGAATTGTGTATGTAGTTCGTTAGTGGTAGATACTTCAGAATAAGATGATAAAAAAATCCTGTTACAGACAATTATATAATGACCTGCTCTGAAGGTGACATTTTCTTCCTGACTCTAAGCACTTCGTTGTTGGCTTGGGAGTTTATACTTCTTTTTAACTCCTTAACCCACTTAATATAACTCAGGAAGTTCTTAGGAACCATAAAAATATCTAATGGTATTTTAGGTTCTACTACTTTATCAATATTGGCATTTATGAAGTAGGACAAAACTCCTAATTGTTTCACTGTGCACTGACATGTGGACTACAGTTCCCATTAGCACGAGCTTTCGCCGATAGGGGAACTTGTTTAACAGAGGAATGAATTTTCTCCAAGATGGTAGTACTGAATATTTATTGTTATTGTTAGCAATAATTGACTGATGTTTTTGTAAGGACTATCGGGCATCAGAATTTCAAGAGACTTCACTGGTGGTAGATGTGGTCCTAGTATTGAGGATTTTCTATTCACAGTCAGAAAGATTTACAAAAACTCGGCTTTGCTCTCTGGAAAAATAATTTGTAAGACATGATGACATTTTGGAAATGTACTAGAATATGCTACATATGTACTAGAATATGATACACATGTATCATAATAGCTTTTCTGTGTATCATTCTCCACTTTCAGGGTGCCTAAGTGCATTAGGGTGCCTAATTGCATGTGAAAAATACCTTGGATAGGATAATTCCCTATTACATTTCAGAATGCTACTCCATAAGCTCCCATGAAGTTGTCTCACATGGGTTAGTTATCCTGCTCTTCTCCGCTGGGAGCGTGTGTTATGGTCTCGTAGTCTTTGTCAGGGAGATTTTCCCCACTTACTCATTTCCAATTCCTCTCAGTCACTTCACATTGCTCTTAATCACACCCACCATAAATAATTTTTCTCCAGCCTCTATTTTGTATCCTTCGGGTATTTGTAAGCAGTTGCATTCTGTCTCCATGATCAGTTAACCAAGGATGGGCTAATGTAAGACAACAGCTAGTAAGAAACGTTGTAGTATGTATCGAGTACACCTGCCTTCCTAATTATTACATGCCAGGTTTAATTGTATGACTGCAAATATCAGATCAGACTACTTCCTATGACATGTTGTGACTAAAACAGCCCACATTTATTCTGAAGGTACATGTTGCCCGAAATTGAAATATTTGTCTGATTTGACACAAATTATAATTATTCTAAAGAACCTGAAGGTTCTTCCTCTTCCCCTCCCTCTTTTTTGTCTTTCTAATCATCACTGTAGCTCCCAATGAAAATGGTTGGTATTGCTGCTCATTAGCCAAATAATTTCTTTAGCTATTATCAGAAATTTAGGCAGCCAATTTGGAAAAAATACTCTCGTGCAAAGCACAGCTTTTGCCTTTAGAAAATTTCCAAATGCAGATCAGGTTCTCTGTTGGTGTAAATACACAAAACTACATTGAAGGTAGAGTAGCTGCATTCCCTTGAAGTACAGACAAATTTAGCTCTCTCATTTAAAACCATGGCACCAAATTTTTTTTTTATTGATATTGAAACTATAAATTGAGCCTGACTTTAGCAGGTATAAGTCTATACAGCACCAAGTGCGTCCATGGAGAGACAAGATTTATACTGGCTGAGTATCTTGATTGAAATCCTGTGACCTTTCATTATTTTGTGGTGAAGTAATTTAAGTGCAGCCCTGACAACCCTGGACGTTCAAACACCAGCCTCCAACCCCAATCAAAAGACCATGACACACTGATTTCTTTTGAGTCCTTAATTTCTTTGGAGCTCTTGAGGGTTTGCTTCATAGTCATGTTTTAGGTGAAAGGTCTTGAAACCTTGTTTTCAGTGAAAATTGTGGTAATCTCATAATTTCGTGGTATCAGAAACTGAGGTATTAAGAACATAAATATTATGAGACATGGTAAACCCTAAGAGTCTTCAGCACTGTAAGCAGACCAAGACTTGGCGCAGGTAAGGATGTTGTTGCTCGCAGGAATGACCGAGTACAGATGTTTTTAGTCAGTTCTTAGTCAACTTTTTCACAGCACAGACAGCCCAAGGTGCCACTGGTTAGAGGGTGGACAGCTAACACAGGACCTGGGCAGCCAAGGGCCAAAGAAGTTCTTAATGCGTGAGTAAAGATTGAACAAAAAGGTTGGGTTTGGTTTCATTCAGGTAAGTGGAACTTTGTTGTGACGAAGTATCTCGGTTTGCTGGTTTGCAGCAGGAGTTTTTCAGAATAAGGGCTTCCAGCTTCACAGCTGTATAGACGTGCTAATGATGGGCCAGTAGTTGTTATAATTACAACCCTGGAAAGAAAGAGGGAAGGCAGACCCTGGAAAACAAAGGCAAAGGGTGTCTTAGGAGTTAAGTTCATGATCTGAGACGTTGGCTGAGTTCCCAGCTCTGTCACAGTTTTTCTGTGTGACCTTGGACAAGTTGCATAATCTTTCTTTACCTGAGTGCTGTGTGTGGGAGTAATGATGTCTCCCTGAGCAAAAAGATGGCTTTCCTGCTGCATTTTGATGCTGAAGTGTCTGGAATCACAGGTGTTTCTCAAAATTCAGGACATTACTATATAGATTGTTCTATCCTACGTGTATATGGAGCACTCGATAGGCACATAGCTATATAAATACAGATATAATCACACAAAAGCCTGCTGTATTCCTTTATTCACACTGCAGTCCTGACAGATGTGTTCTCAGCAAGATTCCACCATATTCCACAGTTGAGTGGAGACCGTATGCTATTGAAACAAAAGAAGAAGATTAATTAGGCTGTCATTGTGTGAAATTGGGTTTGTGGATGGCAGGCATGCTCAGTAGCCTGCATGGAGTTTGTCCATTTTTTTAATTATAGAAACAGAGAGAGGGAGAGAAAGAGAGAAGCCTGGCATAACCACCAGTCTACGAGTGGCAGGGTGTTTACTCAAGTGGCCGTGCACTTGTTTGTTTGGCAGCAGTGACACAGTGAAGGATTCAGTGTGCTGCTCTGCTACCTAGGAGTGCACGCTGCAGAGAGTGGGTAGACGAAGCATGCTGGAGTTGAACAAATAAGTATCATCTCTATATGCTTCTGCAAATTAATTCACTCATTTCTGGAAGTCATTGGTCCGTTAAAACCTAAAATTTCTTGCATGTCGAGTCAGGCCAGTGTCATTCTCTCTGGGGTCCCCATGTGTAGGGAAGGCTTGACTTATCTCACCGTAAGCTTGGAGACTGTTTGCCAGCAAAAGCAGGTGCAGCAAAAGAAAATGTACCCCTAGGGAAGGGCAGATGATGTCTGCAGTACCTCTGAGCCCCTGGGGCAAGTGGCTGTAGTGCCAAAATCAGCTCTGAGTTCCAGCTGCTGCTGCGTAGGTGCACACTGTTTGAGAGCTGGGGCCGGCGTGGCCTCTCCCTGGGGTCTCCAGGCCACATGGTGTTGCTCTGTCCTGGAGCATCTTCTGCGGGCAGCTCTGTGGGTTCCAGGTCTGACTTACACTGAACAGCTGTTTTTTTCCCCAGCCTGAACTTGGGCTTATTTATCTGAAGGCTGAATTGTGCTTGCAGGCAAATGAATTTTTGGTATCGATTCCTTAAAATTAGACAGCATCTAGGTAGCAGACTGGAATGCAGTTCCTCTTTTCAAACAACAACAGCAGCCACCTGCAGTAGGGGAAATATCTGCCTGTGTGCAGTTTGAGACCTGTTGTATCCTTCTAAAGATCAAGGAGATGAACATTGTATTCAAATTCTTTCTAATTTAGTTCTGCTCCATTATATGCATCTCAGAAGTGAGCACCCGTTTTATTCTTTTATTCCTTTAAAGAGAAGGGGGGGATCTGCTTTTGGGCATATTCCAACCCAGGTAATAATATTCCAACTCCCTCTTCTCTGCTTGCAGTGTCAGTTGGAAAAGAAAATCTTATTGTGTGCCTTCAGTTGCTAGAGGCAGAGTATTTTGTCAGAGATGAGGGCTTTGTGGTGGGACAAATCTGCGTGTAGGGGCTATCTCCCCTTCTCTACAAAAATAAAACCAGCTCCCAGACTGAGTGAGAGCAGAACCAAACTAGCAGCAAATCTAGCCCTTTCTGTGCAGGTGAAAGAAAGACCAGCAGAGCAGAGGCAACACCTGAGACAGGACTGGCAGAGCTTGCAAGCATAGTAGATCTTTGCTGTCTGTCGTACTGTGGTGGCATTAACCCCTACCATTGCAGCCCATCATTGGCCCTTGGTCAGATGCGGTGCACTGACTTTAAGGAATTGCACTGGGGCTGTGTCAAGGTACTTAACAGAATAGTTCATTTCTCTCTGTCCCTGGAGAACGCGGTGGTTGTTGATGCTGCTGCCCTAGAAGAAGGAAAACATACAATAAATCCTTCTGTCTTCTTGCTGTATTATAATATATACGAGTGACAGGATTTTGAATGCTTTTTCGTGCTCTCTCTGATGTTCATTGCCAGGCTTCATTGCTTGCTTCTGCAGCTGTACTACTGCACTGGGATTGTCCCAAGGACAGACTGTCCCTCGGGGCTAAGCAGCTGAAGGCTGCACTGAAATCCCAGAGGGTTTGCAGGTATTCAGGATCCTCGAACGCAGACCCTGTGAACCCTATAATCCAAATGCGGAAGAATATTGTATGAGTTGCCAGGATCCCACAGCTTTTGCTGGAATCAAAGAGAGTTTGGGAAATTTTGCTTAGCCTTGTATCAGCAAGCCGTTTGTGTGTCATTATAAGGTGTGATGCAGCGCTGTTGGGTTCCTGGGAGCAAGTTTGAGCTCTTTGTGCTTGGCAGTGCTTGGCAGTACTTGGATAAGGAAAACCTAGAACAATGTTACATTGTAACAGTGCTGATTCAGTTAGTTGTAAGAAATAATTCTTTGTTTACTGCTAACTAACATTTGCAAAGAGTAATTAGCATGATAGTTAGAAATATGTACTATGTGATCTTTTTTAAAAGCATGACAAGGCAAATGAACAGGGGGTGAGAAAGACCTTGATTCTGGTGCTTGATGGTTGAACAGTAGCTTGCCTGAGCCACAGCAGTTTTTCCAAAGGTACTCAAATTTGCTCTCCCAGCTCACGAGCTGGGATTTCTTACCTGTCCTCTAGCCTCTTAAAACTGGCAGATACTGCTTTCATCTGTAAGGGTTATAGCTCAGAGAATACCTTTTCTTGTCATGTGGAAGCAATATATTCTTTATTATCCCTATGAAGAGATTCTCATGAATACTTCAGGAGACATTCGTAAATAGAGTCTTAATTATTTAAAACTGTTTTTCCCCTTACTTACTTAAGGATGTTGCCTTTCATCCACCCAAGCGGAGTTTATTGCAATGAATAATAATTTTAATTTCAATTAAGTTTTGTATGTACACATCTCTGAATCTTGTATCCATCTGTTTGCCATCTGCTGATTGGTTTGCTATTTCTATAAAGCTTCAGTTTTTTAATTGTAGATGGTCATGTACTCGTTACCAGTTTCATCAGTCAACTCATCTTGGAGACAACGCATAACTATATTAGTCTCTATGTATAATTAGATTGCCAAGATAGCTAAAATCTTCAGATGGGTTTAATTTGGCTACTTCTCTGAGCATGCAGTTCCTCTGAGGATGCCTGTACTACTTTTAAAAGGGACTGATTTTAGTGGACTAGAGGCAGCGTTTTTAGTTGGGAATTTGCTCTTGATCAGCTGTAATTATGATTGTGCTGAACTCGTTCATAGGACTCTGTCACAGTTCGTTTTGTGAGTCGCTGTACAAATGCAGTCAACTATCTTGGATAATTTACAGCTACAGGAGACAACCGGTAATTCCTAACAGGAGGATGTCCCTTACTGTAGCTGCAAGCTGTACTGCCTCAGAGCTCCCCTGGCCTGGACAGAGCCTGGTAATAATCTGGGCCAAAATTCTTCCAGTTGAGTACTTGATACCATTTTTTGGTGTGGAAAGAATCTGGCTCCATTTGGTAGGTCTGAGGATGAACATGTGAATCCAGTCCTCTGTACACGTGTTATTTCCATTTGGTCCAATTTGTTGGCCTCAACATAGCTCCAAGTAAAAAGGCATTCATACAATGCGTGTATAAGCTCACTCCTTCTCCCTGTTGGAGGCTTTTCAGGTACTTAAATCTTTGTCTGGATAAACTTAAGTTTATGAAGGTGAGGCTGGGTGAGAGTTGAAGAGAGGGAGAAGTGCTTTTCAGAAACACCCAAACAAAACAAAACGGAGAGCTACAGGCACACTCAGTATATATTAAATCAGATTATATCTTCTCCATAGTAACCAGCCTGAGCTTACCATTTCTCTTTTCATTGTTTGTTGCTCAGACATGGTCCTGCTTGGGAATGTTTCCTGTAGCCGAGACTATGGTTTAACAGCTGACCTCGCAAACATCTGGGTGCCTTTATGTAACACCAAATGCTCAGGGCTCCCCCTGTCTCCTGCTCCATTGAACAAACAGTTGAAAAATGAAGTAAAGATAAAACCTACACCAAAATCAACAGCTGTTCTGGAGCCAGGAAGGACTAATTAACTTGTAGCAGGTGCTGCTACTGGTTTCCATCTGATTGCAGTCTGGCAATCTGCTGCCCTGCTGCAAACCCTACCACAGAGTTGGGGAAGACCAGGATGGAAAAAGCCTTCCGTTGAAGGAATATGAGCCTGTAGTAGTGGAAGCATTATTTTTGTAGCTGTTACCATGACTCGGTGTTTCAGATGGCTGTGGATCACTCTCTCTTCACTTCCTGGACCCAAACTGTCATTCGCCCAGAGGCAACTGTCATATTGATGGTTAGAGGATAGGACTTGGAGAAAACAGGTCTGAGGAAACTGCCCCTGGTTTGCTGCAGTTCTGAATGGGTCACGTTACCATTCTGTCCTCACTGTTAGACCTAGAGACCCCAGTTAGCATCAGGGCTCATTGTGCCAGGTAATATAGAAACACCTAAAGAAAAATAGTTAACCTGAGGTGTAATGCAGGCAGTTGTTTGAATGTCCTAAAATTTTCTCCGGAGTATTCTTATCTGCCTATTTTAGAAAAGTCAGAGCTCTTGTGAAAAAAAAGCTCTTGAGCTTTTAGAAATTCTATTCTAATGCAAGTTTTCCAATTGTTCAGGATTAAAAAGGTTCCTTTTCAGATGTGGTATAGGCAGTTAGTAGCCTCTCTTGTAAGAAACAACCAACCAAAAAAACTCTGAACTCTCAGACCCCAAAAATCTCAGCTGCTTTCATGCACCTTGGCACTGAAAATTTAAACTCAAGTTTGAGTGCCTAAGTCAGGTCTGACAACCAGATTCAAGATTTTAAGCCACAGAGGGGCTTTTTGAAGCATTATCCCAATTTTGACTCCCAGCAAATAAGTTGTTTTAAAGATGAGATCTTACAATCACTAGGGCTTTCTGTGGCTGCCTCTGATTTTTTTTCTCCCCAGCCATAAAGCCAAATTATACCAGGGTATATCCCATGTAATTCCATTTCTGCCCCTATCTTATCTCTAGCTCTTAGCTGATGTGATTGAAAAACTCTGCCATTCCGTGACATAAATCCAAACAGCGAGTGCTAAAAGCCATCACTGTTCTTCCAGGAGCAAGCCCAGTCACTTTAAAAGGGGGTGTGTGTGTACATATATTTATTCTTTTTAAAAGGAAAAAAATCAAGTTGCACCTTCTAATGCTGTGCTGGAACAGCAGTATGGGAAATGGGCTGAGGTGAGGAGGAAAGAAAAGTGTTGGTTACAACAATTGGATGCACTTGGGTATGGACCTGTTCTATTTTGCAGCTACCTAAAATACCACAATTGATCTGTTCATTTATCTCTGTTTTCAGGGTTCACTTTATACGTTCCGTCTAAGGTAGCTGTGAGTCTCATGTGCACCTGGCAGCAAACCAGCACTACAGTATGTTAAGGTTGTAGATGTTGAGGATGGAAAGGACTAGTGGAACGAATCTGTGGAGGGACATACCAGGTATTAAAGTGTTTATGATTTATTTAATGCACTTAGGATTATAACTGTCTGAAACGACATTTTTCAAACTGTTTTCCCTCGTACAGTGACCTAGGAGAGTTTAAGTGATATAGCAGAAGTTTCTCATACAGATTCTCTCTCTCTGATGCTGAAGTGCTTGTTGAAAGCTTCTCAGGACATAGGATGAAATTCTCCTCTCTAGAATAGTGCTGTCAACATCTTAAACTCTGGATACAGACTCGTGTTTAGGAGTTCGCAGATTCACGCAGATTTAACAGAGACAGGAATCTTCCCCAACATATTTAATAAGAATGTTTCTGAGGTAGAATTTACTTGAACTGAGTTAGATATAATTTTTGCTGGCATGACAACATAAGATAGAGATGGCATGCCATGGGCAGGATTTAGTGCTTCATCTCTTTGTATTCACCTCACTCAATAAGGCAGGAAATTTATTTACTATCCAGAGGCAGTTAACTGTCTTTCCAGTGCATTGTTTCAGCAGTCGAAAATGGCAATACACCTATATATCTATTTTTAAATGAATGACTTTCAATACCCAAGGAGAAGGATGAGAAACCCTGTTTGTTCTGGTATTGACAGAGAAATTAATTTCTCCACCAAGTTGAATCTCAGACATAGACTTGATTATTTTTCTTGAGGAAGTTTTCTGTTGTGATTGTTAAGTTTCCACTGTTGATCCTAGAAGATGCAATTTAAAAGCATTATCTATTCTGTATCCCTTTCTTTAGCATGAGAATGGCATGGGGCCAATTTCTGTGTCATTAATAGCCAAAATGTAACTGTCACTTAAGGGGAAAGATTGTTCCCATGTGCAAGATCTGAGGCTTCTAAAAGGAAGTCTATTTTAGGGGAAAGGAAAGGAGGCGGTGGACAGTTAGCAAATATCCAAATGGGATAATCTTTCTCACCAGGTAAGGGGAGTAAAGAGCCCTTCTGTTTAGCAGCACACTGTTGTTTTTTCTGTGTTGCTTTCCTTGCAGGCACGCTGACCTGATAAAATGTTTTCATCCTACTTCATCGTTGTGTATGCCGTTGCATCTGTTAGACTCATCAGAGATTTGAAATGAGAAAATAATCTCGTGCAAACGAGGGTCTGTTCCTTCTTTCCTTTATCTCTGACAGGTGATTATATCTCTTGGAGAAGCTGTGGCCTGGAATTTGTTTATCCATGTTCTTCATCTATCTAGCCCATTCCAGGCCCCGTATGAAGCCCACGGTGAAGTGGGGAGGGTACAACGTTGCTTACGTCTTAATTGAAGGGGTTTAGATCTTACAGTACTGTGTATAATATATTAATTAATATATAAAATAATTCTAATTTAATATATAAGCTTACAAATAAATAGGTTAATTAAGGAAGTGTAATGAGCTATTTGGAGCAGAAAATGGATGTTATTGAGAGCTTTGTCTAGAGCTGTTGGTGCGTTACCTTGCAGTCAGATATCTTGAAGTTTTAAGTGTGTTTGTGATGTAGAGAAAAATAGATATTGTGCCTTATTTGAACTAGTTTTCAGTGCTGATTGTCCACTTGGGTTTTTTAGAAACAAACAAAGAAAAAGAAGGGAAGGCAATTTCTTCAATACACAGGCAATTTTACCATATATGTTGTCGTTTTTCCCATCTTGCCCTCACTTCCGTCCTCCCCACCCCAGTACAAGCATTTCTGAGCATTGGCATAGCAAGGAGGGCCAAATACACTAGCTGAGCAAATCTACTCCTTGCCTGACAAGCCTTCATTGTCTTACAGTAACAATAGCAAGGTCAAATCCTTCCATTTATCTTCGCCTGTGTAGATCTTTCCTTTAAGTAACTGGCTTATGTTCCATGTAAATCGTACTATGAAGCGTGGATAAATATCCAGGAAGAAAACACGTATGCATGCATGCATCTCTCAAACTGTATTTGCAGAAAGCCCCACCATACCTATACATTAGTTACAGATCCAAAAAAGGCAAAGTAACAGTTAAGTTTTTCAGGTTGAACAACACAATTTTTATTACATTTGGAAATGAAAGATCAATGGCATGTGCCCAAAATTATGAAAAATACAGATCAGAGGCTCTTGCAGAAGGCAAGGTTTAAGACTGGATTTTAATTTGAAACAGGCGCAGAAAGCATTGCTCAGAGACACTCTGGTGAACGCTGAGCATATTCCCAAGGTCTCTGGACACAGTTCTTGCTACTGTTGACCCCAGCATTTTCTCATACAACTGAGGTAAAATTCAGGTCCTTGGAGAAGGACAGACTTTTGGTCTTAGGACTAAATCATATAGGTTCCTACCTTTCAGATACTCTCTGTGACATACGATTAGATGTGGAGTCTTGGAGACATCAGTTACTTCACTGAGAATCCCTTTGGGTTTCCATTTCCTGCATTTTCACAGCTACTCTTAATTGAAGCTAAAAGCATTCTAGGTTTCTTGTCAGCCTAAACTATGAAACAACTCTGCATTGAGCTAATGAGAAATAGCAGATGTGCAGAAATAGCACGGGAAAAGGTCAGGTTGGCGAGGGTAATATTGAGGCGCGATGAAAAAGTCAGTTTTGAGACATGAGGAACTTTATCTGGGATTGCTGAAATCTATTCATGTGGATAATGTTTTTGCAGGATATTTTCTGAATATTTTATTCAGTTAGTATCCCAAGAAGCCAATACAAGTATATTTTACTTCATATTTACCATAAAACTATGTAATTGAAATAAAATTCTAAGTTTTACTGAGTAAGAAATTAATCAGGACTGATACATTCCTATGAAAGCCTTTGATTTTTGCAGAAATAGTGTTTTTCAATAGAAAATTGTCCTGGCAAAATGTTTAAGTTCTCTCTCTTTTATATTTTGCCCAGTTGTTGTTTTTTCACGGAGTGCTCAAGGCTGTCAGCCAAGCAATAGAAATGGCCAGTCTGAATGGAAAACTTCCAGCTACCAACACAGTCTTTCTAAATGATTCATGGAATCACACAGGTTGTAAAGTTTACAAACTTAGCTGAGGTGTTGTAAGTATTGCACGATGGTGCATCAAGGTCAATAGCAGCCAAGATGAAAAAGTTCAAAAAGCACTGCTTTGGAATACAGGTTGTTTCTTCAGTGAATATTAGCTTTGATGGTCCACTCCCTGTAGCTAGTAAGGCTAAATAATCATGTTCCATAAAAGCATAATTAGCATTACATTTTGTTTTATGAAGCATCTTTTCAAATCATTATCCTCAGAAGTGAATGCAGTTAATTTTGTCTGGTTTATTCCATTTGACTGTACTTTACATGTGATGTATCAGTACCCAGCTGAGTAATTTTCCAGTCCTGTTTCCTGAAGTCCCAGCTTCAGTATAACTCTAACCACCTTGCCAATAAAGAAATCTCATGTGCTCTAACCCATCGTGTTAGATTTGCAGAGACTTTTACAACTGCAGGAAAGGATACAAGATTGCAGTGTCTTGAGGAAAAACATCCCAGAGCTGAACTGAGAACATATAATTCCACAAACAGCGTAAAAAGAGTGAACTGTCAGAGCTCCATGGTTGGAAGGAAACGTGGCATCATCCCTCCTCCTACGTGCACCCTAGAAATCCTGGCATCAGGAAATAAGACAAACCACATCTTTTGCTTTCACAACACAGTTGTCAGTGAAACTTTGGATCCATACCAATATAAGTGATATTATCCTCTTCTCTTTCATCAGAGATAAATTCCCCTCTCATGACTATGTTTTACATCTTATTTTGTGTAGGGATTGCTCTTTCTTACACTGTAATCACAAACATGTATTTATACATTATATTTGTACATCATATTTATTGAGATTACAGTTTCTGTATCATATGTACTATGTATTTTGTATGTAGTACATTGTGTTTACTTCTATACATAAACCAGAGCACTTCATTTGTAGCCATGCTATTCATTACAGCTGGATTATATGCTCACAAGGGACTAAGTAGTCAATCATCTGCTTGCATGGATTGTATGTAATGTGAAAGCATTCCTGGTCCAGCTGGACAAGGAGCAAGGAAGAGGAAACCTGGTTCATTTACCTTTTATTAGTTTAATAGATGACTGCTTGCAAAGAGGTTTGTAATTTGCTGCTGATGCAAATGAAGGGGATATAAGAGAATCTGAAGCTGTGTTTCGGACCCTTCCCAAGAGATCTAACTGCCTTGATAAATGTTTGCTTCCGAGTTGTTCCCAGGGGTTAAGTCCTAGTCCTTAGCAGGTCTGAATGTTTTGTCCAGAAAGGAGAGTGCTGTGATCCAAGGTGTTGTATCCACAGTGATGTTCTTGAGGAGTTAGTGTCATTACAGGAAAATGTTTCTTCTTGGTTTTTGCAGTTGTGAAATTTTTAGGGCCACAGTTTGAGGGGGTTTTAATTACCTGTAACATGAATAACACTGATGTCTTTTGTCTCTGTTGAGATTGATTTTTATCTTTTTTTCTCTCTCTGAAATCAAACATAACAGCAGGGTGTATTGTTAGATCAAATAAATTCCATCTTATTAAATGCCTTATGACACTAACATAGGGTAAAAAAGTTTGTTGGATCAATGCTTTCACACACACATTTGTGTCTGTTTTCTCCCAAACAATTCCTTCCCAAATACAATAGAGATCTGCAATAACCAAGTTTTTCTTCCTCCTTATTGGATACTCACTTGTTTTCTGTGCTTACTTAAAGTCCCAGGACAAATTAGCAGCAAAAAAAAAGGTTATTTTGTGATAAAACTGTAGAGTACATACATACTCATTTTTAACAATCAGGACTGAAAGGTGGACTGGAGTTCCAGTTCTCCTGAAGCAGAGTAATCCCATGGATTTTGATGAAGCTGTGCAAGTTTCAGCCATCTGAGAATGTCTCGGTATTTTTTATTTTTGTTAGTTAGCACTTATGAACATTACATATCAGTCTCTATCGATTTGCAGTTGTGATGCCAGATGAGTTTAATTCCTGATTGCACTAATTACCCCATGCTGCTGTGTTTAATCCTGCGCTGTGGTGAATGCAACTGCATAGCTTCAGGGATTATTAGAGCCATAAAAGCATTACTGGCTTTATGAGTTTTTCACTAATGCGAAAGATAAGCACTTCATACTTTCTAGCTATCAGGTACTCTACCTGTGTGGAATCATGTATACATCATCACCAGTTAGTAAGCTATAGTTTGAAAAAAATAGCAACTGCTCTTTCTGCTTCACTGAAGCCCTGATTCCCCATGAAGTTTGAGAGACTTTTTGCTTTGCTTAAAAAAATAAAGGCAAAATTAATTGGAAATGACAAGAGGAAAATGATCCAGCTGAATGCTTTGATAAGCAATCAAGGCTTAATAGATTAGAAAATATAATTAATTACTTAATTATACTCAAAGTGGTTGTTGTTGGTAGATTGTTCATTGAAAAGCCATTGTTGTATAGCAGGATACGCCCATTGCATGAATATCAGTCTCCACGAAGCCACTGCTGCTAGCTGGGACTCTTAGTGAGCAGATTAGTTGTTGTAGTTGATATGTAGCACTGCATACTTACGTTACACATCTTCCAAAAGCTTTACAAGCATTTATCGGTTATTTGCCCTCACGGCTAACTAGAGTGTGATGCCAGTGACCGCAGTATTGCTAGAGTTACTATCATTCAGATAGGCACTGAAACTAAGGTCTTGCTTCCTTTAAATAGCTGGTGCACTTCTTAAAACAGAAATGTGCATTCTATAAAGGCATATAAATATATAGTGTACTGACAACACTCCTCTTAGCATACCTGTGTTCTGCCTAGTGACCCAATGTCGCCAGGTTTTGCAATGACTGGTGCCTAGGCTTTACCTGGTAGAATCCTGTGTATATGGTGCTGAGCTCGTTTTGCAGTTCAAGAAGGTTTCTCAATATAGTAGCTGCAGAAGAAACTTGAAATGATGGTGTGGATAAACTCTAAAGCTGTCCCACTGTCCTCTCTTCATCCCTCTCCCTTATCCCACTGATAGGAAGGGAGGTAAGAATGAAAATAAGTGGGTTTAGAAATGGTAGTTTTCCCAGGCCAATGTGATGAATTTGGGAGGGTCCAGTTCATTATTTCATTGTCTTTGAGCCCAGCAGTACCTGTTATTCATTTGAAAACAATCACATTGTAGTATAAAACTAAGTACTGCTGTTGCAATCAATGAAATAAAGGGAATGAAATGAAATGGAGCATGGACGATATAGCTGAGTTACTTTGTGTATTGCATGTGAGAGTACAATGCGGATAGCCGATTTCCTCGGTTCTGCAGTGCGAATCAGTTGTGTTGCTGCCTCTCCAAGTGCTCTCACGTGTGTTTCTCTCGTGTATTCCAGAGTAGCTGCTTCCAAGGCTACTTCAAGACTTGGCTGCGTCTGATACTGGGATGATCATAAGCAGGCTGTCCTAGACACTGTCTGCTGATACTGGCAAATCTGAAATATCAACTGAAGAACGCTGTGAGGTGTCTGTAGAAAAAGCATGGAGATAAACAATGAGGATATTTGATGATGCTTTTTTTCAGATTGAGTGAGAATAATCACAATATCTGGCCCTTTTCACTAGTATATCCCAAAGCACTCAGTAAAAAAACTGTGCTGTTTTGAAAATCTCAGAACTGAAGAAGTGATGAAAGAACTGATCTCTCCAAAGATACATAGCAAGCCTGAGACACAAGGCAGGTCTTCTGAGTCCCAGTCATGTTTTCTAGCTAGTGGTGCCATTAGAAACTATTTTTTCAAAGCAGAGCAGGAAAGCAGAGAAATTTAAATAGAAACCTTAAAATTTACTTATTATTATTTAAGGAATTCCATATTTGAAAAGGGTGTATTCTAAATAAGAAACTCTAAGATCAGTTTATAAACTTTCTAGGTTGTTTTAATTCAAGACAAATATTTCCTTTCCTGGTCTATGCAAGACTGCTAAGGAAATATCTAAGTCGCTGGAGAGCTGCTTCTTACCAGTACTTTAAAAGTTCTTGGGTTGAATTTTTGTCAGTGACTAGTGAATTGTGGTCTTGCAGCTGTACAACAGAAGCCTGTCTGGCTGGGAGAAATGAAAATTTTCTGAAAATTGGACTCCTTTTTAAACTTTTTAAAGTTAGGCACTCACAGTCAGCGATTCCTATAGAGGATATCGGTCTTTATGTCTTTACTGGTCTTTAATTTTATATATCTTTTTCTAAGTTTGTGAAGGCACTTGGAGATAAAAACCAGGGAGCAGATGAACGTAAGAGGGTTCACTTAATAATGAAAGAGCCATGCGTTCGTTCTTTTAAGTGCCGTTTAGTTAGATGTAGCAGTAGCAAGCAGTGATGGACTGACACAGATGGAGCTAAAGTCCGCTGGGAAAAGTCCTGTTGCTTCCACATGCTGCAGCATTACCAACAGAAGACTGCAGAGCCGATTGCACTGTGTTGGTGTAGCAGAGAGTGGCAGCAGCCTGCAACAGCAAGAGAAAACTTGTCCCAATGGTCTCCATTTGACTTCATTAGCTCCTACAGTGGCTGGGAGTAGAATGGATTTATATCCCCCTGGAGTCACCCGCACACGCCTCACAGGGCAGGAGTCTTGTGCACTCAGTGTCATTTTGCCTTCCTGTGAACAGAACAAAATTAGCTCGCTAACAGATTGTCCGATACTTCTTGCTGTACTCTACGCTGTGTTTCTGTTTGGCTGCTGCTGTTTCACTTAGCGATGCTTTCCATAAGTTAAGGTCTCATGCTGGTTTCTTTAATTGTACTTGGGTTTTGTTCTTCTTGCACATGTCTTTGCTGCGTCTCTGTAAGCATATTATTTGCTCCTATCGGCATAAACCTGAATGTAGAAACACTTTCCTCAGGAGTTGGTCTGGAGCGGAGCAGCATTTTTTACATTTGTTGCCTTTGTAACATCACTGATCCGACAGTTGTTAAACAGGCATCAAAAGTCTGATGACTCCGTAGTAGGGATGTAGTACTTTGACTCAATTACTGAAAAAAAGTCAAAGATGCAGAACAGTTGAAGATAACAGTTTTCATCATTATCTGACCATTTATGCACTACAGAATATTCTTAGCAGGGCATAAAGGAAAGTCTTCACATCACTCTTTTTTCAAGAATACAATCACAAATCAGCTAATCTGAGCGAGAGACTTTGTTTAGAGAGGGGTTTGAGCACCTGCGTGTAGGAAACCCCATGAATAAGACCATCCTCAACTGGACATGGGAGCTTATCATCCTTGTTAATATACCCTAGAGAACAATTCCTCAGTGATAGGAGAATGTTGTGGTTTCTTATCTTTGATTTCTGATTCTGTGATGTGGTTCTGACATCTGTAAGACAGTTGTAGTAATCTCTTTTGTGCCTGATACTTAGAACAGCTCATTGTGCTGCTCCCAGAACAGGCATCGAGTCTAAGATCAAGTCTAAGACAGTTCCAGATTTAGGCAGGAATTGCTAAGCACTTTAATGGTTTTGAACACAAACTCCAAAATGCCTTTGCATTTTCAAGTAATTTCCTGAGAAATTTCATCATGCTCACTGTAATTGAACAGGAGTCCTGAAAAAATAGTTCTGAAATTCCAAAAATAATTTTACTGCAAGGTTTTCTGTACTGGTCATATTTACATTGAAGAGACTGTGAGTTGCTAATGGTATCGGTAACTTTTCTATAGGTTGTAATGGGTGACTAGTTTGTTTTTATTTCCTGAAAAACATAAATATATTTCCCATCTATATACTAAAATGAACTAAAGGTAGATATAAGGAACTGTTTACTTTCCAGCTTTAGCTACAGAAGAGGAGACATTATTTGGAAATGTACAGTAAAACTTCCACAGCACCAAATTAGTAGTGTTTTGCCTCACTCATTTACACAGCATATTTTCCAGCCAAAGTTTTTTGTGGAGAGAGCTTTCATTGCCTAGCTAAGGAATTCAGCGCTCTAAGTTGTCTCCATCAAACTGAGTAACAAGGAGGTGCAACCTGTATAATTCCTTCCCCCCTCTCCATTGCTTCGTAGGAAATAGAGGACTGTCTTTTCCCTGACTGTTGTTCAAGCTGTGAGCCAGTGTTGCTGTATAGAAGAGACAGCAGAAATCTCAGTGACAAAAAGACGAGAAAACATAGTGCCGGGGTGGGGGGTGGTTGAAGTGTCTTGGTTTCAGTGAGTTGAAATGTATCCTTGGGAGATGCATTCATCCTTACAGTGGGCAGATCTGGTGGTATCAGCAAGAAGAGGGTTTCTCAGAGTAAGCATGTATACTCACTTCCAGTCACTGTGAGAAACAAGTTTGCTTTTCCCTGTGCTCTGCTGGGGCTCTTGCTGTATGTGGCGTATTGAAAAGTGCGGTATCCATGAATATCAAATTTTGGAAAGCCTTCAAATTAATTCTGTTCCACTTGCATTAAACTCTGCCTATCTACATTAGTGTCTAAAACCTAAAAGCTCTTTCCAGAGTTGTTTAGGGGGCTGGGGCTGGAGTTACTTTGCTCATTTTGTTTTGTTCTTGAGTTTGGATCAAGCCCTGGCTAAGTACTGGAAGGAATTTAGAAAAAAAAGTAGAAACCTTGCTCCCAAGTTCTGGATTCAAGGCTTTGCAAAAAAGACGGTTGTGGGACAAAAGACAGAAGAGTGCTAATCTGGGGTTACAGACGTGGGAAGGGGATACAAGAAGGCCATGGGGACAGACAGGTTAAAGATGATTAAGGACAGCTGGGTATTTTGGGTTCAGTATGTGATCTGATAACATCAAAAGAACACAAATTAATGGGAAGCAGATTTTTGTAGGAGGCAAACAGTTGGTGGGAATGAGTTAAACTCAGTAGGGTCAAACTTGCTTTTGAAGATAATAGCTCAGCTACTTGCAACTGTGCTCCAAACCCTCCTTAAACATTAGTTTGCTGTTGGATTCAGTGACGTACAGCACAGTTAAAAATAGTTTAAGATACAAAATTAAAAATTCCTTGTTCAATTGCATGATCCTGTTTACAAAAACTTGGGTATGGTCATAATAGTGCTAGTACACACCAATCCCTTTATTACTGTTTTAACACACAATTTATAAGGACATGTATATAGCATTCTGAGATAAAGTACTGGGTTTTAGGATGAGCAACCTTTCAAAGGGTTTTTGCATTTAATAAACAATGTTAAAAATCAGCTCTGTGAAACCAATATCACGTTACCATGGCAAAGAACAAAGAAATGCAGTGAGGCTGGTTGTAGTTAGTAAAAAGAGATTGTATAGGAGTGGGGAACGTGCTGGACTTCTTTTTTTACTGCTTACACCATTTCTTACCATCAATACTGGATTTTTAGAGGCATCAGATTTTCATGATGGAAAGCTAATGCTGTTTGCAGTTTTCCCTGCACACATCAAAATATGCATCATGATCCTCTTGTTAGTTATACCAATATAAATCAGGAGTAAATTAGCATAACTAAAAGGAGTATAAGCCCTATATCCTTACTTCTGCTTATGTGTATAGAGAGTAATATGCATACATTTTACATATTTATGTGGAACAGGCTCAGTTATTTGTTCCTGGTTTCATAGGTTCAGTAAAGGTAAAGGATTTAAGGCTGGTGTTGCTTTTTCTAATACAATTAAGTACTGATGAGTTATGATGAGATCCAGCTAAACAAAACAACCTCATTGAGAATTAAAAAAACCAGACATGTCTAAAACAGGCATTTCTGATGCTAGAGTAAAAGGCTATACATCCGCCAGCTGTTAACATGGATTTGATAGAATCATTAAAGATGCTTCGTGTTCAAAGAAATTCCTGTTAAGCAAACACCTCTGGGGAAACATAGAAGAGTTGCAGTTAATTTATACGGATGTTTGAGCAGGGTTTGGTGCGCAGTTGCAGTCATTCAGTTTACATCTACAAAAGCAAGGCTTACCTGACTGGTCTTAGGGCATTTATGCGACGTGATTGTCAGTGTGTCCCCTCTTGTGAAGAAGCCCGCTTCCCATTAAGTTTGGTTTCTCATTTGGTTTTATCAGAAGCACTAGAGACATCTTGCTAATCTAGAAGGGGTCCAGCTTCTCCTTTTGTGGTGGACTCTGTGCTACAGATTTGAAGAACAGCAGGGCAGAATCTCATTTCTAATAAGTTTTAAAAAATTAATCTGAACTGCCTTCCCTCTTTAAGCACATGTAACATTGGAGCGGGACTTCCAAAAGCTTTCAGGTAGCTTAACGGTACTAGAAAAGTGATTTATGGGATTTACAGAAGTGTTTCAGAAAGCTAGGACCCAACTTCCTTAATTTTCAACAATTTTCATCTCTGAAAAGAGTTTTGAAAATCACTACATGAATCAGTCTCCATCTTTAGACAGCTAAATATTTTGATTCTCCATGTTTTATTAGTGACTTTTAAAAAGTTCAGTAAAAGAAAAAACAACCAACCTCTGGAAACAGAGCCTGAAATAGTAGGCAACCCCAATATTGTTTCTAGACAGTGCTTTTGCCAATATAATCTATTGGCAGCAAAGTCTGCTGCAGGCCTGTAAAGCACTTTTCAGGTGTGTTCCCCCTGAAGCAATGAGTTTGGAAAAGTTGGAATTAGTAGGATTTTATACAAGGAACGCAAACCTGCAAATGCATAAGATATTTTTGCCTGATCTTCCTGAAACCAACATATCTTGAAAGTTCTGAGATACAAAACTCAGGTTTTATACAGCTAAGGTAGTAAAAAAAAAAAAAAAAAAAAAAAAAAAAAGAAAAAAAACAACAAACAACACAGCAGATAAATCAATAAAGAAGAAAACTTCTTGAAGTTTATTACTGCTTTACAGTGAGCTGCTAAATTAAAAAGGAAAAAAGGTAATAATTTCCAAATAGGTATAAGCTTTCCAAGCTTTCTGTATGGTTTGAAAATATGGAAGTGGGACAGGGGAAATAAAAAGAAATTCACCTTTGGCCAAAAAAATGTAAAGCCAGTATTACTTCTAGGGACAAATTTAAAGTAATGGATTTTCCTTAAGGGGAACAAATAACTAGCAGGTTGAGATTAAATGGCACCAAGTTTTTTTAAGAATAGGGACTTCTCTCACCTTCTTTCAACAGCTCTAAGAAGTGGTGTTACGAGTAGCCATAGCTGTCTCATGACAATGAGTAAAGAGAGTTCCTGTTAATGCAACCCAGAGTGCATAAAGCCCTCGTTTCCCTTATCTCAGTAGGCTAAGTGTTTAGGAGACAAATGCCCTTCATTACACTACGCCAAGAGGTTGCTGCTGTTACGTGGATTGGATTATGTAAACAGTTTTTCAGTGCCACAAAAGATTGTACTGTCAAAGCTTGTTTTGGGTTAATTAGTAAACACATGTTTAATTTTACGTGCAGAAATAGTTCTGTGTGCTTCAAGAAATGGTATCTCAATTTACTTTATTGATGCTACTTCCCTTTATTTAAAGATAAACAAATTACCTAACATCAAATGGGATGAAATATGTCTAAATGAATTGCTGTATCCAGTCCAAGCTGGAAATCAGTAATGATGTTTGACGGAAATGGCTAGCCAGAATCCTGAACTCCCTGGAGCGACTGGAAGACTTTGTGTTGAAGCAGAATCCAGTCTAAGTTGTTCTGCACTGGGGGCTGGTGGATCAGTAGCAGGGGTTTTAGAACAAATCAGTAACGCGAATGGCAACAATTTACTAGGAGTGAATGGTGTTCACCCCAGACTTCTAAGGACTGTTGTAATAGGAAATTGCTAAGCTAAGAGCTGTGGGGTGTCTATTGCTTATATCAGTCACTGAATAATAAAAGTAGCAAATATAAGATCTTTTTCTTTTTAATAGGGCTCTTAAAAACTACATAGAAGTCAGAGCTGCTGCTCAAGGGGATGTGGGAAACACTGTGCCTGGTTCTCTGGAAACAGCTCAGTGGTGATTGGAAGGGCAGATATTTAGAAAAGAAGTTGAGAACAAAACAGGAAACATCACTGTTCCATCCTGCTCACTGCATGTGAGTGTTTCCTGAAGTTCTGGTCACCCCACCTCAGAGAAGGTTTAGTAGAACTGGAAAACGGAGAGAGAAAAGCAGTAGGAAGATCAGATGTATGAAAAGGCTTACGTAGGGGTAGATGGTAAATGAACAACATCCCACACCTTGGAAGAGAAATGACTGAGGGTGAGATAGGTTGAAATCTATAATGTTATAAAATGCTATTGCAACAGTAGCCAAGGAAGGACTACACAGTTTCTCGCAGTACAGGAAGGGGTAACTCCATTTTATCCAGATCAATTAAAAAGCCCTGTAAAATATAAAAAAACAAATTGAGCAGAAATGTCTGAAAACAAATTTCGGCTGGTTACAGTTCTATAAAAGAAGGTCCTTGCTGTCATAGGGTCTCAGTTCACTGGTCTCTGAAAATCACAAGAATCACAAGAAACCATACCTTTTTAGCATGTCAGCTTTTCAAGAACAGAAGTATTTTTTCTGTAGGGTTTAAGAAATGGAGTCATAATCTTGCTATGGACTCTACATACTGCTTAGATTGAACTAGAGATTTATTTAGTCAAAATAATCCAGCGTAGGCTAAAATTGCCATGGAGTTAGTTTGCTAGACAACAGAATAATGATTCCATAACTGTACTAATTATATTAGCATATCTGTGCTCTCAGGCTTGGGTAAACACAGACACAAAGGGAGAGTCAGGGATAGGAGAGATTTGCAGTGATTTGTTTTCACAGTGAATGTTGGATGGGACAAGGTTTTCCCTGAATGGGTTTTGTGGCTGTTGTTTTTATACAAAATGTGTTTACAGTTAATACTTGCTTCTGAGAGCACGTGCATGGGTGGGGGGAAGAGAAGTTTCTGTTGTGTCCCATCATTAAGACTGCTTATCAAATGAATATTCATGTTCAGGAAAGCATGAAGGTTGCAGTGTTACAGAATGAGCACCTTGCCTTACATCTGTGTTGGGTAAAGTACAGCTTGTCAGAACAGAAAAGACACTGTGGCTTGATAATTGCGTTTACCACTTCTTGAAAGGTCTGATTTCCGTAAAAAGAAAAGGGGAAAGTAATTTGTTCTTCTTTCTTGCCTGAGAGGGCATCCTGCAGCCATCCACATTGATTGCAAAGGTCCTATTAGTCTTCAACAGGACGAGAATTAATTGTTTAGTATTACTGGAGCTTCTCAAGGTCTCAAGCTAGTATCAGAGCTCCAGTGTGGCAGCCTCTGTGCTATGGGCACCGGATCTGGCATCTTTTCTGAGCTTGATCTAAGCAGTGTTTCATACCAAAACAACCATGACTCCAACAAGCTAGGCAATTCCACGGATATACATAAGTAGTGGTTAATTGTTAACTGTCCCTTCCCTCCCTTGGTGTACAGCCAAAAAAGAACCAAACATGCTTTTCCATATATTTGTCTTCTGTAGTTTCTACTTAATGCACTTGTATATTAGAATGTTTGTGTAGTATTTAGCCTGCAGTAATAGTCTGTCTGAGAATGCTTGGAAGACCAGTCAAGTGTTTTATGTGTGCAGGTCCTTTGTTTCTCTTCTGTCCTAATTTTTTGTCAGCTTCTAATGTTTATTATTTTGTTGTCTTGTAAACTTTTCTCCCCAAAATTCATAAAGTTCTAGCAACTGCATATATCACTAAGGAAACATAAATTATCAATGTTTTATTATGTTTTAAAAAAAAGTAGACTTAGGCTGCAGTACGGTTTGGGTGTTTGTTTGGTTTTTTTTTCCAGACTAACTTGGGTGACACACAGAAAAAAAAACAAACGTTGGAGCATTGATATATGTAGAGCAGGCTAGGTGGAGTGTGCTATTGAAGAAGTCTGTAGAAATGACCTGGAAACCAAGGTCTTCGGAATGAAATATCCACTAGCTTGACATTGAAGGAAAAGAATGAATACCACTCCCTCTAAAAGAAGACTGAAGGATAACAGAATTGAAGAGACTGAATATGAGTCTCTCAGCAGAATCTGAGCGCAAGAACTATTATCGTGCCCTTAGTGTACAAATTCACACTGCATCAGGCATGCTGAGAGAACTGTCATTTATGTCAATGAGTGGCAGCACAGCCCTCAATGAAAGGACATTTTGTGAGGATATATGTACTTTATTTCCTTTTGTATTGTGATACCTAGGCCCCACTTGCAAAAAGGGGGGGGGGGGGGGGGAATAGGCTATTTTGTTAGGCAAAAACCATATGGTCGAGGCTACAATTGAGCCATGGTTGATCACACTCCCCTCTAATCTGTAGCTGTTTTTTTTCTGATAGATAAATATGTGTTTAAATAATGCATCCTACCTAAATATGTCAATTTTTTCTTAATGTTTCCTTTGACAGCTGAATGTTTCCATTATGCCCAATAAACATCTTGGAGACTGACCCGTTCCTGCTTTAAATGCACATTAAGACTGCATTTCCTTCGTTTCACCTTCCAAAGGAAACAGTGCAGCTGTTCATTATTTGCAGCACTTACTACAAGAGACTCATTTTCAGGAGATAATTTTTTCCCTTAGAACTTCATAAAAATGTTTTAGTTCCTGACCACAAAGACACAGTGAATAACTATCGCAGAGGAGTGCTGTGAGCTTTGATGTCAGAGCTGTTCTGCTTTAAAAGGGCACAGAAGTCTGTCAATGGCACATTCTTTTCTTCCATGGCAATAGGAAGAGACTGCATTGCATTGTGTTATATTGTAGTAAGGTTTTGAAGCTGAACTTACTACATACCTGTAGCACAAAAAGGAATAGGGTAACCATGTCAACCATTGTCCAGCCGGCAACCAGTACTTTGCACTACTATCATTCACCGTACCTCGTCTTACCTCGGTAGCTTGTTTATAACAAGGAGATGGGGGCTCTGAGGCTCTTCCTCAGAGCAGTGAGTATTGTGTCGAGGCAGTGAATAGCTGGTTATAATCGCTATACATGTTGATCTTTCTGATTGCTTTTGTGTTTTGATGCAAGTCTGTGTACTTTATTCCAGGGTAAAGAATAGGGAGGTGAACAACATAATTACTAGGAAACTAATGGATGCTTAAATAACCTTCCCCTGTTTTTGTTTATATGAGTGGGAGAACACACAGGCCAAAGAAAAAGGCTGTATTTATTATTTAAACTGAGGTGGCACCTAGAGGACTCACTTTTTCTCAAAGACCCCATTGTTTGTGTCCCTTCTGTTAAGTATTGTGATTATTAGTGAACTATAGCAGATGCTGTAAGCCTTACGGTGATCACAGCCCCACTCTGCTAGGCCCTGTGTGCGGCTGTAGTTAAGGAAGAGTCAATCACCAGAACACTTACAGCACCTTATAGGAAAGTCCTATTGATTTGATTAAGGATGAAACCAGTTGAATTTGATGGAGATGAAATAAAAGGCTATATATTGGGCTGCAGAAACAATATAATAGTTTCACTTCCCTGAATTGGAAGACCATCTGTAATTGATTTAGTGGCCCTTGATGTGCAACATTGGGGCCAGGTTTTAAGATTCTGAGACTTCTAAAGCCCCTTTTAGTGTGCCCCCCCAAGTCTTTTGTCAGTGGGGTCCTTATGATTGACTGTATTTGGGCCATATTACACAATAAGACCATGTATCTAAGTATTAAATTAGCATTAGTCCTAGCCAGAAGTCCAGTAGAAAATTAATGGATTAGGGAAATATGCAAATATTAAATATATGAAAGAATTATTCAGGAACTTTGTAACATCTATATCAATGCTGGGTGAGTAGTGAGGCTGGTTGTCCTGCTGCCAGGCCCTGACAACAGGCACAGGCAGCTGAGAAAACAGCCGGAGCTGCCAGAGGTCGAAGCTCATCCACGGGGTGGGTCATACAAGTCACACCATCATGAACCTTCCCTTCTCAGTGAAGGCCACAGGCCAGACGCACCAGAGCAGAAAAAGGCTGGAAGGAATATGCTCACAGAAGTGAGGCGCCAGGCAAACAGTGCCAGAAAACAGTGAGAAACAATGACCAGAAACTCCATCTAAATATTTAATTAATGTAGAAAATCCATCACTTGCTTTGTTTGAAGAATATAGCAATAAGCAAGCACAGGGGTGCATAAAGGTGCGATAAATTATTATGGTTGTTTCTAGATAGATTTGATACTGGTTGTTAAATTGGGAGACAGCTCTCAGGTGGGGTTATCTTAGAGACCAAAGATCCAGAGCCACTTATCTGATGTTGGGCTAACAGCTTCAGCTCTTGTCTCTGTTTCCTTGTCTTTTTGGTAGGAACAGTGATACCAGTCTTTATTAAACCCTTTGATGTAGGTATTTACCTCTCCAGATTGCCCTGGGGCAGTTCTTTGACTTCTGTTTATTTATCTGTAAAGTGAGGGTAATGATACCCGCTCATCTCAAAGCGGCAACACAAGACTTATCTGAATAATGATTGCAGAGCCCTTGGATGAAAGGTGCAGCAGAAGAGCAAACAACTGATGTTCGTTCTTGTTGCTACCATGATTTGACTTACGAATGTGGCAGGCTGAAAACATGTTCTGTATAAAATTTTGCAAAGACCTGATGAGTGAACATGGATGGGACTGCAGTACACTTGCTGTGAATCATGGCTTATTAGTATTATTATTCATGTTTCACTTTGTGGAAGATATATATGTAGTAGATCTTGTATCATGCAAGTCTGAATTATTTCTGATTGCCAAACATAAACCATTCCACCAGTGTGAAGAGGATGGGTGATCATTTGGCTCCTGAAATACCCAATAATCTCATGAACCCATTCTGTTAGTGATTGAAAAAAAAGCTATTATGTACAATGTTAAAGGATATGGAGAAATGGCCAGTGTTTTATGCTCTTTTTTTACAGAGCTCAGATCATTGAGATAAACTGCCTTTCTTGTATTCCACATTCATCTTCATACACCTATTGCTATCTCTCATTTGCTCCATCCCTGTTTTGGGGCAGATGAAAGAAAAGAGTGTATCTTTAAACAGTGTGCTCTGTATTTCAGGAAGCCTGTCCAGTCCCCCTGGTGAGAATGAAAACATTCTCAGAGATATTTTTATTTGCTTTGCTTTCCAGAGACCCTGTGGGCAGTATGCATTTGATCTGATCCCTTCTGCTTATTTGAGGTTTTCACACTGCTCACTGATGGCAGTGAAAACCATTGATGTAGAGTGTGTTCTCAAGAGTGTGCTCTGTGCTCTTGAGAGAGAAGCCTTAGTGCAATAGAAATCCAATGTCTTTCCCACAATCTTTTATCTGTTTCCTGCTGCAATTACTGTGGGATCATTTTTTCAACCTTCCTCTTTCTGTCTCTTCACCAGAGAAGTGCACAGACTGTGGCCTGGAGTCACAATGTCTCCTTTGTTCTCTTTTTAGTCTGGAGTGAAGAGACAGGAAAGGAGCAGAGGGGTCTGAACAACCCTCAGGGCGATGGCAGCCACCTTGCAGCACCAGAGATGCGTGCCAGACTCTGGTTTGCACAGGTTATCTTCAGCACCTAGCCCGTTTTTTGGACTGCAAATCCAATTCAGAGGGGCTCTGCCGAAGAGCTGTTCTCCTTGTGTTCTGGAATGCAATGAGATCACTATGTGCTGTCTCTAGAAGGAAGCCCAGCATGACTTGCTTAAGCACCTGTCTTTGCAAGCACTCATTTCTGTGAAGGCTTTGTTGATCTTGGATTAACTGCACAAAAGTAAAGAGGGCTCTTAAAAGTAGCAGTAGGCAAACCCCTTGCGTGAAGGTTTCTAGCATCACCTTAAACTCTGGTGTCAAGGTCAAAAACACCCTTAAACTGGGAGGGTTGAGTTCTGTTGTGCTGTCTTGGGACACCAAGGAGGTGAGTTGCTTCCCTGGCTCCCAAAGGATTCATTTACATTGGTGTTTTAGTTCAGATCAGGATTGCACTTTTGATGTGGGTCTGGAGATTGTCCTCACTTAATGTGCTTCAGTTAACATCCCAGAACAGTCATAGAGAACAGAGACCAAATCCCTTTAAGATGAAGCTAAACTGGATCTGCTCTGAGAGTTTGAGACCAGACTGAAGCTAGTTTGATGTAAATCCTCTGAAATGTGTACGTTGTGGACATTGTGTACTCAACACCAACTCTTGTGCTCTACAGATTTGCTCATACTAGGCTGTACTGCTTACAAATATATACACAGTCACAGTGGCCACATGATGAGGGAAGTCATTTAGGGATAAAAGATCTGTATTCATGTATTTAGCTCGTCGAAAAATCTGTCCCTCAATCTGTGCATCAGTTTAGAGATCTTTTTCTTGTTTGCTATTTTGCTTTCTCCCACCCTTCATCTGTCATGCCTGTCTGGAGTACAAGCTCTTCAGGGCAAGGACTCTTACTGAACGCATGAGCATTGGTTACCACAGTGCAGTTTCAGTTTTGGTCAAGGCCTCTAGGCACTGCAAATAAACAACAGATTTTGGATGATGAGAGGGTTATTTATCTCTTTGTATTTCTTCTCCCAGTCTGTTTCACCCTTGTGTAGTTAGTGATCAGGTCATGATATTGCCTTGATCTTACAGATGAACTAGGCATCGAGTATTTGTTCTAGGTGGCTGCAACTGGTATAGACCTGTCAAAGGGACAGATCTTGTGCAGGAGGTTGTTAGCAGTTACAGACCCATGTTCCACAATGCCAGTAATGCACCAAAGTAATACTACACTCCAAAAAAGTTGATTTACTTACCTCTTTGCTGATCCCTGCTGACACACTGGAGTTACCTTTCCCAAACAGAACAAGTATAAAAAATATCAGAGTAGCTGGAAACCATTTGGCTCATGCTTGGCTGGTTGAGAGATTGTTCAAGCATGCTGTCTCTTGTTGACGTGAGCTGCAGATATTTCTAACAGCAGCTCCTTTGGTTTTCAAAATCTAGCTCACAGGGCAGATTTTATTTTCCAGCAGGATTCTTTGAACCTGTTTCTTTTCATTTACACTCCATCACTACTGCTGTGCTCAAGCACAGAAACAGTCCAAGTGAGCAACAACTATTTTTGCTTATTAATGTTCATTGCGTCAGAATAGGTACGAGACTGTTTTGCTTGGCTTTCCTGAAATGCCAGAGTCTGTACAGTGCAACTAGCTAGCAGGCACCAAAGTCCATGTACTCTACAGCCCTCTCCTGGCTAGATTCAATAGTGCTCGACTCTCTAGGCAAGGTGCTTTATTTCTATTTGTCTGTGTCTGAACAGTTTTTGTTTTTCAGAGCTCGTCTTAGGCTTCTGGTCAGATTTACACATCACGATCTGTTTGCCAGTAATTAAAGTTTTGACTCATGCCAGCTGACAGCTGTTTCAAAGGGGAGAGTGGTGATCTTGACACAGAGCAGTCCCAAAGCTGTTCCATCCTGAACCTCTGTCTGGAGCGGCTCTCTGTTGGTACTTAAAAATGGGACAAAATTAAGAAGACTTGCTGCTTTCCATCTCCACAGAGAAAAGACAGCTTGGAGCATCTGTCCTTTCCTCCACTTCTTAACCATCTTGACCATGTAGTTTCCATGCCCATTCTCAGTGGGTTGACCACTAAACCTTAGTTTCTGGTGTTTCAATGTTTTTTCTGTGTAGTTGCTGTACCCTCTTCTCATGTTATACAGTGGCTGTTTTGAGGATTTAGCGTATGGTTTGTTTGGGGTTTTTTTTTGAATGTCATCCAGACATTCCTCTCTGCTTTAAAAGTGTCGCTAAACTACTGTTGCTCAAGAATTATTTCCATTGTTTTTTTTCTTTCATGGGGTAATTGAATTGATCCACTTGGTTTTGTAGCAGCAAAGATTGCTAAGCCAAGAGTATTTTCTAACCCATCTTTCTTCCAGTTTTCTCAGGGATTCTGAGTATGTCTTTACTGACGATTTCCCTGCATATTATGAAACTTGCCCAGAGGAATGAAAAAGTCATTTGTTTTCTGTAGAGTATTAAAAAATAATGCTATCATTGTGAAATGTCCTTGCCTGCAATGCTGGACAGTCTTGCATTAATTTTCTGCTTGCTTGATCTCTGATATACAAAGATTCTATAGAACATGACTGAAACATGAACCCATGTTTGTTATTAATTTTCTAATACTGTATACTGTGCGAGTCCCTACCCTGTCTTTTCTCTTCTTCCTGTTTGCCATTTCAGGAGTCTGTTCAGAAAAGCAGTAACACTGCTGCTGTTGCATCCCTCCTTTGCAAGTCAGATGCTCATAGATGAGCAATGGAAGAATATGCTTGCCCTGTCACAGTAGAGAGAGGCTTTAGGAATACAGTGAGCTGTAGCAGTTCATATCCAAGTGTCTAAAGGCTTTTTATGAGCTTTAATTAAAGTCCTCATATTACACTGTAGTGTCTTGTTTTGACACAGGTAGGTGGGGGGTGAACTACATAGCTATACCTACTAGTAATATATTTATAGCTAGGCAGACTGGTAGCCTCTGAGGTTCAGGTAGATAGATTTTCCTTGGAGCTGACGGGCTGAACAGCATCACCCCTTAGCATGCTAGTTAAGGAATTGAACTTGCTCTCCCATCACAGTTAGTGTGTTCAGTGGGTGTGGCAGAGGAGCTGGGAAAAGAGCTGAGTGTTTATTCCCCATCACTTCTAAGCCAGGCTGTCTCCCAGGGTCAGGGCATGCTCCAGCCACTCCACCCTCTCTGCTGACTTAAAGCCACTGCCTTCAAGGAGCCCTGACACCAGGTCCTCCAGCCTTTGCACCAGGCAGCGTGTCACCCACAACTAGGCACCCTCCTGCCAATTCTTCATCCTCATCCGTAAATTATTTTCTTTCACTCAACCTAAACCAGCCATTTCCCTCTAGCTCTGCCCTACTCTACCTTAACTTATGGTGCTGCAAGAGGCAGAGACTATTCCTTAACCTTTCAGCGAAGATGGTGATTATATAAATCCTCACCCCAATATGAGTCATATCACTACCTTTTGGAAACCGGGGGGTTGCAGTTTCCTCTCGGCGTAGGCACACTGCTCCCATCAGTGCTAATGGAAGTGACATACGTGCATCAGGAGGAGAAGCTGTTCCTTCTGCTACTGGATTAATGTTCTTGCCAGTATGTTTGTGCCACCGTACACACTGATTCCTCTGCTAGGAGACAGTGGAGGCAATTAAAATCATGTAATTTCTCATGAACAGAATCCTGCTGAGACATTCACTATAATAGGAGCTCCCTCCCGTGTCCGAGAAGGTCTGTAGTGCCAGCAGTTTCTTTCTTTTCTCCTACTAGAGTGAATTTATCTCACTGTTTCCTCATGAGAAATGAATAATTCCTTGAACTTGTGCTCAGTTTACAGTCATGATGCTTTGCTTGCTTCTGTTCTTTTAGTTTAAGACATTCCTGATCAACAGCTCTAGATGTTGATGGTCTGATATAGACCATCTGATCCCCAGATCAGGTGAAACAACAGTAGCGTGAGCATCTTTTTTCTATATTTTTTCTGCCAGTTATTCTTTTCTTTGGCACCCAATTTCTGTAAAGAAGGACCCCTTCAAATTGTCTTGGAATGACTGAAGAATAAAACAAATTATCTGCTCTCTTAGGCCAATGCCATAATGTTGAACATTGACTTTTAAATGATGACAGAGGAGAAGGACTCTGTCATGTTATAGCTTGTTGGGGATGCAGGGGCTGGATACTATCTGTATGTTTAATATTGTCATATTAAATGGAATTAGTGCCAATTATAAATGTGGCTCTAAGCATTTTTTTAATCAAAAAATGGCTTGCGACTGTCATCTGACTCCAGGCAAAACCTTTTGGGTATAATATAACTAGATAACATAGAAGGAAAAACTTCCATTTCTTTTATCAATCTGATAAGGC
The DNA here is from genome assembly GCF_965183815.1 of Platalea leucorodia. Classification (NCBI taxonomy): domain Eukaryota; kingdom Metazoa; phylum Chordata; class Aves; order Pelecaniformes; family Threskiornithidae; genus Platalea; species Platalea leucorodia. The sequence goes on along the minus strand of NC_138858.1, from coordinate 89,115,722 downwards.
ACCCAGTATCGCCTTTCTTCTAGCACTGGTGTGAGTTTTAATCATAAGCCATCATGTTGCCCTGTTTATACTTACTTCTGTCTTAAGGGCAAAATATTGTGCCATTTGAGTCACATTTCTCCAGCTTTAGGAAGTACATTTTTGGTCTCCTGATGTACAGAATCCATGTACAACTTCCAATGGTATTTAAAAATCTTTAAAGAAGCCATCAATTTCTGGATAGCTCTTTTGCATACTATAAATTCTAGGCAGATCTAATGAAAAGGCAGTATTTTAACATGAGACAAAGACTTATTTCACTCATTTTCCAGTGCCTTCATTTGTCACTGTGACAGCAACATTATCAGATGTTCATATTAAACACTGTACTTATTTATTGTGAGTAATGGATGGAGCAGGTTGCCATCTTTATGATCACTGCATGGAAAAACAACTCTACCTTTTTCAACAATGTGCTCTGTTTCCTAAATGCTGCACTAGATCTAGGGCCTGTGAGGATGCTTCAGGTTCTTAAATACATTGGAAGGTCCAGCTCCATAGAATTTCAGGCCTGAAATGCCAGCAATTTAGAAAGCTAACTAAAGCTGGGAGTGCTGGAGGTCAGGAGAATGCTCTGTGGAAGTTATTACCGGATCATTGACCTGTGCTCTGCTCTTTCTTCTTGATCCTTTGGAGACTTCGCTGGATGGACCTTTCACTTGTCCTAATAGGTTAAGTACAAATGATCTACACTTTGCAGCTCTTAATGCAATGCATAGGGAGCAGAAATTACCTGGTGAGAATATAGCTTTTTAAAGTGTCTAAGTGAAAGCTGAGTTGCCTTAAAAGAGACAACATTTTTGAAGGTATGTGTATTTAGGCACCCAAAGATATGGAGAGGTACCCAAAGGGATTCTTTTGCATCTAGGTAGGTAACTACTATACCGTACTGCATCTCTTTTGAAAATCTAGTCTTCTGTCCCTAAGCTTTTTTGAATCACCAGGCTTCTATTCCTATTGAATTCTATAGGAAATTATCGTAATAGCACTGAAAGCAATATTAATGACTTTCCAATTAGAATATCTAGATAGTTTGTTTATTTTATCGGCATTCCACAGCGGAAAATCGAAGGTTACTGTGAATCTCACTTTAAGTTTTTCATCAGCAGGCCTTTTTGTCAGGAGCCAGATACTCCATAAAAAACAGATAAAGCAATTTAAAAGAAATATTTTGCCCAAGGAACAATAACAAGGCTTAGAAGACTTTCTTCTTTCTGGGAGTTTCCTTTAGGGAAACCTTTTCATTTACTCATTGAAGGATCAAATCGGCCCATAGAGGGAGCAGTGGGGTGTGCATGATTTTTCTCCTGATCTCTACAAAAGCACACTTAGTTAAACTATCCATCGAGAGGTTGGTTTTAAAGGGAAAGGCGTTTGTGTGATTGGATAGAAGGATTAGGAAGTTATCTGTAGGGAAGGGGAGGAAAGCTTAAAATCCAGTTCACAGTGTCAGTGGAGCTGACAGGGTGATGTTATACAGGAGTTTAAAACATGAAATACACTCTGCAAGGATGACTGAATAAATCATAAAATTCTGTCTTTGTAGTATATCCTGTATAGCTTATAGATGTTTTTAAAAGTTGGTGAATATTTGAATGCCACACAAGAAATTAATATATGTAATTTAATTAACTTTGTTTTATATGACATGAATCAATTTTCTAGAGAATTATATAGTCCCATATATCCATAAGTTGCTTATTCGCAAGACATATGATTTATTAGGTTAATATGCTGATAATCATAGAATCATAGAATTGTTAAGGTTGGAAAAGACCCTTAAGATCATCAAGTCCAACTGTTAACCTATCACTGCCAAGTCCACCACTAAACCATGTCCTCAAGCACCACAGCTACCCGGCTTTTAAATACCTCCAGGGATGGGGACTCAACCACTGCCCTGGGCAGCCTGTTCCAATGCCTGACTACCCTTTCGGTGAAGAAGTTTTTCCTAATATCCAACCTAAACTTCCCCTGGCGCAGCTCGAGGCCGTTTCCTCTCGTCCTATCTCTTGTTACTTGGGAGAAGAGACCAACCCCCACCTCGCTACAACCTCCTTTCAGGTGGTTGTACAGAGAGAGAAAGTCTTCCCTTAGCCTCCTCTTCTCCAGGCTGAACAACCCCAGCTCCCTCAGCCGCTCCTCACCAGCCTTGTGCTCCAGACCCTTCACCAGCTTTGTTGCCCTCCTCTGGCCACACTCCAGCACCTCCATGTCCTTCTTGTAGTGAGGGGCCCAAAACTGAAAACAGCACTCAAGGTGCGGCCTCACCAGTGCCCAGCACAGGGGCACTGTCACCTCCCTGGTCCTGCTGGCCACACTGTTCCTGATACAAGCCAGGATGCCATTGGCCTTCTTGGCCACCTGGGCACACTGCTGGCTCATGTTCAGGCGGCTGTCAACCAACACCCCCAGGTCCTTTTCTGCCAGGCAGCTCTCCAGCCACTCCTCCCCAAGCCTGTAGCGTTGCATAGGGTTGTTGTGACCCAAGTGCAGGACCCAGCACTGAGCCTTGTTGAATCTCATGCAGTTGGCCCCGGCCCAACGACCCAGCCTGTCCAGGTCCCTCTGCAGGGCCTTCCTACCCTCCAGCAGATCGACACTTCCACCCAGCTCGGTGTCATCTGCAAACTTACTGAGGGTGCACTCCATCCCCTCATCCAGATCATCAATGAAGATATTGAGCAGGACCAGCCCCAACACTGAGCCCTGGGGAACACCACTGGTGACCGGCCGCCAACTGGATTTGACTCCATTCACCACCACTCTCTGGGCTCGGCCGTCCAGCCAGTTTTTTACACAGTGGAGAGTGGACTTATCCAAGCCGTGAGCAGCCAGCTTCTCCAGGAGAATGCTGTGGGAGACAGTGTCAAAGGCCTTACTAAAGTCCAAGTAGACAACATCCACAGGCTTCCCCTCATCCACTAAGCGGGTCACCTTGTCATAGAAGGAGACCAGGTTAGTGAAGCAGGACCTCCCTTTCATGAACCCATGTTGGCTGAGCCTGATCCCCCAGTTGTCCCGCATGTGCCACGTAATGGCACTCAAGATGATCTGCTCCATGACCTTTTCTGGCACCGAGGTCAGGCTGACAGGCCTGTAGTTCCCCGGATCCTCCTTCCCACCCTTCTTGTAGATGGGTGTCACATTTGCTAACTTCCAGTCATCTGGGACCTCCATTTAATACAATGATGTATGTTTAATTCCTGTAGTTATTTATTGTATCTTTTTAGGAACTATAAATAGACCTTTAATAGGACATGCAAAAGTAACTGATGGCTGCACTGTCTTCTGCCCCGTGTCTCCTGTCTGTTGCTTCTCTACATTTTTCATACTAAGACCTCTCTTCTGGCAGTCTATGCCAATTTTGGGATCCCATTTTCCTGGCCAGAAATACAAGAATTGAGTAAGATTAATGACCCAGCTGTCAGTTATTTGTAGTATTTAGGCTCCAAATTTCCATTGATACCAATTTGTTTTACTAGGAAATGGTCTGAGACCTGCCAACCACAACCTTTTGTCTCCAGGTTAATTTTTGATAAAGGCTTCCGTTCTGTATGTTGAAGAAGCTGTCCTGTGCCCTTCTCCAATGCCTACATCCTTCAAATGATTTCAGGCTTGGTTCTAAAGACCTTGATTTAATCCTCAGCTCTGGTCGGGAGAGCAAGTCTTTGTCCGGCTGCTCACTGCTTGTTTTGACTGGGAAACTGCAGTCTGCTAAATGCCCTGTCCGGTTTGGTTCAAAGCATATTCAGCAGCTGTAGTTCCGTGACTAACAGGACTCTGCATTAGCCACAGTTCCTGCTGGACTGATGGGATCCAAGTGGACTGGTGAGATCACTAATCCTCTTCCCATTATGTGCTTCCTGACAGATGTGTGATTCTACAGTACTGAGTCACATCATGCAGAGGGCTAAATGGGCATAGGATGCTCATAAGATCAGTTTGTAGGACTACTACAGTGGACATAAGCATAAGGCAAGGAAAAAAATACACTGCAGAGAATTACATCAAAGGAGGTACTGTGCTTTATTTAGAAGACAAGCTTACTTTGTACAGCACTTCAACTTAAGAACACGTATGCAAGTTTGTATGTTCGCGCAAGAGATTAGGAACTGGCATAAGGAAATATTACGCATCTCCATGGAACAACAACCCTCTGTGAATGTTTAGCAGTATATCCTCAATTTCTTGGGGAAAACTGGTAGATACAGAGTTGGTGGTTCCTGTCATGGTGCTAATGATTTCAGGGCAGTGGGCTCAGTACCACGTAGCATGGGACCTGTAGCTACAGCCTGTGTCTTCCTTCTTGTCTGTCTCATCTCCCAAGGAGATCTGCATAGACCATTAATCTCATTTGGTGGAAAATAGATAGAAGAGGCAAAGAAGCGGTTTCTGTCTGGAATGGGAAGGAAATTGAACATGAAATTGCAGGAAATTGATTGTGGGAATTGCACCTACAATTCAAGCTACCAAAAGACTCCTGCTCAATGCTTGATGCCTAATGTAGGCATACCAACCTCAGCCAAAGTTCCCAGTGGGATCTGTAACTCTTAGAAAACCTGGGCTAATTAAAGATTTTGAAGACCTTCACATAAAAATCAAGTTGACAGTTTTTCTGAAATGCTCAAATGTCACACAGCCAACCTCAGTAAAAACAATATTCATGAAAATCTCATACCACCTCATAACAGAGCACACAGACTTCTGAGTTCTGAATTTTTTTAATAAACGAGATTTTGATTTTTTTGTCAATATGAGAATTACCTTAGGAAGCATGAATTTCAGAACAAAAGGCCTATTTTAAAAAACAGCCAGGCACTTTTGTGTTTGCTCCAGTTGGAAACAGAAGAAAACACGTACCCACTCGTATTTCAGAACTAACTTCAGTGCCTGCATTTGTCCCTTTTAATGAGTTTAATAGGAAGTGTATGATTGTGCATTTTCCTGAATAGGAATGTTTTACTGAGCTGACTCCAAAGGGATGTTCCAGGGTTGTTAACTGTGATTTTTCAGCAGTGTGAAATCCACTGAAATTGTTTATACCAGCTATACCTGCCTAATGTGCCTAATCAATCTGTCTCTAAGGTGAAGCTGTGTGCTTCATTAATCGTAAAGCTATGATAGTATATCTTGCTTATTTTTACTCTAAATTATGATAGGGTTTAAAATGAATTCTGAATTTGATTTATTAACAGCTATGATGCTAAATCAGCAATGAAGTCATGTGTTCTGAGACTAAATATTAGCACTAATGAGAAAACATAGCTTCCATATTTCGTAACTCTGAGTTGCCGCTACATACGGACAACTTCTAAAGTTGCGTGTAATTTAATCATGTAATCATTAACTAGGCAAGTATTTACACATAAATCAGTTTACCTGGATTATAGAGTACCAGCAAATGTGAAACCAAATAATGTTCAACTGCTCAAGAATGTTCGTGCTTCATTTTTGGTTTTTAGAAGGAAAATGTGTCTAGTGCAAGACAGTGGTGGTTGTCCTGTGGCATTTTCCATCAGGATGAATGGAGCACGTCTTTAGTTTTAAAAACAGATTGTTCTTTTTCTTTGAAAACAGAAGCAACAGAACTGAAGACATATAAACTGTAGTGTCTAAACAGTGAAAGTCTAAGGCCAAGGTACCCAGACTGAGACAGCTGAAACAGTCTGGTTCTCAAAAGTACATCACTTCTATTGCCACGCTCCAGGTTTTAGGTTCTTGCCAAAGCAGTTACTTTTTCTGAGGATCCTGTGACAGTTTGTGTCCTCACACCATCCTGCTTTCAGGGAAAAAAATAAAGTGAACTCCCTCCCACTGTGGACTTCCTCCCAGAAAACTGTGCTGGTGTTGTCATTCCTTCCTTATATTACGTTTCTATCTTCTTGTTGATAATTCTGGTACTGTGAGTCACTTAGACATCCATGGCCATTCATGTTTCTCAAGAAAGAATTTTCTTCTCTGCAGGATAATGAATGGTTGGAGATCTTTCTTCAAAATTCAGCAGAAAGAAAAAACTCATAATATTTCCAACATGAAATAGATCTGTTTTGAAAACCTGTGTTTCCAAAATTTGATTTAACAGTTTACCAGGAAATTATTTCAACCTGGGACTGCTAGTGATTAGATCTTGCTGAACTGCAAGTGATTCTGAGTGAGACAGAGTGTTAATCTCTGTCTGATCCTCAGCTAGCTTCACTGCAATAAGTCTGTTGCTGTGAGCACAGAAGAAAATACTTAAGCAAGAGTCGCAGTCAGTGTGAAGAACTTGGTATTCTGTTAAACTCTCTTGGATTACTTGATAGAGGGGTGTCATACCTTAGAGTTCATATCAGGGCTGAATTTCGGGTTGCCTGAAGCGTCCTGTCAGGATGCAGTGCAAGCAATTAAGAGTGTATAAGAGTGTTTAACATACTAGGAGAGGTTGTAGAGAGAGAGAAGAGTATTTTAGAAATAAGGTCACTTGATACTCACTTAGGCCCCAATCCAATGTTCTTTAAAGCTTACTAGATTCAGTGGCTATATGTTAAGGTTACATATTTACTGGTGTACTTTCCAAATACGAGGATAAGGATTTTTATTGATGTTTTGTTAAAAATCTAGGTTTTAATGGCTTCAGCTATGAAAAGAAGAAGTCCAAACTGAAGTCTTATCACTGAAATTTTTAAACAGAACTTTCTCGTGTAGTAATCATCAGAAATTTATAGAATAAGTTAGTTAATTTACCTCCCAATATTTCTGACATAAGTAAGTAAAGCTGCTGATAAAATTCAGTGCAGTGTAAAAAAAAAAAAAAAATTAAAAAGACAAAACACTTGAATTGGAATGTGGATACATGTATTTGCATGGTGGAATGACAAAGGCTTTAACTGAACATTATTGCTGAATGTCAAAGGGAAAGTGGACAGGAAATGTTGAGAAATATCTTTTTAATGCAGGCCAGAATTTCACTGAACTTCAGGTAAACTCAAGCTAGTCCAGCTTGTTTCGAAGGGAGCTGTTATTCAGCAGCAAGGCTGTTGAGCTGTTAACCTCTCCAATGTCAATTCAACTGCGAAAGGAAAGATTTGCATTTTTAAATTTCCACCGCTAAATCTTTTATCTTCCTCCAGTAGCTGTGGGGATTTATGTAAATTTTTCTTGTAACAGAACCTTTGTTTGAAGTGCGTGGCTGCTAAGGTGCAATGTTTATTGCATTTAGAGTGAAGATCTACAGAGGTGTGGACTTCAGAAGTCAATACTAGCTAACTAATCCAGCCCATTAGCCCAAAAATCGCACTGAACACTTACAGTGCTTATAAGGCAGTGAGCTCGTTGCGTAATGGAGTCAATGCTTTCTTCAGAGCAGATTCATTCATTGGCTTAACTATCTGGAACACTGGGTAGGCTGTATGCTCCTTTATAATAAGGCATTAGAGCAGAAGACAATCCTACTTGGTGTGCTATACATGGGCTAAAACCAAAATGTCCATCACATGTACATTAGTGACTTTGGAGTGCCTTCTCTTGTTGATTTATGTTTTTCCTACTGCAAAAAGATTTAGTCCTTCAAGGAAGTATTAGGCAGTGCCGTTTTTAGAAATTAAAATAGAAATGATTCAGAAAACGCTGTGAACAGACACATGCATCATCTCCTGTTAAACGTCTTGGCATTCTGTGTCCCACCCCTGAGCTCCACTAGCTGCACTGGACTGCGCTGTCATGGAGCAAAACTGTGAGTGAGCACACAAAGCCAAGAACTGAATCAGATGTTATGACAGATTATACGAAAGAAAGAGTTTTGTTTTCTGTTATGTTTCCATGTGAGCAACTCTTTATCTTCGTTTACAATGTAACTTCTTCCAAAACGAAATTTAAAGAATTTTGTAGCAAAAATGGCTGTGGTTAGTGGCAGCAGAGTGGCATGGAGGAGACAGCGAAGCACACCGTGCTAGAGGATCCCAGTTCTTTTCTTGGTTCTGCCTTTGATTTGCTGGCAGGTAAATTCTCAGCCTTAATCCCACTTTCTAGCCAGTGGAAAATGTATCTTCTATGGAAAAGGCCTTGAGATAGAAATGACAGAATCCCAGAGTCTGTATTTCCTTGCTGAGATATTTAGTGACCTGTTTGGATTTTTTTAACTCTAGTCATCTGCTTTTTTTTTATCTTTAGGAGGCTATAGCAGCTGAAAGGCCCCATCTTAGGTTAGAGTTGTGTTGTTTTAGTCCCTGCACAAACAGCCCTTGTGTCAGAGAGCTCTAGTTTCCAAGGGCAAGCAGGGGCAGGACTTAATCTTCTCATTTTCCAGCTCATAAAGTGACTTGTCCAAGGTCACATCTCTCAGCACCTCAGGCATTAGTTGCATAGCAATAATGAAACAAAAAAGTTACTTCAGAACCTGGAGCAAAAATACTTAGAAAATTAATTTTCAACAACTTGGATGTTCTTAAATGTGTTTTATTGATCTCCAAATCAGAAAAAATGTAGTAGTATCAGCTTTGTTTAGAGTGAACAATGTTATCAGTATTTTCCATCTTTTTTGCTTGCATCAAACTGAGTGGTGGTACCATTGCGCACATGTGCAGTAGTTTCTACAGTCAAGGCAGTGTCCCAAAAAAGCTTTTGTGGGCTTGGGTTTCATGTACGGTCGTTTCACTGTGGATGAAGACTGATCCCTCATGTCTTTCTGAAAATGCAACGTTATGTTTCAGAGAGGTAGTTTCAGGGAAGGAAAGGACACCCCATTTTGTGGGGACAGTCCTCTGGAGGCGTTCGCTTTGATCAGGAAGGTTCTTTAGAATTTTTCATATGGTTGTTACCTCAGTTCTAGGGGCATCACAAGAACTAACCAGGGAGGGGGGAGACTGCTGGTATTTCTTCATTCAGTCTTTACTGGAGGTACCTTACGGTCATTGGACATGATTTTTTTTTTTTAAATTCCCTTAATGGGATCTAGCACCCAAAAGAGGGGAGAGGAAGAATAGTACAAGGGCCAGGCCTGAGAACAGGGCGGTGCAAATCTGTTGCTGGGCTTCATTATCCTAGGAATGCTTTCTACAAATTAACCTGCAACTCCTTAATCTTACAGGTTGCCCGATACACCTATTTTATGTTATTTTTTACACTGACAAAGAATATTCACCTCTCCTCCACCCACATGGCACAGTGACCCTTATTAATATGATTTCAGACACACACAAACCTGACTTTCAAGTGAAAACAAGTGAGAGATTCTATAAAACTACTGAGAAATAGTTGAAAAGGAAGCATGTTTATCCACCGTTCAGGGATGTTGTTGAGATCCTGATCCTTTTGACTCCTGTTTGGAGAAGGGGAGAAAACAAGCAAGCAGTGCTGCACACAGGACTCAGGTGGTTAATGTACTGTGTCTTATTGCTGTAAAGCCAGGACCTCAATCTCTCAGCTCTCCAGAACACAAACAGTCCTTGGCTTTTATAGAATCATAAAGAGCTGCCTTAAAGGCTGAGGACAAATTCAAGCCCTGATACGAATTGGCATAGAAACTACTGTATCCAAAGGGAGTTATAGTTTCTTGCGCTGTGGCTGAATTTGATCCACAAGTGAACACAGTTGTCCCATCAAATTCTACCGAGCAGCTTGTCTTCTGCATTCTTGCCATTCAACTGTCACGTAAAATGACGTTTTCAGCTGAATTCCAGCTAGTGGAAGAGTTTTGGAATCTCTCCAGCATTCTGCAGAGAAGCAGGGGGAGGAATCTAACTGCTGAGGAGATCCAAATGCAGGAAGGAGGAACTCTAGCCCTGCAAAACTAGCCTTAATGCCTTTGCTTTTTTCATAGCATTTTGAATCAAGTGCACTGTGCAATGGAAATTTGTGATTAATTAGCTCTGTATTCTTCACTTAAAGTTCGGCATGGAAAATAAAAAGGCATTTGTTACAAGGTTGATTTATGTGTAGGATATCTCCAGCTGTAATGAGCTCAGGTTTTCTAGCAGTGTTAGAAAAAACTCTTGCCTGTATGTCCTGCAGTGTGTGGTTTTTTTTCTGTAAAAGCGTATTTCTTTCTACTTGATCAGCTTATCTCTTGCAGATGATAAAAATATCTGCAAAGATTTGTATCTGATGTTGTGCCATAAGTCATATTTAGTTGTAGGATTAACATTTGCAAGCATAGAACATTTAGGGGAAAAAAAAGAAGACTGTCCATTTCTGAGTATTTACCTAAAGAAGAGAGATGGGATTCAGGATAGATCTTGCAGACTTTTCAGATACATGACCATTTTTACAAGATGTGGATCTGCTCAGCTCCAGTGAGCATCAGTTGAGGCTCTTTGATAGTGTTTCTCTTGGTGAGGTTGTAAGATAAAGAACCCAGGAAATCGTGACCTTGGGCAAACAGCTTTGTCATAGAAGAAATAAACATGGGTTCCAGCTGTGCTGAAAGCTACACATGCTGGCAGCCAGGTTTTCCAGTCCTTTGACGTGCTCAGGCTGGTCTGGGTTTGTAGAAATGCTCAGCCTCTTTCGAGGCACTGGAAGAAGGGCCAGTTTTTAAAAGGTTTGTATTACCAGCAGCTTCCAGTTTACCCTTCATAGCCAGATTGTCCAAAACAGGTCAGAATTCAGCACACAAAACCAGTTTGAAAATCTGCCCACAAATATAGTCACCAAAATGGAGAGCAGGCCCCTCTAATCTGGCTTCAGCACACTGCAAAGGGCCCAGAGGAGTCTGTAATTACATAGGCTTTCAGCAGCTGTAATGTCTATCCACAAGTGGGGACTCACTGACCAACATGAATTTAAGCAGTCCTGTTCAAGAGGGTTCTGCATGTGCTACAGACAACCTAGAAGCCTCAAAGGTTTATCTTGCTGCAAGAACTGTGCAATGAATGTGGATGTGCTGAGCACCCAGTGGGTTTGAGGCTGCATTGCAATAGATGCTGCATGAAATGCTTGACTGAGCACATTATTTACATGTTTCTCTTTTTTGATCTCTGTTTCTCTGGTGCAGGTTCCTCACCACATGAAGACTTTACCCTATTACAGTTATGACCAACCAGTGATCGGATACTGCCAAGCTCATAAGCCTCTCCATGTAAATAAGGGGTACGATACCATGTCCCGGGAGCAGGCTGAGACAACCAACCTGGAACTCAGTCGAGACCACAGCTTCATAGCTACAATCGCACGTTCGGCTGCTCCAGCCATTTACATTGAGAGAATACCAAACTAACGATGGAGACAACTTCTTCAGGGGGCGGAGTGGGGAGTTCTTTTGAGGGACCTTTCATCTCAGAAGAGACCAGGGCGAGAAACTAAAATCTACCATTCCACTTAAAAATATTGCAACACAAAAATAAGGGGATAAAGCATATTTTGCAGACTGTGAAAATGCTATCTTGTAGTACACACTGAGAACTTCAGGATTTTCTTTGCTTTAAACTTTCAAACAAATTCCTCAATGTAAATATTAAAGAGAGATTGTCAAGTTCTTATTAAAAAAAAAAAAATAGATTTCACTCTAGCTACATAAGGGGATGGATTAAGAGTTTTGTTTGTATATTTGATTTTTCTACATTGCACGGTTCAAGGGAAGGAGAACCAGAGGTGAAAATTAAAGGGAGTGGGGAGGGCAAGTGTTCGGGTGGGGTGGGTCAGCCATGTTTCCTTATTAAGTGTTTATTACTCTTCAAAGATTTGTTTAATATTTTTGTTCTTTTTAAACAAACAAAAGATAGATACATATTTTCTTTTTTCTTTTGGGGGTTTGTTTTTTTGTTGGGGTTTTTTTTTAGTGGTCAAGCGCTAATATTTCAAACTTCAGACATGGGCATTAAAGCTTATGTTGAACCAAAAGGACATTGGCAATTGATGCAGCAGAAACAAAGAAACTTGGGTGCATGTACATTTAAGACACAGGCTGTACACTATGGAGGGTGCTTTTGATTTTTAATATCTTCATTGTGCTTCATTGTTGACACTATAATTACTTTTCGGGCTCTAAAAAAGGGGAAAACATGCAACAGAGTAACGACTCATATTTACAGTGCAGCGGTGTTTGTAAAGCAAAATTAATGGACATTTGGGAACCAAAATGGAAGTGATGTGCTTGAAATGAATCAGAAGGAAAAATCTTTTAAAGCAAGAGTATTTGGTGAAACTCACTGGCTGACACAATTTCTAAAACACAGGAGAATGTGTAACATTGTTTTTTGTTTTTTTAATTAATTATTATGATCAGTTAGTTTTTGTGTAGTTTTTATCAATAAAATGACAACAAAAAAAGTGGTGGAAAAAATAAACATATTATTTTGTGGTTGGGACACCACAGCCAAGCTATTGTTTGAATGATTTCTCTGGGTGTGTGACACAGTGACTCAGTGGACTAAGGGAACAATGCTTTGTCCTATTTCACCTCTATTTCACCTCTTAGAAGGAGCTCAAGGAATTGTTTTGAGGTTTAAAAAACCTGAGTCTGAAGAAGCTCAATTTATTTGGCTTGTCTAAGAAAAGGTTTAGAGGTGATTTTATCAGAACACCTATATGGGCCTGGGAGAGGGGAAGAGGGAGAAGAAGCCTTCTTTTTTTACTAAAGGTGGTTTTCTGTTTCTTCTACCAGAAGGCAGGCTTTTCAGGTGTAAACACTGAGCTGAAGCTAACCCAATTCAGATTAGAACACAAGGTATAAGTTTTTAACTGGAGGGTGAATAATACAACAATGAGGTTTAGGACATAATGAATTTCATGATTGTTTCAAGTATTTATACTCGGTGATTTTATGAGAAATACACTTCGCCACAAGGTAAGGGCTTAATGAATTTCTGGAAGTGCTGAGTCTTGTATCACATATACGATATTATATTGTCTTCTGTGTTTCTCGCCTGAAAAACTTACATATTTTTCTCTGAAAAGAAAGGAGGACTATGTATGGATGTACACATTCTGTGTGCTAGGCAGCTTGCAGGGAAGCATGGACATACAAAGTCAACTTGATGCATCGAAGGTAATGTATTTAGAATTAAGTGTTAGACAGGAAATGAAAAGAAAATGGAGAGAAAGGCTAGGTGATGAGTTTACAGCCAGCTCTATTAGACATCTTGATATCTGTCAGCTTTATGGATAGCAGCACTATGGACAGAGGGAAAAAGCTGCTGGAAACACTGGTTTCCTTCAAACTGAGTTTAAAACATTGACCCACAGCCTATTGAGCTGAAAATGGAAGAACTCCCATTGATTCCTGTGGGCTCCGGATCAGCAGTAGAATACATTTCAATAAGCATCAAAAGTGTAATGGCATTCCCATGCTCCTAAAAGATGAGGGTGGTAATGTTTTTATTATACGGTTCATTAAAGACAGTTGTATAATTCTGGTTCAGTTTTTAAGAGGGCAGTTATGTATCTGCCAACCTAATAGCAGCAAAATCAGAAAAGGAAATGTCAAGCAAGAATACTTAGTGTCTTTTTCCTTAAAACCCCAGCTGCTTGGGGTCATGTGAATGTTGGAGAATAGCCGTTTATTTTTTAATTCCATTATAATCTTCAGCAATGCAAATTCCCCACACGCTCTGGGAAAAGGAACTTTGTAGCTAGCGAGAGGGAAGGTAAAATAAAACAAACTCCCTTTTTTCATTTCCTGATTTCAAAATAACTTAATTTTAGCATTGATTTGGGGGATGTTTGAAACTGGCATTAGACTCAGATTACAGATTTTCTTTGCAATTATTGGGAATTGTGCTACCCAAGGAGAACAAATATACTGCTGTGTGCACAGTCTCCTGGATGAATTCATGCTTTTCTGCCTGAAATGGTGCTGCATTTCTGCTGCTTATACACTGATGCTGGTTCTGGCAAGAACCCTATAAATTTTCTTTGTATTCTTGACAATTAAGGAGGTAATGTTCCAACAATGTTTTGAAGAAATGCAGTTATACCTTACTTAAGTGCTGAAGGTCACGAAGAGCTAAATATTTGTGTCATGGATTGCTTTAGATCAAAGCAGAAGTCATTGCAGCGTGTACTGAGCTACCTGAACTGGTGTTGGTTGTGGTGATCAAACTAAAAGTGCTCTATACAAGCCTGTCTGGGACTCTAGATGTAACAGAAATTGAAACTTAAACTACAATGGCTACAATTAAAAACCGAAGAAATTTGATAAAAAACTTGCTTGTCAACTGTAATGCAAAAAACCAGAACTGTAATACTTTCATTTCCAGTCTTTTGTTATTTCGTGTTTGGTTTTTTGTTTTTAAAGTGTCAGTTCCTGGAATCATGTGATTATATTACTACTTCAGCTTAAAAATATGCCCGAACTCTTCTTAGGGAAGGTCTTTCTACTCCTCTTCATGCAGTTCTTGTGAGGGAAGTGACGGCTCTGAAAGGGAGGATGGAGCCACTCACCAGATGTCCAGGTAAGACTCAAGAAATACAAACTTTCTGCGGTGTCCCTGATGATTCCTCTCCTAGCAAACAGCAAATGGGACCTTACTGAAGTGAACTCATTACTGAATGTTTTCTTGTGATGGCATCTTTATGGTCATTGCACAGTGTCTGAGTGCTGAGTGCCACAGAGCTCCCAAAGAAGGCTGCCGTCTTGCTGTGAGAGCTCACGGTTGTGCAGTATCCAGACAAGCAAGAAAAAACTCAGGCTGACCTTCAGACCAAAGCTGTTGAACTTTGTGCTGTGCAAAAGACAACAACTGATGTGGCCAAATAACAGGTTCTGGAAGACTTTGGGAAAAATTGACTGGTGCCTGTCTCTCTAGCTGATAATTGTCTTGCAAATGTCAGTAGGGCACTGAAATTATACTGTCCTGATAATGCTGTGGGTAGGATCTGCAACCAAGGAAAAAGAGCCTGTAAAAACAGTCTGCTGCTCGGAATTATTTCCAAGGCTGGCAATATTTTGCTCTGAGATTTAGAAATCTTTTGGAATAAGCTGCCCTTTTCCGTAATGAATTGAAAGTGTTCTGAAGATTGATAAACACAATTTTATCTTGGCTCCCCATTGGAAAAAGTCCCTGAAGGAATTTAGCACATTGTACATGGGAAATCTAGTGCTTTTATAGACATTTTTAAGCTGCATGAAGATTTAAGGATCTAATGTACTACATATTTAAGGTTATTAATTTTTAGGTGGTTCTCACAATTGGGCTCCTTTAAATGTCACTAGTCACTTTTTTAAACCTATATAAAGGAAAGGGGGTTTGATAAGGCTGTAAGTCCATCAAGCTGGAACCTTGCCTTAAATTAAGAAAAAGAAATTACCTGTCTGATATTATCGCTCATGCACAAGCATTGGAATGCCTTCCTCATCACATTAAGAGCAATAAAGAAGGCTCTGGCACACTTTGTTGAGTTTGGGTTTGTTAGAGGGCAAGAATTAAAATCTCTCCTTGCTCCCCAGAAAACAGGGGGAAAGACAGATTTCAGGGACGCACAGCATGTGTTCCCCAGTGCCCTGCGAGAGCAGAAAATGTTCTTCCTGATCGCCATAGAGTCCTGCTCGTCACTGGAAAGATAAGATTTGATCATCATCATTTTAGCAAGTGTAATTATCAATGGCAAATAAGAATAAACCAGTCCTTTCCTCAAAAATACAAGCAACCTAACTCCATACCGGTAAAAGAGTTAAACAGAAAGTCTTAAGTAGATAGGTCAAATGCGGAATAAGGAAACCCAAAAACACAGCTATTTTGGGTCCTAAGTGGAGTAGCAGTACCAAATATTCCTTCATTTGTTTCTCTTGAAGTTATTTTACTAGTACTTAATGCCCATTATTTGCTTTGATGCCCTGGCAGCTGGCATTTTAATAATATGTAGGGAGGTTAAAGTAAATTAGTCTACAGAAGAGAATTATATCAGTCATTACTGGAGTCAAGGGATACATAACACCTTTGTCATTACTGTGCTAAGACATATTCTAGTATGGCAAAAATAAAACTACATTTGAGGCAGGCAGATCACAGGGTTCTCTCCCACAAAGTCACTGCCAAGCAGCCCTCCAGTGCCAGCTCAGCACTTCTGAGGTCTTCAATGAACTGCAGAGATGGATGGGAACATTATCTGCTAGCTTCAAAGACATGATGAGCTTCAGTGGCTTTAAGATACATCACCCTAGGCAATTATTTAGGTGACTTCAAAAATTAAGCGAGCAAAATATATATAATTTCTGGTTTATTTTTGTTGTATGATTGAACTACAGGTAAGACAAGTTTTTTAAATAGCAACAAATAAGCCGCTAAATGCATTCATGCTTCTTTTAGTAATTTTTTTTTTTTTTTTCTCCAGGAAGTATCCAAAATTGGGCAGAAGAGAGTCATTCCAAACTCAGTAGCAGCTGAAATGTGCATCTGCAAGGCAGCCTTGAGTAACTCAGGAGTTACTGCCTCTCACAGAGGCAAGATGCAGATGATCAGCTGCCACCTGGCCAGGTAGTAGATCTCATTCCTCTTGCATTCATGTGGACACTATGGAGAAAGGCCTTGTTATTGGTGAAGCAACGGTCTTTAAGACACCTCATTGCATTAGCGACTGCAGGAGCTCCAGGGAGACCTGCTGCCTCAACTATGTGGAGTCAGGTGTTTCTGATTCTGCTACTGCTTTTCCATATGACCTTGGGAATATCACTTTCCTGTTTTGCTTCCCTCCTAGCTGTTAGTGTGTCTCATTTAAATTGTGAACTTTTGGGGACAGAGCCTGCATCTTATGCCCAGCATTTTGCACCAGTGCAGCCTTGGTTTCAGTGACAACTGTTGGTGCAAGTGAAATAGAAATAAATAATAAAGTCAGAAGAGCCCTCTCTGTCTTCTCCCTTCCTTGCCACCCCCAGTGATATTTTGCATATTAAAAAGGCAAGCAAAATCAATTTGGTAATGCAAAAACTATGGTAGCTCGTGACTTTCAATCAGTGCTTTGGACTCCCCAGTGATCTGAAGCACTCTCAGTTGCTAATAGTGTGTTCTCAGAACAGCAGGAATGAGGGGATCTTGATAGGCTGATGAAGAAGGAAAAAGAAAGCATTTTCCTCCAAAGTCCTCCTGGGATTTAGAGTTGAAAAAGAGAGGAGGGTAGCATATACAGTGATGTTAATGGTCTACTGGAAAAAAAAAAAAAAAAGCATGTCCCAACAATTTAGAGCAAAACGCATCTTAAGTCACCACCTCATGACTTGCTTGTTTATTCAGGCTGAATTTTCAGGGAAAGATTGACCTTAACTGCATTTGGAGATTTCATTCATTAAAAGCAAGAGGGCTGGCCAAATTAAATCATAGAATAGTACGAAAACCTGGGTTGGAAAGATCCTCTGGATGTTATCTGGATCAGCTTCCTGCTGAACACAGAGTTAACTTCAATGGTAAATCAGGTTGCTCACAGCCTGCCTTTTCTGGGTGCCCGGCGCCTTACATGAGAAATTCCTGTGGTTTCAGCAACCACAGGATCACAGGTTGGGTGAGCTTTGCTGCCCTGCCTTGTGCGGGAGATTAGACAAACTGAGCACAATAGCACTTTCTGGTCTTAAAACCTTGGGATCTGTGATTTCATCTAGATATATGTGTACCAACAGGACATTTTCAAGGTTATGGCAGACATGAAGAAAGTCTGGCTGATTTAGGCATATTTCTCATGTATCATCTGAAGCTAGACAAGCTGCAACATTGGGCATTTAAGAGATGTAATTAGAAAATGAATCAGACCTTGTTTGAGTTAATAATTTGTGTTTACCCCACACATGACCCCAGTCCTGGATCCAGGATCCATAGTCCTAGGTGCTATAAAGAATGTAAGAAAAAGGTAACCTTTGCCTGAAGAACTTTTTATCTGAGGATCATTCAAGGGAAAGCAGATGGATGCAGACATACAAAAGAACACATGATTAGAATATTGGCTGTAAGAAATGTTGGAAATAAGAATGTTTGCTAGTTAGTGGTTAGTTAAAAAGAGAACAGTGCCAACCCTGAAACACTAAGCAATGTCAAGGAGCTTTTTTCCTCTTAAACTCAGGTGGAGGAGCCTGTAGATCGTGCATGTTTATGGGGAATGCATCCAAAGCTTCAAGAAAGGCATGGCAGGAAGAAAAAACACACTTGGCTGATAATAAGGTGAGGTGTAGTAGAGACTGGCATTAGTGAATAATCAGAGGCAAGGCTTGTATTTCATACTGCTGCACCGCAAATGTGGGACCAGATTCCCTTTTAAATTCCTTGTATTGAGCAAAGGAACAAGTGTTTCTATAAACTGCAGTTGATGGTATGCAGGTTGTAATTTATAAACAGTGTACTCAAACATTGCAGTATTTGCAATGTATTTATATCATATTATGTAAGATAAATTGTTGGCAAACATTCATAAAGTATTTATTGGACATGCCACTGTTTGTTCAATGATTTATAAATCAATGCTGTAAAGTGTAAAGTGGTGACAGAGTTTCAGATAAATTCTTTGCAAAATATTTACTGTGCATCAATAATTCTGATATTAATTAGTTTACAGTTTATCTGCAAGTGCTTTGGGAATGATTTACAGTTCACTTTCTCACTAGCCCAAGTAGCAAAGGGCTTGCAGGCTGGCTCAGGTTATGTGCTAGACCTGCTGGTTGTTCACATTCATAGTTCAGTCTAGAACTGAATCTGTCCCCGTTTTGTGCATCTTCATTGAAAACCCATTGTAGCAGGGTTTGGGAACCAAGAGCAAATGGAAGTTGTAGAGGTGCGGGGGAAGACAGGATAACCCTGAGTGCCTTCATCGCTTAAGTTCAGTGGCCTGCTTACAGCAGTGACCAATCCAGTCCCTGTCATAAGCTTTTTCTGTGTTTCCAGTTGAACCTGCCACATTCTCCACCTTCAAATTTGAGGCAAATATGTCTCCTCTTTTTATCATCCTTTGGTTGTCAGTCTATTCTGTTTCCTTACAGACTGACTTCTTAGAAATTTTGTTGAAGTGATGCATTTCTCATTGTTTGGCTAGTGTTTGAGATCTTAAAGGTTTGAAAGTTTTCTGGTGCTTTTCACTCAGGAAAAAAATCCAGAAATCATAACAGGTACAGAGATTCTCACAAGATCCTAATAGCCAAGATGACTTCTCTATCCCCTCCTCTGCTCTCCCTGTGAAGCATTAAACGACTCAGAAGAGTTGGAAACACTTAGATTGAAACCCTCAATGTTAAAATAACAGAGGTGCTAAGCCTTCTGAAAAACATGGAGATTTTTAAAGCCTGTCCTGTGCTTTCTAGGAGGTCTTAGGTCTTAGAAACAGTGGATTATTAATATGTGTTTGAAAGAAAGTCTACAGTTACTTCTTGCCTTAGCAAAGAGTTTTCACACTGATTAAAAAAAAAAAAAACAAACACAAAAAGACATTTGCAGCAGCTGTAAGGTAAGACATAGCTGAGTGGAGGGCTAGGTTAGTTTTAGTAGTTGAATCCTTTCACTTGAAGATAGTTATATGCTCCTTGCTCTGCTTGGGGGCTTTGGTTACCTCATTCTCATTCAGTTGCTCTTTGGGGCTTTGTAACAGCAGATCTCAGCAATGAACTTCCTTCCATACACTTATAAGTAAGTACCTAAAGCACATAAGTATTAAAATACACCAAAATAAGGAGGCCTTAGTCTTTACAGAACTGAAATTGCACCTGTTGAGATGCAAATGCATGCTAGTTTATATTTATCTATGGAAATAAGTTTTGAAGTAGTGCTTGAAATTCATGCTGGTCCAGTAGATCAGTGTGTAGTTGTGTTTTTGCTTAAACTCATTGAGGCTGAAGATGTAGTTGGTTTTAGAACTGTAGAAATTAAAATAACTTGTATTAATAGACTGTTTGTAAAATGTGCATCCCTATCTACTTATGTGCTTGTTTACATAGATAAACAGCCTTCTTAAGGTGTAAGAAGTTATTCTTAAATAAGTGTGGAGTTACCTTTTTTTGATGGATGACCTCTGTGAAGTGGTAGAAACATTCAGATGTGTTAATGCCCTGGTGAAGACAGATAAATAGAATAAAACATATTAACTGCTATCAACAAGAGGATACTGGAGTACGTAGCTGCATACCTAGGTACTCTAGCATCTTTAGGTTGATGGCAATTAACTGGTATGTTTTATTCACATTTGATAAAGTTTTTGGTGAAAAATTGCAGCACACCGAAATGGCTTTAAGTAAAGGCATCCTAATTGCACTCTCTTGGGAAACTTCAGGTAGGATTTGCATAGCTCTGTTTTGCTCTGACTTTCCCTTTGAAAATAGACTTCTGGAGATCGGCTCTGTAGAGGTAAAACTGCATTTGAGCTAAATGGGGCTATCTAAATGCATTACGGCTTATTGTGCTTGCACTTCCTTAGCTACATTACTACTAAGAACAAGCTTTAGGCAACTGAATGAAGTGGGGATAGCAACATGCGAGACTCGTGTGATTGGTGTGCATTACCAGGCTCCTGCTGGCAATAACCATCAAAAGAAAATGTTGACTGATAGCCCTTGATAGTACGCCCAGGAAATGTCAGGTATTTCAGGCAAGGAAAATTAGTTTGAAATCTGGATGCAGTAACAGGTAAAGCTTCAGGAAGCACCGCAGGGAGCCATCCCTTCATTGTGAGCATCCCTGACCTCTCCTCAGGTCTTAGATTATTAGTATAATACATTTATTGTACTGAAAGACAGTGAATTTGTCTTGTCCGGTACCTTTTGACAGATGTTCTGTGGCACACCTGGCTTTCCTCTCCTGTTGTGTCGTGTATCTTTTAGACGATAAGCTCGCCTGGGCAAGGCCTGGCTGCTTTAGCATGTTTTTGGTGGAGCACTGTGCGTGCTGTCAGACTTTGATAAATAATGTAAATGACAGACAGTTAAGACAGGTCGATAGAGTCATAGATAAACTAGTAGAAGTCTGTGCTGTGGCATCTGAAAGTTCAGAGTTAAATTAACTGATGTACATGATAGAAAAACATGCTTGTTAAAGCTGCACAGAATATAGCTTGTGTGAACTTCTTGTTAAGGTTTTCGTTGTGCAGTTCTAGAGACCTGCATTCACACATGGTAAATTTCTATCTGTATCCATGCTAGGCAGCTTAATAAGTACATGAAAATATGTCTGCACAGGCCTGAACTTAGCAACAAAGTGTGGCGTGCATTAACTTATTACGTCTGTTACTGAGAGGAAAGCTGAGTGAGGGCTAACAGCAATGCTCTGCTGGTGCCCTAGAAGAAATCTTTTACTGGCTCCATCTTGAGAGGACCTTTACAGAGGTTATGTTTTGGGAGTAAAGTCAAAGGAGGGGTGTGAGATTTCACCCCAGCAGGAACCTTATGTGGTGCTTTTGCATCTTTTTTATGTACAATGTTGATTTTAGGTAGCAAGCAAGGCAGAGCTTGCTGTGCTGGGCAGGAACAGGGCCAGGGGTGGGGGGGTGGTGTGTTTAAACGCAAACTTGTGTTTCCAACAGTTATTTTACTTGCCAGGTCAGTAAAATCCTGCTACAGGGATCAGCAGGTGTTTTATATTAGCCTTCACAGGTGTGTGTGATTCCACAGGTAACCCAGTGAGCAAATGAGTCTTGAAACTTCATTATATCAATCTTTACCAGTGGCTAAAATACACTTTCTTGTTAATAGCTGTGATGGATTATGTAATGTGAAAAGGTGGAAAGCACCTGTGATCTATGCCATTAGGTAAACTGTTTCATCTTATCCTTCCTCTTTTTCTTTTTTAAACTGAATCCATCAAGTTTCTAAGATCACTCTGAATGTATTCATATATATAATTGCATTTTCCTCTGAGTTCTGCCTTTGGGGCTGCCTCTTCAGCACTCTGTGCCTCAGTTTCCCTTATGTAGCTGCCTGCCTGAATTAAAGCACTGTGGAAAGCATACATGGAAAACATCGAGAGCTTTTACCTCTTGTTTGCATTAATAGAGCACACAGTTTTAGCATATTTTCAGCACTAGTCTCAGTCTCAAACTGTGTGTAGAAATGCCTTTAAGAAATGCTGATTGGTAATACCAATGGGCAGAGATTGTCTTTTTAAATTCAAATACTTTATATTTTAATACACTGGGCCTGCTGTTCAGGGGCTCCCAAGTCTCACAGAGTTCGTGAGCAGTTTGAGCGAGGCTGGGTTGTCACACGCTCCCCTGATGGCACAGGGAACCCCCAGGAGAGCTTGTGAGCTCCTCACCCTGGCTCTCTGATCTGTATTTGTCGTCTCTCTTGTGAATCTCAACTGTATAATGATTTGGTGTTTGGCTGTGAGGGTAGGAAAGACTGGCACACTGGCTATGAATATTTATGTTGAAATATTAGTGGTTGTCTTAGTGTAAATAACAGCAGTGCAGTTGAATTCTTCCCAACAAAAACATCTATCTTCCTGTTAAGATATGTAAATATTATAAAAGCCTTTTAGACTGCATAGGGTAAGCTAACTACTTATCTGTGAAGATTATTTGGTACTTGTTTATACTGAATTTTCTTGTTGTATTCTCTGAAGTAATTGATTTTTTTGGCCATAGTAAGAGTGATGTTACTAAATTAAAAAGGCTGCTGGCCTAATGTGAAAATTTTTTGAACTTGCAAGAAATGAAGTTTTGGAAAGGAGAACAAGTCCTTTTTGAACAAGAAAAAGAAAAAGAAGTTAATTTTTTTGTAGGGAGAAGTGGAGCATGATGAACATCAGCTTTTAAAAACCATAAAGAGCACCCTGTCAATTAAGAAAAATATTTAGGTTTTGCTTTTGTGTAGATTAAGCTGCAGTATTTTAGGCTTCATACATAGAATTGAGGTTTTCAGTAGAGGTTTCAACCTTCTAAAAGGCATGAATATTTCAAAAGCACAAGAAAGTTGGTTTACAAACTGTTCAGTTGTATTAAATAATGTATATATACTTGTGAAGAAAACAAAAAATCAATAACCATTGCAAGTTTAGCTCTGAAAGAATCCTAAGGAAATGTCAACAGTTCTTTTCTGTGCTATTTCTGTTATGCCCATCAAATGGTTTGGGCTCCCTTTTGAAATGATTTTTCAATATTGGCTTTTACTTTGTGGTAAGCTTTATGCTGAACATTCTTGGAGGAGCCTAAATTCGTGTATTTTATCTTTAGTAGTGAGTTTACAGAGACCTTTAAACATTTCTCGGAACAGTGGCAACAAAGTGATGTGGTAATGAAATGTATTGCCCTCTTCGTGCAACAGGGAGCAAAAATCCCAATTGTTCCCTTATGTCATCCTTATTTGAATGAAGGATGCTGGTTTCCCATAAATGTGTGTGCCAGGGACTGGTTCCATGTGGTCTCCTGATGCTTAGGAAGAACCTATGGATGGGTGTGCCGATATAGTATTTCCTCTCCTTGGGTTCTTATTTCTGTTGCAGAACAAGAGTGCTCCTTTGTTATTTGACTTCTAAAGTGGACTACAAGCAGGAACAGAGAACTTATGTAGATGCTTACCGTTGGAATAATTTAGCGTGTTTGGACAGCATAGGTAGGTAGTGTGTGTAGCTTGTGATTCTCTAACTTCATGCCAGTCTATCCAAAGGTGGCCAAAAGGTTAAGTAATAGGTTTAAATGGGTTTAAAAACTCACCTTTGTACAAACCTCTACCAGTTTGATTAGACAACTAGTAGGATTTTAGGGTGCAGTGTGGTGTAGTGTATGGTGACGTGACTATTTCTTTTTCTGATACCAGATTACAATGCTTACAGATGCTTTTGCATCTAAAGAAATAGAGATTATTTCAGAAAGAATGGCTAACAATGAGTATATTATGCAATAATCTATTCAATTCAATAGTATTGTTAAAGATCCTCTGACCTTTTGGGTTTTAAGAGGACCTGTAACATTTCACACTGATCCATAATAGATGCTTTTTTTTTAAGAAAATCAGTTTATAAATGAGCAAGGGTTACCACCTGTGACTGTCTGTAATCTACTTTACACTATATATGTATGCTTAAAAGTTTTATGTGGAAGCTATCAAATTCTAGATTGCAGTGCAGATACTGGTGCTAAATAGTACGAGTGCTCTTGGTGAAATTAGTTGGAGTATGTAAAAAGTCAAGCACTACTTGTGGTGAGCAAAGGCATCCTAATCTTACTCCAGGAGGGAACAGATATGGTATCCCTAAAAGTAGCATCTTCATGGGCTCTTCTGCAACATTGTTGGTACTTTAAATTACTTCCTTCTGGTATCAGTATGATTAATAAAGACCTACAAGTTTCAAAAGCTGTTTCTTGCTTGAATTAGACCAGCAGTTGAAGTATGCAGGTTAATAAAGACAAGACAGCTAGTGGCTTGTGTGTCTGGGCATAGCATGGCAACTTCTTGGTGGCAGTATTTATTTTAGTAGCCCCTTGCTTCTCAGTTTATTGCCTCAAGACACCTATTTGTATGGCCAGTTGGTAAATCCACCTACAAATGGATCAGATGGCAAAATGGTCAGGAATGGGAAGGAGCAGCTGCTCTTTGAAGGAAAGTAGAAAACAGCAGCAGCATAACCTGACATAACTAGCACCACAGTTGACTCTTCAGATTCAGGCTTAGTATCGATAACCACCTTCCTGCCTTGTGAATTTGAAAAAGAAATGATGAGGAGTTTCAGCTGCTTTGCTACCCATTAATGCCTAATTTCACTGAATGAAAAATGAAGTTGACATAAACTGGTAGTTTCCAAATGATTTGTAAGTATCTAGCCTAATGACTGAGTTAGAGCTTTGTAAATATTTGCAAATAGGGATGTGGAATTACCTTGTGTAATGCATGCAAGCAATGTAATTTTCAATTTACTTATCAATGTAAACATTAATTTAAACCTGATGCTAATGCTAGTTTACATAACTTTACTTTCTGGGAAAGCAATGAGATTTATAATTTGCATACATCTTCAAAGTGAGGTCTGATCACAGGTATCCAAATAAGACTTTGAGGCTTAAGATTGTCTGGCCAGGTTTGCAGAACCCTGCTGACTCGCGTGGTCCTGGATGTGGGAATAATACATCAATACTTTGCTTGACAGCAATGGGATCAAGGCAGTGTAACCTATTGGATAGTGCTTTAAACAAGAGCTGGGGAAACCTGGGTTCTCTTCACGGTCCACTTTGATCTATGTGTGCTAACTCTTTCTTCTTCTCTGTACTTTATCTGTGCTGTGAAGAGTTTACAATTCAACCACACAAGAAAGGCAAGGACCTCTTCTGGTTTGCATGTATAGTGCCTTACATAATTCACCGCAGTATTGCTTGGAGTCTTTAGGCATTTTTGTCATACAAATAACAACCATTTTATTTTAATGCTTTGTTTGGCTATGCAGAACTCCATTCTTTCAGAAATACTAAATCAGATTCTTGCATCCCAGTGGAGAAAGACTTGACACGTTATTCCAAATATTTTTTCCCTTGTATAGTGTGTGCTTTTTCTCTGAGAACAGAAAGAAATCTTTCACAAAGCAAATCTTTTTGTCGCTTTCTGTTTTTCTCCATTATTGTTTAGCGGATCACAATCTTATACATAATGTATATGTGACTGAAATATTCAAGGTAGTTAACATTTACCATTGTTGCAAAGGGAAGTAATTCTCTTCCAAAGATACAACTTTAATATAAAAGAGTAATAGCTGATATTACAGTGTTCAGATAGAAAAACTGATAATGGAGCCCTGTTGATATTTAATATCAGCTGGATTCAATGAGTCTTGCATTACAATACTTTTTGAAGTTTGGATTTGTGGTTCAGTGATGAATAGCTAGAATAATTACATCCATATAAAATATAGTGCCTGAGAACTGTATGTCATGAAAATGCACCTCTGATAGACTGCTTTTCAATTTTAATAAAATTGAAGAAATTTTCTATTTCTGGAATATGACTTAAATTCAACTTAACCTGGCAGAGAAGTTCAGTTTATCCAGAAGTTATTAATGCAGAAGAACATAAGGGGTTTTTTGGATAGCTGCTTAAATCAACATTCCTTCTTTGTATCTCAGTTAATATTCTCCTAGGGAAGAGAAAAAATTGCTCCCATCAAAATATGTTACCATTTGGATACCACAGTTTGAAGTCTTTCTGATTGGGCATAACAGGGAGAGATGAATTATGTCTTGCTATACAACGTAGACACCACCATACCATTTCTCTTCTTATTGCTTGCTAAGTTCCCCATAGCTTTTGTTTTATGGAAGAAACTGGCATACTGGTGGTATGCTGATCTCAGCCCTGATTAAATTTTCCTCAATGTGAGTGCATCAAAATCTGCTGAAAGTGTTCTCCCCCACCCTCGCCACATGGGTGGACTTTATGGTGTTTGCGCAACAGCCAGTATGAGGTGAAGGCTTTGGCGTACTGCTGGTTGGGACAAGCATAGACTTGGGCAAAAAGAAAAACAGAGGGGAGGAAAATACCCTTCTTCAGGTTTTTGCAGTTAACATGAGAGGTGGAGGGTTTTAACATTCCCGCGTGAGAAGGCAGGAGAGCAGCAAGCCATCCTTCTGCCTGTAACAGAAGGGAGAGCTGGGGGAAGAAAGCCTGTCTCAGGGGAGCAGCTGCTGCAATAAGGCACTTGAGAAAGTAAGCAGGCATCAGAGTTAAACATCTGTGCAGTGTATAAACCAAGGTGGGAAGGGGGAAAGGAACTGGCAGTGAATCAAGATTGAGGCACCACTCTGGGATAAACAACTGTTCCTTTTTGTGCCCCCTTTTATGTCCATTTCTTAGTACAAGTAAGTGAAGCAGCAGGGACAGAGGTGAAGAAGGGATGCGAGCGAACTGAGCATCAGGCGGTAGAACTTGCTGGTGAAAGAAATATTTCTGAGAGCAACAGGACTGCAGCAGAAGATTGCTTGCAGGCTGCCAGCCTGTGTGTTATCGAAGGCTGAAGTTCTTGCCACAGGCTTTGCAGCAGGTTTCTGAAAACATTCTGGAAATGTGCTCTGCAACATGCTTTTCTGCTTGTCTAATCTAAGAAATCTATTTCTTTTCATGACCATGTGTTTTTCCCCTTTCAAAGCAGCCAAGAATGTTTTCCCTTTGCTATTTCATCAAAGCTGGAAGAGGTCATTTGTCCCCATCTTCAGATGTGAGACTGTTCCTTGATCTTCAAATCCTTTCTCTCAAGTTGGTACTTATAAAGGTGTGTAAGAGAGGTTCTCAGCATGATCTTAGGAGCAGAGCAGTGGATTGCTCCCTGTTGGTG
This sequence comes from Platalea leucorodia, assembly GCF_965183815.1. NCBI lineage: Eukaryota > Metazoa > Chordata > Aves > Pelecaniformes > Threskiornithidae > Platalea > Platalea leucorodia. The sequence continues at coordinate 89,088,555 of NC_138858.1, read as the reverse complement.
TTCGATCAGTGAGTCTCCATTTGTTTCCCTAAAGCATTGGGGCAACAAGTGGTTGAGTCTTTGTAGTTTTAACAGCACCTTTTGTCTAGGGACAGTGAACTTAGAGCTTTGAAGTGCCTCTCGGCAGAACCATAGTCCAACTCCATATTTAACCATTTGATGAAAGCGAGAAGGGCCCAACACTCTCTAAAATTGCCTCTACCGAGATCTTCAGGTATGGTGTCCCCTAGTGCACAGTTCTCTGTGTAAGCTCAATGCTGTGAGTCTTCACTGCTGACATTTGTTTCCATCCAGGATATATTAAATACACCACATTTGTTTGGAGCAGAGATTAATGTGTTGGTTGCTCAAGTGGCGTTGCCTGTAGGGCAGGTCTGTTTGAAAGGCTGCACATATGTCTTCCCCACCCAATTTCTACTTTGCTCCCTGCTGGCACACAGTGATCTTGTCTTAAGGAAATTAACATGTCCAAGTGCTTATTTATTCTGGCATATTGTTCACCAGGCCCTTGCAAGATCAGCATGGGATGACCAGGTAGGATTTTTGTTTTCTTTCCCTAGTCGGGTTTGGTTTTTTACATGGAGGAGCTGGTTTCATCTTTTATTTTTGTTTCCTGTGTTTGAAAGAGAGAGAGGAGGGAAAACCTTTTTTGTCACTCTCCTATTCTCACACTTCTCGGGATGAGATGTTTGGTGTGCATCGTACCAGTGTCAGCGCCTCAGTGGAATAGATGCTGTAGCAAAAACATTCTGGAGTGGAGCTGGGTGCTCTTTCTGGAGGAGGGAAACTCCTCATCAGAGGTCACTGGAATGGCAATTTGATTCCTCCTGGGTTGTTGCAGTGGCTTCCTTCATTTGCTCTTGCTGGATGAGTCAAACAGAAATGGAAAGACCTGAGTTGTGGTAGAGCATCCAAAGTCTACACTGGCTTGCTGCATCAGCTGCTCCATGTTTAGTTTGTGGCTTCCCTTCCCCTCCCAGAGCACTAGTGAATTTTGAATTCACATTCCATAAACTCACGGGCTAAAAAGCAGGGCACAGGACTCTCACAGAAAAGTCAGCCATGCTTCTTGTGACACTATTATGCCAATGAAAAAGCCTAAATAATTTTTCAAAAATCATTACGGCACTGAGGAGCTTTACCTGAGAGCTACAGATACTGAAACTCCTGCTTACTGAAGTCTGTAACTGTGTCTGCAGGTACAGATGGTCGTTTACCAGGAGACAAAGGGTCATGTGCGTTGTCCAGCTGGTACTCGCTGCAAGATGTGCACTGAAGTCGCATGATGTGGTAGAAGGTACACAAACATGTACGCTTCCCAGTCGGAAAGAATTTAGTGAATCATCCATCTGTGGTAAGAGCAGAGGATGAACCCTTACCTCGTGATAGCATCAATATTCCAATTGGGAAAACCAACCACCATTTCTGGTTTTGCTTAGCCACATTTTGTCTGAACTTCTGTGGAGTCTCTGCATAGCAGTGAAGGTGGTGTCAAATCCTTTAATTAGAGAGGGGGTGCAGCTCTTTTCTGTCTCCTGTAGAAGTTTTGAAGATTCTTCAACACTTCTTAATAGAGAAAACCTTGAAGTTTTCTCCCATTGCTAATTGTATGGGCAAGAGGGGAATAAGAAATTAGATGTTTCAGATTTGTCAATTTTAAAATGCTATTAAGCTGCTCCAGTTTAATTTTGGTTAAGAGCCGTTTCATTATTAATGCAGAGAGGAAGTAATCTCTAATGACCCTTGGGACATGCCAAAGTGCTTTAAGATCAGTTTGGGTAGTCAGAGATGTGTGAGTAATAAAACGTCTGCTCTGTGAAGGGCCTTTGCCCACCCTTGGCAAGGGAAGCTGGCAAGATGGTCTCTGCCACATTGCTTGCTGCTCGCTCCCAACCTGGTGCCTCCATGAAGAGCCCACTTCATCTTTTCCTTTTAATCTCTGCTATTGCCTTTCTGATTTTTTTTTTTTTTGTTTCCCAGCACAGAAACCTCAAAAGTTAAGGCACCACAAGATGCAATATGACATAATCGATACAGTAACTTTTCATGCTTGCCAAGCCTTTGAATTTTTTTTAAGTGTCTTGCTATCTGTCAGCATGTGCTAATTGAGCCTACATACCCATATGGCATCTGCTCTCTGGAGGAAAGTGTTTCAATAGCCCTGTAGAGTTCAGCAAATAGTGGCTGATATGTAGGGAAGCATTTGCCTGTGAATATTGTGTTCTTATAAAATAAACTTGGATTAGTATCCACAAAGCATATACCTGAGTTCAAGCCAGAGCTTGAGTTAGAGCCTTTGGTGTCATTGCTGTATTATAGAAGAGTCTTACGGCACTGATATTGGGTGGATTGTGCTAGGTATTGCACAAACTTAGAAATATTGAAGATCCTAGTTCTGAGGAGGGTGAGAGAGATGACAGTGGGTGATTGCTAACAAGCACAAATGTGTGGCCCGTGGAAATGAGGCAACAGGCTCTGTTAAACATGAGAAACGGTGGTGGTACTTCAGCCGTTGCCCCTGAGCAATGGGGATGCTCCTCTAGTGGCTTGATAACAGATGCATCTGCTTCAGTTGACTTAAGAAATAGACTGGGATTTCACATTCATAACCTCTCTGTGTGCTGCTATATGCACACTGCTTGCATTTCACTGAAATCCTCGAAATAGGGTGCAAGTGCTTTCTGGGTCCTGTGCTGGCTGTCTGCAGAGGGGTGAATTTCACCCTTAGAATTAATTAAGCATCTGTCACTGTGGGGAAGGTAGATGCTCTCTCACATTCACAGATGGATAAACAGAAGGAGAATGGGTTGCCTGAAGCCACGCACTGAGAGGAAGCATAAAAAAATAGTCGTGTCTTTTGCTTTCCTAAGGAAACAAGACATACGCAATCACGTTATGTGTGTCTGTGTGGAACCAGAGTGCTTTTGAACCTGGTGACCAGTTTCAGTCAGATATGACGAGAGTCCTGAAAGGTATTAAATTCCTACAAGTTTGTGAAAATGGGTGATGTAGAGCAGAAGGTGCCTCACGACAAGCGTTGATCTTGCAGTGCTGCTGGTCAGATAGCCAAAAGTTCAGAATCAATGGAGTTGACATGAGGCTGTTCTGCATGCCTGGAAGCTGAGAATGCCTTGGTGAGCGCTTGCTCCCTGTTCAGCACCCAAAAATGCAAGTGCAGCATCTAAAGTCAGGAAACCGGGCTTCAGTCGTAGCCCTGTTTCTGGTAGGCAAATGACTGGAAATTGGGATTGAATTGCCTTGCCACTTACGATCTGTGATGTTGCACAAATCATACCATAGTTACAGGGCTTTTGCTGTACCTGTCTTGCTTTGCAACCCTAATTTACTTACTTGAAATCAATAAGGCTAGGAGAAGAGTTTCTCCCACTGGCCTAAGGACTCAATTCAGGTCTGAGCAAAGGCACTGGAAGCCATCTCCTTGCGGCTGTGTCATTCCATGCTTTCTATGTGCAACTATGTCAAGAGGAAAAAATGAGTGTCTGATACATGAAAAAGCAAAAACATGAGGTATCCATTGATAAATATGGGAGGAAAGGGGTGACAGGGATGGCAGCTGCTCCATTTTGTCCGGTAGTGTTAATGATTATCTCAATATTTAACAGATCATATCGCAATATCCAGATACCCTGCAAAGTTGGGGTAGGGTGAGATGCGGTGTGGGGTGTTTTCTTCCTGCCAGGTCTGTTGCTGACTTATTTTTACTTCACTGTGTTAAAGACTATGGAAGTTATTTGTGTGTCCAGGGTCTTCAGACTGACTTTTGAGGAATATTGATGACGTAACCATACAGATTTGACTCTTAAAATCAATGGGTTACTCTTGAAAGGAGAGATCAGACTGGACCTAGGTCTGCTTGTTCCTTATACTGCACTGAGTATTACTTGGTGCTTATTGAGTGATACACAGAATTTATATGGATGTGCCAAAAGCAACATGTTTGTATAAGAATTGCTGTACTTTCAGTGAATCAAACTGTGCCTTCAATCCTTAAGGTCTGTTTCGCTCAAGAAATGGCACTTATTAAAGTTTGTGTAATGATGTGCTTATGTTTGATGCTGTAACTTCAAAGAGTAAGGATTATTGCTGGCTTGTGTTGCCCAAAAAGCTCAGGCTTTTTGTTGGCTAAGCACAATGGAGACCTGTGTGTGAACAGCAGCGGGTACGAACTGCGGTGTTTGCTGAGGTCCGACATCTCTCTATCTTTGATGTTGACAAGGGCCAAGGCACAAACCTGCAACAGGCAGGTGAAATGAAATAATCCATTCCACACAACAGAGCTCTCTGTGACCAGCCTGACAATAGCTTAACCCCCGAAGGCTAAGGCTTGATAATGTTATTTTATGATAACTTCAGATCTACTCAAAATCCATTTAGTTTTCCCATGTCCCATTATATTTTTTGCCTTGCCAATTTCTGTTAGAGTGAGGTCTGCACTTGTAGGTATTGTTCAAAATGAATGTACATGCCTGTTAGTTTTCAGTGTCTTGCAACTGTTATTGAGTGGACTGCTGTGGTTTTTAGATGAGGTTTCCTACAGAAGTTGTGAGTTTACTGTAATCCAATACGTTGTAAAGTATTTGTATCACTTGCTGCAAAAATTGAGACAAAAAAAACAGCTGATGAAAAGTACCAGGGCATATGTGTGTAAAATACAGGTTAATAAAAATAAACCCACCACTCTGTTTAATAGATTGTCATCTGAAAATCTGTCAATCCTTGTGTTGGAGTAATGAAGTCTTTCACACTCCTGTGACATAAACGCTGATCTCCCTCAGTCACTTTGAGGAGAGGGTGGAAATAGTCTGCCCACATGTACGTTTGTATGGTTAGGACCACGCATTCATATAAAGAGTCTTTGTTTCCCTCCAGCGCTTGGTCCTTCTAAAAGGCACTTGACACTTGTGCTCGCTAAGTGGAGGGGGTTTAGTGCAGCGTTATCCTTTCAGCTTCATCAAGAATATTGATGCCAAGAGGTGTGAGGTCCTCGGTTCAATCCATGCTCTGGCTCATGGGACCAGATACTTGTTGCTATGATGAGGTGACTGAAGCTGTGATGTGGAGCTGGAGGCTATCGATCTACCTGCTGCTCTTTCCTTGTCCTACCACATTCTGTGATGTACAACACGCTGCAGTTAGGTTTTCGATTTACTTGGGTGAGCTGCAGCTGTGATGGAATCTAGCTCTGTGGCCTTTCCAAGAAGGAGGTTTGTGAAGAAAAGAGCAAATCTCTTACTGAAGCCAATGGGAATTTTGTTTCATGATTATTTTCCACATAAGCATTAGGAGCAACTACTGCTTGCTTCTGCAAAGTCACCGACTACTCTTCAGTCTTCTATAATGCTCAAGCTTTTCTCTCCCTCCTTCACCTGTCTGAATAGCAGAGGAGTTTGCCAAAGCCCTGACATTGGCTTCTTCCCCAGCCTGTTTTCTCATGCACATATGCAGTCTCTCTTACGTTTGACTGGTGTGCCCTTGACGCAGTTTAATCTATATAAATTCCCCCCACAAAGTCAGTCTGATTTGAATAGCATTTCCTGACTCCTCGCCTTAGCCCTCCTGTGCACTTTGTAGTAAGCAAAGCCTCACCCCAGAAACAACTGTCAGGTTAATTGAGTTAGCAGGAACCTGTGTTTTGTCTGCAGGGGATGAGATAGGCAGTGTGCTGCATGATTGTTTTCCAATTGTGTAATAAGTAGGCTTGTTTAAAGTTGTCAATTAACTCATTCTGTGGAGCAAGCTTGGACAGACTTGGGTGCAGGAGCACAACTGACCATCTTTCCTTGGAAAGGAGTTACCTGAGACCTGGTGCTGATTTGAAGTGATGCTTCTTGCCGATAGTGACTGAGGGAAACTGCCCAGGGCAAAGCAGGCACAACTGTTCACATTGGTGACTCGCTGCTGCTTGAAACTGGGCTAAGTTTCGTTTGTGCAATTTGCTGGGTTTAAGTGTTACAGCATTTTACCTAATTCATGCAACTGTATGACTTTAACTGGGGTAAATCTCCAAGGGAGGAGGGAGGTTCTGATGCGTCAAGGCGAGACATGGATTATGGGACTAAGTAAAGAGCCAGGCTGAGCATGTAACTAGCAAGATTTCCTTTGTGTTTGGATGTAGGAAAAGCTCTGATCCTGTAAGGACTGCACACATGAGAACTGCCATTGGAGTCAAAGTGGTGATTCATTTGAGTTGACATTTACTGCCGTAGGCTTGTTGTGTGTATCCTTCAGTGCAAAACAGAGGGGCTGAACACTGCTTATCTCTTCTGTAGCATTTGCTACACCTGACAGGGCATATCCAGATGTGGAACAGCCACGCTTAATGGGATATAGGCAGCTGAAGTGCAGAGATGATAGGGAAAAAAAAAAAAAAAAGCCCAAGCCCTAGAAACTTTGCTTTGCTCTCTGAAGTTTATTTAGGAAGGAAAATGATTGTGACCAGATGTGTGTGGGTGCAGGGAGGAGATGCTGTAGGTTTGCAGAACTGATGGCAAACAGAGAGTGGGCCTAATCACATTAGAGTAACTTGGATGCTTCTGTGCAAAAGTGGGTGTTTGCTTGCAGATAAAGCTTCATAGTGCTGCTTTGGAAATATCCCGGGACTTTGGATGGGAGCATCCTAACTGCCTTCAACGTGTTGCAGAAAGTTCAGCGGTATCTGCTCAGAGTCTAACATGCTTCAGCTAGGGCACATCTTCATTATGCAACAGACTGAATGACACTTGAATTGAAGCATAGATGTTTGCCTGCCGCTCCATGTGGGTGTAACTTGGTAGACAGTGATCCTCAGGTGGGGAAGGGGAAGAAGTGCCTGGGGTAGAGTGAATGTGTTAAACTCAGATACTAATGTGGAACCATGGCCTCAGCCTGGCTATAAATTACCACCTTGCAAAGCAATTTCAGATTTTACTGTGTTCTCACTTGTGATATATTTGCTAGGAACTGTAGGTGTTTTGCCTATGATTCCTTGTGCTGTTCTTTGAGTCTTTCCCAGGGTTCGGAGAAGGTATTTGTCTGTCTTCTGCACGTCTCAGACTTGGAGACCCAAGGAGGTAGTTTTCTTAGGAAAATCTGCTGGTTGCAGAGTATTCGTCTTTCAGAAACAAAGCTTGTCGGGAAAGCATATTGTTTATGACTTAGAAACTTTTCTTGACAAAATTTACAACCTGATGCAGGAGGCAGGCACACTCACTGCAAAACAGCCGATAGTTGTTAGAGTGTTCCCCTGGACTAGGGAAGAGATGGGTACCTAGTTTCTGCTCTGCTCACTTCCCATATCCTGGAGAAGTGTTTTAAGTACCAAACTGTCAGATCAGACACTCAGTTGTTCTAAGCTCGTTCTGTATTCTGTATGGATAGGTTTACAAAGGCAGATCCCACAGCTTTAGGAACAGGACATTCCCTTGGGATAGCAGTGATTCAGCTTCACCTTCTTGCACTGTACCAGATAGAACAGAATTTAAACTTAAATCTCCTATCATTTCAGGTGGCTTCTCTAACCACTGAGGAGCTGCATACTCTGGGTCGGGTTGTTGGCTTTTTTAAAAATGCTTTCATAAGGTCTTGTTTTGTTCTGCTGTGCTATGAAACGAAGTTGCAAACCATGACTTTTTTCATGAAATGTAACTTGTTTTTTTCCAGCCAGCCCACAGGGAAGACGTTCAGCACCCCGAAGAGTCGAACTGACATCCTGACTGCCAGAAAGGCAGGCTATCAGTTTAAGTGACAGCTTTGTTTTGCATTTTAGCATCTCTCCAAGGATGACTGACTATCCTAGGGAGAAAGTGTCACCTGATTTGAAGCCTCCTTGTGTGTGGTTGCAGGTAGGCAAAAGATGATATCTGAGCCCACTATGAAGGCATACCCTTCGCAGGAAAAATATTTGTTCTAGTCTGTAATCGGACATGCTCTTTTCCTTTGCTGATGAGTTAGGTTACTTCAAGTATCTTAAATAGTAGGGCACCTTATTTTTGAAAGGTCTTGCTGTTTATTCTGTTTCGGCGCACTCCCCTGTGTTAGGGAGTGACTGCATTCGCAGTTGGACTGGAAGATCTTGGAAGGGGGATAGTAACAATAAACAGTCATGGACAGGCCAGGAGAAGCAGCCATTTCATGCAGCTTTTCTAATGCAGTTGTTGCTGGGATGGCACATCTCATCACAGCTTCAGAGCAGTCTCACCTAGTCCATTAGTCATGTCCCATCACTAATGGCCCTGAAAAACTTCCAAGTTGAATAATAGGAATACAAAAAATAGCTTAAATTTTTGCTGTTGAATTTACCATTGCACACATGTCCCTTAGCTGATTTGGGACAACCATATTCCAGTATATTGTGAAGATGTTACAGTCCACAGCCATCTACCCTGTCTTCAGATGCTGGCTTACTTTAATATGCTGAGCTGAAAAATGGTTGTTTAGGAACTGATTCAGGAGGAGATAAGATGCCCCTGCTCTTCAGAGCTAAAGACTTTAATCCAGTGCCACATGGCGAGGGCAGTGATACAGTTTTAAGCTAGTAAACTGAAAGTTGATTATAGCATCATCTGGAGTGTATTTTCTGCCTGTTGATGTTGTATCTTGGCAATTTGGTGAATCCAGAAGAGTAAAGTAAGGCTCAATTCTTTGTTGCTTTCTCTGCTATCTAGTGGGTGACATCAGTGCTATGTGGGTGTTTAAAAACACTGCTGAACTGGTATAGTCTGTAGAGATAAGGGAGAGGTGCAAGGCAGCAGAGAACTGTACGTGATCAGGATCACTGTCTGGTCACAGGCGTGTTCCCGTCCGGTTTGTTTCTGGTTTTGACAATAAGATTTGTTTCTGGCTCTGAGCAGTACACTTGAGCAAGCAGCTCTATCTGTATAGAGTTTTTCATTTCTTGCTTAGTGTCTTTCTCTGAGTGCTCTTTGTAGCCTTTGGGCATAAAAGTCATCAAAGAACAAGTGGGAAAAAATCATTTTGCAGGCTTATGAAAATGACCAGAGAGATGGAACCAGTAGAAGGGATGAGCCGATGCAGCAATAACCGTTGCTGCAACAGCTCCTTACAATATTTTTTCAACAACAACAACAACAAAATGCAACTTTCATACAGGGGATCTGACCCAATTGCCACTGAAACCAGTAGATTTTCTTGCTGAGTTTAATAGAGGTTGGGTTGGGATCCTAGTATGTAGATTCTGGTTTGGAATCTACAATTTATGGGTAGAGCAGACAGAGCTGGGGAACCAGAAGTTTTAAAGCATATCGGTACATAAATGGAAGCATTAATAACATTCTGTGGTTTGAATTTTTTTTTTTTTTCCTAAAGGTCATTGGGTTTGGAAAAAACCTTAAGAAATAAGACAGGATCTTTGTTTGGTAATGTGTTGTTAGCTTGAATCCCCAGTTGGAGTAACAGGGCATAGAGGCACTGGAGCCTGTGAAAGAGAAGCCTGCCAGCCAGATGCATGCAAACATCTGAATATGTTCAACAGACTGTGGGCAAAGCAAACGTCTGCATTTACCGCAAAATCTTGCAGTGAGAGGTACCAGTAAAGAATTTTAATCAACAAAATAACAATGTTTTGTTTGAAATAGCTGAAAAAAATAAAAGGTCTTGTCACTTGATTTGCTTGTCACGTTCACCTGAAGCACACAAGGGGTGAAGATCCCTCATTCTGGAGTCTTCTGAAAGAAGAGGTAAATCTAATGACTCAGCTCACGAAGCTCCTGGAGCTCAGAATGGCTGGTGCCGGTAGAAGCAGATTGTTTTATGCTTAATTGTGGCTCAAATTAGGCACTTGTGTCCATGATTCAGGCTATTAGAATGGGGTTCAGGGTTTGGCTCTTAGAAATCAGAGAGGAACTGGGACCAAACAATTTCCCTTTCGTTCTCAGATTCACATCACCATCTTCATCTACCTATGTGCTTTCCAGCTGCCCTGACAGGTTGGTTTGACAGAAAGTATACTTCAAATCCCAAAGCACATAAAAGCAACTTGTGAGGCAGCAACAGATGCATAGATGTTACTAGCATCTGCTGAAGGCAGGGCAGGGAAGAGGAATTGGGTAGAGCATGTGTGATGTGGGTGCTCCCAAGATTAGCACGCCCTGCTGAGCATATGGAGAACTTGAATAGCTTTTCTTTAGCACTTAGTAAGTGGAGTTCAGATTTGTCCAGATAAATGTGATGTTTCTCCATGCTAAAACAGAATTTTGTTTGTAGTTTGTTTTTTTTTTTTTTCCCACCAGGCTAACAGGTCTTGATGGAAGAACAGTGAGCAGATTTGAACTTGGCTTTCAATGATAGGAAGAAAAAAATGTAACTTAAATGCTTGGCTGCTTGGTTTTGTGTTTTCTGGGGGAAGGGTGGTAATCTGTTTTGAAACTACATAGGAAGTCTCAAAGTAAAGATGCCAGATTTATAAAATATTTTGATTTCTAGGACTTGTTTGAGACTGAGGATTGGTGCCCAATTCTCCTTTGAGCTTCCTCATAGCTTTTCTGGAACCTCTACTTAAGGAGTGGCAAATATTTTCTCAATACATTTTGGGAGGAAACTTGACAAACATTTTGGGGTTTTTTTCTGCATTGTTCAATATATTTTTTGAAAATATTTGCCTGTCTATACATTTGGCATTAGAAAGTCCTCTATATAATCCAAGCAATGTAGATGAAAACCTCTGAAATAGAGGCTGTGCACAAGTTGATTACATTGGTCTCCAAAATCCCGTCTGAAGTCACTAAGATATTAATCAGCAGTAGAGCTGTAGGAGTGAAAAGATAAACACATGCTTCTTTTTGTTTTGCCATTAGTTTCAGAAGAGGCACACAGTTGCTTTGATTCAAAAAGTTTATTTTCACATAGATTAAAATATTTTTAGATTTGCTCTTTCTTATGTAACAACAAAAATATTTGAATAATTAAAATTGAAATGTATAATTTTGAAATGTCAAAATAAGATATTGTATAGTTATGTTTCTTTGAACCTCCCAGCCCCCAACTCATTACAGAAATCAAATTACTGAAATCACCATCAGTTTCACCACTGAAATGTGTTTTTCAGTCCCCATTTAGCTCTCCTTTTTCTCTGCCTGCTGTACCCAAAAGGATTGAAGGTAGATTTTGCTGGAGTCCTTCAACACAGATAAGATATCATGATCCTTTAAAAAAAAATGTGTTTTTAAAAAGGGGGGAAAATATCCCTCTCTTAGAGAAGTGCAGTAGGAGACCTGCACACCATTCCCGTCTAATTCAAGTTGTCACTTCAGCCTTGTGCTGGTGCTTGGGGCACAACTCACCTTTGTGTGTGCTGCTAACATCTGAGGGCTGACCTGCACCGGGCTCTAAATCACCCATCTAAGTCACCTCCTGCTAATTGGCACTCTTATTAGTATTCTGGACAAAAAAAGAAATGAATGTGTCACAGGGAATTGCCCTCAGGATAGGTGCCTGCAGAATAGGCACGTTGGGAGAAGTTGCTGCATTGCCTCCGTACCTCTTCTGTGAATACAGAGGACTTCTTTCTTTCGTGCTCTTTTTCTGTAGCTGTCAGTCTGAGATGTAGCAGCAGCACCGGATTCACTAATGCGAAAAGACAGCACACACTGAAAGCCAATGCTCTGGAATGGCACCAGCTAAAAGTCAATTTTAGTTTTCCATTGGAACTAACAACTGGGGTCCTTGGCTTCCCAAAAATGCACAGAGCATTACTTGGAAACCTTCTCTGCTTTTTCTCTGCTTCCCTGCCCTGACTTAAAAAAAAAGGTTGAAAACATTTGAAAATATTTCTCTTTTGTTCTATTTCTGTAGAAAGTTTGTGGAAAGGAGGGTTATGCAGGAAGATCAGCAGCATGTGTCACATAAGGCTTTGCATTGATGCCTTTTAGCAGTATCCTGAGAAACTGCAGAGTGTGGGGTCTGACCTGCTGATATGTACCTATCTATACGGGAGAGGCTGCCTACCAGGGGGTATGTGCTGAAGTTATTACTGCTGGAGGCAATGCCTGTCCCCAGGATCCTAGGGGAAGTTTTGCAAGCTCCCATGAAGCCACTACCAGCAAGGGATTGTAAACCCTTTCTTTCTAGGTAAACTGTGGCCTGAGAGATAAAGTGACTTTTCCACAGCCATGGGGTAAGTAAGTAATTGCAGAAGTAATTGCAAACATGTCCGTGTTATTTCCATGTTCCATGCTGCACTGGTGCTTCTAGAGCAAACTTCTCTCATATTCTACGGATTTGTCACCATATCTCCTGCATATACTGGCAGGATACAAGACGGATGGTGTCTCCACATCATATGGAAATTAGACCTGGGTTTTGAAATGTCTTACTGAGCTGGAACTGCCACGTTAGATCCCATATGTGCTATGACCACAGTTTTTTGTCTTGATCCAATAGATTTGTTTCATGTGGCTTCCCAAATAAGCTACAAATCTCTGCACCCAATACTGATATGTAATGCTTTTGTGATGGATTAATTTTGCTCTTACAGAGAAATAGGTTTCTGCTAAAGTGGTAGCTGGTGACGGCAACGCGGTCCTTATTTCTCTCTTTGCTTAAACCCTTGGGACATTGTTTTTTTCTTTCAAACTTCTGCCATTTTTGCAGAAAGTTTATACTCCAGCCAGCGCACTCTTGGCTGCTTCACACTATGCTCTTTAGAGGTAATGCATGCCCACAGAAAGTATCATATGTGCTCAAACAATATTGGTAATGTTGTCAAGTTCACTCCTGTCATCTAGCTGCCTCCACCTACGGGAATGCTTCAGTAAGCAGGCAGAAGCAATCTATTAATACACAGTGTGGAAAATTGGTGCCTGTTAACATATCATCTAAATTTAACTCCGAGAGCCACGTTCATCTTTGGTATGTAACGTGGTTGACGTCAATGGTCTCATATAAATTAGGAATCAATTCTTCTGGTTTCAGGCCCATTTTAGATTTATACAAATTCAGAGCACTTTTGAGTATCTATGTGTGTAGTGTATTAAATTAAATAACAGGTAATGTGCTCTTTTGTTGGCCTTTGAGTTGGCTGCTCCTATAAATAGTGGAGAGAGCTGAGCTGAAAATGGAGGGGGGGGGGTATCACAGTTTGTGTTGGGATGAACTGCTGAGGCCTTTCGTGTTTGGAAACTGTGTGCTCTCTAGTTATTGACTAAAGCTGAGTGTCTGCAAATGTCTTCAATTTCAGAATGGATATCTGCTCTGTTTCCTTATTCTATTTTGAATTGAAATTCTATTGTAAACTGCTCTGATTCTTACAGAGCTGCATATTTCAACAAAATGACATTTTCCAGCAACAAAAATTGTTCCCTGAACATTGTTGACTGGCTCTTAGCGTTGCATGTCTTCTATCTATGTCCATGGAAATGTAAAGACCTCAGAGCTGTGTCAAGCCATCCAGCAAGCAGATATGAAATGTTGATCAAATTTCAATGGTCAGTTATCTTTACTTTTTCCACAGGATTAAAATGTGCATACCAGGTACAGGTTATGTTCATTTTCTGTATGTATCTGCATTGCCAGTAGTTGTAAATGGCTGCAGTCACTGGGCTATGTGTGTTCCTAACTGGCGGTCAACATGATTTTAAAGCCACCTTCTCCTTTCAGTCTTAAGGGCTTGATTTTCCAAATTGTTCAGCATGTTGCTTGCACTTTGCATTTTGTACATTAACAGTGTTGTCAAAAGAATTTGGTGTCAACATGCTGAGCTCAGCTGAAAATCTGGACTTTTATCTGTTCTTACATGGGTTGTGGTTACAAATCTTTGGAAACAACTATTAGAGAAAATACGTTCCCCATATTCAAGCAGCATTAAAACTCCTGCTATCTTAGGGGATGAACACATTTTTCATTTCCTAGGAGCTTAGTGAAGCTGTTCTTGTTTTGATTTTGACATAACTGTAAAAGACTCTTTGTGGTACCACTCATTCTTTCCTCTCCAAAGAGGTGATTTTTGGTCTTTTCTTTCCCACACTTGCAAATTATTACAGGACTACAGGATGCTGCTGATATTTAATCATTTTGGTCCCTTCCAACCCAAACTATTCTATGATTCTATGATTTTTTTTTTTTTTTTTTCTTCAAAGTATACATTAAAGGTGCTGGGAGCTGTAGCAGCCTTTGAAATTTAATTCCATTTGAGAGAAACTACTGAATTTGGAAGTTACTTCCGGTAAAATTAACAAACATCATAAATAATTTATCCCTGTTACCTACCCTCTGTCTGAGTATCTATTAATTTTAATATTGTTTAATGATAATGCAGAACTAAAGAGTACAAAGATATACATGGAACACATTTTAAGTATATTTGGGGGTTTTCTGTACAGCTTGAGATTCTGAAATTACCCATTGTGTTTAGGGCTATACTTAGCTGTAGGGATCCAAGGACCTGAGCTGAGCCTGGGGAACTGACTGTCATAAGCATGACAGAAATGCCCAGTATGAGACATGCCCCCTTTCCGAGGGCTGGACGTATAGAACAGAGAAAGAGAAGATATAAAAATAGAGGGCAGGAATGTGACTTACACAGGGCTATCCAACTGAACACAAGTAAACAGTAATAAGATAAAGGACTTCTGGTTTCCATGCTTAGCTGCTAAAACAAGACTGAGCTGTAGTTCATGGACAGCGATGGTGCTGGGTTTTTTTCCTAGTTGTTTGCAACCACCTAGCAGACTAAGAAAAATACCTCCATCCACTCTTCTCCTGGACACTCTCCTACTGTCTGACTTGCTGTACCTGTTCTTCCTATTTACTTGCTTTCCAGAGCACAGGCTCCTTTCTTTTTCCAGTCTGCAGTCCGTCTCTGCTGTGATATTGCTTCTCTTCCACTGTGCACCTGTCATAGAAACAGCAAGCCCTCACGCCTACCTCACTGACAAATCAGGCTCTCTACAGGCTCCAAATTTGCTTTGCCCTCTCCTCATCCTGAGCATGAAAAGGTTTAACGTGAGAGGGAGGGAGTTGGATGACCTTTATATGGTGGTTATGATGGCAAACAGAATCTGTGTATTTAAAGCGCTTTCTCTAATAGTCTACAAGTTGTCTACAAGTGTGTTTAAAAAAAAACACAAACAACAAACCCCAAAAAAACAAACAGCTTGTCAATTGCTGCACAGTTTTAGTGCAGATTTTTAGATGCCTTTAAAACTACCCCAAAATTCAACTTTATTAACTGTGTTGTACATGGGATTTGTATAATGGGATTTTAACTTCAGGTTGGTTGTATTTAAAGACTGTCATTTTTATGAAAGATCCTTTGACAAAGTGGAATCTTTACCTATCCACACACTTTATAAATACACAGTGTAATATATTGTAGATGTAGGGTAATACTTTCCAAACCATCTTTAAGGTTCTTAAATGTCAGTGTTTTATCCCATCTAAGTGGAATTCAGACAGTTTTGAACACTTGAACCACATAATCTCCTTTTCTACAGTGTGTATATGCATCTGTATCCTGAAAAGTCATCTTCTGAGGTGGGAGCTGTTTAATCATAGCTGCAGAGTGTTCAGGGCACTTACAGGTCTAGGTGAAGTAGTGGTCTTAAGGAATTTTGAGTAGAGTGATATGAAAGCCTGCTCTGTTTTGTGTTGAATCCTAGCTTGTGCTTAAACATCCTTGGACCAAGCAGTTGTGTAAATATGGCCAAACATCACGTACATGACTGTAATTAGACATGAGTAAATTGAGTTCTATGATCCTTCAACCTTCCATAACTTGAATTCTGACAAACCCGTGTCACCCACTCTGCTGCCTCTGTGGATGCCATTGTTCACCTATGTTAACCAAAAATAATTTTGGTTTTGGGTATACTCGTCTCATACTGCAATTGGAAAAGTCGCACCTGGCCAACTCCTATCGACAACTAGTAGAGCTTGTTAATCCTCAATCCCTGCTCATCTCAGACTCCTTATAACTTAATTCAACTTGATAAGATTTGTCTGGTTTGGATACTGGAGGATCTGCTAATATGTACATCTATATTCCTTTTCATGCTTTTGCATTCTTTAGGCTTGGCATTGATATGATAACATACATACCCAGTTCTGGTATGGTCAGTCCAACTGTCTCCCTGGTGACCCTTGAATGGAGCACTAGTAGCACAAGGAGAATGTTAAAAATAAAGCTGTGGCATGACTCCTGCTGCAGATGGTTTCACTCTTGGACAGTGCTAGAAGTGAACACGTTTTTATCCCCTCCTGTGCTAGTCATGGAGAGCACTTCTGTTAGAGCATGGACAGCAATGGTAGCAGCAGATGGATTGACTATAACTCCTGTTTATGAAGGAACCTTTCTCCTGCCTCCCCGCTTTCACTATCGCTGACCATGGGGAGAGAAGCAAATGCCTCACTATGGCTAAGATTAAAGTTAAACCTGTAAGTAGGATCTTCTTGGTGAAATCTGCATTTGTATACTGGTACAGAATTTTTTTTTTTCTCCCCTGTTGCCTACTTATTCCCCTCCTGTACTGGTATCTAACAAATTTTTAAATCCACCTCTATCACGCATCTCATCTCAGTATCATGTTGCAAATACAAGTGGTTTTCTACGCTAGAAATCAGTGCCTTGGGTTGTAATCCCTGCTGTGTCAGCCTGGGTTCCTTGTCACTTCCAGAATAGGAGCTCTTGATCCTTCTCATTCAGAATCTCACTGAAGCTTGCAAGAAGCAAGCGTCTGTGAGCATTAACATTCAACAGAGGTGCTGCAGTGGCATGAAAAGAATAAGATGACCTCTTGCCTTCCTCAAAACCCTGAAAAGAGGGGATTCTTTCAGGGGCAGTAAAACCGGTCCCAACCTAGAAAAGCTCTGGCTTGCCAGGGGAAATTAATTCATCTTGATGTTTGAGCCTTTTAACAGTGGTCCTCTCGCTGTGTAACCTGCTCTGAATTTTCAGTCTTTCCAAGTTTGACACTCCCGTGACCTGATTTCCATAAATGCTGCCCATTTGCAATGCCACTGGAGTTTAATAGAAGTATGGGACAGCCTGTGCCTCAAAGGCCATGTTCAGGCAATGTAAATTCTGCCTGATCCTTTCCAAGTGACAAGGCCTCGGGCTTTGGCAAAGCCTTGAGAAATATGTTGGTGCTTAAAGAAAGCACCAAGCAGAGAGCTGCCTAGCATGGACTAATAGGAAATAAGTTTCTGCCTTGGCTTTTAGTGGTTTTTTAGGTGCTGGAATTAATAGCATGCAAGTATAAGGAGAGATAGGGAAGGTGAAGGAATAAGTTTGTTTTAGAGATGGGGGGGCAATGTTCATTCAATTCCTGCTATGGACTTCAAACCTGATTAGGCACTGTGGACAATTAGTATGCTTTATGCTATGTCCTGACATGCAGCATCTTTGGATTTGTTTACAAGATTTTTTTATTTATATTTTTTGTGCAAAGCTCTGTTATTGGAGGTCATATTTATGGGCTGTGTTAACTTTTAGTCCTAACTTTCACTATTTATATGACAAAGTTTTGCCTTTTCTTCTGGTTGTGGAGTGCTAATTCAATTACAGATAGTTTCAATGGCCTTGTGCTAAAAGTCATCACTGCAGCCCCTGGAATAAGTGTAGCCAGTTTTATCCTATAATATTTCTTTCCCCCGTGCATCTTTGTGAGCAGCAATTTCTGTCTTGGGGAGGTTATTTTCTTTCTTGCACCTTTCTCTTAACCTCCTGACCTGCCTCACAAAACTGGGTGCTGTGCAGCTGTTAAAGCCACAATAAATGAAACAGAGACGAGGTCCAGAACAACTGAGCTTTTCCTTCTGTTACAACAGTATGTTCAAAGCTACCCAAGAAAGAAGATGTAACTGTCTGACTTGGATGAAAAGGCTTGGCAAGGGGCCTTGAAGAGGCCACTACAGAGAGAACCTAAAAGTCAACGTTATGAAAGGTAGTCACAGCTCAGAAGTCAGCACTTCAGAGAGCAAGTGTGTGACACACCCATTGGTAGACTTTCTATGGCTTTGTACTCATCTTCAGACTTGTCCAGATAAGCTGTGGAGAGCCACAACAAGGAGAACCTGGCTGACCTTGGGAGCCTTGGAGGGCAGAAGATGCACATGGCAGATAAAATAATGAGACTTACCCTATTGTCAGACCCTTCTCATCAACAGCAGGTGGCATGTGCTCTCGGGGCAGTTGACTAAGGATCAGGTAGTAACAGAGCAAAGGTGGTGACACTGTTGTAACTTTGTAGGACTTCTTTTTTTCTTCATCCAAAGTTGCACAGTGAGCTCAAAGCCTTTTGATACCGTCGAGGCTGAATGTTGGATCTGATGCATTGGAAGCAATGTGCTGCCGAGCTAGTTGAAACACTTGGGCAACTTGTCTTTAATCCAACAAAATGCAGATTTTACTTAAACCTGCATTAGGATGGAATTTCAGATCAAAATGAGACCAGCAGTATCCTCTAGCCAAATTAATGTATGGGGCAGTGGCATTAATATAAAGCTTAATTATCTTGTAGGTATTGCCTACTACTGTTCACTGCAACAGCATCCTCTCCAGAAAGAGACCATTGTAATGCGTTGATGAGAGAGAAAAGGAGCAAGATATGAGATGTTTGTCTCATAGGACGAGTTCACCTTGACTTGGTTTTGCTTTGTGTGTTTAGGTGGAAACACAGCTGTTAAGCATTAATTTTATATTTAGTGTTTGTGCACTCCATTTGTTTGTGCAGCCAGTTGAGATTTAGCTCAGGTTTTACTTCTCGCTCATGTGTTCCTTGAAGCTCAAGTCTGACCTTTAGAATTTTTATGA
The DNA here is from genome assembly GCF_965183815.1 of Platalea leucorodia. Lineage (NCBI taxonomy): Eukaryota > Metazoa > Chordata > Aves > Pelecaniformes > Threskiornithidae > Platalea > Platalea leucorodia. The sequence continues at coordinate 89,069,792 of NC_138858.1, read as the reverse complement.
GGTTGTCATGTCACAGCGCTACAGCAACAACTAGAGGAGGAATGGGCTTTTGGAGGAAATGCTGAGATCAGTCCCAAGCACTTGACCAAGGCACTGACAAAGGGCAGTGTCAGCAGAAGGTAATATTTTACAAAAATACTTCTTATGACCTCTGTAACGGTCATTATATTTTGTGGCAGAATTACCACTGAAATGACTTTTTAAGTCGGAGAGCCAACATACCTCCCCAGTGATGTCTTTTGGATATAAATAGACTCAGTGAACTCTTAAATGAATAAGGCTGATGATCCCCGTAGGTGCTTTGCAGTTCTCCTGGATGTAGGGTGCTCAGGGGCATAGATTCACACTTGGTTTCTCTTGATTTACAGGAGTGAGGGAGTCTCAGTTCTATTTTAATTTTTATCTTAACAGTTGATATTGTGCCCTTTGCAAGATTGCAAAGGAATAATCACAGATCAGCAGTGGACCTAAGTGCAGGGAAGCATCTGTATCTTAAGCTCTCATGTGAGAATTAATGATGGTCAAAATCTCACAAACTCTAGCCTGAAAACTTGATTCATGGGAACAGGTATGTAAGGTGGTTTTTTTTTTTTTTTTTTCTTGAGTGTTTTCTGGAAATAATGGATTAGGAGCCAGTAAGGTAAAAGGCAGTGAAAAACAATTTGACAGTGTTCAGTTTCTTTAAAATTCCTCTGTATTTTCAGTGGCATAGGAGCCTGGTCTGCTAGTGACCATCAGCAGCAGTAAACTTGTAATGGGATATTTTAAAAGGCTAGTTTCAGTTTACCTAGGCTATTACTGTAACTTTCTTTACACTGTAAACTTTTGAGAGGTGTCCATATTTCAGTGGTAAATTACATCATGTGTAGCTGTGGATATATAATCTGGTCATAAAACAGTAGATGCACTTGGTATATTGTCATGTAAAACACTGAGGTGTTTTTGGAAGGAAAAAACTAGTGAGTTGCTAGGCAAAATTCTGCTTTTAGTAAAACCAATGCTTGGTTAAATTTATGGTTTAACAAAGTAAATGAAATTGCTCTGGATTTACACTGATGTAACAGTGCAAATTGGTCCATTATCAGCTCTTCCTTATGGACACAGTACTTAGGGAAAAATTACATAGGTGCAGTTTCATGATAACGCTGGCGGAAACTAAGTCTGAACTGAAGCGGCTCAAATTCAGCCTACAGGTAGGAATGATGATTTGCCACTTATTTCACTTTCAAACTTAAAAGCATCTGCAGGGTATCCTGCAGCAGTCTTTTAAAACTCATCAGCAGGCTTTAAAAAAAAAAAAAAAAAAAAAGAAAAAAAAAAGTTTTGGGGTTCTTTTTTCCCCACAGCATGTTATCCAATGGTGGAACTCGTTGCAACGGGGTGTTTTGGAGGACAAAATTTCAAATTAGTTCAGAGAGAAAATAAAATATACTTACAAAAGAACAGCCTCTTGGGACCAACGTACAAAGACGATGTACGTTCTTCTGGCTCAGAAAACCTACAACGTGCTGTTTCCGTGGAAGTTGAAAGAGTATATGAAAAGAAGGGATCATTAGTTGTCTGTGTTTCCTACATGCATTTACTAAGCATTCGCCAACTCTAGACCTTCAGCCTGGCCCACTACAGCCATTCTTCCATTTTGCTGCTGTGAGAAAAGGTAAGTGAAATGTTTAACGAAAAATAGAAGACTTGGACTGAGCAAAATCCATATTTAGATAATGCTAAATCTTTTTCAGGCAAGAGGAAAGGTGCAAGGAAATAATTTTATATTTTTTTTTCCACATTATCTGAAGGAAACTTCTTGTGTTTGTTGAAGTCAGTGTTTAGTTTCAACTGGGTGAAAAGCTGTAGTGTCTTGGAGCTGAAATGTTCTCATTTGGGGAATGGAGGTGACTGATCTTTACTCTCTTTCTCCAAAACTTTCAGTCAAACCCTTTGTTTGTGTATCCTTGAGCTTTCAGTGAGCTGGGAGGAGGATAAGAGGGTGTGGGGGGTTTTTTGTTCTTTGCCTTTTTTTTCTTTTTTTTGGAGAAGGCACGGTGACTGATACCTTTCCAAATGACAGTCCTCCTTCAATCTTCGTACTGTAGCTCTCCCAGACTTTATACAGTAGCAGGATCAGAAGATGAGCATAACTATAACACAGCTTCATAAAAACATAAGCTGAAATGGAGGTATGATTTATTTATTCTTGTGAGAGTCACAAGACTGATCTCTCAAGATCCAAAGTTCCTGGCGTTCTTCACTCTTAGAGTGCTCAGCTTTTCACTGTTGCTGAACAAACTTATTTATTTTTATACTTAACAATATTGATGATAACAGAGAATCCATGTCCTTGGAAGGTAAGGAGCAAACAGCAAAATTTTGTTCTGTAGATTTCCCTGATGGTACTGTTCTTCTGCGTTCCCTTCATTGCCCATGCAGTTCAAGAGTCTTTTAAGCTGACAAGTAGGTTCTGAAAGTATGAAATGGTTCCTTTCATAATAACTTACTGCATCCTAATTAGAAATGGAAATTATATGCCTGTTTTAAAGTTACTTTTGTGCAAAAGGTTTACATTAAAAATTAAGGTATTTCTTTGTGACAATTTCTTGCTCTTTCTGTCCCTAATATACTCTGAACAGTGAGATTAAAGCATTGGGATCATCAGAATTGTCTCCATTTATTTGGCTTCTATGAGGGCTGATTTAACTTAATAACTCTCATGTAACAAACTTGGATAACACAATAAATATCTGCTTTGCTGAACTACTGTTATTTCAGACCATTTATTTTCATTAACCCATCACTCACTTTTATGTTTCACCTCCTACCAATGTTGCCCTGGAAATGAATTCCTATTTTTTAGGTTGCTTGCTGCTATTGAAATAATCCGCAAAATTTCTCGTATACCAGGTGGCACAGGATGGCCTCCTCTTGTCTGATACCCTTTTGCTCTTCATTACTCCATCCCTCTTTTCATTACTGCATCCCCACACAGTTTTTTAGTTCACTTGTAACCAATGAAAATGGAAAAACTGTGAATTCCACAGTACCCTCACCTCCCAGGGAAGCTTCTCAGCGCTATGTAGGATGGGACCGAGTCTTATCTTAGACACTGACGTGATACTGATTCCTGTAGTCTGAGCAATCCCCAAAATACCACATGTAACTAAGAAAGCGTTGTTAATGTTGTCATCCTCCTAATCTTTATCTCCATTTACTCCGGACCCTGCTATATTGATGTTACGCAAGGACATAACGAAATAAATCAACACTTGCGAGTTTCCATGTTTTATGATGGTCTTGCTATCTTTAGCATTTATTCCCCTTAAATTTTCTGCTGCTGAAATCTATTGCTGTTGGAAGCAGCCTGAAGTCTTTGCGACTGGGGAAGGCACTGCTTCAAGTTAAAGAATTGAAAGTAGAGACATGTATAAAAATGCTTCATTATCATTTTGACAATTTTGTGGTCATAAAAATGAGAGAGGAAAGAAAGGTAAGTACAACGTTTTCACGTTTTCTGAAAAGGACAACTGTTTTACCAAGATTTTACAGAATTGACAGGTTTCCTGAAACAATTCGATGAAATGACATTTTTCTAGAGCAAAAATATTCCATCAAAAGTATTCTGAAAGAGATTACTCCTTCTTGGATCTCAAGTGCTCTTCATATGTTAACCCACTAGTTCTATATTACATTTGTACCGTCAGATGGCATCATCTGTGGCATGGTGAAGCTCTGCAGATTAGGTAAAGAGCAAACAGCAAGACATCAGTGATATAAGAGATGATTTTATAGTCTTTTGTGAGCTGGGATCATGGAAGGAGGAATTAGTTGGGAATTTCTTTTTATATTTTATGGTCCTCGTTAAGAAATCATATCCTTGGCTGGTATAAATATGTTGTGGCTTTATTGATTTCAGTAGAGCAACTCCATGTTCTTCTACCTGAGATGTGGTTGACTTGCTCCTGTTTCTGAAACTTGTAACTAATTATTCATTGTCGTGGTTGAACAAGCAATTCTGTCTAAATTTAAGAATTACTGTCTGTTTGAGTGCATTTTTCAACAGGTGGAGTCTGATGGGAAGCAGATCCCTGCCAATAGGCTCAACTGAGTCGGGTGGATGAAACATTTATTGCATGGGATAGAACCAGCTTGTGAGGTTTGAACATCCTTCTGAGCATTCTGTTTCCTAGTTCAGCACAGCAATCTGTTCAAAACAAGCTAATTTTAGTTCTTTTATGGTGGAAGCGAGCCATTTTGTTCATCTTAATTCAAAGTTTCACATTTGTGTTATATGGAAGTTTAGGATTGACCTGTCAAAAATTTAACAGTATGGAAAATACATGAATTGGTAAGATGCTTTTGGGGTTGTCAGCTCTGCCTCTGTTTAATGGTAACTAGGTCAACTTCCACAGCATTGTGTTTTGGTTTTTTTGGTTTTGTTTTTTTTTTTTTTTTAAACACAGTGGAACAGAAGGATTGGGATTGGCTTTAAAGAAGCACAGAATTGTTTGCACTGACCGTGGTATTTGACAGCAATGGGAATAACTGGGTGACTTGATGGGAATGGCCATATCATACTTGAAAGGATCTTTTTTCTCTCATTAGCTGTAGATAGAGTGAGTAGATTAACCTAGCTGAGCTGGAGCCAGTGTCTGTGAATACCTTTTGCAACAATGCAGGGGATGGTGTGGAAGCTAAATGAGTTTATTATGAAAAGGTGGGAATGCTCATGAAGGGGTTAGCTGTGTAATCTGAAGTGTAGTATGTCTGCTGGACAGATATTTGTGCTGGCAGTGGCAAAGAACATGGGAGACTGATGTTTTTTTCCAGTGTAGGCATTTCATGAGGATGTGGTGCATCCTTTTAAAAGGATCACCTGCCTCCTGCTTCAGGGAGTGACTCGTAGCATTGATCGTGGACAGTTGTTTGCTGACCTGCTTTTGAGGTGTGAGAAGTCCTGCTGCTGAAGAGACTGCAAATGGGACTGTGATCCCAGGTCTAGCACTTCAGTAGATAGGTATTCCTAACCAGTAATGATTTAAAAAAAAAAAAAAAGTACATACCTTTTTTCTTCTTCCCCTGCCCACATGCACACATCTGCATTCCTACCACTGCAAATGTTGACACAAATTTCAGTTGCCATGGAGGGGTCGTCAAGTCAAAGCACATTTTGCATCTGTTCGCCTCAGTTAAACAGCATCAGGCTGGAAATACAAAGTCTAAAGGAGGGAAAAAAAAGTTTTATTTGTATCAAATTGATGCAACTTGTACATCTTTGAAATTCCACTGATATATAATGGAAGCCTTTTGTCCATGCGAGTCAGAATTCTCTTCCTGACATGTTTATGGAAGAAACTCTATGAATAGTAAACCAAAAATTTTAGAATTTGTTGAAATCTTGAGCAGTGTTTTTTCTGAGCATATGTCTTTTATGTCTATTTCTGTGCTACATTTTTCCCTCTAACGGCTTTACTAGTGAATTTTGAAGATGGATCTGGAATTTGCAACATGACCTGAGCTAGGTTGTTTTAAAGCTGTTGGGTACTTCCAAATTCTTCTCTAATCATTGGGATGTGAAGATGCTTAGCACTTGTGTAAGGTAGGGGATTGTGTTGAAACCTGGTTTAAGAACTTTTCTTCTGTGTAGTGACTAATTAGATTCCCTGAAGATGACTTTCAAGTGGCAGTTGACCCAGAAAAGGTCAAATCAATTGAATAATGAATAAACAGGCTGATAAATTCTTGGAGAAATACACTGCTCTTCATAAGATCAAACTTGTGACCATGAAGGCAATTGAACAAATTGAAAATAAATCGAAAACAGAGAAACTGACACTGGCAAAATAAGGCTTTCATTTTAATCCATGGAACAAGTTCTGCAGGAATGTCGTTTATTCTCAATCAGTGAAAGTCTATATGATATTGAAGTTTTATAACATGTTGTATTCCAGGCTGGTATAAATTTGATGGAGGAATAGCTGAATGATGTTACTAGCATTATGTGGTTACTTTATAATTCTTTCTGGACTACAAAAAAAAAAAAAAAAAAAAAGATTTGTCAATCGTTTAGGATCAAATAAATATCCTTAAAAATAACAAAAGGTTGCGCATAAAGAAACATTTCATTAATTATTACCCAAGACATTTTTATACCTTATTTCCCAGCTTAAAATCAGTCAGGAACTGAAAGGCTACCGTATGATTCAGCTTGCAGTACAGAGGAAGTCCAATATATTTGTTTACAGTAGGCTTTTTGGTAAGCTCGGTTTAAAAGGCCTTGAAAAGGATACCTGTCTTGAGGATGGGAATACAGTGTTTTTGGAAAACTGAGTATAATTAAAGCATTTCAGATGGGGTGCTCAAGCACGGAGGCCCCTGAAGTTCTCTGTTTCTGGGATCCTTGGATAAGTTCACCTGAAACTGGAAAGTTAAATGAACCTTTAGGTGAACACTTAATTGATGGACTATTTCTGGTTGGTATCCCGTTTTGGTATGTTGGGCATTAACCTATATGGAGTCTGGATCCATGTTACTTATAGTCAAAGTACTGGAGCATTTGTTCTCTTTCAAAAAAGCCTTCTTTTAGGTGTGTGGGCTGGAATTCAGCAACTTTTCCAGTCCTTAGGCAAAGATGAGTCTTTCCTTGCATATTTTATACCATGTTCATTTGTTGCTTGTCAGGATTCTTGGGGGAGTTGGCTCTTTCACTGAAGTGTCGCTGGTTAGTTTGAATCATGACTTTTCAACTTTATTATGCTTCAGGGGGAAAAAGCAGAACAGATGCAGACAAATTACATTTATTTGGTTCTTCAAGAGGTGCTGCTGGCTGTGATGGTCAGCATCTGTCTGTGATAGTAGGTCAGATATCTATTTGCAAAAGTACTTTTGTTACTGAATATGATTTGTGATCAAAATTGGGATGTTATTTTATTTTCTGAGACCTGACCCTATTGTCACTTGCAATGGAAACTAAACCCAAATTACTCTGCAGGTGCAGCAGCAGATTTTAACAAGGGGATTTTGTGTCTTGCAGGCCATACAGAAATGTCAGGGGGTTGTTATGACTTTGTCTTTCCCTGTTTGGATGTGGAGGGATGAGGTGCAGGAAGCCGTGGTGAAGCCTTCAGCATTTACCAGTTGTAACAGAATCCAGGGTCAACGATGGCTGAGAACCACTGATTTGGATTAGATGTGATGGATGAAAAAGTTTGTCTTTGGGTTAACCTGCCACCTCTCTGGGCCAACAGAAGTAATGTGTGACAAATGTATTTCTTGAGCCTGCCTTCAAGCCCTCTGCAAAAGCTGTTGGGTTGGTGCAAGCCAGACAATTTCCAGGAATACCTGGGATCGCCTGCAGTGCCGAGGTCTCTTCAGGATCCAGTGCTTATTATACATCACCCTTTGTTCTGTCGAGATGAATGAAGCTTCTCCAGCTCTCCTGCATTTCAAGCTGTGTCTTCTTTCTCTTCCTTTCTTTCCTTGCCCTTTTTTTTCTCCTTGTATGACGCTTCTCTGAGCTACAGCTCTTCTGCACCTTTATTACAAGCTGGATCTGAGTGGTGCTGAGAACAGCCAGGGCAAAGGGGAGAGAGTGCAGAAAGGAGGAGGCTATGAATCATCTAGAAACTTAAAGAAAAAGCTGGAGTCTGTCCTGGTGATTTGCATGAAACTCTTATTTTCCATCACATTAGAGAAAGACCTGTTTCTTCTTTTGCCAGCCAGCCACTGTAAAAATAGTAGTGAGGGAATCCTGCTGATTCCACCTAAACCTTTGTTATTCATTTGTAGGATTGTGATATGATGCTGTTCCTAATAGTGGCTGAACCCAGAAGAATATATAGCATTTAATCTTTGTTAAAAGCAACAAAAATCTCTGAGAATTTTTCCTCCTCTGTGGTATGCATTAAACTACATTAGATCAAAACTTCCTTTAAATGTTTGGTGTAGCGGAGATAGCTGTTTTCCCTTTCATCCCAGGTGAGGCTTTTGTTATTCTAGGCACTGTCTAGGAACTTAATTTGATTTTTTTCTTTTTGTCATAAATATGCAAACAGTATTTTGCCTGTATTAAAAGTGGAAAATGAAGTAGCAACAGGCAAAATGATTTGTCATGTGTCAAGGCAAAACCGTGACACCTGGTTCTTTAAACACAATGACAGACCAGTGTCCTGGAGAGAGAAAAACTGTGGAGGAGAGAGAAGGTCATGTCAAGGTTTTATCTGCTGGGTATTTATGACAGGAAATTTTAAATTTGGAGCTTTATTTTGGTCAGTGCTGTTTTCTGTACAGACGACTACTAAATGGGTCGTTGTATTCTACCAGGAAAACACATTGTTGTCATTGTCCAAATGATTCTCAACAATCGATATTATCTTTTCTGGGGGGAATAATAACAATGTTTTGTGAATGTCTGGAGTCAAAGTGATTTTCAGTGCTTATCTACACTTTGTTTTCTCTCATCCTGAAGTAAATTCATTCACTCTTTACTAGTGTACCAAATTGATCCATAAACATTTCATTACCAGCAAACATGTTGCTGCTTCCATCAAGTGTTTTATTTCTATGATGTTAATTGCATCCAAAGCCAAACACGGGGATGGCAGATAATGAAACCAAAGCTGCTATTAACAGACAAAAATTGGAAACTGTATTTTCTTCCTACTTTTTTTTTTTTTTTAAAGCAGTTTTTCCTGCATATCATAGCAATCTGCTGTGTCACTTTTCAGCCCAACAAATCTTGTATATTTTTTTCTGCTCAACAGCATGGGTCATCCACAGGGCAGGGGTGGAGGGGTGTACTTCCATCCAGAGGCACTTAGTTTTATGGATTTCCCTCTGGCAGACAAGGAAGAGGAGCTTTGATCTCCCACCTCCTAGGCATGTGTCCTTACTACAAAGGTTTGTATAAAGAGGAGCTATCACTACCACTTCTGCCATATCTTCAAAAGAAAATTATGTCCACTCTGGCACTGTAATGAGAGAGCATCTCTCTGTAGATGTGCGGTGGGTTTGCTGTAGGAACTCCCAGGCAGAGAAATCCTTCCTTATTAAACTTGCTTAAACTTGAACGTCCCTCTCAGACCTGCAGCTTAGAGGGCCTGCAAAGTTGGAAACCCATCCCAACAGCGTTAGCTGCTCCATGGAGGAGCTAAGCAGGGAATGCAGGTTTACAGCTGTGATTTAGAAACCCATCTTGGTTCTAATTGTGCTGGAGTGACATAATGGAGGTGCCATGTTAACGTAGGAAGCAAGGAGGTTGGATAATGCTCATCCTGCCCTTGAACTCCACTCCTTTTAGGTGCAACACTCAGAATTAATCTGTGTGGACACTGAGGGGTTGGTCAAGGTCTGAACACTGCCATAGGAAAAGGCATTGGATAATGAGGCAGATAACTTCCTTGTGGACAGAGCCCCAGAAGGACCTGCTGTAGCAGAGGACTGTGAATAAGCTTGGTTGTGGTGTGGGGGCAACAGGTCTGAGCTAGAGCTTGCAATGCAGCAGTCTGTGATGTGATTCATGAAGAACTGGATTTGCTAATGGCTTTGTAGATTAGAACCAGGGCCCTACGCTGAAGGAGAACAACGAGGAAGCTGTGAAAGTACTGGACCCTTGAGACATAAATGAATAACTACCTTTAGAAAGAAGGCGCTTTTTTTTTTTTTTAGGGATGGGGAGGGGGTGGATATTGCATTCAGCTTGAGTAAATTGTGATAAATCACCCTGGGAGTAACTACTGGATTAGCCATGACATTATTATTAAGCATATATTTGGATCGGCAGATTTCCCCTTCTGTTCAAGAGGTAAAGGACAATGTGCATCCTTTTTAGCTGCATTTTCTATATGCTTATCATTGCTGTTCTGCACCCTTTTATTGTAGGTACTTGGCATTGTCCACGTAAGAAACAGCAATTTGCATTATAGAACAGCAATGTCGGTTTTGATTAAGAACAACACTTTCCCCTGCTATCCTATTTCCATGAATATTTAAATTAATTAAGCCCAGCAAAGATTTTATTTCAGCTTAATGACTTATAAATGTGACTTCTTATGTCTGCGGAAATGAGTGAAATGCGACAGACACAGCTCTTAATACACCTAATTACTGAATTGATGCATTCCAAGAAGATGGGGCAGCAGGCTTTTCTCCTTAGAAGATGTTACATCTCTGAGCTTGTGGTGATTGCTTGTAGCTGCATGCATGTGTCTTCCGTCTGCTTTGCTATTAGATTTAATATTTAAGATTTTGCTTTGATAACTCTCATTTTAGAGAGAATAGTCCTAAGAAAGTAGTGCAGTCTTACAAGTTTGACAGACTTTGTGCAATATTACTGTAATCCTGAGACCAGCCAGGGTTATTTTGAGGCGCTAAATATCACCTTGGTTAGCTGAATGTCAGCTCATACATGCTTTAAGAGACCTGGATAGGGAAGAGATCAGAGATGCTCTAAAGGTATTCTTATATTTCAGTAGTTTGTGGGAGGGTGGTCGCAGGTAATGATATCAGAAGAGAAATTCTGGTTTGTAGCAAATAGGTGGAATAGGATTTGCTCAGGCTTTTTTTGTCAGATAATTAAACATCTAGACCAACTTTCAAAACTGACTGTGCATCAGCCTGGTTTGGGAAATTGTTGGATATGCTTGAAAAATCTGTCTCTTAAGGCTTCTGTCTTGGGGCACTTTATTTAAAAAAAGAACATAGACATAATTATTGGCTGCTTTTGAAGATCTTACTCCTGCTTTCTTAGGCACATCTGAAGCTCAGACGCCCATAATTTAGAGAAGCTGATATTACTGCCTGGTAATGAGGATAACATACAGAGTCCATATTTATACTAATGGTCACACTGGCATCATCTAAAAACACTACTTTTAGGAGTAATGCAGTAATCCCATTAGTTACTGGGCATTTGGGTAGATACTGCAAATAAGAGACTTACCTGCCCCAAAGTGTTCATACATGTGGAAGACAACATGCAAAATGGTGGTGGTGGCTGGTGTTAGAGATCCTAGGAAGCTAAAGAAAGGAAGGTGTGGAGAGGGAGAACTTGAGAGTACTACTAAGTGCCCTTTCATATGCTTTTCAGTCACTCCTTGCAAATTTCTGCTGCTGTTCTTCCCAGGGAAGACCTAAGTAATACCTGGTGGTGACTGCTGCGCTGTCAGTGCTGGAACAGCAAGTGAAAAGATGACACATACCTCTTATTCCTTGGCTGCTATTTGATTGAAAAGCTCGGACAGTTTGTATTTAGAAAGATAGTTTTGAAAATAATAGCCTGGAATGATAAAAGTGTTTGTCATTTTGTGAGAAACTTGTGTTTCTGTGGAGCAGGTTCAAGGAGCAGGAAATTCAGGGGAACACCTTTCAGTCTACCCTTTCCTACAGTAGCCTGGGCAAAGTTGCATGTGCAGAAGAGCGTACCAGCAGCTGAGACTCATAGCACTCAAAATTCATTCTGTGCTTGGGCAACACTCAAATTTGGTGAATGAGGCAGGAGAATGAACCTATCATGCCCTGAATTCTTGAATGTTCCCATGTTGCAGTAATATTTGACTTTTTTTTTCCATCCTAAACCTTTAAAATGTTGGGGGGGGTGGGGGGTAGGTACAGATTCTGTCTTAAGCGGATCAGTCTTGACTCCATTTAAATCCAGCTAAGAGTGCTAAATTGACATGTAAGTAGGTGAGTCAAGTGCTAATAGTCTTTCTCAGAACAAGCTGTAGATGTGTTGTGATTCTAATTTATTTCTTTATAACTCTCCTAATGGAATAAAATGTACAAAAGGGATATAAATACTTGGATGACTAATAAGAAGGCAATGGGATATAGTTTTAAGTGAAGTCTGCATCCCCAGAGGTAAATGACAATTGAAATTAAGGAAGCTGATTAGAAGGATGTTCTCACCTGATGGAAGGTGGTCTCCAGGGGACTGCACTGAAGGGAATCGAGAGCGGTGCTCAGCCTCTGAGCTAATCTCAGATTTTTATTCTCTCCCCATTTCTGCTACCAATTCTGCTGTGTGCTTTTGGGAACGTTAATTATTTCCTCTTCTTTCACCCCTTCTGCTCCCTAGTGCAGTGAACTCCATTCCTGTGGACACCAAGAATTCCCTCCCCACATTAAGCATTACCCGGTCTTGGGAGAGACGCTGTTTCAGATGGTTCACAGGCAGAACCCTTGGGGCTGCTTCCCAGGGACAGACAGACATCCAGAGCATGAAGCAAAAAGTAAACTTTGTGTTATCTGCCACCTGCTCTCCAAAAAGTACCATTGCATAATGAAGTGAGCAATTTGAAGCCAAAGAATTTGCCTTGACACCAAGCAGAATAACTTGACAGGCTTGGCACGAGCGCTGTCATTTGCTGTGATGAAGGGTCTGACGGACCTTTGGGATTAACTGATGTGTGTAAAATAATGGAACGCCTAAGTGTCATTTTTAGAGATGATGACAAAACATAGATAACACCAAAAAATTGTTCTTCGGGTAAAATAGATTTTTATTTCTTTGTGGATGGATGGATTAGGAAATAAGTCTTCCAAAGCATTTTCAGTATAAAAATTAGAACTTGATATTTTGCCCATAAAAAATCTTTTCAAGAGGCTGACTTTTTACCTAACTGCTGGTTCTTAAAAATTCTTTATGGTCTCCGTAAGTCGTATGTGCAAAATCCTGTTAGGTGTCACAGTGAATAGCTGAAATACTTCTTTTTTCTTTTTTTTTTTTTTTTTAATAAGGTATCTCTCTTTTTTTGGCTTAAAGGTATGAGAAAGATGAAAAATTGACATATTATAAGCCTTTGTATGGAGAACTGTCTAATGAGGCAACTTTATCTACAGCATTGAGAAGACTGATCTGCAAATATAGGTTGAAAAAGTCTAAAATATGTCATTATTGCTAATCTAGTGTATTTGATCTAGCCAAGAATCTTAATCTTCAGATATCCTACAAGGACTGAGACTGATTGATATATCAGTTTGTCTAGCCATAACTTTGTAAGTTATGCTACTGTAGTGATGATCTCTGAGCTGGTAAGTTCAATTAACTCATTGAAGTTTTATCCTAGAAATTTAGCAGAAAATGGTTTTAAGATCCCATAGATTTTGTGCTAATCTTAAAGGAGTGCCTTAGATTATGATGAAACAAATTAAGGCTTTAAGAATCTTTTTCATATTTTAAATTCACTTTATTGCCAGTGAGGAATACCACATCTGAGACTTTATAGACTTTCTCTTAAGATTATCTTGACACATTTTTAATTGCATTTTGTAATATGTTTTCTATATTAATGGGTGGAGGAAAGGTGAGCAAATGAGATTTTTAGCAACTATCAGTGCGATTTATGCAGAGGGGGTAATTGTGATTTGGAGTCCTGTTGTTTGTTTAAAGAATAAAGTGGAAGATAAGAGGGACACTGAAAAAAAAAAAAAAAAAGAGTTGGGTTAGAAGGGACAGGAACATGTTTGTTATTTTCAGCCAATTCAGTGTACTATTTAAGCATCCTGCAAGGTATCATTGAGTTTGCGGTGAGTGAGTTATGCCTATAAACCTCTTTGCCCTTTCATTGCAGCAAAAACGGGGTTGTTGAGGGCAGTGCCCTGCCCTGCTGAAAGGGCTGCAAGTGCGAGGTCAGGACACCTGGGCTCTGCTCAGGCTCTTCCCTTGGCTGGGCTCTGAAAGCGCTGTGATCTTTGCAGTCATTTACACATCTCTGTTCCTGTGACTGAGCAACTGCAAATTAACATGACCTACATGCAAGTGTAAGGATTGCCCTGTCCTGACTTCACAATCTGATAAATCATTAGCATATGCTGTTCTGCTAACTATGTATACAAAGGAGCATTAAATGCATACCTGCCTATAGATGTATAAAAGCACTTGTGAAAATTTGGCTGATTTCACCTGAAGTAGGGCAATGTGAAAAGCATCCCTTACAGAACAGATGCACTATGGCTGAAGCTTCACTGAAGCTGCCCACATAGGACATAGGTAAACGAACCTCGTTTCCCCTCTTCATATCTGTGCAGCAAGTGCAGCCTACAGTATTTCCTTTAATTGGCACAGTAAGGTAGATCACGATGACTTTTGGTCTTCCCTCCTCCCAGCTGCAGCATGTTATTTCCAGGGCTAGGACTCTGCTGTGGCTGAGACATGAGAAGGTCTTTCCTCCTCCACTCTACAGACATACTGAATTTGAAGATGGAAAGAAATGGTCATGGGAACTGCTATTAAAAAGCAGGTCCACTAGCTATTGAAGTGGGAAGATTTTTATTTAGCTGAAGTGAACTGAAGTTAAATCAGGCCTTAGTATCAGAGCTTTTTATTTATACCTAGTTGTATGCTCAGAGAACTTCTATCTGCATGAAACTTCCTTGACTTTTCATCATGAAATGCGATTTCTGTGTCTAGGTTTTGGTACTCTCAATGTGAATACTGTAACTTTTTTCTGTTCTTTGGAGGACCTAAAAATACAGGGAAAATGTGGTATTTGGGGTTGACAAGAAGCAAATTATTTATTTTGGGATGTTTCTGTAGTTCTGTTCACAGGCTTGTTTGGCAAAGGTAGGGGCAGTCAGAGTTGTCTTCTAATAGCTTTTAAAGTAGTTATATCTTAGTCCCTCTCTTTGCTCCCCAAGTATGAGGTATTTGCTTCATACTAGAGAAAACGCATATTCCCTTAGAGCAAGGCACTGTGCAAACTCATCAGCTTTGCTGTTTAGATTATTGCCTTCTTACATGAATTCTTTACAAGAAGCTTGTGTATTATCAGAAGCTCTTGTTCTGTTAGTTAGCACTGTCAAAGGAGAGTGGATGGGCATAATTACCAAGTAGTTCTGGACTGGTGAAGTGGATAATGAAAAGTGCTACTGACATAGTCTTTGCATGCCATTAAAAAAAATTAAGATAATGATTCAATATCCAGAGTTTTCACCTGTACTGTTGTTAGCAGCTCTTTGTTCTCCAGTCTTCCTGAATATATGTAGCGCTGTCCGGAGTCAGACGCTGTTTCAATATCCTCTTTTTGACAGCAATCAGTGCCAGCAAAAATACTCTCCATTACACAGTCGTAGAATAGCATGCCCTCAAGGGAAGATTTCCTCCTGGCATCAATTAACTAGAGGCTGGCTTATTCCTTAAAGTAAGAAGGAGTTTTATGGTTTCTGAAAGTCTTGTTAGGTTGTTTGGGGGTGGGGGGTTTATATGCAACAATTCTGGGTGGTTTTGTTTGCCCTATAAATGCCCACTCATTTTGTGACTTTGGCTAAACTCTTATCCTGAAATGATATCCTAAAGCAGTGGTATTTGCTGTAGTTTACTAAGTGTCATATGCTAGTGCCCAGGGTATTTTAAAGCAAATCACATTCATCTAAGGATAAAGGCTATTTCTCCGCCACTTCATAAAGTTCTTAACAGTCTGGACCCTCCACACTTACCGGGGAAGGTATGACACGCTTGATACCTGCTTTCAATTTTGCCTGTTAACTGAAAGAAAATGAAAGGGTTTATTTCAGAAGCAAGCTCCTCACTGCTTTATGTAGGAAAACCATTTATTTTTTAATGATGCTAAAAATTTCCAGCTTATGTAGTAGCCAGTGGATAACTTCCACTCTTGGAACATTAAAAATTGAACGAGTATTTGGAAGTTATTTGGTCCAGAGTTAATGACACCTTTGCTGTTGACTTCTGCAGAAATGGATGCAATCATGTAGGCAATGAAAAACAAAAAAAAAAAAATCACAAAGTCCAGTAAGAAATCAAGGGTTGCCTGAGAATTGCCTTTAGATAGGACAAGATCTTCTCCTGTATTAATCAACTTAATTTACACCGAGAACTTGATTTATAGACTAGGTGAGACTTTTTTCCCTATACCTTTAAAAACTTAACAGAATTCCTCATTAAATCCTACAAGGAGGTTCAAAACACTTAAAAATGCATGATTAATTTCTCTCCTGTTCTGTAGGGCTTTTACTGAATTGTTCATCCTTGACTAGGATGTCCTGGGAGACTTGTGACAGAATTATTCAGAAAATTTCATATTCAGGGAGATTTTATGCTGCATATCTTCTTGCTATGAAACACTGCTCAGAGAATGATGATAAGGAGAAAAAATTGCACAGGGAGTGTTACACTGCAAACATCTTTTCACTGCTAATGTGATTAAATGCATTTTGTAATAGCTGATGAAGATCCATTGCAATCTACCAAATTCTGAAAATTAGCACATTTGGATTAATATGACCAAAAAACTAAAATCCAGAATATTGCCTTGTAAAACATCCATTGTTTCAACTACTATAGCTTAGCTGTCATCATTGAAGCTGCAAATAGATGAGGCTCTGGACTGATCCTTCTTCCCCTGAAATAAGTGTTGGATTTGATGACTAATTGCACAGATGATTCGTTTAGCTTATTGAGCAGGTATTTGCCTAATAATTCCTTTAGTTTCTGTGTTTAGTGGTTTCCAATGACGGTAATGAATGCAAGTGCTAAGTAGGTTACTGCTGTGGTCCCATGTGGGCACAATATGGACTCAGATGAGGAAACGCTCCCTCATTCTCATTGCTTCGTTATGTCAGCAGCACTGGCAGCAGTTAGCCAGGTAGAGAAGTTTGCTTTACAGTAATGGGCTCTCACCATGGGATCAGCTAAATCATGGAGGAACTTGGAGCCTGTTATTGTTCATATGTCAAAGGCTGTGTTTAATTAAGACCAAAAAACCAAGCTTACGCCAAAAGATAAGTATCTACATTGTGAACCCTTATGAAGACAAAACACATCCTCTTTTCTCAGTCACTAAATCTTACTCTTGTCCATCTCTGCAGACCTGCATCCAATGTTCTGCCCGAAGAACAGATTTATCTCCTAGCAGGTTAGTAAGTCCCTACCAGTCTTCTCCTTACTTTCAGTTCAAGGCAGAAAGGAGAGAGGAAGTATTCGCAGTAGGGCTGGGATCTTACAGCTCTTGCCTTTTTATAAATCCCAGCCTCTGTGTCTCAGTCATTTAAACACACCAGTATGCACCTGCTTGAAGCGAGTCCACTTTAAACTGATATACTAGTAGTATGAAAGAATGTATTGGGAATGTGGTAATCGGATGATATTTAATAAAATAGCTTATTTTATTTTTGGCACTTTGTGAAGATCTCCTACACGGTGTCTTCATAGTGTTTACCTATGAGTCTCCTGGATAGGAGGAAGGGGGTGATGTTGAGTAGGTCTCTGAGCGGAGAAGAGAGAGATATGAGTCATTCAAGTGGGCACTGCAAGCAAGGCATGCCAAATTTTGGCAGCCAGTCTACTTTGGGAACAGAGGACATTTTTTTCGTCTCTAATGAGAAAGCAATATATAATATTATGCATAATGACAAGGACCAAATAAGTATCTGCAGTCAAGTCTAATAAGATTAAAGACTGCAGCAAGAAAGAGCTGTTGTATATGGAGTTCACGTCCATAGCCAACTACCACAGCATCTATAAAAGATGATGCTTTGTTCATGCAAAACAGTTTGATGCTTTATTATTGAATTTTTATACAGAAAACACTTCGGTCAGGTTTCAATTCTCCAAGGAGGCCTGCAACTTGGTGTTATGATGGTGCAGGGGTTACAAGGGGAAGCTGTTCAGAACAGAAAGATCTGCAGAAGGAGAAGCAGCACTGCTTCTGCCTTCCCTGCTTTTCTGGCCTTTCCCCGCTCACACTGTCTGTCACACGTATCACAGAGATGTTGGGTTAGTAAACACCTCCAGGTCTTTATCAGCATTGAGAGATTTTTTGGCCTCCTATGTAACTGCATATGCTCACTCTTAACATCTGGAGCTGGCATGCTGTACTCTGTTCAAAGTGGCTGATTTATTCTTACCGGAGAATTAGGTATGTATTGTACTTGTACTCTGTTGTAGCAAAAGTAACTTTATCTACTCCATGCAGATCAGAATGAGATGCTATTATCTAGACTATGAATATATCTTTAACAGCTTCTTGTAGAAAAGTTCTCTCATAAACCTCTTTTTCTCAGCATGTACAGTGAGTAAAATTTACAAGGAAGCTGGTGGCATTTTTCCTGCAGCTTAAAATCTTGGACTAAACTTGGACCATGTTTGGAGCAACGGCTGAATTTCAGAGTAAAGTACTTGGCCAGTTTTAAGAGGCCCAGCCTGCTCATGCTGTTTTTCTTTGTGTTAAGGAGAGGAACAGGAGCAGAAAAAGGTTAGGGAGTAAATTAGACTGACACGATGGAGACGGTGAGCTTCCTTGATGCATTTATTGCGGATGTTTAAAATATGTTCTCTGTGTAAAACACAGCACAAGACGACAGTTGCCAAGTTGAGAGCAAGATGACTGTGTGCTCCTCTGACATCTGCTTTGAAACCGTGATGTCAAAGCAGCTACACAATAGTTTAAGCCTCCTGAAGGGGAATGTTCCTGTTAGGTTATGGTGATCTTGAACAACACTCACAGGGAGGCAGGGATGGTACGAGCCTTCAGGCTTCATCTAAAGAAGCATGCAATTACTTATCAGCTTGTTTGTTGGTTTTTGTTTTGTTTTTTGACTGCTTCAACATCTGCAGTAGTTTCCTTCTATGGCTCGGATCAAACATTTTAGAAAAAGACATGTCTCTTAAATAGAAGACATCTGCATACAGTGGTGTCGGCACTTTAAAGATCCTTTCTATTCTTTTTGCTAGAAGTTTAACAGATAAAGAAGGCTAGCTCGCATGCTTAGTGCAAGCTTTGCACATTTTGGACTCTGCAAACTTTATTCATGTTCTAGTTTTTATTGGAGGGTTTTCACTGGCTTACATACACAAGGCTTTATGAAAGGTTATCTTGGTTTCTGTAAATGAAATTGTGGCCTGGATTGGAACACTTGGGCCAAAGAGATGGTGACTGGTTTATAAGCATTTTTATTTCAGTATGAATGCTTGAATCTCTCCTTTAGACACACCCTAATCGCATGGATCTTACAGAAGGGCTGAAGATCTTCATGTTTCTGTGGAGTCATTAGGGGCTGCTGGTACTCAGTATCTCTGAAAACCAGCCTGCTTCCACTGAGATTTCTAGCTGCAAACTCAGGTGCCAAATTTGCTGGGGATTTTTTTAAATATACTGTCCTTTGCTAGTAGCTCCTTGGCTCTATCCCCTAGATCCTGTACCACTTCTGGTAAGTCGTATTTGTCTGCTTTGCTCCAGTGGAGCAAACAGCGCTGTGGATGCTAGTAGAGTGTCTTCTGAAAGTGCTGTAGCTCAGAGGGATGTCACTTGAATGGCTCTTAAAATTAGGTCTGTCGGGGAGAGAATAATTTAAATTCCACAGTTAAAACTCCTGGTGACTGAGAACAAATGAAACTGCTCTGAAGGCTTCAGAAACTTGCTAATGGCTAGAAAGAAGAGGGTCAGGGTCTTGTTGGGAATCATTTAAAATCCTTCCCTCCCCATTACTCACTCTTCAAGTGACACCTTGATAGTTGCACTAGGGTAGTTAAAACATATATTGTTAATACCACAAGCTTTTGTAGGTAGGGCTTTTTGCTCCAAAAGAAACCGATTTGTTTCCGTGCTGGTTACCACCAGTTGTCCAGGCTATTAAATATTCTTAATTACATAGAAATGGATTCACATAATAGAGCCATGGTAATTCACAGCAATCTAGTCAATGTATTGTTGGTGTATCATTCAGCAATCACTCAGAAATGATGAGCCCAAAATCATCCAGTGTCGCTTGCTCCCTGACTTTTGACAGATCAGCACTAACATGTGATTCTGCAGTCTGGCTCATGCCATAATCTCTTAAAGGAGCAATTCTGCACACAGTGCCTAGCTGAAGAGCTCACTAGCAGTATTTCTGTGCATGATCATAGCTTATCCGAGGAAACCCACTTTGGGACCTCTAGGATTAGAGATCAGAGCAGTCTTGTAGCCATAGGCGACCCAGTATTCTGGCTGCTTTGAAGATTTAGGCTGAGAGCAATCTTAGCTGCCAGAGGCCTGGGGTACCTGTGAGGTAGGCAGCACCCTGAAACTGTCAGCAGTGGCTATAAATGCAGATAATTCAGATGGTGTGTTACATCTTTTTGTGAGTTTTCAGTGTTGTGAGTGTATTGGAAAGCGATTCCAAGACTGAGATTATTCTCGAAAGCATGGGATAAGTGAGCCTGGTTCTATTGTGTTGTCATCTTTTATTGCCCCATTTTTTCACCCACGATGTAACTCAGTGGCAGACCCAGCATCGATACCTGCCATCTTAAAGCTCAGTCTTCAGGTATCCTGTGCATATGCAGAGACCTCAGCTTGCTACTTTAGAGCTGAAATCGGTAGCTCTAGGGAGTGTAACCTTGTAAAGGTTAACCACTAAGTATAGTGTGTTCATAGGTAGAAAACAAATCAAAAGCACTCAAAAGTTACTATTTTCCTTAGAGAACAAATTCATCATGTGACAAGGATTTTCATTAAAATTTACATTGTTAACTGATAATCCTTGGCATGTTTTGAATGCTGCTTTGGAGTCATAATGTCCCTGGATATTACGTAAGAGCATATGTTATAGGGACCCTGAACTGGCTGCAGGTGGGGCTTTACAGCTGTGTGATGTACAACAGCCCCCTGCAGACACATCTGCTCAGGTACCCACTCCAGTCTCACGTTAGCATAGGATGTGCTGGCTTTGCAAATCCCTGTTTCTCACCTGGAAGGCACTGCCTTGCCCTTTCAGGTACACAAGAGGCCTTTCGTTTAAGGGCAGAGTCGATGGGTGTTGCCTTGAGTGGTTTTGTGGCACATGCCGGGCATGAGCTGTGTTCTCCGATGCGAGTAAATAGAAAGGGGCAGGGGAGGAGATTAGTTCAGGATAAACCCTTGTCTCGGTGATTCCTTGCAAGCTGTGGCTGTTGACGTCAGTGGAGCAATACCAGTTTCCATCTGCCGAGGATCCAGCCCATTAGAAGTGCAGCAAGCCCAATTCTCTGGGTAAAAATAAATTCTTACAGAGAAGCCAGAATCCTCTGCAAATGTGTGTGTGGATGAAGCCTGGGGAATTCTCACACAAACCAGGATAGTAACACCTTCAAACAAGCCTGCACTGTGTTACATCCCTCAAGACTGTGTGCAGCAATCTGTAGGCCTGTGGAGCGTCCTCCTTTTCCCCCCTCTCCTCTTAAACTGGATCTTATTTTCTTTTTCTTGAATGCTGTAGGCACTTCCATCATTTGTTATGCAGCTTTGATCCAGTAATTAGAGACGCACTGTGTGCTTTAGAATAATCCTCAGAAAACCTAGGGTAAAGGGGGGACGGGCGAAAGGCATGAGATTACACATAATCATCTCCGCTATTCTTTTTTCCTTTGGGGGCCCAACCAACTGACGTAAAGCAGCATATAAAGCACTGGAAAGGGCGCAGTTTGGAAACATTATTAATGGCAGGGCAGCTGCTTTCAGGGAAAGATCGCTCCTAACTTCATCTACCATTCTGTGGCCCCCAGGGCAAGGGGCAGCCCAGGCTTATCGTTCCCCAGTATAAATCCAGGAGAAGATTTCATTAAAGGATACTCATGAGCTGCTAAGGTATCTGTTATCACTGAAGCGGTGTGTACACACACAAATATTTCATTGTTGGATGTAAAGCTTGCCTCAGAGCCTGGCAGCTGGTGGCCCGTTGTGGGAAAGCCAGCTGGGATGGGCTGTGTGCACCATGCAAACGAGTGTGGTGGGGTAGAAGGAAATGTCTTGCCCAAGTTCAGCCACCAAGTTTACATTAGGTAGGCATGAGGCGTGAGCAGGTGTTTCCCTGTTGCCCATCCTTGAATATTGTTGCTTCCTTTTCTAATGGAGGATATGGGGATTATTTTTTTCCTGGAACTTAACATCCCAGCCATCCAAAGCCTTCCAAGCAGACTGCAGCTGCCAGTCCAATGCTTCAGTACAGTTTTTCTTCTTCCCCTTTTGAACCTGGACCTTATATGAACTTATGGAAGTCACGTGTAAAGCATTTGGAGTGGTGTCTGTATGATGGATTCTCCCGTTCAAGGAGATCATTTTGTGGTGCTTTATACCCTGCTGTGACGTTTCCGTTGTATTTCTGTACAATGACTGATATTGTTAAGCTATCAAACAAAAATTTGGTACCCAAAACGAGGTTAAAAACACAGTTTGAATTATTGAAAATATTTGTCTTTGGGATTTGTATAAATCTTTTCTACCTTTTTTCTTTCTTTCTTTTTTAAAAAAAAATGTTTACTCTCAAATTCATGCCAAGCCTAGTTCTCTTAAATAAAATGAAAATTTTGGCCACAACATGACCTTCGCTTGGGTCTGAGCATAGTGCCGGCGGCCTCCTTAAATATTGTTTTATGCTACTGAGCTGGGTCAGGAGTGTTCGGAAATTGGATGGGAGACCTCCAGGGTACTTTCCAATGTATGTTGGTGGTTCAGTAAATGCTACTTTTCCAAACTGTTGTTAACCACGTTTATTGCAGCCACCAAGAACAGGCCTCTGTTATGCTAGCTACTGTACAAAGAATATGCTGCAGGTACATAGTGAATTCATACCAGGTAGGTTCCAGAAAGCTTTTAGAAGAAGGAGAAGTTATGCATGAAGTAACATTGCTGTTCTGAGCAGCTCCAAGATGTTGCCAAAACCTGTAGGAAAAAGGATTATTGAATTGCTGACAAAGAGTAAAAGAGCAAGGAAAACTCTCTTGTACAAAATCTAAAAAAAGGTCTATCTTACCTTTTCTGATATTAGGGGGAAAAAAAAAAAAAAGCTGCATTAACTGCACACATCATATTCCAATTAGATTAAGATATTTGGGCTTCCTGAGAGTGCAACAATATTCTTAAGAGGAGCTACGGTTCTCCTGTTTCAGCAGCCACAAGAAGGATGAGTTCATTGAGGCTGGACTGAGCCACTGTGAATCTTTCAGATGAGTACTGATCAGTAATGATATCTGACACTTGGCATCCTTGACCTGTCTATGAGCTCCACAGGAAGGGCACAGGCTCAGCTAAGGAAAACGTACGACTCATGCGTGTGCATCTCTCAAACTCAGAATAATTTTTAGACAGTTTTTAATCATAAGTTGCGTTTTGTAACAGTATATCTTGATCTCATCCTATGACTTGCATCTCTCTCAGTGTTAGATATCTGATGACATGATACATTTTCCTTTGTTTAGATTGCAATAGACTAGTTCCAAAGTGTCAGGTGAAAAAGAATACCTTGATTATGCTTCTTAACTTTTGTTCCTAATGCCTGATGTTCATGCTTAGCAGAGATGACTGATTTGATTTCCATTTAAATTTGTACGTACAGGTGAGGACCCAATCATAAAGAATAGCTTTTTAGTTGGTTGGGTTTCTGGCTTTGATCAAAATCAAGATTAAAATTGAGGCATATGTATGGCAATGTTAAAATTCTGAAAACTATTTTCAAGAGAAGTCTCCTTAAAGTGATAAAACTGCTTCTGAGACGTGCTGTTGTAAAATATCTTCATGTAGTCTAAATGGCATGTGGATTTTTTGGACTGGCTTCTTGTTTCAGAACAAGACACACTGGGAATGTATTTCTGGTTTATTTGTGCATGTCCAGTTTCTTTACATAGCTTGGAGGTCAGGAGTCTGACTTAGACCTGCCAGTGGGATCTGACAAATTCTGTCCATGTATTGTGTTTACTATAAGTATATGTTTATAGTATATTTTAATCTGAAATGTATACATACATGTGTATGTTGGGACTTGGCATCTTAAGCGGTATTTTCATCTTCATTTATCCATTTTATTGTTAGATCTATTTTGCATGAAAAATCATATATATTTTTTTATGGAGGGTTATAAATTTATTCAGAATGATACTAGAGTTTGAATCCGTAGCTGATTTCTCACTTATTCCCCAAATTCCCTGAGCTATTAGTTTATTTACAAGGCTAATGAATGCCCTATTTTTTTCTTTATCCTATGTCAACAGCATAATGCTACTCTCTCTTTTTGTAAATTAACGCTTTGCCTACAAATCTTTTAATAGTTTCTTGTTCTCCTAATCAGTAAATAATTGGAATAATAACTCAGAGCTGTTACTGTAATAATCATCATCATCATCATCTCACTGCTGAGACTTTTGCCCGTTTCCCACCTAGAGCAGCACTAGCATTAAGGCAATACAGTGAACAGTAGCATTTCTGCAATGTTTTCAGCATGATTGAAACCAGAGAGGCTGCTGGCAGAATATTTGGAAAAACCTGTGCTGATAAAGCTTTCCTGTCCAGTTGGCAGAAACAGGAGGTCTGTTTAGATAAAACGCTGCTGGAAGCATAGGCATTTCAGGGCATCTATCTAAACTGGGCCAAAAAGTCTGACACTTTTTGTTTTGTGTTGCATTTCGCATTTTGATTCAAGTACCTATTTTGAAACAATAGCACACAGCATGTATTGGAATAGGGACTTGTGTTGGGCCAATACTTTAGCCATCAGACAACTGTTAAAATATTGCTCTGAATGTTTAGTTTAAAACAATTAGACAGCGGGAACCTACTGGATTTTGTTTTCTTTGCAGAGTTGAGAGGAGCTGTTTGTAGTTATTTTAAGCTTTTATTCGTGCACAGACGCAGAGCTACTGCTTGCCTCCAATGCTGTAGGCATGCAGAGCAGATACTGGGGTTCAGGAAAGTTTGTCAAGTTTCAAAGAAATGTCTTTCCCTTGAGAATGGTTTGAGGGATTGTGCAATGTGCATATATAGAATAATATTCTTATTTGAAAATAATTGGAACAAGATATACTTGACATTCGAAGTCTAAGAGAATAAAAAGGAATTCCGATTAATGCGACATAGCAGTTTTAATGCCTAGAAGCTAGTGGAAACAATAAAGAACTTCAGGGATTTTAATCTTGTTTGTCAAGTAATTTATCACAGTTGTTTTCCTAAATCTCAGAGATAATCAGCATCCATAGCAAATGGAGACTGGATTAAACATGAGCTAGCATGTTGTTCTGTTAAACTGTATCTTGTATCACAACATGTCAGGTTTTAACTGGGCGCAATGCAAAGCAACACAATTTCAGTAGTGTGATGCAATGCAACATATCAAACATTGAAGAGTGTATTTGGATCTTCTAATAATTGTATTAACAAGCGTGTTTGCATCTGCTTCTGCTCACTCCTGGGGTACTGGGTAGCTGAATCTAGAAATAAGCACTTGCCTTGACATCTGAATGCCAATGTGAGCTTCTGCAAAGCTTAAGATTTCTGGATGCAGGTGATTCTAACTCAGGTGGTCATTATAGAGCAATCCCAGTCTTTCTGTAACAGAAATAGCAACTGGTTTCCATTATTAAGCATTGCTCAGGAAACTTAGGATTTTGCTTGAAAGGTTTGTTTTGCCTGAAAATTGTTACCCGTTTCATTAATTTGGGAGATTTGTGGAACTGCGCTTTGCATTTGAAGTTCTTTGGAGCAAAACCCCATCATGGCTTGTTAATACCATGCACAATTCTGAAGCCACCTGAAGACTCATATCTTGCCACTATTACCAGCTGCTGTCACCTTAAGTTATAAAGGCTCATTGCCCCCGTAATGTGGTGCTTGAAACCTGAGCCAGAAGGAACCTGAACCTCAAGGCAAACACTGTTTTGTGTGCAGCTCTGCAGATTACACTGCAAGAAACATAGCTGGTTTTATGTGCAGATCTCAGACACAGCTAGGAGACCAATCAAGTGTTTGGATAGTGTAATCTTCAATAACTGAGGAGGTCTAGATCATCAAACAGTTATTTGGGGTATGGGTTTCGGAAGTGTGACCACTTGGTGCTTGTATGGCTCCTGGGTTGAATTTGTGGCATGCTGAATAGTGTGTGGGAATCTGCCTGAACACCTGGACTAAGTGCAAACACTTGTGCTTAAGTTAAAACTGGCAGGAATGAATTTTAAAACAGGACTTGGAGTACTTGCTTCCTTGAATCAGAACCATATATTGGATTCAGTGGAAAGCACTCATGCTTGGCTGAAGCATGGAGATCTGTCTCTATTAGTGTGCTCTCTGGTTTTCAGTTCAGGGTGCCTTTGGCTTCTGCGTCAGCTGTATTTTATCACTTTAAAATGCTGTGTAATGCTGCATCAATAAATTCTGTATTAGTGAAATCTGCAAAGAAGCAACAGCCTTATCTTAATTAAGCAAAATATATGACTCCTGCCACAGACCATACCAGGAGCCAGTCAACCTTGTAACAGTCACTTTTTTCTTTTCCTTGATACTCCTTCAGGTTTTGGTTTTTTTTTTACTGTAGAAATTGGTTTTAGGGAAGAAAAGCATGCATCACAGAAGTATGACAAGTGGCAGTGACAGAGGGAAGCAAGCTATATTGCTTGATAAAGTAGTATCTCATGTGGTCTCTCCTCTTTTAGCCCCTTCTGTAACCTTTGAAATATGGACTGTACCTCAAGATCTAACCCTGGTGCTTTCCATCTGCCTCCAGACACCAGGGCAGACATCTTGAAGCTAAAAGAGATCCGCTACTGAGTTTGACTGTTAAATTTTCCAAAGCACATGAAGTGACTTAGATGAAATGGATCTGTTTTCCTACAGATCCTTTTTTGTTTGGGATTTTGTTTTGATTTCTTGACCCAGAAAAATTCAGGCAACTGTCTGATACTGTGTGAAGCTCAAGTGGGTACCTTGAAAATGAGGAATTATAAACCACGTTCCACTCTGACCTTTGCTGTATCCCTTGAGCTACCTTGACTGCTTCTTAGAAATAGTGGTCATACTGTCTTAGCTAAATGTTTGCCAAGCTGATGTTACTCTGCATCTCCAAAACATGTAGATGTATTTTCACAGAATTTATTCTTTGTTTTCCTTTTTCAGAAACTGTTGGATTGCTTTGCAGAGAGCCGCTGCCATGTTCTGCTGCGTCAGTGGCTGGTTTTATTTGGAGATGACTGACCTCTATCTATATATAATCAGGAAAACACTTTCTGTTTTTACCGAATGAAAGGCAATGTATAAACGCAGGCTATTACTCAACATACCGATCTAGGATCATAACTCTCCAGAGAGAGACTACATATGCAGTGTTTTTGTGTGGCTGAGGAACTCCATGCTCCGCCTGGGTTCCTTCACTCAATCACTTGATTTACAGTAGCTGCTTTGCCTGTACCTATTTCTCTTTAACTTCTTGATTTATATAGGAAGGTTAAATGACTCTGGGTTTAGGTAGGTAAGTGAACATGCTTCTAAATCAGCTGCAGTGCTTGATCTCAGCACTGACCATTTAAAGTCCAGTTAGCTCTCTTTGCTTCCTTGCTTAAAGGCAAGGAAAGGTGGCAGCTGCCTCTCTGGTTTCACTCAGTGATTTTAACTCTTACTTTTAGGTGAATTCCTTGCATCCTCCCCAGCTATCTATTTCTGCATCCCCGAAACACACTGTAAGATCCATAGATAGGTGACTTAAAGTCAACCAGACTTGGCGGGAGGCTCCACCTGATTCAGTCACTGCTTGTGGTTTACCATGGATAGGAAGGAGACTCTTCTGTATCTGTAAAGTGGGAGCAGCCCTTCCCTGCTGCAAGGGCTGTGTGTCTTACCCAAATGCTTGTTGGAAAGACAGTTTCCAACTCTTCTTTTTGATCCTTTTGCACAGCTTTGAACAGTATGCAGGTGCTTTAGTCTGCATGTGGCATGCTCCCAAAAGAATGGGATGCATCACTATGTAACTTTGTCTATTGCTTTTCTGCACGGGCTCTGCTCCAGGTTCTCTCATGGGAATTGATGCTGCTTAGTGACAAAAGGAGAGAGGCAACAGGGAGTAGGAATGGTTTATGAGCTGATTGAGAAAGAATTCTAGGGCTAGATAGTTATCATTGAAGATAAGGTTCTTGAACAAAAAGCTGGTATTAATGAAAGTGGTGTTGGCTGAATACATAAGAGGAGGACTGAAGAGCTAGAAACCCTTGTAGCTGGTGGAAGAAAATGGAATAGATACAAGAAATGTTTTACTTCCAAGTTTTAGTTAAGGTTTTTGAAAATATATTACTAACAAATCTATGATGAGGATTTTTTTTTGTAATGCATGTGACAAGGAGTTTTAGAGGATCTACAAGACCTAGGCCAGGAATGCCTGACACAGAGTAGATGAAAAGCATCTCTGTTCTCAATGAAAATTTAGACCAACTCTTACTAATATCAAGCTCTTTCTCCTGTGGAGCCGCAAAGCCAAATGGGGTGGCTACTCAGCTCTTGTGTATCCACAGCAGCTCAATTCCCAGTACAGCTCATACCGGGGGTCAGTTTATACTGGCATGAAAGTAAGATCAGAATGAGGCTCCTTGATCTTTATAAAACAATGAGTTTAGTGGTGGAATAGTGTTCAGTCCTCCTCCTCCTCCCAACTCCCACAGACAATCAAATGCAATTACTCATTGCTGCTTTCTGAAATCGGAAAAGTACAGATGGTATCATATTGTTTGGAGGCTACCACGGATAAACTGTGATGAAAATTCTTTGTTACTAGTGATTTCTAGCTCAGTTCTTCTACTTTTAAATATGTTTATTCAGTGAAGGAGAAAGAAACTGTGGAGCTTTTTCATTTTAATTTAGAAACCTCACTGTCTCTCTGCTGTTGCCATTTAAAACGTAGTTATGGTCAGAAAAATGATGCTATGAAAAATAAATTACCTGGGGAAGGCCATAAATTTTACTTGCTCACTCCAAGACTCCCAGATCAAATTTTCTCTGCTTACAGATCCAAAAGATGTCTGTGCAGATTGCCAGTACTGCAGACTATGTGAAATTGCATTGGAAACTGTTCTTTCAGCCTTTCTTTGGATCTATGCTATGCCTGAATTTCTGCAGTCAGGACCAGCCAGGTTGCTATGGCATTCAGACCTGAACATTGATGGACCATAGTCTTGCATCCTATTTCTAACAGCAACAAGCATCAGATACATTTGAAAAGGGTACAGGAAGCTTCTCAAAAAGGACCTATATGGTACTTTTTGATGTAAGTGTTCTCATATAGCTGGAAGTGTGGGTTTGGCCTGTAACTAGCCTGGTTTTCCATCTTCATTGGACTTTGCAAGCAGCTGCCCATGCCGTTAATTTTACAAAAAAAGGTGAACTGAAATTTGCACATGATCCTCCCCCACATGTTTTGTGGTCCTGAGAACACAAACCAGTTTAGCAAAACAGTATCACTCACTTGCAAGTACTTTAAGTCCCATTGGTTTAGAAATAGATGATTAAGTGCTTTGCTGAAGCAAGAGTTGTGAATGCAATACATAATCTTCGTGAGGACAGCTGGAAGCGTTGTGTGATCTGGGTTAAATGGAACTTGACGTGTCTGTTCCTTGTGCTGCTCTCCTGCCCAAACCTCACGCACCAGCTCTGCAGGGACCGTGTCCGTGCAATTCCTTTTCTGATTGCTACTTAAGTTTTACATTGGTGTAGACTTTTCAACAGGAAATCCTAAGGGCAGTACCCCATTGACCTTACAATAACAACTGGAAAGTGCCTGCCGTCTTCCGTGGCCAGTGCTGTCCTTTAACTGTGTTTGGTTTATATTATAAAGGGACAGATAGCCTATGCAGCAAGTTTGCCCTCTTTCTGGCGATTTTGCCTTTTTTCGTTACTCAGACTTGACTTCATTGCTGCTGGAGAGAATAGACAGTATTAAAGTAAAGAAGCAGGTTTAAAGAAGCAGATTTAATGAAAAGTTGTAGGGACAATGTAGCTGTGGCTGTATGTTGTGACTTTAGTCCAAATAAATAGTCCAAATAGTACATTGTGCCCATCTAAGAAAGGTATGGCTGGGAAGCCCTGCTAATGCTATGCTTTTACTGAGCTTCTGGCCGACTCAGCCAGAAAAAAGTAACCACAGGTTTGCGTGCCTTTTATACACCAAACCTCCCATGTGATACCCCTTCTGCCCCCCTCCTAACAGACTACAAAATTTAGGGTGAATTTACTGGTTATGCTCTATGCTGAAAAGAAACTTGTCATGGTTTTCAGCATGAAAGTAAGGAACAAATGTGCAGGAAAGCTGTGATCACTAGCTAGCTGCACAGGCAGATACAGGGAAAAAATAATTTGCCAAAGTGACATGAGAGGCTGAGTTATTTTCCCAGAGCAGATCTGCTCTGCCACCAGAGGCCAGGAGCTCAGCTGGAGGAAACTGGAATGGGTTCACTTTTTTCTTTTTTATTTTTAATTGTATTCTGGAGTGTTGTGCATGGTGGCAGCCTGGTGCCCAGATTACACAGGCTGGCTGTTGGTCCTCCCCCTTTACACAAGAAAAGAATACCGACAATCAGGTTGGAACACCTTAATTGTTTGGGAGAAGTTTTTTGGTTCCTTTTCTGAGGCTGTCTCCTTGTATTACACAGTAGAACATGAAAATTCTTGTTCTGTTCCTGCATTAAGAATGGATCATTTTATTCTGTTACCAAATAACAGAGGAAAGTGAAGCAGCTGTGACAACTTAAGCATTGAAAAATCATAAATCATCTTCTCTTTCCCCTGTCCCCCAGAAATCATGAAAAATAAATGTGGAGCCCTTTAGGAGATATTTTTATGCTTTTCATTCTTTATAGCTGGGAGGCTTCAAAATGTGGTGCTTTTGACATCATCACGTGACCTTAGAATTGGGGATTTTATAAATAAGTGCAATTAAAATGGCAAGAGATGATACTAAAGAAGCTTTAAAAGTAAAATAGTCTCACAATCCTGTTGCTCCGTAGATAGACACAAATGTTCGTAAGCATCTACTCAATTTGTGATAGAAGAGACAATAATATGTAGGCTTCAGCTGATAATCAGGCTTTTACAAGAACTGTACTTATTCAACAGTTAGGCAGGCAAAAATACCTTTGTTTTGTTAGCTCTTTTCATTTGACCTCTTTATGGAATATAGGGACTCTTAGCACACAAGCTTTTCACTTAATATAGCCTCCTTCACCAAACTTAAGAAGCTAACTATCTTATTTGCCATATCATTGCAGAGTGCAAGAAAAATAGCTCATGTACTTTGGTTTGAAGAGATTTTTAACCTTTTTCCTTGAGGTTAATCAGGCCCATTAGCAGAAGTTAATTAGAGTAATTAGGTTAGTTAGCATATTCTTCTTAGTCTTAGCTAAAACTGGGAATTTAAGGACCACAGTAAACATACTGAGATTAATGAGAATATTCTGCTGTTGTTTATTCCCTTATATTTTAGAGAGGTGATCAGTGCCCCATCAGTTCTCCTCTGAATGATTCTTTCTCAGATGACTTTATCATAAATATTGTAAGTAGCCATATACTGTTCTTTGCTGACTTACTTAATGCATTAAACTTTTATCCTTTTCATTACACCCTCTCTTTGAGAACTGGTGCCCTTAAGAATATGTTGGTGAAAATAGAAGTATTTTTTCCCCCCTGAGGGAATCACATTGTGCTTGGTCCAAGGAAGATGTTTAAAGCTCTTCTATGCCATTGCTTTTGTTTAGTTTTACAGCTTGTCTTTAGCTATTCCGACATCTACTTTTGGAGCTGTTATGTTTTGGCTACTAGCTATTTTCTCATATACTCATACTTCAGCTTCTGACATCACTGGACAGTCAGACTGGATACACTTCAGCTCGTATCTTGTCTCACATGAGGCAGCGTATGCTGGAAAAACTGGATTTTTCTTTTACGCTTTTTTCTTTCAACAGTACAGATCTGATTTCCCACCTGCTGTTTCCATATCCAGTATAGCAGGGGGACAGGAGACGTTCCCACACCTTCTCTCTAAAGGCTTATTTCTTAGTAAGACCTTGAAACTTCTCTCATCTCACTTCCTCATTAACTCCTTGAGTCTACTTTGCACTGATGCTTGGTGTGACTTCCAGAGTTTACATTCTGCTGATGAGAAAGCTGCTGGCCTTCAGCTATCCATCAATATCTGGCCAGTGGCCGTAATCTGAGTTTAATTGGGCTTTGTCAGGATACTAGCAGATCATTGAATAACCCCTTTTCCATGTCCATTGTAGTAGCTGCTTAAACACCATGCTGTCTATGAGTGCATCTCATGTCCCCGCTGAATATGTTTATTTTGCAGATTTTTTCCCTATTTTTTCCATTGTCTGCCTTTATACAACCGATAAAGTAGTAGAGGGTTATGTAATTTGTCTGCATCTTACCTTACTCTAGGCAAGGTCTATGCCAAACAATGAAGTTGGTGTATTCAGGTGATCAGTCTTTCATTCCCTAAAAGGCACTACATCTTTTAGTATCTGAGCACATAATTTCTTCCCTTTTGCTTGCCCCATCCAGAAAGGTGTCACTTTGGGGTGAAAGGTAATTTCAAAAAATGCAGATGATACTTTTTTTTTAAGATGTGAAAACCACCTCTAGTTAAATCTCAAGAGATTCATGATGTGGGAGGCTAGGGTTACTTGAAGTGAATTGGAAAAAGATGCAAAGTTGTGGCTGATAACACTTCCTGATGTGCAGCTCATGCATACCAAAATATGCCCTTAACTACTTCCCATGGTGTTGCTTCGCTGCTCCCAAGTTCATGGCAGCAGGCAAGTGAAACCTGATAATTTAAATTTGCATTGCAGTACATAGGAAAGGTGAGTCTATTCCTTCTTGAAAGATCTTCTGAGTCTAAATAGAAAACCTAGACAAAGCACTAGCTGAAAATGGGATACTGATTCCATTTTGTAGATTAGTTAAATCACAGGCAAGCTGCAGAGATCTTTTAAAGGCTTAAAGCTGGGAGGTTGCCATCCAATTTTCAAACTGTCCTCAATTAGCTTTACCCCTTATCAGTCTAAAAGTCTCTGGCTTGAATAGAAATTGGACGTATGTCTCCTGGTGATTGCATATTTGAGCTTCTGGACCAGTGTCTTCCACATTTTACCTGGGTTTTTCCCAACTTGAGTGAGGAATAATCACTTTTGCATGCTGTAAAAAGACTGAAGATAAATTCATGTGCATATGTAAAGAAGCTGTCAGATTGTTTGACCTTGAAGTGTGAAAAGAGTTGGGCAGAGACAGACAGACTGAAAGCAATGCAGCTGTATTTCGGTCTCTCCCCTCCCTTTTCCATTTGAATAGGCCAGTGTGGCAGGTGGACCCTTGTCCCCAACCTGCCGCCTGTTTGCATGCTGCCCTACCTGTATCACAGCCGTCTGTGCTGTCTTCTCTGGTACCCAAGGGACATGACCCACCACTTTGATCCTGCCAGACTTGGGCAGATGCCGCTATGAAACAGAAGCCCATTGCTAAGTGCACCCTGTGGGTTAGGTGGCATCACTCTGCTTCTCCATGCCGTTGTTGTGCTTGCATACAGACCTGCCTTCCATCAAGTCTGGCTCCACTGAGTGCCCGTCTCCTGAGATACTACAGGCAGAAGGCTACGATTTGAGGAATCAGTCTTAGAAAGAAGGGACAGACATGACAGCAGACTTTAAATGCCCTCTCTTTCCTTCCTAATGGACAACTTTGGAGGGGTATCAAGGAAACACGCTACTATCCTACTAGGATATTTGCACTGATTTTAATCATTACTTTTCCCTTCCCTGTCATCCACAGTTGGCTACTTGGGAGATTTAGCAGTCTCCCAGTGGTTACTGCATGGGAAACATAGCAGTGCCAAGAAATGGCAGGAGGATAGTTAAGTGTGGGGCCAGCGGGTAGTGGCTGAAGATGTGTGCTTGTGTACAGCTCTCTGTTGAGACCTGAAGTGAATTGCTTTTGGAATAGTCTGGCTGAACCCTGCTTCGTGCAAGAATTGGGCATTAGCAGCCTGACTGCTAATGGGAAATGCACAGTGATGAATTTTGAGTCACACAAACTCTTTCATCTGTTTGTTAATCTACCTGTTAAAGACTCACTTTTATGTAAATCTCTAATCTGACTTCTCATTAATCACTGTATTGTAACACCTGCCGACTTTTACTGTAGACAGTCTGCCATATTTATTACTTCCATCACAGAAACACATAAAGACCTTTATTCTGGAAAGATTCTGTGCCAGGTAATGTACAAATATCAGTTCCACACAGCAAAACCCTATTCAAAGTTTTTCCTCAGAAAGCTGTGCCATCCCAGGAATAAACTAGCCTAGATCTTGGGAATGTAACTTCAAAGGCTCTCAAAAGAGGAGTAACTGGATAAATCTGATGGCTTAAGTTATATAGGAGTTCAGAGATGATGTTCCTACCTGATCTTAAAATTTTGAAACTTCCTGCAGCTTTTCCCCTTGCTACAGCTTGAGTTACTAAAAATACAGGGTTAATAACAAAAATTCTTTTATATATTTATTTATATAAAGCAATGTGTAGAGGTCACAGTGCTTTACAATGCAAAGCAAGTGGTGGTATTCCCACTTTTAATTGCAGGAATAATAAAAACAAATGGGGGGATAGCAGACCTTGCTCAAGGTCATGTGCAAGATAGAGCACTAAATCCAAGTATTTGAGTCCAGGTTTGAGTCTTCCATTGAACCCTTTTTCATCTCCAGAGAAAGCTCAACTCGATGAAAGATGTAGAGCTGAGGCTGTCCTGTCAGTAGCCTCTTCAACCATAAGAGAGTGGTGAACTTTCCCCAAACCTATACAAACATTCAGTGAAAGTACTAGGAGTAAAATCCAGGAGGAATAATAATTGAGTCAAGGATAAAGGGACAAAGTTAGTAAATCGCAATCATTATTCAGGGATAATATTTCTTACTGTCCAAAGAGAATATTCAACTACTGCCTAGGAAAAAAAAATCACTAAGCAGAAAAAAGTTATTAAGAAAAGATAATGGAGGGAAAGGAATATTATGCTGATTCTCCAAACAGTTATGAATGAATATAGATACGCTGTCTGTGATAAAAGAAACACATTTCCCCAAAGAGAATTGGAAAAAACAGTCATTGCTAAACACTGATCTGTCTTTCAAATACTGAGTACCAAAATAACCCACCTTTTCAAGTTTTCTGTTGATAACTCCTAATGAGAATCTTTGAGTCATGAAAACATTTAGAGATTTCAATCTTGTCGTATAAGAGCAATAAATCAAAAAGATGGGACAGACAGCCACTTCATGAGAAGTCCCTGAATCAGTCATTTAGCACTGAAAAAAAAAAACTGCAAAAGAAAAACCTGTCTTCTGTATAGTGTTTATAATAGATCAAATGTTTCTATTTTATAACAGTAATCAACAAAATTGTGGAAGCAGCTCCTTTGCAAAAAGCTCTGGAATTAGAAAATCAAATGGTCTCTTAATATTGCAGTCTGTTTGCAGTAAGTCAATTGACTGCATTACCAGAATTAATTTTAAAAAAACAAAACAACCCTCCGAAAAAATAGTTATCCTTGCAAATTCAACCCCCGCCCCTTGAAGCTTAGGCACATAGCGTTTCGCATCTGGCTGATCGACATGCTTGCAACTCAGGTGAGAGCTGGGCTACAGTCCCTTAAACCAAGTAACCATTTTATGGTGGCAACTACTGAAAAACTACCAGTGGAAGCAATGCCGTCGTCAGCTGCCTGTCTGTATTTCTGTTGTTCCTGTGGGTCCCCACAGAGACTGATGTCCAACATGCTGCATATAGCACTAACAAAACAGCCAGAGAGAGACATGAGGAGTTGATAACATTGGGAAAAGTTTAGAAGAGGGAACAAGGCTGTAAAGAACAACAATGATTTGGCATAGGTTGTAAGAAAGTCACAGGGAAGAGGCTTCAAATATGATAGATACTCTTGTCTGTGACCTGGATCACACCACCATCCTCAGAAAGCTTCCTGGTATAAAATAAGGATAAAATTGATCCTCCCTGACATGCCACAAAGCTCCTGGCTTCTTCCCAACAAGGGACAGCCTCTATTCATGTGAAAGATGTGTGCACAGATGGGAGAAACATCATCATGTCATTGGGGGGTGTGGAGTGTGGAGTGTTGCTCAGATTTTAACTTCCATTGGAAGGTGGGGCAGACCATTTCTCAACTTCTGGTGAGGTTTGCTAGAACACAGAAGAGAATCGTTTGAGTTTCTTTACTGTATCTTTGTGATGAGGAAAGATTGATTGCTGGCCTTTTCATATATGTGGAAAGAAAGACTCTTCTAATATCCCACCTCAGTTATTATCCCCTTCATTTTGAGACTTGATTAAAAACTGAAGGCTTTTTTTGGTATTTACTATTTCAAGCAGAGGACCACTGCTTTAGATGAGCAGGCTCATTGATTTTTTGGAAGGCTTAAAAATAACTGATGGGTGCAGAACTCTTGAGAAATTAGTGTCTGTGGCTTAAATATGTGGCTAGTGTATTGGGTGTGTGTGAACGGGCGTTCACAGAGATACAGGGACGTGTATCCTTGCTTGTGCAGTAAGATATGCATGCAAATGCAATGTGTTAGTAAATGTGCTGCTGCACACATACAGCACCACTGGCATTAGGCTCGGGGAGGAAGCTTGCATGCATAGCTACTATATAAAATTCTTCTAAAATAGGGTTGTATTTTAGATGATAACTGTTCTACTGTCAGTCTGACATCTGGCTGAGATCAACCGCTTCTTAATTTCAGTTTAGGATTAAATCTAGACTATCTCTTATACCAGTGAGTGATAGTAATAAATCACGCCTTCGCTCTAGGGCAGCACTATAATGACTTAGACTTGTGGAGTAACAGCAGCTGTTCATCTGTTCTGCCCTCAGGGAATTCAGTGTCACTAGGAAAAAGGCAAAAATCTGTCTGTAATCTCTTTTCCTGACCCCTTTGGACCAACTGGGTAGCTAATTAGGTGGTTCATAGGGTACAGCCCTCAACAGGGTGTAATAACATACAAAGCTTTCTCTTTTCCCCTATATTCTCTGTATAGCTCCAAGTGATCACTTTCCTTTCTCTTATTCTATTCAGGATATGTAAAAACTGGTAGTGTCCTGTGGATGAAAATCTAGTATAAAAGAAGAATTACCTTGTTTATTAATTAGTATCATTCTAATGTAAAGCTCATGTTGATTTTTTAATTAATTATTTCCTTTTGGGCTATGCTTCTTTACTGTTCAATTCTGCAGCAAAGCAGGGATCTCTTTCCAAGATGCCAGCTCAACTGATAGCATTCCCACTGCCTCCCGTTAAATGGGGTTGCACAGATTGCTGCAAGACCATTTGCAAAATTTAGGTTTCAAGGCCATATGTAAACTCTTTGTTGGATATACTTATGCTGCTTGTGTGAAATGTTTTTGATTGCCCTGGTATCATTTTGGGGTGTATACAGATAGACTGCTTGATTCCGCTAATACCTCAGAATTCTGGTGTAATTGTTTATTTTCTGGCACCTGAGCTAGTTTTTCACCTGCATTTTATGATTCGCATGTTGGTTTTAGATCAACATAGCATGGTTTTAGGTGTCCTGATTGATGCAAGTGAGAGAGCATAGGGAAGAGTTAACTATGCAATGTTTAGCTCTCAGCCTGTTGAAAGAATTGGAATGATTTACAGGAGTTATGCATTTTAATACTGGCACAACTCTCTCAGCCTGGTGTGTCAGCTAATCTTCAACCTACCTAACAGTCCAATCATTGAGGCCAAATTTCCACAGCTCCCAAATAAGACTGCTGTGGCCCAGGGCCCAGTATGCTCTTTTTCCTTATCCGGTGTCCTTGATCTCTGCTGGTACGATAGCAAAAACCATTCCAGGTGGCAGCATTTTTGTATGTGAAACTTTCAACTTCTAACTTAACTAGATGTGGCATAGACAGAATATATTCGTTGCTTGCAAAGCTTGATTGACATGGTTTCCACTGCTATCACATCCACATCTGTCCTTCAGTGGAGCTATAGCAGTAACAATAACTTAGTGATGTGCTGACATAAGATTGGGAAATGGTTACCTAGAACAATTTCCTCTCAAGCTATTTTTACCTGCACTCCTTTCTGCCTTTTTAAAAATTTAGGCTATCCTAATTTCCATAAAAAAGAAATTTGGTGGTTAAAGAAACAAGCAAATCTTCATTGCAGTAAGAATGAGGAGAGCTTGGTAACTTTGGCTGAATTTGAATTACACTTCTTTCTATTGATTTAAATGAACATGGGTTATGGATGGACATGCGGAAAAAAAAATAAAGCAATGGCCTTTAAAACAGAATAGCTTAAAATTCATATGTACCAGAGTTGCCTGTTTGGCACAGTCTGTAGTAACTTGTTTTGAATGCCCCAAGGCTCAGAGGCAAAATACGGTGTGGTTGGTCTTATATTTGTATCAGAGATCCTGCAAAGTAGGAGTATCATATGATACTGTCTGAGACTGAGACTGAGACTGTCTCTCCATATATTGACAAGCTGCTATTGGTTAAGGGTTTAATTAGTGATCACCATCACAGACTTGTGCAAGCAGAAAGATGCCTTGAAGCTATGTTGATTTACATGTGGCAGGAATTTGATGCTTAGGTTAGTAATGACCTTTTTCAGTGCACTCCACCTAAA
Organism: Platalea leucorodia; assembly: GCF_965183815.1. Taxonomy (NCBI): domain Eukaryota; kingdom Metazoa; phylum Chordata; class Aves; order Pelecaniformes; family Threskiornithidae; genus Platalea; species Platalea leucorodia. The sequence continues at coordinate 89,031,386 of NC_138858.1, read as the reverse complement.
GAAATATTAAAACATAATAAAGCAGACGCTTGGCTGTATAAATGGGATCTAACTTAGCGTTAGCTGAGCATCTGGCGCATTTCCTCCCTGCAACCTGTTGAGAAGCAAACTTTAGGGAGCAATTTATGCTAATCCCTTCTGCTGTTTGCCATAGGCTTTTCTAGCCATTCTGTTGGCAAACAAGATGCACAGGGCAAAGTGTCCAGTTAAATTGGTCTGACAGTGAGAGGTAAAGCAGGGATCTTGGCTTCCTCAGCTGGGATCAGAGTGATCAAAGATGACACTGATGTATGTTGGAAGCTGAGTACTGGACCACAGTGTTCTTGGACCAGTGCACAGCCAAATTACTTCAGTGCAGACCTAGGCTCTGAGGTCTCCATTCCTGTATCAGCTAAATAGCGATGACTGTCAGTGACCTCAAGTTTCACTCAGCCCTCTTTTGGGGCATCATTTATGATGATCATTTCTGTAGCTTTCTGGATTTGTTGGTAAAAAAGCCTGGGGCAGGGTGGTGTTGCAACCAAACCCAAAGCACTCAGTGGTATGTCTCGATACTAAATGTGTAAATGGGGATTTCATTCTACTGGTTATCTGGCAGATGCAGAGGGTTGTTACTGCTTTCAGGAATTAAGTAATCCTAAAGGTTAAGCCTGCGGGGTGTTCTCAGCCCTGCAAGAATTAATATGGTGACATTTAACTGCTATTAAAAAAAAGTTTTCTTTTTTTCCTCACCCCCCCCCTTGCTTTTTACTTGAAAACCTGAGTAGTTTGCTTTGCATGCTGGTGCAGTAGTGGCTATTTAAAATAAATCAACGGATCACACAACTGTCACTGTCATTTCTTAGGCTAATGCAGAGACAGATTATGGTTATCTCTGCTACTACAGCATGGCAACAGTTGGCACATGCTGACTTTTTAGTGGCCACTATATTAACTATATAGAGTCCCTTCCCCTCAAATACATAGAGATCGGATCCTCAGCAGATGCCAACTGGCAGATCTCCACTGAGTATGTTACACTTTTGTATTTTTCACTAATTTGGGGTTTTTCACATGTTTAGATACCTTGCCTGTTGGGAAGTCTCTTTTGTATTCCTCAAACAAAACTGGACCCTACTTTCAGCTTTGTGTATTAAAACTGGATGCAGTTTCATTGATTTATTCTGTTTCCTAGTGTACAGAAGGGATAGGAAGAATGGAATATAATCAATGGCTATTTTAGAGGAGTGTCCATACACAGGCATCATTTTGCTACTCCAGTTAGAGCTGGTTCTGCACTTTCTGTTAGTTTGTTGGACAAGGATGACTTTTTACATGTTTGGCTTTTTTTAAAAAAAAAAGTCTTTACCTACTTTATTTGCTTCCTCTTCAAAGTGCCTCATTCAAGTGGGTTTTAAAGAAGTTTCCTGCCTTTTCTTCAATCCAACTGGCTAAAGTAGAATGCAGCTACCAATTCAATGCAAGAACGTTACAAATGAGAGAACAACCCTGGTTTTGGGCCTGTTCCAAAGCCCAGTGAAATCTTTTCCCATTGGCTCTACTGGACTTTGGATCATGACTTTTCTTTTTTTCCTCCTTTTTGTTCCCGTTTTCCTCCAAAAAAATTAAGTACACATCTATTAATGTTATGTATACTTTCTGTAAAAATAAGTCCATTCATCAGAATAAATAACCACTCTCTAAAATTAAGATAATAAAAAACAGCTGAGTTAACACACATTTTCCTACCATGTAAGTGGATGACCGTTGTAGGACAACATAAAAACAGATTAATAGACTTTGTTTCCTATGGTTTTCTTAAGACCTCCAAAAGAGTAATTTTTTTTTAATGAAATATTGAGAATATACAGCTATTTTGAACCCAAGTTATGATCTACTTGTGCAGTTTTCTGTAGCTAACAATTTTATATGATACTAAAAGAGGGTCTTTCTTTCATTTAAATTAATTTAAAACAGTTTCACCTGTATCAAGTCATATGTAAAATAAGCAAGCTATACAATACTTAGGATAGAAATTTAGTGACGCTGTGCAGTTGCCTTATTTTGTGGAACTGCATGCAAGACATGCAGTTTACCTCTGTGAAAAGATCCAGTCCAACAAAGTGCCTCAAATATATGGCTACATTTTAAAAGAACTAATAATACAATTGATTTCAGTTGGCCCACCAGCTCTGCAAGGAGAGTTAAGATTTGAGATGGATCACTATTGACAGTGGGGTACCAGAGGGGAAAGTATTAGCAATGTCAGCCCCTTTTTGGCAAATATCTATCTTGCTATTGTACCAGTTCTTTTTTAAGTTGTCATACCTTATTTCATCTTATTATCTAAATCAAGTCTCTGGAGAGTAGCTTATCCCAGCTTTGATCCATTATGTTGTTTACTCTTGTTTCACAAACCATTAGGGATGCTCAAGGATGTAAAATAAGATATCCATCAGGCTAAATCTTATGAGCCATTTTGCTGCAGCTGTAGTCTCGTCCTGATCACAGTGGCAGGATTTCAGTGTCCTAATAGAGTCCTTTTTGTGCTAACAGAGCTCTGCTCTCTTGCTGCTGGGTACTGGTAGGGACCGGTGGCTACTTCCATTACTAACACTGCCATGCTTTCTGGTGTCACGCAGGTCTTGTCAAAATGCTTCTCACCTGTAAATAAAAAGATGTGCTTGATTTGTGAAGCCCATAGAGATCAACTACGTAAGAGCTGGATATAGGCCCTGTGTAGCTGCCAGGACTGGGAATATGTCCTTTGTCCTTCTGAAAGGCAAGTCTTTGCTATTAACTAGTCTGTGTTCCTTCTGACTTCTAATACCATCCACTATATCTGTCTTTCAGTAAGAACCCAATCTGCCTTTGGTACGTAAAATTGACAGGTTGTGTTATGATGCAATAACCGCAAAGCATGATCTAATTATTCAAAGGTTGTGAGCGAATGTATAAATTGGGGTTCTTTTGGTTGCTTTTGGAGGGATACATCAGACACAAAAAATGCCAATAATGACTTGTGGCTACAACATAAGCTGGATGGAAATATATTATTTAGTTTGTAATAGCAATAGCTGCTAAACGTGTGTCTTTTTAAGCAGCTTTTTCACTGGAAGTTTGGATTTATCCCACAAATGGGAAGAAAATAAAGCAGTGCTGTGTCCCATCCCATTACACAGACACACAAGCACCGTTATTTGTTCTTGTTTTCCAAGCATTGAGACAGGTTAAGAAATAAGCAGGAATGAATTTTTTTTTTAATCTCTGTATTTTGTACATTTAGATGAGTTTACCCTTCAGTTCCCTTGAAACAACCAAAGGATTAGGGGCTGGAGGAGATGCATACTTTTGAATCTGTGGAAGTCAAACTGGTGTGCTCATCCTTAGCATAGACAAAGAGGACTGTAAAGGAATTTTCTGTGCCAGGTATTTTTTGATGGTCAAGAAACCTTTAGACACCAGCTCAGCAATCTCTCTCCCACATTACCCCTGGCCTCATCAGGTATAAAGGTGTCATCTTTGCTCTCTCAAAGCTCTATGTGAGCACACTCGTGCTCTGCAACAGTTTTGCCTACAGAACGTGAGCCCCAGGCAGTTCCTCTGACCTCAAGGGTCTACTTCAGGCTCTGTGACTTGATTCATCACTGGTATGAAATTGGGCAGTCCCACCAACGTATTGGGATAGCACTGATAGGTAGGAACTCCAAATTTGAGTTCTTTCATGCCGGGTTATTCAGAATATGCTAAAAAGTGGAAACTATAGGAAGTACACATTTATGGGAGGAGTGTGCTTATTAGATTTTTAAATTCTTTTCCCTTTCTAAAAGCCGAGCATTATTTAAAGTGTAAGCCCACAAAGCTCTCATAAGTAACAATGTCTTTTGAACAAGGGAAGGCCATAGGCTTTAGCTGTTGTGAGAATTGATACAGCATTCACTAAGCTCCCAAAGTCCTAAGCCAGCTCTTTCCCAAAACATTTGCAACCAAACTGCTCCCTACAGCACTCATGAATTCAATGACATAAATCGTTAGAAGTGCTATAATATAATTTGTAAATGATGTTGATTTACTCATTCCAAAGCCTTTTGAAGTAAATAGATTGTGTTAATTTTCTCCAACTAGCTGTACATTCAGAATAACCATTGAAACACTCCATTTAAATATATATTCAATTAAACTAATGATGTTTTAGAACATCCTAAATAACAACACATCACAAGGACAGCTGTCCATATCCTTTATTTAGGTTTACATTCCGCACTGCTACACATTTTGCTGGTTTATTTTTCTTACAAATGTTAGTGTAAATTATCGACTTTTCTGCATCACAAACAGCAGCAGCTGCCCCCAACTCAAGATTGGCAATTAAAGGAGGAGGAAAGCAAGGAAACAAAGGCCATAGTTAAAATGAAAAGCTATTCAGGTGTAATGCTTTGGTGTAAAGCTTAATGCTATCAAGATGGTGTAAAGAGACCCTAGGGTAAAGGAGAATTGAGCCCTGTAATATCCAATGTAATTATGCAAATTGATATTACAAAAAGGGCTTTTAATTGGGAATGCTAAACAACATTTTAATAATGCCAGGTCATTAATCTGTGTGGGATTCAGTTCTATCAGAAGACTTATTATGGGCTAAGAAAAAGAAATATGCCAAGACCTTTGCTGAAAAGCGTTTACAGGTGTTAACCTTGTTTCATTCCAAGTATTTACCAGGAAGGGATTTTCCCCACACAGTCTCGCAGTTGCATGAGTTTTATTTCTCTGCACTGAAATCAGTTTCTAATGAGTTTTGTCTTCTCAGTAAATAAATCTCCAAGTAAAACTAACTTCCAAGGTAATGATTTCTGTTTTGAACTCACTGTGAACTCATATAAACTCCCAACATCATTGTCACCTTTTAATTTCAATAATTACTGCTTCTGTTTGCCACTAAACCTTCTGAGGTTCTTCCATTCAGTGTAGAAATCCACTAATGTTCAGCTTGTTAGGATATGAGACCCCTCATTAACTCAGAGTATTAAATGAAACAGTTGAGTTAGTAACCAAATCGACAAAGAAACAGCTGACTCTCTCTATGATTAGGGACTTTGTCATCTCGTTCATGGATTAATTATATGGTCCATTATACTGAAATGTGTTTTTGATATCGAGACTAGTTTTGTTCTTGAGTTTTTGTACTTGCCAGCTGCTTTAATATTCTTTATCTTTCTATGAACAAGCACCAAATTATAGATTTCTTAACTTGAAGGACAAATTTAGAACAGAGTTTTGAATGTATGTTATTTAAAATAATTCAAGGATAAATGTACGTAGCACAATCTTCAGAAGTGTAAGTAAGTCTGATATAGCTCTCCTCTGCTGTGATATGTCCATGAAAGCAAACAAACAAACAAGAACACGCAGGAAAATTGGTTTCAATGCTGCACGCACTTCCTAGAAGCAGATGTTCTTCTGGGAGGAAAAGCCATAGAGAAAAAGTGATGATTAACTGTTTTGTAACTGTGCAGGAGGTTAGCCTGCTATAGTGAACACAATCCCCAGTCGTCCGAGTTATTTATATTTGTATTCTGCTAATTAATTGGACTGTAATTTTGAATCCTTATTTCAAACAAATGTCTCAATATGTTGCCATTGTAGAAATTTGGTGAGAAACAGGCCTTGGCACAGGAACTATATAATCAAAATAGATAAAAGATAAGAAAGAATCACAGAAATGTCATGTGTGTTTTACAGAGGAGAGGATCCAGAATGTGGAATTAAATATCTTGGAGATGAAATCAGAAGTAATTGGCAGATCGTGGGTTTAAACCAATGGGGCTGAAGGAGAGTTGAACTCAAAGAGGTGAATTTCATTCCAAGAGCATGGATTTTAAATGTGAATGCTTGGTGCTGTGATTTGCAGCTCACTGCATGACAACAGTTTTGCAGAGCAGAATTGGGGGTGACAGTGCTGAAGGAAAAAAAGGAAAGTAAATATTTTGACACAAAAAGGAAGATAGCAGGAAATTACTGGTTTCAAAGCCTCTGTTTTTACTAACAATTGATTTTTGACTACAGAAAATGGGCAACCCTGTACAGGATGAGGTTTGCTCTGAATGAGGAAACCATTTGGAGTCTCTTTGTGTTCATCTCATTAATTCTCTTTCTGCCTGTTAACTTCTAAGCAACACTTTCTAGAGAGGGTAGAAGAGTCAGCAGAGGGGAAAAAAAGTAAAATTCAATAGACTCTGAAAGCCTGTGGGAAAAGAAATTAATTGTGTAGCAGCAAGAGGGATGTTTGGAGGCTTTTCTTTTAGCAGGTAGCAGCCAGCAGAGTTCTGGGCTGAAAGCCTCATCCGGCTTTTAATCCAAGAAATTGATGGCAAAACTCTTTGGCTTGAGATGAGGGAATGGAGTTCTGTAAGGGAAAATGCTAGAGATGGATTGCGTGACCAAACAGACAGAATAAACTGCGCAGCAGCTTCTCTCCTTCAAGATTCTTCCAGGTTATAAACCATGTTTTAAAGACCTTCCAGGTACGAGTCCCCGGGATGTGTTAGGTGAACAAAAGACCCAAATACAGCAAGTGCTCTGTGCTCTTCTTGAGTTAACTAGAATGGGATGTTCCTAGTTTACTCTCCGGGCAGGTGGAGGTATGTGGACCCTCATAACTGCTTGTTTTTTTCTTGTATTTCTCTTGGTCTGACTGTGGTTTGGGTTTAAAGGCTGTATTGGCAGATAAGCTGTCGTAGTAGGAGCAGATCAGTAGGTTGGAATAGGTGGTGCTGAAGCTCCTTAAGTGTATTACATGTGACCCAGAGGAAGGTCACCAGAGATAACATCTAGTCTGGTCTCTTGGGACAAGCTGTTCACAACCAACAGGATTTGAGGTTTGCAGAGAGTGAAAAGAGTTTGATACTTGCTGAAAGGTATCAGGACACTGCTTGCGAGATAGCTTGGAAGGTCACAGCCCCATTAAGGGCTGCAAAGTCTTTGGAACAGAGCTTCCAGAGCTAAACTGGAAGAAAACTATTTTACTCATGCCAAAACTGCTCTGTGGACTGAACCAACATGCTGTAAATGAAAACACTTGGGAATTGCTTCAAAATCCATTCTGCTGCTCCAAACCAAACTGCTGATGTTGATACAATCAAAAGTGTTCCACAACTTAAGAAAAGCAAAGCTTGATTTGTTTGCCTGTTGGCAGGGAGAAAGCTGTGGCATGCCCAGCCTGTCCAGACTTGGAGGTGGGATCATGTCAGGGTTACGTGAATGGTTGTATTTCCCCTCTCAGGAGTGCTACGGTCTGAGCAGCAGGACTTGACAGTGTGTCAGCCACGTACTGAGGCTCAAGGTAGAGCTGGACATCAGTGCTGTGGTTTCCTGCCAAGTGTTAGGAAATGAGTAGCAGCAGCTCTCTGTTTTAGAGAGGGGATTTTCAGGCTAACAGTCTCCCAGGCTATAAAGTACTAAAGTTACACTAATAATGGGAGTTGTGTAAGTACCTAGATAAACTCAGCTGTATTTGGGCAGTGAATGAAAATTCAGTTTGTGATGAGGGTTGTGACACTTCAAAGACAGTGATAAGGAACAAGCACTTGAAAATGAGGTATGTGTTTATCTACAGCAGCTGCCTAACTAGGGGAATGGGAAAATTAAATTTGTCCCATAATTATCTTTTGTACAAACAGGCAGTGTCCCTCCAGCCAGGCAGCTTCTAAAAAGCCTATAATTTTTGCATATAATAACTACCAACATTAATCTTAGCTGTTGCTTGTACAAAAATTATAAATTACTGCACCAAATCCTATTACTGCAATATTAAAAGTTACTAGATGTTTATTTGAACCTTGATTTTTTTTCTTGTAACTTTGTGTTAATTTTCTCCATATTTCAAAACTCCAGCAATCGCTATAGTAGAGGTTTGATAGTTTAAAAAATTCATTACTCTGAGATTGGACTAATATGAAAAAAGAAAAATTCTTGAAGCTAGGGAAGATTGTGAATATTACCTGGATTTGGCCAGCTCCAGGACTGTTCATTCTTGCATATAGGGTGTTTCCCAACAGTTATTTAGTCTTGCTGCAATTAGCTGAATTCCTGCAGTACTGCATTTGAGCCCGTAAACCATTCCATTCTTTCCTTTCAATAGAGCTCAGTCCTGCAGGAGTACTGACTGCTCTCTGGGGAAGCATTTAAACCTGAGGGTAAATGCACTTTAGAGCTTTGCTGGAGCTACACTGGAGTGCTGAATGCTTGTGGGACTGGGAAGGAGACAGAGTTACGCTCATAGTTATTATTTGGTCTTACATATATGGATGTAATTTTCAAGGCTTCTATTGAAATACTGCTGGATCAAGGCTTACATGGGCATTTATCACTTTTATTATTCTCAGGTCCCAAGGTGCTTGTGAAGACTTGAACTTTTTGAGATTCTTATGTGCAAGAGGACTCAGTTATTTCTGATTTCTTCCTGAGGACCTTGCAAGACCATCTTTTGCATGCTCGCAAATTGAAGCAGCCATAGAAACAGGCTAGACAGCAGTAAAACCAAAAATATTATACATTACACCCTATTTTCAGATCTTTACCCAGAAAACAAGATACCTTTTTTCCTTTTGCTGTTCTGCTGAAAAGCAGGTGTAAAGTTTGGGTATCCAGTCACTTAAGTCATGAAGAATTTAAACTGTAAGACAATGTTCTTTTTTAGACTGTGCTGGTACAGAGAAGGATGTTTTTGAAATTTTTCTCTAAGGTATTTATACTATTCTCTCTGTTCTCCCTAAATAATCCACTACTACCTTTTTTCCTCTCTAGTTCTCAATTTTTAAGGCCTCTTGGGGGGTGTGTGTGATAATTTTCTTTTTTTTTTTAAATTTAAGTTCAGATTTTACCTATTCAGATGTCTCTAATATGTCACACTGTCGTGGAGGAACCCCAGCTGGCAACTAAGCACTGCACAGCCACTTGCTCACTCCCCCCTGGTGGGATGGGGGAGAGAATCATAAGAGTAAAAGTGAGAAAACTCGTGGGTTGAGATAAAGACAGTTTAATAGGTAAAGCAAAAGCTGTGCAGGCAAGGAAAGCAAAACAAGGAATTCACTCACTGCTTCCCATCGGCAGGCAGGTGTTCAGCCATCCCCAGGAAAGCAGGGATCCATCATGTGTAATGGTTACTTGGGAAGACAAAATGCCATCACTCCGAACATCCCACTCCCTTCCTTCTTCTTTCCCCCTCAGCTTTATATGCTGAGCATGACATCATATGGTGTGGGACAGCCCTTTGGTCAGTTGGGGTCAGCTGTCCCGGCTGACCACACTGTGTCCCCTCCCAGCTTCTTGTGCCCCCCAGCCTGCTCGCTGGTGGGGTGGGGTGAGAAGCAGAAAAGGCCTTGACTCTGTGTAAGCACTGCCTAGCAATAACGAAGAAGCCCCTGTGTTACCAACACTGTTTCCAGCACAAATCCAAAACATAGCCTCATACCAGCTACTATGAAGAAAATTAACTCTATCCCAGCCAAAACCAGCACACAGATTCAATAAAATGAGCCAACCATCTCTTGCATTCACAGTGAGACATGGATGGCAAATGCTTTAAAATGCTGCAGGACCTCGATGGACAAGCAGATGCAGAAGGCACTTAAATGAAAGAGAAGTGAAAACAAAATAATTGTCTATGACCAGTTCATGTGGAGTATAAGTTGAGGCAACTGTGCAGCATCATCCTTTGAAGTGGATTACCCTTGAAAGTGTACAGAGCCAACATAGCCCTGCATGTGTGTGTGTATATCTAAGTGCTATTTATTGTGGTGGTATAAAACCAGAAGAGAATATGGATCATATAACATCACTGTGAAGGGACTGGAAAGGGGTGGTAGTGCGAGTTTTGGCCATACACAGGTTTTCTTCAATCTCAAGGCTTTATGTTGCTTTGCACCATTGTCTCCAAGCATCTCCTGTGCATAAGCAATCACAATAGCTAAATGACCTCTGCAAAGCTTCTGGTGTATTTCTATTTTAGGGTGGGAACTCCATTTTGGTTGATGTTTTGGATAAGTACCATTCATGTGATGACACTTATGTGAAAAGGGGGGGGCAACTTCTCAGTGAAGTTCAGGTCTCTGTCTTTGGGATCAGTCATCTGTAGTACAAGTAATGCCACTGTTCCTTGCATTTGCAATATATACTTGTTTGGGGAACATGGATTCTCTCAAATATTTTTATGCCTTGCTATGGAGGAAGAAGCCAAGGCATGAAGTACTCAAGCAGCTGACTTGGGATCACATGGCAGAGCTTGGAGACGAACTGTGGAGCCCTGACTCTTCTGGGACAGGGATTTTGCATCCCATAACAAGCATGATCTTCTATATTCTTACTCCCACTTGCATTAGCTGCTGGTTGTTTTTGCAGCAGCTTTTTATAGCATTCGATCCAGTTTTGCCAATAGGGAGAGTATCAAGAGGGAATGTGTGCGTGTCTAAATGCATTGCCAGGCATGGAAATGTCTGTGCAGCAGACTCAGGGACAGGCTGCTGACAGGTTGCCTTGTCTGCTTCTTTGGCTTCAGGGAGGCTTTTTCTCCCTGAAACCATGTTGTGAGAGTAAACGATTCAGAAATTTTTCAGAGCCAGTGGAAAGCCTGATTTTAAAACAGCAAGTGATGTTATTCCAGATGTCCCTATTTAGAAATCAGCAATAACATCTTTCTATTCTATGCAGCAACTTTTGCATCCACCCTGGTTTTCCTTTTTAAAAGAACAATGATGTTTCAATTTTGAGATTTTTCTCTGGATTGTCAGTCATCAATTTATCACTGTATCAATACATAAGGAATTCCTGTTGGAACTGAACCCTGCTAACCATGTCACATCTTCTGAGCTCTTATGACTAATTCTTTTCTTAAAATGGAATCATTCAGACTGCTTCAAAGGCATCATATATCTTCCTATATTTAATAATAAGCATCTGCTTAAGGCAAACATTTTTTGCCACTCAGATTGGTTTTAAAGTAAAACCTGCTCTGTTCCAGCCAACACCAGATTCTGATCTTGCACAGCTGTACAGTTGGTGGAACTGCTTCTTTCAGTGTACTTAGCCCAGATTATCTGAAATAACAGCTATCTGGCTAGTTATTTCTGTAGTCCACAGCTCAGTGTGATTGCAGGCAGGATTCCCAAGTCCTGAAGACCTACAGAAATCATTAATGAAATAGTCACTGAACCAGTTAATGTGTGTAACTGTGGAAGGAGAGTCATTTTGACAGGACAAGGGGATATTTAATGACCCTGAAAAGCAGATACCCAGAGCTTTCTTAGGAAAATGTTCTGTATTGAATTTTCTACATACTTTGTTTTGTTGCATCACAGCTTTCAGTGCTCTTGATTCAACCCAGAGAAATCAAGAGTCAAATTCTTTCCTCTTTATTTACATTCTTTCCTTAAAAATGATGATGATACTCCAGGATATCTCAGACCCATGGCAGAGTTGCATCTTTTGCTTCCCTGGAGTAATATTCATCCATTAGAACAAAAAGCCACCGTGCTGACTTGGTAGCATTTAGCACTGTTTTTGCTTTAACGTGCTTACTCCATGAAGTGCAGCAAAGAACGAGGATTATAAGTTTAAACTTTATTCAGAGCTGTAACTTTTTCCCTGCAATCCTGTATAACTTTACTAGTTCAGATTAGGCCCTTCTCTGGATGTGGGAGCTCTTTGCATCTGCGCACTTCTCGTTTGATTTTGCAGCCACTCTCCAGAATGCCATGTCTTAGAAAAAAAACGTATCTCTAACACACACTCTCACGCAGAATATCCAGGCTAGGATGAATTCCTTTCATCTTATACATGCATTTTTGAGCAACATTAGGAGACAGGGAACTCTTGACTTTATTAGCTTCAGGGCAGCAAAAGCTAAATGACTCAGGTTGACTAAGATCTCATTCACTTTTTATGGACTTGGTTTTGCCAGGCCACAGAAAGTGGAAGGTTGCAGTGTCCCATGAGATGTTAGGCGGGGCTTGTTCTACTTTACTGTTGTAGCATCCTTTGGAAGGATGGGGTCTCACCCTTCCACATAAGCTCTCTTATCCTCAACTGATACAAACGATGTATTTCTCCCAAATTCAGTTATTCAATGGGCGGGAGGGGGGAACCAACAATTATTTATCGCTGGATAAAGATCTTCACCTGTTGCTAAGGAAACATGTCTAATACTGATCAGGATTTATTCTTGGATAGTGTTTTGCCCATAACTCCCTGCTTCCAAGTGTTGGAAGGGGGTGGACGGGAAGCTAGGAATAGTTCTGCCATCTAAGCGAAGAGACAGCAGCCTTATTCAGACCAAACGTAATCCTCTCTGAGCCAGAAATAACTGTATTGACTTCTATGTGGTTGATTTTTTTTTTACTGCCTCGCACCTAGCCTAGTCATTTAAGTCTGTGCAAAGTTAGTGCTAAGTGAAAGTAAAATGCTGCCAAATCACAGTAATAGCTTTTCATCCACTTAGACGTTACTTTGCACATGCATGTGTGGCTATAAGTAGTGGAAAATTGGGCCCATTAGTGTTAGTAGGATATATTTCAAACTCTGGAAAGTTAAAAATAATTTCACTCTTACGGACTTCTGTGAGGCTGAAGGTGTAGTCTGTATCCAGTTACACATAGGCATACTTTTGGCTGCAAAGAAGGCAAGCTGAGCTTTGTTTTCAGATGTGATATATACTTGCCTTTGAAATCATTCAGCAAGTAACTTGGGCTGGGTTTGAAGCATACTTTCTGTGAGCGTGTTGATTGGAAATAGGCCTATAGCTCATCTGCCATCTTTAAAAATGCCATTTAATATTGAGGAGCATTCATTTTGCTCTTTGTGGAACTACAATGGTCTCTGTAGCTCTTATTCTTAAAGGTCGTATTGGTGCACTCTGTTTTTTCCTGCGTTGAGAATGGATTTTGAAAGTGGAGAGGAAAATTAATTTGGTTGTTACCACCCTGTAAATATAGCAGGCCAGGCCTATAACTAGATTGGAAGGGCATGGCTCTGTTGGAATGGGCAGAGTTCAGGTCAGCTAGAGATCCATGACGAATACATAGTATTGGATGAATAAAGGATGGTTGTTATTAGACGAGCCTCTCTTGGTAGGAGCAGGGGACCCCTTATGAATTATTGTAGTAATATTTGCATTGCCGCAAAGCCTCAGGTAGTGTCTTAGATGGAACTGGGAAATGCGTTTAGACAGATTTAGAAAAAGACTGTGGTGTAAACCAAAGGCTGGCTGGAACACAATAAGTAACATCTTATCTAACCTCTTTAGCAATGATTTGGGAGGGAAATTGCTGTTTCTGAGGAGTCTGAATGTACAGCCTAAATACAAGACCCTGCACTGAAGATTTTGTTGTCATCTTGGATCTATCTTGTAGTAGGATTCTAGCAAAAGATCTATGGATAATTCTTATCCTGCAGCCAAACAAAGGAACAGTTTATTTTGTTGATGGTGTCAATTACACAGTGTAAGTATCATTTATAATTCTGCACCAGTGCTTGGGTCAATGGATCAATGTACCTACAACTATGTAGACACAGTAGATTGAACATGTTTTCCTGAATTTTTAGGTACCAGCTGAAAAGTCATGGTTTGTTTTTCATCTTGAGGTGGTATCACCCAGTCCCTTAGTTTTCTTCTGGTTTACTCCTCTCTGAAATTTTTAGAGGATGATATATTTCACCAGTATTTCTGAGGGTTAGCAGCAAAATTTAAAGGAAATTATGAAAAACTTTTGATGAAGTAGGACAGTCCAGTATGGATGTCAATCTTCAAAAGAATGAAAATGTTAATACTTAGAGGACTGGAGAAACTTTCTGCTTGGTCACAAATTAGTGTTTATAGTTACAGATTTTGTCAAAAACAGCCCCCGTGCCAGGGGGGAGGGAGGGACACGGTCCCTACAATTATATCCTCGGATGCAGTTCCCAGTCTGCTCCCCCTTACACCCTCACCAAGAGTTTCTGTTTATTTCAGGCATCATTAACCGGCCACTGATTTTAAAATCATCATCATCACCACCATCATCATCTGTATGTAAGGTTTCTCCTGATCTTACTGATATTCATGGACTTTTTTGTCTTAATCCCAGCTTTCTTGTCCTGATTTGTTTCTGAGCTGACTGGTTGCAGTTCATCATAAATAGTCTTTCTGCTCCATAAACTCAATTGCTTGTCTAAATTCTCTTCCTGGAGCCCCAGTATCCCGTTAAAGACATTAATGTCTTTTAGAAGGCCTTCCAGTGGTTCCATACGGAAACCACAAAGCGGTTGTTACCATCTGACTTAACTGTGTCTGTCCTGCATTGGTCTGCGATGTCTATATGCTGTCAGGGATATTACTTACTTTAGTTACCCTCCTGGCCACTGGAGCATGTGAGTGCATTAGGCAATGCGATTAACCTTTGTTATCCATGGCCTTTTCCTCCTCAGTTCCTCTCCCCAGAGACTGTGTACAGTGCATTGGAGTTGTGCCTGTTGTTTAATTAAGTTATATAGGGACAGCTGATGTGGCAATTTCTACCTTTGGTTGCCTAATAAAACCGTCTGGTGAACATTTTCTCAATTAGTGAAAGTAAGGTCAGAATTAGTCTCTCCCTTTAATGTTATTTCAGTCCTCACATTAGCACTATTTAGGTGCAGGGGCATCTTTTTAGTGTCTTTTAAAGTATTATTGGGTTCAGTCTTTTAATTATCTGATGAAATTTCAGTGTCATCTCCACGGCCAAATATTACATTGTAAAGGTTCCTGCATAATATATCCAAATGCCTTTTTCAATGAGACTGAATCTGTTCTCATCTTAACTTCATTGACTTTGGTATAATTGTGCTCTTATTCGTGGTTTATGCTAGTGTGAATGAGGTCCTTGTTCTCCTCCGTCAGCTTCTCTGTCACTTTGGTAATGAGTGATGTTGATGGTACCTGAGGGCTGGTGAAGAGTGTAGTTGTAACTCCTTTAATGGTATGCTAGATGTCCTACATCTTCTCACCCTGTACTGTCAGCTGAGGGGCTTTAATGGACCTTATGTTGTTGCAGCATAATCCCAAAGGTGCTCTCAGATCTATTCTGTACTCTGCCCTCGGACGTTCCCTGCCTATTTCTGACTTATTCCTTCTTCAAAGAAAGATCCAGTGGCTAGAGTACATGCAAAACTATCTCACACACTACAGGCCTGAGAGCAGGGGTCTTGCTCACTCCCCAGTCCTTTTGCACCTCCTCCCCATCCTCCTATGCGTGGAAAAGGAATCAGTCCATTATGGGAGCACATTGATAGCTGTTCCAACAATTAATCGGAGGCTTTTGATCTGAACCTTCCTGCCTTTTATCCCTTGAGCCATATGGAAATGGATGGAGGCAAAGCATTTTTCTTAGCTGGATCTGGCAGAACTGTGATACCTGAAAGAAAAAAATTAGTTATGCATATGGCATGTTTCCAGGAAAGGGGAAAGGACTATTAAAGGTTTGTACCCTTTGGGAGATTAATTCCTCATTTTATTTAATATTGGCTTGTTCTACACTGCACAATGGCACACAGATTAACAGTTACAACAGGTGTGTAGATACAGTTAATATCCTCTTGGTTTGTTAATCTGCTTAATACTTGAAGTAAATAAGAAAGTGACTTGGAGTACACTATGCTCTTAAGGCAGAACTGGGCCCAGAGCATTTGTTATTACAAAGGAAGGGAGGAATATCCGAAACACAGGGATTTTTCATCCATTCATTTTGCAGGAGCAACCATAAGGTGCTCTGGAGTGTTTGAAAACAAAGATCTCCCTTCCAGGGTTGAATCAGAAGAGCAGGATCTCTGAAAAGCAGAGAAGGAAGCACCATTGCAGTAATTGTTTTGAGTTTGGGGTTTTTTTGGATGGCAATGTCAAGTCTTTTGTAACAAGCTTAGCTCTGGCTCCAGAACAGAGCCAAACAGCCTCCTGGTAGCAGGTGCAAGCGATAACTGAGCAGCACTGATCTATGTGTGATAAATGCCAACACCTTTCCATGGCCTGACCTTACTCTGTTTTAGTCTATAATGTGCAGCTGCATTTTGGTGTTTAGAGATGACAATAAAGATAACCAATGCTATTTCTCTCTCTAGCTGGATGGCAAATTTTTTCTCCTAAATGTATCAGCTAATAAACAGACTCATAATTTTGTTGAGACTGCTGTTGCTGCACAACCTGATAAACAAGGAAGTGTTCCGATATTGGATTCTGTTGCTGTCATTTTTTGACATGTTTCCAATTCTATTATTGACCTTAGACTGGTCACTTGGGCCAATAATATTCTTAGAGTCTTCAGCACCTGCTTTTTGGATTCTCTTCCCAACTCAGGGGTGGAGGGAAACATTGGGATACTGTTGGCTTCGTGAAGTTTTAATAAATTTCCAGGTAAAATGGCTTGAGCATTTTCACATGGTTATGAAACATATTCTGATACTTTCTGGTCTTTAGTTGACCAAAATATGCTTGAGACCACCCAAATAAATCTGATTATCTTGTCACTAATATTTTATTTCAATTGTTAATTTTGAAATTCATGCTCAGAATCTTGAGTTAAAATATCTTATTTTTTTCAAGGAAAATCAACGTTACATTTCAGCTCTTGACAGGATCCAAGGCTTGCATTATTCAGCAACCTAAAGGACTGGACCTTGGATAAAGAAATTTACTCCCAGCACTTATTTTGTATGCTAAGTAATAACTATACACCAAGAATGTCACATTTAAGCAAACAAAAGGGATCTGTTTTTATGCACCTGTGTCCAGATGCATAAGTGTCTACTGAAAAATTAGCAGTACTTTGAGATGGAAAGGATCATGTATTTGTTTTTGCATTGATGCTCAGTAGTATGAAATCTATTGACAATGTACTACTTGAAAAAGCTGCTATTGAGAGTTGGTCACTTTTATTTACTACTGAGAAATTCCAGCAGTGGTCTACCTGTGTTTGCAGGTAGTTTAGCATTAAGCATTGCATGGGAGCACTTTACAGAAGAGCAAGGACACAGGCAGAGCGGCCTCTCGGCTATACATCATGCAATCATTCTTTTGAGCTTAGCAATTCCATCTAGCCACCAGGAGATCAGTGGGGCTTCCCAAAGCATGATTTAATGCCTCTAAACAACATGCAAGTTCTATGCTGTTAGATTTAAACCAGTGTAACCAAATACCAAATTTTGGTTTTTTTGTCCACTTTCAGCTATGTGGAATGCAGCTGACTCCTGCTTGATCCACTACTGAGATTCCATTGTCTTCAGCTGAGTTATTTCAGATTTACACCACTGAGACAGGAGATCATTGTGGCCAATGAATCTATATAAGACTACACTGGGTAGTAAAAAAAGTGTGGTTAAGATACTGACTTGGGAAGCATGGATTTAATTCTCTGCACTGCCATGCATCTCCTGTATGACTAGCTGTACAAAACTTTCACAGATTCACCACATCTCATTTTAGGCACTAAAATTGCCCTAAGGCGCATCTATGGCTGGCAGAGAGGCAGTTCTTGAGACTGATTCATTGTACTGGAATTGAATACTCATCTGGGGATGCCTCTCTGGTTTCTCTCTACAGGTTTTCCAGACAGAATGGGGGACAACTGCATTTCTGAGTAGGATGCCTCAGCTAAGTGCCTATGCTTAGGCTGGCTGAGTTTCACATTGGTCTCTCTGTTCTTTAGTTCACCGTCTTGAAAAATAGCATAGTAGCTATTCTTTATCTTACTGCAGGCACTTGTGAAGAAATCTATTGTGATTATTAATTTTGCAGTGCACTTTCTGATTTACCTTACTTGTTTAAAGGAAAACAAGTAAACAGAAAACTCATTAAATAGCTGGAATGTTAAAAATTTGCAGCCAAAACTGACATTTAACACATAGATTATGAGTGTTACATGAGGACTTAATTTTTTATATAGCACCTTGTTTTGAGGGATAATGTAGTGGTATCATTCAATTAAAGGTTACATTCCCTTTTTTCTCCTGAAATGTGCTGCTCCATTTTCTCTAATAAAGGTGTTCTTCACTAAGACTACCCGGTTTCCCATTCCAAGGGAAAGAATGTAATTAAGCATTTTGGTTATGTTCGGCTTCATATCGGGGCTGTGCTTTTGCAGGAAAATAATAAACAGATTAGTAATGTTGCCAAGAAGAGATTTAGAGTATCATCTCTGATTAAGCTTTTCAAAACCAGCCAGGCAACAATGGAGAAATGTTAAAGCTGTAGAAGAGCACAGTGGAAAAAAAATGACATATTTAGTTAGTTTGGTTCAACTTATTCTCTCGCAAAGCAATTGTTAAAGTCAGTGTCGCAGAAGAGGCTAAGGACTGGGGGTTAGGCCTTCTGGGGTATAGTCCTTGCTTTGTTGCTGGATTATGTAAACACTCTGGGAAATTTATTTCCCTCTTCTTCTGTCACCTATCTGAAAGTTTGGGGACTACAGATAATCTTCTTGGCTTTTCTTTTTATAGGTTCTCCTGTAGGAGTCTCAGATGTCCTCTCTAGGTGATACTATAATATTAATACACCTAGTAGAGTTGCCGAATCCTACAAAGCAGTCTCAAGACTCTTACTCATTGTTACTGATTTTGCTCCACTTGTGCTTGAGGCCCTTCAGCATTCACAGTAGGTCCACTTCATCCCAAATCAGAGATTGAGTGCTCAATGTTACTTTAAGTAGAACTATGGCTGCAGTGAGGTTTGTGTCCTCTCTTGCACAAAAACACTGTAAAACAAAGCAAAGCAGATTATTTGTTGTGCATTTGTGTTAATCTGCTTCAGCTAGTCTTCCTGTGAATTTTTTTTCCCAACAGTGCAGACTGTGTTACCTCCGGGCAGGATTACTGCAGTGCGCTTCTCTCCAGGCTCTCTTTGAAGAAGACTTGGATGCTTTGGCTGGTGCAATGTGTGTTTTCCTGGCCACCTCTGAGTTTGCCTCTTTTTGTTGGAATAAGGTGAGTCCTTGCTTCGTGTCACTGGGAAAGGTTATCTGGTACCCAGGTACCGGTTTTGTTGAGGACTGTCTTCTGATGGGATGTGGGCAGCTTGAAACATGGTACCTTCAGCAGATCTGGGAACCTTTCAATGCCCTGCCACTTCCCCAGTATGCTGCTATATATCCCACAGGTATGCAGGCTTTCTCTCTCTTCCTAGCAAATTCCAAGTATAACTCGTGCAGACCCTATGACATCTCATGTTCCACTGGAGACTCCTTGCCCTTCCATTCCAGGGACAGAAGAGGGTCTAGAGAATATTAACCCAACAGCTGTCCTACCTGTCTCATTGCCAAATAGCAGCAGAGTTCTAGCTTCACGTCACCTATATGATTACAGGACTTGTCAAATGATCTCAGGGAAGAGCTTGGGCCCATATATGGAATGTTTTAGGTCTGTACAGAAGTCTTATATGGCTTGTCATCAGGTTTTACTGGACTTCTGTAAGATAAATCTCATTAACTGCAGAATTCTTCCACTCCTACTTCAGGAGGTGCAACTTATCCACAGGTCTTGTTTAGACTAGTTTGCCTAGCAGAAAATTTCAGTCCAGTTCCCAGCATTTAAGCAAATCCAACAATGGTTTCTTTGATACTATTACTGGAGCAAAAAGAAAAAAAAGAAGCCCTTAAAGAAATACTCTGGCCTCTTTCACCCCTAGTTCCCTGCCCTCTCATCTCAAAAGGAATTTCTTGATTGTTCTTTCCAACACAGTTATAAACTTAGCTTAACAGGAAGAGGAAAAGAGCTTTCTTTTTGCTTTTTTTTTGTCTGCTCCCCTGAGTGCTTCTGTTTTCAGTCATTCAGCCTGATCTCTGTTCAGCAGGGCTTCTTGGATGCTGACCACAAAGAAAGGAAAGAAACGTTTTGAGTTGAAGTTACTTGTCTAACTTTTTTTTCCATTGCCTCAGAAAATTTCCTAATGGCAGGGGAACATCAAGAGTTCAAGGTTGCATACATGCAGTTTTGACTGTTTCTCTAGGCTTTGAAATCTTGTTTGAAATCACACAGACTTATCCACACAGACCTACTAGTAATTCTGAACCATTTACTTTCAAAGGTGACTCCCTTCAAGGAAGACAGCAGCACCAAGCATGTCCTGTAGGGTAGCCGTAACAGGCCTTTAAGTCTTTTCGTGCTAACTTAAGAACATAGGAAGCAGCTTTAGAGGTCATCAGGCTGTATTGTTGTCCATAAATAGAGAAGCCCGTTTGTCACTACACCATGTTTGTGTATGGGGCTGCTCAGGCAGTGGATGTGGTAATCGTAGGTGAAACCTATTCCTTCACCAAGTGTACTTTGAAATGGGCCTAGTATTGCAGGAAGAATCGTGTGGCAGGGAAAAATCAAGTTAATTATATTGATTTCTCAGGAGAATATCCATTGTTGTTTTCTTTTTTTTTTTTTTCCATCTCCATTTCTTTTTTTCAGTTCTCATCACTTCTGTAATACTTTCACCTTACCTTCCTCAGTGTCTTCTTTTTGCATTTTACAAAGCAACAGGGATAATGCAGCCAGGATCAAAATGTCAGACACGGTGCTTTGACTGGATTTAAAGTCAAACAAGAAGATATTTCTGAAATCTCAGTCCTATCAAAAGATACAGTACAGATTAGGTGTCAGTGCCTTAAAAAGTATAAATTAATAAAACTGTGTGGACTACATCAGTTTACTCCAGCTGAGAATCTAACCCTGAGTTTGTGTATTCCCAGCCTTTAGGATTCATGACATACTGGCAGATTCAAGGCTTGATATTCTAGGGTGGAACAGGCAGAACTGAACATCAGGTCAGTGCAATGCTCTAACCTGTTTTTTATGAGTGATCTGTGCTTTTATGGAAGGAAGAAGCATGTGCATCTGTGAATAACAAAATAGCTTTGGAACATTTGAGATTACCTCAGCAGAGAATAACTTATAGGAAGACTATATGAGATAATATACCAAACATATACTGCTGCTCCTATGACTATGTAATTGAAGATACATAGTCCATTTTTATGTGTGTATACAGTTTGTGTTCTATACAAGTTAATAAGCCAGACAGTAAGTAAATGCTAGGCTTAGAATCATAGAATCTTTTAGGTTGGAAAAGACCTTTAAGACCATCAAGTCCAACTGTTAAGCTAGCACTGCCAAGTCCACCACTAAACCATGTCCCACATCCACACAGCTTTTAAATACCTCCAGGGATGGAGACTCAACCACTTCCCTGGGCAGCCTCTTCCAGTGCCTGCCTACCCTTTCCGTGAAGAAGTGTTTCCTAATATGCAACCTAAATCTTCCCTGGGACAACTTGAGGCCATTTCGTCTTGTCTTATCACTCGTTACTAGGGAGAAGAGATCGACCCCCACCTTGCTACAGCCTCCTTTCAGGGAGTTGTAGAGAGCAATAAGGTCTCCCCTGAGCCTCCTTTTCTCGAGGCTAAACAACCCCAGCTCCCTCAGCTGCTCCTCACCAGACTTGTGCTCTAGACCCTTTACCAGCTTTGTTGCCCATCTCTGGCCACGCTCCAGCACCTCCACGTCCTTCTTGTAGTGAGGGGCCCAAAACTGAACACAGGATTTGAGGTGCAGCCTCACCAGTGCTGAGGGGGACAATCACTGCCCTGGTCCCACTGGCCACACGATTTCTGATACAAGACAGGATGCTATTTGCCTTCTTGGCCAACCATCTTCACTTGACCACTTATCTCCATGTTTCCCAGCAGTCTGGCCCTATAAAGAAGATTATCCTCTAACTCCCTTCCTCCTACCTCATATTTTAGATCTGGTATAGTCCGGCCCAGGTATCTGAAAAGTTGACTTATTCTCTGGCTTCTTGACAGGTGCTGAGGTAAAGAGTGAGAAATTAGCAATGACTTAATGCTGCACCGTGACCATTTTTATGTGTTTAGAATTTTAAGTAAGAAGTCATAAGTTTGTAGAAAGCTTCAGATTAGACCTCTGCAGATCAGTTAACCCAGCTTCTTCCTCAAACCAGAGGTCATCTTAAAGATAGGTTGGCTGGTCAAAGGCCTCCTCTGGTTGTTTTGAAAATCTTGAAGGAGGCAGATGCAATAACTTCGACGCAGAACCTGTTCTATAGCTTACCAACTCTAAATGGTAAAGAAGTCTTTATGATTCAAAATGCGTTACCTCCGTGCCCTATACGGGGATGTATGTATATACCCAGTTTCACAAGATCATGCCCTGAGTAACAGTAATAAAATCCATGGTTTTGCTATTTGCTTTTGGTTTGCACTGGTGTCGCTGAGATGGCAATCTGTCCTGACTATTACAGAGGATCAGATGATTGAAAATTTCATTCCTCTCTCTTCTTTATTTGCTTGCTAATATTGCCATTTGGCTTCTGTCTTGCTCAGGGATATTCTGGTATAAACCCCCTGTTTCTGTTGCTGGATTGGGGTCAGAAGATGGTCTGAAGGAATGATTAACTGCAAAGGTGCTGAAGCAGATAAACCCTCATAAAAACCACTTGTAAGAATGAAGCCAAGAATATATATTTAGAAATCCGTTTAGGTCTCACCATCTTGCTTAAAATGGAATTGGATAATAATACCTGGCTGGGCAATACAGTTAATGAAAAGCACCGAATGTAAAAGTTACCAAATGTAAAAGTTGAATTTTTTTATGTGAGTTTTGCTTTTGCAGTAAGCTTCTAAAACCCTATTCTCATTTTAAGCAATCTACTGATACATTTAACAAATGTCAAGATGAAATGCTTCAGCAGAGATCAAAAAGACCAAGGGTTTTATTGTACTACTCTTACAGCACTGATAGCCTGTACTGAACTTTCATGCTAAGGATCAATAGCTTTATTTGATCAAATATGGTGAACTATCAAAGACATCAGGCTCTACCTAAGGGACACTTCAGATTGAGCTGTCTCCCTTGAGAGCACTAGGAGTCTTGAATTTGTGTTTTGGTATTTGCTCGTGTACCTGCTTATTTTGAAATTATTTTTTAATTTTTTTTGAACACTTGTATTGTTGTATATTCATGAGTGTTCTCCATGCCCTGCCGTGGTGTGTGGAGATCAAAGCCACTGCTTGCGATCGCAAGGCCAGTTCTGGTCCTAGCAAAGTGTTTCAGCTTATCTCAATGGCATATTTTGAGCTAATCTCTTGAAACCAAAACTCGGTGGTGTTAGAAAACTTATGATAGCAAGGAAATCACAAGAAGGGACATGGCAGTGCTGGGAAGCTCAAACAGACCCATCTGTTGTGGCTGAGGAGGATGGCAGCCCAGGCTGAGCTGTTTGTGCCAATGGCTGTGGAGGAGGAGGAGGAAAACAATGCTGCCCCTGAGGCTGTGAGCTGAACAATTGCCCCGCAAACTCCCTTGCCTTCCCTTCTCTCCCACCTCTGCAGTAAATGGTTAAGAGCTCTCAGCTGGTGAACTTAGAATAAACATTTTGTTTTGTCAGCAGAGCTGCTGGAAGAGGAAAGCAGTGGGAGCGGGGTGGAGGTGGCTGGGGGAGAGGAGGAGAATGAGGGCTGGAAGGATGCAGGGAAGAAGAACTAAAAAAATACCAGAATTAAGCTTTCAACCATACTTTAGACCAACTTGGCTAAAGCATCATTTTAGTCTGAATAAAAGGAATGGCAAAAGCTGGAGGAAGCTGAGATGCAGAGGGGAGGGCTGTGGTGGAGGTATTGGTAGGTGGAAGGGGGTTCTGTTTTCCTCTGACAAGGTGCCCTGAATCACGTACCTTAAGGCTGCTTCTAGTGGCAAAAAAGTGCTTTAGCTTCTCTGCTGAGCCAGCTGGCATGCTAATTTTGTGGAGCACATGTGTTTGTGTGTAAATCCATACAGGATGAAAAAGCAGGTGAGTAAACCACCTCTGTAGAGATACATGGGTCTGAGTAAATAGGCATCCTTGTGATGAGAACCTGTAATGTTAATAAAGAAGAAATACTAGTACCTACTTCTCACGTGAGACTGAAAGTGGGGTTTTGCTCTGAGAGGAGAATTACAGCTCAGAGAGGAGTGTAACGTCCCTAAGAACGATGCTACAAGCAGGCGTGTGGCTTTTCTCCTTTCTCCTGGCCCTTCTTTGCTGCTTTGTCATCTGGCGGATTTATTTCAGCATAATGGTGTCAGGCAGGAGGTTGGGAGCATCACAGGCTGGACAGAAAGACCCTTCATTGTGCTAGTAGTTTTGGGGTCCAAGAGACTAAAGATTTGAGGAAATATTTCAATAGTGCATTAAGTTACTCTGCAGCGAACCCAGTTTTATTTCACTCCTTGCAGCAAAGCTTGCTCATTTTTGTACCAAAGAAAAATTGGGAATCAAATTAATGGCCTGCTAGCTAGACCTTACCTAATGTGAAAATGTCTTGAATTTGAAGCAGATGCAATAGAATGCAAGAAATGCAGTTTCTTTGCATTAACTGCGGAGCAGTGGTTTCGTCCAGCATTCCCCAACCACCATCTGTCTACAGACATCGTGAAATGACTACTGTTCTGAATACCATTTTTAAGGCATTCCTGCAACACCGTGAATGAGATGTTAATGTGGTTTTACAAACATGTGCAGTGCTAAATATTTCTGAACTGTGCGTTCCAGCTGTGCTGTGCTATTAGATCTGAGGAAGCTTGGGGAGCAGAGGTTAACCTCTTCATCTGAGCCACAGACCAGTCTCTTCCTTCTGGTTAGGTGATTCATAGAAAGAACAAGGCAGAAAACCATCTTGACTGTTTTTTTTTTGTTTGTGAATGCTGATGATCCCAGTTACAATTTCTGGCTTGCTGCTTTCTTCATGCAGTTTTGTACTGAAATACAGAATGGGGGAATGCAACCGTGCTAACATTTCTTAATTTGGACAAGGATCAGTCTGTGGATCTGTGAATGTCTTTTCAGTGGTCCTCTTACCAGAAAGTAGCAAGAGGAAAAGTTTTGTGCCTGCTTCTAGTGGAGGAAAAAAATCCTGCCAAGTCTGTTGCCGAGGAACTGGCTGTTTAAATTAAAAGGATAACTTAACCATCCTATTCCTCCCTCCCATTTTTACAACACAACTGAGTGTGAAAGTTGGGTTAGTCTGCAGTGCTGATGCCCTGGTTGTAAGGTTGTGCTGACTGCTCAAGGGACCAATATGCTGGCAAATGCTGACTATACTCTCTTCACTTTTTTCCCATATCGATAAGATCCCACTTTATTGTTCAAGGTACTCATTGTGTCACATGAAGTACAGTAAAGGGTATTAGAACATTGTTAGAGCCCCTGAGACAAAGTCATCTCCTTCAAGGTGATGAGTGTATTGATTTCTGAGGACACTGGGTGAGTAGGGTGCTGTTTGTTTCTGTATCATACTTGTGGGCCTACAAATTGGAAGGAAAAAAAGGCTCTAAAGAACTGGATTCCTGGTTAGGGTGGAGAAAGCATAAGAAATGGATAGAAAAGTGCTTCCTGGTTATAGCTCAATGAAGCACTAGATTGCAAAAGTGAGTCTCTTATACACATCTGAATAAACTCCATATTTATGAACAGATACAGAAAATTGTAGAAAATCCTGTGAAGGGAGATGATTTCACAGAAGAAAAAGCTGTTTAGTACTGGAACTCAGGGCTGCTATTCTCTCATGCTAGTTCTTTGGAATTAGGATGTGTGTGAACAGTAATCTTAAACTGTACAAAAAGTGAGTTTCATATAGATAACTCTTCCCTGCTGACAGTCTGCAAAGATGTACTTAGTGCAATAGAAATCCATGCTGATTTAGCGCTCTCAGTCAATATTTCCCAATGACAATTTTTCTCCAATGTTTTCTACTCCTCAGTGTTGATAGCTTTATCGTGACAAAGTCCTGTGTGAAGTGCTCCAGTGTGTTTCCATATAACCAGCTCTGGTTTTGTCGACTGAAAGAATAAGAGGAATAGTATAGTTAAAGGGCTTGATATGAGGGTCTGAATCTTGACCTCTGCCACACACTCCCTTGTAATTCTGGGCAAGTTATTCAGTCTTTCAATCACTTTTCTGCAAAATAGGGTCATCTCTCTTTCTGCCTTTCTTGGTTCAGTTAAGTGTATGCTATTTTGAACAGAGCTTACACCTGCTTCGTGCATGTGTGTGATCTTGCACAACAGGATCTGGCTTTTGGGGGATGCTGCTGTGACTGCAGTAATGACTGGGCATTGGAAATGGCCTTTCTGTTGACTTGGTAGTATGTGTGTCTTCGGTCTTGAACGCTGAATCCTCAGGTGGCGATAATATTTTGAGTGAGACAGAAAAGCAAAGGATCGTTCTATGCCAGCTACCCTGGGAACAGAAATAGTTATTTTCTTAAGCAGACTTACTAATTGTGTGGTGCTATTAAAGTGACTGGATAACAGCTGCTTGCTTTCTCCAGCCTCTTTAGATTTCTGGTCAGTACCTACTCATGATCAGTTTTAGTGCTTTCCTTCACTTTTAGATGCAGTGTAATCTGTATACCTGCATTTGCAGATGCAAGTTGGTCTTACCTGATTATATATACTAGGAGGGCAAACAATTCAGTAGTTTATTGTTTAAATGTGCGCTAAAATTAGCAACTGTTTAAGAGCAGTCTCGTTTTGTATTGAGAGACAAGAGGAAATATGGTAACATTGAACAGAAAGTAGGATAATGGAGCACACAAGATGACGTTCACTGTCTTAACTGTCATCACATGGTCTAGGTACCATTTAAAGCCTCAAAATGAGATCTAAATTGCTTATAGGAGCTAGTCTTGTATCTCTTTATAGGGATAAATTTCATCTTACAGCAATGCCCTTACTGATTGAAATAAATTGCTTTGGGGAGTTGATGTGCCTGGAAGCAAACGTACTGGTTGGAGGATAACCGATATTACAGAAAAGTCTCTCCTGGTGTATATAGTTTCATTCATATGCTCACAACTATTAGAATAAAATTGTTACTAGTTTGCATATTCAAGCACAGAAGTGCTGAGCAGTCAGAGCTGTGCTTGAAAGTGGTGGAAAACCCTGATCTGAACATGTATTACTGTCTATATCACATTCTAGGGTACTGGAAATTAAACACCTGAAGTTAGTGGGCTCCCTTGACCATAAAGGCCCTCTTTCTCTCAGTTTGCTGTTTGTCATCTGGACATTATGTCTTTTATCTCTTAGAGATGCTGTGAAAAATAAATTGTTTCTGAAAAACTCAAAAATAGAGTGCTGAGAGCAATAAAAAACCCAGTGAGGAGCTTAATTGTATCTTCAGGGAAGGTTTAGAGTAATATGCTGTAAATAAGGTATAGGACCTATCACTGAACAATAAAGGACATGACAAAGTATTGAATAGCTGTTGGTTAAGTGAGGAGAACCTGCTTTCTACGTCATGGGCCCTGCATCTGGGGAGAGTAACGAAGAGATGAAAGAAGGATATGATCATGAAAGATGGAACCGATCTGCATTAGAGCAATACAGCTGACTTCAGGATTTATTGGGCAACAGCAAAGCTAACACTTCCCAGCTTTCAGTTCTTTGTCTCCAAAATTGACTTTTTGGGAGTGTACTGTGTCACAATAACTTAGCCTTACATAGTCAACACAAAGGACTTGACTCCATCTGTTCCTCGGACAAGGATGTCCTTGAATTTTTTGCCACTAAAGTTCTGAATCCTGCCCCTTCCCAACCCTTCGGTGTAAAGGGGATCCATTGGATGTCAGCAGTAGCAGGTCACTATTCAGTTAGTCGAGCAGACACTAGAGGGAGTTACGGTACTCTTAAGGCTTGAAACTCAAAGCATGCGGTTAACATGGACTGTGAGAACCTATCACACTACTGCTTGCCATCAGCTGACAAAGCTGCTTGATGTGCTTTGCTGTGTACAGTAAGAATGTAATCTATCAAGAAGTAAGAGATAATGATGTAAACTACACTGTGTGGATAACTGGTTGTCGTGTGTTGCAAATGGAAGACTACGGTGTTTCTTTGAGGGGTGTTATGAAGAGGATAAATAATGCTGAAAGGTCCAAATGTTGCATCTGTCTTAAAACAACTGTATTAAGGCATTTTCTCACAAAAGGCTTTCTGCTCTACAGCTGAATGTGGCAAAGTTATGCTCAAAGATGACAAATAGATTTTGACTAGTGAAGACTCTTTACTGCCTTTCCTGATTGATGTTATCATCCCCTTGTAAACAAGTGGGAATGTTCTAATGGACTGCCAGTTGCAGTAACATTCTGAATTTCTTCTTTGGTCTCTGTTTTTCAGGAGCTGTGCAGCAAGATCATCAAAGCAATTTTAATGTTTGTGGCTTCTCAATTAACAGGAAGACACAGTGCTGCTAACTTGGGGAAATTATTAGAGGTTGCTTCACAGTATGATACAGACTTTTCTTACTCAAGCATAATTACCTCTATCTTGATAAGAAGTGAGATCACAGTAAGAATTTTTGCCCAGTTCAGTGTTGTCTCTCTCTTTTGACGAAGCCTACGAAAAGGATCTGTCTTCCTGACTGATCTTACACTGTCACGTCTTCATGCTCCTGACCAGGTCTGTTAAGCGATGGAATATATAAGCCCTCAGTAGCCACGGAGATGTGTTTCATTGTTGACAGTTGTGGTACCTACTCTGTTCCTACTCAGTACCTTGACAACCAGCTCTTAGAAGAAGCAGACAGATAGATGCATAAAGGCCAGCTTGCAGATTTCCCTTCCCAACAGACAAACCTGTTTGTTAGTTGGAAGATGTCTTTTCCTTATTTGTGAGGAGGAACAGCCACTATCGTACCAAACAAAGGGACAAACTGAAGCCCACAAGCATTATTTTCTTTAAATAGGACTAGATTCAGTCTTCTGACACTGGGGCAGTCCAGGTGCCTCTGAAAATCTCCTTATCATGCTCAGAGGGTGCTGAAGATGGCAGGAGCATCATTGCCTCAGCTGGAATGGAAGCTTCAGAACTCTTGCAGAGATACCATGAGGTTACAACTAGCAAGAAGCCTTGGTGGCTATAACTAGCATTGACTCCTCCATCAGACATCCAGCAGTTGCTCTGTAAGGTCCTGTCCATGTCCTGAATGATTCTGGGCCAGCTGAACTTACAAGAAGCACAACTAATGGCAGTAAGTGTATGGCTTTACATTTATTTGTGGGTTTTTTGTTGGTTTTTCCCATGTGAAATTATGCCAGCATGGATATGTCTCTTTAAAGAGAGAAAAATATACTTAGTTAATATTTAATGAATGAATGTCTATACATACTTAGAAGATTTAAAGTGTGATGGAAGTGCTCAGTGTTGTGTTTCAAGCCCCATACATCTTGAGGTCGAGAAAGTCCCATAATGATATCAGTGCTGCCTATTTAACTCCTGAAGTTTGCTTTCACTTAGCACATTTAAAGAGGCATTTAATGTGGACCATTTAGCTTGTGTATGGAAACACCATTTTCATGTCCAATGCTTACTAAGATAACATAGTTAATGTTGCTAAGTTACTAAAGTAACATTTGGTGAAAAATCGAAGGTTTTAACTGCTTTTCTGATCTTGTCCAGTTTCCACCATAACTGAATTACAGAATCACAGAATTGCTGAGATTGGAAGGGCATCTCAAGATCACCTAGCCCAACTCCCCTGCTCAAGCAGGGTCAGCTAAAGCAGTTTGCCTAGAAATATATCCAGTCAATATGTCCATGGATGGAGATATCACAACCACTCTGGGCAATCTATTCCAAAGTTCAACCACCCTCACAGTAAAACAGTGTTTTCTTATATTGAGATGGACTTAATCATCATGATTTGAGAGAGAAGAGACATCAGGCTCTGTGTAGAGTTGAGACCACAAATAGCTTAACTGCACTTGCAGTAGCTTAGACTAGAGTGACCTCTGCCTTTCAGAAAATTGTTTTACCAGTTAATTCAGAGTAGATTTTATCTTCCATCTTTAGCCACATCTCTCAAGTAGTGAGGACCTGGAGTGGACACTTAATTGTGTATAGATACTGGAGCTGGATGTGGGATTTCTCCCACAGAAGATTTTCAGACACTTGCATAGCAGCTAAAAACATAAACTGATAATGGATCATCTCTGTAGCGATGCAGAGTAATGTTGTCCTGGTCAGAATGACAACATGAGATGGAGAAGAAAGTAAGTTAAACTGTTTTATAGCTGTGATAAACCACTGGTCTGGCAGAGTAAAATTTCGTTGAATAACATAGGCGTTCACTCTGACTTTGTTGAAGTGTTACGAATGTGGTAGTTTTGCTCTGTTTTTCTACTGGCCTGCACATTTTACTAAATTCAAATATACTCATGGTTTTGGAGACAACTGGATTGAACAAACTGGTCTCTTGAAATGTCCCAGTCATTGCTGCTAGTCTTGATGTTGTGACCCATTCTTTCTGCAAGTTGAAGGCTCACTGTTGGCTGTTGGAAGGTTTGTTGATGGATTTTCAGTTATGTTCATCAATCAAACCTTCAGAGAGGGGGACAGCAATAGTATCCTGCTAATGGCAAGAGCATACAAACCTGGAGAGAATTAGATCATGTATTGGGGATGCAAGGCATGCCAATGCAAATATAAATACCAAAGCTGGGGTGTATAATTGCAGGTTGTGTGCGCACATGCATGTTGCTTGTTGGTTGTTTTTTAAGGGAGTGTAAATCACAATATTCTATGCATTTATAGGTACTTTGTTGGATCAAGAACACAAAAATGTAATTTCCAAAGTTTTCTCTAGCTTATGGAGAATTTAATATCCTAAAGCTTGCTTCCTTGCTTTAGTCCCTGAAACTGTGGTAGCTCTACTGGTAATATTTTTCTCCCACTCAACTGAGCAGGAGGGCTGGTTTCAGGATGTTTGAAAAAGAAAATGGCATTTCAGTCTTTGATAATGTAAGACTGCATAGAGTTATCACTTATCTGTTAACTGAAAACAACCTGGTATAAAATACACGGAATATAGAAACTGCAAATGGAAAATTCTTCTTGCTTCAACCCACTTCCTTTTGTTGCCTCAGCAAGAGAAGTATTTACATAGAAGATATAGTTCTCTCACTGAGTGACAGATTACCATCTTTGCCCATGCATGTGACTCTTAATATATCTTCAGATATATTCTATTGAGTATGTGGGTGTCAAAATAAAGCAAAATAATACATAGTTCTTCCAAGCAGCTCTACTTTCAGAAAGCTTATTGGTGTTGTCAGTTGTTACATGATGAGATGCACAAACTGCATAGTGTGTATCCACTCTTCTTGGAACTAAAAGGGAACTGATATTCAATATTCAATGTGAGTTACAGTCGTGATTGTCAGATCAAAGTAACATCCTGTCAGTTCTAATTTGCTGCTATTTTCCTGAAATTTTAAAGGGCTTAATCCTTCAACGTTCCTATTCAGGTGTCAGGCCTGCATCACGATGAATTCAACCTGTTAACTTTTGACATCCTGATAAATGTAGCCCAAAAATATGCATTATTAAATGTTATGGAACATACCCAATATATACCAGTAAAACTGGCAAATGGAAGTGATCATAACTCCTAAAACTACTGAGCTGATTCTGTTCTTTGTTTGGCTTCATTTTTGTGTTTCTGTCAGAATACAAGATAAATAAAAAGCCAAGCTTCAGATTGACAGTCTCAGTTACTTTTAATTAGGTTTAAATTCTGCATGATTGAAGTCAATAGCTGAAAATTGTCCTCATGCGTGTGGTAGACCATCATGAATTTGATTACTGGAAGACAATCTTACTAAATACAGGCTAGGTTGTTGGTTGCTATGAATTAGTAGGTCTCTACTGAAGTAAATGGAGTTGGCATACAGACACTTGGAGGTGATTCTTCCATTTTGAGTATTTGTCTGTGTGTGTATCTTTTTGTATGCATTGATCCAAGCAAGTTAGTAATTTGGAAGCTGACATGCTAGATACCACAATAACTGACAAGTGTGTGCAGAAATTCCAAAAAGATGAAAAGTGTATTAGCTAAGATATTGGAATAGCATTAATTTTGCCATTCTTGCATGTATTTAATATTAAAAATGAAATGCAAAAAAAAGTTAAACTTTTGAAAATGAGTTCAAAACATCAGTGCAATGATACAGTGATAGAACATTCTGTTTTTTCTAGTCTCTACTATCAAGTCCTTTTCCTGCCCATCTTTTCTGAAAAGTAACTTCTGCAATTCCCCTTTTAATGTGTGATCTCAGCTGGCACAGAAATTGCCCATCAGTTGCCCATCTTAGGCCTCTTCTTGATCTCTGCCTGGGAATTTCTCAGACCAAGAATTCTGCTTTCAACAGGATCCAATTATTCTTTGGCTGTGGTCAGTATCTACTAATACATAACAGCACCAGTTCTTGGGTTTGTTTCTCGGAACTGCGAAGCATCATACAGTGGCCCCACTGAAATCAATGGAAGTTCAGTGCTTGCTCACCTAAGTGTGTGTGTGTAAGTCCTGAAGTGTCAAAGGCAGTGGGAAGTGTTTGTGGTTACAGTGGTTATGACTGTTTGAGATGTCCCAACCTCCTGAGGCTTGCGAAGACCCTGTAATAGAATCAGCAGCAGGAGCTGTGCGAGGGTGTGTTGTCTGCCTCGGTACATGGCTCAGCAAATTAACTTAAATAGATTTTTTTTACTAATGGGTTAAACAAAGTTAACTAGATTCTCACTAAACTGTGTAAGTAGCACTTTCAGGACACTGCAGCTGCCGAGGTGAAAGCTTTTTACTGTGCAATGGTAATAAGCAGCAGGGAACAATAACAGTGTAAGATGCTGCAGGAGTGTTTTCAAGATGATCTCTAGAATAAATCTTGATATCAGCACCAAAGTGCCATTGTATTGCTTCTGAAGTGGCCCAGATTAATATGGGCATATATTTGTCTGCTTACATTCCCTCCAATTCATTTCCTTGCAAGTTACAAAACTACAGAACAAATGTTTCAAATAGAATACTAAGATCTGAAAAGAATAACAACATGAGCAGAAGGCACTCACTTATGCCAGTAAGTTCTTCATAGCTGTAACTTATTCATAAACATGAGCAGATAAGTATTCAGGGGGAAGAAAGGACTAATTTTTAAGTGATTGAAGCAAAATTTCTTCACACAAAATATTTGATACAGCACTCCTAGGCAAATCTGGTGATAAAGGTAAAGTGTTGTTTGAGAGAGAAGGAGTTGACACAAATTTAATGGAAATAGAAAGATCCCAAACACACAGCCAACGTTTTTGTTACTTAAACAGAGAGGTATTT
The DNA here is from genome assembly GCF_965183815.1 of Platalea leucorodia. NCBI lineage: Eukaryota > Metazoa > Chordata > Aves > Pelecaniformes > Threskiornithidae > Platalea > Platalea leucorodia. The sequence goes on along the minus strand of NC_138858.1, from coordinate 88,998,217 downwards.
AGGCTGATCTGTACATAATTTCCATGGGTTAACAAAGGTAAGTCTCAGTGGCTCACAGGCAAGAATACAGCTCCAGAAACTGTCTTACAAGGTTGCTCCCCTCACCTCCCACCGCAATGTGTCAAGAGGAGTAGGGCAAAGAAAGCCATCCAGAAGCAGAAAGGACATAGATGGCAGAAGACAGTGGCAGATGTGAGCATTGATTTGAGATTATAACTGATGGGATTCATCCAAGTGTGAGGCCTGATGCTGCTTTAGAGTGGAATCACTGTAAATCGTGTAGCATGGTTATATTAGGTTAATTTCAGCCTATTAAACGTGTATCAGAAGGATCCTTTTTTTTTAGCTCCTGTTCTGAAGATCATGTTGGAAGGCAGGATGTGCAGTAACACATCGAGGAACCAGATCTCTGTTTGGGGAGCTCATAGAGAGACATATTTACTGTTACAGCCTTTTTAATGTGGTGATTTGTGTGCTGTGATGTCTGAGGCAGAGCAAATACATGTCAGTGTCTTTGCTTAAAAAGGGGTTTGCTGTGTGGAGTAGCCACTGCATCAAAGACCTTGCCTCTAAAATGTGCCAACAGAGGCAAAAGGAAGCATCGCTGTTCCTGTTTTTATGGAGGGGCAATATGAATTTGCAGCAAGTGACTTGTCCAAGGTTTTGTCTTGGCAGAGCTGTGAATTAGGAAAACTGGTTTCAAGACCAGTGTGTGAAATGAGAATGTTCTTCCTCACTCCTAATCAGATAGCAATTACAAGAGTAGAGCAGGAAAAGGCAAACTGGAACAGCATGCCAAACCTATGCATAGATTTGTTAGCAATTTCCTTTCTTATTTAACTGCATAAATAATCAAATGTGAATATTGGAAAAGCTGAGATATTTCCCTTGGGATCTAGACCTGCCTTGTATGTTTTAAATATTTATATATTTGAGCTGTCAATTTTTCTAACTCTATCAAGGCTGAAACAACTATAGGATCTGCAGATGAAAGATGGTACTTGAAAAGGAAAAGAAAGCTGCGTGTTAGGCCCATTTAATTTAAATGTGCTGTATTAAATCTAAAGCGCTGTCTCTGCTGTGTCCATGCAGTTTGGCTCCTTATTAGTATTACTAAGAAAGAAAAGATATTTTAAAGCAGGCATGGTTTGAGATTAAGGTAATTTAAGTTAGCACAGTGGTTTAGAATACCAAGGCACTTTTGTAGTGATCTCATTGTACTCTAAGGCGAGAACGGAGGCTGGATATGTGACAGAAGTGCTTTGAAATGATAGCTTAGCCGGTACGATTCCCATATCTCCTGAGAATACGGGAAGAGGTGTTACCTGGTGGTGCAGGGAGGAAAGAACAATGAAGGGCAACACAGAGAGTTTGCCCTGAGACTGTAATAAGTAGGTCAGCTAAGCGTAGTCCTGCTCCTCATGTTTGTTCTGTGTGTTTTGATGGAGCGCTGCTGAGCTATACAAGCAGTGAACTTGGTTCCTGTCCGTATGAAAAGCCGATGAACTGCTGCGAGCCGTCAAACCTGTCAGGTGCTTACACACATTGCAAAACAGCTTTGAAAAACTCATCAGGGAAGAGAATCTTCTATTTATCTGTGCAGACCTGGCAGATAACAGGGTAAGATGCAATTGTGTGAAGGATTTTGAAGTCACCTTCTTTTGGTACAAAACAGCACCACTGCATTAACCCTGATGACAGAGGGTCCTTGTTAAAGGACCCTGGCCTTTGTTAAAGGCTAGGATAAAAAAACCTGAGATTGCCTTCAGTTTTGTTTCTTTGGGAGCTTTTTTTTTGGTGGTGTTTTTATGGTCGCATAGGCCCTTTCATTATGCGGTACTGGCCTGTGATTGGAATTTCTATGTGACAGTTTAATAAAAGTAACAAGAGCTCACTTTGCGATTTAATAAAATCTCAGAGCCTTGGTATTATGAAGATGACAGTACAGAATAATCCATTGAGCTACTTATGATTGGAGGAGCATTTCTGCTCTAGTGCCACCAACCTTACCAAGATTTTACAGTGACTCCTGTGCTTGATGTTTTCCTTAGGCAGAAGAAAGGGAGCCTAAACATGTGAATATAGTTGAATCTTCTAGATCTTTAAGTATTCGATTACTGAGGGAAAAACAAGTAGATTTGGGTAATACAATGTTCCCACACAGGGATCTTTGCTGTTCTTACAGATGTTTTCTTTGTTTTGTTTCCTTTTTCATTTAAGGCTTTTTCTGAACAGGCTAATGAAAAGTTGCGTTGCAGCTGAGTAAGGATCTTGCTCATATTTAGCCAGGCCTTGCTGGAGAAGCAATGTCACAGGAAAAAACTGTATTTGCAGCAGTATTTCTTTTTTGGATTCTAAAATGGATGCTGAACAAGCAGAAGCATTTGTTCTCCTTGTATTTTCAATCCCTGTGGAAAACCTCAGGGAGTGCAACAACTCTTTTCCTCTGCTGCTTGTCTTGTCTCCAGTCTGAGTCGTACCAAGGGAAAGAGCCTATGTAGAAGACAAATGTAATCAGTGAAGCCTCCAGAGACAAATATTAGCAACACCGCCATTCTCGATTAGTTATTATTTCTTTGGGTGAAAATATACCCAGCATTAGATAATGCTCTTTCAATAATTGCCTATTACAGAGGTGTTTTAAGCTAATGAATAACTGGTTGGGGGTTAGTTTTCAGAAGGGTTTGGTTTTCTTTCTCTGCTAGCATCTGAGTGCTGCCCATTAAGTGCATCTATGGAGCACTTAATGACAAGAAAATTGTTTGGTGGAACCATCCCGTGTAATGAGATATTTCAGCAATTTACTCCATACAATATGTTAGCACCAAAAATTAGAACTTTGGGCAGGCTTGTGGGCAGGTGTGAAAACCTGTCGAGTCTCCCTGTAGACAAAATCTATTTACCATGGAAAATTTTCCTTAAGGATATGTTTTTGTGACTGTATGAAATGAAAGCAAAATGATGCACATTCAGAAAAGATAATTTAAGTTATTCGACAAGATAAATTAACATTTACCCTTACCCTGCTTGACATAAGCTAAAAACGCAAATTTGAGATCTAGTAGGTTATTTTAATTCAGAGAAGAAATCAGTTTTGAGGTCAGATATCTTTCGGGTTCAGTCCTTATTTGTTACAGTATTACCTGAACTCCTGTATCCCTCAGTACAGTAGGAAGCAAGCAGCAGGGGATGGTTTCTTTGTTCAGTTCTCCAGGCCTTTCTTTAGCCAGCAATTTACCTCAAAGCATCCTCGCCTTCTCTTCTCCCCAGAAGGCAGCCTCTTTGAGTGACACTGCCAGGGCTTTTCTAGGGCGATGGGTTTTCTTCCTGGTAGCCTAAAATGAATGCCATTGCTCACATACGCTTGATATTCTGTTTGGGACTGTGTTCCCTTTTGTTTTAACTGCCTCAAACAGAAGATGGGGCTTGGTCCCATCTCATCTGAATGGAAGACAGCCCTAAAACCTTTCTGGCAGTGGAGTTTTTTCTACGCTCCAGCCCAGCAAAAGTATTTCCCCCGCCATTCAAACAAAGAGAATATGGCAACTCTGTACGTTTCTGCCATGCTCCTTGTGCTTGAGTCATAATGCTTAACTCAGATTTTTTTTTTTAATTTGTCTTTTCAATTCTCATCCTTTTTTCCCTCTCAGGTCATCTTTCTCACCTGGTCAGCCATGAAGAGCAGAAACTAAAAATTGAGTCTCTGCTTCAATTTTGTTCTGTATTCACATGAATCCAGCAGCTGGAGAATAAAGGCAGCAAATCCCGCAGAACTTGTGGGAGCTGGCAGCACTGATCGCAGCTGCCTTTGTTCATTGCCTTTAAGCGTGGTTCAGTCAAAGTGGTGGGAGGACAAGGTAAAAGCAGACATAGGACATTTCCAGGAATTAATAGTTACACTGGGCTGTCTTGAAAGATGTCTAGCCACTGTTCTTGAGAGAAGCTGTTAAGTAAATGTCTGTTGATACCTTGTTAATCTGACATGATGCAGAGAAAAAGCAAGGGTGCCTATTTTGTAGAAAAGGCGGACTGAGAGAGAGACCGCTGAAGGCGTGCAGTTTTGAAGGACATGACACTTCAAGTTTCTTTATGCTTGTTAGACAAAAGAGAGCATAATTAGACTTCAGGCAGGCTCCTGTCCTAAAGAAATCAAGGGGGAGTTTCTTTATATGTCAGGTTAGTGACAGTGTCTCCTATAGCTATAAACCTACTCAAGTGTTTCCAAGACCTGGTTGGCATATGAGCTTGCTGCGAGCTTTGTGTATCCACAGCTAGAGGCCTGTCACTTGAATGGTACATCCACTTGCTGTTATTATCCCATTGTCATGTGTTTTTTTGTCTATTGTTGCTGCAGCCATGTTTTGAAATAAGTACTCCCCTCCCACAGATCTGTTGCTTTGCTGTGTGCATTTGGAGATTGCTTATGCTGCATATCAATGGGATTTAGGATGAAACAAGAGAAGTCCTGGGATTTTTGTAAGCCAATCCTATCATCTGTCTTTTGTGAGCTTTTGGAAAGTTGTCAGTCAGCACAGAAAAAAATATTGGCAAGTCTGGCTGTTCCCTTGCTACTGAACGGGTTTCTGGAAGGACAGCTGAAGTTATGCAGTGAATCCTTAAACAAGTCAATAAAGGCAAATGTGGAGGAAAATGTCACAGTCAAGGGGAGGTTCCTCCTAGATTTTTGTGGGACCAGCTTCATTTTGTGGGCTACTGTTTTTGGAACCATCCAGCTACAAAGGACAAAGCAGTGAAGGATGTCAAAACTCACTTTCTAGGAATCTGGGCAGCATTTTCCCCAGATTAATACCCTCAGCACTCCTTCAAGACAGTGCAGAGAAGCATGCGGCTACCACCTTACAATCTCTAGCAGTTAAATAACCTGAATAAATAAAGTTTAGTGAGGAAAAATTTATTTTAAGGTCAGCTGTTATATACAAGGTCTGTTGTGAGGGAAAGTCAGGTATTGCTATCAGAAGGTGAGCAGCAATCACTTCTGGATATGAATCGTTGAAGGTTTTGAGCTTCTAATGAGGCCACTAGTAGAGTTTCTGTGTCTAGGGTAGGAAAAATAGACTTGTAACCAGCATTTGTAAGAACTACTAGTGAACAGTTCTATTACAAGGTAGTGTGTCTAAATAGCAAGACAGCAGTTGCATTGATGATGCTACGTGGGATCAGCGTGAACCTGTAGCAAGAGAAAGAAAAATGGTGCTTTATGATGTTACATGTTATGTTAATAAACTGTCTTCAAGAGAGGTCTAGGATATACCCTTCTGGATAGGAGCCCAGGACCTTGCAAAAGCATGGCTGAGAGCTTGAGGCATAGCTGAGAATCTGCAAGAGCTTTATTGCGTTAAGTCATTCTGCTCCTCCGTAAACCCACTTTCAAATGGTCTAATGCATTGAGAAACTGCACGATTTGTAAAACAGTCTGTTGAACTAATTGAAGTTAACTCACCACAAATTCTAACTGCAGACAGGTCTTAGAAGGCAGATGTAATGTTGAGCTTTGTTCCTAACCTGACATAATGGCCACAGTGTTAATGATTTCATGGGCCTGTGTCCACAGGAGACTTGTTTGGAGAAGAACGCTTGATCACTTCTACAATATGAACAAAACGTGTGTTGAAGAGGGGTTTCTTATTTTTCTTTTTTCTGTCTGCTACTTTTGGGAATTATTTTTTCGTTGACAGGGAATTTTTAGACAGAAAGAAAGAAATCAATACCTAGCAGAAAAAATAAAATACCAAAGAGTGTGACTTGCAGCTGAATGAACAAATCTGACACTGACAATAAGTGTTGTTGTTCAGAAGTCACATAAATGTGAGGAAGACATGGCCACTCATTTAAAGACAGAAATCTGTGTTGCAGGATACTAAGGAAAGCAAGCTGGAAAGCTCAGTCATTGCACACAGAAGAGCAAGTGCAGCAGTGGGAATTTTTGAGCTCATCTTTTACTTCTTCAGTGTTGGAGATTGTAGAAGCTGGTTTGGAGTACTCAAAGACTTCTTTTGTAATCATTTCTGCTGATTTTGAGATGTTTCATGCAACTCAGAATCTGGGCCAGCACATTCCAGCAGTTTCAGTATTGTCACTTTATTCTATTATAGCAGAATTTCAAGCCTTCAGCTGAAGTCAAAGGCCTGTGCTAAATGAAGTATTGCCAGCTCTTATCATTACATTGTCTTTTTCAAAGTCTCATCTGCTAAGATAAGCAGCCTTACACAAGGATCCCTGTTTTTACATACACTGTACTCTTTCCTGCAGTGTCTAGACCTGAGAGAGGAAAAAAGCCTGAAAAGCTTAAATATTAGATGGCAAATTTAAGGGGAAAAAAAATCCTTTGATGTTGGCTTGTGTTTTAACTTTATCCCTTATTCAAGGTTTTCTGGGTTAGGGCTGGTAATAGCATAGAATGTCAACCTTTCCTGGAAGGTCTTGCAAATACGCAGGACATGGAAATGAGGGAGCTGGACTGTCCTCAATTAGAGTCAGGACTCTCCCTCCCCACTGCATCAGTGTTAAAATTTTTCAGGTTGTTGAGATCTGTATTGGTCACAGGTTCATCAAAGTTCTTGCCTTCTGAGTCACATGCACTCTTGGCTACTACATTTCTAACCTTGCTATATATTTGGCCTGCCACATTGCAGTGACGATAGCAGGGCAAATCTTCCCTGCACCTCTTGTCTCTTGTCTTGATATGTCTTCTCTTTCTACAACTCCGATTGTATAGCAAGCATTTAGGGAGCAGTATGTGGACAGTGGCGTTATTGCTTGGGCAATTGCCATGCATTTTTGATGTTAAAAAGTTTGACTCGCATCCTAAAGACAAGGGTAAAAAAGATTAGGTAATATATGTTAGATTAGGTAATGTATGTAACTTTGGTAATGTCAAAGAGGACCCTTGGAAGGAACAAAGTATGCCCACAAAGGCACTACATCAAATATGTGTTAAAATACATTTTGCAGAATCTTTTTCTTCAGTTTCCACAGTGGATTGTTGTCATTTTCTTCCTTCTGCTAAAATATAATATGGGCCAAAACCCTAGCTGATGTTAAATGGTGCAGCTCCAGTAAATGCAGTGGAGCAACTGACCTCCTTGACTTGATTATTTTGGAGGATAAAGCAGTGAAATTATTTGAAAAATAAGAAAATGAGAGAATGAGGGGAAGGAAAGGGCTTTTCTTGCAATCTTTTAAGCAGATTCAGTTGCAGCAGTGACAATTCAGGCCACTTGAACCAGTTCCTCTAAATTGCTCCTGTCCTGCTTACAGGATGGTATGGTTTATGCTGCTGTTTTCTGGTGTATTATCCTTTGCTTTTTATTAAAAATGTTCACATCATTGTGTAGAATGTGAAATTAATTTCTGTGCAGCTGGGCCAGGTTAAATCCTAGTCTAAATCTTTAAGTGCTACCATGACCGATTATGCGGTATTCAAGTGACATATTAAGTTAACATATTATTTTAAGACATCAGCATAGATGGTCAGCATAAAGTAGCGTCCACATAAAAAAAAAAAAACTTTGTGCCTTGCTCCAGTGTCAGAGGCATTGATTTCAGCAGTAAGTAGTTCTACTGAGTGCCCATATGAGATGCCTCCAAATGAGTGGGGTAACCTCAACAACATGTTGGTGCAAAAATTGGGCTAATGTGAAATATCTCTTTAGGCATCCGAATTGCTAGTTCTGTCCATCTTGTTGACCTCAGCTAGATGTTTGTATTTGGTATCTGGCAAATGTTTTGGCACAATCAACTTGAAATGTTTCAGTGATTCTCATTTGGAAATTTCTGCTATTGACTCCTTCCCTGAAAATTATCTGTTGTAAGAGGAACCAAAAAAATCCTACTCTCATACTATTCCTGATTTTAGTATTATAATAGTTTTCTTCCAGTAAGATGTTTGGCATGAAAAATTATCAACTTTTCAATTCCAGAGCTCCAAGATTTCTGAGAAATTTGAATTCTAGCCTTGTGTCCTTTCTTATTTACCACGGATCACACAGATGATTGATGAATTGCAAATGCTGAATAGTGTATGTTCTCTGGGACTCATTAAAACTTGGGACCAAGGTCCTGTTTTTATTTACTTCGTCTCCAAAATCGACAGTGCTTTCACTAAAATGTTATGACATGATTGCCAGCAACATTGAGCATTCTGTCATCCCAAATGAATAGAAATTGCAATTGTTTTTTTGTTTTCCATCTACCAAAAATTAGGTCCATGTCCTAAATGAAAGTTCATACTTGATGTACCTTTCTTTTTCTGTCCTTCCGCTCTGATGTTGTGCCTGTCACATGTTAACATTGCCAAGATATACTGAGTAGTTACAGCAGTTTGCAATGAGTCCACATTTTTCAAAGCCTTCTCAGACTTTTAGCTCATCAGTATTCATGTAGGTGTAATCACACCTGCAAAATTTGAATTACCATGTTGATAAGTCTGTGACAGAAATGGACTGTGACTGAATCTGGTACAAAATTGATAAGCCCTTGCAGGGAAGAATTGGATAAAAGGGAGACACCTGCTAATACACACTTGTTTTGAACTGGGCAGATATGAAACATGTCTCCTTGACATCCCCATTCCTGAGGCATCATCCAGAGACCATTTACATGAAGAAGTGGAACCTCTGGGTGTCTAGTTATGGACTAAATTGCTGAGCCACCACCCTGATAAGGTTTGGCCTCTGCCAAGAGATTTTTTTTAATTACTTAGGGGCTTCTGAGTGCAAGCAAGGGCATCACTGGTTATGTGTGAAGATAGCTTGGACTTCCGCTTAGGAAACACTGCTAGCTTTTCCTGTTTAAACTCCCGCTTTAAATAAAGGAGTCTCAGCAGTCCTAAGCAACATACAACCTCACTGATAAACTAAGTATAGGATTTATTTCATGAGTTCATTAAAACACATGGAAATACAGAGCCTTTTTGTTAGTTCAAATGCATACTACTAAGTCTTACACTTATAACTGCATCAATTAAAAAAGAACTTCTAACCTAGAGTTGTTTAAGGGCATAAAATATATGTAGCTCAGACCTAAACTGTTAGCTATTTGCAACTGGGATTATTTTTTCGTTGTTGTGAATGTTTAAAACTAAAAAGGAAAAAAGAAGACTAGTACCAATTATAAAAAAAGTTGTAATTTTTAATGCACTGGTGTCTTCCGGCTCACAATGATGGCTGCAGTGTTTTCCTGTTGCATCTCAAATATCATGAACTATGCACAAAGAACCCCCAGGTATACTTATTATTACTAATTATATATTTTGTGTTTAATGAAAGGGTCCTGTCTCCTGTCAGAAGGTTTAATGAAATGTTAATTTTTGCTACTAATCAACTTGAAACATAATAGCAGCAGCTCACTAGCAAATCAGTGAACTTTGTGTTTGCCCTGTACTGTTTTGGAAGATTTCCAGGTTCTTCCTAGTACAATTCATCTGTCTTGCAGGCTACAGGAAAGTAGCAGCTCAGCAGAACACATATAAATCCATCACATTTCGAACAGTGTGTAACCAATTAAATACTTACCCTAGTTTTACTTTAGCCTTAGAAACGCATTTTATCATTGCAGGTTTTCTTCTAACCAGCCCTGCAAATGTTATTATGTACTCTTGAATTCTCTCTTGATAAATAAATGATGAAATGCTCCACAACTTTGGATGTTACATTTCTTTGGATTGCTGAAGTAGCTTAGGCATGTTTTCTTGACTAAACATTTTGTAAGAATATCTAATTGAAGGTTTTCTGCATGCTTGTGTATCAAACTTGAAGCATCAGCCAGTTCATTTTTAATCTTTCACAAGCTGTGTGGTTCAGGGTTTCCTAAAGATCTTGTATTCAGTTTACTCATGGCTGTAGATAATGTGTGGAGCTCTAACTGTACGCAGCATCTCCAGAGGTCCCCTACTGTACGTGCAAGAAGAGGCAGGCTTCAATTATACATTGGTTTTACACCAAGAAAATGCCAAGAAAATCTATATCAGATTAGTACTTATTTCTCAGCAGAGCTGCATATTGCTTTTTGCACCATATGCAAGAAGAGTTCCCTGCTCTAAGGAACTTGTAAACTGGTGGAGGTGTGACATAGTAGTTCACCGGTGACAAATATGCAATGGCAAGCAGTTAGGCTGAGAATTACATGTTACCGGGCAAAAATTCTAGCATCATGTGATGTACATCATGTGAAGGAATTGTTGATTATGGGACAACGCCAGATATATGTTGGAAGTACAGATACACCAGGAGCCTCTAAGTATTAATGAGGTATGGGTTAATTATCTCAGATACTGCTAAATAGCAGTCTCTTGCCATTGGTGTTATCAGCCAATTATTCTTTGTTCCAACAATGTGTTCCTTTTAATGTTTTTCATTGATTACTGCTTTTTAAAATCTGAATGGCTGAATGGAATTTTCACCTGGCAAACCTGGGTTGTTTTCTATTGACTGAAATTTAAACCAATCTCTGATGAAAGATTAAAATAAAAAAGTCAGCTTCTTGCCTATGCAGCCCTTCAAAATGTAGTGAATGCATAGGCGTGTCAGATTTTCAAAGCTTATCTTTCTGAATAACGTGCATGTTTCTGTAATGCTGAATTGCAACTCTTGCAGAGTTTTACTTAGTACCTTTCTTGCTGGAGACAGAATCTCACCTGCTGTTGTTTGGGGTTTTTTCTTGTTTGCGTGAATGCTGAGATTTGTGTCCTTATGGCGGCTGAGAGAAGCCTCAAAATACAGTTCCTTGTGTCCTAAGAGCTTAGACTGATTGCATTTAGGGATTTCTTCATAGTTGAAGTCTTTGGTGAGTATGTTTTTCAGAGACTTTGAAAATTTGTCCATGTAGTCTTGAGACTAGGAGTCTGTCTTTGAAGTATTTTGAAGCTTGTAGGTGAGAGCCGAGTTTGACCAAGTCTTACATTTGAAGCATGGTGGAATTTAAGGCATTATTTAAAGCTGTGGCATATTCTCTTCTCCCTTTCCCCACACTTCAAGTTTTTGAATCAAGTATTTCTATTTGTTTTGAAAGCAATTATTACTTCTAGTATCTTTTTTTTTTCGGACATTTAAAAAGTCATTACACTGAAATCAAATGCCCAGAAGTACAGGTGAGATTGATTGAATCCAGTTGTGTGTGTGTGTGTTATCTCTGCCAACCAAGCATGCAGAGATAAAATAAAATCAGGAAGGTGACAATTGAAGATATTGAGTAGTTGAAGTAGATGAATTTAAGGCAAGGAGTAAGGAAGGGGGACTGAAAACTCCAGTTTTAAAATGGCAGGGTCTTGAAAGGAAAGTTGAAGCCCTAGAGATAATGATTGATTGACCTGAGATTATTTAACAAAGACTATCAAAATCTGTAAGAAGTAGAGAAATTGAATTTATGACCTGGAAAATAAACTCAGATTAAGAAATACAATGATGATGATGTTGCTGTAAACCTGAAGATGAGTAAGGCTGAGGTGATTCTTTTTTTTTTTTTTCCACCTGTCCTTTTTTCTGCTATTGCATTATGAAAGAGGCTCAAGGTTGGGTAATTCTGAACCCTCTGATGTCTCAAGCTGCCTTCTATCTCTGTAGGAGGACATGGGGTGATAAAGGAACATCACCATGAGTTTTGCTGGTGGCATGTGTGATTGAAAACAAAAATGGCTTTGTTTTGTTTTTTGTTTCCTAATTAGCATGTCTATTGTCTATGGGGAAAATATGATTGTGCTATAGAAACCAGGCCTGTCCTTCAGTGTTAGGGAATTATGTTTATTCAGGCAAAGCTGAAAAATATATGCCAGACATCTGCTCCACAATGTATTTCCTGGCTGTTTGTTGGGAGGCTGGTGTCTTAGCTGGCATCATATTTGGCCTGATCTTCAGCTACTGTTTTAACACTTGTTTGGAAAGAGGGAGTAGGAAGCAAACACAGTTTCAAGACATCTTTGTGCTTCCATGTTCAGGGCCATGGAATATTTTTGTGAATTCAGGGTGGTTGTTGGCCTCTGAAGCCAATGGATGCACATAGCAGCCTTTGTAATCGATTTCTCAACATGTCCCTGTCCTCACCTCACTTTCAAAGTGGGAATGGTACCAAGAGGTAAGTCCTTACATTAGCTGTAGAGGTAACAGTCTCTGCAAAAAATAAATTATTGGTGCCTATTTTTCTCTCATTTTAAGGCTGAGTGTTACAAGAAGATCTTGGTGTAAATGAAAAACAGCCTCATTATCTGTTATCATTCTCATCCTTTTCATACTATGTCCCCATCTAACTTTTTCTGGGTTCAAATAATTGGACAAATAAGAACTTGCCCTCTCAATGTGAGCTTTGAGCTTTTGTCTTGTCCTCGCTTTTCTCTCTCTGGCTGCTTCAGTCATTTCATTTTAAAGTCTGGAGTGCAGTACGGTGTTTGTAGGGGAAAATTGAGGCTTGACTCTTCAGTTCTTTATCATTTCTTCTGGATCTCACATTGATTCACTGAATGTCTTTGAGCATGTCACAGAGTCTGTTTTCGGTAGTGCTCCTGTGACCATAAAAACTAGACCAGTCGTTCTGCCCCAGAAAACAATTTCAAATTTAATTAATACTTGAGGGCCATACCGCTTCAGTGAAATTAACAGTAAGGTCTGTTAATTTCAGTAGGTAAGTGTCCTACATTTGCTACTGATTAAAACACCAATTTGATATTAAAAAAAAAAAAAAAGAAAGAAAAGAAGGAATACGGAGTTAAACTGATGACTAAACAGCCTTCCATATTCATTGGGTCCCTTTTATACTTATCATTAAATGGAAATTGGTGGAGCCTCAGAAATAGAAATAGGTAATGAAATCGGATATATTTTCTTCCCTCTCACCTAAAAATACCTGTGTGTGGGGAGGGTTTTCTGTGGAATTATTATATGTGTTCATCAAGGTAATAATAGTTAAGGAAACACAGGAAAAACAGTGCTGGAATGAAATGGGTGTCTGAGTATTTGTGTGGCTTTTGTGTGAAAGCAGTATCTATTACCAGTTTTTTTTCTTTTAAGTTTATTTGATTTTTAGAACTCATTTAAAAATCAAAACAGGATGTTTTCCCTGACATGCTACTTTTGTTCAGTTCTCTGTTTCTGCTAGATAGATTTCACAGTGCCTAATTTGCTTCTGTGAAAGGGTTTTAGCTTTTTGGAAATCACACCCTCTCCCACCTCCATACCCCCAAGGGAAGATGGATAGAGTGTGATGTTGCAGAAGGGCTGTGCTCATCACACAGTGACCAAGAGTGCGTCTCCAGCACTAAGGCTTTAAAAGGTTTTGATTACAAACTTATGCTAGTAATGGATTTTCTAAAATCATTCCTTAAAAATTCCCACTGTGGTACCTGTGGTCACATTTTCAGATTGCTCGATTTTGGTTTGGCTGAGTTTAATTTTTATTTGTTTTTTAATTTGGCAATTTTAATGCCTAACAGGGAATTGACCTTTTTAATTATGCATTGCTCAAAATGTACAAGACAGGCTATTTCTAATTGTCTCATTTCTCCTGCATAACCTGCTTATCTTGTTCTGACCCAGTTTCGTTGTTGCTATCTAAAGCCAGGGTTGACGCATCAGGAGAAGAAACGTTGCCTTCCTTTCCCTTTGGCACTTAGGGCCATTTCTGCACAGCATTTTCTCATTGGCCATAAATCAGGATGTGAACTTCCTATAAAGATTACTTTAAAAACAATCTGATATATGACATATTTATGGGATCATGACCATATTACTCTGATATGAGAAGGAGTTAGTTTCCTTCATTTTTTTTCTTGGTAAATGAGAGTGGGTTCTCCGTTCAGTAAAGCATGCTTCATGATGTATGGAATAAAGCAGGCCAGTAATTTAGTTAAGATGATTTATATGAGCCATACATATAACTGTTTTTCCCCTTTGTCTTATGGTGTGGTGCCAGGAAGGCTGTAAACAAATCATTGACCTTTCTAAGAGTGTGTAACCATTGACCTGAGGGCTCCTCTGTTTGATTGATCCTGTATTTCCTGGCAGTATGGAGGATGCTTTGAGAGGAGGGTGAGTGCTCTTGTGCTTGTACTATCTCCGTGTATGTGGGGGCTGTTTATATTTTGTTCGTCCTATTGCAGCCCTCTTCACTGTCTATGAGGCCTGCCTGTCCTTTTCAAGTGAATTGCTTGGGTTTTAATAAGGGCAAGTCAACTTTCAGTTCAGAGAGAAAATGTTTATTGCCTAAAAGAGATGGTTACTGTCTCATTAATAATACTTTTCATTTCATATGTGGCCTTGAAGCACTTCACAAAGTAATAATTGCCAGATTACATAAAGTGACTTGTCTACGGTGACCCAGCAAATCAAATCACCCAATGTTCTGCCTACAAAATTGGGGAATCATAGAATCATAGAATAGTTTAGGTTGGAAAAGACCTTTAAGATCATCAAGTCCAACCATTAACCTAGCACTGCCAAGTCCACCACTAAATCATGTCCTTATGCACTACATCTACCTGTCTTAAATATTAACCACTTCCCTGGGCAGCCTATCAGATACACACATAAGAAAATCAGGGTCTTAGTCATTCTCACAGGCTGTCCGGTAGCAGGTCATCCACATCCAGCAGTGTAGTGACTTGCCTGGACTGGAGCCAGTCAGTGAAGTTGGCCTGTAGAAGCAGAATGAAAATCTGTTTCAAGAGTGACCCTAAAATGAAAAGGTGGAGTGGCAACAAATACTGAGCCTCTGTTTTCAGAGGGAGTCAAAGCACAACCTAAACTTAATGGGAATTTCAAGTGCTCAGGAGTCATGAAAGTAAGCCTGCTGTGTCTCAGAGATGCCATAAACATATTTGAGCACAACACTGGAAAAGAATATTGGGAGGGGGTGCTTTTCTCCCTCTTTCTTCATGTTTACTATCTCCTTAATTAAATCACCCACAAGCAGAGCAGATTCACTCAGCCAAGGAGAGTTAAACAGACTATAGCTAGGAAGAGATGTCTGCATTTGCCTCATTCTGTCTTACAGTATGACCCTTTACGCTGCTCAGGCCTTGAAATTGGGCCATGTACCACTGAAGAGTCATGAACATAATCCTGACTGTAGTGAAGAATCAAGGACTTCTGATCTTTTAATCTTTTTGTGCTGCTCCTGCTGCTAAGAAAGGGCAGTGAGAGAACCACAGAGAACTAAGAATCTTCTGACAACTTATGTGTATATTGCTTTTGTGGACTCCATGCAGTCTATCCGTATAGTGTCCACAGCGAAGACACTGTTATGTGTCTATTTTGAAGGAATAAAACTTATTCCATGATGGTCACAAGCAATTGCTGATTGTATGAGAGGTTATGAAGAGAGACCAAGCAGTGGCAGAACATGAACAAATACTGAGTGTGTTTGCTGCACTGAGAAAGTTGTTACAAGCAACGGTCTTTTGCTTGATTGTGAAAAATTGAACCCCTCCTCCATGTTACAAGTTCTTTCTCTCTTTGCTTGAACTTTCACGTGTTATTCTTTCCTCCAACTCTGTGCGTTTCATTTAGTGCCATGACATCAGTGCATATGTTTGTTACTTGCCTAATCCCACTGCTGATACATGATGTCTGGATCACACTGGGCATATGTTTAGCTGGAATTAATTAGCAAAACTCTGTTGAACGATAAAGCCATTGATATAGCCCACCATCTTAAACTGACTACATATCGCATGTGATAATCTGACACATCTAGTTTGCAAAATTGTTTGTATGTATTTATTTTTATTCTCCAAGTCAAAGTGTTACACATGTGGTTCAAGTGCTATGAGAGTTATAGACTTTACCAGCTCATTTCAAAAACTTCATTGTAGCTTTTTTCTCACCCATCATATTTCTAAATTACTTGCACATAATTTATTTAATGCCTATACATTTTTTCCTTAATTAAAGCATGTAACATGAGTTATCTACTTTCACCAATTATTTATCTCTTTTATTCATAGCCATTCACAAAAGTCTTCCCCTTGCCTAGTCTCTCCTTCAGTCTTAGAGGTTAACTGCAATTATGAATTTGTTTCCAATCCACCATATCAGGAAATTAATTATAAAACATATATCTTCTTCCTAATAGACATTGACCACTCCAAGTTTATGAGATAAATTATTTTCTCCTACTGTCTTTGTTGCATGTAATCTCTGGTTAGGAGTTGGGGTGAGGGGTGTGGAGGGCAAAGAGGCTTGTGAATATACAAATCCTACTTTTTTTAACTGGGAAAAGGCTGCAAGCTCCAAGGCTGATTCAGGAGCACTTTTGTGGTGTTTGGCTGCCCAGCCAGTGCTTCTCAGAACCGAAAGAGATGCAGGAAGCTTGTAGGAACCAGCTCAGACTTTCTGTACCTCTGACAATGGTTAACTTCTGAGTGATTGGTCAATTTTATTGGACAGGATTGACAGATAGCAAGATTGCATGAGCCTTTTTCTATGAATAGATCATTCTAAACAAATTAACTATTAAAGATACTGATTGAGTATCCTATTGGCAAGAAAGGCTGGGCAATCTGGGAGTTAAGGTAAGAAAAAGAGGGGAAGGCAGAATGCGTTTGTAACTGTACCACTGGGTCGTATCACTGTATCAGGATACACTGTTCAGTGACAACCTTTGCTGCTGGCTGCCTGTGTGACCATGTGCAATTAAATTTTTTTTAAGAATGTGGGACTTAAATATGTGGACTCACTACGAGTCTGAGAGTATGTCTTAACAGTAGTTCTGAAAACCTTTCTTGCAACATCCTCTAGATGCAGAAAGTTAAAGTGCCCAGATTTTCAAAGGCATGTGAGATTCTGTACTATTTTGAAAATCTTGCCTTTTGCACCATGATGATTCCTCACCCAGTGGTGAAGGCCAAATGTGTGAAAATCTGTCCTTAAAACTCCAAGCTAACTTTTTACTTCACTTTTAATTACAATGCTTCCTGGTTGTTGCTGGGTTTTTCCCTAGGAGGCTAGTTTTGTTGTTTGTCTTGCATCGAGAAGCATGCATTAGTAAGAGCAATAAGGGCAAATGCAGTGTTGAAATCAGAAAGGCCAAGGCACTGAAGAAGTTTCTGCATTGAAATCAGTGGAAGTAAATGTAGTCCTGTCAAGATAATTAGTATGATGAGTAAAAGTGACCTTTATAGCAGGGAACATAATTGCATTGTCATGGCCCATTATTTGACCTTCTATAAACCATCCTTCAGTACTGCTAATGAGTACTTCTGTGTATGCGTGTTGACAGCCAGGACATTGTTGGAAAATAAGTGGCACCTAGAAACCAAGCAAAATATTAAGTACACAGTATGCTTATTATTTATAAAAGATCCCTATTAATGTAGTTCCTCCATGGTGTAGTAATTGGTGAGAGCTTTACAGTACTTGCTCCCCCTGTCTCGCTTGTGGAGCCTAAGGTTTCCCCTTTGTAACATCTTAAAGCCAGTTATTTTAGGATGTGCTACTGAAATCTTAAAAAAAAAAAATAATAATCCCTTAGCCTACATGTTTCTCAAATTAAAAGGAATTCGGTGAGACTTAGCTGCACACTCCTGCCTGAAGGAATGGCATTGTGATCTTATTTTTTCTAGTTTACAAGTTAATGGTTTGTTCATGGAGTTTGAGTAATGTTGTAATTTACCTCAAGACATGAATTTTGATGCCGTCTTTCTCAAATTCATGAAAGAAGCCTCTCATCTGAATTTCTTCTTCTGCAGCTTATTCATAGATACTGCTTTGTTCAGACCAGAAGGAATCATTTTGATAATCAGCTTCTGCATCACATGAAACAGGGGCTAGAAAACCTTTCCTCCCGAACATCTGCCTTACATTTACTTAATGTCTCTGAGAGTTCTCGAATATATTTTAGAAAGAAAGAAAGCCTTGATATAGGACTCCAGGTGACGGAGAATTTGCCATTTTCCTAACTATGCTATGTGAGTTGCTCATTGCTTTCAGAAACCATGTATCTTTTGGCTAAATTTATGTAGCATGGTCTTCCAGGTATTGGCTTTTTTTTTGCTTAATTTGAGGGTCTCAGCTATTATGGTAGACCTCTCTTCAGAGATTCTACAACCTCAGAAGCAGCAGCTATTTCAGTGCCTCTTCACTGTAAGAACTTTTCTTGTTCTCTAACTTGCCTGTATTTTGGTATAAAATAAGCTCTATCTATTGGTCTGGAAAACATTTTTTTGGGGGTAGCTTTTTTTAATATTTATATAAGTACATTAAATATTTATATTTATAGGTTTTGTGTGTATATATATTTGAAGGCTGTTTTGCTGCATCCTGTCAAACACCGCTGTGTTCAACTTTTCTGTATGAATCATGTTTTCAGTACTTTAGATGACCCTTGTGGCCTCACTCTGAATCTAATCAGTTGGCCACTAACTTTTTCCAGCTGGTGCCAAAAGATTAATACGCTGCTCCAAAGTCTTATGAACGCTGAGCAAATGTCTTCCTTTAAATAAATCCTTATAAATTATGATCAAGTGACCAATTAGACTATTCTCGACTAGAGATTGAGCTTCTCAGCTGTCCATAGGAAAATTGTTACATGATCAAGCTCTGAGCTTTCCATAGGCGCAGCTGGTGGTGAATGCATTGATGTCAAAAATCATTCCTGATTCTGAATTTTGGTGTTAAAAACGTGGAATTAGAAACAACCCTCTCCATCTCCCATTTTAGGCACAACCATGTTAGGTGGCTTACATTTCATTATGAACCAAGAAGCAAAATAATACTGCCAGTATAAGCGCTTGCCAAATATTGTATTTATACTGTAAGGCATTAAAATTTAATGGCTGTTATATCTATCTTGCCAGTGCAGTTATGGCTGTTGTATGTACCAGCCTTCTGTTCTAAAAACCTGCTAAATCCAATTATTGTCAGCAGTTGCCTTCTGTCTTGACTCTGTATCACGAGCACCGCTGTTTCTGTGTGGTCACTTGAAGGGCCAGAGTAGAGGAAATCAGAGGACTAATTAGAATATGTTGAGCAGAGGTTGCTGAAATTCCTACCCATCTGTTATGAGGTTGCCTTGGTTTTATTCAGACAGTTTTTGATAACTCTGACTCTTCTGGTTTACTTAATGTGTTTCAAAATTAGTTAATGACCATGCTGTTGATGAAAAGACCTGTGTAGCCTCTGGGAGTGTGATTGAAGCCACTGCTTACTCTCATTATAGAGATTTACAAGACAAAAGTTTTGTATAAGATGCACAACAGAAATTCAGGACATGTGCCTTTGGTCCCTGACTCTGCTGCAAGGTCAATTGCTGTATTGATAAATTCCTTTGTGCTTTATATAACCCCTAGAAGATCCAGAGAAATGGTCCTCTCGCCTACCACTTACTTGTCTTGTCTAGGATCACTCGTAGACTGCAGTTGGTTTAAGTTTTTTCACCTATAGAAAATACGAACATCTTGATACTGTTTCTAGTTATCCAGCTCTTGATGACTGTAGATAGTATTTTGAGATATGGCTAGCTGTGAGTGTGTAGATAAATCTGTCACTTTTGCTTTGAATTAATTTTGAAGCATTAACTGATTTTGTATCTTTCTTTGTTGAGGGAACCTCTTTTTTATTTTCCAGCATGCTCTTAGAGCAACCATTCCACCTCTATTATTGTTCTAATAAACTTAAAAATTTTAAGCATTTTAATTATGTTTTCTTCCATTTCCTCTTTTTTCTTCCCCTCAAGCAGTGAGAGTGTGTTTGACTGATTTCATAACTTCAAGTTGTTTTAGACCTTGCCTGTACGAGAACAGATTGCTAATAGCTACACTAGCGAACCTCCCAAGAAGCATGGTCTATGTAGCTTAGACAGGCAAAACAGTCCTTCTGCTAGTGTTTTTCAAGGACTCTCCAAATAGTGTAGGTCACATCAGTAAAAGAATTCCTTGCTTTACCTACATAACTATGTTAGTGATTTTTGACACTTTAAAAACAAAAAGGGGAAGAAATTATTATATCCCACAGGATGTAGACTGGAAAAGTTTTCCAGTATATTATATGGCTTTAGAGAACTTTGCATTTTTCCTAGCAACCACCATTGGGAAGAATTTTTTGTGCTCAGTACTTCAGCATTTGCAGAACTTAAGCTGTGGTGTACATCACATAAGGGATACAAAAAAGGCAAGTTCTCCAAGTCTTTTAGTTTTAAAGCTGCTAAAATGGAGGACTGGCAGGGGGTATGTGAGATTGAGACCATCGATAACAACACAGGATATGCCCAATCTATTGCTTTCCAGGTGCAGTGAGACCTTCAAGACATTTTGCACATAGAGAGCTTAGGAAGCACGACTGAAGGGTACCTTCTGGCGTTTTCATCATCCTATGGATTTGAAGCCATGTGATGATTCTAAGCATTTTTGCAGAGCACCAAAGACTGTTTCCACCAAGGAGGCAGATATAGGAGGCAGGAATATCTAACTTTCATTGAGTTCAATGAGACTTGGGTTTCTTAAAATCTTTGTGGATCTTGGGTTGGATAATTTGCACAGGGGAGTAAGGTAGTGCTCAATATTGACAACTTATTTCCTGTATTACATCTGTTTCTTGCATTACAAACTCTTTATTGACTCCTTTTTACAGACTTTGCATACCAGACTAATTATGCCCTTCTCATTGACTGCATGCCCAAATGAAATGAAACTCTCTCCGCTTCTTCAGTGTCTACCAGTGGTCAATCCTAAATGGAAAGTCTGCATAGGACCACAATATGAATGTTTACAGCTACTACTAACCCCCAAGTTGTGGTTTTCTAGTCCTACTCACTTATAGCAAGCCGGTTCCATCTGAAAAAGACAATAACACGAGTGTTGAAAACCTGTCTCTGTTCTTTTTAGCATCAGGTGGCCTGGAAAAGTCATTAATTTTTTAATGGTACCTGGGATTGTGTGGGTAATGTACTGGGAATTTGAGTTTTCTCTCCTTGCATTGAAAGTGAAAGCTGGCATTTAAAATGTATTCTAACAGATTCAACAGTTTTCCCTGTGCAATCAAAGATATTAATTATTGAGCCTATTTTCAGAAAAATGGTTTTTAATGGCTATTTATAAGGATGGTAAACGATTTTGATTTCCTAACTGTAGAGGATGCCAAAAGATAGGTTGCTTAAGGCTTGAATATTCAGTGTAATGAGGCCCTAGGGGATATACAGCAACAGTCTGAGCTCCCTCACTACGAACTGGAAAACACACAG
The DNA here is from genome assembly GCF_965183815.1 of Platalea leucorodia. Taxonomy (NCBI): domain Eukaryota; kingdom Metazoa; phylum Chordata; class Aves; order Pelecaniformes; family Threskiornithidae; genus Platalea; species Platalea leucorodia. Next base: position 88,977,037 of record NC_138858.1, on the reverse strand, counting down.
GACATGCTTGTTGAGAAAGAGGCCAATTCTGATTTATTTGCTCTGTTGTGGCTACTCTGCTGACAGAGCAGTAGCAGTATTCTGCATTGATCATATGGAAGTTACCGAGAAACAGTCAGGAAAACTCATTCCTCATACTCAGTGAACTCTAGCTGTCTTTAAATGTTGTCTTTCTAGCATTCAGACTTCTGTCAATTGCAGTATTGATGCTGTTTTACTAATGAAGTTCCTGTAAAATGTGCTGCAACCCTGCGAGAGTGGAAGGGACTAGATCTTCTGCCACCACCAACGTATTTAAAGTATATCCAACACTTTCTATGCTTAGGATAAAAACAAACCTGAATGCACAATTGCTTATTTTTTATCTGGTGGTTTGTTTTGTTTTGTTTTTTTTTGTATTAGGCAATTATTACTTTACAAGGCAAACAATTAAAACAGGAAAATCAATGTACATGCCTTTGCAGGAAGGTGCAAGCCAGAGGAGAATAACATGGGCTAATAGCAGCATTTGAACTGGTGCTCTTCAACAAAAAGACTCTCCTGTTCAGAAGAATGCTCAGTCTGGAGACTGAACTGAAAATACCCATCCTGTATTACAGGAGAAAAATGTTATAGAAGAGGTGTAAGCCATATGGTTTATCTGAACCTCTGACATTAGCAGGTTGCATCTAGATAAATATTTTAAATTGCCTAGTGTGAGGATATCCGAGATCTTCCCACAGTTAGCATTAACCTTGAGGGAAGAGAGGATGGATTCTTGCACCAGTTACTAGCCTGGGTATTGCCAAAAATCATATACCCTTAACCTGAAAGTTGTTTTGAAACAAGGAGTCTCTCTTGTTTCTAGAACTCTTAGCCCAGCAGGCCTCTATTATTGCAATAATAACGTAAGTAATTCCTTGTTTAGTTTGTTATCTTCCTAGTGATGTATAATTCCTACCATGCTTTTTTTTCTTTTTACGTTTATATGCCTTTTCTTTTTGGATTAAAAATTCCCCAGATTTTTTGGCTATACTGATGAGCCTGTATTACTTAAGTGACTTGTGAACCGTATGAGAATACAACCCAGTGCAATCTGAGTGGTTCACCAAGTCAGCTAAAGGAAATAAAATGCTAAACCCAAGAAGAAAAAAAAAACCACAAATATCTAAAATATCAAGTAGAACATGTTGTGAGAAACTCACTCATCCGAAGAGGGGTAGATACCATTGAGGCAAAACTGAGGACTAGTCTAGGTAGAATTAGAAATCTCTCTGATTCCAGTTATGTGCATATCATTAACATGTAGCAAACTTGAATTTGAATGTCATGATTTCTAATAATTCCTATCCTCTTTCCAGTCATAGTGACAGCAAGAGAGGTTACTGCTGAGACTATGCAGAATCAGTGCACTGTCATTGGATAAACTGTGTATTAGTGGTTCTGGGATTAGCTGCAGTGTATGGATCAAAAAAAATCAACCCAAACCAACCTTGGAGGTCTCTAGGCTGCATCCTGTTATCAAAATTACTTAGGAGCCGGGATGGCACTGAAAGTCAAGGAGATGCACATCTGTTGACCAAATAAAAGGCACAAAGGCAACACATATCCCAAGCAAAATTTGGTTTTGAGGCCTGTGAGGAAAAACATTTTGTGTCAGCACTTGGCATTCTCCTTTGCACCCCTGGCTTTTAGACCTTTGGTGTTTCGGTAGGCACTGCAAATATATGACTTTCTGTCATTACCCATGAGAAGCTCCTGGTACTGCAACTTCAAAGGCATTTGAGGATTGTATGATAACTTGGGGAACTGGATTTATGGCATCTTGATCACATATAGAGAAGCCAGTATTTTGTAGAACAAACTTCCCCTGCTAACAAAATTTTTGTTTGTTTGGTATTTTATGGAGCAGCTCAGTTTTGGAAATGTTTTTTTCTACTAGCAGCTGCAGGATTTGTGTTTCTCTCTTATTCCAGATAAAACATGCAACACTTATAGTAACAGGTTTTCCTTTGTCATCAGACTTCCATGATTGAAAGCAAAACAGGCTTTTATTCTTCAGGGATATCACTATTTCTGAAGATCAGGTTGAGAGAAAAGGGGTGGAAATACCCCTTGCAACAAAAGTATTAAGGAGTTCAGTTTATTAAGTTAATCAAAATACTGCTAAAGGAAACTTGATCACAGTCTATCCCCACAGGGAGAAGTTATCTGATTATAAAGGGCTTCTTATTCTGAGAGATAATGAAATAACAATTCCTAATAGCTGGAAGTTGTCTAGGAAAAATTCTCATCTCATGCTAGAAATCAGGTGCAAACTCTTACAGGTGAGTAAGTATTTGGAGAAATCACAACCATTGTGGTTTATCCATCACTTCAAAGACGCAACAAAAACCCATGCCTAGGCTGTAGCCAATTTGTTTTGTATTGTGCAAACAACTTCATGTGATGACCAGAGCAGAAGGAATCAAGAAATCTATGTGCTGTTGCTGTCTCTGTCACTGTCCTGTTAAGTGACCTTCTCCCTTCACTTCACTCCTCTGCCTCAGTTTCCCCATTTTAAATTGACAGGAGAGGTACTTGCCTCCATTTGTAAGAGCATTATGTTCTGTTGATGTAAAGCACTACCTGCAAGACCTTTATTACTGTCATATCCAGGATCGTTGGCTTGTGGGCTTGCTTTCAAGCTGTGTTTTTGGCAGTTTAAGAGTGAAGTTCTGCTACCACATTTCTCCTGGACTTATCAGGGATGCCTCATTAACATGAATCTTGAACTCTCACCGCTGCTGAGTTTCACTACGTGCATTGCCACCATGACCCACTTTCCTTTCTTAGATAAAAGCTGCCCACAAAGCACCATCATCTTCATTCTCCTCTCCACCCCCACATATTCTCCTTCCACAACACTTTATTCCTCTCGATGAATTCTTGTGTGTGATTGTTGCCATAAGTTACCGATCTGCTTAAAAAAACGTAAAAAGCCTTCGACTGAGATTGCAGAAGAATGAAAGTCGTAATGAGAAAAAAGAAACCATAAAGCAAAAGTTAATGGATGCAGACGCACAACCACAGGTCTCTCTGTAGGTTCTGGGACATTAACTAATGCAGAGATAAAGAGGCATGCTGTTGCTGTTTTCTTTTTTAAAGCTGTTGTTCTACTTCATTTCACTTAGGAACAGGCCATGAATGGAAACCCAGACTGCCGGACACTGGAGGCAAATGGCATTTTTGAAATCCAGGAGCTCTACATAGCTGAAGAACGCGTTTGAGCTTTAGAGCTGGTCTCCCTTCTTAGCACATTAATATTTTCAATGCCCTGGTGAGAGGAGAGAGGGATGGAAGTGCCGTCCCCACCTTCTCCTCCCCTTTCAGCATGGCACAGAGAGCACTTACATGGCCTGACACAAAATGGTATTACCGATCTCAGCAAACTGCTATGTCTACACAAAGATATTAGCTTGAGTCCCAGAAGCAGCATCATTATGGTACTTTGCCTGGGATAATTATCTTCTTAACATGGGTAATTAGGCTGGTTGCCACACTATGCTGACTCAGCTATGCTGTGCTTGTGGATCATGCTCAGCTCAGAGCTAACGTGAGTATCCGTGCTGTACAGATACATTACAGGGCAAAGCCCAGCTCCTCGGAGGCGTTTGAGGGCTTGTATCGGAGCAGGCTGCTGACCTAGGTTACCATTAGGAAATTCCACCTGGAGGACTCCTGCCGTGGAGGCAGCTTGTACAAGTATGTTGTCCTGTTTAAGTTGTCCCTAAGATCAGGATAATCTGGACTGACCTTATGGGCACTGAATTATTTTTCATGTTTATAACATTAATTGCAGGTGGCTAGTTTTGTCGCTAAGGTGACTGATTTTGAACATCTGGGTGCATTTCTGATGCCTACCATGGATTTTGTAGCCTTGACAAATATATCAGAATGTCTTTATCTCAGTCTCTGTTTCACTGGTTCTGGAGAGAAATAGCTCTTCTCTTCCTTAGCTGCCTGCCTTGTCTGTGTTTTTTTCAATATGCTGTTGGAGACTGGGATTTCCCTGGTATCAGTTCATTTTATTTTTCTGAGAATGGTCCAAAGTCTGCAAAACTTTGCAGTTAGGGTTTTACTTGGCTTCGTGTCAAAAACCATACACTGATTTTACATGAAAAGATTCTAGTTAGGCAGGAGGTGATAAAGCAAATTGGAGTTTGGCAAGGATTCTGGGGCTGTTAAATGCCATCAGATCTCTTAATGATTGCAAGTGCTCAGACGGCTAGTTTTGCACCCCATCCAAAACGAAATGGCAGTAGGGGTTGTGTGTGCAGATTGGAGGACATCTGGTACAAACCATTGGGATATATTTTCTCAAGAGTCAATGAAAATCTTACTGCTACCTAAATGCACAAACATACACATTTCAGTCCCAGCCCTTCCACACGTCTGGATGTCTCTAGCTCTTTCTAAAGTAGTTCCTTCAAGCTTGCAGTTTGCAGCCCATGGCCAGTTAAATATTAAGCTGCATTTGGGAGACAGCCAAGTAGCTGGTACTTCCATATCTATTAACCTGTTTCCTTTCACAGCTGAAAGTCCCCTTTTCTTACTGGTTTAGAACTTACTCATGGTAAGAAATGCTTGTGTTCTGCAGACGTGACCCGGTTCTACACCTGCCATTAATAAGTACTCAGAGTTACCAGCTTTTGGCTGCACATGTTGGACAGTGACAAGGAATTAATCGCAGCTAGAGGAAGTAGACAGCTGGCATGATCAGCTGGTAAGGGAACATTGTCTGAACGGTTCATTTAGATTTCACCTCTACACCCCACACTCAGGTTTGGTTCTCAGCTGGTGTAAGTGAATTCAGCTCTGCTCATCTGATGGACTGTTCAGTGCTTTGTGAGCATCCAGCCCTCCATTACTGTCTCTCCATTGAAATGGAATCAGCATTCCAGTTAGATTCTTGTATCAGTTTCATCCTGATTTTTTTTCCTGCCTTACTCTGTTGGACTTCACAAAGTATCACCAAAGGGAAAGAATAACAAAGTGAAGTGAATCGAGACTCTTGATCCACTGGGACTGAGCAAGTGCAGCCCATGAGCTCAGCTCGTATCTCATGAACTTGCAACTGAAGAAAGCTGCCCTTCATATTTGCAGTATCTGTCCACAAATGGCTGATCTCGTGAGATTTTAAAGTGGCATCCTTTAATAAACTTACTATTAGCAAGTCACCTCCTTGATAGCTAAATTAGTCAATGGGTTTATTTATGTGGGACACTCAGGAAAGTGTGAATTTAAGTTGACATAGTTTAACTTGACCAGAGTTAAATTATATTGAACGTCTGTGTAGACCCCCTAATTCAGAATTAAGTAGTTTTAATTTGTTTCTGTAATTGTTTTAATTTTCATATGTTTTGTTACTGGTTGTAGTTGCAATACTCTCTGTGCTGGCACAGACACAGAGACACAGACCCCTACCCTTTAGCCTCAAAGTTCAGCTCCGTCGGAGGTGAGAACTTGGAGAGAACGCAGGGGTAGCCTGAACTGACATTTACAGACTTCAGATAACTGTGCGTGTGGAAAAAGAATTGTTTTGGTCTTCGGTCTTGCTTAGGCGCAGTCAGCGCTACAAGAAAGCAGGATCTTATTTTCATGAAGCTAATTCCCAGACTTCATAGAGAGTTTAAGCAAGCTTTTTCCCTCTTCTGCCTACCTGAATCTTGTCAATAGGAGGAAACTGGGGCCGGGTTAGCTCTCCCTTCGTAACATTTCTGCCATTGATGCTGGAGTAACGTTAACTACAAACTGCCAACTTGACTCTCCACCACTTTCACAAGGTTGTGCACTCGTTTTGCGCAAGTACATAAAATCTCTGCCTGAGGTGAAAAGCAGGAAGAAATCAGATGCAGAGCACACCTCTGAAAGCTTGCTGTTCCTTAATCCTCTAACCTAATTTGCTATTGCTTTTCATATAACCTCTGCATTGGCAGCCATGTGAGAAAGACTGAATACTAAAGGGAAAAAAACTCAGTTCTGAGTATAATGCTTTTCTAGATTTTCTGCTTCTGAAAACTCAATAGAAAAGCAAAGGGCTAAGAAGATTTCTTTAATGTAGGAGAGACTTTCCAACAGAGAGATAAATAGGTGTCACTTCTCCCATTCTATGCTACAAATCAGAAACAATTCCCTCAGAGCTAATGATGTACTAGCAATATATTAGTATGAAAGGGGGATTTTGGCACTTGTTTTTTTGCTGTTTTTTAATTCATGCAAATGTTTCAGACTCTGGCAGGTTTTAACCCTCTCAGTTCAACTGTATTTGAGGTACGTCATAGCACATTTGTGTGTGAAACCTGTACACACAAGAACTGTCTGGGATCACAGACTTTCCTTTTAAATACTAAGGGCAGAATCTTGAACTGGTGTTAAATGGTGTCAGTCCTATGATTTGGGTGGGTGCTGATTTATACCAGTCTCACCTCTGAGCTGGCAGGGAGAAATTATAGGCGCTGTTTCCCATTTTCTGAAAAAGGACCTTTATATTCCTTTGGCAAAATAGAGAGGTTTTTGCCTGTCATTTATCTCCAGTTTGAGACTGCTGTAAAGTAGCTTTGTAGAAATGATATTCAGAAAGAACCAGGCACTTTTTTTCTCCTAATATGAGGTAACAATTTCTGCTTATTAATTTCGTATTTGATTGCAGGGAGTGGCTGATGATGCCATTTCCCGGCCAATTCTGTTAAATTCATTCATGACAAAATATTCATTTATATTTTGCCCCCAAAGTCCAACACCCACAGGTGTTATTGAAGTCTCAGAAATCTGGGTTCCTCTTTACAGCTTTCACTCCTCAAACTGCCTTCTCAGGTCTTATCCTAAAGAGAGGCAAGAGAGAAGATTTAGTCTGTTGCTGATATTGGTCAGTGGCATCTGATTTAAAAGAAAGCACATGAAACTAGTGGGCTTTTATGGTGCAAGAAGCCGCTATGGGATGTTAGATTTCCTTACCCAATAAGTTAGACACAGGATACATGGCGGTTTCTACCCCTTTGAAAGGCATCCAGTGTTAATTTTTTGTAACCCTCATCCTGTAACTCCAGATATTCTTTATTCTGACTCATTTTTCTGAAATTAGTTGAGCTCTTGTTTTTTGTGATATCTGAATATGATGTTGAAAGAAACAATTTTTGTCCTGATACTTTATTAAGGGATGTACAGGAATTTTCATTCTATTTTCTCTAGCGTTTATTTCATCATACTTTTCCTCTGTTACTAGGTATTTTCCTCCTTTCTAAGATAAACAGTAGTGATCTTTTCAATATCTATAGCATTGGCCCTATAAAATAAAAAGTCTTTAAATCATCCTATAAAACGTACTACAAAATGTTGGTTGTGCTATATAATTCTGCTGGAGAGCTTCTAAAACCCTATAGAAAGGTTATCATTTTCTATAACAAATACAGACTTTTAATGCACTTTCTACAAAATCCTATTGGGCTTCATTCCTATTGAATTCTACAGGACTGAAGATGCCTCTAAGGATTATTCTGATAACAGCAAGAGACCACTTTGCTGGGTAATGTATCCTTAGCTGGGCTGTTTTCAAGCTTGCTTTTTTGCAATTATCTGGTAAAACTTTATCACCCTTCTTTAATTTCTCAGCTGTCTTTCCCATTCTGAAAAATGCTGTTGAGATCTCTCTTTCCGAATTTCAGATTATAAGGCTGTCAGAAGTGTAAATATTTTACAGGTGATGATTTGGCTTTCCAATAAATTAGCACTTCTTGATGCCCCCTAGAACCTTTTGGGCCAGGTTGATAAAGTGTTGTCAGTTATTGTACCAGCACACTGCTTCTGCATTTGCTGCTCTGCCTTTCTGCTGCAGAAACATGCACGGCATCTAACGGCAATTTGCTTTATTTTGTATCTATCTCTGAGTGGTGGCTGCAAGGATCCCTTTCATGAGATGTTTTCATAGGTGGTGAAGGAAATGCTATGTGTTGACACTTGCTATTTCTCCCTGCTGCTTCTCTGCTGTGGTGCAAGTGATGGTTAGTCCCTTCTCTTTTTGTAGCAAAGGGCTTGGTGTACACTTCTTCTCAAGCTACAAAGTGCCCCAAGCCATGGAAATGGGGGCAAGATCCATTTATACTACTTTAGATCTATCTTAAATGCTCTGACTCATTCCTTTAACAGTATTACCTTCTCCCCCTACAAAGGCAGCTAAGGTTCTTTGCTCAAATCCACCGAGTTTCACCCAAATTAGATGCCTGAAGGATCCATGATGTGAAACCCTTCTCCAGTGCTCACAGCTCAGAGGGAGTGGCAGTTCAGCCTACGCTCACACTGCACGACATCTTTTCAAATGAACTGAACATCAGGACATAATGGGCCTCGCTGGCAGTCCTCTGTGTGCCATATGTTGAGTGCAGCTGGTATGTGGCACCATCACTGAAGCAGGTAATTTACTGCAGGAAGAAGAAACAGACTGCATGTGCCAATTTATCAAGGTTAAAAACAGTGGCAATGAAGACACCATGGAAAGGGATGGTGTAGAAAGATCTGGACAATTTCTTCTGAGAGAGAATAACTCTATAACAATTCTTTCCATCTTTTTGCCCTGATTTATTCCTCCAAGGAGGAAGGTGAGGACTGCACTAGACAAGCCTATAGGATTCCAGTACATTTACTGGCGATGGGAATGCTCCAGACCTTGGCGTCTTCACCAGTGTTTTTGTTTTGCAGGGACCTGTGCATAAAAGAGATAAGATATATCTGTATGTGTGAACTTGAAAGGGAGAAGGCAGATTTGGATCATAGTCTTACCTTGGGAAACAAAAGTGTGATGCACTGATAAGATGCAGCACTGTAAGACTGGGAAGACCTGTGTTCCTTCTGTAATTCATTATGTTAATGTTTCCTTTATTTACTCAGCTGATTTAGCTTGCAGGTTAATTCAAGTGGGGACTGCCTCTTTCTATGTGGGTGTGTTTGGTTTAGAGGGGCCCCAGTCTTTCCTGCAATGTCTATGCTCCTTTGACCAGTTTTATTACAATTGCACAAAATAATGGATTTCATCAAACATCCAGTTTTGTGAGCATGCTCTTTATGCTCTTTCTAATTTCCACGGCAGTGAATCCTGCTTTGTATCTTCATGTTGCCTTGTTGGAGTAGAAAAGCAGCAGTTGACCTGGTTGTAAAATGTAAGAAAAAGCAATATATTCCCTGAATGATCACGTCTAGCACTTTTCAAAAGGTAAGCATGTCTACCACATGCTTACTTTTTATTCCTTGGGTAGGCTAAAATACATCTGAACACCTCACATTGTTATTAAGGCACCAGCAATAATGTTGAGCAACATGACATAATTAGAATAAATCTGAGTGGAGTGTGTTAGGAGACAAGAATCATCATTTCTCAGAAATATCATTAAAAAATCTTATTTCATGCAATATTCTCATCCAAAGTACCATGCTAGCTCATTTTGGCACATTGGAAATGAATCATTGGCTCTGATTGTCTAGTCTAGGAATTCCCATATATCAACATACTTCTAAGAAATCATAAGAAATACAAGAAAGCAAAATTAACTTTCAGACACCTTTATTCAGTCCTCTGTGCTTAACTTAGATGAGATTAGGGATTTTGTTTCCCTGGCCAGACTCTAGGATTTTTACCTATTATTAAAGATAACCAAACAACAGCCTAACACAATATATGTCAGGATCTTTCATAAAGCCTGATTTTATCTTGCAAGATAATCTTACTTCTTCATTAGGAGCTATATGGCTATTTTGGGCTGATGCCCAAAGGATGAACATTCACCATTGAAAAGAACAAACCTGTGTGGTCTGAAACAGAAAATTTGTTAGTTAGTCCTTTTATTGGCTTATTTACATTGGTGGCAACAAAATTTTTTTCAGGCAGGACTCCCTTTCTTCCCTGTGCCTCCCCCACCCCCCGAAAGTCTAAAGCACAGAGTCCATGAGCTAATATCCTGAACTGATGTAAAATTGATTTCATAACCTTTAGAAAAAAAAAATTACTTTCACAAGGATAAGAGGAAGCAACTTAACACAAACAGGTAGACAATACCACGCCTTCCTTCCCCAAATATAGCTACTGGATTCTGTGGGTTCAATTTAATATGATTAACTTCATCTAGGAGAATGTGCATCAGTTGACAACTAAGATGCAAGGCCCCATAGTGGCTTTTCTAATCTAAAAACAAAGATGGAGCTCTAAGTTCAGGCCTCTGGCAGAGATTAGCTAGCAAAAGCATCAGGACAGAGCCCACAGCAAGTTATTTAATTCCCACACACACTCATCACCTTTATCCAAATGGTTCAAGCTTACTTCTAAAACAGCCATTTTGTTCCTTCCTTCAAGACAGCTTGGGTTCTTTTATTCCCCTTTTCTCCCCCCACTAACTAAATCATATTGGACATTTCACGCTGAACAAACTGATAGGCTCTAAAATATCAAATGCTTTATCCCTAGGAGCCCCCTAGGAGTTGCTTTTTTTAATGGATTAACTATGACAGGGACTGCACTCCCACAGTTTTTAAAATATACAATAAGTATATTACATACTTTTAAAGCTATAAATAAGATTTATACACAACCCGTGGGGATTTTCCATTAAAACTTCATAAATCACATTGTACATTATCCTTTTTAATCCTCAGCCTTACAGTGCTAGTCACCAGAAAATATATTTAACCCTGTATAAAATTCATGATAAGCACGTATCAAGAATGTTAACGAGAGCTTTTATGTGCTCTGTATTTTCTTACCCTAATGCATTTTTTTTTTCATGGCAATTATTTGTAATAGTAGCAGTTATCTCTTGGCCTTGCTTTATTAACTGCAAACCCAGTTGCTCTGCCTAGAAGAGGTCTAGTACAGACCAGCAGAATAAGCTTTTCCTGCGTTATCCTCTCTTTAGCTAGGGGGGTCCCTATTGTTTGGTGCTAGGAGAAGGCGACTTTCAGATCCCACGTCTCATTCACTCTCGCCCTACTGATTAAGCTCTTCCTCTCTAGTGACTGGCAGAAGAAGAGGACTGCTGATCTGATTGTATCATACTGAAGTGCCTTCAGCTATTTGGGCTGCTTAATAGGTCACAGGATTCAGAACAGTGGAGACTGCTGTTGTCTCTGCCCCCTCAGCAGTGGTGTTCCATAAGGGCTATTTAATTCGCTTTTATGCCCTCTTAATATTTTGGGACAGAACAAAAATGAGGCTTTATGTGGTAGGATCTCGTCACTTGAACCATTGAAGTGAAAAGCTCTGTTATCTCCATGTGCTCTTCTTTTTGGTTCCAGCGAAAGGAAGATGTTCAAGCGTATGAAAGGGTGCTCCTAGCCCTAAAGCTTTCATTACATTGCAGATTCTCCAAAGTTGTGTTGCCGATACTGAGAAAGCGTGTTTGTGTAAGAACCAAATCATACTTGGGATTTTCAGTTTACATAGGTGATTGTCAGTTTAAAGCTTTAGAGGGCTTAGTTAGATGAGGATTCATTAAGATGCAGCTGTTAGTGCATAGTTGTGCATAGCTGTTAGTACGTGGGGTTTTTCTTAACTCACATATGTGGTTTTTCCTCTGCTGACTAGAAGTTGAAGTTGTATTTATTCCCATCATATATACACATAATTTTAAATTCACAGCAATTTCACTGAGATAAAACTGGAATTGCCTGTGCCCTGGTGTCGGTTTCATCAGACAAACTGAAAGCAATGGATCCTAATGAGGTGCTCTAAGAGATCTGTTGTTATCTCTGTGATTATGGAGACATTAAGTGAACCTGGTTTTTGTCTTTTCCACAGCTGAGCAGACTTGTTTTGCCATTACTGACATAAAACAGTCAGAACAGAATGATCAAGCTTCCTCTGGACTGTGGACACACTGCGAAGGGAACTACTTGTCCTTGTTTTAAAAGGTCTTCACAGCTTCGTCCTGCTTGCGCTGCCATCTCTTGTGCTCTGCCTAAGTCATCCATCCATGCCCTTCCCAGCCCTCATGCCGGCCTTTCTCAACAGCCCAATTTCTCCATAAATGCTTTTGTTCTCTCTGAAAAGACCCCTTGCAGTGCTCTAAAAATCCACTCCACCATCTTCCTTCTGCTCTCTCTTGACAGCTCTGTGACGGTGCCTGGTTCGTTGTTCTCTGTAATCCCGAGGTGGGTGAAGAAGACTTTGGCCCGACTTTGCTCCACTCCGATTTCAAGTGACTTGGGAAACCTTAGCTCAGATCTCAGCTCAGATCTGCACTCACAGCTGTGACCGTAGCTTGCGTAGGCCTGCCCGAGCTAGCTTTGAACTACCTAACTGGGATACTGATAACAGCACATCCACGGCAGAGTTGTACAAGAGGCAAGGTCGTTATCTGAGCTCTTAGCTCCTTGTTGCCTGCCACGCTCCCTTTGAACAAGTCTGAGTGAGGTGCCAGTATGCTCTAGATGCAGCATAGCTATACTTGCTCAGCCAGAAGATGAGCAGCAAAATTAGACCCCTTTGGGCTTTGCTGCTTAGAACTGGTGTGGTATTGCAATCCCTGACTCTCCCCACAGAACCCTAAAGCCCAGCCAGAATTGTGAAATCTTTTTCTTCACACAGTCTATGGCTATTTTCCACGATGACAGTGGCAACAATTCTTCTACAGCTGGAACTGGTGGCTTCAGGGCCTTTTTTTGAGTTGACCTTTTCATGCATCAGTGAACGGGATGAAGCTCTAGTGAGAATCTCAGTGCAGAGCAGCTGGCTGGCTGCGCCTGCTTGAAACACTGAAAATAGTTATGTGCTGTTACCTTGTACTTCTCACCCCAACTATCTGTTCATTGGTTTTAGCTGTTATCTCCTCTTTTCATGCATTTAGGCTGTAAGCTCTTTAAAACCAGGACCACCTCTTCCCACTTAGAAGAGTGGAAGGGAAGGATGCGTGCGAAGAAGACGCGGTATGCGGTCATAGTCTTCCAGTGAAACCTGATCACCTGCAATGTGATATACAAGCAAATGTGTTGCTTCAGTGTGTTTAACGGTGTTCAGGAGGATGCCGTACAGAAAATAATGACAATGTTCTTGAACACTAGGATGCTTTTAAAACACTGGAACATGCAGTGCAGCTGCCTCCCCACCAGGAGCCACTGGCAATCTGACTTAATTAACAGATCCCTTCACATTTTACAGCAGGGATGGTTTTTTGTAGAAAAGCATCATCCTTAGTGCTAGAAAGAGTGGTGCCTCAGCACCACAGAGACAAGCAGCAATCTGGATTTTGCTTTAGAGGCTTTTAGAAACAAGTAGCTCTGATTAGCTTATTGCCAGCCCAGCCAAAATAATAATTCATCAGGCTTGGAAAGCTCTGTTAAGGAGGATGACAGGAGGAGCTTCTTGTTTTACAGGTGTGTTGGAGGACAGGCAGTTATTTCCTAACAGAGTATGGCAGCCTAGATGCTGTGGTGATGGGTGGGGTAGATCCTGCCCCGATTTAGATGGCAGGGGTGGACTTGCACGATTATCCTCAGCTGAATGGCAACTCCTGTTTTGACTGGTTCTGTCAGGAAAGCATGCCTCTATCTGATCATGTAAATGATTTTTTTTCTCACCAAATGCAAACAAGATCACGATTACAACAATAAAGTTCAGTAAGAACTAAAGAGCAGAACCATGCTAATAGGGACGATGCCAATGCCTGTCCAAGATAACCTGCAGTCTAAAGATGAAATGCAGTCTAGAGATGAAAGAAGCAGCAGAATTATGGAGTGCTGGGGTTTTTTTTATTTGAAAGTGAGAAACTAAGGTAAGTATAGAACCTGTTTGTGCCTATGTTTAGGTGGGAACTCTTATGTACTGATCTACAGTGCTTGCTTAATCAATGCAACAGTAGTCTGGGGATGGGTACCTAAAATTACAGCATGAGAAGTTCCTGCACGGGACTTGATGAGTGTCTGGTTGTGCTCCCATCATAGGGTGAGAGATGGGATTCCCAGTGCGATGTGGGAGACAGCAGAGAAAATGAGAAGGTGACACTGGGAGGTGTTGGTCCACAGGACAGTACCTATTAACCCAGAAGACGTCTATTTTTATTGAAGAAAAAAATGACATATCTTCCTTAGCTTTACAGAGCTGTGTGTCTATTCTTGCTCAAAGGTGAGAAGGTTGCATAGAAGAATCATTGGCAGCTGGTAGCGTAATGGGAAGGTAGCCAGCTGATATCACACTGGGTGAACCACTTGAGAAGTACTGGCATTTATGCAATGGCATCTGCTTATGCAGCCCATCAAAAGGTGCCAGATGCTGTCTGTGCAATAATAGCTTCTCTGGTTTGGCATTTGTGTCCTACAATTTACAGCTCTGCCTCATAAATGTTGGGAGGGAACAATCCCGTGCTGCTGAGCAGAAACTCAACTCAGCTAGGTGATCTCTGTGTGAAAGCATCTTGTCTGATCCCAGGTAAACTCTCTCCCCATCTACAGAGCAACTTGAGATCTCTAGAGATTCCTGACATGGCTTCCATATCTTCAGGATTGTCATTACCTCAGTGCATTGGACCAATTTGTTTAGCATTTAAGTTTGGGGGGAATTATCTTTTGTTTCACAGATCTTGCACTTAGGAAAGTGGATTCATTTACAGGACAGCTTGTGTGAACTCTGCCCTTGTCATCTAAATTTGCGTCCATCATCTTAAGTTTTGGTGGCACATTTGAAGAGATTGTCTAACACTAATTAAAGAGGGACAAATGTTGCAAGGCTATGTAATGGTACCTGACTTGAGTTTTTGGTTGCCTTTGTGCAGGGGGAATCACTGATTTGCCTGCTTTTTTCTTTCTCACAGTCCAAGAGTAAAAATACCCGAAAAATATGAATGTGCTTGAGAAGAAAAAGAACAGACGCATGTCAAAATGTTTCATTAGGCACAATCAGTACCTTTCACCCATTTTAAAGATCAGGAGGACAGAGGTACAGAGGTACATCCATTAGGATAAAATAGGTTGTTCATCATGGATTTCTTTTTTGTTTTACTCTATGAAAAAGAGTATTTGCCATACATAAAACGTGTGGGTATTATCTCCACTTAAAGAGTGTAGGGTAAAAACATTTGGTTTTATATACTGACGTTCCAAAGGTCAGAAAACTCAGGAGCACGTATAATATTTCGGTGTACTGGTCAGATATTTGTGGCTCACGGTGCAACAGTAATATTCTCCCTTTGGGATCTGATGCAGGAAACTAATATGGCTAATGAAGGACTTAGAGGGCTAATAAGCCCTAAATCAGGCTTCCAAGCCTTTTAATTATGCTGCATAATTATTGGAGATTTGCCATCATCTTTTTAATCTTGTTGATTAATAGGTAGCTTAGCCAATCCATAGCAACCTATTTATGCTTCACTGATGATTGACTATCAGCTGAAAAATTACAGAGGCATTGGCTAGGCAGAAAAAAGTATCAGTCGCTTGTTTGTATGAAGCATGTTTATCATGTGTGTCAAACCTCAGGAGAGGTTAAGTTCAGTTTCTTGCTTTTAAGAGGTCAGGAGGTGATCTGTATGTCAGCTCAGGCTCTTCAAAGAGAATCTAAGACAACGTAAGTACCTACAGAAGGGGGAAGATGGCAGAGCAAGAGGCAGGATTTGTCCTGGGCAAGGGAAATAGAGCTACTGCTCCCATTCACGAATGAAGCCCAAAGGCAGGTGAACCGTGGTTGGGATGCGATGAGAGGAAGAGGGACAGGGCTGCCTTGCTCCACGACTGCCACTGCACCACTGAATGTATTTGGTGGTGCTAAGGGAGGAACTACTGGTCCTTTAGCTTCTCTGTCTGTCTTCTCCCTACCTTTAAATGTATGCTGGCTGCTGACTCACTGAAGACCCTACATTTCAGCCTTTTGCAGGACTAGGGTTTAACTGGCTTTTAGGCAAGTCATTTAGGCAGTGTGTGAGCTTGTCCATACTGCTAGGGTGGGTGAACTAGCTTTCTTTAAGTGAGCCTCTGCAGAGCATCCTGCTGCTCTGGGTAGATTTCTTGAGTGTCCTAGTGGACCCCTCTGCTGCTCTTAGCCCACAGCATAGGCATGACTTAAAAATGAAGTGGAAATTATTTTTTACTCTTTCCCACGACCAGTTTTTCCTCTTTTTTTTACATAAATGTATGTGCAGTTTGGAAGAATTGAGAACAGGTATTGAATAAACCTGCTTTTTTATGATTTTGAGTGATATAAGGAGGGAATGCTTTTGTTTTTATATGAGAGTTCAAATGTGTTATTAGATGCAAAGCCCATTTAAAATCTGTGTCTTGCCAGCAGTAGAACTCACTACTGCTTGTGCCTTATCCTTAGCTAATGCATGCTTTGATGCTTCTGCTGAGTTCATTTGAGCTAGGCTGCTCTGAGCAGATCTGACCCATCTTTTTTAATGGTACTGCCTGATTTCTTATTTGTATATATATTGAATTCTACTTTGAAATCGCATGTGTTTTAAATTGTTATGTATGCTGTTTAGGGATTGCATGAGACTAGCACATTGTGATCAAAGAGATTAGGATTTTAATACCTTCTCCACCTGTATCCCTCTTTGAACAAAGTGTGCAAAGGTAATTACATCTTGGAAAATATTTTTGCTCTGAATAATTCATTTGAAGTGGAACATATTCTCTGTGCAATTTGCTGAGCTCTCTGCACTGCTTGGATCTTGGTGGGGCTGGGGTAATGCTTATGGCCTTGTTTTGGCCTTTGCATAGGAATGTAATTCAACCTCACCACTGCTAGGAGCAGCTACATTTCATGACCACATTCCAGTTTTCTCCAGTGGATTAGTTACTTCCATCTTTCTTGTTCACTCTAGGAGCTGGAAGTCTGTGACACAAGCTCTGTCATTCATTCTGTGATAAACCCAGTAAATCACTCGGCATTATTTTTGACTACTGATCATGCAAGCTGTTCTGGAGCAAAAACTTCAGTGCGGATATGTTTTAAAACATTGCCACTATGCATATTCACATATGCCTTTTTAAAATTCCTCTCTCCAAGACATTTTTGGCAGTGAAAAGCCAACCACTGAAATGTTTGTAGGAAGCAAACATAAGATGTGGGCATGCAGGCAGGACTGAAAGGTAGCTAGTTAACCACGGCAATGAGAAAGTATGAAAAGTTCCTTTTGCATTTTCTCTTTACAGCTGTCAATCTCTAGGCTCTGCTGCTTGCTTCTGACCTTTAATTTCATGTTTTCACCTATGACTGAACATCAGAAGTGTTTACTGTCCCCAAACAAGGCTTATGAACTGGTAATTCCCTATTTATGTAGCATCCTGTATACATAGATTTAAACAGCTGTTGATCTTCATCAACAATAAGACCAAGGGCTTCACATAGAACATGGTCATTTTAACTACTTGTTCTGGATGTTTGCAAGGATTTTTTTATTTGTATCTCATCTTCTGACATTTGTTAGTGTGCAGATGCTCCGATAATTGTGTGTTTGGTTAACGCCATGTCGTTCAGCTCTGTGATGCTGGTAAAGCTAAGCCCTTCATTAAGTGATAGACAGAGTAGAGGCAGTGTTGCCCTGATCTGCAGAGCTAAGTATCAAGAAAGGCTTTTTTTTTCCTCTTTCAAGAGTGGTTTAGATTTGTGGTTCTGCCTCCTGGCTCAGTCCCTATTTTTAACAGCTCTTTGCGTATCAGGTAAGAATTGAGACTCTATTCAAATGGAACCAAAATTCCAAATAAATATAATTGGTCTCCATAATGCAAATGCCTGTCAAATGTCAGCTAGAAATTATTTTATTTTTAATGTCTATATTATAAACCTCGGATATAAGAGGTTGTAGCAGAACTGCTGACAGGCTCTTAACTGTAGTGGCACAAGAACAACAGTATAATATAGTGTGACAGAGAAATAGATTTTTCCATGTACAGGATGTATATGTTGGTTGAATAGGTTGGACCAAAATTACCACACAAAATTGATTATATCATCGTGTAATGAGAATCATAATTTTAGCGGTGGCTTTTTGACATGATCTTGACAACATAATTAACCTGGGAGATGTTGAGGCGATGAAAATAGAAAAGAAACCTATGTAATTATTGGCAATAAAATATAAAAAATGTTACAGAATAATAAAAAGCTTAGTCTTTTGCCTTCCTAGCATATTATCGTAATTGCACCTTTTAGACCATTGCCCCAAATCCCATTGCTGTCCTAAATTTGCAACATTTTTTGAAGAATCATATTCTGTATACTGCTTTGCATGTTCAGAATTGCAGGCAGGCTAATCAGTGGATTTTTACCACGCCTAGTTAAATTACACAGCTGTTTGGAGAATTAAGTAATGTATATTATTAAGGAAAAGGTGAAATTAGGTAAGCAATGTTCAGTGAAGAGGAAATTATATTACTCATAACTGTTGGTCTTAATGGAAATGTGTCCGTAAAGTTGCAGTATGACTTGAATTACCACTTTCGGCAGCTGAAATACATATCTTTTAATTACCCTGATTTAAGTCAGATCATGGATTCACATATGTTATATTTTTATTATTGTTATTTATCTCTGCTTAACATTGTTATTTTATAGAGTATCTTCATAAACCTGCCTTCTGGCTGAATAAATACCTATTAATGCTCTCTGAACACACTATACGTAGGGCATTTGTTGTACAGAAAGTTGAGCAAATAACTGTCCCAAGTGTCTGTTTTCACCTTCCTTCCCTCCATGTGTGCATTTTCTCCTCTGGGACAGCTTTTAACACAGAAGAGACTCCATGGGGTAGGAGAGATACTACTTCCAGTTCTCTGTTAGCCCTGCAATCTCTTTAGTCATTGACATCAATATGCAGAAGAGAATTTGCAGTGTCCTCCATCTGTTTTGCACAACTCTGATGGAAAGGATACAGAAGATACAGCTCAGTAGGACAGGACTGTTGTGTGGTCCATGCAGACTTTTGGATTTGGATTCAGAGAGGTTTGGCATCAGGTTTTCAGAGGCTTTCCCAAGGTGCCTGACATCTTCAGCATTTTCAGCTCTCAAATGTGGAGTAAACTAGAAGACCTCTGTTAAAGACGGCATTGAGAACTACCACATCTCATCCATGGATATGCCCCATCTCTTTAGTCTGTAGAAAGGATGAATCGAATTTTGATCCTACAAATTCCTCCCTTTGTAGGGGCAGACCGCATTGTACCATGCTGACTCATCCTTAAAATCACAGCCGCTGTACTATTCAGGAATTGAACTGTGGATACAAAGCTGTGACACCTCTGGATTAAGGACAATGAAACTGCTCCTTAGCCTAGCAGACCAAGGTAACACCTTTAACAGCTGGGAGGAGCTTGAATAACATGAGGCTGGATTGGTAAAGTAGATTCATGGTGGATCTCCTTCTGATCTGTTCCTGTATATGACATAGATTAAAGCGGATCTTGCTCTCTTTCCTATCCCACCCCAGCTACCTGGTGTTCTCGATGACCTTTGGGGAAGGAGGAAGGAAAGTCTAATGCAGTTCTGCCTGTGATTTGATAGAGAGTATAATGTTTAACCTGTAAGAACAACCAGCTGTCAGCAGACCTCACTGTACATGAAGTTGTAATGCAAACTTAATCAGCTTGAAAAGTGCTGCTAGCACAATATATGCCACCTCTTCAGCCTATAAATAATTGCCAATGACTAGGCTAGCTATTTTTTAATCATGAGCACAGGGTGAAGTTAATGCCTGCATGGAGGAGCCAGCATAAGGGTGACTTGCAAAGCAGGGTTTCCTAGGTTGTTTTTGCTCTGGTCCTTTGCACAATGTCAAGATGCTCTGAACACCATTTTCACACTTTTGCACACCCTGAAGATGCTCTGAACACCCTTTCGCAATCTTTGTGTTTTGTCTGGGTGATCTCAAAGCGCTCCACGGTAGGAATCAGTTAACCCTCAAACCATCCCCAGGAGGTGGACAAGGGACATTAATTCAGCTGCCACTGCGTGGAAAAGTCACAACTGCCTGGAACAACTCTGTAGGCAGCAGTTAGAAGGGATGCTGGCCCTGCCCAGGGACCAGGGATACTGCCTCAGGAGTGGTTTTGCTGACGAACGACTCTGTGCAGTTGGTCTCGGTTGTGGCAATCAGGCAGGAGGATGCAAAGGAAAGTGTGCATGGAGGTGTGAGTATGTATGTGGATTTATGGTGTTGAACTTGTGGAAGTCATGAGCCCCCGGCTTTGTATCAGGGCAATGGCAGCCTATGTCCCCTGTCGAGTAGCATGAAGACTGTAATACACTTCAAGCTGAAAATAGTTAAGTGGGTGGGGAAACCTGTGATTAGTGTTAATGACTGACTAAAATAGTGTGTATATCTACTTTATGCATTTTTTAACCATCTCATTGCTTCCCACACTCCACTACCTGCAAAAGGTGGTTGTTTAGACTGAGAACATTAGGTGGAAAAGGCTGCTGTATGGCCAGAGCTTTTTAGAGCACCTCACACAATAGGACCCAACTTCTTACTGCCATTGGGCTTATTTAATAAAAATCAGTGGGTGATGAGGCATTGTGTGATGCCATTAGCAGATGATGTGCTTTGTATATGAAAGATCAGGAATTGTTGGCTTTTAAAGACATGGAATTGGGAAAAGAAAATGAAGCTGTTGTGAAATGTGCTCCTCTGTAAGTTGTTCCATTTTCCTGTGAAGGATGTGGCCTTCCTCCTTTTCTTCCAGTGTTCATTGTATGAGTCCAGAAGGAAAAAGAAGGTCTTCTCCTTTCAATTTTAAGGAAAAAAAATGCCCCCGTGGTTCCAGTTAATCTCTAGTCTCTTTCTAGCCCAGTGGGGAGAGGTAAGCTTGGTGGGGACAGAGGACAACAGAAGCAATCCCACACCCTCACCAAAGGGATGGGATGAAGGAACCAATTACTTAGCCTGTTTTTGCAATCCTGCAACTCCGGTCTCTCGTGCTGGGATCCAGCCTCTCTGCCTCCGACAGCAGCAGCAGGAGAAAGAGGCACCTGGGGAGCTGGAAATAGAGCTTAAAGCTGAATTTTATACGTGTTAGCAGGAATAATAAGGTGAGGGGGTGGAAAGAAGACATCACAGAGCCTCTCATTATATATCGACATGGTACCTGATCTTACCATCAAAAAATGCGGTTAGGGAGAGGAGGATTTAATATAAATGTATGAGATATATACACATACATGCATTTACACATGTGTATGAATATGTGCATATCTTTTGGGCGGGTGAGCTGCATATATTATTATTAGGGGGAGTGATCTATAAATATGTTTTGTAGTCTATCTGCATACATTTTGCAATCCATAAATCAGATTTTCAGTGATGTACAATACAGGTGAATATTCGAGATAAATACAACTTTCAAGCAATGATTTCTAAATCAAAACGAAGCATTTAAAATTCACTGGCAGCTTTTATAAATCAGTGACCCAAGATGTAAAACCCCAAGCACTGGGATGTGTGTATTTTAATTTCACCTTGTAAATCACAGTGGTAGGAAGCGAGAGGGAGGGAGAAAGATTGTGTTTCTTAAATGTTTATTTGTAGAGGTGCCCTGTGCAGAGCAAAAGAAGGAGAAAGGCTGCACCGTTCCTTCAGCTGAGCTTTAATTTAACTAGAAAAGCTTTGCAACAAAGCTGTGATACCTAAGCCTGCTTAACTTGTTTTATTTTTACTTTTTCTGTTCTCTTTCCAGCTTGCAAATACGGTTTGGTAGTGGTTCAACAAACCAGTGTTTTTGTGTTTGAAAAGGGAAGTGTTCACAAGACCCCAGGTCTGCTTTAGTTCAGTGTAGCCACCTGTGGAGAGAAATGCAGCCTCAGCTCTGTACTCATCCAATTAAGGCAGTGAAGACACAGCTTTCCCTGGACTCTAAGAGCTCATGGGGCATGGGGCAATCATTCATACTTGTGTTTGGGATTAGCACAACACTTTAGATGTACACCTAGAGTGTGTACATCTGTGGCACACCTTGTGTGCCATAGGAGGTCTTAAGACCAAAAAATGGTCAGGGCTGTGGAGTTTATCTCTCATCCCAAAGATAAATGGGCTGGCTGGCATCATATATTGTTTTTTCCGCAGCAAAACTTCATTGATTCCGCCAGTGGAAGCGGAAGCAGGATTAAGTACTTTTCAAACACACTCCAGCTTATGCAAGCAGTATTACAAGTTAATGTTTAGCAGTTTAAACAGATGAGATGCACAAACGAAAGACAAATCAGTGTCACTATTAGTTAATCGAGCAAATAGATGCCACAATCAGCATTGGAAAAACTGGGCAAAAATTCTTCTTGTGTAACCAATATTTAGTCATAAAATATGGAAACTCAAGCTTAAGTTGAATCATAGCAAGGCTCTGTTATAAAATAGTTACTATATATTTCTGAATAGCAGTCTAACTACATGTATACTGAGATTGGCAGCTGCCTTCCTTGCATATGCTGGGGAAAATTCAAAAGGTTTGGAGGTTCATTTCAGATATTCAAGTTTGTCCTTGGCTTATTTGAAGTGTGAGAATTTTTGAGGTGTATAAAACTGAGCTGTAAATTTAACAGAAGACAGATTTTGTCAGAAGATGCTGCAATTTCCACCTCTTCCCTCATTTGGAACTAATTGGCACAAAGAAATGACCAAAGAGGAAAAGAAGAAACTTTACACAAACACAAAGACCACATCAGAAGTCCATTTCAGTTTTGGTTTGACTTCTGAGTCTGGGAATGGATTCATTTAGCTTGGCCTCAATACTGAGCAGCTCCACAGCATGTCACACTAGGGGAGCTAATAATTCCTTTTTTTCCTAAATTCTATTAATTTAGCATGAGCCAGAGTCCAGCTGACTTTGGGCAGGGGCTTTTGTCTTGAAATATGTTAAGCTCAATTATCCTTGAATAACAGAGATGGGACATCACCAGCCTGTTACTCCACGTTGGCCACTAACTTTGTGTGACATCTTTATTGTAGCATGTGTGTCTCCATAGGAAGTAGCTGGTGGACTTTCTTGGTTCAGGTTGCCCCTAGAAATATGCAGGTTTCCAGAACATTAGCAGAATGGTGAAAGCAAACGTTCTTTTATGCATGGGTGTGTTTGTAAGAGCTTCAAAGTGGCTGCTTAAGTGGGATATCTAATAAGATAAGGCAATGCAATCCTTGAAAGCCCTGTTGCTGGTGGCTAGGAGAGTGTACGTTTTACTTCATGTGTGGTTTCTTGTACTGCTGTCCCAACGTGCTATGTTGATTCAGGGCTAGAGGGACCCTTTGAACCCTTTGACCTGATATAGCCATTTTAATAGCTCACTAAAGTGCTAAACTTGAAGTAACTGTGGCTGCCCTGAAGGACTGTAGTAATATTACCACTTCAACATTGTCTATCCTAATTTTGAGCAAATCCACCCTGTGATGTGGGATATCCAGATGGTGTCTTTTACACCTCCTCTTCACCAGCTTGGGTGTATCTTAGCACATTCTCCCTTGCCGTACTCCCTGGCTTTGACAAGACTTAAACTCTGTTTTTTCTGTGTTTAGGTCTTGCCAGTGCAGATGGGCGAGATGTGCTTTGAAAGGCCAAAAGATGGCAGTTAGTGCTATTTAAAATTAATTACAATGGTGATTAAGTGGAGCAAAGGAGGCAACAGGAGAGGGGAAAATACCTGCCTCATAAATAGTCAGGTTGGGTTTTAACCATGTCTGATTAAAATATATTTTTTTAATGTTGTCAAGAGGCAGATAAAAGCCAAGGTGGAAAATGAGGGGACTTATTGTGTTTCTGGTAGTTGGTAGTCCACTTGCATTAGTGGCTACTAAAGGATACTGGAAAATTGGGAAATGAAATTTCTTGCTGGTTACAGGTCCTGGCATTACTGTTAAGAGCAATGAACTTTATGTTTTGAAATTGTAATGGTTGCGTTTCCTGATTTGTTTGCCGTTAGCAATGAGCTCTGTTACTACTATTAGAGCTGTGATACCCTGAGGCCCTAAGCAAGAACAAGCACTGACAAAACCCTGGATTGGAGGCAATACTGATGAACTGATGATGGATAACTACTTATATCTCTTGCACTAGTGAGAATATAGCATCTAGAAAGATTGTGTAATTTCTTTCAAGTCATGAGAGGGTATCTGTGGAAGAAATGGAGATTCAATTTATGTTTCCTAAGCTTGTCTCAAGTTCTTCCTTTTACCCAAGACCATTTTGTCACCTTGAACTTTCCTGCTGAGAGCCTTCTAGCCTCCCTTGTTTCAGGGTAGATTCAAATGAGACTGAATTAGAGAAGGAAGAACTGGAAGCCTCAGTCAACTTGAGCTCCTGAAGAGGAATATATTCAACAAATGTCGATCTCTCTGCCCGAGCTTATGTAACAAGGAGAGCTGCTAGCTGGCTCTGAAGAGCACAAAATAGTGCATTTTGTAATACATATGCTAGAGGAGGAGGTGTATATAAAATAAAAAATTTGTGCAGCTAACTGGCGATTGTGAGGCCAGAGGAATGTCCTGCAGACAGATACACGAACAGGGTAGATTCAATTGACAGAAGGCAGAGCCAGAGATTTTACATTCTCTCTTACTGCATTCACATTAGTGCCGACTGACATAGACTTGAGGAAAACAAAATGCAAGCAATTCCAGAAGGCAGGGGTCCTGTGTTTACCAGGTCCCCACGGCTCTGCAGGTGTTACACAGCAAGCTGGCTCTGTAGACTGCTGTCTGCAGCAGCAAGGTGCTTCCACAATATGAGCAGACTGCTCTGCGGTGCCTGCAGATGCTCAGATAAATCTGGAAGGTGCTGCCGGGCTGGCCATTTCTCATGGGCTGTTTCTTGCCTCTGTGTATAGCCTTTAGCCCCTGCTGAGTTCCCGCAGGTGCAGATATGGCCAGTTTTTATTAAAATCTAGTAGGAATGTGTCAACCCTGTTACCCTAAGCTGAAAAGCATCCAGCAGCATTATCAGTTCTGAATACTCACAAATCTGGAATCAGGTGTGCTAAAACAGAAGGGAGCAGGTGGAGAGAAATGTTGGGTTTGTCCTGTTTTTTGAGACTTTAAGATAAACTTAAATTATGTTTTCGGCCTTTTCTCTGAAGATTTAGAGGCTATCATTTATCTAAAAAGAAAAAGGGAGTGGTGGGATCCTCAACAATGCTTTCTTAGGCACCAAAGCATGGCCGTATTGAATTGACAAGGCAGCTACTGAATTTTAGGAGGTCTCAGGAGCCGATCAAGAATAGCATGGTGGCCTTTGCCCCGAGATAGTTCAGTACGCCTTCACAGTGTCTGCAACCAGGGCTGAAACCGTACAGCAACTTAGAAAGTTTCTCTCAGGGGTCCATTTCTGATCTGTTTGCTTGTCCTTTGTCCTTTTCTAAAACTGCACCATTGAAGTTTCCCCTCTCCAACAAAGAAATATCGCACTAGAAAGAAAGATTTGCTAAAGCCGTTAATCAAACTGAGGGTCAACTGTGAGGGTCACACGCCCTTTCAGCAGGTAGGAGGGAGAGCCCTGTTGTAAGCGCTGGCCTAGAGCACAGCTCCGCGAGTGCAGCGGACGGGCAGCCGGCAAACGCAGCGCTTTGTGCAACGGAAGCATCCAAAAGACACAGCCCTTCGCACAACGGTTCGTGGAGAAAGGCACGCAGAAGGGGACCAAGAGCTCTGCTGAGGACAGCATCCGTATGTTCAGCCATGGTGGTGACACCAGCATGGTCTGGAGCATCTCTTCCTTATCATCAGAGATCTTGATGCAGACTGAGCTGCTGTGGGAGGAGACGGCCGTGCAGGTCCTGGGCTGCGGGGAGTGCCTGGTGCCCTGCGTTGAGGCTGGGACAGGGCAGAGATGATCTCCATGCCTGCAGGAGGTGTGCAATAGTGGAGTGTCTGTTTTGCCATGGAAAGGAGCTGCAGGAGGAACTCAGCAGGCTGTGCAGCATAAGAGATGATGGGAAAGAGAGTGATCAGATCTTCAAGACCTTGCGCTCTGAGACTTGCCTGAAGCCCCAGCTGTACTGGAGGCGGTGCAGGCAGAATCTGTGCTTAGCCAGGTGGGAAATGGAGACTTCCATCGTGACGTCAACTGAAAGCTTGTGACTTCTGGCCACAGAAGGTTTTTTCACTGTGCGGGTAGTCAAATAGTGGAAGAGGTTGCCCAAAGAGGTTTTGTGGAGCCTCCATCATTAGAGATATTCAAAGCCCAATCAGACAAGATTGTGAGCACTGTGCTGTATCTGGCCCTGCTTTGAGCAGGGGCTTGGACTAGACAATCTCTACTGGGGCCCTTCCAACCTCAACCATTCTGTGTGATTCTGTATGTGAAATTGTGAAGTTGGCCACCCTGTTACTGCAGGATTCAGTGGTATTAGCTAGTTAATTAGGCTCAGAACTCTCTCATGCTTTACATTTAGTGGATTAAATTATCAGAGTTGGGTTGCCCTGCTATGCTAAAAGAGTACAGGCATTGAGGGGAAGGGAAATACTTTTATTAGCTTAATTGCTGTAATAAATTTCTTGTGATTTTTTTTTCTTGCTGCTAGGGTGGGGACTTAGTTTGAAAGAGAAGTTGACTTTGAATTGTAAGTAATGCTAGTCCTTTATGGATTTTGTTTTTTATAGAGATTACAAAGAAGGAAGAAAGAAAGAAATGCATCTGGGCTTATATCCAATTGGATTACTGTCAACTACATCCAGCTGAGAAGGGAAAAGACAGATGTATTGACGGTCACTGAAATGCGATGGAACAAAAGACGACAACCTGAGCAGGGAAGAAAAGGTGCTCTTTTAAAATGGTTGTGTTTCGATGGTGCATTATTCTGGTCTTTCAGAGCTTCCTGCATACCCCTGTATGCCAAGTAATCCCCCCTCCTTTTTTTTTCCTTTTTGCTTCAAGGACTTTCATTATTTTTTTTTTGTTAATCCAAATTCAGCTGTACTCCTTTCTTCTCAGCTGTCCTCCATCACAAGTAAAGTGGCACATTTTTAGACCTTTGTAACCTGCAAAAGCCTGCTGCTTTCCCCTTTTTATGATCTGGAAGATGCAAAGCCTGGAACCTAGGGTTTTTTGGTTGCATTGAAGAAAAAGCCTCTCGGTTACTTCCATTTGTCTGATGTGTTACGTTTTCTATATGTACTTTGTCTTTTGGATATTTTTTCTGGCATTGTACGATCTGAGCTTGCACACTAGAGTGAAAACATAGTTTTTCTTCCCCACAGTGTGCTCAATGAGTCAGCGACACAAAATTTTGACTGTTAGCTGACTTAGCTGCCTAGACGCAAATGGAGATAGGTCCAACTGGCAATGTGGTGCCTGAGGGACATCATACAGTCCACGCCTACCTATATGACGTTTGGTTAAATCATTTCGCTCCAGATGATCACAGGTATTTTGGTACCTAGTTTCTGTCATGATGGCAGGAACCAGCTAGCTAAACACCTTTAGGATCTGTCAGAAGTCCTTCCTTGTTTTGCTGTAGAGATCTTCCAAAATAGTATGTTTTCTGGAAGGAGACACAGTCTTGATTCTTCCATCTATCCATTCATATTTCTCTCTGTCCATCCGTGAAACAACAACCCATCCCAGTACAAGAACACATCTCCAAAACACACAAACTCCAGCCCCATAGGTATAGGCTAGCTATAGTCTGATGTCCCTTTGATTTGAGTGGATCACGAGCACACATCAAAGTACTTCAGTCAATAAGCATCTACACGGAAATTTGTCTACTGTGGTTTTAACTATTGGCTGGTTATTAGTCTTTGCTTTGATTTACCTAATTTTGTGTGATGGAGAAACTGATGCCTGCCTGATTAAGGCTTTGTATTTTATTTATGGCAGTCTCTCAACTGAAAGGTGCTGTACAGAAGTGTAAAGTATTATTATTATTTCTCTAAAGCATGTTGTCCATAACTCACAGCAAATATAGTTTATGAAATGTTAGCTATGCAGTTTTCATTTTTCATCCTTATTTATTAATGCCTTTTCAGAGCACTTTAGATAAGTATTTGGAAACCTAGTTATAGGAAAGTCGTATTTTGCACATTTCACTTTAACTGGGAAGAACATTGTTTTCTGATTTTAATCATAAAAATGAAATGCTCCTAATAGAGCGGAGAAACCCAATTTCCTCAAGAAGCATTTGCAGGCTGATCTGGCTCAGATATTCCTGCGATCACAGGAGAGTAATATCTTGGGCATGAGAAAATGTTCTGCAGTATACCTGAAACAAATATAGCTGTACTGGACAATTATGCGTTTAGCATCATTGACTTTCAACTAGATGGCTAAGATACTCTTTACTGTCCATTGTCAATTATTAACCTTCACAGCTACAGTGCTTTTTAATTCTGGGTGTAGGGTATGCGTTAGATGGAGCACAGTGAAAGAAGGCAGCTGAAAAACATATCATCTAGAGCACTGTAGCACGTACAAGATTTCATGATGACTCTGTTGCGTTGATTCATTATTTGCGACTTGCTCCTTGCCTCCTCTTCCTCCTCCTAATTATTCCCCATATGATCAGTCTAGTGACTCAGAGGGGACAAACCGTGTAAGTGCTTTTGAGAGTCAGAGCTTAGTGATGAACTCGGGTCGTAGCAGTGTGACAAAGTCCTACCATTTCAGTCTTTTGCTAGGACCGCTCCTAAATATAAAATAAACACTGCTGGGTGCAGTGGAGTTATCAGTCTGGATTTACAATACAGCAGAACTGCTGAGACCAGAATTTATTCTCCATCAGTTTGGAACGATCAGCTGGTGGAAGCAAGCAGTGCTCATAATGAAGAATACTGATTTCTCATTTTCTCCTGGATTGAATTCTTTTGTTCTCCTTAGTGTTTGTCATTCCTGGCCTCATATTATGATGTTTGTGCCAGAGCCGTGGTTGGCATCGTCCCACACAAGTCAGTGTAGCTATGCTGATTTACACCAGCAGTCACCTGGGCCCTTTGTATATAAAAACATCTTGTGAGTAGAAGGGATGCTGTTTAACAAAAGGTCAGGCACAAGAGCATCCAGCTGCTTGTGTGTTTCTTACTGGTTTAAACTGAAATTCAGTGATGCCACTCATTACATTTCTTTGACCTATTCTCTGACCATTATGTTTATACCTGTAATAAACTTGCCACTGGATTAACTCAAAGTTAACCTTGCTTTACTAGATATTGCAATGTGAACCATAAACAGATACAAGGTATGGAGAAAGTACAAGAGCCCCCTGCAGTGTTAAGCAGCAGGTTGTTCATTTTATGGATTGAGGGCAACTAAGATTTTTTTCCTTTCTCCCCCCCCCTACCCATTCTTCACAAATCTGAACTAACATCACTTGATTTTTCAATATATATGCAAACAAATCACAGCAAGTGATTTCATGGTCAGTGCTAACAGACTTCATTTGGAGTTGCACAGCAGCACATTTTGAGAGCAGGGGGATCAAACATAAAATTATATTGGCAACTTGTAGCCATAACTGCTAAAGGATTAGGAAGCTTATGTGAGGACTGGAAGTTGCATTGCAGGATCAGAAGCAAACAGAAAGCACTTCAGGCAATGCTTTCAAAAATGCGTAAGTAACTTTAGGAGCCTTGGACTTTCAGTTCGAGCTATGGAAGGTTTTCCACCTGTGATTTTTTCCTGGCAAGGAATACAAGTTTGCAGGCACTGAGATACCACCTGAATTCATCTCAGCTTGACTGAATATTTCTCGTTTGGTTGTTTTGAGGTGGATGTTTTATCTGGATAACTACCTAATTTCTTGGGAGAATTTTCCACTGATGTCCTTTTGAATTGCCTAGAGTCATTCTTTTTTCTGTTTTCTTTTCTCATCTTGGGGAAGTTGAGTCCCTCCATATGCATTCTGAGAACTTCTGTATTGAGGTTTATTACTGATAAATTTGCTACGGTTTTGGATGCCTCATTGTTCTGTTGGTGGACTTTGTGATATTAAGCACAAGAAGTCATGTCTCTTCCCAAATGTTTAGCTTTGAAAGCAGTAGCATTTTGTAAGTTGCCAGTGTTGCAGGTTTTTTCATCCCTTTCCAGAAGTCTCACTGCAGGATACTGGGCAGGGTCCATCTGGCTTTAGTTTGGGACTTTTTTTTCCTATTTATAGATTCTACTTTTGGATCTGTCACTGACATTTTCATACTTAGGTGATAAGCTCTGTAAGATAGGAATTGGCTACGGCTACTAGTTTGTTTGTATGCTGCTTACCATGAGGATTTCTTATTGATCAGTCTTAACACATTCTTCCAACAAAATTATTATTCCCAATTATGATGATTAGATCTGTATGTGCCTGTGTATCTTTCACAAAAATTGGATTATTTCAATCTATCATAAAGAGCTCTGAGATTAAAATAAAACAGTGATTTGTCACTGCAGAGTATTAGTATTTCCATTTATATTGGCATACATCTTTTGCAATATTCACAGAAATTGCATTCAATCTCTCTCCCATGCAAGTGTAAGTGCTAATGAAGCAAGCATATGTTCAAATATGGGATGGTATCTTGTTGGAGTACTATGCTGAGAAGAAGAAATTTGGCTAAAAGTAGCACACAGCATAGTCATTTTGTGTGTACTTAGCACAGTAAATATTTATTCTCTCTTTTTCAAAGAACAAAAGCCCAAAGAAAAGGAAGATGCACATCATCAATATGTGCTGCAGCATGATTTTGATGCTGGGTTGGGTTCCATCATGTGCTGTTCCCTCCTGCCCTTTGTAGCCTCACTTTACTTGTAAAATAGCCATTTTGTGTGACTCTAGTTATTGAATTAGATGTTGATGCTGCTTTTTCGTACTGGTATTTTTCCCTCAAACCTTCCCAATCACACTTCGATGGCAGTTTGTGCTTGCATCATATGCGAGTTCCAGTCTATGCTTTCCCATTGGTTCTCTTTTTTCTGTCTGAAATAACATAAGAAGCAATAGCTCATTTTTAAAATGCTTGCAGGGTATTTGTCTTACTGGGTGTGATTAAAAGCAAGCGGCATAATTGACTTGGTGAAGTAAATGCTTGAATCTGCTAATGTCCTAGCTCTTTATAGACAATTCAAGTTATGTGTGGAGTTCACAGCAAGTTGTCTTAAAATCTGAATACTTAGGGTGCAACTTCAGCACTATGTTAAATGACGAGATTGGTTTAAACCAGCTAATAGTTCCTTACTCTGAGGGCAGTGATTTTCTGGCACTTGCTGTCACAGGAGGTTGCAGAGGCAAACAGTATCAGACGTTCAACAGGGATTACACAAATTCATAGACAGTGGGTACATAGATGGGTGCTAGAAGAGCTGTTTGATACACCTGTTCTGGATGCTGTGGAAATGTGGGGGGAACAGACCAAAGAAGTGGCTTGAGTTGGATGTTCTGCCTAATTAGCATCTTATTGCCACTCAGAGGCAGAACTGGTCACTGCCACTGGACCAAGAATCAGAGCCTGTAGGGTGTTCTGTAAGCTTTTATGTCTAGGATATATCTCAGTATAAATAATTTGGTAGATCTCCACAAAAGTGTTTTTAAAAAAAATTCACATATGAAAATATTATGGAAAAATTGTGATAGAAGCAAATAATCACTTGAACAAAATTGTATTGTTTTATTTGAGAGGGAGTGATTTGATTCTAAAGTGAAAATAATGAACCCATATTTCCCCAAAACAGCCATTTAAGGTATATATTATGAGACCTATTACGCTCTGTAAAGTCATTAAAATGATGACTTTCAGATTGTAAAAATTTTCATTGTAGTATATAGCATTAGACAGTAGAGATGCCTGTGTAAGGCAGAATGCACACCACACAGGGAAGATGGGTTCCAGAAAAATAACACAGGGAGAGCAGCACTGGGACCCTTAAAAAAGGCAGATGTTTAAAACGGCATTCACAGGGCAAAGAGAGAGGGATAGTGATCCTGTAATATTCTAGCCTATGAATTACTGAAATTGCTGGGTTGGGTTCTCTTATCGGCTTGAAATGATCCAAACTCCCAAGTTCTGTGTCACTGAACAGTGGCTGTGTCAGGGAGCAGGAGGAACAGGGAGTCATGCGTGCCGTGGCCAGGGCAGCCTGCCTGGCAGGGACAATCCGTGGTTCCGGCACGTTCTTCAAATTATTTCTGCTTTCTGTCACTTGACAGCTTACACAAAAGGCTGAGTCATGCTTCCTCTTGCAGCTTCTTTTTCCCTGACAGGATATAAAAAACACCAAAGACACCATCATCAACTATTAGTGTGAACCAGTATGGTGATTCTTATGTATCCAACACTGAGTAATGCATGTTTTCTAGCTGAACGTCACTCAGTGCTAATGCATGTGAGATGGAGAAAGTTAATTTGACATAATCATGACTTTTTTAAGATCTCATAGATATTATTTAACACACAAGTTGGATTTTGTTTTTTGTCTTTGCCAGTGTTCAAAGAATAATAAAATGGGATAAGTTCTAGGTGGTTTACAGAAAGAATTATTTACTATACCATAGTGACATGCATTAAATGTTAACAGACAATATCTTGCAAGATTTACTGTAGGAATGTCACCGCTTCTCCATTTTGAGCTATTGAGTAAAAATGAGAATTATTGCTAGGTATGATGAACAGCAACAATATCTTCTGATAAGTTTGGCCATAACTCAGCATTTACTGCAGGTCACCACTGCAATGATAATGCAAAGGAAATTAATCTCTGGCCCAGGTTCAATGAATGCAAGACTAGCACAAAGGTCCTTAGCACTCACATGAGGATCAGCCATTAATAAACGTATTTAAAAAGAGATTCTATAGTCAATAAATGTTGTGCACATCATCTTTAGCTCAGATATGAGCAGGAGGTGCAAAACTTAACTCCTGCCTAAGACCCCAATAACCTAATCCAAAAAAATTCACATGATCACAGAGAGGAAGGAGAAGACTCCAAAGTCACATGAAGTCTTGGCTCTGTATGAAGTAAAGCCATGGAAATCTGTAGTAAATCCCTGCAACAAGAAATTGTCAACTTAGACAATGAAGTCAACATGGTGGAAGAAGGGGTTATTACACTCATTAAGAGATGGGGAATTACCCTTAGGCACTTAGTTTAGTGAGTTAGTCTCCTGCTCCGAAGGGCATCTCTCTTTTCCCTGAATGTAAAGGAATTATAGCGGGTCTGGGTGGCTATTTGGCTGACTATGTTAGGCTTTTAAAGTGGAGTGGTATGAGCAGTCTGTTAAGTGATATGTCTGAGTTTATCGAAGAATATGCCAGGCCCAGATTCTGAGTCCAATTCTTGTGAATAAATAAGTGTCCAATAACTTCAGACCATCCTCCTCTTCTGATGTGTTACCTTCAGACAGAATCAAGGAGATTCTCTGACCTGAACAAATATGACCAAAGCTTATCTAAGACTTGCAAGGTTAGTTTGCCACTCTAGTTTGGAAAACTTTGCTGTGACATCCTGGCCCTGTTCCAGGTTTTGCAGCAGAGCCCACTGAGATAAAGTCACTCTTGTTCCATGTTCCACCACCAGGTCAAATTCCTTTTCTGTCTATTCATGCCCACAGATAGGTTGCAAAATTAATCTTTATATGTGTTCATCTCCTCTATATTCTCTGTCCATTTTATTTTCTTTGTTCTTCTCTGTTTGTAACATTTCTGAATGAGCAGAAAAATCAACCAGGGCATCATTTCATCTTTTCCTTTTTTCTGAAATAGAAATTAGCGTGCTTCTCTGTAGTTTGCAGGCAGGCATTCCACCACTTGAAGTTTGTTTTGAAAGAAATAGTTCTGGGGATCATGTATAATAAGGTTCACAAACATGCCTGTCTTCTGCAAACCAACAAACCATGATACTGTGATTGGCATATAATCAGTCATCAACTATGCTGCTTTTATCAGCAAAGTGTACACGAGATCGTTCCTTAGGTGGAAATGTACTTGTTCAACTGAGACAGATTATTTTATGGACCATGAAAAATCTAAGTTAGATTCTTCAGGAGACGGTGAAGGAGAGAAAGAAAAAGCAACCATCAGTAATTCTTTTCGTAGTCTTTTTGTATAGCACTAAATACCAACTGTGACATATCAAAAAGAGAACTTGGTCATATAATGAACTGTTGTTTGTGGAGAATAATTTTTTTTCTGGCCCTTCATTGGAGCTCAGAAGTTGTTTAAATTCAGGCTCTATCACAGAGTAAATTCAGGACTGGGAGTAAATCTTTGTCTCTTTTGGCCTCATTGTTTCACCTATAGAATGCAAATCATGACTGGTTTGGGGGGTGATGGGTGTATATCTTTATGGCGTGTTGTGTGGAGCAAGGACTACCTCACTCATTTCACAGATGAATCAGCTTAGAAAGCCAGCGGTAAGGGGAGGTCCTGATCCTGCTTGGAATGGGTAAACTTTATGGAGGAGAAGGCTTTTAAGCATTGTTCTGAAGCACAGCTTTTTTTGAAGGCAGCAAATATGTTTAATACATTACAGAATCACCATCATACTTTTTTTTCCCCTAGTAAATATCATAAATGGAAATAGTTAATCAAGACAAAACAAATCTCAGATATGTAAGGAATTATCAAGTTTTACCTATTCACAATATTCTCTCTGAAACCTGTCTTATTTAAAGTCTTTGGTAAATTTAGCAAGGAAGAGCTGTGCGTAAAATGATGTTCTTCTCTTTTTCCTTTACATCAAGAAGCAGAAATATAACTGTAGCTGCTTATAGGCAATCAAATATAGTAATAATTAGTGTTTAAGTGCTAATTTACATTTACAGACAGTCATTATGTAGGTCTGTTCCTGAAAGTGGGGAAAGAAGTGTGGGAGGGAGTACAGCTGATGAAAATCTAAGCAGCCTGATTGATTTCACAGGAGTTGCACAAATTTACACTAGCTGAAATGTGCCCCACTGAAGGAAGTGCTTAGATTTTCAGAAATACCTGCTAGTTGTGAATAGCCCATCAGAGGGGTAAGGGACAGATTTCGGGAAGCGCTGAGCACTGTGTAGCTGCCGCTGGGAGATGCTCACAGCAGAGGCATGATTACATGCACTGGAGCCTTACTGGAGT
The DNA here is from genome assembly GCF_965183815.1 of Platalea leucorodia. NCBI lineage: Eukaryota > Metazoa > Chordata > Aves > Pelecaniformes > Threskiornithidae > Platalea > Platalea leucorodia. The sequence goes on along the minus strand of NC_138858.1, from coordinate 88,942,052 downwards.
TAAGAAATATTTGGAAACTTTTCTAATTCAGCCTAGAAGAAATTAAAATCTTAGTTCATCTGATGTAACATATTCCCTCTGAAGTTCATCGTCCTTCCAGATAGCTGCAAATAGACGGTCCAGCCCACTGAGCTGTTTTCAGAATGCAATTCTGCATCTGGTTCTTCCCTACACCAACCTTTGGGAGTGGCCAAGTGTTAGGTGGTCAGCCCACGTTTCCATTTAAATGAAACGCTGTGAATTCACTCATTTGAGGTTTCTCCTTCTCCAGTAACTCTGTTGTTTTACTCTACCTGTTTCTCTTGGACCCCTTTCCAGTACAGGGGTTTTCAGTGAATTGGCTGACCTAGAGCAGTGGGGGTCTGAGCTCTGCCCTTGGCTCTGTCACACTACTCATTGCAACTTCACCTGAGCCTCTCCATCCCCCTTTGAGTCCTATCAAGTGAGAAGAATCCTTTTTCACACTCTTTGGCTGTCTTATTTATTTAGCTTTTTGGCATAGGGACCATCTCTGGGTTTGTGTGCTATCCCAGCTGAGATTTCTAGCTCCAGTAATGCACTGACTGACAGCGAAAGCAGCCTGGAGTTTCCAAGTACTTGAAATGAAGGTATAAAAGCCATAAGATCTTTTTCCATGTCCCATGGAAAACAACAGCACAGTGGGTGACCGAGACCATTGTTGTAATACAGTCTCTCAGCACTCGAACAATTGGGGTGAGCAGCATGAACGAGAACGGTGACAGCTTGTCTGACCAAGAGCAGAGAGCAAGTGGGGTCAGCACCAAAGCAAGCCCAGTGGGGCTGATATTCTAGCATTGCAGCCAGCCCAGCTTTCCTTGTAAAGAGCAAGCTGAGGTCAGCATGGTTAGACTGCACTTTGAACAAATTGCCAGCCAGTAAAAGATTCTGAGATGGAAAGCTAGATTTCAGGCATGTTAGTAAAGCCAGACACTCATGTTCTCTTTAATGGGCTTCTCTAGACTACCCATCTCGTAAAGATCACCTGTGAAACGTCTTCTTTAGCTTATTACTTTATTTTCTGCCAGTGGTACTCATTTTTCCTGGCACCAAGTCTTTTCTGAGAGTTATTATCTGAATTACTGTATATTGCAGCTATAAACCAGTTGCCTGTCTGGATGCTCTAATAGTAAAAGGGACCCTATCCTGCAAACAGGACCTCTGTCCTGCTGCTTTATCGCAGGAGAGCTCACACAGCTGCGTACTGCTGGGCCCCCTAAAGTAATTTGCTGAGAACAGAGACAGCTGAGCACATAAAGAAGGCAAATAGGAGTCAGGATGATTTTGTGGCTGTTGATGCAGGCAGCTCTCCTCGCTGAGAGGAGGTGTGTGGATCAGTGAGCTCCTGGTGAAAAATCAGTGGAGTCCAAGCTCATCAAAAAGAGTCCTAGTCCTCAAGCAGGACAAAAGAGGTTCTTAGCTACTGCAGAGGTACCCCTAGGCACTCCCAGAGGGAGAAGTTATTAAAAGTTTCTTAGTTTATTTCCTTTTTATTAGTTTTTTTGCATTCATCTGTTACAAAACAAAAGTGTTTGGGGGACTAACCTAAATCTGAGACACTGTTTCAAGCTTTCTTGCAGATTTCTTCTGTGATGTTGGATAAGTCATTTAGTTCTTTTCTTGCAAGCCCTAAAAGAGGGATGAAAATATTCTCTTTTCACAGGATGATTTGGGTCCTGTGGTTGTGATGACCCGAGGAGTATCTGAAATTCTTTCTTGTTTATCGGGAGCAATCAAGGACGGATATAACAGATGCAGATTTGTTACTGGCAGCTGTAATGGTATTATGTCCTTCTATTCCCTCCTCAGTTTGAGGGACTATACATAATGAATGCACAAGAAAACAAGAGGCAGTCTTGCACCTAAAACCTGAGGAACTGTTAAGATACTTGAAACAAAATGGGTGGCCTCAAGTAACAGATATCTAAAGGCTGCCTCAGAAATGCTTTACAGTGTCATATGAATACTTTAAGAGCTCTTCAGAGCATAGTCAGTGTGACAGGGCTTTCTGGAGATCTTTTCTTCAGAGGCATTTGTCATGAACCTCGGAATAATGCATGATGCACTTGAAGAACAAAGGGAGTTATCTACTGAGCTTCAAAGGAGAGATTTTTACAATTACAGCTGCTCATAGGGCAGTCTATAGGCAGATTACAGTGAGTGAATGGCTGATTGACTGTTCCCTCACAGGTTTCTTGTTCAAGAACCTGTTGAGAATAGAAGAATTGTATATACATCTATGCTGAGATTCCAAGAACTGAGATGAGTTAGGTCCCCCCTTTCCTTTTCGGTGCGCACTCTCCTAGTTTACAAAACTGCTTGCTTTGAGTGTCTCATCCTTGAATGAAAATTTCAGAAGCCCTAGGCAAGGAAGAGTAGCAGGGTATAAATATTACAAAGGGATCCTTTGAGCTCTTGTACGTATTGTGATGCCTTGATGAAACAAGACTTGAGGATTAGTCTGGGAGACAAACGTGCAGATTCACATTTTTTAGATTAAGTCTGTACAGTATGGGTTAATGCATGCTTAGGCAGACATTGCAGGCAATGTTACAGCAGAAGCAGAGACATAAATGGGGACTAATAACACCTTTGTGACATTTTAAAAGGAAATTGAGACTTGTGTTTAAATTTTTTAAAAGCTCCTGTCCCGTGTTTATAGGTGGCTTGTGCCCAGATGCAGATAGGTACTGGTGGTTCTTACAAGCCTGGAAACTGATTTTCCACTGATTTCACCATCTGCAGTCATGCAGGTGAACCTGTACGGAACATTAAATGGCTCCCAGCTGGATACCTGGTTCACTCTGCCATTGATTTCAGTACAGTTCCTCTGTACCCAAGCTGTGTAGGGCAGCCACAATCCAGCAGGGAAAGCGAGAGCAGTATGGAAAGCTTGCACCCTGAAACATAGGTCTAGAGCCTCAGCTAGCAGGACTTGGCAGAGGCGCCGTTGACTACAGTCATCATCCTTTGAAGCCTTGTTGAAATCAGTGCAGCTAATACCAACCAGAGCAATCAAATATTTGGCCAGTCAAAGCAAACCTGTTTGCTTTGCAGTGAGCCAGCACACAGGCTGTGCCTGGAAAGCACTTGTACCATTTTCTGTAGCTGTGGAAGAGGAAATGGCATAAGTACTTAAAGGGGAAATCTATGGAAAACAGCTGAGGATCTTGGGAAAGTTACACTCTAGAGATCTTTTTAATTTGTTTTATTTTACTAAGGGAAAATATTAAACTGGTTTTCCTTGCAGATTCTATTTTAAATCATGTTTGTTTTCCATGTTCAAAGATAAGCCCAAGTGGCTACCAAAATGCTCTGTTTCTCTTCTGCACTAGCAATAACCCTAGCTATTATCACCCTGACTTTTCCCATTTGGCAGCAGTACAAACCATGTAATTATCTAAATACCTCTTCTCTCCCTTTTCCTACCCGTTCTGTTTGTATCTATACTTTGTTAAAGATTTTTTTTTTTCTTCATGCTAATAGCTTTGCAGAGTCCTCTGGAGGTCAGCCTTCCTAGCTCTGCTCAAGAAGAGCAGTGGCTCTCCTTGCACTGGAGAAAAATAACCTCAGTAAAAGCCATTCATCCAGGAACAAAAAGTGGTGAATCTGGGAAACCATCTAGTCTTTTCTGTAATGTTTTCCTTAGAGCATGGAGGGAATTTTAATTTGCTTGATACCATTACCTTTGTGCTGTCTGACATGTCATTTTAACTTAAATAAGGCAAAAAATGATAAAACAATCCAGAAATTCTGATTCAGAACCTGGGGAGAGACAGAAGGAGAGGAGATATTTCCAGAGGAATCCATCATCGAGGGCACTCGGAGGCAAGGCTTTCTCAGAAAGGGGAGAAAGGTGGTTGAAGTAAGTGGCGGAGCTGGAAATGGTGCCCAGATTCTCTCGCTCCCCCATCAACATCCCGCTCTCTGAACTGTGTTAACTCTTCAGTATTTGCAAGCTACGGCTCAATCCTCCCCGTACTGGACCAGCAATGGGAACCACAGTCTCATTTTTCTAACAACCATGCCTGTGTCTGCATAAAACTTAACAATGTGAAAGAAACCTAGCCAGGGCCCTTGATAGCCCCAGGAAGGCTATTTATTAACATCGCACTATGTGTGCAATCCATGTATAGCATACACACTGTATGTAATTAAAAGTCTTTAGAGCTGTAGCACTCCATGATTAATGCCTTGGGTAGGCACTCCAGCTCCTAATACTAATAGGAAGTGACTTGCTCTAAACCGTGAGTGGTGCTCAGGTACCTCAGGAGTAATAAAGGTTGCTCTAGGCATATTGCATGATTCCTTGACTCATTAATTATAGTTGCCCAAAGTGGAAAGTTTATAATTAAACATATAGTTTACTCTTCTACTTTTGGATGAAGTAAATTAAGGTAATTAGATTTCTTTTCGATTAAGCATATGGAGCCATTTACAAAGTGCACAGGTGCGTGGGACAAGGAGGTTACTGTGCAAGGGATTTTGTCTTGAGTTCATCTGAGATCTAGTGTGGAATGATGTCATGTTTATAATCAAACTCATTCAGTTTAATTACCTTTATAGGCAAGTTTTGACTCTTAAAAAGGAGAGGTATAGCATGAATAGGCAGCTTTTCTTCTTTGGCAGGAACTTCTGTTGGGATGAAGCCAGCCCCATTTCCTTTACTGATAAATTGAGTTGCAGGTAAGAGTTTTTGAACTGAAAATATCAGAACACACAATTTAAAAAAATAATAAATTCAGGTGTTCCAAAGCAGGCATGTGTAGTTACAAGAACAAGGGTTATTAGTAGTATATGTTAAGCATATTGTATGTTACCTGTTCACAGCCACTGCCATGATATCTGAATGTTCACCATCTCAGTGTATGGTAGGAAAGTATTAGCTCAGCTTTACAAGGAAACTGAGGCACACAGGTTTAAGTCACATCTAGTTTACACAGGAAATTTTAGCAAGGAGTTAATCCTGAATCCTAGGCTAGTGCCCTTAACTTTGGGGAACTCTTTTTACCTGCTGAGATGAGCATTTGTTGATTTGAATAAAACAAGAAGAGAGGGACTAACTGGAAATCCTGTGAACTGCAACCCCTCCTTTTCATTGTAGGTTTTCTGATTGCTTTGTAAGAGTGAATCTGCAGCAAACAAGACAGCATTACTGACAGCTTGGCTTGATGGTTTTGTTTTGGAATTGATGTTATGAAATGAATAAGCACTCTGTGTTATTTTCCATTACCAACATTGAGTCCCCTTTTCTTTCATATGCATTTAATTCAGCACTGACCTATATAGAGATATACATATTTTTGTGCTTGTGTACACACCCGCGCGCGTACGTACATACATATCCGAGTACAAGCAAGTTCCCTCTGTGTGGAATTTTGTGGCTCAGCCTTCTGCGGAGTGTTCTGAGTTGCAGTACCAAAGCACAGATAGCTATTTGCACAGGGTCACACAGCTAGTTGGTGAAAGACAGAAATAAATGATGGGGCCCTTGGTAGCTCATATCTCGTTGTGGGTCTGGTCCTCTCTTCCATTGCCAAGAGCTTTTATTTGTGTATTGTCTGGAACTTTGAAGGTTGTAGCTCCAGTGTTTCTGGTCTGGGTGCAATTGAGTCAATAGAAGTCAGACTCATTAATCCTGGCCTGCAGCAAGTCTTCATGGCTGAGAACAGTACAAAATGTCTCCTAATGACTCAAGTAGGGATAGTATGTAAATAAAGGAGTCTGAGTACTTAGACTTCATGAACGTGTGTGGTGGTTTATTTAGTGTCGTCCCCCCTCATCGGTTTTTGTTCCCTGTTGTAGGCAGATATGAGGTGTGTATTGATTACTCAGCACTAATGGCATTTGTTTCTTTGCAGAATTAAACTTGACATATACATAATAATGATTTTGCCAGGCTCAGCCTTTAATAAGCTTTTCCAGGCCCTATTTACAACTCTGTGAGGGTCTTTTCTGCAGCTTATTTTTATAAAAACCAAAGATAAAGCACATTGAGCAAGATTATTCAGGTGGTGCTCTAGTGCCTGCATTACTCCACACCCATCTCTGGAAGACACCCCAAACGTAGACAAGGGAAGCTGGTGCACTTGTCTCCCATTGCTGTGAGGATTTGACTCTGCCAGTACAAATGATTGCTTCTCCAGAGCAGTCACAGTGCCCTGAGGGACCTGGGTTGGTGGCTACCTCTCCACCACTGGAAGGGTGACAGATTCCTCCCCTCTGCCAGGCCTTCGTTACTCCAATGTTCCCTGTCTTTGGCTAACACAAGCAGTCATCGTCTACTTTGTGAGAGCATGAAATGAGGACAGAGCACATTTCGCTCGTCCTCCCCCTGCATCTGCGCCGCCCTAAGCACCTTCTGGTAATTAGCTGTCTGGTACAGGAGGCCAGAGCCGAAAACATTGCAGTTAGGGGTGGCATTTGTCCTTGTGATAGTGCCAGCAAAGCCCTACTGTTGCTATATAAAGGAGCAGGCACTGACATGGGCTGGAGGATCCATCAAAAGCTTTGTTCCAATACCTGTCCTCACGGAGTGGAAATCAAAGACACTCTCTTTATCTGAAGGGCTCTAAAAGGGATCTGAAACATCGATTTCTGTTTTCAAGTGAAGCAGGAGTGTCACTTTGGCTTTGTGCATGAACCTTATCTCTGTTTCCTCATTGAGCAGAAAAAAAAAAACCAGCTCCCTATATTTTATTTTATTTCCTTGAGGCAGGGAAGGAGAGCAGTTTTGTTGCAGTTGGCTTGTCTCGGAGTGTTGGAGCTAGACAAGGAGTCTCTTACGTTGTTTTGCCTGATGTTGCTAGCACTGAGGCTTTTTTCATTTCATATCTGGGCACTCACACTCCGCTGTCGGCCTCATCCTGCTGTAACCCTGATCCTGCTGTTCCCCTGTTGGGTGCTCCTCTTTGCTGCACCCCCTCCCACCTGTCTCCATTACCTGCAAGCACAGGCATTTCTCTTATATCGGGGGTTCTCTTGAACCAAGAGCTGGCATCAGTGTTTATTCTTTAACATCAGTACCTGGGATGGGAATTGTGAATTTTGAACTAGTTTCAACTTTCTTTCCTCCAGGCCAGGTTATTTTTCATTGAAAGCACTCAAAAACTGGCTACAGATGCTAAAATAAGACCTGGTTCAACAAACACTGAATCTGCAAAAGGCGTCACACTGATTTCAGCAAGGTTTCCTTGCATGGCATAAGCAACATTGCTTCTCTGTGAGTTTCTATTTTGTTTCCCAATGCAATTCAAGAAGCTGTCTTTAATCTGTGAAGTCCTGTGTGCTGTCAGTCTTGTAAATTTATTTACATTCCTCTGCTCTGTCCCAACTATGGTAAATCTCAGAACGATGCTTGTCGGAATCAGCTTTCAATCTGAGAGGCACAATTAGCTTAGTTGATCTTGGTTCGTGTTGAAAGGCACCGAGCAGGAAATGTGAAGATTTTCATCGTGGTGTATTGGCGCAGGCAAGTTAGGCAGTGACAAATTCCTTATGAACTTGTTAAATATTTAAATGTGTCACAGGCAGAAGGAGAATTGAAAGAAGCAGCAGGGCCATTCAAGCCTTGTGCCTGTGGGAAGAAAGAAACAGGTTTTCAGATCACGTGCGGGAAGAGAATGGAGAAATCCCCTGGAACTGCCCGGTGCTCTGAGCAGCCGAAGTGCAGACCTTTGCTGCCTGCAAACTCAGGTCCCAGTTTGCTGTGAAACCCACAGCAAACCATTCGGCAAATGTGTGACTGTCAGATGAGCTATGTGATCGCGCTTCATCCTGTTACAGCAGAGAGATTATTAAATGGGGGTTTTTTCGGTCTGGCTTTTAAGAGAAGCATTGTACAGCTCTCTGCTGTGTCAAGCTGTCACATGAACTGTGGCTTTTGAAGGCGTCTGCACAAGAGCTGCCATCCACCCTGTAAAACGTGGAGAGGCATTGGGTTTTTATAACTGTGGCCTGTGTGGGAAACGATGGTCAAACTGTCGATTACTGCGTGGGTCTGTAACGCTTTCGATTTCACTCCGTGCAGCCTCTCTAACACGAGGAAGTTGTGCAGAACGAGGGAGCACACAGCCACTGTCAGTGGCATGGTACATTACAAAATTTAGGTACCAAATAAAAGCAAGGCTGCTTACTTAGCCTAAGAAAAGAGTGACTGTAGTTGGTTATTTGCATTAGTACTTCCTATCACACTCTGTGTATGCAAAAGCACCAAGTAGCTTCTCTATTTAAAGGACATCTGGAAGTGAAACAAAAGTAGAACAGGATGAAAAATTTCCAAAAGATGAATGGAAGGTCATCACATGAAAAGCTAAATGTCACATTTGTTCCTCAACTTAGTAGTATTACATCTGGAAAAATGGAGCCCTTCAGTTCTGCCACTGAAAATAAGCTGAAGGCAAACAGAAGTCCTTGAGTGCAAACATACAGATCAGAATTAAATTTCCTTCTAACTCCTGGGTAATAGAGTTCTGTCAGAGCCAGGAGTCAATTAAATGGATAAATACGCACATAGTTCACTAACACTTAGCATTTCAGTGGTATTTTGCTGAAGTAAGCACTTAATGTGATTATTGTGTTTCAGCCTGATTTAAGATGACAACTTTTGCATTTCCTAAATATTAATTAGCCCTGAATTTCTATTTATTTAAACTCTGAGGCAGCAAGTGGGTAGTTGTGTGATTTACCTCTACCTCCTGGCACTTACCTCATCTGGGACGTTTGAAATGCAATTCTAAACAATTAGCCTTCATGCCTGTCAGCATAAAGAATGAAGAATAGAGCTTGTTTTGTTTGTTTGGGGGAATGATCATCCTACAAACTGCATCTACAAACAAGTGCAGGGATCTGCTCATTCGGAGCTCACTGCAGGATGAGGCTTTTTGATACCTAATCAGGGAAAAGCAATAGATTTTAAACAGATATTTCATTTGTTTGATTCCATGCCCAGGACTAGGCTATTCCCTTAGGGCTGCCTTTTAGGGACAGTACCAAAGGCAGACAGTGCTGCATTGCTTGTATTGTGCTACTGGTGTAAAGCACTCGGGTGTCTGCCCAGCAGTAAATACCTTAGCTGAGTGTATTACCTGGAAGGTTTTTGAATAGTGTTATAGGAATGAGAATGAGAGAGATGGATCTGCAGCAGTCCACTGCTTCTGGGCTGAGAGCGCTGCCTTGCACGGGTGGCTTGCAGAAGAAATCAGTTTGCACAAGAAGAGAGTCCTCACTACAGAGACAGAACATTTTCAACATCAGACCCCATCTTGGGGATGTCTGAATTCCTTTGACATCTCTGAAATCCTCACCCTGTGGTATCTAAGAACTCACAGGCCAACTATGAAAACATTTCATTCAACTCATTGGTGGCAGGGAGGAAAGATGGGTATTTAAAACTTCAAATGGGCTGAGATTAACAGACTCTAGGCACCCAAATCTCCTTTTGAATCTGATGGGAATTTGTGTACTCAGCAGCAAAAAGAGAGATATTTTTACAGAGCAGCACCAACTGGAGCATTGCAAACCTCCCCCCAGGACTCCTGCTCCATTTCTCCAGTCCAATTATGGCCCTCGCTGCACTCTCTTTGCTATTACTCTATATGTAATGAGGGGATGGTTGAAGTAGTTCAGCTGTAATGGACGAATGGCCACTAATTTGCCTCGAAACATGCCTTTCCCTTTTAAATACTTCCTCTCTTTTAGACGCTGAGATGCTGAAATACTTGTATTTCCATGGAAGAAGTTGTTTGTAATCATAGCAAAAGTATGTCACCAAGTGGTCATCTGTCTTGCCGCCGTGTATTAAAAGCTTTGGATCATCTTCTGTTTTGGAGACTTATTTTTAGATCTGTACTTTTTGAATGTGTTTTTGGCCACCAGTCAGAGAACAGCAGGGTTAATATAGCACTTGCTGGAGCTTGCCCATCTGTTCTAGTTTCCATCCAACCATGGAGTTTTACGAGGGCTCTCTAGGAGGGTTTTGAGTTATCCAATTTGTAGTATTCTCTAATATAATCAGCTTGGTAGCACTTGAAAAGCTCACTGTGCCAAACAGGAGGGTATAAAATTTGTGAAGAGACAAAGGATCTTGGAAATCTGAGATGTTTTTACATTTTCAGGAATTATGTTTATTTCAATTCATATTGAAACTAGAGACTGGAACAGATGGAGTGATTGTACAGTAAGATGAGATTAGCCGAGGCTTTGACACTCTATCTAATGAGGAATTAGAAGGCAGACACTACTGATTGGGTTTTTCTTTGGGGTCTAGTTATGTTTTATTTTCCCTGCTATTTATGTCAACAATAATACATCCATAAACAGTCTGACCCAGTCCTATGGACAAGATAGATCATCAAGACTTGTTAAATTGTATATATGCCACCTCCTGAAATTCACAGGCGAAATACACCGTATGTTTTATGGAGTCGCGTGAGTGTCGGTAGAATACATGTATTTTACATTGATAGGATTTTGGAAGATGTGTTGTGGTGGGGGTTTGAAGTCAAGAATGAGGGGATGCCACAAGCTTTTTGGCTGAGCTTTTCCTTAGTCTGCAATCTAAGCTATCTTAACTGATCTATGCATCAGGATGCTCCTTTCTTGAGGGTTGTCTTTCGAACGGTGGGCTTGATCCTGCAGCATTGTCACTGATATGAATGTTTGCACTAATTGGATATGAACACAGATTTTGCATGTGGATGCGGCTGCAGTGAGAGGAAGTGTGAACTGCTCTAATGGGTGTCATACGCATTCTATGGGCAAAGAGTTTCTGGTTCAGTTTATGGTTTCAGTCTTTTCTCAGTTTCCATCAGCATTAAAGTCACAGAAATAAAGCAAATACAGTGACTGAGATCCTTCCATGCTAATACACATGGGCAGCCATTTGGAAATTGAGATGTTATTACAGAAACCTAATTAAATCATTGTTCACCACTTGCCCCCTCCTAGCTATGAAATAACCATGAAGTGTGGTGACTTTTCTCCAAGCAGCCACCATGAAATCAGCACAAATTTTCCATCAAAAATGGACAACTGTGAAGATTAAACCAAAGAGCGCTGGAGGCATTAGATCTGTGCTACCTAATTAAATGCATTTTTCTTGTGGAGTGTGAGGGCTTTTTTTCCCCTCTGTTAACTAGCACTGGGCCTGGACCTTAGACATCCTATGGAGGGGGAAAAAAAAAAAACTAGAAAGAAAGGCTTCCTTTTCTCATTAAAGTTGTAGGCTGTTGCAGCCATTAAGGTACTGGCCTTTTTCTTGGAGCAGAGCAAAGCTGGTTTTGAAAAGTTCACATATGCATCCCTCCTAACACACGCCTGTTGGAGGTCAACTAACAAGAACCAAAGAGGTATAATAATCAGCTGGAAAGAGATGCAATCATAGTTATAAATAAGAAAGAGAGAGAGAGAGAGATGAGGTCAGAAAGCTTCTGAGAAATGGCATCAAACCTGGACATGATTTCCTCTTCAGGCTTTCTGTAATTCCTGTCATCTGGGTATTCATTGAAACAGAAGGCCCAGAGCAAACAACCCTTGTTCAAACTGTTTGTAGGGTTACTGAGGTTTGCGGTAATTGTATTTTGTATGATTAATTACCGCTTTGGCTCCTTAGGCAAGGGTGGTGAGGAACTGCTACTTTGCAGAGTTCAGCACTGCCATTGCAAGAAGTGGGGCAGCATCCAAGGGAGCAGAGGCTGTAAAGCTCTAGCACCTCGAAGTGGCATTTGTAGCCTAGTGCTTTGTCCTGAGAGGGTTCCAGGGAGCAAAACCTTCGGGGCTTGAAGGGGCCTTAGTGAAATATCTGGTTATGCTTATCTGTGTATCTCTATAGAAATTGCCATCAAAGCCCTGAGCAAATGCCTGTTAACTAATAGAAATTTAAATACAAGTTCCATCTTAGGTAATTCTAAGTTCCTATTTTCTGGTCTTAAAATTAAGAAAATGCTTTTTAATCAATGGTATAAATGGGAATCCCAGGCATGCAGAAGTTAAGTGACTTACTTACCCAAGGTTGTAGAAAACAAATTTCCCAAGTTGCACCTATCTCATGCACTGGTGCCTCCTTGGCTTCCTTCCTCACGGCAACGCCTCTTGGCTAAGTCCAGTCCTGGGTCTGGACTGCGTATTCCAAAGTCCTCTCTCAGAGCTGAAGGTTTCACATTTGCAACACAGAAAATATTGAAGCTGCTTTACTTAGGAACATGTGTAAGAACAGGAATCCTACTGCAATTAATGAATCTACTGGTCGTACTGAATGAACAAGACATGTCCAGAAAGACTTGACATGTACCTGAGCAGGTAGGGCTGTCATGGCAGCTAAGCAGTCTCCCCCCCAAGCCTCTAAAATAAGATTTTGTTTCATTTTGTGCACCTGCAATGTATCATTTTCATTGTTTGCTTGTTTTTCTTTGATGTCTGTTGCTTGTCTGCAGGTTTTGTTAGGAACTATCAGTCCCTGCCAGCTGGCCCCTAGGAACAGCTGGTGCAGAGGAGAGACCGGTTGCGGTCTCTTCTTTGCCATGCTTTCTCTGTATCAAGTGTGTTCGCTGCTGGATGATTGAATTGACCAGACATCCAGTAACAGCCTGCTCTGCGTCCTGCCAAACACTGCTGAAGAGCTAGGATGTCCTGTTTTGCCCTTCTTTCCCCCTTCCCCTTTCTCCCACTTCCTTGCTGAGCAGTTTTCTACCTGGTAGAGGCTGATGGGAAAGGCTCTCAAAGCCACTCATCAGAGGGAAGAACCATCCTGGCATAAGAGAAGGGAATGGAAAAGGATGATTTTGTGTTTCTTTTATTTCTAATTTACTGACAACTGTGGCAGCTGGGGCTGGTAGTTGAATCACCTCTCTGAGACTCCATGTTTAAATTATATTTTTATTATTTTCCATTAATTCTGCCCAAGACAGGGGAGAAAACTTTCAAAGGTTTACAAATGGAGTAAGATACCCAGGAGCCCCTGATTTTGAGTGGGAAATGAGCATTTAAATAGTCCTTTGTGCCTTTGAAAACCTTCTCTGCTAAGGTTAGCTTCATGGTGGAAGAAGCTCTCGTGTGGTTTAGTCCCTGCTACCTTTATTAGAAGAAAATCCTTCTAACAGTAACTTGATCATGGTTTATCACTGTCCATGTGGGGAGGATGTTTCTGATCATAGCAGACTATTTAATCTATCTGACAAAAGCATAGCAAGACCCAAGAGTGGGAACCTGAAAGCAGCCAAGTTCAGGCGAGACATGAAATTTATATTTTAAACAGTCTGAGTTGTTAACCCTGGAAATAACTTGACAGATTCTCTATCACTAAACTATATTGATACTGTCTGATGCAAGCTGCACAGGGATACCAGATTTGGCCTCTGTGCTGCAAACAGCATTGCACTAATTATTCCAAACTGATGCCGGAATGTTGTGACTACTGGGCTTCTGGGACAGAATCTGGATCTTCCACATGGATATGTGTTGTTCTTGTGGACGTATCAGCTTTTTCAGAGCTAATTAGGCTGTGTTCGAGACAGCACTTTATTGCTCTGTACAGCCGGTTAGTTGAGGTCAAGAGCTGTAGATCAAAAAGAAGTTGCAGGCATGACTTGAGAGTTTCTTGCTGCGGGTCTGTGCAGGCTGTTATAAACACTAGAAAAAGGGGTATTATGACCAGATGATTTTTTTTACATTTTTGTGTGCCTCTTGAAAACCTGTGTTCTTTTTTGATGCCCTAAAAAGCAGCTAAACTCTGTTGAAATCCCTCCCATGCTGAATCTCCAAGTAGCAGTTCAAATCCAACAGTGCTTGTTACACTCTGCACATTTAGTGTGTAATGTCATCCCAATTTTTTCCCTCTGCCTGCAGCCTTTCTCCAGGGACATCTGTTCTGAAAAGTCACATTGTTTTCCTATGTGTGATACTCAAAGCTTGCAACTACCATGTCCCAGTCAGTAGCACTGCATTATTTCAAGGACAAGGCGGGGCTGAAGCTAGCCCCTTAACTTGTCAAGGCTCTCTGCTGGAATTTCACTGGCATCCTTGTTCTTCAGTAGGAATTTATCACTGTGCGACTCAAGATTTTAATTGAATTCATCTCAAAGCAGTAACTGTAACCAGCTCAGCCTGTCCCAGCATTGCCACTGAGGTTTTATTTATTTATTTTCACAGCTACCAAAGCCTTAAATACTGCTTATCTGATATTACTTGAATGGGAAAGATGATAGGGTCTTTTGAAAGAGAAACTAAAGTCAGGTACCCACAAGGAAACTCTTGCTACAGTCGCCTACTCGTTGCCAGTCTCAGCAGAAAGCTGGGAACTTGGTAATCAGAGCTCAAACAAAACACATGCAGAGCTTAATTCTGGCCTTGCTTCTAGCAGCAAATCAGAGTAGTCTTCCCCATAGACTTCACCCAGATGGTAACAGCTGCCACTAAAGTTAATGAAGTTACACTAGGGTGTGCCATTTGAGTCCAGATGGAGTTATATGTTGGAAGTTTTGTAGGTTCAGCTCCTCCAAGAACCTTGGAGAGGACAATCCCATTGTACACTGAGGACAACCTGTACTGCTAATGCTGCTTATTCGCTTCTGTGCAGGGTGAAGAGAACCATGGTAGGGTTGCTCTCCTCTCTACCTTCTGTCTCCCGTACGTCCACTTGTTAGTCTATCCTCTTTTTTTATCCCCATCAATTCAAGGACAGATGTGGCAGGGTTGGGCCATTCTGCTTGCTAGAGGCAACAAAGTCATCCTCTCTTTCTGCAGCAGTCAAGACACTTTACTCAGTTACCTACGGTTTCCCTCACCTTTTCAGTAATGCTGGCATCACTGATGGTTCCAGAGTGATGCCACCTTTGTACAGATGCTGCAAGAAGAGCAGCTGAGAGGTACTAGAGAGGTGGAAATAGATGGAAGAGGTGATAATGAAAAAAAGAGCGGGAGAGGGACATTATAATCCTGAAAATGATCCCCTGACCTGTTCTGTGGAGTCACGAAAACAGAGTCCCTCACTGGCTGCACGTTCAGGAGCCTGAACTGAGAGGGTTGACTGTTGAAAACGCCAAGTGGTCGTATCACAACCAGATCTAGCTACTCACTCTGCCTCCATTTATCACTGTAACGTTGGCAAGAGGTAGTGGACAATCTCTTAATTTCTAAGGTCACAGTTCATGCCAGGGGTTGGCTCTTGACCACTGACATCCCTAAGGCCATTATCTTTCTCCTTGAGGCCCTGAATGAAGTACTTGAGGATGCATTTTGTTTTAACCGCATGAATGCTCCTATTGAAATGACTCAGAACAATGCGCTCCAAGTTAAGGGCAAGTCAGTGCTACTGCAGGGTTCGTTTTTTTTTCTTAGTATTGCTTATTTTTCTCAAATATTCGCCAACTTCAACAAATTCTATTTCTTAAAGTGCAATGCTATGGAACACCCCTGAAAAGAAATGATGTTTGGCCCTTTTTCCAGTTTTCTTCAAGTATTATTTGCTTTAGATGTTTTTATTGCTCTGTTTTTCTGTTGTAGCCATATAAAATTGCCAGTTTCTATTAATACATTTTGCATGGCTGGCCTCAGGCCAGCAAATGTACAGGGACAAGGTTCTGGTCCCTCCCAGGTTCACATCTTTAAATTTGCAAGGAGGAACAAATCCTCCAAGGAATAGTGCAGAATCAACACAAGGTCCTTGGGTGCAACAGATTGCTTTGGGCTATTTACTGTAGCAAATATATTTGTACAAGCACATTCTGGCAGTTGGCTCTCTATGGACACTGCGGCAGCAAAAGGGGAAGAAACCATTTGCAAGTCCTCAAATATACCCTGCTCAAGCACCTGTTTTCATTTTGAAAGACAAATATGCATGATAGGTCATTGAGCTGCAGCAACTAAATAGAAGACTTTTTTTTCAGTTGCTCAAGGCTATGTTTCAAATCTCCACCATCAAGACTGCTCATAGGCCTCAGCTAGACAGGACACTCCAGGGAGAAGCTGGACGTCAGTAGCCCTGATGCTTTGTGAATATTTGCAGGATTGGGGCCACCATTTTGTTGTTAGTTGGGTAGTGTTGAAAAGATGCAGAATGAATTTCCTAAGGAGTGAGGAGCCCCATGATCCTGAGCCATGAAATGTTCAAGTTTAGCTTATCTTCATGTAGCTGAGCAGCTTGGTTTGGAAAAGTCACCTTCAAGATCAAGACTGTGTAAGGGAAATGAAGGTAGGGATCTCAGAGAAGGAACAATTCTGCTGTCACACTCAGTGCATGGTGACAAGACATGACATCTTTGTGCGGTGTTTCTTTCCTTCTTTCAGAACTTTATCTCCCAGCTTGATCACCTAAACCCCTTCAAACTCTGCCAGACTTTGTGGGTTGAGCAAGAAGCTGGTATTTCATGAAACCCGTGTGAAACTTGGTGGGGTGCCAAGACAGAAAGTAAGACACATCATTAGTTGTGTTTGCCTGACAGAAGATTCTCGGTGGACTTTTATTAATAATAACACTTTGTACTACTGATATCGTTCATCCAAGGATATGCAAATATTAATTGATTGAGAAATTCCCTGCACTCAACTTGATGGCATTTCTTTGTTTGTTTTTGTATAATGCAATAACATCTGAATGTCACATCTCGTCAGTACAAAACATGGGGGGAATGTTCTATCCATCAATAAGCAGAGCTTTACTGCTTTGAAGAGAGAAACATTGACCTGGAAATGCCAAAATGGAGAGGACAGAAGAGGGAAGGGAATAGAACACCTGGAGTAATAGAGGTGAAGGAACAGTAACAAGGGTAGAGAGCAGCCAGGGGAAGCTGTTGTAGTGAGGAAGATGAAGGAATAGACAGATCCTTTGGTATGAGTTGAGAGCTGTGCTGACAAAAGCAACACAAGCAGATAAACTGATAGAAAGAATATTTGAAGATTACATGGAAAGTCAGTGGCAGCATTGGGAACAGAACCAAGCTGTTCTCATCCAAGATCCCCATATTTTAAACACAAGACCAACCTTTTAGGGCCAGTCTCACAGCTGGTATGAGCTGGCATTGTACATGAAGCAATATCAATTTATGCTAGCTGCAGATCTACCCTTGGATATCTTGATTGGAATCTATGGTGGTAATTATTCACACTCACCATTTGTATTTTGGGACTAATTAAGTATTCTAGGTTCCTATAAAGAATATTGTCAACTATTTAATGGCTCATTGAGTTTAGCAGGATTTCTAGCTTCTCTTTTACAATTTCAACAGAATAGTTATTGTGATTTGTGACTTCGAGTAACAGCTAGTGAGCTGTGAGCAGACCATGCATATTATGATGTTAGTTCTACCCTTTGACAAATAGATTTTAATTGGCTTTACATGGATTCTACTTGATGATACAAGGCATCTGAAGATAGGAGATATGATAGTAGAGTTTTTCTCAAAATATATAAAAGCAGTGCCTTTGTGCTGACATGTGTTCTACAGATGCTTTTCAACTTTAGACAATGAGGATGAATATTTGAAATTAACTCCTGTATGTGTTAGTCCATTGATCTTGCATCTGCCTTCATAAAGACATTCAAGCCAAGGTCTTCAGCCTAATTTTGCACTTACAAAAGAACTTTAGACTTCTGACTAGCTCAGCACATTGGCTGTTGAATTCTTCTGAAAATGTCTGTTTGCCCAGTGAAAAGTGTGTACTGTTCTGAATATGTAGTCCTAGATTTTGGTTGCAAGGGTTTTAAAAATGTGGCCTGGAGTACTCCTGAAGTTATTAATTGTTCAAGTAAGTCTTTGTAAGTCACTTCTCTGCATTTTCGTAAGGAAATGCATTTGTTGTGATCTCAAAACTGCAAGCAAACAGGTTCCCATGCTATAGCATCCTATCTGAAACTACTGTGTGAGGATCTGAGAATGTGTGTCAAAGAGATACTCCTGAAGTACTTAATTGCTACCTCTGTTTTAGTAGATGGAGAAGGCAGCTTGATCACAGACTAGCTGGGGCTTTTTAGATTGAACCTGTGCCCTTGCATTTCCTCAGAAAGAAAACAAGAGACCGGTGAAGCTGAGAGAGCAGGCAAGTGCAGCATTTTGATCTGATTATGTCCTTATCCTTACTCATGCTTCCATGTAGTTTTGTTGTGTTTCTCACAAGATGCTCATAGCTGAGGCTGACCAGGACAAGAGAAAGAAGGAACAAGTGACTGTTAGAAATTCATTCTGTTGTAGACTTTTTGCCGCTCACAGATAGTTAAAAGGGCAAATTTTGACATCTTGCCAAAGGTGTAGCTCCATCCTCACAATGCTCCATTACCATTATTTCCTTGCCCATTTAGCTTAATCTTGTGCTGTGTGATATCCAAACCATCAAGGAATGGGGGCAATAGGACAATTCCTATTTACTTTTTGCA
Source organism: Platalea leucorodia (assembly GCF_965183815.1). Lineage (NCBI taxonomy): Eukaryota > Metazoa > Chordata > Aves > Pelecaniformes > Threskiornithidae > Platalea > Platalea leucorodia. The sequence continues at coordinate 88,923,670 of NC_138858.1, read as the reverse complement.
TGGACATTGTTGTCATGTTTTTTATCTGCCTGAAGAATGAATTGGGAGGATCTCAAGTGTTTGTAAAATACTGTAGTTAAAACCAACTGAACTTTTAGTTCAACTTTAATTTAGTATTTCAAGTGCTGGTGAACAAAGATTGCAAGCTCCTTTCATGTGGAACAGACATGGGATGGTGACCATTTTAGGTTGTTGTCAGGCTGAAAGGAATGAAGGCCAATTAACTGTGGGCAAAGTTCTGTCTCAAATTCTCTGAATCATCCACTCACCTGAACAAGGGGAGAAAATAGAGCCCTTTTGTTTGCTTTGTGGATAACCATATCATCTGGTATTATTGCAAAAGAAGTAAACGTCAAAACACATGAGGACTTGAGCAGGAATAATATTAAGGAGACCAGTCAGTGAATTGAAAGCCTGGGCGTCAGCAGATTGACAATGTTATCAGAGGACAGAAAAGGCTGGGAACTGGGTGTGTAAGAGGCAGAGAAGGACTGCTGAAAGGAATTTATACTAATTTCTTAATACGCGGTTCCCGTAATATTTTTCTAGTGCCTGTCTCATGACCATATATTGTGTATAAAGAAACTGCACCCAACTGAAGTAAACATTTTCTTTTGCTCTGCAAGAGTTCATCTAAGATAGGTGTGTAGCATTAAATAATTCAGTGTCATCGGTGTCTGTGATGTGTGTTAACAGCATTCAAATGAGACTTTATGGAAGACAGACTTGATAAAAAAAAAAAAAAACAATCTCCCAAAGTAGTTTTTTGGCACTAGGTCTGCTAAATCTTTAACAACCTTCTCTCATACTAAATAGTGAAGCCAATTTGCAAATTCCTGAGTGAGGGATTGCATGTGCGGGCTTGTAGGATACAGCGGTACCCAGCTTGTCGGCAGTTTCCTTGTTGCACAATCTGCACCTGTCACCTATGAGATAATAAAGAAATCCTGGTGGAAAAAAAACTAATGGAAATATTTTTATTGATATTTCAGCTTTACTGAAGGAAAATATCAGCATATGTGGAGGTGGGCAGTTTATTTGACTGAAAAGGCAGGGAGAGACGTTCTTGACCACATTTTGCCATTTGATATTCTGCACAGAGATTGGAATCATGCTTGTGATATGCTGAAATTGTAGTACCGAGACTTTGAATCAGGATTTACTTTTGGCTGTGTGCTTTCTCTTAGGCCCACAATAATGGCATCATTGTGTTTCACTAGTACCCTTACACACCAGAGGAGTTCAAATAATACAAGTAAGCCCAAAAGCTTAAAAACAGGAGATACAACCAATTATTCTGCTGATAGAGGGTTAAAATTTATCTTCCATGTCTACCAAAAAACTGCCCAAATCCTCAAGCAAAAATGTGTCTTATGCAATCTGTGTTGCAGATTTCTTATCCAGGCTGCAGATTTACTGAGTGTCTTAAACTGGTGCCCATGTCTGTTACACATAAGAACCTCCTGAGTGTAAGAACAATCTCTCCCTCTCCCTGTTTTCAGTCCCTGCCAGGAATAGGCAGGTTTCAGTTTTAGTTTTATTTATTTTTCCTGCTTTGTTCTTTTTTTTTCTTTCTTTCTTAATTTCGCCCTCCTTCTCTGCTGCCCTTTGTTGTGAAAATATCAGGTCAGATCCTCAGCTGATATAAGTTGCTCTAGAGGCATTGGCTTTGATAGGAGCTGCATTGACAGACTACTTGCTTTATGCTGTACCACTAGAGGATGTAGAAAGATAATGAAGACTAGTTTCCCCACAATATTTGAAAGCCTCTTCACCCCGAAGGCATAGACCTCTGTGGTGGGGACCTGTGTGGATTAGGTGGGGGGCAGAACACCCCTTCCAGCTGGCCAGAACTGATCCTTAATGTCTTTTCTTGACTTGTTTTCATCTGCTGCCATTTGCTTTGCTTTCTTTCAGTGAGTGAGCAGGTATGGGTCCCAGTCTCAAACTGGCTCACCAAAAAAAAATCAATAATTTGGGCTGGGTGATGGCTTATATGTAAACTAAGCTTTTCAGTTTTGGCTTCATCAATATGTCTCAGTGCATGTATGCTTTAAAAGTTCCCCCAAAGATTAGCCACCATTATTAGATAATCACAGCTATCTTACATGGAGATTGTATTCATTTCCTTCCCCTTGACCCAGGTGTGCCGTTTGACTCTAATAATGTAGGAATCATGAGTTTTTAAAGCACAGTAATTTTTTTTCTGGTTGAATTCAATGGACATCACAGAGCTGAGAGAAGAAAATGCAATCCATCTTCTGTGAAATGAACTCAGTCATCCTTCAGTTTATTGAGTGAGAGGGAATACAAAACAAATCCACAAATGTCAAAAGCAGTCTACAAGGGATCATTCCATTTCTTTTTCCATTTGTTTCCTTGATTAAAATGATTTTTAACTGTTTCCATCTTTTAATTTAATATGACAAAATATAATTCACTTGAATATCCTCCTGAACCCCCCTGCCAAAGTTTGTGCTTGGCCAAATTTGCTGGAAATAGGGTGGCAATGGGGAGGGACTTTGCTGAATCATGCTTGTGCACTTCAATAATCTCTTTACTGTAACTGTGGAAATGTGGCGAGAAAAATTCTAGCCCCATTAAATTCAGTGGTGGATTCCTACTGATTTGAATGGGCTGGCAAAGTACCCCAGCGGTGATCAACTGATTTCTTCCGAGATTAAAAGAGTAGGTCATTCAGCAATGTTTTTCTGCCTATGAGTTTATTCTGCTGGCTCCAAATAGGCCTTTTGCAAGCATTGGACTGGCAATTTCTGTGATAAAATATAATCCCATAGATTGTTCACAGTAGACCTCCCTCTGCAATCCTGCACATTGAGTAATTCCCACATCTCAATGCAGCCACGTTCTGCCTTCCTGGGGTCCTTCTGAAACTCCCAGTCCTCTACTCACCATGTAAATAAGGTTGGTTGAGCTGAAACACGTGATTAAGTTTGACATGAGTCAGAGCAGCTACGTAAGAACATAGCGAACAAGACCAGCAATCCATCCAGCTCATCGCGCTGACTCTGGCAGTAACATTGTAGGAACAGGGAGGTATACGTAGTTCTCCAGTCCTTCCCCAGTCGCAAACCTTTTCAGTTAGATCATGCAGTGTCTTTTCTGTTTCCTGATTGAATAAATGTTTTTGTGTAGGAGGCAGAAGTATTTCCAGCGTTCCACAAGAATTATGAATGGATCCTCTCAGCAGCCACTTGGGGCTAGAAACTGTTATTCCACTCTCACAGAAACCCATGAAAAGGCTTGTCCAGCATCATCCAGGGGAGACTGGGGCAGAAACAGGATTACAATCCAGATTACCCAACCCAATTTTGTGCCTTATCCACAGCAAGGTCCTAATTCCCTAAAAGCTTCTAAATGAGAGGATAGCTGAGGTCTTTCTGTATTTCTGAGTAGCTGAGGCTATTCTTTGAACTCTAGTGCGTAATAGAAAAGAGTAATGGAAATAAGCATACAATGAAAATGAAGACCATGAAGAGCTATCTTTCTGAAGCAGTACAAGATTATTTAGGAAAAAGTTTTTTCCTCTACTAGGGCCATTGTTGTTATATCAAATCTAATATCCTGAAATGAAAAGGAAGTCTTAAAAAGTAGGAATAGAAGAGTAATGAATTAAGAGCTACCAGACATTGTTAGTTTAATATTACATTTTAAAGAGCTGTATTTAAGTGAGAGATAATTTAACTAAGACACCATTAGTAATTTTTCTGCATTCATTTTAGAGCCAGATCTGAAATGGGAGTAAATTTGTGCATCTGGAGAGATTCATACTAGCAGAGGATCTGAGCATCTGCATTCAGACATGGAGCCAGATTAGCAGCCCTGGAGACTCCGTTCTCCCTCTGCCTGAGCACGAGCCCCGGTCATGGAAGTGCCTGTTTCCCTTTCCTCTCTCCCTCTGCCCAGCCACCACCTGGGCTCGGTGATGGCAACACTGTAGGATGCCACGGAATGTGTGGCAATTCCATGCAATCCCCAAAGCCAACATAGGAGGGTAAATTAGTGCTTAATTAAAAGCTGACATAGGAAGGGAAATTAAATTAATGTCCTAATTAATGCTTCAGGTTTAGTCCAAATAGGAAACTTAATGATTCTCCTTTCCCTGTTACAGCACTACACTTACCTCTGAGCAGTGATGAATTTCGTCTCATTTGGCCCCAATGCTGGAAAACATCCTCATTAAAAAATGTGTTGAAGCCCACACTTAATTCTGTTCCTGCCATACTTAATTGATGGCCTGGGTAGACATGGAGTTAAGTATTTGATTAAATAAGGTGGAGCTATTGGGAAATTTTGCATAATGGTCCCCAATTTGCTAAGCTGATTTGACTCTTAAAAAACTTCACTTAACATCCTCTATTGGAATGAACAGCATTAGTCAGTATTGCGGTGTTTCTTTTCTTACAGTAGTTTTAGTGGAGTTGGTATTTTTGTAAACGTCACTTCTTTACAACCAAGAAGAATCGAAAGTCTACTAGAGCAGTAAGTTTTCTGTGAAGGAAAATGAGAAGAGGAGGAATATTTGAAGGATTGAGACAGCACATTCACCCTATCAAGGTTCATTTCCTTTAACAAATCTTGGTTTATTCGTGACAAAGGCTTCCATTTGACAGCATGTGAAGTACAACAAAGTGTCAAACTAAAAATGCTTAGATACTTAGGTTGCTCCACTGGCTGGAAAATTAGCTTTGTGGAATGGCTTTTGGATCCACCCCATAACTTCAGAAGCAAACACAGTCCCCCAACTGCCTGCACAAATGCTGTGCTGCAGTACTTTGGGAAGGACGGCATACGTTGTAGGGCTGGCAGGTGAGATTCTGCACCTGGCTGGAGGGAGAGGAGGAGAGGCAGAGGTGGACTCTGATAACGCAGGTATAGTGGTAGATGAATTGCTGAAAAGTATATTTTTGGTATCAAGGGCTATATTTTTCTTTATCAAGGGCTTGATAAAGAAAGCAGAGGATGAAATGCTCTGGCCTATGCCACACAGGTTGCATGAGAAGACCTATAATATTGCCTTGTGACCTTACATTTTGTGAATTGATGGATTCAGCACAAGAGGCATTAGCATCAGCGGTGTAATACACACTTTATCAGTCAGATGACTCAGTCCTGCAGAGAAGCAAGCAAAATTGTTTCCCTGGCTTTCTACTATTAAAGCTCTTTTTTTTTTCTTCTTCTTCTTCTTCTTTCCTAGATTAGGAAAGCTGCAGGTTGAATTGATTGTAGCCTCTTCCAGAACTTGCGTGCATCATTTAAACCATGCCAATTAAGTGCATTGTGCACTCAGATAGAAGGTCACTCTTAGTAGGTAGGTATTAAACCTCCCCAGTGCTATTGGGAAGTCAAACCAGAGACTAAGTTGCTGTAACTGTACAGAAATGTTTGCAGTTTGAACTGATGAAAAAGCACCAGTTCTCACCTTCCCCTCCAACCACTTATTTCTACCCAGCACTTCATGGTTGGTTGTGCGGCTGCTCAATGAACTGGGCTAGCTGAAAAATAACCAAGTCAAAAAAAAAAAAAAAAACCAACCAAAAAAAAGGACAAAGGAGGTGCTTAAGTACACATCAAACTGTGATCCCTATTTCCTATAATGTATCAAACCGGTTTACCTCTGCTCTTTTTATGATGTGAGGTGCCACATGAGTCAAATTATTGGTTGCTGCTTACAGTCGAGAGGGAATGCTGTATTCCCAGCTTGTCTGGCATTGGAGTCACCACACCTACTTGTTTAATCTATCTGGATTCACATTGCATGCATCACTGCAGGATTCAAAGTTGGGCAGAAGAGCACATGAGGTCATGGGAGGAAGAAAAAGAGGTGTGTATCAACAAAAACCCATTATAGCTCTTTCTTACATAGTTTGCCTTCTGGGTTGAGCCCTATGCAGTTTTATTCAGTCCTCTTGAGGTTTTTCTCTGCGACCACATGCGCTGGAAGACAAACATGCCTAAGAAGCTGAGATGCTCGCCTAATCTCATGGTTCCTGCAGGCTGGCTTTAAAAAATGAAAGATGTTTTAATAATCATTAAGACAAAATGCCGTGAGTGTGAGAAATCATCACAATAGGTGGCACTGAGTCTCTTTGAATGAGATTCCTATTGAAATCAATGAGAGTTTTGCCAGTGGTACTGGCTCAGGCATTATTGATTAGTGACTGATAGATGATTCTCGTGTTTTTCAGCAGCAGTATCTCCCTTTTTGTATATGCAGTTTTCTCTCTCCAGTCAGTTTCTCATCCTTTTAGCTTTAAAAGAAAATTCATTCTGGAAGTTTAAGAGTATGGACTCATTTTGTAAGAATCAGTCTGGTACAAGGTCTGTGCATTTCTTCAGTCTTGTTCAGATCCCAGTCTGAATACTTAGAGAGAATAAAAATGGTGTGGTCATGTCCTTTTGTGAGCGGGGTGAATTTCCCTCTCCAGAAACCCTCTCTGTCCTCTCCAACATTCACACACAAAAAGAAAGTTCCTGTGAAATGGTTGAGGTCATGCATCACATGGAATGAGTGCCTGTTAATCCGGAGGGCTGCATTCCCAGGGAAAATCCAGCTCCCCAGAAAATGAGCACATCAGGAGCGTGTCTGGATTCAGCATCAGGGCAGGGGGAAAAAGCCATCCGATTCTGAATCCAGCTCACGATGCCTGGATGTCTGCAATGTGGGAGCATTTCTCCTCCAGATACTCTGGCTCTAAATGTTAAATGTTTTTTTTATTAGCAGCTTTTCTATTGTGTGCACTGAAAGATGAGTCACTGCCCTTCAGAGCAAAGCTGGGAATCAATAGACCTCTGTGAATTAGATAATGCGCTAAAATATGGATATCTACAAAGGCATGGGAATTGTGATGGTGACTAATGGGTTAGTGGAAATACACAGTGAAAACAGCCCAAGCAGACAGTAATCTTTCTGGAACCTTCTGAGACCCAATCCACTTGTGATGGTTAAGCATCTTGTGCACCGCGGTCACGTGGCAGATGCGGGGATGTGAAATTGAGCTCCCAGGCCCTGATGTACAGAAAATGAATCTTCTGCAAGACTTTTCTCCTAATGACAGAAACTGCCTCAGGATTGTTTGCTGGGGAAACCAGCTGCAGACAGTGCACTCTGAAGCCTGCTTAGAGAGGCATAGGTGGGTGACAGATGATTATTCCCCTTTCCTCAGCGCTAGCAAGGCTCATCTGGAGCACTGTGTTCGGTCCTGTGCTTCCTGGGATGAGAGACATGGACATACTGGAGCAAATGCAGCATAGGGCCATAGAGATGATTAAAGGATTGGAGTGGCTGACCCTGCTTTGAGCTGGGGTGTTGGACTGAGACGATCTCTAGAGGGTCCCATCCCAAGCCCTTCTGTGTGATTCAGTGAAAATCCAGTCCCGTGCCAGCTCGATAACCCTTACACAGCGCTCTCAGTAAAATCTGAAAATCTATTAAGTCAGAATAAATTCAAGCTTTGTGTTAGCTATCCCAGGAATAGCCTCATGGTTGTCTGAGATGTTCTTTCCCCTCTCCAAATGTTGCATGAGCAGCCTCCAAATCTTTATTACAGTTGTCCATTTTATCTAATGAACCTTGCTAGCTTCTGAAAATAATTAGTCAGTGAGCTCCCTAAAACCATGTTAGTTGCAAATAATGTGAGCTCCCAGAACATGCTCATATATACCAGCTAAGTTTGCATTGGGGATTTTTATTGTTGTTTCTCTAAACAGAGAGAATAGCCTCAGGCAGATCTGAAAATTGCATCTCTAGCCAGTTGGGGGAAGTGAAAGTTAGAAACAATCGTCAACAAAATAAATTTCTCCTCTTGGCATATGACGCTCTGGACTTCTCAACGCCAGGTGCTAACTCCCTTCGCCCCCCAGACTCCCACCCCGGACTGGGAAGGGAAACAAGAGTCGTAAAATACAACTAGGCATGTTTCAAGATAAAAGGCCAAAATGAATCTCTCGTGTAACTCTATGGAAGAGAGAGGCAAAGCTAGAATACAAAGATTCATGGCTGGTGGTTGTATGCTAGTATAATCCAGTGGATCATGTTCAAATCACTGAGCAGAACCAAAAAAAAAAATCTGACATAGGTATTTATGTAGCCATTATGTGACTCCCGTTTTTTGCAGAGCACACTGCTTCAATGTGCTTTTCCTCCAAAAAAACATCTGACGTAGGCAAAAGTTTTTGTCCCCATGCTAGAGATGAGAGAGGTTCTGCTGAAGGTTAATGACAGTTACATACTTATGTATCGTTTGAAGACTTTCCCAGATTGACAGAGGAAGTTCTTGGCATGGCAGTAACCAAACCTGAACTCTTTCAAGTCCCAGGCTCATATATTAATCATCAGGACATAGTTCTGAGACATTTCATGTGTAATATTGGTATAAATATGTAAAAACACAATATCTAGCCTATAGAAGGGACACTGAGCTTTGTTGTGGTAATGGGAGAGTTACAGCCACACAGTAATATCTGCGTATCAACTCCAGATTTTTTATTTTGCAACTGTTTTGATAGGGCAGATGTTTTGTTTTGTTTTTTTAAAGGTAAGGTTTTGTCTGGATAGAGGGAAGATCTTAGGGACCAAAGCACTACTTTTAACATCTTCCCTATCTGACAGGCCTTCAAAGCTCTGTGCATTTCAAAGATGATGAAGTTAATTTAGCATTTCTTTCGCCAGCAAGGAGAATATGTTAGATGTGAGAGCAGGAGCAACTGGGAGGTGAATGACAGATCAGAAGGGAAGGATGCTTTATAGATTTGTGACAGTCCTGGTTGTCTCTTCGGTTGACTGCATTCAGTGGAACCATTCCTGGCATGTCCCTTTCTGCGTGAATAAACATGACTGTGCGGAGAAGAAAAGGAAAGAAAGGAATTTTGCTTTCTTCATTAAGTAGTTATGGCAATGCTGAGCAAAAATAAGTGGCTTGACTACCTTTCTTATCAAAGGCCAGAAAAATACAATCATTAATTATATTTTACTTATCCACTAGTTGCCTTGGGGGAATAAGAGGTAATTATCACACAGGCTGTGATATATGTCTGTATGTATCTAGCTGACAGGTATACTTAATGCTTGAGGTCTTTGACCTAAAGCCAGCTTATATTGATTTAGATTTTCCGTAGATCAGATCCTCTTCCTGGAAAAATCTACAGATTAAATAGTGACTTAAAAAAATTACTCAGGGTTTATACAAGTGTAAATGTGAGAGAAGAATTCAGCCCCAAAAGACCTGCCATATAACAGAGAGAAGAAAGTCTGTGATTTCTCTGTCTTTTGCTTAAAATAGGTCAGAAACCCTGCTGTAGTTTTATTTTTTAATTCCTGATGCTGCTATCACTGAAATCAGTAACATCTCATGCAGCTTGTTCCATGGAAACAGGAACTGTACTGAGATGCTTCCCCCACCCTATACCTTGTTTTCTAAGCAGGAATTTCTAGGGTGATGTCTATTTTCACATGAGTAGCAGTTTGTGTTGGTGACTCTGTGCGTCTGGTTTGGCTGATTCCTCACTAGTATGCGGAGGGCAACAGCAACCTTGCATAGAGGCCATCTTTTTCCCAGGAATGTTAAATTCATCCATTCATCATCAAGGATCAGGGCAACTAAATCCAGATAAATCCAGAGAAACTGCACTGAAGTCTCTGGAGGCTTACAGTAGCTGACGTGGGAGTAGAATTTGGTCCAGAAGAGTTATTTTTGCTTAGACAAAACCAGTCTCTGCTGGAGAGTAAGCTCAATATAAATGTTAGCTTTCTTCCGTAACAGAAACTTCATTTTATTTGGAAAAAAAATATGGTCTATGTAAATTCTGCTTTTAGCTGCTTTGGTGTAAACTGAGAGTAACTCATCGACTTTCAAATCCTTGCTCATTTAGAAATATTCTTAACCTTATTTCTGTGCATTAACCACAAGCTATTCTTTCCTCAGATGAAATGCAAATCCAGAATAAGACAGGGATTTTTGCAGAAACCTAAGGAAGTTAGCAACCCAAATCCCATGGACACCCAATAGAATTTAGACATACAAACTTTCTTTACTTCTGTGAAAATCCCAATCTATGATAAAAAAAAAAAAAGTGCTGGCAGTTCCTTTAACTTACTGAACATCTTTTAGAGAGTGTTTTATATGATTGAGTGCTGAAGAGCTGTCATAAACCTTTTCATTTAGCAGCATCCCCAGACAGATAGCAAGAGGAGATTGCAATAACAGAGAAGAATGAGAAATAGAGGACTTGCTATTCTGCCTCCAAACATTTCTCCCCAAATCCCATGTCCTACTCTCAGAAATGGAAAGTGTCTTAATTATTCAGGGGAAGATTTCCTGTAACTTGTTGGATAATTATGCTGTGCCTACAGCACCCTTAAGTACTTCACTAGTTTCTGTGCCTTTGAGTCAGCTGAAAAGTTCAAGTGCTTTTAGATCTGAGAGTCATTTATAGGGAGGACATGGAGACCTGCTCTTACGCAGAAGGAATATCAGGACACATGCACCCAAAATGTCTCCTCATGCCTCTCAATCTAACCAGACCACAGAAGGCAGGGTTCATATCGCAGACTTCAGCAGGTAAAAAGCTAGTCACCAACTAACTCAGCTCAGATTTTATGTCTTTCTCTTAGAAGGAGGAATCCCAGACTTGGGGCTTCATTCTCAGCACTCATAACCCTCCACCTGCCTTTGGGAGCAGCTACTTGGAAAGTGTAAAAGGATCAACTGTTTGGAAAGAGGGGCAGTTTGGACTTTTCATGGGCACAACATTGTCTAGCAAATCTCAAGTCATCCTGGAAAACAACAGCCTCTAGCCTGCCACACGCAAAGCGTTAAGCTGAGAAGATGCCTGCAGACGTGTGTGGTGTTGAAGCTCCCATGGGCTGGCAAAGTTACTTATAGCTCTAATGTGTTAAAAATATCCAAGTAAAAGGGATGCGATACTTGGGTGTGACTGTAAGAGCCTGATCCTGCAAAGTGTCAGATGCTACTTTCAGTCCCTCCTGTGGTCACTGGAAGAGACGCTGGCCCAGCACCGAGCAGGATTGATCTGCCAAAGCTCCAGGAGCAGAGCAACAGCAAGCAGCGTGTGAGAAGTCACACCATGGGAAGGCTGAAGTGCTTACAACAGATCTTTCCAACAGTGAAAACTGTCTTTTTTCCTGCTTCTGCATTTAGCTAGCACCTGTCAAAGAAGATTAGAAGGGGGAAGATGACATGGAACTAAGAAAAAGATACCTAGTGGCCAGAGATGGTGATAAAGCCCACTGTGCTACTGCCTGGTGTGTCAGACTGCTTTCTGCATCAGAGACCTGCCTTATTTTTAAAGAAAAAAAAAAAAAAGTCATAAAATTGTATAGGTTCTGCTGCTGGGTACTGCAGGTATTTTCTTCTGCAAAGAAAATGAGTATATTTCAAGTAGATTGATACCGAAAGTGACGTGCCATTTTTTAGCTACCTAATTTAAGATGCGTTAAGAGCACCCAGTATCTAGACGGTGAATGCTTATTGCTGCCTCACCACCAGCCGCTTCTGCAGCACCTCAAGTTCAGCATCCAAGATGACTCTCTGAAAACTTGGCCAAATCCTTTGCACTAGTGTTTATTATGTTGCAGATCAGCATAAGCAGAGCTAGCAAGGGTTGGTGCTGCATTGGAACATATAAGATACCAGAGTAATATAGCTGCACGCACCTCTGGCAGTCCCTTTCTAAGCAATTCTTTTCTGATATCTCAAGTCAGGTCCGAAGTCTTTCAGACCATAACCTTGGAGCAATTTGGGAAGCAGGAGTTACTATTTTTATCACTACATGTGCACGTCCACAGATGAAACGGGAAGACCATCCAACACGCTTTAAGAAGCCTAGCTTAGTGGCATTGTCATAGATTTTTATGCTCTGGTGGCCAGGCAAAAAGGCAGAGACCTTTGTTAATGGGATACGCTAACACTGTCTGTGGTCCCTTAAATGAGAAAGGCTACAATTTAGGAGCCCTAGGTTTTAATTTGGTATTTCTGTTGCTGAGTGACACGATTTTTCATTCTATAACTTTTGTCATTATGAGAAAATAACTCCATCCCTGCCTTTGAACAATTTGGGAGGTACAGGGTGTGTTTTGAAATGCTTTATAAGAAGTCCAGATCTCCTTTTAGAATTACTGTCATCTGAGTATAGATCATTTGTGCTTCTGGAGACATCTTTGATTTTTTTTTTTTTTTTTTTTTAACTTCCTGGGAATTTCTTCCTTTGGAAACAGTTGAAATAGCCCTCTTTTTTGCCAGAATAAAAAAATATTTTCTATGAACTATCTTTTCCTCATTTTTCTTTATTCTTTAAGGTTTCATAGTTTTTATGCCACTGAAACCATGCACTTCAAATTCTTATCCCAAGGTTTTGAGTTGATTTTCGTGGCAGATACAAGCAGCGATGCCTGCACTGATCTCCAGACATGGTTTATTTTTATTCTTATATATCAGCAGCTATTTGTCACACTACCTTGCAATGTGGGAATCACATTTATATGGTTTGGGGAGATGTAACTCATTTTCTGTTTAATCCACTGTCTGTCAAAGGGAAAGATTTAAGATAGAATATTGTGGGCTTTCTGACATGGTTCACAATTTTTTTTATGTGTGTATTTATTTATTTTCCGTGCACACTCTGTCATTTGTTAGGCTGAGTGCAAAAGAAAGTTGGTTTTCCAATAGGTGTAATTTGAGAAAAACTCTCAATGTGGAACGGACTGTAGATGTGATTCTGCCAGGATTCTGGAATATTAAAATGTCCTAGTGAACAGATGGTGCTATCACTCCAGGTCTGCTATGAGGAAAGTCTTAGCAAGCTACTCCCCTCTTGTTTGTTCTCTGGTTAAAAGAAAAAAAAAAAAACACCCTAATATTGATGCTTTCCTTGGTGAAGTGCTTTGAGATCCACAGACCAGAAGTTCGGTTCCTGTGAAGAACCAGATAGTTCTTGTAATGTGGTGTTAACAAGAGCTAAGGTGAACATGGGTATGGAGAGGTGAGGTGACTTGCAGAACAGTGACAAGCGAGAACGATGGCTAAAATCCTGCATCTCCGTGCTGTGCTTGCTTCTCAAAAGGAGTAGATGCTTCTACTGGGTAGCAAAATGGATCACACAATATCCTGAGCTGGAAGGGACCCAGGAGGATCAGGGATGCTGTCAGTCTTTTGTCACGCGGAGCGGCAGGGAAAGCTAGCGTTCAGAAAGCATGCCGCCACGTAGCACCCAGCAGCTCTGCATCTTCACCTCGTCGTGTCTGGCGCTCGCTGAGAGGGAGAAGTTCCTGTCCTGAAAAGCTGAGGCTAAATGCGGCAGGCAGACAAGAGGCAGGAGGAGGAAGGGAGCTGAAGAAGCTCACTTGCAGTTGGCATCAGTACTCAGAGGTGGAGCTGAGAACAGGCCCTGGCCTCCAGGCTCGCTCTCCGGCTGGCACTCTCATTCACCCAAGCTGTCACCATCCTGCACCGTGCCGGGGGAGGCAAGTCAGACGTACTTAGATGACTCACACCCATCCGACGTGACAAAAAGCTAGGGACGGCATCCTGCCTAAAAAAAAAAAATTTAAAAAAATTACTCTAGACCTTTCTCAAAAAACAATAACATGCACGAGGTAGATGTAATTCTTTCATTGAAAGAAAAAGCCTTCAGAAGACCCTCATGGCGTGTCAGCTGGAGAAGGACTAATCTCTACAGCCCAAACCGTATTATAGGAAGCTGTGCTATGACTGAAAACGTCCTGCGTTAACTGGAGGTTATTTTAGGCAGTCTCCTTCTGTCTGATGTGTCTCTAACTCTAAATAGGACTTTTGTCTTTCTGGAGTAAAGTTTGAAAAAAAAAGTCGTGCTTGCTTGGTATGACAACAGACTTGCAGTTTCCTGGAAGAGAATTTGGCTTGGGAAACAGTCCTTCCTGAGGGCTGCTTGATACGAGAAGGAATGAAAATGCGCTGTCTAGTGCAATCAGGGGGTTAGGCAAATGAGCACAGGCTCCGCTGCTGAGGATCTGACGCAACAGGCGTCATACAGAGCAAGAGTGAAGGAGGAAACAGTCTTGGTTCCCGAGTGTTAAAATCAGAGGATGAAATTTAATCAGATGCAAAACTCACAACATCACTTAGATCTGGTGTTGAGGGCAAGAGTCAGGTCCAGGGATCCTTTCTGGTCAGTATAGCTTAGTTGATGTTGTTAAGCTGTGATAAATTAATCATGAACCTGAGCCCTTAAAGCTACCATGAATACTATGCAAGGTTAGTGCAGTGAAATAAATATCTAGGAATGAATGTTGTGTTATTGCTTTTCCTTGAGATTTGGGTTCTGTATCACCTGACGGCAGCCTATAAATTTGAAGGCTCCAAACACCACAAAAGGCAACTTTCAGGCGAGAGAGTGTACAGAGCACTGATGAGATGACAGTAAACAAAAGAATTAGGTTGTATTACCAGAAGATCTCAAAGAAGTGAGGGCTGAAATAGCCTCCCGTGAGATTTGGACCAGACAATGATATAAAGAATGCTCTTGAGAGCATTCTCTCATTGTCAGAAGGATAGGCTATAGAAAGCCAGCTCTGAGAGATCTTCTCCATCATTTCTATGAGTCAGTGTGGTTAGGTGCTGTCAAAAGCATGTCAGAGGAGCATTTCTTTTGGATTAGACACTTGTTATCAGTCTGGAGTACTGGGCAATTGATGATGTGAATTCATTGATGCACTGGACAAGGTACATGAAGGCTGAGAACATTTGTCAGTCTTGGATGAGCCTCTTCCCAGACAAAACTCTGGCACCCTTGTCGCTTTAAGGGAGTTTATTACTTCTTAGTGAAAAGCAAGGGAAGAAATATAACAGATGAAAGGAGACTTGTGAGGCATTGCAAACCCAGCTGCATAAACCAGGTAAAAATGGAACAGATGAACTTCAAAACTGTGGTTTGAAGTCATTTCTGCTGTGCATGCATAGATGTGTAGAAAGCCCTTGGGATTTTTAAATCTCTCCATGCCCTTACCAGCCTCTCTTGGATTTCTGAAACTCCAGCGTGGCTGATCTGAAACTCTATCATAATTATTCAATATTATTTGTTTACCTTTTGGTGCTGGAACTAGTCACACATCAGCCCCTGGCAAAAGTGGTGTACGAAATCAGCATGGAGCAAGCTGCACAGATGGGCACAACGGTGGGGATGGGCAGCACAGCTGGCTTGAGATCCAAATTTCACTTTGGTTTACAAGTGGGGATTTTAGTCAGAAGGCCTGGTTCTCTACAGCATAAACTTCTGGTGGTATCTAATAAAACTCAAGCCTCAGGTCTGCCTTTGAACTTGAACCACAATCTAATTCAAGTCATGCAAAATCTGGGCTCAAACTTTGGAAAAGCTGGGGGGTTTTAATTCTTTAGCTTTGGCTATATATGACTGCTGATGACTTGCAGTAGCTGTTTACTGTTTGACAAAGAAATGCTTGTGACAGTACACGTGGCCCTTTGGCTTTTGTGCCCTCTGTAATTAGTCCTCTGAATTCTTAACCTGAAACTAGTTGTTTCTGAGAGTCGGGATCTGCCAGGGCAGAACTGTCCAATTGAGAGGGGTTCAGGAGGTTACTGCCATGCCTGCATGCATGAACCAGCTGAAGAATAGATGGAATAGTAATTGGAAAACACCAGCATTAAACAAATAAAGACCAACAGCAATAATGACATAGCCTGAAAGGTAAAGCCTAATAGTTGTAAGGAGGAAGGAAATGGCTTTGTTGTTAAGGTATTAAAATGGGGCTTGGGGATCTGTATCTTGGTTGCTCCACAGTCCTGCATGATGTCAAGCTAATCCTGAATCTCCTGTCTCTGTTCCCCATTGCTTACATAGGACACCATGCCTTTTTTCAGTAGAGAGTATTGAATTATTATTTGCACTCTTTACTACGTTTCTTTACAACATGTGTGGGCAACACACCCAGAGACTTGAGACACCCTAAATGCAACTTCAGTATTTAGTACAGGCCTTAAGTGCTTTGCAGACATTACCTACCCCTTGGAAGATACACCCCAGAAGTAGGTAGCTATTAGTGACATTACCGAAGACCGCTCTAGTTGGTGTGTTAGAGCTAGGAGAATGACTTAAGAGCTCATGACCCCCAAAGCCTGCTCAATTGACTTCTCTCACTGACAACATTTTTGGGTTTACATGGTGGCTTAAATGTCTAAACCATATTTAATATCTAGTCTGACACATCTGATACTTGGAAAGGGCTAAGAGCACGCACACTCTCAGTGGCTCAGCTGTCAAGTGTTAACTCTTCACACTGTACTTAGTCACTTGTCATTATCTACCCATATTTTTGCCACAGTTTCCAAGTGAAAAAGAGGCAAAAACCTGGATGGGAGTTTGGGCAGTCTTCTCAGAACCTGACTTAGAGAACTTGACTGGCGCCTTACTCGATCCTTTGAGTGATCTAAATGAGGCACCTACATTAGATGCTGGAAGTCGAAGGTAGTTAGGAGATGGGCCAGGAAAAAGTTCCTAATGCAGCCTGTGGGAAGCTCTGCAAGGCAGAGCAGCCTCTCGTCTTGAACCAAACAGCTCCTTGCTGCCAGGAGGAGGAGGAGCCGCTACAGGAACATAGCTCCTTTGGTTTGGGAAGGTGCCCTGCTGCAGACGCTGAGAGGGAATCAGCGAAGGGAGAGGAAGACAGCAGGCTGTCGGATTTGTAGAAAGGAGAACCTGAAGGAAGAGAAACTGCTCCTAGGTGAGCAGATCTCATGTTGGAAGTCATAAGGAAAATCTAAATGAGTGTGAGGATCACAATGTGTAGCTGTGAGGCTACGATAATGTATAAAGGGTTTGGACGACGGAGAAGGTAAAGGAGAAGGGTGACCAGACAGGACGACAGACGAAACTGGTGTTGGAGACTGTCCGACCTTCAGTCCTGCAGTTCAGCAAGGATATCTTTCAAGGGAGCTAGGGCCCTGAATTATCCCATCCCTATAGGTCAGGAGCTGGGACACTGAGCTGTAACCGTGGCTTTTCCAGTGGCAATCTACACGGCTGTGAGCAAGACAGCGATGTCCTGACCCCCAAAAGTGCCTAGGTATCCAATAGGGCAGTAGAAGGTAGGATCAGAGCTTTGCTGCCTGGGTGTCTTTTGCCTAAAAACGGTACTAGAAATAATACCTTCTTGCCTCACACAGCTGTTATCAAACTTAA
This sequence comes from Platalea leucorodia, assembly GCF_965183815.1. NCBI lineage: Eukaryota > Metazoa > Chordata > Aves > Pelecaniformes > Threskiornithidae > Platalea > Platalea leucorodia. The sequence goes on along the minus strand of NC_138858.1, from coordinate 88,906,459 downwards.
TTCATGAATGTTTGCAAAAGGCTTTGAAGGGAAGTACCAAGTCTTATGAAAAAACCCTCTCTTATCAGTGAATCCCTGTGCCTGCGCTCTATCCAGCGGGGCATCAGGACTAGCCCAAATAAATCTGATGATTCCACAGTTGGCTTTGGCTGCAGAGGCTAAAGATAAAAGTTATTCAAAGCTAAAACTGTGATTTTAGGCATGTATGAAGCTGGTGGAGTATATTAATTCAGCTTTGAAATGGAGAAATAGGGTAGATCTCTCTCCAGACTTATGTAAGTGACATGCATCCCTTTTTGGCTGGTACAATAGGTTTTTTGATGTCATCTGTCATTAAAATTCATTCCTCTCTTGCCCCATGATCTTGATTGTTCTCTCTGATGGGAGTTGGGGATTAAAATTGTATATACCGCTTGCAAAACATGAACTCTGTAATACACTAGGCCTGGCTGGGTTTCTCTCTTAACTTCAGAGGAGTTTCACCATACCCCACTTCTTACTGGATTTTGCCGTGGACAGAGTGGAAGTATGCAGGTATTTTGGCAGGCTATGGGACTTGAGAGTTCAGCTGTTGAATACTAAACTTGGCAGGTGGGAAACAAAGTGTGCTTATAAAATTGAAAAGGTACAAAGCAGGTCTGAACAGCAACGAATGGCTCTGAAAGGGGCACAAAGAGGAAAACCAACTGGCCACTTTAATTGTTTTGTTCAGATCTGCTAGAACAAAGGCATCAAGGGTGACAGAAACTACTCAACGGTGACACAACCTTCATCCTGGGGGTTATAAAGCTACATCATTTAGCTAAAATTTTACCTGAACTTAGAGCTGGGGAGCCCTGGCCTCAGTTGTTTTATTTGACTGAACTTCCTACTGTTCACGTAGAAAGAAGATCCAGGCTCCTTTTCATTGGAATTGTGTTAAAATTGCCAACTTCTAGAGTCAGGAGTGAGTCGGAGGAAGCTATGACAAGGTTTCAGTGTCACTAACACTCTGAGTACGTTTCAGTTTGGAACATATGGTTAGCATCTTCTTTGAGCCCCTGCTTCAGCAAGAAGCAGAGAGTCACTCTGATAGGGAAGGGCTTGGGCTTTTTTGGTTTTCTTTTAACAGCGAATGTTTCTTAGGATAAATTTAGGCTATTTCATCAGAGTACCAGGGCTGTTTGAAATTATGCTAGCCAGATAGACCTGCAGGTAGACTGAGGTGCGCCATCCTCCTTTTTGCACTTAGAAGGGGGTCAGAAATCTACAAGTGAACTCCAGCTACTTTAAATACCAAATGTCATCCACTTTGATTGAAAGTTTACTGTTGGTTGGGACTGCAATTTTGCATACTCTTTCCATGCCTGCTCACAAAACAGAAGCCTTGATTTTGGAAATAAAAATTAATGTGCTACATCATCTGCTAAAGTGGTAGAATAATTTTGATATGCAGAAATATCAGACTCATTATGAGCGCCGTTAGTTAACCATAAAAATCTGAAATTGCGAAACCCAAAAGACATCTGCCTTGTGTCTAGATCTATCTTTTTATGTTCCATAGACAATACGCCTGTATCATAGACCTCCAGTCTGTCTCCAGTGCATGCTGTTACCCTCATATAAATATACGACATGACATATATCATTAGGGTTAGCTTTGACAAGACAAGATTGCAGTAATGGTCAAAGGCAAAAGCATTAATACGATAAATAACATTCCACATTTCAGTGCAGCAGCTCAAAGCTTGTAATTCGCATCAGATCCTTGTGGAAGAGTATACAATTGGGGTGAATGAGGCATTCAGAGGGAAAGCAAATTGCCCAAAAATCTTTAACATAGTCAGTAGCACAGTCCTGAACTCCTGTCCTGCTCTTAATCGCCAGCAGACATTTTCTTTCCTTGGGGACACAGTAGTCTGTATAAGTATAAAATATTAATATTCTCTTGCTCCTTTGAATATCTCATGTATGAATTCTTTAAAGCAAGGATTATCTCTTACTGTGTTTTTGAGCAGCACAAAGTCACGCAGAAGAAATCACAGGTTGGAAAGACTGACATAATAAATGTTTGTGACATTCTCAGACACTTCAGTAATACAAGTCCTCTAGTTGGAGAAATTCGTACATTTTTAAAGCAAGCACAAATTTACTTCTCAGATGTTTCTGTGCTTCTCTCAGTAATTTCAGGGCCCCTTCCAGACTGAGTGAAGCTCGAAGTAATTCACTGAGTGCAATGCACGCATCTGTGTGCTGAGGTTAGGCATAAATGTGTCTTTCCTCCTACTGCTATGGCAAGTCATGATTCTGAATCTGAGACCCCTACTTGAGATTATCACTGAGAGGTAAGGGAGGCGTCAGCTTTGGCATAATATTTGGCCAAAACAATCTGTCATGGGGCTTTCCTTAGCATTTTGAAGTACACAGCATTAGCTTAGCACTGCTCATCTTGGCATAGCGGGCAGTGAGTGAAGTAAGACAGCCCGGGACCAGTGCTCAGTCTCTGTTTCTGTCCCTAATTTATGTTCAGTGGGAACAAGTCTCTGCACCTCTTTGTGTCTCCATTTCCCCACCTGTGAAGCAATGCCCAAATCCGTTGTAAAGCTTTATATGAAAGCCAAATGTTTTGATCATGAAGTCCAGAACTAAGGACAAATTTGAGTGACAGCCTGCAGTGATGGTTTTCCTTGGGTAGATGTGCGTTATTTCAAGATTTGTGTCTTCCCCTACACAGCTCTTCTCGATTTGCAGATCATCAACAGTACGGCTGTGTCGGACCTCAGGATATCTCTGGATATCTCTGGATGTAGTTTAGTTTTTTCATTCACTGCTCTGAAGAGCTCTGATGCAAATCAGTGAGAAATCATCTTCTCCCTTGCAAACTGAGAAACAGTATAGTTAAGATATTTGCCAGATGTCCTCCAGAGTGTTAGTGACAGAGCCACAGAATGACCCCAAATCCCTTCTGCCCTCGCTTTCCCCACATCTCAGCCACAAGATGATTTTTCCGCTCGTTTGTTTGTAGAGACATTTATATAACATGAGTACTGACGTGTGTCCTTTACGCAGGCTCCACTTTCATCCACAGCAACTACTTTTAGTCCTATCTTAAATCAAGCCCAAAAGCCTTGAGAATTTTTGCTAGCACATCATCTGCCAGAGGTCTTTCTACCCGAATAAATTTGTGTACACCCAGAGCACACCAAGGGAAGGATCAAATTAATTGACTTCTCCTTCTAACAAAATATTTTTCAGAATGGGACATCAAAATGATCATCTGACACAAATCACCTGTTTTCTTTCTCTTTTCCTGCCTCCCCCCCTGCTTTTCATGGAAGGAAAAACAAAGGCATCCTTTAGGATGGTATTTACAGTGCCATTGTCTCCATGACATTTCATCACAGAGCAACACCTCCTGCCTTTCCAATTACATTAAATTTTCAAGATGTCTCAGAGTCAGCCCAGAGCAAGCTAGATCAGATGGATGCCTGGCTGCAAATATTTCCAGGTCCCCTTAAAGAACTGTGAAAGGATTAGGTGTCTCTAGTCCAAACGGAGGTAGACAATACATTTATTCTATTCTCTCTGTGCCAGTAAAGTCCCAGGGACCAGACTGGAACAGAGAAGAGGCAGATGGAAGTGAAGTGGTGATGAAATGCAGCCATTCGTAGGTCAGCTACGGATGAAAACACTAAGCATTTAATTATGTGATAAAACCTCCCCCTTTCCCCTGAAAATAGGTTTATAAAAGTCAGGATCAAGGATGTCTATCTTGGGTTTCTCTTCCCCCGACATTTTTTCCAATTCTCTGTGTGTACTCCTGTTTGGCTTTTCAGTTCTGTGCAAACTGACGTGGAAAAACATTTACTCTGGCTGTCTTTGAGGAGAGAGAGCTAGATAACACGGAGTCCTCTTGGATGTCTGCTGGTGTGGGCAGCAGAGCATATGGCCGTGCCTGCAGAGCCGGACACTTCCAGTGCATGAGAGCGAGCACGTGGAGGAATTTCAGCGCGAAAGCATCGAACCTAAGTAGACCTTTGGGGTGCATGTCCCAATTCAAACTCCTGAGTCCATTTTCTGACTGATCCTGAGACGCACAGGGCAGGAGAGAGCAGGTGAAGAGCATCTCTGCAAGTCATGTATATTTTGACACTATACAGATAAGGTCTGGCACAAATCTTGCCTCAGCAGCATACGATGCTCCTGAGGCATGTGGTATGCCTTCTGCCTTTGAATTTGAACTTCAAACCCTAGCTTAAACCTGCATTCAGCCTTCTTCACAAACTGTTCTTGATCATGTTGTATTTAACGACTTTTATTAACAATACAAGACTGGTAATGAGATTACTAAAAATGTTTATGGGACAAATTCATTTAGAAAGATAAACCTGCTTGAGGACTTGGGGCTCTCCCAGGCTAGACTCTCCTAGCTGTAATTATTATTACATAAACAGCAAGTGAGTTTGGATCTATTTCATTCTAATATTAAGCAATAGCTTTTCTTTTAATCTCTTAATGTTTTCCCCAGGCATTTTTGAGGTGGTAGGGAAGATCCTGAGTAATAAAGCACAAATCTAATGTGCTAGCAGGAATGGGAAGTATCTATGCAATGTCAACATTGCTTTGTCTCAGATGTTTAACAATAATGAAACATATAAAAGCTTTCTTTTGACTAACAGTCTGCTGCTGCTCATTGAAGTGAGAGAACAGATGATCCGCTCTGGACTCTTATTCTGTCCCCTGTGCTGCTCTGTGTGCACACGCCTGTGTGGTTCCCCCCACAAGCACCCCCCAAGACAGAAGTCCCCATAGAGTATGTGATTTTTTTTTTTCCCTGGTGGAAAAACTGACAGCTCTTAACATGGAGTTTAGTTCTGCATTTGGCTTGTGGAAGAGGCAAATTTTTTTAGTGTCTTTTAGAGTCTTCCCAATTATTATTAATTAAAATTGGGTTGCTGTAGCCAGCTGAATGAGCACGGGCACACTTGTGTCAGCCTGTCTTTACATCTAAAGCTGTTCACATCTGCAGATCAGAGCTCCTGGGCTGCCCAGTGCCAGGCTCCTGCAGCTCAGCTGCTGGGAGCCTGCATTTTCCGTGCAAGCTCATGTCAGTGCTGTACGTGCACATGGGGTTTCTGCTGAAGGACATCTGCTTTAATGGCAAAAGTGCTTTAAACTGTCTCAGACCCGTGGAAGCAGCTGGTTTGGTGTCTGTGAACGGCCAGGTAACTTAGGGACAGGCTATCCTTGCCTTGCTCAGGGGTTATGTCATGACAGCACAGACTGCTGTCAGCTCGCCAGACCTATTTGCAGATAGATCTTTCGCTGTACGGCTCAGGTGCTGTGAACTGTGGACATCGGTGATTCAGAGCAACGCAGGGAAAGGACATGCTGGGAATCAAATCTGCCTGACAGGTGAATATATTTGTATTTGCAGAGGCCAGCTCAGAGCAAAGCAAATGAGCAACTGTCCTTTCAGCTGCTCAGCCGTGGCCAAGGGTAAGCCAGACCTCCTCTGGAACAGGGCAGATGACCCAGTACCTGCATCCAAAATCTTAGTCCAGGGCTCACCAAGGCAGTGCCTAGGATTAGGACTGGCAAAGCCACTGGTCTCCAGTGGTGGTGGGGCCAGAGCTGTGAGAGATGCGATGAAGTCTGGCCCTTGGCACTTGTTTCCAGTAGGAACTATTGAAGTCAGTGGCGTTGCTCAGGGTGAGCTCCTCTAATCTGTGGTGGGTAAGTCCCACAGAGTTTGTTCTGTTTCGTTGTGAGTTACGGCTTTCCACACTAATTGTGCTCCCTGCAGTGAAGGTGATTTCCACTCCAATATGCTACCCTGATTTTCCATGGATGAGATGAGCAGCTCTCTTGTTTTTCCATTAATTCCCTTCAGAGGAAATAAGCCCTGTGCTGAAGCAGGGCAATGACAGAAAGAAGAGGTACAATAGTATTAACTGAGGGGAGCCCATACTGCGTTTTAATGCAGAGATTTTCTTTGAGCTGATTAAACTTCCCTTAATAAATCCACCTAGGGGTAGTTATAGAGGGTTCAGGATTTTTAAAATGGGCCTGTCATCACGAGAAGTCCACTAGTTGCTGTTCCTCAGTGACCACGTCCATCAAGTACACAAGGAGGAACGAAAAAAGGGACTGTGACTCGAATAAATATTTTTAAAGCAACTTTTAAAAAGTTTTGTAAACAAGAGTGGAAATTTATCTCCAGATTCAGCCCTGTGGACGGTTAGAAACAACATGCTTGAGAGCGAAAGGGTGGAATGAGTAATGTTGGCTTGACAGTGTGCATGCAGCCATCTGTCGTAGTCTGCTGACAGAGCAGGTCGGCACAGGCTGCATCGGCTGGGTCGCGTCTGATGCGGGAGCAACCCGGGCTTTGTGCACGGGGGACTGCCGGCAGCGAGCAGAAACAAACACTTGCCTAGGTCCAGGTAGGATCACAGCACAACAAAGGAGTCCTCCAAGGAAAATCAAGGCCATGCTGGGAGCCAGCATACAGATCTTGTCTCTGAAGGCACAACCTGGATTGGTCGAACAGGGTTAATATGTATTTTAGATGAAAACTGTAGTGTTTTCTTTGCACTCTTCTGAAACAAGACAACTTCTGGAACAGAGCAAAATAACTTTGCGGAGGGTGATTGAGAAAGAAAATTTCTGCTTTCCAAGAGTTGGCAAGGGTTATGTTGGTTCAGACCCAAGGGAAACGTCTTTTATCAATGTTGAATGCTTTGCTCAAGAGAAATTTTTGCCTACCTGTTTCTTCCTTATTTCCACTTACCTGAGGAAAAGAAAAAAACAAACCAAAAACCATTTCAAGCAGAAGCTGCTTTTCCCTGGAAGGACAGAGCTATGGGAGTGTCTCAGATATCCTCTGAGGACTTTGTTGTTGTGGTTGATTGCGTGCAGAAAACATTCAAAAACTATAGCAATGAGGCAGTGTAAAACCCCAAGATAGATATTAATTGTTCCTGTGCAGGAAGGTAATAGCAACTAGGTTTGGAGTTATTGATCCTTACAGAGTTTGACAGAGTCAGAGGCAATTTTGGGTGGAAATTTGGGAAATGAATTAAATATAACTTTCTTTTAATAGGAATTTATAGGTCATGTAAGGCTTAATGATCTCTGTCCAGAGCTATTGGCTTTGGAACCGTTAGGAAGAAAACAAACACAGGGAAATAGCCCAGCTTGCTGGCTGGGGAGAAGGAGTAAGTGCCCTGAGGACATCTGCTTAGGAGTCAGACCATGTGTTGGGAAATAGGCTTCAGAAAAACAAAGGATAAAGAAGTGCTGGAGGAAGAGGATGCAAGAGGAATTCAGCTCTGTTGGGTCCCAATGGGGAAAAAGCAATAAAGGCCACTGAGCATAAGTAGTGATGTAAGAGCAAAGAATTTATGTTAATTTTGGAATACATATCTAAAACATATAAGCAGCCTTGTGGGGTGGTGAGGTGGGAGGCACCTGTGTATAATAGCACTATCGAGGTAGAGGCAAGGAAGGAATACCAAGTATAGAACCATGCCAAAGATTTCAGCTCCCAAGAAATGGCTTTTTACACCTCCAGTCTTTGGGGAGAAAGGAAAGAGAAATGAGAAAGGAGGGAGGGGAATACAGCAAAGACAGATTGATTTCAGCTGCTCTCTTTCTTTGCTTTCTACCAGAGAAAACGGAGGTGGAACGATTCCAAAGGCAAAGTTCAGATGACTGTTGGTACTGCTAGGAGAGACCTTAAGCACTGAGAACATACAGGCAGGACATCATGTCATATCAGAAGTTCTTCAAATATAAAATGAGAGTGAGTTATATATTTTTCATGAGGAGGACCTGGATGTTGCAGAGGTTAAGCTGCAGTGGGATAAACATGAGCACATGTTTTTGAAGAAAAGCTTCTCTCCAAAAATAATGTCAGGAAAGGGAAGGAAATTGAAAGCCATCAGAGGTTTGTCAGCACTTTTAGATAAAAACGAAAATAACTACTGTCAATGCTTTGTTTAGATATTTTACTGGTTTTGCTGCTTTGGTAGTAGTCTGCAAAACATGGTATTCTTAATGAAAATATTCAAGACTTAAGGGTCAGAAATCCAAAGCTAACATCAAAAGTTTTGTTTTCCATTGCCTGGGGTAGCATGGTTGATTTGACCTTTCTATTACTATTCTTATTATTGCAGTTTGACGTGTGAATTATATTTTTAATAATTTTTTATTTTGCTATACACTGGAACATAGAAAGAAGCAAAGCTGTATATCAGAAAACAATGGATACAAAGCAAACCTTTTAATAGCTGTACTACTGGTTTTGACCACTGCCATCTCCTTCCTAAATGGGAATGGAAATTGTAAAATGTCTCTCTCTAAAATTCTTGCCTAGCGCTATTATGAATTATCTTAATTAAAAGAGATTATGGAGTACTACAGGTGACTGACAGGGTAGAACTGGAATAAAAGTTTGTAACTACAACTTTCATATGCATCTTTTAAAACTGTTAATTGGATGTCTTTTATTAATAATCTGGACTTTTTCAGAAACAAATACCTTAAGAGATGTAATATCCTGCTTGATGTTCCTGACACAGTAGTCTAGTGCATATTGGTATGGGAAGGCTGTAAAATGATTTTCTTTGAGAGAAAGGTTCAATATTGTATTATTCTTATTATTTTTTTGCTTCAGGCACTGTATCTCCCGCAATGCAATGTGGATGACAAAAAGTGACCCTTTTTTTCCCCTTAGATTTATAATTTTTCCAAAGGCTGATGTTAACAATGAATTACCATTCCTGAAGCTCAGTATTTATCAGGAGTGGCAGAGGAGTTAATTGCATAGCCAGGGAGCTATGCATTAAACAACGCCCGGCGATTTGTTTGGAGGGTTGTTTATTGTTACTACTCTGATCAAACGCTGCTGTGCTTCCTTTCGTGCTGTTTCAGCTTCTCCTCCACTTACTAAAAATAGTGGATAACAAACCAGTGAACAATAGCATCAAGGGATTCTTTTTTTTTCCCCCAAGAGCTAGTTTCTGTAAAGAAATATTGTTTCTTAATTAATCATTTATCCACTTCATTAAGTATTGTCAGCAACTGAATAAGAAATAGGGCTGCTAAGATGATGCGCATTTGTATTTATTTTGTTTTCTGGGGAGCTGGAGATCATTTAAACAAACAGATGTGTTAGAAACACTAAAAGCAGAGTTTTCTGATGGGCAGAACATGGGCTGGGGGTCAGGGCAGGCCTGCTTTATTTCTGGGTTTGTCCATCCGCGCTCTGGAGCGTGTCCACACAATGCCCCAGACTCCAACCTGGCACTGAGGTACCCTCTGGAAAGAGGATTTCCCTTCCTTTTCCCACCTCTTGCTGCTTCAGGCATCTCTTACTGCACGTATAGACGGAGGCCAGCAGAATGCAGCTTCAGTCTTTTTCACGGTCTGGAGGTATTACTGCATTGCAAGTCACATTGAGGATAAAATTGATGTAGAAGTGACATCTCTAACTTAAAAATAAACAGCTTGGCTTCGATAGGTGCTGGGGTCCCCCAGCTGTCATTGGCTGTAAGAGGACATTTGCTCTGTATGGAAGTGTGTTAAAAGGTTGATCAGAGCCATATAGCTTTCTTTTCCTTAGCAATTACTTAATACATGATTAAGAAGTGTTAGGAGCACACTGCAGGCATGAATAATCTGGAAAAGACATAGTCATAAGTATCGTCTTGAGTTACTGGAATACCGTAAAGATGGATTTGCCATGTATTAACTCTTTATAATCTGTACATTTTCAACACTTCGTCTCACATTTCTTTTAGAATGAGCTAAGCCTGAGAGATCATTACCACTTTCTGAATAATATGGAAGAAAAAAGATGGAATAGGGAAATGAGCTAAGCGTTTGTAAGACTTCCTATGGCCTCTGGTAGAGGTAAATGAGAGACCTGTTCCGGGATGAGATCTGCAGTTCCTATCTTTGCTGCAGGACCTCAGGAAATAAGTGAAGCAGGAGATGCTCAGCTCAGACCAGTTAACTGCGTGTGTTAGGGGAAAATTTGGACTGCATAAGGGCAGAAGCTGCAACATGCTGGTTTCCTTCTCAGTGGGAAAGATGAAATAACCAAGGAGGAGAGAGAGACCTTTCGCATCTCTGTTTAGTGTGATACATCAAGCCAGCAGTGTGGGAATGGCCCAACGGGGAGTTTTATTTCTCTTGCTCAGGGTTTATCCTTTATAAATTCTGGAGCTCTTAACTGGGGGACTACAGTAAACTTCCTTTTAATCGGTTCACCAACTGATTCTCACATCTGGAACCCAACATGTCTCCTTTGCTGATGGTGTATTGGTTGCTCAGAGACTGGACAGATGAGAAGCAGAGAGAAGCTGGCTCAGAGACCTGGCTGGGGAGGAGGCAGAACAGGCGGCATCGGTGTGACCCTTGAATGCTTGTCCCAGTGAGCACTGCTGGCCCATAAGTCACTGTCACTTGGTGATCTTCATCTCCCTCAGAGGGCCTGAAGAGCTGCTCCTTCTCCCCTCTTCCTCCTTCAGCCTATGGGCCATATCCAAGCTTGATTTCTTTACTCCTGCTTGCCATGTTCATCTGGATCAAAAGTCTAATGGGCTGTGGGTGGAAAACTCCCCAGCAAGAGTCACAGACAATAGCAGTGGCAATTCTGGTTCTTTGTTGGCTACTAATCACCTGTCAGATGCTAACGTGGGGCTGTTGCTGTTCTCCTAGCCCCAGCTGGCAACCAGTCCGGTCCACAGTGGATCTTTTAACCCCAGCACTGACTTTCATTGACAATTGCTCATATTTGTATAGTCACCTCTCACCTTGTCTCTTTTAAATGAATAAACATCTCTTATTATTATTAATTCATCCCTTTTTTTTTATTTTCTGCAGCTGTCACTCTGTCAATCTGTTCTGTGGCAGAGACAGACATGAAATCCATTTGACTAAATAGAAATGCAAAGATAAGATGGCCCAAAGGACAAGCTCCGGGAAAACACGGGGAGAAATAAAAGAAAATGAACCACTAATGCAGAGAGTCCATTCAGTGATTTTTATATTTCTTTAATGATTGTCTAGTTTCATAATGTTTCATGCAAATAAAAAGGACATGGTACAAATGAAACATGGACTACCTTTTTATGCATTCATCATCAGCAATTACTCTTTGCTCCGTATATTCCAGACTTATATCTAATGACAATAGCTGAACACACTGAATTGATTATAATCAATTAGGAACCCTTTTTACCTAAATAGAGAATTCTTATTCATGATGGTTTTTAATAATCTCGAAAGTCCTTATTTAAAATTCAAAACCAAGAAACTGACCCAGGAGAATGTAGGATGTATTTAAAAAAATCAAAACCAGAAAACCCAGAAAGATGACTTAAAGCAAACCAAATAATCGAGCAATTTAGTCATCATGCTGCCCATCAATCTTTGTTCTTATCCTTGTACTTTTCAGTTTTATGGAGGATGCGTAGTTCAGGACAAGATGTACACTTTGTCTGCTGAAAAGAAAGCAATGGTGACAGCAATGCTCCTCAGAAAGCTCTTGGCAGAATCCATCATTTGGAAGAGGCTAGGGAAGAGCCAAGCACTTGCAGATACATTCCCCGTCCTGCTTGATGCTCTGACTGATCCTTACAGACCCACAGGAGAACGAACACTGCTTCAGCATTGCTTCAAAGTGGGAGATGTGAAGCTACTACAGCCTGATCTCCTCCATCTTTAGCCCCTGAAGTCCTGAGTGCATTGCTGCTGCACTGCAAGGGACACTTGCTCAGTACCACGCTTGGCTTTCTGTGCCAGCTATTTGGGGCATCCCCCAAACCAAGGCTTTTCTGCTTGAGGCTGTTGCCTCTTGACCTTGTCCTGTGGATGCCTGGAGCCGGATCCTGGCTCCCCACACAGCCTGGCAGACCCACTACCACCTAAGAAAAGGCAGCATTATTCACCTAACCCAAAGTCTGGCAGGGCTGGAAGGTGAGGGCTATATTTTCCTCTTGTTCCCATGTCTGCACTGAAAGTCCCTCTTCTTGCTCCTCCTCCTCACCTCTTCGTTTATTGAATTCCCTTTGCCTGTGTGTAACTTCAGAGGACGGTCGCTGTCGCCTACACTCACAGGTTCAAGATGCAGACCTTGGGAATCTGGATTCACCAACAGGCCAGCCTTCAGTGCTCTCTCCAGTCAAAACCGGTGCGATGTAGACTTGTTTTTGCATTTCAGTCAGCCTGGGAAGGGTCATTCAAAGGATTGACACAGACGTTGGCCATATTTAGAAATCAACTTTAACCTGGATCTTCCCTGACACTGTTCCCATGCCCTGAAGCACAGAAGCAGCAGCAAACTCTTTCAGAGACCAGCTTTGAAACAGACACCCAAAGGATTTAATTATTTCCCTGGGTCTGATGGTTGACAATTTCCAGTGCAACTCTGGTTGCTCACATATTAGATTTAGTTGAGATTGCTGGCACGCAGCCAGAGCGAGAAAGTATATGGATTAATTATAGACCTGGCCACCTGCTTCACCTAGCGCAAGCTCTCTGAGTTTGCAGCTGATTTCATGTCAGCAGGCTCTATCCTTGTGATGATGGAAATGGAAGAGGGCTTGTACAACACTGCTTTCACCAGCGTAATGAATTCTGAATGCTCCGCTCAATACTCTGCAAAATAGATTGGAAACTCAAAAGTAGATTTTGCTCATTAAATCTGTGTACATTTCTGGAATGGAATAGGAAAGAAGTGATTAGATCCCACTCAGCCTCTTCTAGCTCCCTTTCCCTTGGGCTGTGATGACTTGCGGAAGGAGAGCAGGATGTTTTGGGGTAGGAGAAGAGATGTGGTAGGTGACTACAGGGAAATTTGCATTTTTTCAGGGCATTTCCAAATAAAGTGAGTCCAGTGATCACTGGCAGTTTCTCTTATTGAGGTACTTTTTCTCATTGTCTGCTGCGTCTTCTCACTCTGGCTTGTAGGTTAAAGGACTGAAATGGCACTTTGGGGTGAAGCTTTGATTGCTTGCTCTGTGTGTTCTCAAAGCTTTTTTTATCAGGACACTGCGTTTCTCTATGCCTTAGTTTCCCATTCTGAGGGGAAATGGGTATAATAGTTCTTATTCCTTCTTCTGTCCTTTGTCTTTTGTATAATTTGAGTTGTAAGCTCCTTGGGGTAATGAAAGTTCTCACTGTGCCAGTACAGAGTGCTTACAAATGTGCTGTAATCTTGTCCTGGGCCTCTAAACCCTACTGCAGTGGAAATAATATAGCGATGAAGAGTTTGGAAAGCACTTGGGATTCAATGATGACCTCTGTAATACATGCTCTCTGTATCACACCACAGGGAACAGATCAATCAAAGAACAAGAAGTAAGGAAATAAGGAAACTCAACAAGTTCCCTCACTCACCTTAACCTGCAAGGAAAGAAAACAGCAAAAAAGACAATCCTCTTTCCCTCCTGAATACAGGATAACACAATTGTTTTTCATGGCAAATTAAATGAGGTTCATTTTCCTTGCTATGATTGTTTCCCTACCTCTGCTGACTGTGTAGGGCCTCTCTCGGTCTCACAGTCGGTCTCTCCCTGGCACGTTGAGAGCCGGTCAGTGTTATCAGGGCTGGGCGACCCAACAGTCTCTGCCACAGGAGAAAAGCTGTTCTCATAAGAGTGGCTGCTCTCCACTATCTGGTCCTGTTTCTGTTAAAATTAACTGAGCTCTTTGACTTTTGTGAATGCATAATGTGCTAATAGATGATTTATGGATGATGTTTTGCTTGGGAGTACCAAGCAGGAGCAGCTAACAGAGAGAGGATGCTGTGATGGTAGGGGTAGTGTGGATGCCTTCATAGACAGGTAGAAAATCCAGACTGCTCTGGAGAAGGATCTGAAGGTTTGAGCCTTCTCCCACCCTGTTGTAATTTTACTGATGTGGATCCGCTTTCTTACAGTCATTAGTAGGAAAAGGGAAGTAGCTTGCAACGTTTGCTTGTGCATTGCTTGTTATGCACCGCACTTGCAGACTGAGCAGTGAGAAAATCGCTCCTGAATGCTTCAGTGTTTTGTTACCCATAGATTTTAAATTTCTTGTCCAGTCTTGGCTGTTTACAGCTATGTAAAATATACTTTTACAGAAGACAAATCATGTTTGTGCAAACTCTGGATTAAAAAGTGTAATTTCTCTGCTATCATATGAATTGCAATTGGTCGTTTCTTTCCATGCACATGAATCAGAAGGGGGTTGCCTTATTTTTAAAAAGGATAGAGAAGAAAGATGCTGGAGTCTGATGTATGAAATGAAATTTAGTTAAGCTTTCTGCTTCTTTATGGCAGCCTGGAGTTTGTTTAGCCTATCCTGGTATCTGAAAAATCATTATTAGACCAATAATTTCTGATGAACATGTTCTAGGAAATGGTGTCAATTATAACTGTGTAGGACTTTGTTATTTCAGTCTATTACCTGTAAATGAGTCTTTCAGGAACAAGAAGTTCAATTGATAAAAGGCAAAAATCAATAGGTAAGATTGTTGAGATTAATTCTGAGTTCATAACCCCGCATTGAGGTTTCCAAAAGCTTTTGCAGATATCTGTCTTAGACCTAAATTTAAGTTTCTTGGAGCCAAATTTGTGACTGAACTCAAGTGAAAATTTTGTAAATCCTTATTTTTGCATTGTTTGTTAATAATTTCAAAATTACAGCCATTGGGGATAAATGATGAGAGCTATAAAAACACATTGGACCTTCTTTAGCAGAAGTTGGAAGAAGTTTTCTGGATGCAGTGCATTAATGAATGATGGGATAATTTAGGTAAATATTTATGTTATCGTGTGTGTTGAAGATCAGGATGCTATTGTGCAGGCTGTACTGGCTCAAGGAGAGTTATTCAATCGAGAGATTCTCATCTAAATAGAGATGAAAAAGGGAGTATTATTCTAGTTTCTAACCAGTTTCTAACTGGTCATGGGGAGCCTAAGTGCTTTGTCAAAGGGGTGCTGTGGCAGACTAAAAAGTTGAACGTGCAGCATCCCAGCCAAGTGCCTGATAGCTGTCTGAGCAGGACTATTACTGTGCTCATAAGCATCAGGTACCATGATTAGACTTCAGTTCTGACCTCGTACTTCTAGGCACCACTGCCTTAAAAGCAAATGGGCAAAAAGAGTGTCATTGTACTGGGTAATTTTGATCTGACATGGAGAGAACTAGAAAAAAATTGTCCCAGATGATGTTTTTGTGTTAAGTTATGGAGGAAACAGTGAAAGATGGCAGGACATAATACCTGTATGCCAAGACTGAGACCCTGGCTCATTAGAGAGTTGGAGCAATTACCCAGTTGTAAGTAAACGTGCAGAATTTCTTGTGAAATCCATTTTCTACTAACGTGTGAAGTAAGATGGGCAGAGAAGCCTTTTCAGGCTTAGCCTTGGCTGTAAACTTGTCCCTCCCCTCCGACAGTCTTGGAACTCTGAAACCCAGCACACGTCTTGCCAGCCTTCCTCCCCTCGCCCTCTCTTACCGTTGTCCTTGCTGAACAGTCTGTAAATTCTGGTAACCTGAAGACTGGAGAAGTGTTGAGCATCCTTGAAGAGTCTTTGTTCAGGCTTTTCACATGACCAGAACAGGTCCCTCGGGATGTTTGGAAAAAGCGCTGCCGACACTAGTCTTCTCCTTACTGGCGTTTGACACCAGTGACACCCAAGTTTCTCATTTCCTTTTACCTTTTTCTGCTGAACCAGCGTTTCCTGGCTCTCCATCCACCCACTTTTCATTGTCGCTGGTCGGAAGCTTAGAGCCATCATCTGCATCTCCAAGCCCATCAATTAGTTTCT
The DNA here is from genome assembly GCF_965183815.1 of Platalea leucorodia. Taxonomy (NCBI): domain Eukaryota; kingdom Metazoa; phylum Chordata; class Aves; order Pelecaniformes; family Threskiornithidae; genus Platalea; species Platalea leucorodia. Next base: position 88,890,653 of record NC_138858.1, on the reverse strand, counting down.
GTTTTAATCAAGGGATCATATCTTTCTCTTCGGGCCCATCCATCATCTCTGGCTCTTTGTGAAGCTGCAGTCATCCATCCTTCACCTGCCTCATTACTCAGAGGAAGGTTGTGCTGTGATGGTGGGCAGGGAGGCTGCTGCGCCAGCACTCCCCGCAGCGCAGGGAGATTGCAGCCTGCGGGGTGTTCCTCTCCAGCGGGCAGGACCTCTATATTTCTTCCTTTCTTATTTTTCTTCAGGGAACTCGGACCACTTGGGATTAGCTTCTTTCTTATGCAGCTGTAGCTCATTCCCGCTCAGGCTGGGCAGGGATCCCCATGAACTAGGGTGTCGCACAATATCGTTTGGCATCAAATAGGCTTTGGCAGCGGCTCTGCCTCTGCAACAGGGAATGGCACATATAAGAAGCCCATTCCCAACAGGCCGTATCATCCGTCAGATCTCAACTGGTGTGTCTCTAATTAATGAAGCATATAGTAGACCTAATTAAATGGGAAACAATGCCCAAAGTTAATGCTGTCATTTCTGTTACTTGTTAGTGTCCTGCTGCTGGTGGGGGGATGATGAAGTGTTATCGCAGAGTTTATATGAATGTAAATCCCTTTCTAGGGTCAAGGAGGGTATGACTAGATGCTGCTAAATGTCTTGTTCTCCTGGCTGGAAGTCCCAATATCATGGCCTGCCCTGGGATTTAGGAAGAAAACACTCCTCACTACAGAGAGGTGTCCCCATGTCCCAAGTCCCATATGAGCCTCTCATTTTGAGCAGGGGTCATGCTGCATTTGGAGCCTTCTCTGCTGCACCCCGCGGCTGGCTGACTGCAAGCAAAACCAGGGCTGTGATGCTGCTCCAGGAGAGGAGGGTTAACAAACAGTTTCTCTACCTTACACACAGACATGGGAGCTGAGCGAAGAAGCAAATAAGACAAGTGTAGTGAGGCATATTTCTCATTAAATATAGCAACTGGAAACACAGCTACTGGAAAAGGGAGCTCATTTATCATATCTCATGGATGACACTGTGTTTTATTACCTCTGGGGCTGTAGGTAAACTTCTGTCTTACTGGGTAACACAAGGAATCAGAGCGTTGTAGTTGCTAGGGTTTCAGCTCCTGTTTTAATATTTCCCTGCTCCGTTGCAGCTCTCGTTAATTGTGTGGTGTAATTTTGTGCGACACCATCCGAGCCTGTTAGGACAAAGCCCTCTACGTGCCCTGCAGTGCCTCTGTTCCCAGGCGCAGAGACCTCCATTGCCTACACAGACTTAATGATTGGATCTTGAAACTTTGCACCCTGGAATTGCTGCTCTCCCCGCCTTGCCTGCTCTCTGACGTTAAGCCCACCCCTACAGAAAGTGATTTTTCAGCACTAATACTAGGCCTTAGCTGACATGCGCATGACAGTGACAATAGCTGCTGTATCATGTATTTATTTCTTTTACAGATAGTGGCAGCTATGAATTTAGGCCCTTTCAGTAAAGTTCGTAACAGTAATTGTCCTATTAAATTTGTGTGCAAATTTTATATCGAAAAGTTGTCATTTGATGACTAAACATTCCACTAACATCTCATATCAATTGTTGGGATATGCAGGCATTAGTATGCCTGCATGGTTGTGCAGCCTGTGTGAAAACTGGCTGAATAGAATAAACTGCTGCTAAAACATCTATTCTTTTGTTTTAATTTTTGCTGCTGTTCACAGCTGGGCAGTTCACATCACCATGCATCCCTCAGGTGTGGGAAGTTACCACAGCTAAACCCAGAAGGGTTTGCCATGCTCCTCTGTTGCCAAGGCTCCAGTTGATTCGAAAGCATCTCTGCAGCCCAGAGCGTGGGAGCCCTTTGGGGTTCAGCTCTGGTGTCTGTTCCATCATGTCATTTTATTTTGCTTGATAAGGGGAAAAAGATACAGTAGTCACAGTGACTGCTATATCACAAGGCAGTCTAGGGAAGCTAACAAACACCCGTGATGGTTCCTAGTCAGCCTTTTACTGCCACACAAGAGGTGAAATGATCCCTGGTCCAATTTTGAGGCCAGCTTGAGGTCCATAATGGAGCATTACTTCACTGTGGCTTTGCTGTACGGACCCAAGGGATGCTGGTGGGCAGGAGAGTTGGTTTGCAAGCAACAGATGCAGAGGTGGCCTATGTGGCGAGACCTGCCTGTGTTGAAGCATTCCAGGAATATCTGTGCAGGGATCCCAACTGTGTCACTGCCCTCCAGGGAGGACACCCAAATGTCATCCTGGCAATACATAAAACATATAGCATATCTTTTAAAGCTCATATATGAATGTATGTTTCAGTCTACATGATGCATAGGGGCCAACAGAAAAGCTTGTCAACATCAAAGCCTGACAAAAGACTGCCTCTTTGCATGTTAATGCCTAGAGGTGTATTAATTTGCTTGATACGTTTTCTAACCTTATGTGTTTATCAATCCTCCCTGATTTGTATATCAAATGAATTTCTTGTATTTATGCTGTACTTCTCTTCAGACATCTCACAGTGCTGAAATATTCTGGCAGATACGAAGCACCTGATTCCTTCCTTCCTAGTGTGCGGTAGGATTAATTGCTCCATTTTACCCATGCCTAGGATTAGCATGGGCAGGGAGCTGTTCCTCCTTCACGTTAGGCCTCAGGCTGGCCCGAGCTTTGTCATGCTAACTGCTTCCTAAATGTATACCAAAGAAATTGCAGTCTAAATGATGGCCAAATCAAAGTGGTACCAGGTAAGGATTAGCAATTATGAACCCACTAGGGCTTCACTTGCTATTTCCTCTAAAGCCCAGCCTTTTTAACGTTCAAGATGACAGTTCTCTAAAGAGTAACTCGTGCCTGGCACTTTCCCCTCCATTCTGCGACTGTCATGCTGCTGCGTAAGAGGGGTGGGTGCCTCATGGCACTGGCCCTGGTGGGATGGGGGTTCGAGTGGCTGGAGAAACAGCGGCGATGCTTCTCCATGGCTCAGTTCACCTGTTTTTTCAGCTTCCTGGTGAGGGTGAATTACAAAGGCAGAACAGATCTTCATGCATCAGCTGCAGCCCACTCAGAAGTGGAAAATTGTAGATGACGATGATAAATCTTATGAGGAAAAATGTCAAACACTAGTGAGCTTTCTAGTTAAAACATTGCTACTCATAAGTGTCATATGGAAGGGAATCACTCTTTGCATGTGATATAAAAACTTGTAGATATGAGAAAGCTACACAACCCAGGCAGAAAAATCTATTTTTGCATTCAGTGTGATTAAGCACAAGTCAGTTCTGCTGATATGAAATGCCTGCCCAAAAGAGTTATGCAAGCCAGGTGATAATAGCTGTGCGAGATGCATTTTAAAACACCAGGACATCATGTATGAATAGCAGGTGGACTATTCATTAAGCCATGGCTTTATTTCAGGGACAGAACTTGTCCACGTATTTGATAGGAGAAGAGAGAATGTGGTGGAATGGATAACAGAGTAATTATATGTATTGTTGCTTACCATTATTACAGCAGGTCACAAGGAGGACATGACAGACTAGGTACCATAAAGGTCATATTTCTAATTTTAATGGCTTGAATTTGCTCTCTAGACTGAGGTCAAAGATAGCTGTTAATCTTTGTAAACAGTTTTCATGTATAAACTAGTTTAATCTTCCTTTTTTTAAGGAAACATGTACTCTAGATTAGGTATAAAAATAAACAATTTTTTGTTCTTTATTATCACATCTTTGCAGCAAATGCCTAAGTTATTGGTAGCAGTTACAAAAAGCGAGATTTATTCCTTGACTGGCTCGGACTATATTCAATGTTGAGACTCAAACAGAGCTTACATAATTTAAAAATATTACATGAATAAAATGGGAAAGTGGCTTTCTCTCTAAGCTATCACTTTCCCAGTCTCAGTTGGAGAGAGAGTAAATGATTTTTACAGATTATGGGCCTTTGTAGTGTGACAAAAGATGTAGCATAGAGTCTGAAGAAGAATTTTTTTGTCGTCTCTTTCTGCCCTTGAAGGTTTTGCTGAATCTACCCAGGAGCAAAGACTTGGGTGTTAGAGCAGAGGAGGAACCTGGACATAAAAAGACATGTGAACTGTCATTCTCAAAATCCCTTGTCCACCACCCTGCCTGTCAGGTGGTGTTTTTTGAGTTCATGCCATTGTGCACAAGTCAAGATCATTTTCAGCTCTTCTACTCTAGCAGCTTGCTAGAGAAAAAGGCCCCTTTCATTTTTCACTAAAAGTCTGTTGTTCTACGTGAAAGCTGCCTTCTCCCTGACACCCCTCAGGTGGCTACAGGAAGCCCAGGAAACACTTTTTGTTCTAGGAACGGTCTTTTAAATGGAAACTAAACCATATTACCAAAGGCAAATTGTGTAGTAGTGTTCAAATAAATGTAGGCAGGAAAAGCATATTTTCCCTTTGAGGAAACAGTGAAAACACATGGTGCTTCCCCTCATTTTTATTCTAATACTCTGTCTCTCTGTAATAAATGTATTGTCTTTTGCCTGCTACGGTTGCTTTGCTCAGCTTTGGCACATCTGACCTGGCTTTGTGGCCTCTTCCCATTGCTATATCTGTGTCTTCTTCCATGCAGCTTTCTCTGCCAGAGACTCCGGCACTGCCCACCATATTTCCCCTTGTTTAGCATTTCTGAAAGAGCCTGAAACCTCTTAGTGACGGGCCTTTGCACGGAGCTGTGTAATGGAAACTGCTTGTGGTTGGTAGTCTGCTGGCTAATGCGTAGATCCGGGAATCTGTAGACGTGCATTGTTCTTCATTTGACCCAGTATGTGCCAGGAGACAGAAAAATTCCTCTGCCATGGCCTCATGTTTTCCTCTCTGGAAATCAGGAGCAATGATAATTTATCTCCACAGAGTACTCCAGGAGAAAATCAATGTTTAATGGTTGAGCCTATGACCTTAAAAGCCCACAAACCTCTCCGAACTGGAACTTGGGCATGGAAATATCACAATAGCCAGCACCACCCATGTTTTCTAGATAGCCCAGGGATATTGCAGTGGTGTCTGCTGTGATTTATAAGCACCTTCTTGCACACAGAGGGAAATACGTTGTCAGCAAGTTCCCTCTTAATTTGCATTCTTCCAATCTAATCAAACCTTTGTAAACACCAGCTCTCTGAAAATAATAATCAACAGCAAGAGACACATTGGCAGGCTAAGGGAAGGTGAATTAAGATGCTTTTCTTTCTCCTATGCTAATCTTTTCCTAATTATGTTTTATTAATATTATGATGCAGACGCTCCCGTTCTTGTTTTCACTCATCTTGTCCGTAGTTAAAATCAAATTGCAAATGAATGAGCTATATATTTGACTTAATCACTTAAGCCTCTGACTTTCATAATTTTCATAAGCAACCCCTACAGTCATACCAGAATTGGGTACATTTCTTTTTTTTTTTTTTCTCTTTTTGAAGTACTCTTGCATGATTATTCTATGGGTGACATTGACATTTTGTTAGGATAAATTGGCTGAGTCATTATCATCAGGAGACAGTTGGGTTTTCTTATATGTGTAATAAGGTGCTTTTCATTCCAGAATGGGGGGGGGAAAAAAACAACCCCTTTTTGTTTTAAACAGTCTAATATTGCAGCTTTTATGTCAGAATTGCCACAGAATAATGCTATATTCCTCCCTTTTGATTCTTGAGGGATGCTTTGAAAGGCCTAATCAAAAAGAAATTGGAGTCTTGAGCTTGGTTGTTCTCTGTAGATGAGCAAGTCTTTGAAGTTGAACAGTTGGTAATCCAGGTTGTTCCAGACGTATGGAGTCCACAATACCTAGTGCAGGCCATTATTTTTATGGGAAAGTATGGCAGGACCCAGCATCCTCAGATACCGTACAGTTCCATTCGCTCCAGCAGGAACAGTTTTGCAAAAAAGAGAGATTCCTCTGGTAAATGAGCAACAGTAGCTGCCCCTCTGTGGAGGGCAAAATGGTCAAATGAGTGTGGAAGGTGTTCAGCTGCCAATGCCAGACAGGTTTCCAAGATGAAATACAAACCCTGCAAATCCCAAATCTTCCCCAATCCACAAGGCAAAGAGAGTGCAATACTGTGTTATTTAATGTATGAGCTATTGACTTGGTTTCAGGTGGGCTGAGTGATGGCTATCACTTCGCAGGGTACCATTGTGGCTATAACAATATGTTTTGTTTTGTTTATGTGTTATTGTTCAGGTGCAGCAATGGAGTGAAAAAAATTGTAGAAGAAATGTAAATGTATGTCATGCTGAATTTAGAAGCCTTTGCTCAAGATCTGTTTTGATAGAAGTGCCAAATTCTATCAGCTTAGTTTATTTCAGGTGGCTCTTGCAAATCCTCCTGCTGGCTTGTCCATCTGTTGATGCTGATGTTTTTTTATTTTCTCCTTTTTTTATGGAGGAATGAGGATACCCTTCACCACTACGGACAACTTTGAAAATATTGCCGATGTTCTGTAGCTTATCAAAGAAATGTCAGCCCATAAGTTTGTTCCTTTCCCAAAAGAAACAAAATAATGCCTTGGGAAGAGAAAATATTTCTTGGTTGAGAGAAACTATTTAAATACATAATTATCACTGGGAGGGAGTCATTAAGATGATACTTTTTTTTTACTCTGATGAATGTATTGAATTATTAGTTGCATCAGAACCATTTATAGGTCTAGCTTAAAGACAGATATGCAAATAAGATGTGGTGGCATACACTCAAGCTAACGTACTCTCACTGCAGTTGTGTGATGATTAAAGGGCTCCGTTCTGATCCCACAGCTGCTAAAAATGGACGTAAATTCATTATTACCCAGACGGTTGTCCTGGATTTTGCCAGGTATTACCGAGATGAGTCTGTGGACCTCTGTTTATTAGGGGGTGAAATTCAGTTTTGCATGGAGGACTGGTTCAAGTCCCATGCATGCTTAAGCACCACTCAGCGTTTGAGAAGAAATGCAAGGTCTTTTGGAAAGCATAGTTTTAAGGGCTTAAGTGGAGCTGAAGAGGCACAGAGGTCTTCTGCAAAGGATTCTGTTTTCACCCTGATGGCAAGGTGGAGAGTATCTTCATTGCAGAGTGCTCCTCAGTGCTTTTTCGTGTTCTCTCTCCCACTCCACAAATCTGGCATTTTCTGAAGAGTCAAGGAGATGAGCAAGCTGCTAAGAATGGAGCCACTCTTAAAGGAAGATTTATTCATGGCTGAGGAGCAAATATTCACATTAATGTAGAAAGAAAAGGACCAACGTTAAGAAAATGCTGCAGCAGCAATGGCCCATGTTAAACTGAGGCATGTGGAACCTGTTTCTCATCTGGCACTAATTGACATAGTCGTCAGGTTGCAACCTGTTGCAACGAGTTGACCCTGGAGTATTTTTGTGCAAACAAATTGCTTTATTCATCCTTGCTTGCTGTGCATTTTTCTTTATCTTAACCAGATCTTTTTTTTTTTTTAGATGCAGCTTTTATCTAATCACAGAGCGCTCTGTTTTCTATCTGCACTCAACTGTGGTCACAAAAAGATAGAGAATAGTCACTAACAAAGTTAGAGAGGCAGGGACTCAAAGAGATATCTAATGGAATTGTACTCCAGAAAGTGCCCCAGAGAAGGTGTATATTGCAATAAATGGCCGACATTCTTGATTAAATTGCCTCCATTGATGGAATGAAGTGTGCGTGCCTTGCCAGAAAACTTGATTTTTCTCCTGCTATGCACAATATATTTGCTTTCAAAGATGCAAATACTTTCAAGAGGAGCAATTGAACATGCAGCCTGTCACACCGATCTGGGGACATTCTCAGGCTGAACACTGTGATCTATAGCATACCACGTTGGAACTGGGAACCTGTTCCTGTTACTCATTAATCTTGAAGTGCTGAGAAGAGATGCCCTATGTAGTGTGACAAAGTGCATCAGGCACGTAAAGTTAAAGAGCAGTAATGAGAGCCGCTCCTGGCTTTCCAGCTATTCCCTCAGCACTTCCCTACACGCACCAGCTCTCCAGGTACATTTTCTCCATGGTCCTGTAGCTGGTAGACCAAGTGACCTGGTCATTTCGATCAGATACATCTCAGATAATCTCTTAAAACAAGCTGCACATGCAGTTCCAGTTGGTTTCAGTAACAATTAAGTGTGTGTAGGAAAAGATTTTCTTTAAGAGAAAAAAAATCAAGGGGCCTGCAATGTGTATTTTTCAACCAAACTTTAAGTGGGCAGGTTTCAATATTGTTGTCACTCATCTTAATTGCAATTATTCTTAATTGTAGAATTCTTCTTTGGTTTATAGATAGTAAGAGTGAGTCACTCCTAGGCCAAAAATTACTACCGGCTGTAAAAAACAGTTGATGGATGTTCAGGGCCAGCATAAGATGATTTGGTCTCAGTCCAGTTCCAAGCAGACATGTATCCACGTTACAAAAATAGGGCATTATTAAATGGCCATTGAATTGATGGAGTCAGAACAAAGACTCAGCAGGCCATTAATACTGAGCTGGGATACTGGATGCTTCCGTGCTCAGGGTACAACCTCCCCGCCCGGAAGGCACGGTGCTATGGGCACCCGTTCGTGCCTTTGACTGGGTCACCGGCTGGTTTCCCCATCCATAAAATGCAGATTGCTGCCCTGATGTGGTGACGATCATCTAAAGGTTGCGATGTGTGCTGATCACAGAGGAAGCTGTGAAAACAGTCAATTCCTTATTTCTCATTACCATGATAGTTAGTGCTTTTGATTGCTAAACGGGCACGCATCCATGTCTCCAGCCAGACTGTCATTTTAGTGTGCTCTGTCACATCCTGCTGTAGAAACTCAAAGGAACATCTTTCCTCAGAGATACCAGCTACTTTCTTACTTTCTGGCTGTGCTTGAGAGTATTAGAGCTGGGCTGAAAAAGGTGGACATTGGCATTCTTTTTCCTAAATTCAAAATTTCATGATTTATCAAATGCAGACAAACACTAAAAGATTAGGCAGCTCCAGTGGTGGAGAGGAAACTCTACTGAGGAGATTTCACAGAAACCTTAATTGTGTGTTGCCCGGCTTCGTCAGTTTGACATGCTGACATTTGGAGATATTGAGCACCTCTTTTTACAGCACAGTGAAGCCCTAACAGTGACAATCAATTACGCTGGTAATAGTCATCTTCCACTATTGTAGCGTGAACCTCTACTCTGTAAATTAAAGAAGAAACTCTATTAGTGAACAGCCAAAGGGGGCTCGCATCTTCTTCTGAAGACACATGTTCTTCTCTGTACGCACATTGCAGAAACATGGGGGCAACTGCCTTATTTTTGTCTGTTCAGTTCTGGCTAACGCTGTGCAGTTCAGGGGTTGAAAGCCTGGTTGCTCACTATTACAGCTGAACAAGTTCTCCTTCATCTTTAGCAAAGCCTCAGAGGGAAAGCAGAGATAAAAATAAAAACCTGGTGAGAATAAAGGTCACCATGAGAGACAGGGATTCAGGATGAAAAGCCTCAAGAGAAAACAATTGGTAACAGCTCTCCAGGTGTCAGAGAGGAGAGGAGGGAGGTTTGTGCCCACAGCCTCTACTAATAAGCTGCCTGAAAGGAAAAGCAGCAGTGCTGGTGAGGAGTGTTTGCTCTTTTGCTTTCAGATCAAAAGACAACCAGCAGCAGCAGAGTCGGCTGCTGTTTATCGGACAGTGTGACAGCAGTGGAGGATACGTGATGGAAGCATCTGTTTGTGCAGAACCTGGTGGAAAAGTAATAAGATGTAGGAAAGGAGTAGAGAAGTGTGATGTTATTGATTTAATTTGATTACACTGTTATTGATTTTCCATTGTATTGGGAAGTGCCAGATGGTTTTGCTTTTCATTTCCTTTTTATCTGATTTAGATAATAATGAAAAGTCTTTGAAGGATGAGAGGAGTAAGAATTACCAGCCCAGATCATATCGGGGGTTCTGGCTGCTGCCAGGTGTTGGAAAGGAAGGTGGGGTGGGGGAAGATCAGCTGGCATGGGATAAAGCAACCCCCTCATGGAAGCTTCATCCATACTTCTTCATGGCAAGGGAGCACTTTAGGGCCTAAATCACAAGGTTTTGTATCCCACTGAGCTGAATTAAGTACGATTGTGGTACCCCAAGCCACATTTATCTTTTCCCCACATATTCAAGAACTGGAAATACATTTGGTTTTAGGGGTGGCAGTACAGACTTTTGTAGGAAAATGGAGGAGCTTTGCTTTTTGGTAGAGAAGTTCTATGAAAATGAAAAAATGAATTCAAAACTTGAAATGCCAATGTATTAATCCTGAGGTGGAAACCTGAATCTAAAACCTCAGAGCTCAGTACAAGTGTGTGTGGTGGATGTATTTCTGTGTGTACGGCAGGCTAAGCCAAAAACACCCATAGCTCCTTCATGACGCCTCTCACCCTCTCGACCGCATGAAGCTCAACCTGACTCCGATCAGGGCTGACAGGAGCCCTTGGTGGCCTCAGACAGGTCCCTACTCATGCAGAGCATGAGCCTTCCCAAGGGGGCTCATCCCAACTCAAGTCCTACATCTCTGTCACCCAGGACGTGGATCCTTCTCCTGGATCTCCAGGCGATAGCTGCCAGCCTCTGTTTTGTTGTCTGTTTACTCTTTTCTCGTCTCTTACATTCATGTATATTTATGTGAAGCTCCAAAATAGCCAAGAGCACTTTAATCAGAGGACTATCTGCAACCTAATCAGGGATAATACTAATCAGGAAGTTCAGAGCACGCTTTAACACTTACTGCAGGAGGGGAAAGTTTACTCCTAACTCCAAAACAGAGTTTGGCGATGTGTCTTTTGCATTTGCCCCAGTTACCGGAAGAGAAAGCGGAGATTTACTCTTTACATCTGGTGTTTTACAGCTTCACGGCAGGAGCAATGAATGCTGGATGTGTCGTAGGAGCCAGTGTTGTCATGAGGAAATGATGCAAACAGCGCGATGCTAATTTAGATCCAATGTCTCTTGTGTTTCCAACCATGGGGATCTCACTTTTCAAGCCAATCTCTCGAAATTCCATATTTTTTTTTGTCACGTGGCGTGGGTTGGATATATGCTCTAGCTTGCAAGAGAATGATTTTAATGCAGAAAAGCTGGTATGCTCCTTCTGTGTAAGTTTTTTTAAATCATTGACTTTGCAATCTTGATAACTAGGATTTTCCGACAGAGCCTGTATTCAAAAGGGAGGGAAAAAAGCTCTGATATAAATAAAGGTAAAACTTTTTAAGGTTTAGCAAACTTAAAATTAGAGCTCATGAGGGTTTTAGACCTGCCAGGCAATATTGTACGTCTGTTTAACATGATGCCCTTTCTGGGGTTAAGATTTTTTTTATTCTCACTCAGACACAGAGTTTTGCAGAAAATCCTTTTACATGATTCACATGAAAGTCTTTGCTTCCTGAAGTCTTCTCAGATATAAATGACAAAAGCTCACATTATCTGCCCCATTTTTCAATTGCAACTTTATGGGATAAGGAACCACAATGTTACTGGATTATATCTTTAATGCAGATTTTCCACTAAGGTTTTCTTTTTAAAGCGTTCATCTTTAGAAATATGTGGATTTAAAAATAAATAAATCATCTCTTAGGTCACAATCCTGCTTCAACTGAAGCCAAAGAAAGCAGCATTAGGCAATAATTTCTGTCTCGTTAGCGTGTCTCTCTGCTTGCTGGATGTCTTTCTTCCCTTTCCCTTGGATTAATAAGAAACCGTGGGCCCGATCCCCTGCAGTGCCAGTCACATGGATGGAGCTCTGAAGCAATGTGTGCCTTAGGATGCACAAACCATGCACAAGCACAGAAATGACAGGGTGTTAACCCATAGCAGGAGGATGCTTTTCCCTTCTCTGCTCTTGGGATTGACCCTTCTCAGGCTGAAGGAGCAAAATAGCTACTTGTTTTACAAACAGTGAACATGGTGTTGGTGCCGAATGGTTAAGCTGGCTCCCGTTCAGTGCATGAATCCAGTTTGGTGTCAGTGCAAATGTAGTGCTATCTATGATCACGGCTGTTGTGTTGTCAATCTCGAGTGCCAGGTATCGCTTTGCCAGGGGAGGAAGGATTTTTCCCCTGTTCTGCAGAGAGCAGAACTGAAGGCTGCTCGGAGTCACAGCCAGGTTACCATCACTGGGTGCCCTCCGGTAGCTTTCTTCCCATCTTCAGCTAGTGATGAACGTAACGTATGGCAAAATAGTTCTTGCTATGGACTGAGCTAAATCAAACTGCCTATACAGTCGTCTCTGGCTAAAACAGCCCATGAGGCGGTTACCCTCCATCAGCCGTGAGTCACGGTAACTTGTTACACCACAGCAAGCTGGTGGGTTTGAATTTGCAAGGGGCAGGTGGGCCATATGAAAACAAAAAACTGAGCTGGCTATGAGTGCTGATCCCCCCAGATAATTATCCCGTCCTCTCTCTTCCTTTAATGCTAATCATAGAATCATAGCATCATTTAGGTTGGAAAAGACCCTTAAGATCATCGAGTCTAACCGTTAACCTAGCGCTGCCAAGTCCACCACTAAACCATGTCCCTAAGCACCACATCTCCCTGGCTTTTAAATACCTCCAGGTTGTGGGGACTCAACTGCTTCCCCGGGCAGCCTCTTCCAGTGCCTGACAATCCTTTTGGTGAAGAAGTTTTTCCCAATATCCAACCTAAACCTTCCCTGGCACAGCCTGAGGCCATTTCCCCTTGTTCTATCGCTTGTTACTGGGGAGAAGAGACCGACCCCCACCTCGCTACAACCTCCTTTCAGGCAGTTGTAGAGAGCGATGAGGGCTCCCCTCAGCCTCCTCTTCTCCAGGCTAAACAACCCCAGCTCCCTCAGCCGCTCCTCACCAGCCTTGTGCTCCAGACCCTTCCCCAGCTTCATTGCTCTTCTCTGGCCACGCTCCAGCACCTCCATGTCCTTCTTGTAGTGAGGGGCCCAAAACTGAACACAGTATTTGAGGTATGAACAAATTCAAAGCAGCAGTTGTGGTAGATTTAAAGCTGTTGCAGTCCTGATGAGCTGATAGTTTATTGTCCTACCACAAAGGGATTTTTTTCTGTTGTTTTAATCACTAGCTCAAAATAATTACGTCCTTTTTTTCCTCCTGTGAAGCAACAAAATGACAAAACAGCAAAATAAAAATTTGTGTGATCTTCTTCACAGAGCAAGCAAAATTGGGTTTGCAAAATAAAATAAAGGAATCAATCACTTTCCATACACAAAGGCTAGATTTAAGTAATTCTTGAAGCAGGAGATGTTTTAGGATCAGAGAAGTGGCTGTAATCAAAATGCTGGAAGAAAATGGGATTCGTTCAGAAAACTAAGTATCTCATTAAAAATCAATCTCTTTTCTCCTCATTCAAATGGTGTTTTGATTATAATACTTTAGCAGATCTCTTTATAGTTACGTTTGCTTGAGAGGTGGAAAAAAAACCCATGTTGTGTCATATTTACTAAAGTATTTAGCCATCTATAGATGTAAGCTAATAGTCAGAAGATTTATGAAGGAAGTTAGGCACCTACCACAGTGGTTGCATGGGGAAGGGCGGTTATACAAGGAGTTTATCCCTGTTGCTCAATTCCTAATTGTTGCCCTGACCCTCTGGGATGAGGCCACGGCTACCTCGCGCTGCTTAGATCGCTCTTTCTTCAGCATCAGGGCTGTTCTCCCACGAAGATGCGAGATCCTTCTGTCCTTGCGGAGTGTGTTGGTAAAGATTTGCAAGTGAAAAAAGGGAAAGAAGCAGTTGAGGGGAAAAAAGGGTTATTATTCAAATTCCATTTCCTGATTACCAGCGTGCGAACTCTCCTAGTTTACAAGCAGGCAGCTCTCTTGAGTCTCGGTGCTCATCAATTATTTTTCTTCTTTCACCTAGCAAAGCTAACCCAGCAGGTACGAGCATTGTGGTCCTCCTTTCTTACTGCAAAAGCCTCTGAGTGTAACCTTAGTGCGATTTGAGATTATGGTATATATCTGCATCTGAGTTAGACTTTAAATTGTGCTTCTGAATATATATAGGAGTGAGCCTAAATGTGAATCTCATCTAACCATCCAAATTGAGGTGATCTCTCCTCCTGTGTTGAATCCAGGCACATTGGTATATGCGGTGTGAGTGATTGCACTGCTGTTCTGCATAGCAGACATGTTCTTTGCTTGCATTTACCTGTCCAGTCATCAACAATTACAGCTGACGGTACCTCCCAGTGCCACTCAATTCTCTTGAAAACTCTCTTCTTGTTTTCCTATCTACTCTCAACTGCTAGAGGCTGGAAAACCCAATGGAGCTGACAGCATAATCTGCTATTGATCTGCATTCACAGATCTAACCCAGAATCATCTCAAGCTTCCTTTAACTGCCAGTAAGTATGCTATTTGGTTGCAGTTGCCTCGCTGAAAACCACACTGCCGAAGTTGTCTGATGTTGTTTGGGACCGGCAGAGCTGTCTCTGCTGCTGCAGCACACCCCACCGGAGGCTCAGCCCAGGAACTTCAGCCAACTGCATAATCTGGAGCACGTTTTTGATACCAAGAAAAATGCAAAAGCAGCAGAGCTTCCCACTGCCCTGCTTGAGAAGCTGTGGCAGGCTCTGATTTTTATAAGACACAGGTGCTAATTACTGGGAAATGGTTTCCTGAGAGATACCAGTCCCCTAAGGGGAAGTGTTGGGGGAGGCATTATTTTCCATCTAATCTATTAAATTTAGAAGCTAGGATGGCTGCCACCTGGGAGACCCCTGTGATTATTGACTTATGCAAGCACACTAATTTCCACTGCTACCTTGTCTCTGCTCTCCTCCCACCGCATTTTCTCCATTTACATGTCAGCTGCATATTACCAAAATTGTAGACTTTTTTTTAATACTACACAAGCACCCAGGAGCCCAGCCCAAGATCAGGTTTTTGCCATGATGAACTGCACTGAGAAGGGCAAAGTCTGTATCTACCCAGGACATACCCAGGACAGGTAGGGAAGAGCAAGAGCAAAGACAAGCCCAATATCTCAGTCTCACAGCTCTGAAAATAACGCCTGGCATGCCTGGGTGTACACAACGTAAGGCTGTGAGCTGCCTAGAGCAAGGACTTCTCCGTGGGTGGCGTGTAGTCAGCACGTAACAAAAAAGGACACTTCATATGAAATTTCAGTCGCAGAGCTAGGCATCTCCAGGCTTCTCAATCTCACCAGAGCCAGGGTGTGAAAAAAAGCAAACAATAAAAAAAAAAAAAAACAAACAGTGACTTTCTAGTTGTTGTTCCCAGACGTTACTCCCCACCATTCACCATCGCCGAAACTCTGTGAAGCTTGCTTGGGGCAGGTGATGTCCGTGGGGAACCCTTCTGGTCACCGTGACATTTAGAAGATGTGTGGATGTGGTGCTTAGGGACATGGTTTAGTGGTGGACTTGGCAGTGCTGGGTTAACGGTTGGACTTGATGATCTCAAGGGTCTTTTCCAACCTAAACGATTCTATGATTCTATCCGCCCCCTTCTCTCTGCACTATACTGTTGTTGCACATACCTACCCATATGCTTACCCAGCCTGAAGCGCTTCTGCCCAAGGTGGCCCTGTTCTGTAGCAGTACGTACACGTGCTCGGCAGCACCGTATAGCCCAAATAGACCTCTAATGGCTGAGTAATGGGCTTCAGCTCAGTATATCACTGTGCCATTGATTTCAATGGGCTTTGGATTGGACAGTAAGTCTTTACGACGTGTTTTACTTCTCACTTCCTAGCTCCTTGCTTTTTTCGTTTAACGCAGGCCTTTCCACGTTACTTTAACAAAGTTTTATGTGTTTTAATTTTCTTTTATTACTTTGTAGCCGATTTCCAACTGCTTCACGAGACAAGTCAATGAGACAGAGCTCCTAATAAACCTGCATTCATCAATGCCTTGTTTTACTCTTTCATCTCTAACTACTACCCAATCACTTGGACAACTGACGCTTCTGAGCTTGCAATTAGACCCGTGCTTTCTGCTTCTGATGAAGGAAGATTAATTAAATCAGTGCTTTTCAAGATTAGAACAAATGCAGGAACATTTTTGGCAATTTTCTCCTTCCTTTAAACCTGTAGCCTATTAATTTAAGACACCTGGCACAGAACTAACATTTTGCCCTGATAGAAAACAATAAACTGAGATTTATACACTGGAGCCTTATGGAAAGGCTGCTTTTTCCTTCCCAAAATGCAGATTACAGAATAAAACAACATGAGATCAGAGGAAAAGTTTATAACCTTCCATCCAAAGAATAAGACAGACTTCTGCAGTGAACCTTTCATTTTTTAACCACACCTAAGAGAGAGAGAGGATAACACAGTGATATACCAATATTAGTATTTATCTCATGGAGCATTTGCACTGCTCTATCACCTGAAACTCCCCATTATGCCAGTGCTGTATGTGTCCACATGCACATTTAAAAGCATATCTGGGAGACACTACAGCCTAAATAAACAAGACAAAATGGATAAGAGAAAGAAATCAGTGTGATTCCTATTGTATAGAAAAAAGAACCGAGTTGCTGCAAGATTTTAGATCTAGAGAATGGGAAACCTGGCTAAGCTCAATGCGTTTCTTAAGACAGTGGTGTGCCGGCTCTTCTCCCGGGGTCTTAGCGAGAGCCTGTGTCGCTCCTCCGCTCATGCATTCAGACTTTGATGCAGATAAATGAATCCGAGTGCAATTCTGTCCAGAGTGACTTACCCACCGTGGGCTCTGTTGCAGTCACTACAGGTAACGCCAAACACGTCCCCCTTTAACTCTCGGAGAAGACTTCTCCAGTTTGTGCTCTGGTAACAGTGGATTTTAAGTAACTTTGGGGGATTTGCAAGAGGGCAATTCCCCTTTTCTGAGACTGAGAACAGCTTGTGCCTTTTCATATGTCATGCTTCTCTAAGACAGGTTTTTCTGGGGAGAAAAAGGAGATCAATTGATCTTTTTTACAGTCTATTTGTGTGGAGAAACATCAGAGATAACAAGACTAATTATTTTCCTACATTGGCAGTTGCTAAGAGGAAAGTTCCAGGCAGTGCAATTAGCTTGTGACAGGTATTCTCCGTTTACTAATTACTATATATTTAAGACCCTTTCTTCAGGGTTGGTTGTCCGTGTCCCAGCTGCTGATATCATGTGGACTTCTTCATTTCTGCAGTCACTGTAACAGGTTCAGTGTGTCTGCTGAAGCCAAAAAGAAAAGGAAAGCATGACTTAAAAAATCCAGATAGAAGTCATCGTGTTGGGTGGAATTCACCCAGGCAGGGTTCAGCAGATTTTCCTATGCGTTGTTAAGTCACTTAGATGTGAAAGGCCTAAATCTTCCTCTTCTCCTTGTGTTTTCTGTTAACTGGTGCTTATGAACCATCCAGAGCCAGGTATTCAATGAGACAATTTCGGCTCTTGGGTTTGGGTGGCAAATTCTAACAATGCCTTTAGGAGATACGGGTGTCTGCGCAACTCTGTGTTGATCTGATAACCATGGCTGAGTGGTGGCTCGGTAGGTGTCATTGTATTTTTAATGACCATACATGCAAAAATATATTCCTAACATCATCTCCTTAAGTACCAGTGACTGGGCACCTGTACTGAAGTACAGGTAAGGGACTGCAGATAATTTTCATTGTTTTAAGTATCTTATAAACAATACAATAAGCTACATATACTGTGCAAACCCTTGTGAGATATTCCCTCCCTATTTCCCAAAAGTTAATATTCATTCCCATGCCCTTTCAGCACTAGACACCTCTTCATTATTGACCTTTTTGTTGGTGTGGGTGCAGTTTGCACAATTCTGTGTGCTTATATCCATTGCCACTGCCTGTCCCCTCGCTGGTTTGTCGGTGTCGGTATCAGCCAGGGTTGTGTTTTGGGAGCCTGGGAACAGTTTGGGGCACTGCTTAGCCAGTCTTGAAATGTGCAGAGTCTCTGTTGGCATCTGTTGTCCACCCATAACCTGCACGTTGCAGGGATTGGCTCCAAATGCCACTTGACGGTGGCCCACGTGCCGTGTTTGCTGGCCGAGGCAGTCTTTGCGTGGCAGAAGCTGTTGGCATTAATGCCCTCTCTTTTTGGAGCAGGCAAGATGATAAGCATATTTGTCGTTGCATTTTCAGAGACAGCGATGGCATGTGAATCCCTGCAATTTCAGAAGGTTTGTTGAAACCTTCCCTACTTGTCCACACTGCAGGAACAGTTTGCATAAATGTAGGATGTAGAGCTCCTTTCTTCACAAAGAAAGCTATGAGAAAAAAAAAAAAAAGGCAAGTCAAGCGGTGCACTGTGTGTGTCGGTTCCAAGGCAACGTGCTGTTTTATTACCGTCAGCAAATTTTTCCTGGGTCTGTCTTCCAGCTCGCTGCTACAGTCGGTGAGATCTGACAGTGCTGAACCTGAGGCAGAGCACAAAGATACCTGTGTTTTAAGCTGTGATTTTTTTAAAATTTATTTATTTCTACCTGTGAAGTAGGTTAAGGCTTGGAGAGTGCTGGTAAAATGTTACATGCATCTATGTCCTTTATCTGGGATGTTTTGAGATGTTCAGGTTTCTCACAGCAATCTTTGATGAGCTTGAAGCAGAAGAGTTTCCCCGATCTTAGTTAATTGAAACACACATCAAGTAACTACATTCATAAATGAGTCATTTATAAATAAGACAGCAAGGAAAGGAGCTTGGCAGGAGTAACGGCGAGAATTGCTAATATGTACCCGGGCTCCTCCAAGTGTGCCACATGCATGGACACGCAGCAAAAATTCTCTGGTGCCACAAAAATAAGAGCAGTGGTAGCAGATGGAAAAACACAACTAATACGCTGTAATCCAATTTTCAGTTTGGTGACAATTTTGGAAAATTTAGTAGCATATCAAAAGTCTCTGCTAATTTATACCAGTCCGTTTAGCCCAGGCATTACCACTTGAAGGCACCTGTAAGCAGGAAGACCCTACAGAGAGGAAGGCTTGAGTAGGGTTGACACTGATTTCAGTCATTTATGTCTCTGAGTATTAAAAAATTAATTTCAGTCTCTGATTCTTTGCCCCATGTGTATAACTTATTATCTCTCCAAGGTCAGAAAGTGCCTCTTATTCTGTGTACATGCAGTGTTTATTGTCAGAAGACCTGCACCTTGAAGCCTGCTTTAGCGTTGCTGCAGGCTAAATATAGACATAACAAAGTGTGTCAATGTTGTAAACCATCATTATCTGTATGTAAAATGTTTTCCAATCCATGGATGAAAAAGCTTTTTGGTGCAAAGCATTGCTATTACTGGAAGTTATTTCTTATTGGGTTTTATTGGATTTTTAAAAATAATTTTTAATATCTTCTCTGGTTTTCTGGCTAATGTTTCACATGGTGTGCCCAGACACATAGATAACACACACACTAACTTGCCACAGTTTGTGATTTATGAAAGAGTGTAATACTATTCAATATTTTCCTTAAAAAACTCTCTGGAGTCTTGCACTACTCATGCAAAATACTGAGTTTTCTTTTAAGGCTACATCGATGTTGCAACTGAAAAAAAATAACATGCTAATCAAAGACAAGGACCAGTTTATATCCGTGGTTCTCAAGAGCTTTCAGAAAGACTTTCCATGTGGGGAGGCTGAGGCATGAATGGGCAAAATGATTCACTGATGAATGCTGCTAATAGTGTATGCGACTAAATACTTTGGTTTTCCCTTCTTGGGACCAGAAGTGTTGGCTCTGTTGGTTACATCCTTGGTGTCTCCTCTTTTGCTTTCCTCTCGAAGGAGCCTTGTGTGTCCCTAAGCTCTCACCTGGGAGCAGACCTCTCTAGCTGGCGTAAGAACAGGACTCTTCCCACTTCAGCATCATATTGCCGCCAGCAGCAGCCAAACGTTTGCGTGCACCATGTAGGGATGTGAACAAACATATGGGCACCATAATCAAAGCATACTCAGTCTGTATCTATGAAAGTTGTCATATTTGCGTGTTGAGTAGGAAAGGACGCTTTGTAATTGTCATAGGAACTGACAAGAGAGATTGTCCATCTTCAGCCAAATTGCCAAATTGTTTTGACTTAAATCCACCGTTTACTCGACTTGGGGGGGAACAGGAACAAAGGGATGTGTTGTTTTGCACAGTCCAACCCTGCTTGCGTTCGTTCACTCCATCCAGATGAAGCCACCTTATGTGAAGTGAGCCCTTTGCAGCTGCTTCTGCTCACCGAGGTGGAGTTTATGAAAGCAAATAAAACAGATTTGCATTGGAATCAATCAAAATTGGATGCGATGAAACAAATCAGGCACTTGGTGAGCACTGCAACTTTGGGGAGTGAGGTCTCCCAGCCCAGAGAATGGGGGGGTCTGCGCCCCCGTAAAGGACCGTGCCACTCTGGTGTGCGTACCTGCAGGTTATCCATACTGGCAGCACTGCTGGTAATCCATAAACATACCAATGCGAGAAACGCTTTGACTCTGGCTGCCCTTGTTACATCTCCTCTGTGGTCCATAGGGAAGTTCAGGCTCCGGAACTGCCAGTCCAGCATGAAATTTCCATTAAAACACATACAGTTCACAGCTCCAAAAGCCAGGAGGTATTAGCCTATAATTGGGCAGGTTAGACTCATGCTAGAGTTTAATGGCAATTTAAATCTCTCTCTTGCTCCAATGCAGAAATATTAACACTTTGATCAAGGCCTTTGAGTCTTTCAGCTCTTTATCAGGCACGGTACAGAGCCGAGCCTCTCGTAATGAACCAGGGGACCCAAGTGTTTAAGACATCAAAACTAGGCAAATTTCCTTTTTCTTTTATTTTAAACCCTCCAGTCTGTGGTTTAAACCTGCCCTTCTCATACTTCTTCACAGTTCTTGTTATGAATGAATAAACCAATTAGGGATATTGTGTTTGTAAGGCTAATAATAATAATTAATGCATTGATTAAAAACAAGAAGTCATGCAACTGGAGCAGAAAAGAAACCCAAACCCTTTTCTACAGGAGACTGTTTCCTAGGAAGTTTCCTTCTGTTACAGAAATATTTACTTGCAAAAAGAAAAACATTTCTTTCTAGTGGAAGAACAAAAAATCATTTTCTCCAGAGCCTAATGGGCAAAGGCATGTGTTTTTAATAAACATATGGAAGGATATTTTTTTCTGCAGTCAGAAATTAGTATTCAGGAGCTTTACAATGCTTATAAATCTCCGTGCCCTTTCTTTCTTTTTATTTAATTAAGGCTATTTTCAGTCTGTGTCCTCCGAAGTCCTAGTTTCACTGAGTCTTTCCATGATCAGTTAGGCTGTGGGAGTGTTTTTAGCATCTGAGCTTTAATTACGACGGGGTTCCCCTGGTCTGTTGAATTTCACTCTTTCCCTGTTGTGGCATGTTTTTCATTTGCAATTTTTTGGATGTGATCTTTCATGGAGGGAATCTGCTGTGATCTTTCAAACTCAGTTGTCTGCACATATGATGCCTTTGCCTCTGCTGTAGAGCCCCATCATGGAAAGAGACCTCTCCCAGTTACATCCTTGGGATCTGGTTCTCTTCCATGTTGTAGGTGGTTTTCCAGAGGTGGAGGGGTTTTTAAGGGTCTAATCCTAGTTTGATGGCTTTGTAAAGAGGTTTGCACCAGTTTGAAAACTGGATGAACATCCTAAGGCACTAGGATAATATTTGCTTTACAAATGCAGAACAAAATGATGGCTCTTGCCATAAAGACTGAGCAGCCTGCCCATCTCCTAGCATCTTTTAGCCTCCGATGGACTGAGTTGCCTGTAAGCAACCTCTGACCAGGTGATCCCCAGCTTGAGAAGATGCTGGGATGGGTGGATGGGAGCCTGCTGTACCTTTCCCTCCTCGTCCCTTTTTATTCAGAGCACAGCATCGTTATTAGCAATGAAGTTTTTATACTTTACAGTTAGCCCAGCCAGGTCATGATGTGTTATAAATCTTTCACAAGTCAAGCAGTACTTCTTGCTGGGTACAGTATATGCTTGGCCCCATTAAGAATAATAGCATGAATAACCATAAGCCATTAATTTTGACGAGATCAGGCCCATATCACCTTAAAAAGAGCGCACTGATACCATGGGAGACATTTGGCTATTTCCGCTGTTCACTCCCTTAATGAATAAAAATATGAAAGTAGCTGCAGTTTGCCTGACAGACAAGCACCCAGAGCCCACAAGAAAGTTCATCCTGTCAGCATGTGCGGGGGAAAAACGTCAAGAAATTACTGCCGGTGCTCTGAGAAGTTGCAGCCATGGAAAGAGGCACTTACTGCACCCCACACGGAGCACCCCAGGGTCTGGGAAAGGCCTTTTACAGGGTGAGCAGATTTATTTCCTGCAATAATAAGGTATAAAAAGCCCCGCTTTCTCATTCGAGATAGGCCAGAGATAAAACCATCAAGATTCCCAGGTTTTGGGGATCTTACTTTATGGAGAGCCAGCCAGAACCCACTGTCCAACACTGAGATGTTGGAAGTATCTCCCTCCTTAGCACCCACTCGTAGCACGTTCTTGTTAGCTCGGTGTGCCATTCGCTAGCACCTTGCTTTTACCTGCGTGTGGGTTTGGGTGCTTGTAGCTATTTTCAGATTTCCCTTAGAGAAAAGATCCCTTTTGGATTTTTTTCTGTGCAGAAAAAGCGGGCTGGGACAGTTTGTTCCCTTAACTTTCAAATGCTTGGAGTGGGGAAAAAAAAAAAGGGAAAAAAAAGGAAAATAAAAGGTGGAGGGAAGGCAGGAGGAGAGTTGCTCAGAGTCCCACACGTAGGCAGCGTTCTTTGTAAGGCTGCGGGTATTGTAGCTGCTGCTGTCATTTAAAGCAAGGCATTGTTTTGTTTAAAAGCAGCATCTTTCCTCTTTATTTCAAATATCTCTGTGCAAGGCTGTTGCGTGTTTGCTGGGTACGCTGAGTTCCTCATCAAAGTAAACACCGTTGTGCCGGCACCGAGGGAAACGATGTGCAATTATGAGCTTTTCTCATCCCATCTCTTCTTGTTTTCAGTGCTCCTCTGGGATCCGCAGTGGAAATGAGGAGGGCAGGAATGGCAAAAACGTATGTACTGTGTGAAGCCTTTATGCTTGATTTAGAGGTTGATGGATGCTACTGTAGCCCACGTGTGGATGCCTTTTTCTATTACATGGGTAAACCCGGTGGGCTGAGGATGCGTGACCTTGTTCTGCCGGGTCTGGGGCTTTTCAGAGGGGTCCTGCTTCTGCTTTGTGCAAAACCTTTGTGCAAAACCTGCTGTCATGCCTCGTGCACAGCAGAAGCCCTCGGTACCTTCTTTTACAGAGGGCCGTGCCCGTGTGCAGCCTTCAAACCAGCCAGTCTTGTGGTTACTACAACTGACCCAAGAATACATCAGCCCCTGATGTGAAAGCACGCAGGAGGTATACTAACTGGGCACCTGCTTTTTCTCTTCTTGTTTTTGTTTCTGCACAAGATAAAGGCATAAATGTCTAAATATTTGGGGTATGACTCACTCCTTGTATGTTTTCCCATGAATGGTGTTTCCCATGATTAAGGAGCCAGGCTTAAGGCAAAAGGGCAAGGACAGAAAGGTTTTAACCTATGTAATTATTTTACAATGAGCCTCTGGTTTCTGGGGTTTGGTATTCATTTATTCCTGTTATTATTACGTATGAATTTGGCAGTGACGATTTTGTCGCAGTGGCCCGCTGCTTGCTTCTTAGGTTGTGCCAGAAATACGTTGGGTTTCCAGGTAGTTTTCTATTCGAGTGTTTTGCAGGCCATGAGCAGCCAATCTCAGATCAGACAAAAGTCGGCGCTTTCCCTCTGGCATGGCTGCCGTCCAAGCATTTCAATATGTAATTTCCACTAATTTGCAGAACTGTACTGTTAATTACATGAAAGATTTACTTAGAGCTACCCCTTCCGTAATGTTCTTAATGCCTGCATTAACTACATTGCTTCTCATTTATAATTCTCCGTCACTCGGTGAGGTTAAGATGATGTAGTCGATGCCCTCTGCTTGCTCAAAACATGCCGTACCATGCAGAGCACAGTGTCTCCCAGCTGGCCTCAGAAACCGGGCACCATTTAAACATGGGCAGGTGGGTTGATGCCATCGAGTCCCTGTGAGTCGAGGTGAGATGGTCCAACAGCAAATCTCTTTTTCCTAGGAAGCAAGGACTCTGCAAACCACCGTTAAACACCTCCCGCGTGTACCCAGCCACCTGCATCTCTGATCTCGGTAGCCTCCATCTTCCTAATGTCCAGCCTTTCTATTTTTTTCATTCTCCTCTTAATTTACCAGAGGGTGAGCACGATGAAAAGGAACTGCCCTTTATGCCTGCTTTTTGGGAACTCTTGCTCCCATTCTTAATTTTTCCACTACACTAATAACTCAGCTTTGATCAGACGTGAATTATTGCATTCCACCTTGTGCATAATAGATCCCCTACAGCCCTGCGCTGGCTGGGGCAGTTACAAGTGCAGCGTGGATGCTCTCTGTCGGACAGGCTTTCTCAGGAAAAATATGAAAAGAGTAAATCTTCCTCCTGTGTCTTATACTCAGCCACAAAGAGCTGCAGCCGGTTTCCTCGCCAGAACTTGGAAACGAGCAACAGTTCGGTGGGGAGAAGCTGTGAGACAAGCTCCCACCTCGCCGCCCTGGAGGAGAGGGCAGGGGAGCTGCCCCCTGGCACGGGCAGCAGCACCGGTCCGGCTCCTCTCTTTGGTCCCCCTCGTCAGGCAGTCTGTCACCGGTGCAATTTCACACTCAATTTCAGTAATTGCTTGGCATAATTTCTGTCAGGTGAAGAGTAAAAAGATGGTTGTGCTTCAAGAGAAGACCGGCTGTTCATCACGAGAGCTATCTGACGCCGGGACACAGTCCGATTTGTTCCCGTCTCCCGTAGGGCACCTGCCAACACACTCCTCTCTAGGCAGCACAAGGGGGAACACAGAAAAAAGAAACAAAATTTGATTACTTGGTAGTTTCCCATCTACACACTCCTTTTTAAAATTATTTATTTAAGGTTGTGCCCACCGTGGGTGAGGTGCTGGGCAAAGACATGGGAATTGCTCCAGGGAGCTCATGGTCTGTGACGGGGCACCTTGGGGCAGACGGGGAAGAGAAGTGGGACTACAGCACCGGGGGCTCAGCCAAAGCTGCTAATCATGGCAAACGCACCCAGCCAGCATGGTTTATCTCTGCAGAAAAGCAGCAGGCAGATCGACCTAGACCCGGTTGTTTAGATGCGAATGCCTTGTTGTCAGGCGGTGTTACCAGTTAAAACGGAAAGGCACAACGCGAGCGAAGCCAGGCGTATACAGGTGCCAAAAAAAGAAGGGGGAAAAAAAAAAAGGTGAAAGCTGATCTGGACTTATCAATAACCTGACGCACATCCTTGTCCGTGCTTTGAGTTGAGAAAACACAGCAATGATCAGCACGCGGGTCAGGATTTCACTGAGCTGTCCAAGGAGAATTTACTCTAGCTTCTTCCTAACAAGAGGCAGAGGTGTAAAAAACAATACAGTGACTTCTGTTCAAGCAATAGCTGTGTAAAATATTGTTCATCAGAGCTATAAAGGTTACCTCGGCAGAGAAATAATGTCTGCAGCTTTTGGCTTGATATTCCTTTGGGCAATGCATTTGTGAGTTTGTTGAAGGTAAGGAGAAAGAGCTGGTGATGGGCAAGGGGGGATGCAGCACCCCCGTCACTCCTGGTCTTGAATTGAGCATCATCATTTTTCATCAGTTTTGAGTTGCATCTGGTTGATAGAGGTTTGTTAAACAGCTGGAAGCCATCCAGTGTTGTGTTATAATACTAAACACCTTTGCAGGGCCGTATCATGCTGGCAGCACTTTCCCCTTCTATTGGTGTGCTGCACCGAAAAGCCATGCACCAGCCCGGGGACACAGTAAGCGTCAATGCTTTGCACTAGATGAGCAAGCTGAAGGATGAAGAGGGGTTAAGCAGCTGTCATGAGACTTGACAATCTTACGTCTCACTTCTGGCTGTCACCAGATGGTTAAGGGAAGGTCAAGCCCGAAACAGTTTGCTGTACAATAACCTGATGACAGGGAAAGTTTCCCAGTGCTGATTATTTCTCAGTCATTCCTGCAGAAGACCAGGAAATCTTGACTAGGACCAGAACCCTGTGTGTGTTCAACCCATGAATCCTGTCTCGTATTTATAGGCTGCACAAATGGCTCAAAGCTCCAGGATTCATAAGGGCAGCCGATACTCTATGTTGATCGCCCACTTCCACCTCTTCAAATAAATCAGTTCCATCCCGAAAATCCAAGGGAAGGAGACCGGTGAATAATTGACGTAACAAACAAGATTTTTATTTAGTTTGGAGCTTGTTAGGTTACATTTGCATAGCTACAATGTCAGATTCATTATTCATGAGCATCAACTGCGGTGACCCCCGCCTTCCCCACTTGCATAGACGTTCGCAAGCACCGGCTCCCAGCATCCCAAGATTAGACATCGCTCTTGCTGCTTTAAGCAATTTCTCTTTAAAAGGAGCACGGCAGAGTGACAGCCTGATTTTTTATTCATGTGTGGGTCTTTTCAAGGCATAACATTTACCACAGTACATAAAAATCAGGCTTGCGGGTCGGGGGGAGAAATGACTTAAGCAAATTTTGTTTAAGAGGAGTTTTCAGTGGCGGGTATTGGCAGGGAACAGGCACATCCCTCTTGTGGTCCTGTCCTTTCTCGCCTGACCCAAAGCAGGTCAGGCAGGGCATCTCCCATCACATAGCAGCTCCTCTCCCACCGGGTGACACGTGTTGTGCCCCGGGTGACACGGAAAAAGGCCCAGGGTCCCCAGGAGGTGCTGGGAGGGGACAACTGCCCCAAGCAATGAGACTGATTTGTGTTTGTGTCTCCTGCACAGGCAGACTGAAGAGCCCATCCCATGGCAGATGTTGCTGATGGGAGAAGGTGTACAGCCCTTTGGAGGACAGACTGATGATTCAAAAAGATCCTGTTCACTGGAAAGATGGGCTGGAGTCAAGAAGGTAAAGACAGATGGGTGCAGGAATACTAAATTGGGGAAATACCCCACCTGGAGCCCTGCATCCAGCTCTGGGGTCCTCAGCACGGGAACGACATGGACCTGTTGGAGCGGGGCCAGAGGAGGCTGCAAAAATGATCAGAGGGCTGGAGCACCTCTGCTGTGAGGAAAGGCTGAGAGAGCTGGGGTTGTTCAGCTGGGAGAAGAGAAGGCTGCGGGGAGACCTGACTGCAGCCTTTCAGTACTTAAAGGGGGCCTACAAGAAAGATGGGGACAGACTTTTTAGCAAGGTCAGTAGCAACAGGACAAGGGGTAATGGTTTTAAAATAAAAGAGGGTAGATTCAGACTAGATTTAAGGAAGAAATTTTTCACAATGAGGGTAGTGAAACACTGGAACAGGTTGCCCAGAGAGGTGATAGATACCCCATCCTTGGAAGCAGTCAAGGCCAGGCTGGATGGGGCTCTGAGCAACCTGATCTGGTTGTAGATGTCCCTGCCCATTGCAGGGGGGACGGACTAGATGGCCTTTAGAGGCCCCTTGCAACCCAAAGCATTCTGTGATTGTATTCTAAATATCTGGCTATGCAGTGCTAGCACAGAAAGGGATCAAGGGGTAAGAGCACAGCCCGCAGAATAAGCCAACACCGTGATGCTTGTGCACCACTGAAAAAAAGTAACAGAAAAACAAATGCAGAAGGGTATTAAGCAGCACGTTGTGTGTAGGACATGGGGGGGTCACTATCCTGCTCGGCGCTGATGAGGGCTCGGGGTCACCATGTGTTTGCAAAGACGTCAGCAGACTGGGGAGCACGCAGGGGGGAACAGGCAGAGCTGTGCCAGGAAGGAGAAGGCAGCAAGACCACAGCAGGAGGACAAACCGCAGCTTGAAGTATCTCCACGTATTGCAAAGCCGACCATCAGCCATGCTCTGTAGCCACTGAGGCAATGACGGTCTTGGCTTAATTTGCAATTAGGGGAGTTGCATTACTGCTTTAGGAAAACCCTCCTGGGAAAAGGTGCTGAAGCCGTTTCATGGGACCCTTCAAAAAACGTCGCTCAAGGATGGCCAGGGCTGAGTCTTCCTCAGCACAGGAGGAAGAGCAAAACGACCTTGGGGTCCGGCCATAAACACCAGGAGGAATGAGCATCAGAATAGCTCCCTCTGTCATCATGTGGCCTGCAACAGAGAAATAAAAAAGGTCTTTTTGACAGAGCCTCACATTGTTTCGGGATACTGTTAGCGTTTATAGCACCAGGAGGGGGGGATCAGAAGCCGTTCTAGGAAGCACTGCCAATCAAACAGTGATTTGCTCTCGGTGTGAGGCACTCTCCTGCTCTCTTACCCAAAGAAAAAAAATGTAATCAACACAAATGATACTAAGAAAAGTAATTAAACATCTCAAAAATGCTAGAGATTGCATTTAGCGTGTGACAGGCACAAAAGAAAGATGCTGAAAGGGAGCGTTTCCAGTAGGCAAAAGCGAGACCATGGTAGGACACTAATTGCTGGATATCTTGACCTTTTCTTGCCGTTCGGCAGTGAATAGAGACAGGAACGTGCCAGCCCCGCTTCTGCCTTCACAACTCACAGAGCAGGGACCTGGGGAGGTGAAAGGCAGCGGCAGAGCCTAGGCACTGTCCTCACCCCCTTCTGCCCAGGTCTCATTCACAGCTTCCCTCACCGAGAAACTCCGCACAGCATCAGGCGAAAGCGAATTTAAACTAGAAAAGAGGACAGGCTTAGGGCTGAGTTATTTCTCACGGGTCTGGCTCAGATTTGCTCTGAATTTTGGCCGGTCACAGCCAACCCGAGCTCCCCCATCTCTGCAGGGGGTAATAACGCTGTCACGCAGGGGCAGAGGGAAAACACGGCGTCTTTGGTGCCCAATGGCCAAGTTGTCAACCTGAATGAAAACCTCTCTTCTATTATCATTTTAATCAAAGGGAATATATTCTGGAGACACGCGCGGTTACTTGTTATGAACAGAAACCTACCTTAAAACCTCTTTCTGCTCCAGCAGCAGAAACTTAATTCCAGCATTGACCTCTCCCCTTGGCCAAGGCACTGCCGGGGGTCTCACCCCCATCTAGGGCCAGGCTGTCCTCCCCTGACCCACCACTTTCCGTCCCTGCTCGCCTGGTGTGTACGTGCCATCTGGTGGCAAATTGGAGGAAAGAAAATATGTTTAAAATTACTTTTGCCAAGACAAGACTCTTTTAAAGGAAAGGGGTTGGAGGAGCGGTCATCTTGAATTTGGCCACTTCCAGGAGAATGGGCTCTGCTGAGCAGCTGTCCCTGCAAAACCTGCACAGTCCTTGCTCCATCCTCCATTGCAGGCGCTGGATCATTATGAGTCTGATTGCTGGTAAATATTTTGCCAGGAGGATGTTTTCTGATGGAAGCAGCAATTTGTCTCTATAGAGGTATTCTGATTTCTTATCGTGTGAGTGGAAAAATAAGACAACCTGCGAGGTCTGGCTGTTAAAACCGCCCCTTTTTCTTTGCTTTCAATTGCAATTTTTTCCCTGTTACCTGGGGTTTTTCCTGTTTTCGTACCTTTTTCCTTTGCCATTCCCTCAGTGGATAAATGAACTAAAGAGAAAGAGGAAAAACAATCAAAACTGGAAATCAAAGTCAACAGCCAGAAAATGTCCTTATATTTTCTGTCTCTGAGCTTTTTTTTTTTTTTTTTTGCTTTCTGATACAGGAAGAAAACAGGGAAATGGGTGTTGGGGTACTTGGATGTTTCTCTGTAAAATACATTTATCAAATATTGGTTATAGTGCTGTAATATTAAAGCTCAGAATTATGCATGTAGATTTATGAATTTTTTTAGTGCACAGAGAAAGTTGGTTGCCAACACCCAAGTATGAACTGTCTTTCTGAAAATACTGCGACAGAAGAGAGAGATAAATGCAATAGATTATTATCCACTTGGTATTGAATAGGATTACAAGGAGAAGGGACATGTTGAGACCAAGATTTCATACGGCTGTACTTCACCCCCGCGCAAAGGAACAGTGCAAGGCCATGCATCACTTATACCTTATTTATAGGTATTAAATAAGACTTCACTAGAACATAGGTCTTGTGCTGACCCTCTGCAGATGGGTGAATTGCACCCTAAAGCAAATATAGGAAACTTGTATTATTCATCAGCCTCTGTTAATAGGGTTATTGCAGGCTGAGGTGTTGCCTGTCTTGACTGAGGAGCAGATGCTGGCCTCTGTGACTTATGTTTGCATAATTATACTGTAAATTCTGTCCCGCTGTGTCTGTCTAATTACATTTTTAAATAAGAAAAAATATTTGTATACATGTAGGGCTTTTTTCCAAAGCTTTCAGGGCCAGATTTTCAAGTATTCAGGGGTAGGGGTGGTTGCAAAAGAACAGAAAAAAAGAAAGTTATGATTCCCATTTGTCTTGTTTGATAGCAGAAGGACACCAGGCACTTCTCCTGCCTGTTCAGGAGGGCAAGCCTGGGTTTTTTAGGACGTTCACCCAGGATGAAACATGCTCCTTCCCTACCAGGAGAAGTCAGCCTTTCTGGTCTACCTGCTGCACTTGATCCTAGTCCTATAAATACCCATTGGGAAGGAGAAAGAGGTCGAGTCTCCCAGGCGATGTTTTTCAAGGAGCACTTAGCTCTGTGGGTTTGAGGGGAGCAGCTCGCAGTAAGTGATGCTGAAAAGAGGTTCTTGGGAGACCTTCAAAGACCAGCTCTGCTTGGCTATATACTTTTATTGATGACTTCAGGCACTAAAACAGTAATGAGGATCCAGATAAAGTTTTCTGGTAAGAAAAACAAAACTCAGGAGAAACCATAAGCCCAGAGGAGTGGCCTTACAACCCTGAATATGGTAAAAAGTGACAAAAAATCTAATAGCTGCGTATACAAGCTGTTTTTGCTGTGCATGTGCTCAGCAGCTGGAAAGGACTGAAAAGGAAAAAGCCTGTGTATGGATCAGAGGACAACGCAAGAGCTGTGCTAGTGGTCAGAGCAGCGAGCGGCTGCGTTGAGAGGGGGGAGCTGGGTGGGCGCAGCTCAGCAGAACCAATGCTGAGAAACCAGACCACTGCTTTTTATAGGCACCAGGAGCCCTGGGCACCCCGGAGGGAGGAAAGCCATTGAACCAGACAGACAGTGCTGGCACCACCACAAGTGGGTATAAACTGGCCCTAAATAAATGAAGGCTGGAAATTAGAAAAAGCCATCAGAACAGATGAGTGTCTGGGATAGCAAGGGTTGGTCTCACAGTCTCACAAGGCCCTTTCTAGACCGGTCTCCCTATTTTAACTTGATACCTCAAGTTTTTCTAGGTTTTCTTTTTTAATTAAATACAGAGCATTACCCTTCAGCATTAGTCACCTTGTAATTGAAGCGCAGCTGTTGCCACAGCCAGAGGATGGAGCTGGACTCTTCTCAGGGGCATTCTCTGAAAGGACAAGAGGCAATGGGCACAAATTAAAATACAGGGATTCCATTTACACACAAGAAAAAGCTTTTTTTATTTTTTTTTAAAAAACATGGGAGCTGTCAGACACGGGAACAGGCTGTCCAGAGAGGTCATGGTGTCTCTGTCCTTGGCCATACTCAAAACCCAACAGGACACAGACCTGAGCAAGCTGCTCTGAACGATCCTGCTTCAGGCAGAGGCGTTGCACTGGGGACAAACGTGAACTATTTTGTGATTTAGTAGCAGAACCTCCCATCTTGTTTCCCTCCCAGGTGTGAGCCACTATCAGCGCTGCTTTGCAACTGCCTGCATCTCAACACCCCAGTCTCCTCTCTCCAGGTAAGGAAAACCAAACCATCACCTCTCCACATCCTTTTTGCCTATTTTCATTTAAGGACCAGAGCAAGTGGCAGCTAAGGGCTGGAGCCTGCATTAATGTCAGTGTCCGCAGCTGCAAAAGCAGTTCTCTGCAGCCCTCTAGTGCTTATTAAATACATAGAAAAAGCAGGGTTTGCAACATCCATGGGGGGGAAAGGGGCAAGGACAGCTCAGGATGAGCTCCTGGTGAAGAACACACTTTCCAGCCCAGCCGCAGAGGGTGCAGACCTGAGCCCGACAGGGGCTCACCCCGCAGCAGGGGCTGGGGAGGGAAGGTCCCCTCCAGCAGATCGGCATGCAGGCTCAGAGGTTTGGGCTGGGGGCTCTCAAAGCCTCTGCCCCAAGCAGGCAGGGACGCCAGCAGCCCGTGCTGCATTTCTACCCATGCCTCTGCTGCTGGGTAACCTGAGCAAAACGTTTTTCTGTGCCTCCTTTCACCACTGCCACAATCCTAATTGTTCTCCTATCCCTTGTCCCCGCAGTGCAGCTAAGAGACGATGCTGATCTCCTGGTGACTACAGCAGTTTAGCTAGAGCATTTTCCCCAGGAGTTCACCATAGCATTTGTATTTAAGTTATTTATTTTCCAGGAGAAGACAATGTAACTATTTAAACATTGTTCTTCCTTGCAACACTAATTTAAAATAGAGGCTTTTATTTGCTAACAGGACAGAGTACCAGCTGGTATTTACCTAAACAGTTTTAATGTTTAGACAGGCTCCTGATCCACAGAACACATTCCCACCAGAGAAGCTGTGCTAGTGTA
Organism: Platalea leucorodia; assembly: GCF_965183815.1. Classification (NCBI taxonomy): domain Eukaryota; kingdom Metazoa; phylum Chordata; class Aves; order Pelecaniformes; family Threskiornithidae; genus Platalea; species Platalea leucorodia. The sequence goes on along the minus strand of NC_138858.1, from coordinate 88,858,134 downwards.
CAAAAAGAGCATGTTGGCCACGCAAAGGGTAGACTGGTTTTGCAGCACCAACATCTGGTATGGAAATGGTTTAATAACTCCATCCCATGGATCATCACTGGGGGAGCAGGGAGGGGTTCATTATAAGTCCCCTCTCCCCTTCTCCTGCCTGCCCTCTTCAGCTCCCTGGACCCTTTTTCCATGCCTTCAGCCTTCCTTTCTTAGAGCACACGCTGTAGTTCCCCATATCCTACAGAATCAAGGATGAACACCATGCTTGGGAGGCCCCATAAAGGGAACAGACTAGCAAAAGGATACAGGTTACTGGTTCCCGACAGCTTTTGCCTGTTTGTGTTAGGATCATGCTATATCATCTCAGCGACAAAAATACACGTGGAACCAAGTTGGGGAACTTCTTCTGCATCTGTTTCACTTCTGTCAAAAACACTTCTCCAACTTTAATTAAAAATCAACCCCTTTTGCCAAATAACAGCTACAAAAAACTAAAAGTTAATTAAATGAATTACAGTTGCTTTCCAGGCTCTTTCTGATAAAATCCTGAAAAACTGTTTTACAATTGGATTTCTCCCACAAATCTCCACTTCAACAAAAGAAGTCGTCTGCATATAAAATACTTTGAACAGTTAATTCTCTGGAGCTCCAGAGACAGATGTACTGATACCAACTACATTGAAACAAGTCATCTGTGCCTTATAGCTATAGGATTGAGCTCTTCCCCGTCCTCACGGTGAGGTCCAGGTCCTCCCACACAGTTCAGGCAGCATGGGCCCATTGCAATTTTCACTTTTTCCCCAATCAAATGGAATAGGATTTCTTTGAAGTGAGTCATATGTTCTTTGACTTCATGTTTTTGCCATTAAGGGTCTGAAAAGCCACAGGGCTAAGTTTTATCCCTGGCAAAGTTCGGAGGCTCAGCCAGGAAGGAGCTGCATTTGCCTGCAGGAGCCAGGACTCCAGGATGCTCCAGCTCTGCCAGCACTTGTGCTGGGATCCATGTGTTGGTGGAATGAGCAGGAAAGGTCCGTGACCCACCACCTTCCCCATTAAGGTGACACCCTTTACAAAGGCCAAGTCTTTGCAAGAACTTAGAGACAAGTGAAAAAAGGTAAAAAGCAACCAGTGGGGGTATGCCTGTGAAACTCAGGATTTGGTCCATAAATTGAAAAGTGCTTTGGTATTTAAGTAGAAGACATTGTACGAACACTCCTCAGCAGAAGAGGAATCTCAGCTACTCTCCTTTAGCACCTATCCAGGCTGAAGCTGCCTTTAAAGAAACAACCTGAATAACCTTGTCATTTCAATTTTTCACACATTTTTCTGTGTTGTGTGTTCTCAAGATCTGGGAAGTTTAATTTTCCCAGCACGACTGCCAGAGGCTGCTAGTCCCTATCAGGGCTCGCTCAGCCACATCAAAGGGAACAGGACACATCAGAGGGGAGCAGAAGGGCTGCGGTCCCATCCTGGGGGGGCCGAGGGGATGCTGCAGGCTCTGAAGCATCCCTCAGCTTCTGGAAGCTGGGTTGGATTAGCAAAGTGCTAATTACCAATATTGTTGCAACTGCTGAAGCTGAAACAACTGAAATACTGTTGTGTCTCCGAGGTTGGATCTGAGCAACACTGGCGTACTGAAGAATCACAGCGAGACCCTTGGTCAAGGTGATATAGGATGATGCTTTTCAAAAAACTTTCAAAAAGCAAGAGGAAGACAACTATGTGATGACAGCCTTTGCAATCATTGCATCATCACAGAAAATGGATGCAAGAAATCAGGAATGTTAAAAGGCTCCATTTTCCTGATTTTTCTGGTGTTGATCCCTAACACTAAATGCAAACCCTGGCATTGTAAACAAGCTTCCACTTACCTCCAGCAGAAGCCAAAACCTAGAGTTTGACACCCCTGCCCACACGTAACACAGGAAGGAGTCCCCAGAGAGGGCTGGCATTCACATGAAGCCATCTCAACTTCAAGTAAGTTAAGATGCAGACATTCAGAAGGGAGGGGTGCCAGAGATTCAAGCCACCTAATGAAAGAGGGCTGGATGCCTAGGCAAAATTTGCATCCCTTTGTTTATCCCAGCTGTGTCTTTCCAGAGCCCAATGCAGTCAGCAGCAGCAGCATTTCCCTTTGGTTTAAAACAGGAGGGGGGCTTGCTTTGAAGACTTTGCTTGCATAGGAAATGAACTTCTTGATTCCTGTTGACATTTGCAGCAAGGTGTAGGTGGTGCTTGTAGCATTTTTCAAAGCTCCCTAGCTCTGTTTGTTCAGCTACTTCACACTCATGTGAAATGTGATAATACTAAGCAGTGGGTGGAAGGAACAGCACAAATGTATCCCTTCAGGAGACAGTAGGTTTCAAAACTGCTCTGCATGTAAAGACAACTCCCGCCATTACCAGCTTCCACACCACCATCACCGAAGTCCCTGCATACTGGGGAAGTGGCAAGGAGCAGCCAGATGCACCACTGTCTTTTGTTCCGACTCTGCAGCAGCCAAAGTTACTCTTGTGATGGTTTGTTTCTCTGGATTCCTAATAAAAAAGGCAAAAATAAGGCTTTGCCTTTCCAGTCTTGCACAGTGAGGACTTCTCTGTTATGGTAATTCAGGAGTATTATCACTCTCTAGGCTAAAAAAACCCAAAGTGGTAAGAACTGCACCATCAGGAACAGTGCAGCATTCATCAAATCTCTAGAAAAGTCGATTAACCCTTACTTTCAGGATTAGGTCTTAGCAGTGTTACTATGTGTCCAGCTCTACTTTTCAATCGCCAGCTCCTGGAGCCAAGTTAACAAGTGGAGATTCTGGCTGGCACTTTCATTCTAACATTGGTGTTTGGTGAAAAGGAGCTCACAGTGACAGTGCTATGCTAAAAGATCACTTGTTTGTTTTAAGACAAGCCTATGGCCTTTCCAAGTGCTTGGGGATGACCAAACCTAGGTCCTGTAACAATCTTGGACTTAAAGCTTACAGTGGCCTTGAGAAAGCACTCGGCATCCTGCAGGATTATGGCCCATAGTATTAAGCTGGCTGCAAAACCATGCAGCTGAAGAGCCGCCAATTTTTATTTCTGCAAGATAGCAGCATTAGAAATTTAGTGTCTAGATGTTGCAACACTCATTGCAGTCATGGATCTTTGATATTAATGCTGGCCAGTTCTGACTCCTATCTTGTTTCACCGCATGCTCTAAATCCATCCCCCTTTTGTTCTTTGTGTTGTAACCCACTTAGAGCTGCCCTTTCTCCCTACAAATACCTTCTTTTTCGCCTTCCAGGTGCCTGGGAAGCTCTGCTCATTAAACAAGGCAGCTCTCTGCAGCACTTGCCAAGACCAGGCTCTGAAGGATCTAAGTCTGCATTTGCCATCCTTCTCAGGACTATGCAGCCAGGCTAATCAGGCTCCCAGACCCCCTAGAAGCTGCACTGAAGGAAGGTGCTGGGTTTTGCTCTCTGCCTCTCAGAAAAAACCAATTTGCCTTATATCCTCCCCAGCAGAGCCTGCCTGTCCTGCAGCTGAGAGCACACTGACATCTAATGGCATTCCCTGTTACTGCCAAGCATTTCCAAGGAAAAGGGAACACAAAGCAATGCCACAGCATCGTGCTGCCAGAGCAGAGAACTGGGAGGTCTTTTATCTCTAGAGCAGTTTCTGTCCTGAAACCCTCTTTAAAAAGATCTGCACAGGATTAATTAATTTCTAAACAAATCATTTTAAAAGCCTACCTGATAGAGCAGCAAGATCTAGCAACCAGAGCCCCCCAAAACACCAAAATCATCTAAGTTCCTTCTTGTTGTGTGCCATGGGACCTCAAGACACAACACCCAGACTCATACCTCTTCTTCTGCATTGACAGAATAAAGTGGGGAAGCAGCAGAGGTTTCATATAGGTTACGTGATGCTCTTATGGATTTACCCCTCCTAGAAGTCATGGCCTAAATGACACATCTTACTTAATAAGGGAGCCTCCTTATGCTGCTCATCTTACCAAGGTGTAGGAAGGATCACTGACCAGGCACCATCCCCTTGAGCCCAGCTTCTGGGCTGCTGTGCTGTCCTGCCTGTGGGTGCTGAGCACCAGGGAGCTCCCCAGGAGAGATAGATGAGGAGCCAGAGATGACCCCAACACTGCAGATGAACCTTCTCCAGCAGAAGACCACCCTCAGCATGTGTGTGCAGCAGGACAGGTCTCATCCAGCAAATACAGCATGCAGAGGGACCAGTACTCCTGAGCCAGGCTCACTCACAGCACCCTATAGATGAGGGCAAGGATGCTGAGCCTGAGCTTAAACAGAGCCCCTGGGCTGCAGGTGGGGAGGGTGGAGTGGGGGCTCAGGTGGGGCTGCTCAGGGCAGAGCAGGTTTATTAGTGGACCCATGGTGTGGCATTCAGTTTTGGGGGGTGTCTGTCTTGTGCATGGTGGGTGCTCTGTTACCCTAAACTGCCTTTAGAAAGTGGAAATGAAGCCACCAGAGTTGCCCTTTTCCTCCTATTTGCTGCCAGCCTTGGTGTTTGCAGAGACATGTCCTGTGGGGTGTCAGGTTGGTGTTCAGGCCATCACTCTCTAAGTAGCACTGGTTTTTTTTTTCTCTTTACAAACTGTTTTTTCCAAGCTTCTGAGTAGAGCTGTAGCTTGTCTTTAGTTGTTATAGCAAGAACTTAATTTGGATGTGGCAAGAAGGGAAGATAATCAAATGTTTCTCCTTCTGTGGTGGTTTTGCTTTTACTTTGGCTGAAGATTATTGTTTGCCAGCAGCAATGGTGCTGGTGTTTGTTACCCTGTTTACAACCTGGGTTATATGTACAGATCTAATAAGGGGGAAATTATTTCATTGTTTAGATATAAATAGAACAGAAATTCTGAACCCCTTTGAGGGATGAAACCTCTGGGTTAAGCCTCTCTGGACACCATAAAACAGCCTTTCCTAATATATGCAAGGGTTGTGTGAGCATTTCACTTCCTGCAATTGCAAGAGGAAAGAGCCTCAGGTTGCACCAGGGGAGGTTTACGTTGGATATTAGGAAAAACTTTTTCCCTGAAAGGGCTGTCAGGCACTGGCACAGGCTGCCCAGGGCAGGGGCTGAGTTTCCATCCCTGGGGGTATTTAAAAGACGGGTAGATGTGGTGCTTAGGGACATGGTTCAGTGGTGGACTTGGCAGTGATAGGTTAATGGTTGGACTCGATGATCTTAAGGGTCTTTTCCAACCTAAACGATTCCATGATTCTATGTCGTGTTCTGCCTTGTGCATTCCTTGCTCAGGAGCTGACTCCTGCAGCTCTGTGCTGGGGCTGGCCGCCCTACCTGGCTGCTAGCCTCAGTGTCTGAGACAAAAAATAAGTGGGGAAACTCTTCCTAAACAATGTCACTGTGGGGTGTAGAGACAGTTAAAATCTTTATGCAAAGCATGGTTGGATTTCCCCATTTAGCTACTGGAAAAGGAGGCAGCACTCTACAGACTTTAAGAGAAACACTAATCCCCTCACTGTTTCCTTCAGCATCCCAATCTGCACATAGCCATCTCAGGTCTGAGCTTCATTTAATCACCTGGCTCATTTTTCAGGTTAATTGCTCCCCATGCTTATTAGTGCTATAACTAGCTCTAGCACAAACATTTCCTAGCTAGCTGTCAGAGGTGAAGTGCTGGCCATCAGCCAGTCCTCATGGGCTGTGGATCAGCGCTGCTCGGGTTAGGCCAGATCCCTTTGCAGCGACTCTGAGCTGTCCTTGAGCAAATCTTCGTTCTCCTGCACCACGCCTGACTTTGCTGTGGCTCTGTGCAACAGGACCAGCTCCGCAAACAGTTTGCACCCTCTTGCTGCTTTGTGTCATGGTAATGGACTTCCTTGCCCACTTTTTTTTTTTAATGTTTGTTATGCCAAATCAGGATATGCCCTTAAGGATGAATAAGATGATTTATTGTCCTGGGTTGCTGCTGAAGGCACTGCTGATCCCTGCAGAGGAGGGTTTGTGTGCTGTTGGGGCAGTCAAGACTGTTGTTGGCAATGGGCTTTGCCCTTCTCACAGCTGCAGACACCTGCAGCTAAACTGCACTTCAGAGTAAATGTTGTTTCTTGGGGACTGCGTGCAGTATTTCGTAAGAGGGCTGTCACACATGGGGCGAACGCTTGGGGGGTCTGAGCTCCTGCAAAGAGCTTGGTGGGTGCTAGTCGAGGCTGCTGGCCCCATTTCTCCCGGAGCTCACCGAATTTCTTTGTTCTTTATCTTTTTATTAGAAATGCCAAAGCCACCGGGGTGTGAGTGTCAGAGGGATATGGAAAATTCTTTCTGCTGTGGCCAAGCAGGCTGTGGACCACAAGGAAAGAGAACTGATGGCAGAGGAGAGCTAACTGAGAAGCAGGAAAGCTGCACATGTGAATAAAGCACGGATAACTCCTTCTGAACCAGGATAAGCACAGTGCAGATGTGTATTAAACTGAATAAAAACAAATCAAAAGCTTATCATGTCTGGATCTTTTGGGCTTATTAGTGATTGATTATTTAATGATGCGAATTGTACCCTGGGTCTGGGGGATGATTTGTAAGAATGGCAGAAAGCAATTAAACAAGAAAAGCTGAGGTGGTTATCAGGAAACTTGTGTAGGGGTGAAAGCTAATCCTTTCAAAACTCTAATGGAATATTCCAGGGAGCATTTGTGCTGGCTAAAGGGGGTACTTTCTATTTCTACCTATGATGTACCTGCAAGTAAATTCAGTAGTTTTCGCCTTTTTGCCCTGCATGTCTGCTGAAGAACTGCGACAATCTGATCCATTCTCCCCCAAAAGTCAATGTATAGTATCTGCAAATCCAGCACGCAGGATAATGTATCAGTTATTTGCAGCAGACCACAAAAGTGGCATTTAACGAGTGCCAGTAGAGCTTGTTGTGACGGGAGAGGGAATTCTTGGTCGTCTCACTGCATGTGGCTGACACAGCAGAGGTGGGTCAGTCCTTGCCACGCTGGCCACGACTTCTCCAGTAACTAATCCAGAGGAAGAAATTGCTTAACAGTAGCTGTGCTACACAGGCAATTTTCTCAATCTAATCTAAATAGGAAATACTACAGTCTTGTGGATTCTTGCCAGCTCCCCTGAACTTTAAAGCAAGTTTGAGAAGCAAAGCAAAAAAAAAAAAAAAAAAAGGTATTGCATTATTCATGCATGAAAGCAATTCCTTACAAGTGCTCCCCAGGGGTCTATCGTACCTCCAAGCCCTCTTACATCCCTGGCAATTTATAGGTATCATGAGAGTGCTAAGGGGACGGATTCTCCTGTTGTTTTAAATCAGGGCAGAGATTAATCGTTTGGCTGGGTACTGTAATTATTCCCTTTCCACACAATGTACATTCCTCGAAAAAGGGACCAAAACTTTTAGTGAAGCTGGATTTAATTCAACAAATCGTCTTGGCCAAAGAGGGGGGAATACTTGCAAATGTCAAAACATTCCAATCTGACAATTAAAAGTATGGATTTTGGAAATGTTCCAGTGTTTCAGGCAGAGATTTAGGAGTGGAGCACTTTGATTGTTTGAAAGCAGATTTTTCACTTGGAAACAGCCCTGCAGCAAAACTGGGGAAGTTGAACGGAGGACAGAACCTGAGCGTGACATTCAATGCCAGTGTAGTCTTTCCAGGCTGACCTGTAGGTCTGTGTGCTCCGCATGGGTTTTTCCCTTCTCTGAAAACCCAAAAGCTGCCTGTTTTCTTTCAGCCTGAACTAAAAAGCGTGATATTCTGTAGCTTTTTTTTGCAGTTCAGCTATTGAACCGTGAATCCCCCTGTTACATACATTGGTGAGGATTTCTTCCCTGATATGGCTGTAAATAGGAATGTACGGGGGGAGACAGTCTCATTCCTGGTGTGCCTTTGCTGTCTGCTTCAAAGATCTAGAGAAGTTTTATTCTGGATTTAACTGAGAGGCAGAGCTGGCTCCTTGGACCCCAACCCCTGTGCAGCCTTGTGCTGCTCCAGTTTCCTCTTGCATCTGTCAAAACCTGCCAAATTGCTGGGAATTAATGTTCAAGGGGGCTCTGCAAAGACCCAGAGCCGCTTTCCAGGGAGCCGGGAGGGATGAAACGCAGGGGATGGGTGGTCTCGGTTGGGCTCCGAGGCAGAGGTGGCAGGAGGGTCCCCAGGGCACAGCCAGGGACACACTGCGGCTCCCTTGCTACGGGTGCTTGTGGGCCACCTGTGCCACTGCTCCGTGCCTCAGTTTCCCTGCCTGTACAGAAGGAGATCAGTTGTGGCCCTTTGCAGAGACGAGCATCCTCGGTCCCTGCTGCTCCGGGGTGGGAAAAGCCCGGTGATGCCAGGAGATGGCACCATCCTCCCAGCTGGGGCTGCCCAGAGCCCTGGGTTGGGGTGTCCTGCTCCCTGCAGCACCCTTGCAGACGGGCAAGGGCTGGCACAGCTCCTGGCCCGCCATTTCTGCAGTAGGCGTTGTCTGTGAGCACCGCAGCAAGGCCTCCGAGCTGCCCTCGGGATGGCTGCCCACGCAAAGCCCTCGTACGCCCCGTAAAACCTCGTGCGCCCCATAAAACCTCGTACGCCCCGTAAAACCTCTTCCTCCTCGCTAAACCGCACCCTGCGCTGCTGCCCGGGCACTTCCCCGGGCTTTGCAGGGTGAGGCTGGCGAGTTCAGAGCAGCCCGAGCAAGCCGGTCACCCTCGGCCGTGTTGCAGCCCCGCTTTGACAGCGTTTGGTTCCCTTTTCAGTCAAACAGCAATGATGAGGCATGGGAAGCGTCATTTTGCCTCCTACCACCCACCACAGCTGAGGGAGGGATTTTATTTCTGCTTTCTGGTGAGCAGCCCTGACCGGAGGTAGCCGGGCAGCCTGCCAGGTCTTCTTTTATCTTTTAATTTCTGGCATTTGGCATTTAATGGTGTTTTGGGGAACAAATGTAAGAAGAAAAAGAATTGTGAAAGCTGGATTTGACGGAAGGTGATCTTTGTGCAACTCAGGCCAGGTCGCCCCTGGGGGCCCCGTTCAGCAAAGGAAGGTGTTGGATGCTCTTTGCTATTCCCCATCCCCGTCTCTCCGCCCTGGCATTTGTGTCCTCTCCATGTCGGCATCGTGCAGAAGACCCATGTACCAGGGGAGCCCAAGGCGCAGAAGCCCCATTTCAAGAGCCTTCAGGCTTTACTGAGCTGGGATGCAATGTGTGTCATGTAAACATATCTTATCTGAGCACATTTTTGGTGTCTTACTCAGAATGAACTGTATTTTTAATAGGAGATCGTTGTTCCTGGGTGCATTAGTGGTGCGACAGGTGCCTGTTGGGTGCAGGGCAAACCTTCAAAAATCACTGGCCACAGGAGTGTATGGTCAAGTAGGGAATTTTCCTCCTTTTTTTTTTATTTTTCTCCAGTTCTCTCCATAGAGCTGCCTGCTCACCTTGCATCAGTGCACGGCATTCCTGCCTTCAGCCCCGGATCAAGCGGCTGCGCCGTGCCAGGTCGGCTGTACCCACCCGGACCTCGCTGCCGTCCCCATCGCGGGCAGCAACCAGTCCCGGCGCGGGCAGCCTGCCGGCATGCACCTGCAAGCGGGGTGGGACGCCAGAAAAGCCGGAGCGCTTTGCCGGGACCCGGCCTCCCCGGCGAAGGAGCTCGCTCCCCGGGACCGCCAGCCGCGCTGGGATGTCTCCCTGGCTTCCTGCAGATAGATTTTTCCGCTGGGCTCCTTGCAGGCGCTGGCTGGCAGCCTGCCGAGGAGTTTACCCGGCTGTTCAAAGGCTTTTCTTGTTCTGCGCCCGGGCTCCTGGAGAGCCCCGAAGAAGGGCTCCTTTCATGGCCCTGCCTTTCCTAGACAGAAATTGTCATTTTTCAAACACAGCTTCCCTTCTCTTGGCCTGGAGCCTTTCGCCTCCCCGCGCCCTGACGTCAGGCCGCCTTTGTGATGCTCGGGGCGGCATTTTGTGCGCTCGTTTCTTTTCAGAGGTTTTAAATGACGGCCGGGCCAGGCAGCCAGCAAGGGGCAAGCAGGGCGGCCACTGCGTGCTTCCAAAAGAGCCCGCTGATTTGCACCTTCATCCAAGCAGGGCTGTCAGCCCCGGGTGACCATCAAAGAGCCCTAATGGATGCGGCAAACTTTGTTATCAAGTTTCTTGATGTGATGGGAGAAGAAAAGGATTTTATTTCATTTTATTTTATTTTATGGTTTGTAATACTGCCTGGGATTTTGAGGCCGTCTGCAAGGGAGTTTGCAGTGCGGTCATGCAAGCCGTGGTGTGTGGCTGGTGTGACCATGGCTCTGTGTCCCAGGAGGGCTCCAGAAACACTCAGATGCATCCCCCAAGGGGATGAAGGGCTCCCGGCGCCTTTTCTACGACGGGAAAAGCAACAGCGAGGAGCCGTCACAACCCTCGCACGGGCTGTCTGGAGGGGAAGCTGGAGCAGGCATTGCAAAGGGTGTTTTCCTGGAGCAGCTCTTGTGAAACAAGGCAGGCCAGCGCAGATGCCGTCACCCTGCTGAGGTGCGACATCACAGCTCAGGAAACCATTGCAACACAACCCCAAAATAGAAACCATCCCCAGAAAACTAATTCCCTTCTCCCTGCTCAAATTCCCCTTCTTGCATCAGCTGCAGGACCCGGCTCCTGGGTCTGTTGCAACGCACGAAGGGCAGAGCCCACATCACAGCTGCAGCAGCGTGCATCACCCCGGGCTGCCGCCGTGGAGCGTGGGCTTTGTGCAGCTCCATTCATACACACACGTGGCCGTTGTCGGTGACTCTCAACTTTGCCCGCACTGCTCCTTGCACTCAAAATTTTCCAGGCTTGGTGCAAGCCCAGTGGTGAAGTTTGTTTTGCAACTGAGCAAAATCGGCTCAGTGTTGTCAAGCTCATGGCCACGTGAGCAAAGTATGGGTCTCCCCGGCTCTTCCCGCTGCAATGTTTGCGTTTCATCTGGTTTCCTGCTGCTGCCGTGACATGGAGCCGCGGGCAGGTCTGTGCAGGGGCTGTGGCCCCTGGCGAGGTCCCCTTGACCACAGGGCTCTTGTCCCCACGGGGGGTTACGTTTGCTCCTTAAAACAGGTCTCGGAGGTCCCTTCAAAAGGGAGCTGAGCCTGTGGCGGGGACCCTTGTGGTGTCACCAGCCTGGCCTCGCAGTGTCACCTTCTGCTGGAGTCTCCCCTGGCAGGTGGCACAGCCCCATCGCGGACCCCAGTCCCCATCCCACCGCTGCCCAAGGGGCACGGAGTGGGCGAACAGCAAATGTTCCCCCGGCCGGCAGACGGAGAAAGCAAAGGCAAAAACACCGCCGAGGATGGCTGCTGTCGGCCCTCATCCTCCCCATCAGTCGGAGGTTTATTGCAGTCTCTTCCCCACTCCATTATGAGCCAAATTCAGGGCATTTAAGTGTTTTACAGTCAAACGCAAAGTTACAGGGTCTAAAGGCAGCATGGCAGAGGCTGTGTGGTGACTGTTTCTTGGGCTCAGGTGCACACATAAGCCTTCCCCTGCCGGGGTTTGTCTCGCTTAAGAAACGCAGGTGTGAGATGCTGCAAGATCTCGGAGGACCTCCACAAGCGCTTGGAAGCATCTAATCCCTCCAGGGTCTCTCCTTCCCGGAGGAGTTATGGCAGCAGAGAACGCCTGGACCTGTTATACCTGTGTGTGATTTCCCTGGGCAGGTACAAATTCCTGCCGTTCCTGCCGGGCTGAGTCACGCGTGTCTCCCCGGAGCTCCCAGCCTCTGCGATCCTTCACCTCCATCTCCACTTCCAAAGGTGGCGAGTGAATCATTCCCATGGGAGGTGGTGTCACCTATTGCGCTGGGGAGGCTCACCCCGGGGGGAGATGTGTTTGCTTTCCCGTGTTCCCGGGGAAAGCCATGCTTTCTTTGCACGCTCCGGTGCAGCCGAGCGGCTGCGGGGGCTCCGGTTGTGCCGATGTTATTCCCAAGCCTCCCGGCTCCGGGGAGCTGGCTTGGCAGCAGGGTCGGCTGTCGGCGGATGCCCGGGAGGTCGCTGCGTGGGGACACCGGGCTGCGGGCGCTGACTCAGCGCTCCCGGCGGCGTTGGACGGGCGCGGGGCCGGGGAGCCTGCCAGGCAGGCACAATGCAAATGATAGATAAACAAGCAGAACAAGGACAAATACATCAAGCTCGGGCATGTGCCATGCATTGTGACCTGCCGCTGCGCCTTTTGTGACGGCCGGATTAATGGCCCAGAGACTGAGGGCCTCTGTTCAGCCGCCGGCTGCTTTCCGGCCGGACTTGGGTGCTTTTCCCGGCCGGACACCGCGGTCCCTTTGCCCCACGCCGGTGGCTCGAGGAGACAGGGTGGGCACAGCAAGCCTAAATACCTTGGCTGAATGCCTTGGACATCTTGCCTGGTGGGTCCCACCTGCATCGCGAGGGTATCCTGAGTCCCCCGGCCCCTTTCTGGTGTGCCCCACAGCCATTTGGGGGGCTGATCCCCCAAAAGCCGCCCCAACACCCTCCTGCCCTTCCCAGCTCCGTGCATCCCGGCCTGCTGCTGATGCTGGCCGTGAGGTCGTGCTGCAAAACCCTGGGAGGGGACCCCGAGGAGGAGGAAAAACATAGCCTGGCCTCAGGATTTTTAAGGGCACGGCCAGACGTGCAGCCGCTCGAGTGCTTGCTGGGTTGCTGGCCACCACAGCTGAATGCCCCTTGTGTCAGGCAACCCTCAGCGGCGTAAATGAACGTGGCTTCCCGTGACCGCGGTGGGTTACGGAGAGCCGGTAAACCCGCGGCAGCCAAAACACCTGGCAGAGGGACCTGACAGCCACCGCTGGGACTGGCTCCGGCCACGGGGCATTGGCCCCTCTGCCCTCTCCTGTGCTCCCAAGGAGAATTCCTGCTCACTCTGATCCACGCTTATCCCCCTGCTCTGCCACTGCTGGATAAAGATAAATATATATGTATAATATAATCTCACGCTAACTGGTCCACTATTGACATTAGCCCGAGAGGTGCCAGCCTGGAACCAGCTGTGTTGCTGCAGCCAACAAAGCCCTTTTTAGTGGCCAGGCTTGAACTGGGGAGCCCATAGGTCAAAAATCCTTTATTTATAGAGGCTTTCTGCAAAGAAGGGCCATAAACAGAAATGGGGGAGCTAAAGAAAATGTCTGGGAAGGAACAAAACCCCAAGAAGTTATTTAGGAAAAGAAAAAAAAAAAGAAAAAACAAAAAACCTTGAATAAAATGTACATTCACAGGGGAAAATCCCGGCTATGAAAGAGCCTTTTAAACTGACAGAAAAACAGAACCAGTGGCTGCAAGATAAAGCCAGGAAAAAAACTCCAGTAAGGCCCCATTTTTAGCAGGCAGGCGGATTACGGACCGGAGGAGACGTCAGAGGCGCTTCCCCTCCGGCAGCATCCCCGGGACGGGTGGGACGCCCCAGCTCGGGGTCCGAATTGGGGATAGGGAGCCCAGGGGTGCTGCATGGGTCCGAGCATCCCCAGGGCCGGGACGCGTGAGCTCCGGGGCAGCAGCAGTTGGTGCCTGACCCTGGGCATAATATTTGATTTATCCTGAACCCATACATTAAGAAAATAAAAAGGGGGGAGACTTAACCCTGCTCCCCCCCCAGGCTGCTGCACCCTGATTGATTTCTGTGTTCAACAGAGAAGCCAAAAACATCCCGGCAGCTACAATTTGGGTTTGTGTGAGCCATCGGGGAAGGGGCGGGGAGGGCGAAAGGCGATGTTTTCCCTTTGCCTAATTTTCACAGTCACAATCCAAAATAAACAGGCGGCCGGAGGCTTTTATGCTGGACACCAGCACACAGCCCCCTTGTTACACACTGCTTCGGGGCAGGATATAGATGGGGGATTTTGGGTTTTTTTTTTTTTTCCTTTTTTTTCACCGCCACGTCAGAATATTTTAAGCAGAGATTAAAGAGATCTCTGTCGCGGGGAGGGACAAGCAGATAAAGCGTCCTCGTCAAGCGACGGCTGCAGACAGTGGCATTCGCCAGCAATATTTCTCGTCCTTCACGGAGGCTTGAGTCTCCCCCTTGCACCGTTGGGGCACGGAAGTTATTTTGCAGCGGGGGATCCCCGAAAACAGCTGCTGCATTTGTCCTCCGCCGTGCTTTGGGTTGGTTTTCCCACCGGCCCCTGCAGCCACTGACAGCAGAGGGGTCCAAACCGTCACCCTCCGGCCCCAGTAACTGCCCACAAGCATGGCAATGGGGCGATGCAAAGGAAAGCTTCAAAAATAAATAAATATCGAATGCGTCCTCCCCACTTGGTGAAAGATGAGGGGGTTTATACGCTTTTTTCAGGGTTTTTGCCCTAAATTGATCAATTTGCCAGAGCAGGATCAGTTCACTACTGGCCAGCTCTGCCCAGCATTGAGTGAGGCAGGATCTGCCCCTGGTTTCACTTAACTTGAGGCAGGGGGAATAACCCCTTTAATCTCCAAACCCAGAATAAGCCACTGACAAAGAGCGATCCAAAAAGAAAAAAAAAAAGAAAACCCGCAGAGGCTCCTGGCGTTGTGCACCTTGCCAGCATTGGGGCAAAACAATTAAATAATTGTTTTTGTGGTTTTATAACAGTGAGAAAGGCATGAAACCCTAAAGCCGGAGCTAGAAGGACATCTGGAGCGGTGATGGGCGATGCTCTTGGCTGGCGCTTCCAAAGCCAGGCAGTGACCTCGGCCAGCTCTCTGCACCTCTCTGCAAGCTTCTTACCGGGTTTCCTTTGATCAAATACAATATATTCCCTTGCGGGATTGCTCCTGCTTTTCCAAGGTGACTGGTTACAAATAAAAAAAGAAAAAAAAAATCAATAAGCTGATTTTTTTTTCTTTTAACCAGCACAAGCCCCATCCAATTACCCCCTTGTGTCATACAACCCCAAAGCCAGGCTTGTTTGCCCCATTACGGTGTTGCTCTTTTGCACCCTCACGCCAGGAGGAAAGAGCCGCCTGTTAGTACAACTTGCCCGTGACTTCCCGGCCGGCTTTCTAGGTACTCGAGAGAGCATCCCCAAATTCCTTTGGGCTTACTGCTCTGCCCTGCTCCTGCCTGCCCTGCCTGCAGCGTGCTCCTCCCTGCCAGCTTTGCCGCCCGGGCCCTGCCACCATTCCAGTTCTTGCGGCAGCGGCAGCAAGTGATTCACACCAGGAGTGGGAGGACTATTGCAAAGGAGGAAGCCTCTATTTACAAATAAATAACCCAGTTATCAGCCCCAGGAAAGCTGGGGGGAAGGCAAGAACCAAGAGAACAACACAACCTTGCCCACACCGGGGTCGTTTCCCCGTTGTTTTTCCTTTGGGTGCTCCCAGCTGGTTGCTGGAAAGCGTACCTGCCGCTGGCAGAGGGTTTGGTGACCCTTTGCAGGGACGGTAGGAATCACCACAGCCACCCCGGGACCGGCAGCCCAGCGGGGTTTATTCTTTCCCGGGGTGGGGGGAACTGTACCTGCCTCGTGGTGCACGAGCGGCAGGGTGCAAGGGTTGGGGTGTTGGGGCCGAGCCCCAAAAGGCGGGACGGCTGCGGGGTGCTCAAAGGGACGCGGACCCGAGGCTGCCCAGCCTCCAGAGCCGCCCTTGGTCAGATACTCGCTCGTGGCTGGGGCTCCGGTGGGATTTTCGGAGCAGGGTGATGGCTGCTGTGCTGAAAGACTTGGGCTTTTAGGGTAAAACTCGGTGCTGGGGCTTTGGGCATGGGCAGCGTTGGGAACAACCGGCTCCCAGCCCCTTCAAAGAGCTGCTTTCAAGTGCTAAGGTGAGATGGTATCACCTGGGAACGCCGGGAAGGCTCTGCTCCGCTCAAACCGCAGGGCTGGGAGCAGCTCCCGCAGGGACGCTGGCTTAGCACCGGCATGGCTGCAGGGGCTGCCTGCACCGGGGGGTCCGGCGGGGTCCTCTGCCCACCCCTCACCCCCTTGGACCGCGCTTGCCCCTCGCCTGCGAGGCTGAGCCCCATCTCAGGAGGCTTCTAAGGAAGGCACAAGTTAAACACTGGCCCTCCCAGGGGACAATCTGTTACAGGCCACAGGAGATGCACTCGCCACCAGCCGCCTTTTGGCCACGACCATCTTTTTGGTGCCTGTCGCCCCATCGGGACGTGCTGCTCCCCATCCCCACGCAACCTTCCTCCCCCCTCAGAGGAAACCTGGGCTTGGCCCTATTGATTTAGGGATGACGAAGGCTGGGATCAGCGAGGTGGGAGCCGAGGAAGAAGAGGCGAGGAAGGGGTGAGGAAGGGGCGTAGGCTCTCGGCCAGCGGATGAAGGAATGCGCCTGCGGTCGGTGAGGCAATCGGGGAGCCTGGTGATGCACCGCGGGGTGCGCTCTGCCCTCCCCCCGGCCCCCCCGCTCCTGCGGGGGCACCGCAGCCCGGCTGGCGAAGCCAAGGGCTGGTGGCCAGCGGGCTCGGCCGGGCCGGGGGCGGCGGGGCGGGTTTGTGGCTGAGTGGGTCCCAGTGGGAGCCGGGACTCGCCCCACGGGTGCCCCCCCCCCCCCCGCCTGGCAGCCGAACCCGCTGGCGCTGATGACACAGGGTGACCCCGACCCCAAACTTCACACACACCCCCTCCCCGGGGGGGGCAGGAGCCGGGTGGGACCCCGGGACACCCGCGGCCGCGTCCCGCCGTGGGGCAGCGGCGGGGGGGTCCCGCGGGGGGGCGCGGGGGCCCCGGGGGCGGCGGGGCCGGGGTGGCTCCGCCCCGGGGCCGCAGTGGCTGGCGGCGAAGTCCGCGCCCATTTCCGCCGGCGCGGAGCCCGGCCCCTCGCCCCGCCGCGCTGCTGGGCGCCCCGGCACCGACACCGCCGCCCTCCGGCCCTCCGGCTCCCCCGGCCCCGCCGCCAGCATGCCGGGCGAGGCGGCGGCCGTGCTGGCCATGGGTAGGTGCGGTTCGGGGCGGGGGGGGGGAGGCCCCGCGACCCCGCTCCCCCCGGTGCTCCGGTACCCCGAGCCCCGACGGGCGGCTCCCGAGGGGGCTGAGCCGCCCCCAGACCGCGGCATCCCCGCCGGGAAGGGGGCTCCGCTCCCCCTGAACTTTACCAGCAGCCCGCTCCCCGCCGAGCATCCCTAAATAGGGGGATTTGGGGGTTTTTTTTCGCAGCGCTTCCTGCGAGGGGGGGCTGGGGTACCGGGCGGGGATCGGGTGGTGAATCAATCGCCTCTTGCTCCTTAAATCCTACAAAATATTTGGCTTCGGTCCCTCCCGAAGTTATTTGCTTAACCGCTCCTCGCTTGTGGGAACGCGCCTTCGCCACGACTTGTAAGTACGGCCTCGGCGGGAGAACGAGCCCTCCAGTCTCGTTCGCTTGTTTTAGGGTAGAGTTAATTAACGAGAGCATATTGCTGGGTTGGCAATTAAAAGGAGGGGATGCTAATCGTGCGCTCCTTTTGCTGGGGAAAGGGGTGAGGTGGTGATGAAGGGGGCCCCGGGAGCCGTACCCGCAGGTACGCGAGACTGGACCCGGGTGACGATGCGTGCGGGACGGGACGGATCCGGACACGCTTCCCAGCCTGGAGATTTGATGACTACAGAGGCGGGAGAGCGCAGAGCTGGGATGTGGGTGCTCCTTGCTGGGACGCACGTGATGCTTTGGTACCGGGGAAGGCGATCCCGGGGCCGGGGCTGGTGCGAGGGCAGAACTTGCTGGAGCTTGGTTGGCTTTTTTCCGCTGTCCCGAAGGATTGCGCATTCCCTGCCTGTGTCACCCACAGCACTGGGGCTCTGCTGCTCCTCGCCGCAGCTCCGCGGTCAAGCCGGGGCCAGGGGGGCTGAGGCAGTGCCAACCCAGCGGGAGAGAGGCTCTTTGCAGCACTTGGGTTCAGGAAAGTAGCCGGTCTTGGCCGCCCTCCAGCCCTCCTCTCTGGCTCTGGCACGGCCGCGTCGAGGTGCCTCCTCGCTGCGCTCCCCCGGCACGTCCCCTCCGCCCCGAGCATCCCTCGAGCGGCTGGGCGGCCGCCGGCAGGCTCGGTTCCTCCAGCAGCCGCATCCCCCCTTGGCTTGTCCGGAGGCTCCCGCTAGCTCGGTTTGGGGACGCTGACGTCCCCTCTGCTTTGCCACTCGCGTGCCTTTGGCCCTCTCCAGCCCTGGTGGTCGCCCATCTCAGGGGCTGAGCCACGGGTTTCCCACCTGGCCGGGCACCCCACTCTCCCCAATCCCCCATCCAGGGGTGGTGGCTGCTCCCAGCCTCCAGCCTGGCTTGGGTCCAAGCCTCCGCGGTGCCCCAGTTGCCGTGGGGGAGAGAGGAGCCCTTTATAAACTGCATCAAACCAGCAGGTTGGAGCATCCGCTTAAAATAACAGTGGACAGGGGAACCTCCACCGGCCCGATGTACGTGCACCTGACAGCTGCCAAGGGCTGATCTGCGAAGCCGAGGGGAAAATCTCAGCCAAGCGGATTAGGAGGGAAAACTTGGGGCAGGGAACAAACCCCAGCGATAACTGGGAGCTCCTCACGAAGAGTGTTATGAGTCGCTGGGGCAAGAGGAGTTGAGCCCTTTGCTGGTGACTGGTGGTAGGGGAGAAGCAGAGGCTGGTAATTAATGTCATGCTGAGGACGGAGTCGTTAAGTGTGTTTGTCCATCAGCAAGTTGGTGAACTCACTTGGGAGGGCGAGTTCAGGGGGGCTTTGCTGGGTGGCGGTGATGGCAAGGAGACCTTCCCAGCGCAGTGGGCCAGGGGCCGGGGATGGGGAGCAGCAGCCTGGCTGGCATGGCCGAGCACCGACTTTGAAATAAAACCAGAGACGCTGATGCAGGATTTGATCTTTCAGGTTCGGGGAGAGAAAAAGCTGAGAACGGGGCTGGGATGAGGTTGCCAAAATCAAGCGAGGGCGGCTGCTGCTCCAGGCTGCCTGAGGGACACAGCCCTGCTCTCGGGGGTCCCAGTTTGGCCGGTCGAGACACGGATGCTCTGTGTCTCTGTAGGCGTTCAGCTCTGCCAGGGCTGCCGACCTCCCCCGCACCGGCTCTTGGGGAGCTCACTGGAGCCCTCAGCCAGTGTTGCAGATGTAAAAGCCGAGGGGTGAGGGAAGGTGGACCAGTTAACTGGGGACGAGGCAATCACACCGGGTGAGCACGGGCTCCTCTGGCCAAACAGGCTTTAACTTGAGCGGGGCGTTATACCTGGGGAGAAACGGGGAAGAGGCACTGCTGGAGCTGAGCAGGGTGCTGGCAGGAGGACAGACAAGCCAGGAAGCCAGAGGGGATGATACAGCTGCCCCATGACACAGGGATGAACCGTTTCCCAAATAACGCCTGGTTTCCTCAGCGCGTGGAGGTGCGGGCATCGGCACGAGCAGGAGCAGGGCAGGAGGACGAAGCATCTTCCAGCAACAAGCTGCTGGCAGCAGCAAAAAACAAAACTGGGAGGAGATGGGGTGCTTAAAACTAAATTTCCACGGAAGAAAATCCCCAGGGACTGGCTGGGTCTGTGTCAGCATGGGGAAAGGTGCAGCGAGGACCGATGAGGGAAGCTGCTGCCGGTCGCTGTTGGGGTTTGCTGGATGCAAACCCGAAGGGCTGGCGCACGCGTTGGTTTCTCGGCTGTCGCCTTTCTGCATGATTTGATTAAACCTATGGAGGAAACTGGGTCAAACTCAGTGAAGGGGCTGCTGGTCTCGCCTAGCTTCGCACCCCGGGGTCAAGCCGCCCTGGGAAAGCCTCTTAGCTGGGGGGGTTCCCCAGTCCCCTCTGCCCCCCGCAAAGGGACGGCTTGGGGAGGTTGTTGTGAGCCTGCCCGGACCTGTAGCCCCCCCATGCCTAGTGTTCCATGGGTATTTCTGCCTGCACAGGGTAGTTCTGCCTGTGCAGAGTAGTTCTGCTTGCGCAGGACCCGCTGTGCCCGGGCATTTTGCAGCAGGGAGCCCTGCTCACACCACGAGGGTGCAGCCTGCGGGTCCCTGGGGAGCAGCAGCAGCACTTGCAGGTCGGGCAGCGTTTGCAGGCAGGGGGAGGCAAGGAAGGGGGCTGGTGGGGCCGTTGCGGTGCCTGAGCTTGCATCGAGGCTGGATCTGGTCCTGCTGCACGGACGTGGGCAGGAGGAGCTGGCCGGGTGACGCAGGCTGTGCTGCCCGGTGCACGGTGCAGTGCACGGGGGCGGCTGCACGGCTGGCACCTCCACCGGCGCCCAGCTGGGCAGGGGATGCTATCAGATGAGCAAGCACGCACATATGCATGCAAATAACAGACTGGTTTCAGGCTCCATTCTGGCTTCAAAACACCCTCGCAAACACCATTGCGTTTTCCTTTTAAAAAAACCTCATAAATCTTTGAGTGATTTTGGGTAAACTCCCCCCGCCCCCCAAGCCGTCAGCCAGCCCTCCCAGCTTGGGGGGCAGGTGGTCCGGCTGACCCCCGTCTCTCTGGCCTCTCCGCAGGTGTGCTGCTCGCCACGTCCCACGCACTGGAGAACACCACGGCAGCCTGGAGCGGTGAGTTTGCCGATGGGGCAGAGCCGGCGTGATCCCGGCGGGGTTTGTGGGGCAACCGCGTTGCCAGCCTGCCTGGGAACAGGCAGCAAAGCGCGGGCACAGGTAAACCATCCTCACACCGAGTGTGCACCGGCTCAGCTGGAGGGATACTCTCACATCTCATCCTTCTCCCTGGGGGATAATGGGTCCCCAGGTGGGATCCCAACCCGTGGGTGCGTGGGGTGCTTTATCCCCAAGGGAAAACCAGGAAGCAGGGCTCTGCGGCTGGTATTTCCGATGCACCTTGTTTTGGAGGGAGGCCAAATCCTGGCACGCAGCCGCTGGGCGTGCAGGGAAGTCTGGTCTCATTAACCGTGCCGCAACTCCTGCGGGGGAAGCTGCCGGTGCCTGACGCCGGCTCGCGGCGGCACCGAGCCGGTCGCGCCCGATAAATCGCCTTATTCATAAATGCAGCACAATGGGCTGCAACAGCCAAGAGCCCTTCGCTTCCCTTGGCCCAGCATGGGGGCTTTGCCGTCGGTGGGGCTGTGCCGGCTGCAGGAAGGGCTGTTTGCAGGCAGGGACAGAAAACCTCCTTTTGGGGCTGGAAAATGCGATGGTTCAACGGCATCAGTTGGGAAGCGTTAAAGGAAATGGTGCTCCCGCAGCACCGGGAGGCTTCGGAGCAAAACCCCGTGGCGGGGCTGCTGAGGATGCTCCCAGCCCCTTTCCCGATGGATGTGTGCCCAACCCGGGGGGGCTGGAAGACAGGGGCTGCTCCGAGGGGTGCAGCACCAGTTGGGGACACATCGGGGACGGGGTCCGTGCGGGCGGCAGCAGCACGGGGCTGCGGGAGGATGAGGCGGCTGCAATGTGGCCAGCAGCTGCAAGCGCGTCGAGGCTTAATGCAAGCCAGGATGCCCCGGGAGCCAGCCCTGGGGACACGCTGCCGGTGGTGGCAGGAGCAAAGGGGTGCCCATGCTGGGGAGGACAGCGGGTGCTGTCAGCAGGGATGTGCAAAGCTGTGTTTGGGGCTCAACTTTCCCAGCTAAAACCTCAAAAAGGGTTATTTTTGTGGGGATGTTCAGGCTAAAGGCAGGAGTCGGGGGGAGTCTGGGCTCTCCTGGGATAAAGCCATCCCTGGGGAGGGAGGCATGCAGTTTTCCTGGCCAGGGGCTGCACCGAAGCACAGATTTCGGCAGCGATGCAGACAGCAGTGATTCTCACCGCAAAGACCAAATCCCAGCTCCTGGCTCTCAGAGGATGCTCCCACCAGCTCCAACATCTCCAAACCTGCCACCGATGCCTTTTTCCCGCTACCGGAGACGGGGACATCGGGCCACTGCCCTGGCTGAGCCGGCCCCACTCCGTCTTTCCTCACTTCGCGTCCCCCCAAAGACCCGGAAGCATTCGGCAGACGTGGGTTTAATTACCCCGGACTGCCATAAATTCACGGCAACAGGAACTTGAGGTGGCTTTGAAACGACAGCGATCGGATGTGCTTTATACCCAGGCTAATCCGAAAGCAGGATATTTGTTTTCCGTCTCTGCTGCGGAGGATAATTTAAACCAGCGCGGGGCGTAATGGAAAACAGCAAAGCCGCCGGTCCGGGGCTGTGGCCGGCTCTGCCGTTATTTAACTCTCTCCTCCTCCATTTTAAGCTTTAAGCTCTTTAGGAAATTCCTCTAGTGCCGTCGAGGCTTATATTCGGTGCTGGTTTAAGTAGGACTCGCGTGGGCTCCTTCGGGTGGTCCTGGCCGGGATGCAGCCACTGACCACGTCCCACCCAGCAACCACAAAATAAACACATCCAGCCCTAAAACAGAGCTACCGACCTGCTGTCGGTGATGCCTGGGCGGCTGCCGGCCTGGCAAATGCCAAAAAAACGCCATTTTCTCCTTGGTTTTGCTCCCAGCTCCAGGCCCACCGGTGGCAGCGGCGGTGAGGTCCCACTTCAACGACTGTCCCGACTCTCACAGCCAGTTCTGCTTCCACGGCACCTGCCGGTTCCTGGTCCAGGAGGACAAGCCGGCGTGCGTGTAAGTGCCGGGGAAAAAACTCCTACAATTAAAATCCAGGCGGGTCCTTCATGTCTCATGCGGGAATCCCCAAAAAAGTGGGGCTGAACCTGGTTTCGCTGGGCTGCGAGCGGACGCCCCGTTCCTCGGCCTGATGCTGATGCTCTTCCCAGGTGCCATTCGGGGTACGTGGGGACGCGGTGCGAGCACGCCGACCTCCTGGCCGTGGTGGCCGCCAACCAGAAGAAGCAGACGATCACCGCCTTGGTGGTGGTGTCGGTGGTGGCCTCGGTGCTGCTCATCGGCATCTGTGTGCTCATACAGTAAGTACATGGGGCTGGGGTGGGGGGGGGGTCGGCTCAGCACCCCTCCCAGCCGATTTGGGGCAGGATGCGGCCTGAGGAGTGGGGGGTCGAGACCCCCCGCAGCCCCTGACCGTCCCCTCCCCACTCCCTTGCAGTTGCTGCCAGCTGCGGAAGCGCTGCCAGTGGTGCCGGGCACCCGGCGGCGGCCAGGAGAAGCCAGGTGGGCTCCTGAAAGGGGGCACCTCCTGCTGCCACGCCGAGATGGGTAAGGGGGCCGGGGGGCACCACGGCGGGACGCCAGACACCAGCGCTCCTGCGGTGTAACCGCGCTCCCCGTCCCCTTCCCCGCAGGGGTCTGACGGAGCGGGGGGTCCCACCGCCGCCCCCCACCCAGGACGCCCATGCTGGGGACCAGCACAGCATCTCTCCTCTTTTTTGGTCTTTTTTTGTTGTTTCCTTCCTTTTTTTTTTCCCCCCCCCCCCTCTTTATTTCCTCCCCCGCCATGGAAGATGGCAAGCAAGCACCCTGGCGGGAGACGCGCTCGGCAGCACCGTAAGCGTGCCGGCAGCGGCAAAGCGCTGGCAGAGCCGGGCATCGCCCCCGCCGCAGAGCCAAACCCTCCGCCACGTGCACCTGGGGATATTTTTTTTTCTTTGGTTTTGGGTTTGTTTTTCTTTTTTCTCAGATTATTATTTTTTTTTTAAACCAGAACCCCCCACTCCTGCAGGATGGGGCTTTATTTTTCTATAGAGACAGAAGTGCCGGCGAACCCTCCGCCTCGGCAGTCGCACAGACCGCGCTCACTTCGGGGACAGATAGGAGCTTTTTATTAATAATAAAATGAACCTTAATTCTAGAAGCCTCCTCAAGCTGGTGCTCTAACCTCCCAGTGCAGCGTTAATCCTTTCCGTAGTCTTTATCATAACCAACCCAAAGCTTTTTTGTTTGGTTTTTGTTTGGTTTTTTTTTTTTTTTAAAGTCATGGTTACTCTCATGTCTTCTGTATATGTTGCACTGAAAGTTAATATTTAATGTTTTAATTTATTTTGTGTGGTTAAATTAATTTTGATTTCTATAATATGTTATTGTGATCGGCTGTTCTTTTTTCCCCTAATACCTGGATTATAGTTATTTAAGTGATATAAAGGACACTTTTTTTCAAAACACTCGTCTCTCGGGGCTTTTTGTGGGGGGGAATATTTGCGAAGGAGATGCTGGGTCCCATGGCTGGTTGCGGGGGGTGGGGGGCATCCTCAGGGCGCAGAACTGATACCTTGGTGCTGGGCTTGGTCCCAGTCCCCCATGTTTCCAGTGCAAACAGTGCAGCACTGATACCCTGGTGATGGGCTCAGCCCTGTTCCCCCGCGTTTCCAGCCCTAACCGGGAAGCGAAGAGGGAGGGAGGGATGGATGGATGGATGGATGGATGGATGGATGGATGGGGTTGATCCCGTTCCCACTGCATGGGGAGCAGGGTGTGCTGTGCCTGGGTGCTGTGCCCCGGTGGGTGTGCGTGCCATGCGTGTGTGCACACCCTTTCCTCTACCCACCCACCGCCGGCCCAGCTGGTGCGCAGGTGCCGGAGCGGATACAGCCTTGCCGGGGCTGGGAGGGCCGGGCAGGCACCACTGATGCTCCCCCACCCGTGGAGCCACAGGCCTCATCCTGCCCTGTGAACCCCTCCACGGAGTCAGGGCCCCCCACCCCAGCCCGGCCTCAGTGTGCTGGGCTGGAAAATGGGCTAATGTGGGTGCAGCGTGTGTGCCAGGGTGGGCAGGGGCAAAGCGCTGCTGCTGCAAAGCATGGCCAGATCCTGCCCTCTCCGTGCCCTGTGGGCACCCACGCAGGTTATGGGCATGGGGGTGGCTGCAGGGCTATTTTGGAAGCGGCTGCTGGCCCCCCCAGCTCTGGTAGTTATAGGGTGCAGGTTCTTTGCTGCAGGGTATAAATGGGGCAGGTTTTAGAGGAGAGGTCAAGCCCAAACCCCTGCATGGGTCAGGGCTGGGGGCACATCCCCAAACACCCCAGCAGCCCAGGGCCATTTGCAGGGAGGTGATAGGTGCCCTGCATGGGACCTGGACCATTTTGGGGAGCCCTGGGGGGCGGGTTGCATTTTGTTGCTTCACCTCAGCAGCTGGCAACTCTCACTCCCTCCTGCGTGCTCCAGATTTTTCCCCACCACCATCACACCAGTGCCGGGGCAGGATGGGGCTGCGGGGGCTCAGTGCAGCCCCAGCCATGAGCTGGCTGCGCTGCAGGGCTGGGGGGACAGAGGGCTGGAAAGGCTCCCTGGTGCCATGGCCACAAATAACCCAGGCAGGGTAATGTCACCCAGAGCTGAGCCAGGCCCTCACTGTGGCACGGCAGGGGCTTTGCAGCACGGCACGAGTGTTGCATGGGGGCATTGCATTGCATTGCATTCAGGAGGCTGCAGCGTGGTGCAGGGTCGCCTCATAGTGCAGGCATTGCATCATGGTGCAAGTGTTGCATCACGGCGCAGGCATTGCATCATGATCAATGGGCCAGGGCCAACTGTATGAAGTTCAGCAAGGCTCAGTGCCGGGTCCTGCACTTGGGTCACAACAACCCCATGCAACGCTACAGGCTGGGGGAGGAGTGGCTGGAGAGCTGCCTGGCGGAAAAGGACCTGGGGGTGTTGGTTGACAGCCACCTGAACATGAGCCAGCAGTGTGCTCAGGTGGCCAAGAGGGCCAATGGCATCCTGGCTTGTATCAGGAACAGTGTGGCCAGCAGGACCAGGGAGGTGACAGTGCCCCTGTACTGGGCACTGGTGAGGCCGCACCTCGAGTGCTGTGTTCAGTGTTGGGCCCCTCACTCCAAGAAGGACATGGAGGTGCTGGAGCGTGGCCAGAGGAGGGCAACGAAGCTGGTGAAGGGTCTGGAGCACAAGTCTTATGAGGAGCGGCTGAGGGAGCTGGGGTTGTTCAGCCTGGAGAAGAGGAGGCTGAGGGGAGACCTTATTGCTCTCTACAACTGCCTGAAAGGAGGCTGTAGCGAGGTGGGGGTCGGTCTCTTCTCCCCAGTAACAAGTGATAGGATGAGAGGAAACGGCCTCAAGCTGCGCCAGGGGAAGTTTAGGTTGGATATTAGGAAAAACTTCTTCACCGAAAGGGCTGTCAGGCCCTGGCACAGGCTGCCCAGGGCAGGGGCTGAGTCCCCACCCCTGGAGGTATGTAAAACACGGGCAGACGCGGTGCTCAGGGACATGGTTTGGTGGCGGGCTTGGCAGCGCCCGGTTAACGGCTGGACTCGATGATCTCAAAGGTCTTTTCCGCCCAGACCTCCCCGTGATTTGTGCCCAGTGCTGCATCGCGGTGCGGCCGTTGCCCCTGCCGGCGTTGCGCCGTTCTGCTGGGCCGCCGCACGCTGCCAGCCGCCCCGCTCGCAGCCCGCCCGCC
This sequence comes from Platalea leucorodia, assembly GCF_965183815.1. Classification (NCBI taxonomy): domain Eukaryota; kingdom Metazoa; phylum Chordata; class Aves; order Pelecaniformes; family Threskiornithidae; genus Platalea; species Platalea leucorodia. The sequence continues at coordinate 88,832,042 of NC_138858.1, read as the reverse complement.
GCACCGGGGCCGCGCCCGCACCCGGCCGTGCCCGCACCCGGCCGTGCCCCGCCGCCGGCCCCCGCCCCGCCCCGCCGCGCTCCGGGCCCGCCCCCGCCGCGGCCCCGCCTGGGCGCGCAGCGGCCGGGGATGGCGGAGGCGGCGCAGGGCCGGGTGCAGGCGGCGGTGGAGAGCGCGGTGCAGGCGCTGGAGCGGGAGCGGATCCGCGGCATGCAGGTACCGGGGGGGCCGGGCGGGCACCGGCGGCCGGGGGCGGGGGGGCTCCGGGCCCCGCGGGGAAGCCGCTGCCGCCCCCCCTCCCGCCTGCGCCCGGCGTGACCCCCCCGCACCGCCCCAGCAAAGCCCTGGGCCCGCACCCCCATACGGCCCTGTGCCCCCGTACGGCCCTGCATCCCCCCAGTCCGTGCCCGCTGCATGGCCCTTGCCCCCCCATTGCATGCACTGTGCCCCCCCCCCCCCCCCCCCCGTGCCCTACATGTGCCCAGTGCATGCCCTACATGTGCCCAGTGCATGCCCTGGGCCCCTACATACACCCTGTGCCCTCTATACATGCCCTGGGCCCCTGCATATGCCTTGAGCCCCCCAGTTCGTGCCCTGTACCACTGCATATGCCCTGTACCCCCCAGTTTATGCCCCATGCCCCCCTACACGTCCTGTGCCCCCCAGTGCTTGCCCTGTGCCCCCTACACATGCTCTGTGCACCCCAGTTCATGCCCTGTGCCCCTCCATGCGCTGTGCCCCTACATGTGCCTTGAGCCCCCCCAATTCATGCCCTGTGCCCCCTACACATGCCCTGTGCACTCTATACACGCCCTGTGTCCCTCCATGCCCTGTGCCCCCACAGTGCGTGCCCCATGCCCCCTACACATGCCTCATGCCCCCTACACATGCCCCGTGCCCCCTACGCATGCCCTGTGCCCCCACACATGCCCTGTGCCCCCTATACATGCTCTGTGTGCCCCAGTTCATGCCCTGTGCCCCTCCATGCCCTGTGCCCCTCCATGCCCTGTGCCCCTCCATTTGCCCTGTGCCCCCCCCAGTGCATGCCCTGTGCCCCCTATACAGCCTTGTGCCCCCCAGTTCATGGCCTGTGCCCCCAGTTCATGCCCTGTGCCCCCACACATGCCCTGTGTCCCCTCAGTTCGTGCCCTGTGCCCCCACATTTGCCCTGTGCCCCCCGGTGCATGCCCTGCGCCCCCCGTGCCCGGGGAGGCCTGACGCAGCTGTGGGCTCGGGGCGCAGGCAGCTCCTCGGGGGGTGCTCCCACAAAGGACGGGGGGGGTCCCCGCAGGCTGCACCCTGCTGACCCACACCCCCCCCCCCCCCGCCATCTCCCCGCAGGGCGCCATGTTCCGCTGCAGCGCACGGTGCTGCGAGGACAGCACGGCCACCATGCAGCAGGTGCAGCGATGCATCGAGCGGTGCCACGCGCCCCTGGCCCAGGCCCAGGCCATCGTCACCGCCGAGCTGGAGCACTTCCAGGTGAGAGGAGAGGCCGAGCCGGGGGGGGACACCCGCAGCGGGGAAGGGGTGCACGGGGGCCCGCTGACCCCCCACCACGTGTGTGTCCCCCCCCTCCACCCGCGCAGGACCGCCTGAGCCGCTGCACGCTGCACTGCAACGACAAGGCGAAGGACGCGCTGGAGGCGGGGGGCACGGAGGCGCGGGTGCGTGGCCAGCTCGACGCCTGCCTGGCCGCCTGCGGGGACGACCACCTGCGCCTTGTCCCCGCCATGGCCAAGAAGATGAAGGACAGCCTGGCCGCCCTCCAGCAGTAGCCGGGCGCCGGGGCCCCCACGCGCTCATTAAAGGCGAGGTGCCACGCTTCTGCCGCCCACGGGTGCTGCGGGTTTGGGGTAGGGGGGCACGGGGGTCCTGGGTGCCCGCAGCAGCACCCGTGCCGAGGGGTGACCCTGCTGCCCGTGCGGGGTGACCCGTGCGGGCGTGCAATGTATTGGACGACGCTTGTGCAGGGCGCGGGGTGACGCATACGTGCGCGTGCACGTGTGTGTGTGCGAGGCGGGGGGGTCGCACCCTGCGCGCGTGCTGCGTGTTGGGTGCTGCTGGTGCATGCGCGGGGCGTGGGGTGACCTGCATAGGTGCTGCGCGTTGGGGGATGGCTGTGCGTGCGTGGGGCGGCCCCTGCGCGCGTGCAAGGCCCGGGGTGACCCCCGTGTGCGTGCACAGCACGGGGCAGCCCCTGCGCACGTGCAAGGCCCAGGGTGACCCCCATGTGCCTTCACGGTGCGGGTCAGCCCCTGCACGTGTGCAAGGCCCAGGGTGACCCCCGTGTGCTTGCACGGTGTGGGTCAGTCCCTGCACGTGTGCAACGCCCGGGGTGACCCCCGTGCTCGTGCACAGCGCAGGGCAGCCCCTGCACGTGTGCAAGGCCCGGGGCGCCCCCTGTGTGCGTGCACGGCGCGGCGCAGCCCCTGTGTGTGTGTGTGTATGTGCAAAGCACGGGGTGGCCCCTGCGCGTGTGCAAGGCACGCGGTGATCCCTCTGTGCGGGCACGGCCCCTGTGTGCGTGCAAGGCCCGGGCTGAGCCCCGCGTGCGTGCATGGCAGGGGGGCGGCCCCTGCACGTGTGCGATGCAGAGGGTGACCTCCTGTGTGTGTGCACAGCGTGGGGCGGCCCCCGTGCGTGTGCAAGGCCCGGGGTGACCCCCGTATGCGTGCACGGTCCCCGTGCGTGTGCAAGGCCCGGGGTGACCCCCGGCGTGGGCACCCCTCCCGCCGTACCCCCTCGTGTAGCCGCGCACCGCCCCGCCGCGCAGCGCCTTCCTTCGTGCGTGCCGCGCCGCTGCTCGGGGGAGTGCGGTAGCGCCCTCCCCGGGCGGTGATTGGCTGCCGGGGAGGCGCGAGGGGCGTCGGGAAGGGGGGAAAGGCGGGGCGGGGGAGGCAAGGCGAGGCCCCCATTGGCTGGCGGGGATGAGGGGTGCGGGTGACGCGGGCGGCGCGGTGGCGTCAGAGCGCGGCGCGAGCGGCAGAGCGAGGGGCCTGAGGGCTGAGGAGACGCCATGAGCAAAGCGCACCCGCCCGAGCTGAAGAAGTGCGTCCGGGGCCGGGGGGCCGCGACCGGGGCCGGGGGAGGCCGGGGAGGGGGCGGCGGGGACGCCTCCGCGGGGCCTGCCGTGATCCACCGCCCGCCGGTATCCCGGCGTGCACCGCGGGCGCCCCGGTGTCATGGCGGCGGGGGGGGGGGGGCGGGGAGTCTCTCTCCTCCATCCGCCGCCGGTGCTGACCCGCCGCCATCTCGTTGCAGGTTCATGGACAAGAAGCTGTCGTGTGAGTCCCGGCCGCCCGGAGCTGCTCCCGGCCCCGCGTTGTCTTCACCGCGTGTGTCCGCGCCGGGGCGGGCGGGGGGGGGGGGAGCGGCTGCGGGGGAGCCCCGAGCCCGCCTCACCGCGCCCTGCGGCGGGGCCGGGGCGGGGGATGCCCGCTGCCTGCCTTACCGCCCCTGGGAGCGCGCCTGACTAGTTTCAGGCTTCAAAATCCATGAATTGGGGTCAACATTAATTAAAAATTTGCACTCCCAGACTCTTAGGAGAGTCTTTTCTTAGGTGTGGTGCTCTAAACACTTCAGGTTAACAAAACAGCCTCCCTCCTTGTGGCCCCCACTCGTCTTCAAAGCTGCAGTTCTGGTGAGAAAACACCAAACGCTGGCGTTCAGCGGTCCCCCTTCCTTAAACGTACTCGATTTCTTGTAGTGAAATTAAATGGCGGCCGGCACGTCCAGGGGATATTGCGGGGGTTTGATCCCTTCATGAACCTCGTCATCGATGAGTGCGTGGAGATGGCGCCGGGAGGACAGCAGAACAACATCGGCATGGTGGTGAGCGCTGCTTCGGGCTGAAGCAAGTGCAGGGTGACTGCAAACAGAGCTGGTGTGTGTAAAATGAGCTGAATTTTAAGAAGCGGATGCGTTTACTGTAATAGCACGGAACGATCCGTGGGGGTTTAGAGGTAAAAACAGGCGGCGTTCATCCTTTTGGGGGAATTCATGTGAATTTTGGGGGCAGCATCAGCTTTTTAGGGACATAAATCAGAGGGGAGGGACCCACAGAGTGGTGGGTAACCGCGTGCCACGTCTCACTGGCTGCTCTGAACTTTCACTTTTAGGTAATACGAGGAAACAGCATCATTATGCTGGAAGCCTTGGAACGAGTATAGTGCCGGAGAAACCTGCGTCGTTACCGGCCGTGACAAGACTTAACCCACCTATTTTGTTTACTTACTGAATCTGCCGCGAAGCATCCCTGAGCGTAAACTTATTTTTTTGTTTTGTTAAATAAATTTTGTAATGGTTGACGTAACTTGTGTCAGTCGTACTTGCTTTTTTTGGGTAACGGGGCAGCCGAAGCGCCCTGGTTCTTCAGGGCAGTCATTAATACCACTCCCAATACCTTTAAAACTCTGCAAAGAGTTTCAGGAAGCTTCATTTATTGTAGTGGATGCTAAATTGGCATTACCTTTGGTGTCCTTCCCCTTGGTATCGTGTAAAGAACGAGCCACAAAGCTGCGTCGTGTTTGTTCAGCAGGTTAATTAGCAGGAAAATGGTAAAATTCCCCTCTGCGAAGAGTGATGGAGAGTATTTGTGCCAAGCCGGGCTGCCTGAAAGAATTTTTTTTTTTAAATAATGATTTTTACTCTTGTTTCCGCTGGGATAGAAAGTGTTCTGCTGGGATAACGCAGACTATCAGTACAGTGTTCTGCTGGGATAACGCAGACTATCAGTACAGTGACATCATTTTTTTTTTAGCTTTTATCGCTGCCGTGTCCACCGCGGCACAGCGAGGACGCGGCCAGCCTACACGATCCGTCGGACAGAACACCACACGTAACACCGCCGCACGCTATCGGGAGGCAACGGCGCCAGCTCGCTTTCCGAACAGCGCGTTAATTTTATTTGTAATGGCAATTTTCAGACACGGGTGAGGTACCGCAGCGATGTTAGGTACAGCCAAGGGACACGACATTCTCATGAAAAGGGTTTTTACCTACTCGGATGTAGCGGCGCCCTGCCGTAGGGTCAGGTCATCTACATTATTAACGCTTTCAAACCTTGATGCAGCAAAGGACATCTGTGTTTTTGCTTTTTACCACCCATTTTGGCAACTCCCTTAACAAGCAGCAGACCAGTCCCCCCCACCCGTAAGCTACAGTACTTGTTCTGGAAGCAAATTAAGAAGGCAGCCCCAGTTTCCACTGCGCTAGTCCCACCCCAAGGAACAACTACTTGCTATACCCGTCAGAAAATACTTGAGGCAGAGAGATTTACAGTCAAGACGTTGATTTTTCCCTGCCTGAAACGCATCCAGAGAGGGAAAGCGACGTGCGCGGGTTAGTCACAGTGATGCAGATCCTGAGTTTGGCAGACTCCTGACCGGTGAGGGCTCTTTTGGGGTCAACGTGGCATTTAAAAACAACATCTCCTTTAATCTCACAGTAGGGATGGATCGAGGAGTTTGCTTGAGGAAGGGCCAGCTCGCTTGGGAAAGCTTCCTCTGCCTCTTCACTGCTGTTCTAGTCTGTCTTGAGTTGGCTGGGCGTCTCCTCTTCCTTAGGGGCCAAGCAAGGAGTTCCTCGTTCGTTAGCTTTAATTGCAGCTGAACAGCTACAGGGTACAATCCGTATCTCCGGAGGTTGTAGTGTGGACGCTCCGGCGAGCTCCCGGCCGCTGGCTCGGCGGGGCTCAGAGCTCCGTTTTCAGCTTCTCGTGCAAATCTTCCTGGTCAATCCTGTCGCCGTTGCCGTACCACCGGTGGTAAGCAAGCAGGGCAGCGTTTTTGGCTGCGATGGCGCTCATCTCCATAGCGCTCGCGGCACGCTCGATGCCGTTCAGGTAGTAGATGTTGTCGTGGAGGATGATGGGAGGGCATTTTTCCGGTGGGCTGTAGCGGGGGTACGCCAACCACTTCTTCACTTTGACGGAGTCGTAGGAGGAGAAAAGCAAATTAAGCTGCTCTTTGGTGAGCGCCTCCTTTGAAAACACCTTCCAGACGGCCGACCGCAAGGGCAGCTTTCCTTCGCTGCCTGCCTCTTCCACGGGAGACACCACCCCCAGGCTATTGACGAACAGTTTGGGATTCTCCATAGTGAAGATGGCACCGAAATGAAAGGCAGATGGGTCCCGGTAACCAAAGAAGGAGGCGTTTAATCGTCCGTGCACTAACGTCGTGACAGTCTGGTGGTAAGGATTTGGGAACTCTGGGACAGGAGGGTCGAAGTTCTTGAAGGTGATGTTGGCCATTTTGCGGCTCAGCGGAGCAGCGATGACGACGATGTCGTACGTATCCCCTGTTAGTCCCGATGTCGTGTTGTAAGTGACCTGGTAGAGCTTCACCGGGTCCCCTGGGGAGAAGAGCGGGAGAAGAGCTCAGTTATCCCAGTCCGTGGCTGGAGGGAATCCCGTCTGTCCCTCTGACAAACACCAGGCTTTTCAAATGCCCTCCCATTTAGGCTAATTATGCCTTGCTGCAAGCTGAAGTAGCTTTATAACCTAGTCCCAGCTTAGCTGCGGGAGTGCCATCAGCTGGGGCTTCGATCAGAGCCCACTTTTCATCTTAAAAGACCAAGGAAGGCCCAGGCTGTTGTTTCGGTCTGCCAGGAGCTGCAGCCAAGCGGTGACAGAGGCCAACGCTGCTCTCCAGCCGCCGGAGCATGCCGTTCCCCTCCCCACCAAAGGGAAAGCAAACCCAACTCACCTGTGGGTCTGGGTCTGATTTTCGGCTCTATAGACAAAACCGTGCCAGGGATAACTTCAGCTTTGGAGGCGTAGAGAAGGCCCGTGCAGACAAGTTTGTTCCCCCCTTTTACTGACCAAAGGCCCGATTCCACCCCTGCCAGAGAAACAGCACCTACAAGGAAACCACGATCATTAGAGTGGCTTGTTCGGCATCATTTTGTAGAGGAGCATTTGAAATGAAGTGGAAAATTAGGGGGGAAAAACCATCCCAGAAGAGCTCACTGGCAGCAATTAGTGGGAGCAGAAACCCTGACACCCATGAAGAGCACAAGGTCCCTGGCACAGACGCGTTGGGAGGTTAACCCACGAAACACTCACCTACGAAACCATTGATGTTGATACCTTGCCCGTAGTTGACTCTCATGGCTGGACAAACCACCTCATTTATGAACTTATGGGAGAAGCCGGCTTTCTGCATGGCTTCATCAATGGTTTGATTCAGCATGCGAGTGAAGTCGTTCCCTCCAAGGGCATGAAGCAGGCGCTCGTTACTGCTGAAGGCATAGTCATGCGTCTGGTAGCGATAGATCCTTTAACCAGAGACATGAAAGAGGCGTTCAGTTGCTGTTAGTTATCTTTGTTGCCCTCGGAAGCTGTGGAGGATCTCACAGCCCTTCCAGCCAAGCCCTAACCTAAGTGGTACATGCCTAAGTAGACCTGGACCTTTGTTATTCATTTACTGACCTTTCCTAATGAAAGCACTTTGTGCACAGTTACGAATTTAATCCTGTTTAGTACCCAGGTGGGACATCCCACACCTAACACGCATTTCCACCACAGCCTCTTATTATTGCTAGCCTGTTTGAAGATGACAGCGCTTATCTCGATCTTTTCCCTTAGGAAAATGATCGGCAATGGAAAGAAGGCAACCAGATACTCCTTTCTCAACAGCGACGGGATGGTTTCAGCGATTTTTCCAACTCGGCAGCAGGTTTTGCACCTTTTCCTGCAGCCGGTTTCCCACCTTTTCCCCGGCAGGGCCCTGACGTACCGCATGAACTTGTCCAGGACGTCCTCCACCCACATGTACATTCGCAGGGGGTTGAGCCCGTAGCGCCAGAGGAGCTTGAGAAGGTTGAGGAGGTACCAGCTGCTCTCCTCGAACACGAACTCCTCCCCGTTATAAATGCCGACGAGGCTGCTGTGCGCTGGGGCAACCGAGAGGCCTCGAGGAAAGGGGTGAAAAAAAGGTAATTTAATGAAAGGTAGAGCTTGTGAACTATATTACACCTCGCTTTTAACTTCCCGAGACAACCTTGCTTCATGTTGATCAGGGTGAGCAATTAAAGATCGGATCCCCAGGATGTGGAAAGCATAATTAGTTCTTGATTGGGAGCCAGGGAGTTATTTATGGTGACTTTTGGACCTTAACGATGGGATTAAGGTCATCATCACCCAATGGGAGGAGGGGGGGGTCCCCATTTTCATTGGGATGGGGGTCTCCTTTTTCCAGGGGGCTGCGGTACGGCAGGGGGGGATTGGGGAGGGATTTGGGGGGGATATTAAGGAGGGGTTGGGGGGGGATATTAAGGAGGGATTTGGGGGGGATATGGGGGGTATTGTGGAAGGATGGGGGCCAACCAAGGCTTGTTCTTTATGGGGATGTGCCCCCAGAAGAGCGGGAGAGCTGGACCCAGAGCATCCCGGGGGGCGGGGGGGTTGGTTTTTGGGGTGCCGGGGGGGTCCCCACTCACCCAGCTCCTTGACGAAGTGCTTCATGTGCAGGTTGAGGGGGTGGAGGACGGAGCCCCCCGCCTCGTAGCCGGCCCCCTCCACCTCCATCGTGGCCAGCCGCCCCCCCACCGCCGCCTTCTCCAGCACCTCCAGCCGCACGCTCCTCCCGAACTTCTGCCGCAAGAAGTAGGCGGCGGCCGCGCCCCCGATCCCGCCGCCGACCACGGCTGGAAGAACCGGCACCGGCCGTCAGCGCTGCCCCCGCAGCCCCCCCCGCCCCCCCCCCCCCCAAGCCCCCCCACCGTACCGATCTTGCCGGGGGCATCGCGCTGCGGCCGGCGGCCCGGGACGGGCGGGCAGAGAGCGGCGAGGAGCAGGAGGAGGCGGAGGGCCGGCATGGCGCTGGCTCGGCCGGCGGGACCGCCCCGTCAGCTGGTTCCCGCCGCGGCGGCGGCGGCGGCGGGGCGGGAGGACCATGGGGGCGGGCGGCAAAAGCAAACCAACCGCGCCGCTGGTGTAGTGGTATCATGCAAGATTCCCATTCTTGCGACCCGGGTTCGATTCCCGGGCGGCGCAAAACCATTTTTTTCTCTTTTTAGTCCCGTTCGTTACTCCCGTTATGTTTATTTACATCACCCGCGGGGGTGAGGCGACGCCAGGCCCGCACCGGGGGCAGCGTTACCGGTTCCCGGTGGTCAGCGGCGGGGCGCAGGCGCGGGAGCGGCCGCGACTCCTCCCCTCCTCCGGGCGCATGCGCGGTGCCGCCCCCTCTCGGCCGGCCGGGCCCCTTCGCCCGCCACCCGCCATCTTGCGAGGACCGCCGGGGTTATTGTCCGCCGCTCGGGGCTCGGCGGGGCCGCCGGCGCTCGGGCTGCCCAGGCGCTGAGGGGGGCCGCGGGGCCGGCTCGGCGTGAAGAGCCGGGGCGGGCGGGGGCGGCGGCGGCGCCATGGAGGATGAAATGCCCAAGACCCTGTGAGTGGGGAGGGGGCGAGACCGCCTATTGTTCCCGGCTCCGCGGGGAGGGGCGGCCCGGGCTCCCCTCACGCACGGTCCCTCAGGCCCGGGCGGCGCGATCGGGGCTCCGCGACGGGCGGCGGCGGCTGTCCCGGCCCCTCAGCCGCCTTAGTGCCAAGGGGAGCGGCCCCAGGGCCGCGGGGCGCCCGGCCCCGGGTCCCCCTCACGGCGGCCCGGCCTCGGGCGGGCTCCCCGCGCCGGGCTCCAGCCCCGCCGATCCCGTCCCGCGCCTGGCTTCCCAGCGAGGGGCACCGGCATTCTTCCCCCCCCCCCCCCCCCAGCCCGAGGCTTTCTCCCGGGCCTCTCCAGCTCACATCTGGAGGGAAGGTGGCTGGGGAGATGTACCACACACACACCCCCCGCGGTGCTCGCTCCCTGTACGTTTTCGCGAGCATCTGGCTGAATTTTGCCATTTCTGGGCTGTGTGAGCACCGTCAGCTCCCGGGGCGGGGGGGGGAGGTTGGGGGGGGGGGGGGCTGCCCTGGCCTAAAAGCTGGAGAACCCCGCTGCGATGTTCAGCGGCTCGGTGGAAGCAAACGGGGGGTGCCCGTCAGATCGGCGCTTGTCCCGGTGTTCAGAGCACGCCGCCAGCCTGTTAATTCCCGAGGAACCGATGGTAGCTGTAGGGCAGCCTCGTTAAAATCACAAATGGGGTTCCTTAATTACAAGGAACTCCTCTGGCGGTGCTAGGCAGCTGACACCCACCGCTGTCAAGAGGCTTTTGGACTTCGGGTCGGCTGTTGCTCCCGCAGCTGGCTGTGTTTGAAGGCACGGGCGAGCTCCTGCGCACGTCTTACTTGTGCGTTTCTCTCCTTTTCTCTGGCAGGCGTTACCTGGAGTGGTTTCCCTCGTTTAGATCGGGGAAATCACAGGCTCCAGTCTTTCTGTTCCACCTCTGTGTAAGCTGTGACCTCTGTTTCAGTACAGGAGTTGAGGGGAGGAAAGACAGGAGGGAGTCTTTCCAAGGCGAGGGGAAAGTTTTGCCCTTGGATGATGGCTGCATCTACCCCAAGGGCTGATAAATGACTTGGCTGAGCGACTGCAGGAAAACAAGACTCTTACGTGACTTATGCCAGCTCCTCTGGTCCAGGCTTTCCTGAGGGGTAAACACTCTGTCTGCCTCCCTGTGTATACGATCCCGTTGTCTTTCTAGTGCGTGCATTTTTGGAACTATTCTTGGCGTCTGCAAACATGGGTCAGACCTGCTGGCATATTTACGTGTTTATTTAGAAGAATGTTTGCCCCCACCCCTGGTCCCAATGAAATCATTGTCTGGAGCTTAGTGGTCTCGGCAGTACTTGGGGTGTGCTCAAGGGAATAAGTTACCCGTCCCTGAGCACGTGCGGCTCGTTGCACAAACACGGCCGGGTTTCTGAGCTGCAGAACTGGCAACTGAGCAACGTACTGAGAGCGGTATTTCTCTGAATCGCTCCGAGTGACTTTCTCAAGTCAGACGGGGGATTGTCACGAGCTGAATTTCACAGATTGGGTTTAGAACGAGCAGCTTGAAGGAAGAAAGTGCAGTTAAAAGTAATCTCTTTCCAGTGTGTGTTAAATATTTGCTTGCATGAGGACTTCTGTAGGTAGTGCTACAGAAACCCCGTCTGGATGTGGGTTACGGGGCTCCCCCCTTGCTTGCGTTGTCTTGCTGCGTCGTGAGGGGCCACCAACGTGGTCTGCAACGCGCCTGCCTTTTTCTTTAGTTCCCTTAGCACCTTTAAGTCGTTTTTCTGTAGCAGAGTCCAGACGTTGTTGGAAGCAACGTCTTGGTTTTGCCATTTCCACGTAACCTGTTTCTATGAAGGGGGTGTTGGAGCCTTGCCGTTTTGAAGCGCGTTAGGAGCTGTATTACTTATGTAAATGGTTTCCTGGATAGGCAGCTTGTTTTCACGTGGCCAGTGACTTTCCTTGAAAGCCACTCTTCAACGGCAGAGATTATAAATTTGAAGAGCGGTTACAAGGCAGACAGTGTTTTTGAACTTCAGAAAGACCTCTTGTTTGTATTTTTTGTGTAAGTACGTAGGTGCTTGTGGAGTACGTGCACTTCTCATTTACTTTGTGTGTCTAAAAAGATGCAGAAGTGCTAACACTCAATAGTTTGGTATTACTTTTCAGGAAGCTGTCTGCTGATCAGTGTGCAGTAAATAAATGGAGTTGTCTGCAGAGTTTGCCGTGTATAGTATAGTCCTTCATCTGCAAAGATACATTGACCGACTCATTAATGAGAATCCAATTAGCAGGAAAGAGGGGTGGGAAGGGTGGAGGGGAAGGCAGAACTGTCACACAGGAGGGGTCTCCTCCTGCGTTATCTGGCCCTACCTGGCAGGGTCACCTTGGCACTCGGTTATTTCTTGTATAACTGGTCCAGGAGAAGGTGCGGGTGTGCTGGACCCTGCCCCTGTGCCAGCTACACGGAAACGGAGCTGCAGCGCAACTCCCTGGAAAGGTTAGGATGGTCACACAGCTCGAGTGTCGCACGGGGAGAGTACATCAGAGAAATAACATGGGGATTGTTGCCCGGGGGCTACAGCTCTGTGTTTTTCCCATCAATCTTGGCACGGTTGATAGTATCACAGGACTTGGTTGCAGTTTGTCAGCTAGTGGATTGGAGAAACCTCTCCAGACTTGCTGGCTGCAGAGGGCAGGCAGCAGATGTACGCAGCTACGGGTAATGAGGTTACGCTGGCAAATAACACGAGAAAAACGCTGCCGAATTTGTACGATGTTGAGCTGCCTTTCTGAGCGACTGATGGCACTTTACGATTCCCCTTCCCCTTTTTAGCATTTTGCAGAACGCTCTCTTTCTGTGTGTCATTCCTGCTTGCGTGGCCATTAGGGGATGGCTTCACCACGTCTGTGCACGAGGAGCCACAACTTGGTTTTTTTACCTTTGTGCGGGAGCAAGTAGGTCAATATCTGGTACACAGTTACACCTACTGCCTCTCCATATATGTGTACGTACACATACATTTTGCTGCAATTGATCCTTCGAGCATGCATTTTGAAAGGTCTGGCCATGCAGAGATTCGTGGGGCTGTCAGGTCACTTACGTAAATCCTGCTTTTTCCAGCTAAATCCAGTGTTAAGGTAGGGTTTGCTTCAGGAGGTGCCTGTCTGATTATCGGGGTGAAAATCCAGCGCGAGTGCAAAGGTCAGGGTGTAAACACCGTGTCTAGGAGACTTTTGGTTACAAATAAACTGTAAATAAACTTAGACCTGGAATGTGACATGAGCATCTCATCACTTTAGTGCCCTGGCTTATTCATTATCCAAATGGCGCTAATATTAAAAAAAAACGAGAGAGAAGAAGTCTCGCTAGTTATGACTCTCTGTCGAACGTGATGCGGGGTAGAATGTCCTGGTGTTATCGAGCACAGACTTAATTGCCTTAACGGAAGTGCAGTGAACCCTCCTCTGTTTAAGGAAAGATCATCAGAAGTGCAGGAATTACTCGCTTTGTTGAGCAAGAGGGATGCCTGTGACGGTCTGATTCTGGTGAAGCATTTGTTGATTTTAAAAAGGAGTACGATTCTGAGTCATACCTAAAATAGTTGTCCAGATTATTAATACATGGCTTGCCGGGTTGTTTCTGACAGGAAAACAGAGGCTGTGTGTCTTGTTCCCCCATTCTCTCCTGCTAAACCAAATATTGGAGTGCATCCCTCTCTTCGGGAAGGCTGTTCACAGCCTTGTGTCAACAGAAGGAGCGCAACAAGTCGCTGGTTTTGCTGCCTTGTTGTTTTCTTACAACATCTTTGCAACTCCTGCACCGAGACAGGGAGGACTGCTGATCTATTGACGTGGTTTCAACAGCGCGATTTGGCTGCAGTTCTTGTTGCAGAGGCCGCGGTTTGCCACATAACGTTCCTTTGCGGAAAGGTGCTGCCACACCTTTGGAGCTGAGGTTTCCCTGTGTGCTTTTTTTAAAAATCCCATGACTTGGGCTTAACAACAACAACAAGAAAACCCACTTGTGGATCAAGGACGATCTTCGTCGCTGAGAATGCCAAAATCTCAGGTCGGAGCAGGGATGCGGGTTCTGTTTGTGCTTGAGGAGGCTGATCCTTTCAAATGGAGAAGGATGGGGGGGATGCCGACACTTGAGCACGTTTGCCCTTGGTTGTTTCAGGCAGATTTAATGCTTTCAGATGACGCATCCTTTTTTTAGAAGGAACTGACTAAATATTGTGTATTGTGCTTGCTAAACACCAGATTGAGCTACTAGGGGAGCTAGGGGTTTGGTGCTTGGTGAATGATGACTGCGTATGGTTATCATGACTGCCGTTTCTATACGTGGAAATCCATTTGGTAGGTTGCGTTGTCCATATCTGGCTTTCTGTTCAGCTTGGAAGTGGGGTGAGATTTTAGAAATGCAGACCTTTGGTGGGACTGAGGACGGGCGCCATTACTGCCCGCTGTCACCGAACAATTTCTGCCCCATTGCTCTGTGAATGAGGATGCTGTCCTGCCGCACGCTTCGTTTCGACGGCCTAACCTGGCAGGTTGGGTGTTGGGGGAACAACTTCGGGCCGTATTTGCTCAGTTACTGACAAGCAGACTGGAGCGTCAGGATGGCTTCTAACTTTTTATTTGGTCCTATAGATACGTGGGGAACCTGTCAAGAGATGTGACCGAAGCTCTAATCCTCCAGCTGTTCAGCCAGATTGGACCATGCAAAAACTGCAAAATGATAATGGATGTAAGAGCCTTCACCTAATGATTGTCATGTTTCTAATGGCTTTGGGCCACACTTGTGTGTTTCAGAATTCCCCTGGAAACACGGCATGAGCACATTACAGGGATGTAATAAGGCTGGAGATGACAGTCGTGTAGTTTTGGCATCATTTCTGCCTAGTGTCTCACATTGAATTTAAGGCTGGGTGGATATTGCGAGAGGGAGTGAACAGGTTAAGATATGTGGGTGTTGCAGATGAGATGAGATGAGAAAAGTTCTTCCTTGCCATACTTTTACCTTTCTAAAGCAGAACTGAAACCTCCTGGAGCGTTGTTAGTGCATTGACTGTGGTCTCAGTGTAGAGTAAAAAAGCCTGTCCATTTTGAGACATTTAGATGTAATGAATAAGGAGCTGAGTATAATAGTGAGGGTACAGTTTGAAGAGGTGGGTATCAGTAATCCTTTGTTTTTTTTTCTTACCAGACAGCTGGAAATGATCCCTACTGTTTTGTGGAGTTCTATGAGCACCGGCACGCAGCTGCAGCGCTGGCTGCTATGAATGGCCGGAAGATAATGGGTAAGGTAAGCTGTCATGTCTACAGGGTGAGTTGGAGTTGGAAAACAGGCTATCTCAGATGGTGCGGGTGAAATATCCGTGGGTGAAATATCACTTGAGACGAAGTGGATACACTGGAAATGTTAGGCACTGTGTTTGGAGAGAGGTCTTAATGTGGCACGACTAACAAGAAGAGCCGTTTTGACTGTTGCATAGAATCATAGAATTGTTTAGGTTGGGAAAGACCTTTAAGATCATCAGGTCCAACCATTAACCTCACACTGCCAAGGCCACCACTAGACCATGTCCCTAAGCATCACATCTACGTGGCTTTTAAATACCTCCAGGGATGGAGACTCAACCACTTCCCTGGGCAGCCTCTTCCAGTGCCTGACAGCCCTTTCGGTGAAGAAATTTTTCGTAATATCCAACCTAAACCTCCCCTGGCGCAGCTTGAGGCTGTTTCCTCTCATCCTGTTGCTTGTTACCTGGGAGAAGAGACCGACCCCCACCTCGCTACAGCCTCCTTTCAGGCAGTTGCAGAGAGCAATAAGGTCTCCCCTCAGCCTCCTCTTCTCCAGGCTGAACAGCCCCAGCTCCCTCAGCCGCTCCTCATAAGACTTGTGCTCCAGACCCTTGTAGGAAGAATGCAGAGGGAGGTGGGGATTTAGAACTGGGGAGGGCTCAGAGACTGCGGGCCTAAGGAATATTTTAACTTTGCCAACCTTATCAGGATAAAGCTTCTCTCTCCCCACCCCTGCAAAAAAACACCCACCCACCCAAACTGGACTCCCAGACCAGGTCTGTTTACCATCTTTGCGCTTAACCAGTGAAACACAGTTTGGAATAATGAACCCTCTCCTGAGAAACGTGTCTTAAACTTGAGCTTTCACCTCAAACTTCCACATCTCGTGCCCGTGTAGTGTCAGACTTAAATGTTGGTGGTATCTGAGCTTAGCTGGGATTTGCTTGATCTAACGTGAGTGACTAACATTTGCAGGAGGTCAAAGTGAACTGGGCAACGACCCCCAGCAGCCAGAAGAAAGACACCAGCAGTAAGTGTCGCTTATGCTTTGAGTACGTGTTTGGTTTGTACAAGTAGTTGCTATACATAAACAGTAAGCATCATACAATTATATGCAGTAATGTTTTGATCGTAATCCTAAGATATTATTTCATGTGTTTGTGTTAATAAACTTAAGAACAAATCTAATCTTTGTCATCAGGTAGTACCGTTGTCAACACACAGCGTTCACAAGGTAATTGTATCTTCTTAAACATAAAATGAAATCTCTCAAGGGTATTCACTAACCACCTGAAGCTATGTATGGGGGTTTTTTTCGTTATGAATTTATTTTTAATGGAAAGACTTCCCTTCCATTTCCCTGTAGCATCAGAAAGTGAGCTAGTGTCCACTGTTTAGTTCTGGTGCTAATCTCTGGCTGTTTGTCACGAGTGCAATTGTAAAAAAAACAAACAAACAAACAAACAAAAAAAAACCACAACCAAAACAAAAAACCCTTCTCCCGTGCTAGTGAGGAAGAATAGTTGGCTCCCTGTGAGTCTGCAGGATGTGCTCGTGCAGACAGGCTCCTTGGGAGCATCTGCACTGTTTTCATAATTGGGCTCCATTGCTCCCCGCTCACAGCGAGCCGACGGATTGCTGCCGCTGTCGGCAAGCTTGGAATTTCCCTAGGCCAGTGGGGCTGAACTACATCAGCGTCCGAGCGGACTCGAGAGTTTCGTACCTGCTGTAGTACAAATAAGTCTGTATATTGCTAAGATGGTGTGTGACATATTGTTTGATTGTAGTGGAAAACTCCTTAGATACAGGACTTTTGTTTCTCTTTGGTGCGTGTTTTCTATGGCTCTGATATAAATTGAAGGGATTACTCTTTCCATTCTGTTGCCTTCAGTCTTAGTTCATTTGCACATGGATTCACACATGTTGAATTCACATGGATTCACATGGTGTATTGGCTGGGCAACCAAAACTTTTGAGAACTCAAATGCTTTAACAGCAAAGTGTTGCAATGCAAGGTATTTTTTTTTTTATTTGTTCTTCACAACCTGTGGTGTTAAACCAGACATCGTGGCTAGGTCCAAAATACGTCCTGCTGTAGAATGGGCGTTATCCTGCGTTTCTTGAATCTGCTAGATGTGTCAGTTGATCGGATTTTGATTAGCTAGTGATCTCCTGCCATGTCGAAGCTTAACGCTAGCATATGGAGAGGAAGATTTTCACGTAGTCTTGACACATTAAGTAAGTAGTTTAAGACTTTGTACCGTAAATGCTGACTGGTCGTAAAAGCAGTGCGTAAAATACGAAATGTAAATGCCATATATGTCGCTGTAGTATCCTTAAAGTCACTAACTCTGTAGCACTGCCAAGCAAAGGATCTGTTACCAACAGCAGTAAATTCTGTTTCATAGTAAAGTCTAGTCTTCATGTAGTTTTTTAATAACAGCTGGAAAGCCATGCTATGTGAGATTGCTCTGTTCTCTGTGCGTGTGTGCGCGCGTGTTCCAGGGACCGTCCTCAAACATTAAGATCCCTTTTTCTCTTTTTCCCAAAAAGACCATTTCCATGTCTTTGTCGGAGACCTCAGTCCAGAAATTACAACTGAAGATATAAAAGCAGCCTTTGCGCCATTTGGAAGAATATCGTAAGTAATTTCCTAGGGCAAATAAACTAAAAGTTATCTCTCCTAAATGGAGGCAGCCTTATGTTTCAGTAAGTAAAAAATGAGAGTTGTCGCAGTGCAGGAATATACATTTATCTGTTCATACAGCGACTTGAGCCTGAATGGTCAGGCATTAAGCAGGGATGTGTAACCCGATTCCTTTATAGTAGCCTGTTCTGCTTTCCTAGAAAAGCTGCATCCAACTTGCTTTGGTTTTGCCTCATTTGGCAAAGCAACGCTAGAAAAAATTGACCCCTAAACCCGGGGTGTGCATTTCACTGGCCCTCGCAGCGATCAGATGGCCATCACGCTTGTACAGTTTGTGACCGAGTCTGTTTGCACGTTCACGTCTTGTGAGGCTTTGGATTTTTTTGTTAGCTGTGGTGTGCCGGCCACCAGTAGCCAATGTTTTTTTTTTTTGCAGTTAAATTCCCATTTCCCACAAAATGAACCTTTTTTTGGCACAAGACTCGTTGGGGCGCCCAGAGGCTGCAGCTTGAGCGGCCTCAAAGCGTTTGGCGTTGGGTCAGCGTAAGCCCTCGACCTGAAGGGCTCGGCCAAAACCACAGGGCCTCTCGGGTCAAGGAGTTGCACTCATCCCAGCGGTGCAGAGCGGTGGCGTGACAAGCGAACGTGTTACAAACGGGGAACGGTGCTCGCAGGTCTCCACCTGCCAGCTTGCTGTATTCAGGGTGTAGCAGAGTAAGGAGCAGTTCGTTCATTCCATCCTCCAAATGTAAACCATTAATTTTCCTTGTAGTGTTGTCTGTACTGGACATTGAAGTTTCTTGATGGTGATGTAAGAGAACATAGAGTGCTTTGGAGTGTTGTGTAGTGAAGCGTTTAATTGAAGTAAGTTTGTTTTTTGTTTTTTTGTTTTTTTTTTCCCCTCAGAGTCCAGTGTATTACTCTTTTAATGCCAGCTTGATTTCCTCTTATGATAAGGTTTAAAAAAAGAATATGTGATCTGAATGTGACTTGCTGCAGACAACTGTCACGCTTGACTGCATCTTTTGTAATTGTCATCTAGGAAACGCAGAGGGTCGGACTCCTAAGGAGAGTCAATTTGTCCTCTGGCCAAACATGGTCTGGACGGAAGGGACGAGGGACTCTAAAGTAGAGCTGAACTGCTGGAATGAGTGCGAAAGGGAGGCAGGAATAGACGGCCGCGTTGGTGGGACTGCAGTGGAGCTGTGACAGAGAGGTCCCCCTCGCTGAGGCAGCACTGGGTTTCCGAGGTGACCGTTCAACGGACAGTCGCCTTTAACAAATGACCTCCACCCCCCAAAAGTGAACACCACCACCACCACCCCCCAGCCTGAAGCAAAAAGTAACGTCCAAATGTCAGCTGGGGGAGGATAAAATCACAGCGAACACCGGGCCGTGGTCCGTATCTCCAGGGCCTCGCCCATTGTCCCATCTTTTCTAGAAGAGCTTTTTGGACGCAGAGCTGTTGCTGCATGGTGGTGGTGACGGGGAAGGGGGAGCGGTGCTCTTGCTTTTGGGGTACTCGGCGCACAGCTGTAGAGCTAACGCATGGAAAACTCGCGGTTTGCCCTGGCTCAGACTGACTCTCCGAAATGAAACTCAGTTCTTTTCCTCCCACAAAAGTAGTAGATTAAGAATTGTCCCCGTAATGACTCTCTTGAACTCTTGTTCCAAAACCGAGGGGTTAAATAAAGCTGAAGGGACCTAAATTTTCTACTTGTTTCAGTTTAACCTGGAAAAATATTGATACTGTCTCATAAGTCGAATGAAGTTACCTGACTTTACCTGCTCTTCATCAGTGACTAGTTTCTGGAAATGTGGTGCTAATGGAATATTTCCTGATTTTTTTTTTTTTAAACATTGTCTTCGTTGGTGCTAAACTGAGCTTTTTTTTTTTTTACGACACCGAGGTTGAACTACTGCATGATTAGCACATAAGAAATTTTGGTAATTCTTTGCATCTGGATTTTTTAATCACTGTAAAAGCACACTTTCATTGTGGTTTCCTTTTATGCTTGCTTTACGCATGTTTTCACTTGTTCTCAAGTCTTTATTTTCAAAGTTTTCAGTTGAGGGTAAGTAGAGATGAGTTTTTCCCCCTCTCCCTCTATAGGCTCTTCAGAGCAAACCGATCAAAGCTTACCAAAGTGGCTCTTCTCAGGCAATTTGTAACATATGACCCAAATTCTGACCTAACCCAGGAAGGGGGGAAGCAAAAAGGGGGAAGGGGGGTGTCTCACAAAGACGAAAGAAATAACATTTCTATGGTAGCGTTGGGAGAGGTGTTTTCCTCAGGCCCTCGGCGACAGTGTCAGCGCTATGGGCTAACGTTTGCCAGAATTAGGCTTACGATGCAGCATTTGCAGTTACTGTAAGGCTTAAAAAACCTGGTGTAACAAACCTGCTCTTCATTGTGACTTTTCTCACCAGTCTTGGAATGCTAAATGTTGTGCACACGTTAACGCTAGTTTCTCTGAACCCTATTATTTTACACAGCCGTAAGTTACATTGCATGACTTTTCTGACTGGTTTTATGTTGTTGTTTCTGTTCTTTTAATGCCTGTATGTGTGGGACAAAGGAGGGGAGGAGAGGGTGGCCTGAACGCGAGAGCATCTCGACCCTCGGCTAACTTGTACGCAAATTGCCTGAGAAACGCTGTAGAATGGCGTTCCACGAGTGGGGTTTAGCTCTTGTAGCTGGGTTCTCTTTTTAACTCAATCTCAAATAATAGGGCTCTGGTTATTTTGCAGACTGTCTCTGAAGAATGGACAGAATTGCCATGGCTAACTACAAGCTACAGTTCACAGTGGACAAACGTTGTAGTTTTCTTATTTACTTTTATAAATTTTCTTTTTTTTTTTTTTTTGCTTTTTTATATCTTGTAGTTTCCAATCAGTCCTGTATGATTGCTGTTGTACAAATGCAGTTTAAATAATGTGTAATATGTAGTTTAAGACATGAATGTTTCAGTGTTTTATTTTCTTCAATAATTTCTGAAAATGTCAATCTCTCAAAATTTACAGCTGCCCACAGTCCAAAAAGGGGGTAACGAATTGACCCGAGAAAATTAAAGAATTCAGTTAACAGGCGACGTATGCCTTTTAATTCCTATCTTTTTTCATTTTTTCTATTTAATATTTTGAATGAGTAGGTAGAATGTGTTGGCAAATAGTTTAAAAATTGCATGGTTAAAGAGAGCCATTCAGCTAATGTTAGTCAGCTACATGCCTTAAGTGATTCTTTTGAATAGCTGCTTTGACCATGCTTTGTGTCTTAACAGTCTGTAAAAGCATTTTGAAGCAGGAGCCAACTGTCGTAAAGTACATACGTTTGTTAGAGAAGCTATTGATTTGCATGTTTACACGATTAAGTTTAATTTTGCTACTACCTGGCAAAGCATTAGTAAAGTTCTGTTTAGAAAAGAAGCCTTTTGCTTTGACTGTGTTGCTGGTGCAATAAACAGTTGAGGTTAGTAAAGGTGAAACATGAAAATAAGCTGTACGTGTGACTCAAGTTGTCGTTTTAGGAAGGTCGTCTTTCGAAGGCGCTTAACTGGGTCTCATTTCTGCTTTTTAGAGACGCGCGAGTGGTTAAGGACATGGCAACAGGAAAATCTAAAGGATACGGCTTCGTTTCCTTCTTCAATAAATGGGTAAGATGCGGCACGGTCTCGAGCGCCCCTGACAAGTGGGGGGCATGAAAAGATTATTTTCAGTGGCCCCTACGAGGAAGGAGTACTGTCGGTCCTGATCGCCATCGGCTTCGGTTTCCCTGCCTGTCAAGGGGGGAGCGTTTCTCTCTATTTTTTCATAGAATCATAGAATACCAGGTTGGAGGGGACCTCAAGGATCACCTGGTCCAACCTTCCTAGGCAAGAATTTGCACAGTCTAGACGAGATGGCCCAGCAGCATGTCCAGCTGAGTCTTACACGTGTTCAGCGTAGCAGAGTCAGCCACTTCCCTGGGGAGATTATTCCAATGGTTGACTGTTCTCATTATGAAAAATCTACCTCTCGTGTCCAACCGGAATCTCCCTGGGAATAACTTGTACCCGTTACCCCTTGTCCTCACCATGGGACTCCTTGTAAAAAGGGAGTCTCCATCTTCTTTGTAGCTCCCCTTTAAGTACTGGTACATGGTGATGAGATCACCTCTAAGCCTCCTTTTCTCAAGGCTGAACAAGCCCAGCTCTCTCAGCCTATCCTCATACGGCAGGCTTCCCAGACCCTTGATCATCTTGGTGGCCCTTCTCTGGACCCCCTCCAGCCTGTCCACATCTTTTTTGTATAGCAGGGACCAGAACTGTACACAGTATTCCAGGTGTGGCCTGACAAGCGCCGAGTAGAGAGGGACAGTGACTTCTTTTTTGAGACGCTCTACTATTGCTTGAGCCTTTCTAAAGCACGTGGTGAGCCACATCCAAGGGAGTGACGTACAGACATGACAGAGAGTGACGATACCTCTGGCGTGTATCGAGAGGGTCTTAGATGCACTCAGTGAGGCCTAACAGTGTCCCTTGTCCTGCCCAGAACTGCCTCTTTTGAAGCAGGGTGTCTTTTGGCACGTCGCAAGTGTCAGAGAGGGTGGCTGCGCGGTGATGTCACTCGTTTGGCTCTACGGCACAGTGATGTCATTTGTTTGGCTCTGTCGCGAAAGGAAGAGTTGCCAATGGTGGGTTTTCCTTCTCCCCCCTCTCGTGTACAGGATGCAGAGAATGCGATTCAGCAGATGGGCGGTCAGTGGCTCGGTGGAAGGCAAATCAGAACGAATTGGGCGACAAGAAAACCTCCGGCTCCAAAGAGTACATACGAATGTAGGTTCTCAGTTCTTTGCATCTTTGCAAACCTCCCACCGCACCCTTAAGGAGGAAGAGAAAAGGGCGAGCTGCAAGCCTTGGAGATTGTGGCAGGAGGGAGAGCGGGTACTAAAAGCGAAGGCTCTCTCGAACAGTTTCAGACCTGACTAAAGCAGCTTCCTTAGCTACAGCGACTTTGTTACCACTACGGGGGGGATTCCCTTGGCTTCTGCACACGCAGGTTGGAAACCTGCGTTCTCTCTAGACAGCCAGGGCGACTCTGGCTTTTTAACTTTGCTCCCTCGCTTTTAGGGCTTTCCGTTGCGATACAAAGCGGGGCCGTGTCAAAGAGAGCATTTCCATAGGAGAGATTTTAAATTAGGTGTATCACACCTATTCATTAGGTGTCTGCAGTTTGTGCTCGACATCTTATGCCAGTCGGGATTAGAATTTCTGCCTAACGTGTGTCTGAGCCACTGAAAAGCTCTGTAAAATCTCTTTAAGCAAACGCCAAACAACTGTCTTACGACGATGTGGTCAATCAGTCCAGCCCGAGCAACTGCACCGTGTACTGCGGAGGTGTTACTTCGGGACTGACAGGTACCGTGGCTTCGAACTGCCGTCGCGTTGAATGTCCCTGAATAACGCAGCAGTCGCCTCATTTTGATGCTCTCTTTCTTCCTGCTTCAGAACAGCTAATGCGCCAGACCTTTTCTCCCTTCGGGCAGATAATGGAAATTCGAGTCTTCCCGGATAAAGGCTACTCCTTTGTACGGTAGGCTGGCCTGCAGTTTGCGTGTTGATGAATTTAAATTCAAAATTACGGGTTCGCGTGCTTTTGGTGTCAGCGGAGCATGGGTGGGCGTGCGGAGGGTGTGCTTTACAGCAGCCCTCCCTGACTGCAGCCTGATCTGGGGAGTGAGCTACGGCTCGCAGCGCTCTTGGCACACGTCGGAAAACCCCCTCAACCCAGTCCAAACTGGTGCCGTGCCCTTTGTCGTAAGAGACCTCTGTCTGTTCCCCTTGTGCAATTTCACAGCGGAGTGACTGAGGCAGGCGGTCAAGTTTCGGGGTTGTTTCCAGCATCTCTTTGTTGACAAGGCTCCAGATAACAACAAATAATTGTAAATTGACTTGCTCTCCTTGCTGCTGAATTTTCCAAGATGTTTAGGGAGAGTTGCAACACCGAGACAGGAAAAGCAAGCGTGGCCTGGCAGTCGCTGCCGCCCGCCGTGGGGGTGACAGGAGGAAGTGTCTGCGGTCAGGCTGGTGTCCTAACAGAGCCCAAATCTGCGCTGAGCTGGTGGGGACGCTCCGGGGGTTACTTCTGGCTGTTACTCCCCAAGCAACTTGTTTATATTGGGACAACTCCTATTTCGACAGGTTTAACTCTCACGAGAGCGCGGCGCACGCGATTGTTTCCGTCAACGGAACAACTATCGAAGGACACGTAGTGAAGTGCTACTGGGGCAAGGAGACGCCAGACATGATCAGCCCGGTCCAGCAGGTCAGAGCTTCTCCTCTGCTACAGGCGTTGGCTTTGCTCGTTAGTCTTTGCTAGAAGCCCAGTAGGTGGCCCTCAATCTGTGTGCGTGCTGGTTAGACTCGGTGTAGCACACATCACATCCGTTACAGCTTATTTCATCAGGACGTATTTCTCTGAAGTACAAACAAAAGATTTTAAACCCCTCGGAACCTGCGGACTCTCGTTAGGAAAAATGTGCGCTGTAAAATCCTGGAGAAAGCTCGCAAAATACTGCCCAGCCCATCGCATGTCTTCCCCGGCATGAAGCTGGCTGCTCCCGTTCCCTGCATCTCTGTCGATACTTGAGACGGTGGCGGCGTGGTTGATTGGGGGGGTGACGGGGCGCTCTACTAATTAAAAGCTTGCTGGCTCCGAAGGGGTGCCCGGCCGCACGTCTGCGTGGCCGTTTCAGCATCGTTTTAGCGAGCAGACTCGTCGGTCCCCGTCGGAGACGGCCTGGGCAGGCGGGGCGTGCCTGGCCAGCTGACGGAAATCACCGCTTTTTGGGGTGCCGCTTAACGCCCGGGTGTTTTCCCCTTGCAGAACCAGATCGGCTACCCGCCAGCCTACGGCCAGTGGGGCCAGTGGTACGGCAACGCCCAGATCGGTCAGTACGTGCCCAATGGCTGGCAGGTCCCCGCCTACGGGATGTACGGGCAAGCGTGGAATCAGCAGGGCTTTAAGTGAGTAATTGAGGGGTTTTGTGCCGGTTTTCCCCCCGCGGGAGGTGACAATCCGAGTCGGTAGCAGTGTGAAAGCTGCCAGGGCATTCCCATCCTTCCCTGCTTGGGATGAGGAACGTGCATACGGATCCAGGAAGGCCCCGCTCGCGCGCCCCCGTTAAGTTCTCCCTCGTTACCGACACCTTTGCCTAACGAAGTTACCCCCCTGCCCTTCCCCGACAGTCAGACGCAGTCTTCGGCGGCGTGGATGGGTGCCAACTACGGGGTGCAGCCGCCGCAGGGGCAGAACGGGAGCGTGATAACCAACCAAACAGGATACCGCGTGGCGGGCTTCGAAACGCCCTGAGGAGGAGAGGACTCTGAGCGCGGCGGGAGCGGCGCCGAGCCTCTGTCCACAGCCGGGATTTGTCAGACCGAGCGTCGGATACGATGTATTTATTTAAGAGAGAGTGAGAGATAGAGAGAGAGAGAGAAAACACAAAAAAAAAAAGCATTTTTAATCATGAAATTGTCATCCGCGTTGTTTAAAAAAAAAAAAAACAAAACAAAAATCACACAAAACGAGATGCTGGATGTCTGCCGACTTTTGCCTTCTTTTTCCTCCTTTATGTGTTTCTTAAGATCCATGTTTTTGAAACACAGCAAATGCAGGGACTACTGCCACTGAAAATTGGGGCAGCAAATTGCACAAACGTCAACCTTTTTGTTTTTCTTTCCTTTCCTTGGAAGTAGCGTGCCGTTCTAGTTTGCATTCCGAATGATTTTAAATGTATTATAAACCATTGTACAAAAAAAAAAAAAAAAGACAAAAAAGCCAAAAGCGTGTGAATCCTGAAGCCGCCGCGTCTTCAGCCTTTGCACCGTCTGTTTTAAAAGAGCCTCTTGTATAAAGCCTCCGTCTCTCCGCTTTTGTTACACCGGGTTTTTTTGACGATAAATTATTAGTTTACATCGTTTTTTTGTATCTCAGCGTGTTTTTCAGGGTCGTCTTTGCCTTACGATGGGGAGAAGGGGGACGCTCGGTGGGACGGCGCTCGGCTCCCCTCGTGAGCGAGGATTTCCACCCTGGGACGGCGAAAATCCTGTTACTAAAATGTGACAAATTCCTACGAACCAGCCGGGTTGTTGTTTTGGTTGTTTTAGTTTTTTTTTTTTTTTTTTACCGATTTCTACATTTACGTGTACCGATTATGTAAAATATCTCAGCAAATTAATATTTTGCACAACCCTTAGCCACCGTTGTACGTTTCCTTATTTAAAGGTAGGGGGCGGAGTCCTTTGACAGGAGTTATGCCTCAAATCGTCATTTTTATTCTTGGTTTTTTTGCACGTGGATGTCAAATAGACTCTTGGAATTCGAAGTTTATCCTCTCTTGGTTTTAAATAATTGTATAAAACTTCCCCCAATATCCTGGGTTGTGCTGTGAGTACTGTTCCACCCGGGTAGTGGAAGGTGATGGGAGCTCTGAAAACCTTCAGAAGCCAAAAAGGGCTTTTTCTGTCCTACCTCTTGACCAGCCTTCAGAAAAAATGCAAAAAATGCAGAAAAAATGCAAAAAAGAAAAAAAAAAAACACGAAGGGGGGGGGAAGGTGGGAAAAACACCCAAACCGAAGCCGGTTGTGTGTTCTCGTTTCTTATTTCGTGTCCCCGCCGTCGGTTTTCGCCCTCCCCGGGCTGAAGGGAGCGGCTGCTCGGGGAATTTGGGGGGAAAAAAGGCCGAAATGGGTCAGTTCTTGCTGCAAAAGGGCTTCTGGGAGGTGTAGTCCGCGGGGGCGCCGCAGCGCGCAGGCGCGCTGCGGCGCCCCCGCGGACTACACCTCCCAGCGGCCCCCGCGGCGCCCCACGTGCCCTCGGCGAACCAATGGGAGCGAGCGGGCCGGCGCCATGGCGGAGGCGGGTCTCTAAGCGCCCTCGCGGCGGTCCGGGGCAGGAACGGGGGGCGCGCGCCGCCGCTCAGGTAAGGAGGGAGGAGGCGGCGGGGGGGGGGGGGGAGCGGGAAGGGGGGAACCCCGCGCCCGCGGGACAGGAAGTGACATCAGGGAGGGGGCACGGCGGGGCGGCGGGGTGCGACGTCACGGCAGTGACGTGTTTTGGGCCCCCTCACCCCAAGAAGGACATGGAGGGGCCGGAGCGTGGTCAGAGCAGGGCAGCGAGGCTGGGGCAGGGGCTGGAGCACAAGGCTGGGGAGGGGCGGCTGGGGGAGCTGGGGGGGCTCAGCCTGGAGAAGAGGAGGCTGAGGGGAGCCCTCATCGCTCTCTGCAACGGCCTGAAAGGAGGCTGGAGCCGGGGGGGTCGGTCTCTGCTCCCCAGGAACAAGCGATGGGACGAGAGGGAACGGCCTCAAGCTGCGCCAGGGCAGGGTTGGGTTGGGTATGGGGAAAAACTTCTTCACCGAAAGGGCTGTCAGGCCCTGGCACAGGCTGCCCAGGGCAGTGGTGGAGTCCCCATCCCTGGAGGTATTTAAAAGCCGTGTAGATGCGGTGCTGAGGGACATGGGTTAGTGCCGCCTTGGCAGCGCCAGGTTAACGGTTGGACTCGATCTTAAAAGTCTCCCCCAACCCAACCGATCCTGTGATTCCATGATTGCAGGGCCAGCGGCTCCTCCCAGCACCGGGGTGCCTCGCCGGCAGGCACTCCTGCTCCTTGCCTGCCAGCCTGGTGCAAAACCCTGACGCGGGCAGATCTGGGGGGGGAATCGCCCCGTTTCTGTCCTGTCCGCGCAGGGTTTTCTCTCCCATCGTCGCCGCCTGGGACGGTGATTTCCACTCCGGTGTCTCTCAGAGCAGCCGTGCTGTGCTCGGCAAGCACACGGGGGCTCTGTGCATCCCCCTGCCATGGTGGGCAGGCCGCCCAGTCTTACTTACATGCCACATCCTTTATTTAATATTATTTACCCCACAGGGATGACCCCGTGGCTTGGGCCATGAGTACACACGTGCCAGAAGCTCTCTTTTTGGCCTCGTCTTTCTCTGACACGGCCGAGACTGGGAAATAGCAGGGAGTGGGCGCCGGGGTGGAGGTGTCGGAGTTGGGTGGCACTTTGACGAGAGGGATGCTGCCATGGTGTGTCGTGTCACACCCGGGTGTCACTTCAGGCCTCGGTTGCAAGGAAGGACCTGAAGTAGCCAGCGTGGGGCTGCGACAGGGTGGCACAGCGACCGGCAGGGACCCTTGCCCATCCTTCCCCGACGAGGCAGGCAGTCGCTCCCCGCTCTCTCTGTGTGTCCCCTCCATCTCTGCCGCTGCTGGGGACTAAGGATGGCCACCGCTTCCTGCACAGCGACTTGTCGGTGTCACCAGCAATGCACTGCATCCCCGCTGTCCCTCCCATCCCGTCCGCCTCCCCAGGCTGTATTACTCACCTCCCCAGTCTCTGTCCTGCCAGGTTCCCCAGAGGATGGAGCCGGCATCAGTGAGGACCAAAGTCCCCTCCTTCTTGTCCGACCTGGGGAAGGCCACGCTCCGGGGCATCCGGAAATGTCCCCGCTGCGGCACTTACAACGGCACCCGAGGCCTGAGCTGCAAGAACAAGACCTGCGGGACCGTCTTCCGCTACGGCACACGCAAGCAGCCCAGTGTCGACGCCGTCAAGATCATCACCGGCTCCGACTTACAGGTTTATTCAGTGCGGCAGAGGGACCGGGGACCGGATTACCGGTGCTTTGTGGAGCTGGGGGTCTCAGAGACGGCCATCCAGACGGTGGACGGGACCATCATCACGCAGCTCAGCTCCGGCCGCTGCTACGTACCGTCGTGTCTGAAAGCGGCCACACAAGGTGTGGTGGAGAACCAGTGCCAGCACATCAAACTGGCCCTGAACTGCCAGACCGAGGCCACCCCGCTCACCCTGAAAAGCTCGGTGCTCAACTCCATGCAGGCTTCGCCCGAAACCAAACAAACCATATGGCAGCTGGCGACCGAGCCGACAGGGCCCCTGGTGCAGCGGATCACCAAGAACATCCTGGTGGTGAAGTGCAAGGCCAGCCAGAAGCACAGCCTCGGCTACCTGCACGCCTCCTTCGCCCAGAAGATGAGTGCCAAGACGCTGGCGGACCACAGGTTCTCCTGCTCCTGCCAGGCGCTGAAGCCCGGCAAGGGCGGCCCGGCTGAGGAGGAGGCGCCGCCGCCGCGCTGCATTCACTTCTTCGCCTGCATCTGCGCCTTCGCCAGCGACGAGAGCCTGGCGCAGGAGTTCGCCGACTTCCTCGCCTACGACTCCAGCGGTAGGTGGGGGAGGACAACACACAGAGGATTTCAGGGGGCCCTGTTGGGCTGATACCTCCCTCTCTGGCAGCTGCCTTGCTTTTTCTGTGCTGCCAGGCGAGAGCTGCCCTCACATCTGCTCCCTCTCAGCGATTCGTTAGCTGGGGCTTCATTTCCTCCCCCCTCCTTCTGCAGGCAGAGTTTTGTGGAGAGTGATCCCCCCTGGGCTGCAGCTTGCTCCTGGCTCCCAGCGTGTGGGAGCAGAGCGGGGTGCTCCCTGCGCTCGCCTGGGAGCTGGGAGGGTGGCAGATCCTGCCGGGCTTTGCTGCAATGGGTGCTTGGGGCGAGTCGGGTTCCTCTTCCCTTTGAGCCAGAGCAGCACTGGGAGAAGCCCAGCTCCTTGTGAACCCCCCTCCCTTGGCAGCAGCCTCTGGGGTTCAGTCCCCTGGGGGGTTGTGCACCCCGATAGGCAGGCCCAGATGATCCCACCCTGTCTTGAAGCACCCAAAAGTGAAAATGTGCCCCGAGGATAGCGACCTGAGCAATGGGAGTGAATTCAAATCACCACTCGCCTCCATGTTCCCCCCCAAGAAGCATGTCTGTAGGGCCGGGAGGACTTTGGGGTTTCTCTGAGGACATTTGACGTGTGCTGGGAGGTCTCAGGGGGCTAAGTGCCGGTGTGGGGAGGGGGACGTGAGACCCCCACATCCCCGCAGTACTGCTGCACGTGGTTGAGATGCTCTTAAGGACACAGCCTTGTTTCTCCTAGGGCTGAAAGGGATCGTGGTCCCGCAGTTGGTCAGTGGCCCCGAATCCACGGTGCAGGCTGGGGAGGCAGCTGCTGCCAAGCCCAAGAAGAGGAAAAAAGATGTAATGGCTGGTGAGTGTCTGCTGGAGGCTCTGTGGAACGGGGTGGACGTGGTCCAAAGCTGAAAGCTGTTGCCTGGCTGGCACAACTTTGGGAGCGACAGCCCCGCCGTGATCTGCCGGACTCGTAGCCAGCCACATGCCATGTCCGGTGCCAGTGGGAGCTTTCAGAGAGGCCCTAGGCTCTGGGATGCTTCTGCCCTGAGTCCAGACGGGTCTTTTAATGATCATTAGTGGTGTTAAGGTGGCAAGAGCTGTGGTGAGAGCCCGCTCTAAGGAGAGAGGCAATTTCTCCATCCCACCCACCCTGCCGTGCAAGGGATGCCCGTGTGGGGTGCCTGCGGACCCCCAGGACTTGTGCACTGACGCTCTTTTAAACGATCCCTCAGGGGCGCAGGCGACCAGCCCTCTCCTGGCTCAAGACCCAGCTCACGGCAACGCCAGGAGAAGCAGCCTGAAGAAGCCGGCCGTCGCCTCCTCGCTGAAAAGACAAGGTGAGCCTCGGCTACGCGTCTCGCCGGCGGTCAGGAGCACTCGGGGACTGGGTGGATGCCCTCAGCCATTCGGTTTGCAATGCCATAACCCCTGCGGAGGGGACGGCCGAGCCCTCTCTGTCCGTCTCTTGCTCTAGGAGGCAAAAATTGGTCACGGGTACCTCAGTGTTGCTGGCAGCTGTGTGCGTCTTGCATAGCTCAGGGTGCTGGCGTAGCTCTGGCTAGCCGTAAGCATGGTTGTTAGAGAAGGACGATGTTGGCGACCTCCCAGGGTGGCTTTGGTGGGTTTCTTGGTGTGGCAAGCTTAAAGAAGTTAGCTTGTGCTGGGGCCGGTGCTGCCGTGAGCGGGCAGGCGTTATTAAATATCTCCTAATACCGTTAAGTGCCCTCCTGGATAAAATGGATAGGCCAATCGGGTCAGGCAAAGTTGTGAGCTTGTCTCCCTTGCTTTTTTTGCCACTGCCGGTGTTTGAAGCATCTCTTAATGTCCAGAGCTGCCGGGGGCGACTTGTTGTGGCCAGAGTAGCTGTGGTTTCCAGTGGCAAATCCTTGCTCAGAAGCACTGTCCGGTGCAGGGAGCCTGCCAGCTGTGACGGAGATGGGAACTGCTGGCTGCCCCAGGGAGATTGCTGTGGGCACAAATGCAGTAACAGTTGTCTCTGAGCAGCTGACTGGGTGTTCAGATGTGTTTATATATGTTTATATGTGATGTTTGGAGGGGGAAGGGTCAGTCCAATGCTGTGAAAACCTGTGTGTCTTCCCAGCAACTCAGAGCCCTTTAGAGAAAGCTGCTCTCCTTGCTGGTTATGGTCTGGGCCTGGGTCGGAGCCTTGGTTTAGTGCTTTTCTTCCTCTTAGCTTTAGTTTTGGCCTAGAAAGTGGTACAAATCTCTTCTGTTTCCCCTTTCCCCCAAGATAGTTTGGTTCCCACAGCTGCCCACGCGCACCCCGGGGAGCGTCGGTGCTCGGCGGGTCCCGCGCCCGGGGATGGGTGCTGTGAAAGCTGCTCCCCGGTGAGGCGGCGTAATTGTACCGTGGTGCCAGGGCTGCAGCTCTTGCTGAGAGCAGGCAGGGGGATTTTAAAAGCAGGTTGCTGCTGTTAAAGCAGTCCTGCATTTCCAAGCCCTGGTGCCCAAGGCAGCAGCGTCTAATCCATCGAGTAGATGGAAAGGTGGTTTTGTTTGTTGTCCTGCTGCCTTTCTGAGCTCTGTTTAACACAGGTAGTGGTGTCTGCACTGCTGGGAAAACTGGGGCAGGTAAAATGGGGAATACTGGACTGGAGCTGGCCGCAGAGGAGCTGTGCTTGTGGGGCAGCCAGTGTGGCTCGGTCTCGGTTATTTCTCCTGCCTGTCTGGCTTGGCACTTCACTTGTGTGCCGATGCGGATTCTGATTTCCCTTCCCTTTCTCTTGTAGGCTGTAACCAGCTGCTGGACGAGTCGCAGGTGACCCTTTCCTTCCAGGACTGGCTGGCCAGCGTCACTGAACGCATCCATCAAACCATGCATTACCAGTTTGAGGGTAAGGCTTTGGGGAGCCTTTGGGCATCACTCCACTCTGTGCACTACCTCTGTCTTTAAGCTCTTGGCAGCATTAAATAATTGTTAGCCCCAAGGGAGGCGAGTGGAGCAAATGTTATTTCGCTCTGGGAAGTTTCTGTCGGCTTTGATTCATTCCTGAAGATGGACTTAATGCTCAGCAGCAGCCTGGTGCTGGTGTTTATGCTGGGGAAGGGAGAAATTCCCTACGGGGTTATTGATGCTTGAATTTTAACTACCTGGGGCCACGCAGAAGAGGTGAAGTCAGGTGAGACGCCTCACGTGGCATTAGGTCTCAGAAATGCTGGTAATCTACTTTTCCTGTGGCTGTCCGGAGCGCTCTGGTGTCCTCCTTGTCCCCCACACTTGCCCCGAAGGTGGGGCTCTGCTCGGTGTGGGGCTGAGGTGCTCCCTGTGCACATACGGCGATGGCTCATGGCTGTAATACCGGGGTGGGGGGAGCTACCATCACCTGCACCACTCCGCTTCCCCAGCGAGAGAGCCAGATGGGACTTGTGCAGGCAGCGGGGCACATCCCTGGCCCATCCTGTAGACGGAGGTGGTAGCTTGTGTTATGTCTGTAAAAATCCTTACTGGAACGTACTTCATAAGTCTCGTGGCTGGCGGGAGAGCTGTGCCAGGCTGCCAGGTGCTGCAGAGCAGCTGGGCTCACCTAAAGAGAAGGACCCCAAATAATGCCTGAAGGGGAGCACCTCTTTCCAAGCAACATAAGAGCACTCTAAGTAAGTTTGTCACGTAAGACAAACGCGCATGTCCTGCTACCCAGCAGCTGTCCCTGCAAGGTGTCATTAAGTGCAGGAAGCAAGCTGCCAGCAGTGATGGCTCAGAGCCGCACTCTGCTGTGCTCTGTGCGTGGTTGTGCACAATGATCCTAAGGGTCTTTTCCAACCTAACTAATTCTGTGGTTCTTAAGGACAGTTACATTGTCACTGCCGGGCCCCCTTCAGCAGCATCACCCCAGCTTCGCAAACAGAGCGACGGAAAGCCTTGAGGGGCGCAGCCCCCCGCTGCCCTCCCCAGGATGAGGCAGACAGGGGCACGCTGGAACCAGGCCAGCGCAGGGCCGCAGCGGTGACGGAGGGACTGGAGGCTCTAGCAGAGAGAGCCAGGGTTGTCACCTGCGGCACAGACAGCTTGAGGGGGAGTCACTGCTTAAGAAAATCACTGACTATCTCAAGTTGGAAGGGACCTACAAGGATTATCAAGTCCAGCTCCCAGCCTCTTGCAAGACAAGTTGCTGTTTTGCACTATCAGGTGGGAGGCAGTAAAGCCAGCAGGCCCAGGCTCTGCTCAGTAGCGCCCACAGACAGGACAAGAGGCAAAGGCCACAAAATGAAGCACCAGACTCTGCCTACAAGAAAATATTTCACTGTGAAGGTGGTCAAACACTGGCAGTGCTCTTCCAGCCAGCTGCTAGAGTCTCCAGTCACAGGGATAATCACAACTGGAGCAGGATGGGGGTGTGCTTGAGCAGCACAACCCCCAGCACCCCCTTCCCCCCAAACCCCCACACCGTGCTGCCTCTCCCTTGCCCTCGCCCCATGTCTCCGTGTTCATGCCCACACAGGCAAGCCCGAGCCACTGGTGTTCCACATCCCTCAGGCTTTCTTTGACGCGCTGCAGCAGAGGATCTCCAGCGGGAGCACAAAGAAGAGGCTGCCCAACTCCACTACAGGTAAGATATGCACAGACTCAGACCTGGGACACCCTGTGCATGCTGGTTAAGGCAGGCTGCTTTTGGAGGAAAAACCCAGCAGCAGCAGCAAGAAAAAGATTCCTCACTCCTCCCTGGTTTCTGGCAGCTTTTCCCCTCACTGCAGCTAAGTGGGAAGTATTGCAGCTGTGTGAGTGAGCCACACAAGCTACATGGGACACGCAGCCTCCGCTATGCAGGGGGTTGCTGTCAGCTCCTGCTTAAGCCTAGCCTAACCCCAGCCTGCCTGCAGGCTCGGTCGGCAGCAGCTCTCTCAGCATTTAGCAGAGCACAAGAGCAGCACAAGCCTGGGCTGCAGGAATAAACCCAGCCCTAGCCAGGCTCAAAGCTGAGACTTTATTCTCCATCACCCCCAGCCAGCTCTGACCAAGTGCTGCCTCTGAGCCAAGGGGAAGCTCGCAGCCCTCGCTGCTGGAAGCATCCTCACTGCTTTACACAGTCTCTCTTACGCTAGCGTGGAGCGTAAAGCCAGGCTTAAGCACACGCTTGGGGCTCTCTGCAAAGTTAAATGCATCGTGTCAGTGCTGCAGGAGCACAAGTTGCTGCCCCTGCTGCAGCAAGGCCTGGGGACCACCAGCACCAGCCCCATTTGTGCCCCCCCTACCCCTCACTGAACATCAGCACAGAGACAAAGCACCTCTCTCCAGCCTAGTGCCAGCTGAGATCCACTTTATCGGCAGCTCTGGATTAACAGAATCCTGGAGAAGAGCCCACGGGCAAGGACAAAGCCGAGTACTCAAGAGCTGGGGCTGCTTCCAAGGCAAGGCCAATAGCCGCAAGCTGGAGGGAGAGCTGAGGCTAAAGAGAAAAGGGGAGAAGAAAAGGAAGAAAAAGCAGAGGGTGAACCTCACCCCCCACCCCTCACTGCCCTTTCCCTCCCCGCAGCTTTTGTCCGCAAGGACGCCCTTCCCCTGGGCACCTTCTCCAAGTACACATGGCACATCACCAACGTCCTGCAGGTCAAGCAGATCTTTGATACACCCGAGGTAAGGGGGGGGAGGCAGCCCCCCGGCCCCGCCGCTGCCCCTTAACCCAGCCCCTCACCCGGGTGCTCCCATACTTGCCGGCAGCTGCCGCTGGAGATCACCCGCAGCTTCATCCAGAACCGGGACGGGACCTACGAGCTCTTCAGGTGCCCCAAGGTGGAGGTGGAGAGCATTGCTGAGGCCTACGGGCACCTGGAGAAGCAGCCAGCCATCCGGCCCCTGGAGCTCAAGACCTTCCTCAAAGTGGGTAAGTGGGGCAAGCCCGGCTCCTGGCCCACCTGGGGGGAACGGCACCCCCAGCCTCTGCCAAGGAGCTCCAGGGGCCAGGCTGGTCTTGAGGGCCAGGAGAGCTCACCCTCCCCAAGAAGATTCTCCCCCAAGTATGGAAGCAACAGCCCAAGACCCCTGCCCGAAGTCTGGAGCAAGACCCCTGTATGAGCTGCAGAGCATGGGGTGGCCAGGGATGCCCCCTGACTCCCCCTTCTCTCCCAGCAGTGCTGCGTTGTTCCCCTCTGCCTGGGACTAGGGGGGTCCCGGCAGGAAGAGCCCCCCCAGTCTGGGAGGCCAATCCCCAGTAGCAAGGGCCCTGCCACTAACAAGGACCCCCCCCTTGTTCCTACCCATGTACAGGGGCCCCCAGTCATATGGGGCCCCCCCCTCTCTGGGCCCTGAAACCCAAAGGGGCTCCCCCAGCCCCCGCTGCACCCACAGGGGGGCCCTCTCCCCCCTCACACACAGCCACAGCTTGATGTTGGTGCCCACCCTCCCACCCGAAAAAAAAAAAAAAAAAGTCTCAATTCATGACAGTTTCTGCTCTATTCTCCGGCCCCCACCCAGAATTAAAACGCAGAATAGATCTCACCAGCCACGGCTCCCTCCTCTTCAACTGCAAAAAACAAACACCCACAATTAAACACAAAAATAATTGCACAGCCCCCCCCACTACAAAATCCCAGCCCTGGGGGGGCCCCTGTCCTTGACCCCCACCCACACAGCTGAGCCTGGCACCAAAGGGGGGCCCAGGGCTTGGGGGGGGTGGGGGGGTGGGCACAGAAGCAGACCTGAATGCTCAGAAGGGTGGACGGGGGGGCCCGGGCCCACTCTTGCCCTCTCTCCCCCAGGAAACACCTCCCCCACCCAGAAGGAGCCCACCCCCTTCATCATCGAGTGGATCCCCAACATCCTCCCGCAGTCCCGCATCGGGGAGCTGCGCATCAAGTTCCAGTACGGCCACCATGGCAGCCGCCAGCCCGGCACCAGCCCCGAGCACCGGCCGCCCGCCGCCGTGGAGCCAGCGCTGGAGCTCACCCCGCTCACCACCATCACCTTCCCCTGAGCCCCCCAACGGCGCTGGGGGGGCACAGCCCCAGGGCGGGCACGCCACGGACCCGCAGAGACAGAGAACATTATTCAAGCACCCAGCTCCGCTTCTGCAGAAGCACCTGGAAAATAAAACTCCTGCTCTCTGGGTGCCCTCAGACTCCCTGCACTCTGCACCGGGAGGGGGGGAAGTGGGGGTGACCCCCTGGGACCCCCCCAGGTAGGGGGGTTCACGGCAAGGCAGCCCCTGCCCAGCCAGCACTGCCCAGGGCTGGAGGGGGGCTTCAGCCAGGAGCCAGGGCACCCAGGGGGGCTTGGGGGGACCCAAGGGGCAGCACCCAGCCAACTCCGGGGGGGGTAAAGCCCCACCACCACCCCCATAAAGGTCCCGACGTGGATCTCCCCATGCTGCAGAGCCCGGCTCCATCCCAGCATCTGCTCCTCAGCTGCAGGAGCTGCACCAGGTCCTGGGGGGAGAAATAAAGAGAGCACCCACCCCCGGGGGAGGCAGGGCCCCCCAGGGCAGGGCTGGGATCACCCCGGGAAGGGCAGAGCCCCCAGCCGGGGGGCACAGCCCAACCTCGCCCCATCTCCCAGCAGAGCCAGGGACACGCGTCTTCAACGCTGCAAGAGGGACATGGGGCTGCTGTGGGCTGGGGGGGCCCATCCAGGACCCCCGCACCGCTGGGAGGGAGCCAGGCGCCCCCTGAGCAGCAATGGGGGGGCACATCAGGACCCCCAGGGCAGCACTGGGGCTGCCCAGGGCACAGCCCCATCCCCAGGGCATCGCCTCCTGCCTGGGGTAGAAGGGAAGGGCCCCCCAGACCCACAGACTGCCTGCACCGGGGCACGGAGCCCCGCACCAAGGCGGGGGGCCCCCGGCAGCCCCCCGGCCCCAACCGCTGCAGGAACCACCCGGGTTTGCTCCCGCGGGGCCGACCCCGGCTGCAAAGGGCCTCGCTCCACCTGCAGCAGGAGAGGAAACTCAGGAGCACCCAGATCTCCCAGCAAGCAGCAGCAAGCTCCCAGCTGCTCAACAGCCACCCAGGACCTCCCAGCAGCCCCCAGTAGGCAGCAGCTGACTCCCAGTAGCCACCCAGGACCTCCCAGCAGCCCCCAGTAGGCAGCAGCTGACTCCCAGTCACTCCCAGTAGGCACCCAGGACCTCCCAGTAGGCAGCAGCAAGCTCCCAGTCACTCCCAGTAGCCACCCAGGGCCTCCCAGCAGCCCCCAGTAGGCAGCAGCTGGCTCCCAGTCACTCCTAGGAGGCACCCGGGACCTCCCAGTAGGCAGCAGCTAGCTCCCAGTCATTCCCAGTAGGTACCCAGGACCTCCCAGTAGGTAGCAGCTAGCTCCCAGTCACTCCCAGTAGCCACCCAGTACCTCCCAGTACGCAGCAGCAAGCTCCCAGTCACTCCCAGTAGGCACTCAGGACCTCCCAGTAGGCAGCAACAAGCTCCCAGTCACTCCCAGTACGCAGCAGCAAGCTCCCAGTCACTCCCAGTAGGCACTCAGGACCTCCCAGTAGGCAGCAACAAGCTCCCAGTCACTCCCAGTAGGCACCCAGGACTTCCCAGTACGCAGCAGCTAGCTCCCAGTCACTCCCAGTAGGCACCCAGGACCCCCCCCCATAGGCAGCAGCTAGCTCCCAGTCACTCCCAGTAGGCACTCAGGACCTCCCAGTAGGCAGCAGCTGGCTCCCAGTCACTCCCAGTAGGCACCCAGGACCTCCCAGTAGGCAGCAGCTAGCTCCCAGTCACTTCCAGGAGGCACCCAGGACTTCCCAGTAGGCAGCAGCTACCTCCCAGTCACTCCCAGGAGGCCCCAGTAGCTCCCAGCAGTCCCTGCCCGATGGGGCACAGCTGGATGGGGGGCCCAGCCCCCTGGCAGCTGGGGGCCATTGCTTCGTTAGCACAGCCGGCCCCGTTAGCACCAGCCCTGGCACTCAGGCACCCACCCCGGGCTGGGGTTTGCTCTTTGTCCCCCCATCCGTCCCCACAGGTGGCCTGTGGCCAAGCCGGGAAAGCCGTGTCCCGGCGCTGGGGACCCCCGGCAGGACGGGGACCCGTGGGGCCCACGGGGAGCAGGACCAGCACCCAGAGCCAGCGCTCGACCTGCCCAGGGACCCTGGGCCACAGCGGGGCGGGGGGCAGCAAATGGCGGACACCTGGGGCCTGCCACCCTGTCCCCCACCCTCTCGGCCCCGCCGCTGTCCCCGTGCCCCCGTGTCCCCCATGGCCGTGTCCCCCCAAGCCCCCACGACACGTGCCACCCCGGCCTGGCAGACACGGCAGCACCGGGCACGGGGGGGCTGCGTGCCATGGAGGTGCATGGGGGGCTTTGCATGAGGGGATTTGCACGAGGGGCATCACCTTGCACACGGGGACACGGCCTTGCACAGGCACCTCGCACAGGGGCCCTTGCACAAGGGCAGTGCCTGGCACGGGGGCACCGCATATGTCCCCCACCTCGTCCTTGGGGGTGACCACGGCATCCCCGAGCACCTCAGCACCCCACTGCCCTCCAGTGCCCCCCAGTGACAGCCCAGCGTCCCCAAGTGCCATCCCAGTGCCCCCCAGTGCCAGCCCTGTGCTACCAAGTGCCAACCCGGTGCTCTCCAGTGCTCACTACTGCCCACTGGTGCCATCCCAGTGCCATTCCTCTGCCCCCAAGTGCCATCCCAGTCCCCCCCAGTGCCCCCAGTCCCAGCTTGGTGCCATTCCTGTGACCCTAAGTGCCATCCCAGTGCCCCCCAATACCTGCAGTGCCAGCCCAGTGCCAACCCCATGCCCCCACGTGCCATCCCAGTGCCCCCCAATACCCCCAATGCCAGCCCAGTGCCATCCCCATGCCCCCAAGTGCCATCCCAGTGCCTCCCAGTGCCCCCTCAGTGCCAGGCCAGTGCCCCCTTGGTGCCCACCCCCACTGCCCCTGTGGGTGCCCCCGCAGTGCCCTCCCAGTACCTGCCCAGTGTCCCATGGGTGACTACCCAGCACCCACCAGTACCCCCCCAGTAACTTCCAGTAACCCACAGTGTCCCCCCAGTACTTCCCAGTACCCCCCAATAACCCCCATTACCCCCAGTATCCCCCAGTGCTCCCAGTATCCCCCTAGTACTACCAGTGTCCCCTACTGCCCCTATTACCCCATATTGTGGTTTAACCCCAGCCAGTAACTAAGCACCATGCAGCCGCTTGCTCACTCCCCCCCAGTGGGATGGGGGAGAGAATCGGAAGAGTAAAAGTGAGAAAACTCGTGGGTTGAGACAAAGACAGTTTAATAGGGAAAGCAAAAGTCGCACACGCACGCAAAGCAAAGCAAGGCATTCATTCACTGCTTCCCATGGGCAGGCAGGTGTTCAGCCATCCTCAGGGAAGCAGGGCTCCATCACGCGTAATGGTTACTTGGGAAGACAAACGCCATCACTCCGAACGTCCCCCCCCTTCCTTCTTCTTCCCCCAGTTTCTATACTGGCCATGACGCCATTCGGTATGGCATAGCCCTTTGGCCAGCCTGGGCCAGCTGTCCTGGCTGTGCCCCCTCCCAGCTGCTTGTGCACCGGGCAGAGCACAAGAAGCTGGAAAGTCCTTGACTGGTGTAAACTCTGCTCAGCAAGAACCAAAACATCAGTGTGTTATCAACATTATTCTCATCCTAAATCCAAAACACTGCACTCTACCAGCTACTAAGAAGAAAATGAACTCTATCCCAGCTGAAACCAGGACAGTATCCACCCCTTATTCCATACCATTTACGTCATGCTCAGGTCCCACATTATCCAATACATCCTCAATAACCACCACCCCACTTATTCTATGGACCACCCCTGTGAAATGTCTGTAAAATGTCCATAAACATCCACAAATGCCCATTGAGTTCATTCAGTCCATGGCTCTGGGCTCCACCTGTGACGGTGGTCGCTCAGGACAGGAGCGGTGGTGTGTTGCGTGGAGGTACTGGGCGCCAAAGCCAGCTCAGGTCGGGTCACTGCTGCGCTTGCACTGCTGCTTGTAAGGCTTCTCCTCCATGGGTTCAGGCGGTTCCTGCTATGGTAATTCCTATAACATGCAACTCAGATCATGGGTTACAACAATTTAAAGGTATTTCCATTACAATCTCCACACCTGGCCCCGTTGGACGAGACCATTGGGTTTAACACTGCAATGGACTCCTCCCCTTGCCCCTGCTTTGGCTTGGACTTATCCACAGACTGTAGTCCCTTAGGGGTTTACCTGCTCCAAGTGGAGCCTTGTCTATGAGCCACAGTCTCTCCAGGGGTATACCTGCTGTGGCATGGACTTATCCACAGCTCACAGTCACTTAGAGGTGCACCTGTTCCCACATGACCTTCTCCATGGGCCACAACGCTTTCAGAGAGATACCTGCTCCAGCGTGGCCTTGCCCGCAGCCACAGTCTCTTCAGAAGTAAACTTGCTCCACCATGGCCTTACCCATGGCCACACGCTTTGAGGTGCTCCAGCATGACCTCATGCACCGCCACTGATGCTTCAAGGTGTACCTGCTGCAGCACGGACTTATCCACAGCCACAGATGCTTTGAGGTGTACCCTCTCCAGCGTGGACTTATGCTTGGGCCACAATCCCTTCAAGAGGTATCCCTGCTGCGGCACAGACATAACCATGGCCACAGACGCTTCAAGACATACCTGCTCTGGCATGGGCTTATCCACATCCACAGATGCTTTGGGGTGTCCTGCTCCCGTGTGGACTCGTCCACAGGTCACAGTCCCTTCGACTCGAGCTCGCACTGGAGTTCCAGCCTGTCCAGTACAGCAGCGCAGAAACAGCAGTGATGCCCTGGCCGTCTGCCAGCCCAGGCACAGGGCTGTTGTTGTTATCAGAATGTTCCCAGGCACAGCACAGTAAGATGATAAGCAGTTCAGCAAGCAGCAAAAGCAAAAAACAGCCACTAACAAGCACTAGACTCTAATATACAGTAAGGCAAGCAAGCCCCGTGGCAAGCACAGAAGCCTGCCGATTAATACCTAAACAGCACTAACAGCTATAAATTCAATCTAATCTAGCACATTCCAGTTAAATCTGTCATTATCTTGAACCCTTCGTGCCCCACGTTGGGCGCCAAAAAGGACTGTAGTGGTTTAATCCCAGCCAGCAACTAAGCCCCACACAGTCGCTCGCTCACTCCCCCCCAGTGGGATGGGGGAGAGAATCGCAAGAGTAAAAGTGAGAAAACTCATGGGTTGAGACAAAGACAGCTTAATGGGTAAAGCAAAAGCCGCACGCACGCAAAGCAAAGCAAGGCATTCATTCACTCCTTCCCATGGGCAGGCAGGTGCTCAGCCATCCCCAGGGAAGCAGGGCTCCATCACGTGTAACGGTTACTTGGGAAGACAAACGCCATCACTCCGAACGTCCCCCCTTTCCTTCTTCTTCCCCCAGTTTCTATACTGGGCACGACACCATTCGGTACGGAATAGCCCCTTGGCCAGTCTGGGCCAGCTGTCCTGGCTGTGCCCCCTCCCAGCTGCTTGTGCACCGGGCAGAGCACAAGAAGCTGGAAAGTCCTTGACTGGTGTAAACTCTGCTCAGCAAGAACCAAAACATCAGTGTGTTATCAACGTTATTCTCATCCTAAATCCAAAACACAGCATTCTACCAGCTACTAAGAAGAAAACTCTATCCCAGCTGAAACCAGGACACCCCAGTATCCCCCAATGCGCCCCAGTAACCTCCAGTGTCTCCCATTACACCCAGTGCCCCCCAGTACCTCCCCATACCCACCGTTATTCCCAGTATCCCCCAGTGCTCCCAGTACCCCTATTACCCTCAGTTTCCCCAGTACTTCCCATTAACTCCGTTACCCCCAGTTTCCGCAGTGTCCCCCAGTACTCCCCATTACTCCCAGTGCTCCTGGTACCCCCCATTACCCTGTTTCCCCAGTATCCCTCAGTACCCCCCATTACTCCCAGTACCCCCATTACTCTCAGTACTCCCAGTTTCCCCCAGTACTCCTCATTACCCCCCATTACCCCCAGTGCTCCCAGTACCCCAGGAACCCCCAGTACCCCCCAATACCCGCAGTATCCCCCAGTGCCCCCAGTATCCCCCCAGAAACCCCAGTGCTCCCAGTACCCCAGTCACCCCCAGTACCCCCCTGTACCCCGCAATACCCCCAGTATCCCCCAGTGCCCCCAGTATCCCCCTAACACCCCTATTCCTCCCACGCGGCCTCCAGCCGCCAGGGGGCGCCGGCGCCGCCGCCGCCCCGCCCCGCCCCGCCCTGCCAAGATGGCGGCGCCCATGGCTGCCCGGGTGCTGCGGGTGAGGGGCGGGACGGGGGGAACCCGGGGACACCGGGGACGAGCGGGGACACCGGGGGTGGGGAACACCGGGAATGGGGGGCACCAGGCCTGAGGGGGTTGGGGGGGGGGAGTATGGGGGGCTCTGGGGACACCGGCTATGGGGGACACTGGGTGTGGGGACACTGGCGACACCAGGTATGGGGGACACCGGGAATGGCGGACACCGGGAACACGAGGCCTGGGGGGGGATGTGGGCATGGGGGCCTCTGGGGACACTGGGCCTGGGGACCCCAGGTATGGGGGACACAGGGACAGCGGGCGTGGGGACACCAGGGACACTGGATATAGGGGACACTGGTTATGGGGGGCATGGCAGGCACCGGGCATGGGGGAATTGTGGGCATGGGGGGCACCAGGTGTGGGGGGGACAGGGGACACCGGGTACGGGGGCACAGGGGCACTGGGTGTAGGGGACAGCAGGTACGGGGGCACAGGGGCACTGGGTGTAGGGGACAGTGGGTATGGGGGACAGCGGGTATGGGGGACACAGGGGCACTGGGTGTAGGGGACACCGGGTATGGGGGACACCGGGTATGGGGACACAGGGGCACTGGGTGTAGGGGACAGCGGGTATGGGGGACACAGGGGCACTGGGTGTAGGAGACACTGGGTATGGGGAGCACCAGGGGCTCCAGGCATGGGGGGTATGGGCTGGAGGGGGGAGTGTGGGCACTGGGGACACCGGGGACACTGGGTATGAGGGGCACCAGGGCCACTGGGTGCAGGGGACACTGGGTGGGAGGGACAGTGGGGACATTGGGTATAGGGGATGCCAGGTGTGGGGGACACAGCATGGGGGTCACCGGTCACAGAACACCAGGTGCGGGGGGCTCCAGCAACCATGGCTCCGCTCTGGGGACAGCGGGCAGGGGGTCACAGGGTGGGGGGTGCTCCGCACGCGGGGTACCCTGGGGACACTGGGCGCTGGGGGCACCAGGGAATGGGCAGGCCCAGCCCTGGGGTCCCCGGCTGCTGCGGGTGCCCGCTGTCCCTCACCCCTGTCCCTCACCAGGCAGTGCCCCGTGTCCGCCCCGTCCCTGTCCCTGATGCCACCCGGCACCTCCACACCACCCCCGCCTGCCTCAAGGTAAGCCGTGGGGCTGCCCCCTCCCCACCTCACCCGCCGGGTCCCCACCCCTCTGACACCACCATCCCCACAGACGCGGGCGGCGCGGGTGCGCGTCGGCAAAGGGGACAAGCCGGTCACCTACGAGAAGGCGCACGCCCCCCACTACATCGCCCACCGCAAGGGCTGGCTCTCCCTGCACACCGGTGGGTCACCCCGCAGTCCCCTGGGGCTGGTGGGGACCGTGACACGGGGAAAGGGCCGTGTGGGGCACCCCTGGGCATCGCGGGGATGGGGACGTATGGGGCAGGAGAGCACCATGGATTTGGGCTGTGGGGTGTCACGGGGACAGGGACATGTGGGACACATGGGTGTTGTGGAGGCAGGGATGTGTGGGGCACACAGGGACACATGAGGGCAGCTGTGGGGATGGGGCATCGTGGGGACAGGGACACATGGGGCACATGGATATCACGGCAGCAGGATCATGAGGGGTGGGCATGTGGGCGTCACAGGACAGGGATGTGTGGGGTTCGTGGTCGTGGCAGGGATGGGGCACAGAGGGTCAAGGCCACGTGGGGCACAAGGGCACTGTGGGGACAGGCCATAGGGCATGATGGGGACAGGGATATGTGGGACGCATGGACACTGCGGGGACAGGGACATGTCCCCAGGCATCGTGGGGATGGGGACACATGGGGCACATGGACACGGCGGGGATGGGGACGTGTGGGGTGGACACGCGGTCACGGTGTGGCCGGCATCCCCTGGCACGGTGCGGTGGTGCCGGTGCCGACCCTTTCTGTGCCCGCAGGGAACCTGGCCGGGGAGCCGGGCGCGGCAGAGCGGGCGGTGGAGGACGCCTTCCTGCGCCGCTTCCTCTACGGCACCTTCCCCGGCATCCTGGCGGATGAGGTGGTGCTGAAGCGCCGTGCCAACCTGCTGGTGATCTGCGCCGTGCTGGCGCGGGGCCTGGCGCCCGCCAAGCTCTACTTCCTGGTGGGCTACGCCGAGACCCTCCTCAGCCACTTCTACAAGTGCCCGGTGCGCCTGGAGCTGCAGACGGTGCCCGCCAAGGTGGTCTACAAGTACCTCTAGTGCCGGGCGGGCAATAAAGCGGGGTTTGTGCCCACCCTGCCCTGCCTGCGGGTCTTGGAGGGTTTGGGGTGGCACCCCGGCGCTGTGGGGTGCTGGCCCTGCGATGG
Organism: Platalea leucorodia; assembly: GCF_965183815.1. NCBI lineage: Eukaryota > Metazoa > Chordata > Aves > Pelecaniformes > Threskiornithidae > Platalea > Platalea leucorodia. The sequence goes on along the minus strand of NC_138858.1, from coordinate 88,787,942 downwards.
CCCTGTGCCCCGAATGGCCCCGTCCCTCTGTGTCCCATCCCTGCCGTGCCCGTGTGCCCCACAGGGCCCTGTCACCCCAGTGCCCTCTGCCCTGTCCCCGTGATGTTCCAGTGCTCCACATGGCACCATCCCTGCGATGCCCACGTGCTCCACATGTCCCTGGCCCCACAGTGCCCGTGTGCCTCGTCCCCGTGATGCCCGTGTCCCTCACATGTCCCTGTCCCCCCAACGTCCATGTGCCCCATGTGGCCCTGTCCCCGTACTGCCCTTTGGCTTGGCCCCACGGTGCCCTCGTGCCCCACGTGGCCCCATTGCTGTGTGCCCCATCCCAGTGATGCCCATGTGCCCCCACATATCCCTGTCCCCACAGCGCCCTTGCACCCCACATGGCCCTGTCCCCATGATGCCACTCTGCCCCACATGGCCTGTGTGCCCCACAGGGCTCCGTCCTCACAGCGCCCAGTGCCTCGTCCCCACCGTCCCCTCGCACCCTGTGTGTCCCCATCCCTGTGGTGCCTGTGTGCCCCACACGTCCTGTCCCCGTGTCCCCATCCCCGCACAGACCCCGTGACGCTTCAGAGCCAAGATGCAGTTTCTATATAAGGTGCCCCAGCAGTGAAACCCAGTCCCAGTGAAACCTGTCCCAGTTAAACCCAGTCCCGAATCTGAGAAAACCAGTTTAAATATGACAGCAGTAGAAAAAGCAGCAGCGGGGCAGGGCAGTGAGGGGCAGCGGGGCTCAGCCCTGCCCAGGGACTGTGGCCTTGTCCTTGTCCTTCTCCTTGTCCTTGTCCTCCTCCTTGTCCTTGTCCTCGAAGCAGGGGTTGCTGAGGGCCAGCCCCGCACCCTGCTCCGCGCCGGCTGCCGTGTCCCCACCCGTGTCCCCTGCTGTGTCCCCTGCCGGCATCCGCGGGCTGGGTCCTGCGGGGACGATGGGGGACAGTGCCAGGCTGTCACCATCCTCCTGGAGGGACATTGGGGACAGGGCACCATCCCCAGGGGGGATAGAGGGCTCTTACCCACGTAGCTGAGGAGGACGGGGAGGAAGATGATGCCGTGGGCCAGCCCCACCAGGGTGATGATGAGGTTGAGGCGGAAGAAGAAGATCTGGATGAGCTGGGCCTTGGCGAAGGCCAGCACCACGATGCCGGGCAGGTTGGTCATGGCCACCCCGGCCACCACCTGCGCCCAGGATGGGGTCAGTGACAGCCAGGTCACCCCGTCCCTCCCGTCCACGGGGAGGGGAGGGGGTCCGTGCGGCCATCACCCCCGTCCCGCGCCCACCTTGCTGCCCATGTTGACGGTGGCCTCGGCGGCTCGTTCCACCCGGCTGGGCTTGGTGCTGTGCGCGAAGGCGCAGGTGATGTGGGACACGAACTCCACCGAGATGCCCACGGCCTGCAGGGACGGGCTGTCACCCCGGGGCACCCGCGGGCGCTCCGCCGGGCTGGCACGGCGCGGTGCCCACCCTGTGCTCGTGCACCCTGCCTGCCCCATGTCCCTGTCCCACCCCCGTGTCCCAAGCCCCCGTGCCAACCTGCTTGTCCCCGTGCCACCCCACGTGCCCCATCCTACATGTCCCCGTCCCCTGTGCCACCCTGCACACCCCAGGCTGCTCAGTCCCCATGTCACCCTGTGCGTCCCGTGTCCTTCTGCCACCTCCTGTACCCCCACGCCACCCCACGTGCCCCAAATCCCCATGCCACCCCGTGTGCCCCAGGTCCCCGTGCCACCCCGTGTGCCCCGCACCGCGACGAGGTTGATGAGGGCCACGGCATTGTAGGGGACGCTCCAGAGGGCCATGGCGCCCACGGTGTCCACCAGGATCATGGCGATGGTGAGGAGGGTGGCGGTGCTGGAGCGCAGGTCCATGCCCAGCAGCAGGAAGGAGACGACAAAGGTGGGCACCAGACACAGCGCCAGCGTGATGACGCCCTCAGCCACCACCGTCAGGTACTGCTCGTAGTAGACGTAGGTCACCCTGCCCAAGAAGTGTCACCGCCACGCTGGCACGCCGACACGGGCACCTGGCACCCGTGCCGACCCCGGCTGACCCGGCACCCACCCTGACCCTGAACTGGGGCACCCGCACCAACCCCAGCCCCGAACTGGGCACCCGTGTGAAGCCCCAGCAAGGCACTGGGGTGCCCACACTGACCCTGGCTGGCCACCCCGAACCGGGCACCCCGAACCGCGGCACCCACAGCACCATGCGCTGGGCACCCTGACCCAGCACCCGCTCTGCGCCCTACCCAGGCACCAGAGCACCCATGGCAGCCTGGGCTGGGCACCCCTCCCCGGTCACCCCGTCCTCCTGCGGCCGAGCACTCCAACCCGCGGCGGGCGCTTACGTGTAGGGGAAGACGCGGAAGTCGGGGTGGGTGCCGGGCACCTGGCGCAGGGTGGCGGTGATCTCGTCGGCCAGGGCGCGGGCAGCCCGCAGCGCCGCCGTGTACTCCTGCGAGGTGTGCAGCGGGCGCTGGTACGCCATGAAGCGGGAGGCTGGCGGAGATGGGTGGGGTGGGGTCAGCAGGGCACCCTAGGGTGCCCCCCCCGCCCCGTGCCGCCCACCCTGCACTCACCCAGGATGGTACCGTTGGCGTCCATGCTGACCGCCGTGTCGTAGGCGCCCAGACCGCTGCGGGGAGGGGGCAAGGGGTGAGGGGGGCACCTAGAGCATGGGTGCTGGGGGGGGGCACCCGGTGGGCGCCCGTGTCCCCACGCCGACGTCCACATGCGTGCCCACGTGCGTGTGCATGCCCTCTGTGTACGTCTGTTGCCCTCCATTGCCGGTGCCCCCCGTGGGTCGTCCCCTCCGGGTGCCCGCCCCGGTGCCCCCCCCGGGTGGCACCTACCCCTTGGCGCACTGCAGCGTGGGGCGGTCGTGGAGGAACCAGGGCAGGAACCGCTCGAACTCCTCCACCGTCGGGCGCCGCGTGACATTCAGGCACTGTCCCCCCACGCAGGTGGGGTCATCTGCAGGTATGGCCGCGCTCAGCACCCCGGGGGCAGCCGCTGGGAACCACGTCAGGCTCCCAACGGGCACCCAGTGGGAAGCAGGGGGAGCAGCCAGCGGGCGCCATGGCAGGCACCCAGTAGACCCCCAAGGGACACCACAACAGGCGCCCAAGGGACACCACGGCACGCAACCAGCGGTCCCCATGGCACCCCAGTAGGCACCAGACAATGGCATTCAATGTGGACCATGGTGGGCATCCAACGGGCAACCAATTGGCACCATGGCAAGCATCCAGTGGGCACCCACTGGGAATACAACAGTCACCCAATGGCACTCAATGAGATCCCAGTGGTCTCCCAATGGGACCCATGGTGGGCATCCAATGGGCACCATCACGGGCACCCAATGGCCACCTAATGGGATCCCAGTGGGCAACCAATGGGCATCACGGTGTCCACCCAATGGCCACTATGGTGGGCATGCAATGCACACCCAACAGCCACCACGGTGCAGACCTCACGTGCACCCAAACAGCCACCATGGTGGGCACCCAACATACACCCAACAGGCACCACGATGGGCACCCAACGTACACCCAACAACCACCGCGGTGTAGACCTCATGTGCCCCCAACAGCCACCACAGCGTTCCCCCCCAGCACCCTGGTGCCCACTCACTGCTGGTGGAAGGACAGAACTCCCCAGTGAGGTTGCCGAACCAGTGAATGCGGCAGCAGCGGCCGGTGGGGTTGAGCCAGTCCAGGAAATCGTCCACCCAGGAGGTGGCGGGGATGGCGAGGTAGGACCTGGGCAGAGGCAGGGCTGGCAGGAGGCTGGCAGCACCCTGCCTGCCCGCCCGCCCCCCCCCCGCGCCTCCCCACCCCACTCACACGTTGGGGAAGCGCGTGGCGTATTGGATGGTGTTGGTGAGGGAGTCGGCGGCGCAGCCGGCGCTGGAGCAGATGCCGTTGGTGCCGGCCGGGGAGGAGAAGTTGTAGCCGCCAGTGGTGACGAAATAGGTGGGCACCCCCACCGCCAGGTACCGGTTCAGGGCGGCAAAGTACTGCAGCATGTAGGAGTCCTGGGGGCACCCACCCCCATCAGCCAGGGTGTGGGCACCCACCCACAGCACCCATAGGGTCCTGATGGTCCCCAGATGGGGTCTCACCACCCACGCGTGAGTGGGCATGCCACCCACTGCATCACCCCCCTGTGCTCCCGCACGGGGCCACCAGCTCCATGGTGGCCGCGCTGTTCCCATATGGGGCCACGCCATCCCCGTGCTGGCCCTATACAGGGCTATGCTGGCCCCGCAGGGGCCGTACCATCCAGTGCATCCCCATACGGGGCCATGCCATCCCCGTGCTGTGCCCATAAGGGGTCATGCCATCCCTGCAGTGGCCTTATACAGAGCTATACTGTCCCATGTGTCCCTGTTTGGGGCCATACCATCCCTGCGCATCCCTATACAGGACTATACTGTCCCTGTGGGGACCATACCACCCCTGTGCCTCTCCATACAGGGCCACACCATTCTATAAGGTGCCACGCTGTCCCTATACAGGGCCATACTGTCCCCACATGTCCCTGTATGGGGCCGTACCACCCCTGTGCATCCCCATATGGGGCCACACCATCCCCATGCTGTGCCCATATGGGGCCATACTCTCCCCAGGCATCCCTATAGGAGCCATACCACCCCCGTAACCCCGCCTCCCCCCTCGGCCTGGGGTGGGGGTGCCCCCGGCGCCAGCCCCCACCTTGGGCATGGCGAGCTCCTGGTCCAGCCCCACCGGCACCTGCAGCATCAGGTAGAGCCCGGCGCAGGCCAGGAAGAGGAAGAGCAGCACCTGCCAGCAGCACCCCTCATGAGGGGACCCCGGGAACCCCCGGGACCCCCCAGGGACCCTTGAGCCCCCCCAAATCCCCTTGCAACACCTCTATGTCCCCCCACACCTCCTGGACCCCTTCAGAGGCTCCCAGCCCCCCATGTCCCATCCACCCAAGCCCCCGCTGTCCCCCTCCCACCTTCCAGGACCCCCCCAGACACCCCGCTACACCCCACATCCCCCCCTGACCCCCAGGAACCTCGACACCCCCAAGGACCCCCCAGCCCCTCGAGGAACCCCCACACACTCCCTTGTCCCCCCCAGGCCTCCCCAAATCCCCCCAGGATCCCCTCCCTACACCACACATCCCCCAGACACCTCTGCCCCCGAGGCCCCCCAGCCCCCTCACCACGACGGGGCGCGCCAGGCGGTGCAGCAGCAGCGGGGTGTAGTAGCGGTGCAGCAGTGGGCGCAGCAGACGGGCACCTGGCCCCGCGGGACCCCCCTTGCCCATCCCGCAGCAGCAGCAGAGGTCGAAGCGGGCGGCCTGCGGGCAGCGCCGTGCTGGCACGGGTCCTGGCACGGCGGGGTGCCTCCTGCCCGCCCCAGCGTCCATGGGCAGCCCCATGCCAACCCCAAACACCCTGGGGCACACAGGCGCCCCGTGCCCAGCCGGGGCACCCTAAGGACTTTGGGCACCCCATGCCCACCCTGTATCCACCCTGGGCACCGTCCTGCCCACGGGCACCCGATGGGCACCCCAGGTACCTCAGGCACAGAAACACCCCACGGGCACTCCATGCCCACCCTGTGCCCACCCTGAGGACCCTAATGTCCATGGGCACCCCGTGCCAGCCCCAGACACCCTCATACCCATGGGCACCCCATGGTCACCCCTGAGCACCAGGGGCCCCCCATGACCACTGTGGGACCGCCCGGGCACCCTCCTGCCCGGGGGCACCCCATGTGCACCCCAGGTACCTCGGGCACAGAAACCATATCCACAGCACCCCATGCCCACCCAGTGCCCACACTGGGGACCCTAATGTCCATCAGCACCCCATGCCAACCCCAGACACCCTCATACCCATGAGCACCCCACGCCCACCCTGGGCACCCCATGTCCACCCTGTGCCCACTCTGGGCACCCTCATACCCATGGGCACCCCATAACCACCCCGGGCACCCCCTGCCCACCCTAGGGACTTTAATGTCCAGGGGCACCCCAAGCCAACCCCAGACACCCTCACACCCACAGCCACCTTATACCCACCCCGGGCACCCTCATGCCCACAGGCACCCCACACCCACCCTGTGCCCACCCTGGGCACCCCATGCCCATCATGGGACCACCTGGGCACCACCCCACCCAGGGTCCCCCAGTGCCCACCCTGTGCCCACCCCCTCATGCGTGGGCACCCCATGCCCACCCTGGGTGCCATACCTCCTGCCGCCGAGCATCGAGTGCCAACAGGGCGACGAACCCCGACATCTGGAGGAGGAAGTCGAAGGCGATGGCCAAGGCGGCCGTGAGGGCGAAGGTGCGGACGGCGGGCATGGAGGAGAGGGCACCTGCGGACACCGGGCATCAGCGGGCACCTGGCAGCAGTGCCTCCACACCACACCCCCCGTGCACCCACACCCACTGCACCCACTGGGTGCACGATGCCCGCGGGTGCACTGTGCCTGCTGCGTGTGCCATGCCCCTGTGCCCTCCGTGTCCCCACCTGTGCCCCGTGTCCCTGTGCTCCCGCATCGCTGTGCACACCCTGTGCCCCTTGTGTACCCCATATCCCTGTGCCCCTCATGCCCCTCCACATCCCTGTGCCCCTCCATGCCCCCATGTCCCCATGCCCCCGCGTCCCTGTGCCCCCCATGTCCCCACCTCTGCCCCTTGTGTCCCTGTGCCCCCCCTGTACTCCCATGTCCCCCGCATCCCCATGCCCGCGTGTCCCTGTACGCCCCCTTGTCCCCGTGCCCCCATGTCCCTGTGCTCCCCCCTGTGCCCCGTGTCCCCCCTGCGCCCCCCGTGCCCCGGCTCACCCAGGAGGAAGCAGATGACCTCGGAGAGGCTGCAGAGCAGCATGCTGGGTGCCACCTGCGACAGCACCCGCCCGATGTGCTGCTCCCGCGTCTCGCCCGGCTCCCGCTGCGACTGCTGCTGGCCGGGGTGGTGAGGAGGGGGTGCCCGCCATGGGCGCCCCCCCACCCCGGGGAGCCCGCACGGGCACCCACCGCCCAACCTGGGGGTGCCGCCACGTGCACGGCGGGGGCCGCTGTGCCCCATGGGGGCCCCATGCCTCTGCGCCCCGTGGGGATGCCCCCACCCAAGGGTGCCCACCTGCCCCACAGGGATTCCCATGCCCACAGGCGCTCCCGTTCTCCCCGTGCCCACTGACCTGGTACTCCTGCACAAAAATGAAAATGTTGTCTGCGCCCACAGCGAGGACGAGGAAGGGCACAACCTCGAGGATGATGAGGGATGAAGGCAACCCCACCAGTGCCAGGAACCCCATGGAGGCGAAGACAGCGCCCAGCACCACGGCGATGCCCCCCAGCGCCAACGTCACCTTCGACTCCACCTGCAAGAGCGGGGATCACCCGCTCAGCACCCGGCGAGGCACCCGAGGGCACTGGCATCACCCCGAGCCCCCCGGCGCGTACCAGGACGCGGCGCCAGGCCGTGTACTCGCCCAGCGCCAGGGCGATGTAGGCGAAGACCACGAGGTAGCTGATGGCAAAGATGGGGATGTCCTCCCCCGTGGTGCGGTTGATCTCATCCTCCAGCGAGCGCTGACGGAAAGGAGGTGGGTGAGGGGGTGCCGGGCACCCTAGGGTGCCCCCCCCCAGCCGGTGGGTGCTTCACCTCGGACATGAAGGTGACGGAGAGGTTGGAGCTGTGGGTGCGCTGGAAGTCGCCCACCACCTCGAGGAAGCGGCGCTCCCAGCTCAGCACCCACTCATGGCGGGGATCGTCACGGGGGAAGTTGTTGAGGGAGTAGGTGATGATCAGCGCCTCCGCCTCCGTGTACTCCGAGCCTGCGGGGACAGCGGGTGACACCCCCTGGGTGACATCCCCCGGGTGACATCCCACCCACCGTGCCTGCCCATCCTGGTGCTGCCTGGCGCTTACCGGGGTAGCCACCGAAGGCGATGTAGGGGAAGACGGGGCCGCCGTACTCGGCCATGCAGCTCAGCTCCAGTGTCGTGATGTCCTTGAAGGAGAGCGGGGAGCTGGTGGGGACACGGCGCCAGGTGAGCAGGGGCTGCATCCACCCCAGTGCCCACCCTGACCCTGCTGTGGCACCCCACGGGCACCGTGACTCGCTGGGCACCCCACAGATAACACCCCAGCCCCAAAGCTCAGCACCCCACAGGCACCGTGCAAAGCCCATCACCCTGCAGGCATCACCCTGACCCCGCAGCCCACCGCCCCACGGCACCAGCCAGCACCCTATCCCCATCCCCCCGGCCCCACGCCCCCCATCCCCGGGGAGCGGCACCCACTTGACGCAGTAGATGAGATGGTCGCGCCAGTCGACGGTGCCAGTCTCCTTGCCCTCGGTCTGGGTGGCCGTGGCGGCCAGGCGGGTGCCGTTGTTCTGGAAGTACTGGGTGACGCTGTTGACGCAGCAGTCCGCCAGCCCGGGGTCCGTGGGGTTGAGGGGGGCGTAGCAGACGTCGCTCAGTGTCACCTCCCTGCCCGACACCGGTGCCCACGCCGTGGCGGCCGCCAGCTGCTCCTGCAGCTCCAGCAGCGCCTGCAGCACCTCCTCTGACAGCACCCCGCTGAAGTTCTTGGCACCAAACACCACCGATTCGTAGCCGGAGCTGGGCCGGCCCGGTGCCGTCACGATCACCTGGTTGGTGCGGAGGAAAGGACCGAAGTGCTGGTCATAAAAGGCTTTTTCCTGCCGGGCACGGCTACCCGGTGCCGACCACAGCTCCACCGGATCGGTGGTGAGACGTAGCATAACCAAACCAGCCGATAAACCGCCGGCCACCACCACCACCACCACAAGCACCACCACGGGGTGCCCGGCCACCAGCGTGCCCCACCGGCGGAAAGCCCTCGCCAGGATGCGGTGGCTGGCGTCGCCCAGGCGCGCCGAGCAGCCGGTGGAACGCGCTGGTGCTGGCTGGGGCGTGGTGTCCTTCTTGGACCGCCGGCACTGGCACAGCAAGGCGACAATGAAGATGAGGGCGAGGAGGCCGAAGAGCAGCCCGCAGAGGACCAAGGCGCCATCGGCGTTGCCCAGGCGGAAGGGGGGCGGCGGGCCGGGGGGGGCGGTCACCGGCGGGCAGGATTCGGCACAGTCCTGGCAGGAGCAGGGCTGCTCCTGGGGGCTGAGAGCCTGGTTGCAGCGCCAGGCCTGCCCGGCCAGCGGCACGATGGCATCGCCAGGCTGCGTGCCGTTGGGCACCAGCTGGAAGTCGATCTGCAGCGGCGCCAAGCCGTTGTTTTTATCCCCTTGGAAATCCAACCAGCGCTGGGTGGTGCAGAGCCGGGCACCGTAACGCCCGCACATGGTATCGATGGCGTAACCGCCGGTAGCCGGTAACCGGACGCCCCGGCAGGAGGTGAAAGAGGCATCGGCAAACTCCTGCTGGTAAAAACATTGGTACTCCACGACAGCGAGCTGGGGCTTCCCCGGCACCGTGGTGCGGTTGACGATGCGGGTGACGTTGGTGAAGAGGCTCTGGTTGGGGCTGCAGATGTTGTTGCAGTAAAGGTTGGCGAAATTCCTGGCACACGCCGGGCAGCGGGAGAGGACGGTGCCGGAGAGCGCCACGCTGAGCTGGAGGGCACCCAGTTGCCCCAAGGAGCAGCAAACGTGCGTCGTCGTGTTCTCCTGCACCAGCTCGGGGCAGACGGTGCGGAGCAGCGCCAGCAGCGCACCCCTGGCCGCCCGCGCTGGCGTGTTGGAGAGGCAGGGCACGTTGGAGGGCACCAGCGAGATGTTCACCTCTGGGTTGCGACCGCATTCACCGTAGAAGGCGCAGTAACCGGCTTCGTGCCTGGGAGTCAACGTCGGCGCGGCCTGCGGCGGTTGAGGGGGGATCGGTGGGCAGCGCCCCGTCCCGTAGGGCACGGCACCCAGCCCCTCCGAACGGCACACGATGGGCACCACGATGGGCACCGCGCCGGTGTCCACCAGCTCTGCCGCCCCCAGCCCCTCCAAACGGCACCCGATGGGCACCGCACCGTGCCGGCATCGCCCGGCTCTGCCGCCCCCAGCCCCTCCAAGCCTCACCCCGCCGGCAACACCACGGCTTTGCCACCAGCAGTCACCGCATCCCGGCCCCTGGCACTCCTCCAGCTCAGCCGTGCCAACCCCCAGGCACCTACCAGCGCCAGGAGGGCGCCGAGCACCGCGCCGGCCAGCGCGATAGACCCCGGCATCCTGAGCAAAAGGGTGCCGCTGGCTTCACCCGGCCCCTATAAGTCCCCGTATGCCGTGGGCGGTTGCCCGCCGGTGAGGTCTTCTGGCCTGACGGCACCGAAGCCAATCAGCCCTCGCCGGAGCTGTAAAGCCCTTGTGATCATTAACCCCGATCGATAGCCGCGGCCAGCCGACGCATCCCCGCTGGGGAGGTGCCCGGGAGCCCCCCTGCCCAAGGAGGGGGCACCCCGCTCCCCTGGCACAGCCTTGTTTTGATGCGAAAAAGGGGGCGATTTGGAGCTGTGCCCAGCCAGGATGCCCGGTGGGGTCATGGGTTTCGTGGGGTGGAGAAGGAAGCGGAGAGGCCGTGCCAGCCATGGGAAACTCATCCCGCCAGCCTGGCACCAGGGACGTGGGTGCCTTTACGGTGCCACGGCAGTGTCGGCGGCGCGTGCCAGACCAACAGGAGCGAGGGGGAAGAGAAACCGGCTGCCTCCCCACTGCGCAGGCAGTAAAACCTCCGCCGTTACCGAAGGGGGGCTGCCGTGCCCGTGGCAGGGTGCCAGCGCCAGAGCCCTCTGCCCTGGTGCCAGGAAGGGTTCAGGGCCAGCGGGCAGCCTTGGACGAGCTGTGGCCCCCCGATAAAGACACCGTAACCCCGATAAGATGCCTCAGCAGGCGATTACAGGCTCCCCGAGGGGTAACGCCTGCCTCGCACGCCACGGGGCAGGGCTGGGTGAACCCGCGAAGCACCTGGCCAGGGCAAGCGGGCAGCAGGCAAGTCAGTGCCAGCCAGGCATCATCCGAGTTACAGTGCCAGCCATGGGGTGAGACGTGCTAGGCTGCTGGGCTCACGGCGATGTGGGCACGGGGGCGGCGAGGCGCCTGAAGGGACCCAAGCCCCCAAAACTGGCAATGCCACCCCCCCACTGCGTCCTTGCCCCGGTTTATGGCCCCGATACAGCCTTGGCCTTGATAAGGGGGGGGGCGATAACGCCTGGGCACCTTTGCCCGGCATCAGCGGGAGATGCCGCTTCCCGCCTGTGCGTCACCAACCCTCCCCTGTCACGTAGCCGGCGGGGGCACCGCGCACAGCCCGGAAAGGAGGAACGCCCAGCAAGGTGACGGCACAACACGGCGCCCAGGTGGCACAGTCCGTTGGCACCTTTATTGGGCACATCCACCCCATGGGGTACGGCACGGAGGAGATACCGGGGCGGGCACAGTCCATGGGGTGCCAGGAGGGCTCAGGAGGGCGGCGCGGCCGGGCGCTTGGCACGGCGGCGGGCGTACTTGAAGCTCTGCAGCGGGTTGCCGGTGCCGCGGGACTGGAGAAGGGAGGAAAGAAAAGCAGCGTCGGACCCCCTGGCAGAGAGGGGGGATGTCAGGGGGGTCCCGCTGCACCCATCCTGCACTCACCGTTGAGCCACCCCGACGGCTGGCACTGGTGCGGGACAGCCGCAGGCACTTGCGCTTCTTGAGGTTGGGTTTGGCGATGCCGCGGAGGCTGGGGGGCACTGCGGGCAGAGAGCAGCGGGTAAGAGGGTGCCGGTGGCCCCAGGGATGCCCCCATCTCCCCCGCAATGTCACCCCCAGGCACCATTTTGTCCCTACATTGCTGTCCCATCCCAGGGTCCCCATCCCGCCCCTTTTCCCCCCCCCGAAACTGGAGCTGGCCAGCAGGCACCAGGGACGTACCCAGGTACTCGGGCACGTTGCGGAGGTGAGGTTTAACAATGGCGGGATGCAGGGGCTTGTCGTGGCGCAGGACATGCAGGTCGCGGGGGTTGTCCTCAAAGTACGCCTAGGCACGGAGAATCGGGGCACTGGCAGCACCTGGTACCCATCCTGCGCTGCCCGTGGACCCCTGAGACACTGCCCTCTGCCCCTCGGGCAGCCCCGAGCCCGCCAGGAACTCGGGGAGTTACCTTGAGTTTCTCCGAGTTGAGCAGCTCATCCTTGATCTCCCGCAGCCGGGCCTCCTTCACCGCCTGCTTGGTGACGGAGCGCATGGCGTCCTGGGAGGGGACACACAGGGTGTCAGAGCTTAGCACCCCCCAGCCGGTGCCACTGGCAGCCCCCGGCGCCGCCCGCCGCCCACCTACCCGGCAGCGGTAGCGCAGCGCCTCGATCTCCTCCGTGGAGAACTTGTAGGGCTGCAACATCGACTCGCCGTTCTCTGGGGACACACAAGGACAAGTGGGGTCACCCCCACCCTCGCTCACGACACCCCGCAGCCCCCCCAACGTCCCTTGGCACCCACTGCCCCGCCCGAAGCGACACAGGGTCCCTCTGACCTCCAGCGAGCGCATCCTCAATCCGGGCCAGGTCGTCCTGCTCCTCGGGCAGCGCAAAGGTGAGCGCCGTGCCGGGGTTGTCGGCGCGGGCCGTCCTGCGGGCACGGAGAGGACACGGCAGTGGGGCACCCACCCGAGGGGGCTGCCAGCTACCCTGGGCACCCCATGTCCCCCCGCCATGTCCCCACGTACCTGCCCACGCGGTGGATGTAGGACTCAACCGTTGGTGGCACGTCAAAGTTGATGACAGCGGCCACGTTTTGGAAGTCGATGCCCCGCGCGACACCGTACTCCGGGTCCTTGCCTTTGCTGGGTTGGAGAACACACACAAGATGTTGTGGTGGCTCAGGGACCCCCAAGGACACGGAGACACCCCAGGCAAGGGGACATCTGGGACACAGACACCCACGCGGGCACAGGCACACTGGGAAAAGGGATCCCCGTGGGTACAAGGACACTCTGGGCATGGGGACACGCTGGGCACCAACACCCACGTAGGCACGGGGACACCCTGGGCACGATGACCCCAGAGCCACGGGGACAGGGCAGGGAGCCCCCCAAAAAGAAGGGGACACGCTGGGCACAGGGACCTCCCTGGCCATCCACACCCGCACAGGCACAAGGCGTAAACCCCCCCCAGGCAAAAGAAACCCCCCCGCCTTGGGGACATGGCGGGCACAGGGAACCCCCTGGGGACAGGGAGAGCCCCACAAGCACAAGGACATCCCCTGGGCACAGGACCCTGCTGGGGACAGGGACACCCCGGGCAGAAGCACCCCCATGGTTCTGGGTGACCTTCCCTGGCCTGAGCCCTCCCCAGCTGCAGCGGGACATTGCCCTGGTGACACAGTGGCACCCATGGGGCACTGGTGGCACCCACTGGGCTCACCTCTGGGCAGCACCCTTGCGTTTCTTGCGTGGGGGCTGCTCCGCGGGCACCGCCGGCGCCTCCTCGTCGGTGGCCACGATGTAGTCGTAGATGCCCCGGTTGAACTGGGTGATGACGTGGCACCTGGGGACAAGGCCGGTACCCGTCAGCGTCCCTGCCGTGGGCACCCCTCCTCGGTGCGTCCCCCCACCCCAAACCCACAGGTACCCCTGCCCTTCCTCCACGAGCACCCTGCACCCTCCTGGGACCCCCCCGGGTGTCCTTACCCCCACGGCGCCCCAGTCGGGAGCCCCTCACGGGCACTTCCCCTGGCAGCCCAAGGGCACCCTGTCTCCCTGGACACCCCTTAGCTCACCCGGGACACCCTCGGGCCCCCCTCATCCCCACAGAGCACCCCGCCTTCCCCCGACCTGAGGCTGCCCCTCGTCTTCTTCCACAAGCCCCCAGCAGTCACCTTGTTGCCCAGGGCACCCCATCACCCCCAGGCCCTTTGTGGGCATCCATGGGCACCCCATTTTCCCCTTTGCCCTCCTCTGCATCACCCCAGGGGTACCCCAACCCAGCTGGGCACCCCACCATCCCCTCAGGGGTTACCGGGAGCGGGCGGGCAGCTCAGAATTGAGGGCGCATGCCGGGATGCCAAACTGCTCGAGGAAGAGCTTGAGGCGGTAGCAGCGGGCGAGGGTGCCCACGAAGAGCAGGGCCCGACCCCGCAGCAGCCTCAGCTTCAGCAGGGCGCAGAGCAACAAGAACTTGTCCTCCTCGGTGCCACAGCGAACCACAAATTGCCGCAACTGGGAGCTGCCCGGTAGCTGGGGCTCTGGCGGGCGCACCGTCACCTGCATCCATCATGGCAGGGTTGGGGGGACGCGGGCACGGAGCTGTTGTGCTCCCCCCAGTGCACCCCAGCGCCCACCATACCCCATATGTCCCCTAAAATATCACCACATGGGTGCTGCATTCCTACATCCCAGTGTCTCCCCATCTCTGTGCCCGCTCTGGAACCCCCAAACCTCTCTCGGACCCCCCAGACCTCCCCTTGTGCACCCCCCAGGCCTCCCAAACCCGCCCCTGTGCCCCCCAAGTGCCTGCTCACCGGGTTGTGCAGCACCAGCTCCTTCAAGGCCTCCACGTCGGGGCTGAATGTGGCCGACATGAGCAGCGCCTGGTAGATCTTGGGGAGGTGGCTGTGGGGGCGGAGGGGGAGGCTCAACACCAGCCCCTGTGGCTGGGGGTGACGGGGCCCCCCCAGAGCCCTTGGCACCAAACCTGGCAATGCCCAGGTCCCCCCTCTTGAGCACCACAGTGCCCACCAGCCCTCACAATGTGCCCCAAATGTCCCCTGGCTCTGCAAGTGCCGCCCTGTGTCGTCCTGCCCCGGCTGTGCCCCCCAAACCCCAGGCTGTGCCCGCCATGTTCTCCAGCCCCAGCAGTGCCCCCCAGCCCTGGCACTGTCCCCCAAAACCTTGGCTGTAACCTCCATGTTCTTCAGCTGCAGCAGTGCCCCCCAATGCTTCAGTGTCCCCCAAACCGCAGGCGCTGCCCCCCAAACCCTCAGTGTCCCCCAAACCCCTGGCTGTGCCCCCCACATTCTCCAACCCCAACAGTACCCGCCAGCCGTGGCAATGCCCCCCAGGTCCCTGTCCCTGTCCCCCCAGGGTGCCCCTCACCACAGCAGGGACTTGATGTCCTCGCCGAAGCCGAAGGAGAGCAGCAGGTCGGCCTCATCCAGCACCAGCAGCTCCAACGAGTGCCGCAGGCTCAGGCTGCGGGCGCTGAGGTGCGCCAGCACCCGTGCCGGCGTGCCTACCACCACGTCTGGCTTCTCCATCAGCACCGGCCTGGCAACACACCGCGTCACTCGCCTCTGCCGTCAACCCCCGCCTGCCAGGGGGACCCAGGCGTCCAGGGCAGGGGCTCGGGGGTGAGCTTACCGCTGGGCGGCGAGGTCGGTCTGGGCGCAGAGATCGGCCACCCGCACGTCTCGGGCGCAGAAAGCTGCCAGCTGCCGCAGGCTGCGCACCACTTGCTGCCCCAGCTCCTTAGAGGGCACCAGCACCAGCGCCCGCACCGCCTGCGCCACTGCCGAGGGCGCCTGCGCCCATCCGCCGTCACACAGGCACGGGAGAGCTGCCCCGGCGCCCACGGGCCCCCCCCCGTGCCCCACAGAGCCCACTATGTGCCCCACGGAGCCCAGCCCTGCCCACATCCCCCACGGTGCCCACGTGCCCCACGCTGTCCGCCCCTGCTCAGCACCCAGCCCTGCCCCACGGTGCCCGTCCATGCCCCACACTCTCCAGCACCCACGTCTGATATCCCACAGAGCCCGTGTGCCCCACGGCGCGCACCCCTGCCTACACACCCCACACTGCCCAATCCTCCCTAGATACCCCCCAGTGCCCCCCTGCCCAGCACCCCACGGTGCCCCCCCATGCCCAAAGCCCCACAGAGCCCACGTTCCCCTCGGTGCCCCCCAAACCCGATACCCCACAGCACCCCCCCACCTGATCCCACACCCCCCACCGCCCCGCTCACCGCCTTGACGCGCAGGAGGTGCTGGAGCAGGGGCAGACCGTACGCCCCCGTTTTCCCGGAACCGGTCCTGGCCCGGGCCAGGAGGTCGCGGCCCTCCAGCGCCAGGGGAATGGCCTCGGCCTGGATGGCCGTGGGAGTGGCCCAGCCCAGCTCCGCCACCGCCTGCGGGGACCGTCACCTCGGGGGTCGCAGCCGGCGGGGCTCCCCAGTGCCCCCCCGTCGCAGGGGGGTACCCACGGCCACGCCGCTCCCCGCGGCGGGGGGGGCCCAGGCCTGCGGAGCAGCCCCACCGCGAGGGACCCCGCTGCCCCTCATACCCCCTCCGCCCCCAAAGGGCCCCGCTGTCGCGGCCCCCCTCCCCACCGAGGGACCCGAGTCCTGGCCCCCTCAGGGCCTCCCCCCCCCGCCAAGGGACCCAGCGTCCCGGCCCCTCAAGGCCTCCCCCTCGCCCACCGCGACCCCCCCCCCGGCCAGCCCGCCCCCCAGGTGCCCGCAGCCCACCGCCACCCCGCTGCCGGCCCCCGGCGCACCCGCAGCAGCCGCCCGTCCAGCCCCATGTGCTCGAAGCACGGAGCTGCCTCCGCCGCCGCCATCTTGGCCGCCCGCCGCCGACTGCGCCTGCGCGCTCCACCCGCGCCCACCGACACTTCCGCAGCGCGCCCAGAGCGGCCCACGGGAGCGCGCGGCGGGCGGGGCACCCTCCGCGCCGCCCCCTGGCGGTGGAGGACTGAGGAGCGCCCGCGGCCGCCCGGGTCCCTCCGCTCCCGCTCTTCCGGGACCGACACGCACCGCGGACCGGCAACCGGACGCCTGAGCCCCCCGGCCCGGCTTGATACCGCCCCTCCCCCCCAAAAAAAAGCAGCAAAAAAGCCCCATCGGACCCAAGAAAAAAAAAACTTTTATTTTCCCCAAAAAACGCCGCTGCGGGGGCCGGCCCCCACCCTCCCCGATGGCAGGCAGGGCCCCCCCCCCCGACGCTGCCCGCCACCCCCGGGGCTGTGGGAGCCCCCCCGGGGCGGGGCTACACCAGCTTCTTGGCCTCGAAAAAGCTCTTGAGGTGCCTCATCTGCCAGATGCCGGTGAGGATGAGGATGATGGTTTGGGCGATGGACCACCACAGCACCCGCTGGTTGGTGCTCTCGCTCGTCATGCGGAAACGCTCCTCCCGGTACTGTCGGGCAAAGAAAAAGAAAATAAAGGGGAGGGGAAAGAAAAGAGAGGGGCTCAGCCCGCCGGAGGCCCCCCCCTCCTCACCCGTTGGTAGTTTTGCTCCTTCTGGATCTGCTCGACCTGGTCGAGGAGCTGGCGGGCGCGGAGCTGCAGCTCCGTCAGTTTGTCCTTGGCGGCGATTTCGGGGTAGTTGTTGGTGTGTTCGCCCACCTGGATGTCCAGGTGCACCCGCTGCGGGGAAAAGATAGGGCGGGGGGGGACACGTCAGGGGACCCTCGCCGCTGCCGACAGCCCCTCACGGGGTTTGGGGGTGCCCCCCCCCCCCCAGTTACCAGTTTGCCACCAGCGAAGAGCGCCATGCGGGTGGAGTTGGAGTGGAGGCAGATCTGGTGCTCGCCCGGCGTGTGGGAGGTGAAGGTGAAGCGGCCTTCGGAGCCATACTGCCGCGACAGCACCACCTGCGCCGGGACGTGGCTGCCGTCACCCAGTGCCCGCCGTGGGGGGGGGCACCGGGACAGCCCCCGTCTGTCCCACAGAACGCCTGCCCCAGCTGGCGAGGAACCCTGTGCTCCCCAGGGACCCCCTGCCCTGGCCAGAACGCACCCCAGGGACCCCACACCCAGGACAGTGGACACCCCATGCAGCCCAAGGACCCCCTGCCCTGGCTGGAAGGCACCCCAGGAACCCCCCAGCCGAGCTAGTAGGCACCCCAGGAACCCCACACCCAGGCTGCCAGGCCTGTGACGTAGGGACACTCTGCCCTTGTTGGGTGTCACCCCGTGTTCCCCAGGAACCCCCTACCCTTGTTGGGGGTCCCTGTGCACCCCAGGGACCCCACGCCCAGGCTGGAGGGCACCCCACATGCCCCAGAGACCCCACACCCAGGATAGCGGGCACCTCATGCACCCCAGGGACCCCCTGCCCTGGCTGGAAGGCACCACAGGGACCCCCCAACCCAGCTATCAGGCACCCCACAGTGCTAGGCACCCCATGTCACGTAGGGACCCCCTGCCCTTGTTGGTGAGCACCCTGCACTCCCCAAGGACCCCCTGACCTTGTTGGGGGGCACCCTGTGCTCCCCAGGGACCCTCTGCCCTGGCTGGCAGACACCCCATGCACCCCAGGGACCCCACGCCCGGGCTGGTGGGTGCCCAAACCCCCCCGAGGACCCCACTGCTGGGCCGGTGGGTGCCCAGGGTCCCCCAGGGCCGCTCACCTTGCCGTCAGGGTCCTTCACCTCCACATGCATGCCCAGCCCCGGGGTGGAGGGCAGGAATGACTCCGACTGCTTGTCCCACAGCTGCGTCCGGTAGTTCCCTGAGGGGCGGCAGGTCAGAGCAGGCCCAGCACCCCCCAGCCAGGCCCCCCCGGTCCTGTTACCCCCGCACCTCCAGCCAGGACCACCAATCCCATTACCCCCCAACCCCTCCAACCAGGCCCCCTGGTCCCGTTACCCCCCAACCCCCCAGCCAGGCCCCCCGGTCCCGTTACACCCCCTACCCCCAGCCAGGCCCCCCCGCTCCCATTACGCCCCGCACATCCCCCAGCCAGACCCCCTGGTCCCGTTACACCCCCAACCCCCGCCAGGCCCCCCCGGTCCCGTTACGCCCCCGCCTCGGTTCCTGTGGGTCTCTCCTGCCCCTCCCCACCCCCATCGTTCCTGGGGGCCCCCTTTGCCCCCCGCTGCCCGCTGGTCCCTCCCGTTACCCCTCCCGGTGCCCGGTGACCACCTCGCCGCCCCGTCCCCCCGCGATCAGCCCCTCCCGCGCCCCGCACCGATAACCATGGTCTCATCCGGGATTTCCTCGATAAAACAACGCTTCTCGGTCTCGCCGATGTGGAAGTAAAGGCCCTGGGCGCTCCAGGCCGCCAGCACCAGGGCGGCAACCGCCGCCCGCAGCGCCCCGCCGCCCGCCATGGCCCGCGTCCCCCCGCCCCGCCCGCGGGGGCGGCACCGCGCATGCGCCGCCCCTCCCCGCACCGACTGCGCATGCGCCGCCCTCCTCTCCTCGCCTAGTGCGCATGCGCCGCGCTGCTCCCTTGCGCATCGCGCATGCGCTGCTCCCCGTCCACCTGCACCGCGCATGCGCCTCCCGCCGCCGGCCACTCAGCGGCCCCCACGCGACACCTACGGGTGCCCGCTGGGTTCCCGCCGCCGGCGGCCGCCCGCGGCGCCTTACTGCGCATGCGCCACCGGCGCGCTGACACACGCATGAGCAAGGCGCCCCGCCCGGTGGCGCAACAGGGAGGGCGCCGCCCCCCCAGCACTAAGGTTGAGAGTTCGAGTCTCGCCTAGTCCAGATCCGAGGGGCCCGGTGACCCCCGGGTGTGTCCCGGTGTGCACCCCCGGGCGACCGTCCCCGGTTGCCACCCCCGGCCGTGCCGAGCCCTCCGGCGGGGCGGAGCCAACCCTTCACACTCCGCCAGCAGTGTGGCAACACCACCGCCAACCTCCTTCCTTCCTTCCTTCCTCCCTGCCACTGCCCCGGGGCTTGGCGGGTGGGGGTCCCATGGGTGAGCGGTGACCGGGGACCCCCCGGGGAAGGGCCCCGGCGAGGCGGGAGGGAAAGCGGAACCGCGGGGATGATTGCGCCACCGGCAGCCCCCCGCCTCCGCAGGCTGGAAATTTCGGGAGGGATTATAAAGGCGGGGGGGGCGCGGGCGGCGGGCATCGGGGTGCCATGGCGTGCCAGCCCGCGCTCACCCTCGCCCTCCTCTTCCTCTGCACAGAGGCCGAAGGCTTCGCCCTCTGCCACACGCCCGCCCTGCAGACCAAAGTCTTCCAGTATCGGTAAGGAGGGCGGGGGGAGCGCCCACGGGTGACACCCCGGGGACGGAGGGGGTCAGGGCGCCGGGGTGGGCACTGCTGGCACCGCTGTCCCCGGCAGGATTTGGGACGTCAACCAGAAATCGCTTTACCTGCGCAATGACCAGCTGGTGGCCGGACACCTGCAAGGGGCCAACGCTGCCCTCGAAGGTGAGATGGGGACGTGGGGATGTGGGGGAGGACACACGCGTCGGGCACACCCTGATGGCCCCGCGTGTGTCGTCCCCCCCGCACCGCAGAGAAGGTGTTTTGGGTGCCCAACCGTGCCTTCGAGCCCGCCCGGCTGCCCGTCATCCTGGGCATCCAGAATGGCACCCGCTGCCTGGCCAGCCCCCCCGCCAGCCAGCCCACCCTGCAGCTGCAGGTCAGGGGACACCGCGGGGACGGGGACACCAAAGGGACGGGGATGCCACAGGGATGGGGATGCCACAGGGACGGGGACACCAAAGGGAATGGGGACACCATGGGGATGGGGACACTATGGGCATGGGGATGCCACGGGGATGGGGATGCCACGGGGATGGGGACACCATGGGAACAGGGACACTGTGGGGATGGGGATGCCACAGGGATGGGGACGCTAAAGGGACAGGGATGCCATGGGGATGCCATGGGGATGAGGACACCATGGGGACGGGGACAATATGGGCATGGGGATGACACGGGGATGGGGATGCCAAAGGGATGGGGACATGAAAGGGATGGGGACACGAAAGGGATGGGGACACGAAAGGGATGGGGACACTGTGGGGATGGGGATGTCACAGGGATGCAGACACTGCGGGGACACCATGGGGAGGGGACTCATGGGGACAGGGATGTCATGGGGACAGAGACGCCACAGGGTTGGGGACACAGCGGGGACAGGGCACGTGGGGAACATGGGGCTGGGGCATCACAGGGATGGGGACACCATGGGGAGGGGGCACCTGGGCACAGGGACACCGCAGGGGTGGGGACACAGTGATGGGGCATTGCGGGGATGGGGACGCCACAGGGCTGGGGCCACCGCAGGGCTGGGGACAACCGCAGATCCAGGTGGGGCAGCCACCCTGTCTCTGGGGTGACGTTCTGGCGCCGGTGCCTGCCGCAGGACGCCGACATCAGGGAGCTGCCCCACGCCGGCGCGGCCTCGGCCGCCTTCACCTTCTTCCGCTCCTACAAGGACGGGCTGTGGCGCTTCGAGTCGGCCGCCAACCCCGGCTGGTTCCTCTGCACCTCGGCCCGTGGCCACCAGCCCCTGGGGCTCTCCCGGCACCCCGATGCCACCCACCTCCTCGACTTCTACTTCCAGCTCTGCTGAACACCCTCGTCCCTGGGGACGGTGACGTCCCCCACCGGGGACAATGACATTCCCTTAGAGACGACGACGTCCTCACCTCAGGGATGGTGACATCCCGCAGGAATAAAGATGCTTAGGACACCTTGGTCCCCGTGGCATGGGTGGCAGCGGCGGGGGGACAGGACAGGACAGAGCAGGGCGAGCGGTGGCCCCCGGTGCCTGCGTCACCGCGGCGGCGGGATGGCCGGTGTTGCGCCACCGGCTCATTAGGGACGAGGATGGGACGTCCCCAGGGGGGTGACGCAGCCAGCGGGGCTGCCCCATAGCCGGGCGCCTCCCAGGTTCGTTCTCTTCCCGGATTTGGTGGTGGCGGACGCCTCCCGCCCGGCACGCCCCAACCACCGCCGGCACCGCACGGCATGGCCTGGCACAGCACGGCGGGGATGGGGCATGCGGGACTGTGGGGATGGGGCACACAGGCACCGTGGGGACAGGGCATGTGGGACCTCAGGGACGGGGCAAACGGGCACCATGGGGACAAGGTGCATGGGACCACGGGGACAGGACGCGTGGGCACCATGGGGATGGGACACAGGGGACCGTGGGTACAGGGCTCGTGAGGCCATGAGGATGGGGCACGTGGGACCATGGGGACAGGGCATGTGGGGGCTTGGGGACAGGGCTCACAGGACCGTGGGGATGGGGCACGCGGGACCCTGGGGACATGGCTCATGGGCACCACGGGGATAGGGCACATGGGGCACACCAGTGTCTTGGGGACAGGGCACAGCGGCATCGCAGGGACTGTCCACAGGGCACACGGCATCACGGGACAGGGGACACTGTGGGGATGGCGATGGCGGGCGGCACCCGGGTACCACAGGGATGTGGCACAGGGGGGCATCCCAGCCACAGTGACCACGGGCATCACGGGGGGACACACACAGGGGACACAGAGGACAGAGGGATCAGGTGGCGTTTCACCATCGCTTGTGTCCCTGTCGCCCGCCCTCCCGCTGTGGTGGTTCCCGCCCAGCCCATCTCGCTCCTGTACAATTACTGGGGCGGGCTCTGCACCCCCCCCCCACCCTGCCTGGCCCTATAAGAGCCACTGTCACCCGGAGCAGGGGACACAACCCAGAGGACACGGGACAGGATTTCAGAAGCTGACAGATTTGCAGGTATCGCTGGGGATGGGGACGGGGACAAGCTGGGTCCTGCCTGGGCAACATTCTGAGAGCGTTCACTCTGGAGCCTACTGACAACCAGGAGCCTATTGGCAACCAGGAGACCAGGTGCATTGCAGGGGGGATCCCTCACCCACGTCACCCATGTCACCCACGTGCTACCCTCTCTCCCATGCAGGCTCAGCCATGTCCCACACGTCCAGACCTGCCTTCAGGTGAGCGCTGACAGGGTGGGGCCGGGGTTGTCCCTCCCCTCGTACCCGGGGCCTGAGTCACCCAGTGTGGCACCCGCCCTCATCCCTCTCTCCCCCCGTCCCCCGGGCTGCAGCAGGGCCGAGGGTTCCCAGGAGCACCTGGAGCGGCCCGAGACCCACGGGCACCCACTGGGTGTCATGGTGGGGCTGAGCACAGGGACCGGGAACATCATGGAGCCCGTCATCGACCCCGACATGGTGGCCTTGTTCGAGGAGTTCCTGGGGAAAGGTAGTGCCTGGCACGCATGGGGGCCCTGTCCCCACATGTCCCCTGTGTCCCCACCTGCTCCCTGTGTCCCAGTCTCCATGTCCCCGTGTCCCTGTGTCTATCTGTACCCCCACGTGCCCATCACACCCCTGTGCCCCATCCCCATGCCCCCCATCCCCCCATCCCTGTGATGCCCACATGTCCCTGTGTCCCCTGTCCCCATGCACCTGTGATCCCCATGTCCCCCACCCATGTCCCTGGGCACCCATGTGCCTCTGTTCCTAGTCCCCGTGTCCCCACGTGCCCATCACACCCGTGTGCCCCATCCCCATGTCCTCATGTCCCCATGTCCCCTAACTCCGCGTGCCTGTGATGCCTACAGGTCCCCGTGTCCCCATTACCGCACATGTCCATCACTCCTGTGTGCCCCATCCCCATGTCCCCATGTCCCCCATCCCCACATCCCTGTGATGCCCACATGCCCCCGTGTCCCCGTGCACCTCTGACACCCCCTGTGGCCCCCCCATGTCCCCTCTCCCAGTGTCCCCATATCCCCCATCCCCACGGCCCCATCCCCGCGTCCCCATGTCCCCACGTCCCCCAGTCCCATGTCCTTGCGGTGCCCCATGCCCCCATGTCCCCATGCTCCCATGACACCTCCCTGTGTCCCCATGTCCCCTAACAGAGACCACGGAGGAGACATATTCCTCAACGGCCACGCAGCCCCAGGCGCAGCCCTACCACTACCTGGTGCGGGACACGGAGCAGAAGGGGCTCTGCCTGCACAACGGGCAGCTGGTGGCCACCAGCCTGCAAGGTGCCAACGCCGCACAGGAAGGTGGGTGCCTTGGGTGGGATGAGGGTGGCAGCCCTGCCCAGGGGTGCTCCCACCCACCCCATCCACCTCCTCTCCTCGTAGAACCCATCAGCGTGGTGCCCAACCGGCACCTGGAGCGCCGGCGCTGTCCCCTCATCGTGGGCATCCGTGGTGGCACCCAGGCCCTCTCCTGTGGCACCGGCCCCGAGCCCCAGCTGAAGCTGGAGGTGAGCATGGAGGGCATCACGGTGGGGGTTGGCCTAGGGTGGGGGGCACCCTGGAGTGGGGCACCCAGAGGTGAGGTATCCCGAGGTGGGGCATCCCGAGGTGGGTCAGCTCAGGACGGGTGATGCAAAGTGGGGGCACCCTAGAGTGGTGGGGATCCAAAGGTGGGTCAGCCCAAGGTGGGGGCACCCAGAGGTGGGGACATGCCAAGGGTGGTCAACACAAATTGGACAACCCAAGGTGGGGGCACTCAGAGGTGGGGGTATCCCAAGGTGGTCAACTCAAGATGGGCAACGCAAGGTGGGAGGTACCCCGGAGGGGTGGGGACCCAAAGGTGGGTCAACCCAAGGTAGACAACCCAAGGTGGGGGCACCCTGGGGTGGTGGATGTCCGGAGGTGGGTCAACCCAAGGTGGATAACCCAAAGCGGGGCAACCAGAGGTGGGGGAATCCCAAGGTGGGACAACTCAAATTGGGCAACCCAAGGTGGGGGCACCCTGAGACAGTGTCATCCCCAAATGGTGTCACCCTGAGGTGGTGGCACCTGGAGGTGGGGGTTCCCCAGGGTGGTGTCACCTCATGATGGCATCACCTGGAGATGGTGCCACCTTGAGGTGGTGCCAGCTTGAGATGGTGGCACCTGGAGATGGTGGCACCGGGAGATGGGGGTTCCTGGGACGGTGTCACCCCAGGGTGCTGTGCCAGCGGTGACACCCCCGGCCCCATGACAGGAGGTGGGGCTGCTGGACCTGTTCTCGCGGGGGGCCGAGGCCACCCCCTACACCTTCTACAAGACCTTTGGTGGCTCCACACACACCTTCGAGGCGGCCGCCTTCCCCGGGCGCTTCCTCAGCACCGCCCCGGGGCCGGGGGAGGCGCTGGCCCTGGCCCCCCCCCCCCGCCATCACCGCCTTCTACCTGCGTCGCAAATGACCATGGCTCCCATGGGTGAGGGGGACACCCATGGGTGGGGGTGTCCTCCCCGCTGTCAGCCCCCCGCGTGGGGGAATAAAGCGGCGGTGTTTGTCTCAGCTTGTGGTGTGTGGTTTGGGGGGGGGAAGGGGACAGGTTCGGGACCCGTGGGGAAGGATCGGTCCATGGTGGGCGCAGGATCGGGCCCCCTGGGGCAGGATCGGGCCCCGTGGGACAGGATCAGCTCATGGAGGGGCAGGATTGGGCCCGGTGGGGAAGGATCGGGACCCATGTGGCAAGATAGGCCCACGGTGGGGGCAGGATCGGGCCCCGTGGGGCAGGGTCAGCTCATGGAGGGGCAGGATCGGGCCCCGTGGGGCAGGATCGGCCCACGGTGGGGGCAGGATCTGTCCATGGTGGGGGCAGGATCGGGCCCCAGCGGAGGCGGGGCCGGGCGCGCCGAGGGGGCGTGGCCTCACGGGGGGCGTGGCCGGGACCGTGTGCGCCCTTGCCCCGCCCCCCGGCGGTGGGGGGAGGAAGGGGGCGGGGCCGGCGGTGGACACGCCCCGCGCCGCGCGCCGGCAGTGCCGGTAAGGGGAGGGGAGGGGAGGGGGGACACGGGCGGGACCCCCGGCGGGTCCCCATGGCCCCGGGGGGGGCGCGGGGTCCCCCTGGGGCCCCCCACAGCCCTCAGCGCCACCCAGGGCCCCCCCCCGGCCCTGGGGGGTCCCCAAGCCTTGAGGGTGCCCCCAAAGACCCTTGGGGACCCCCGTCCCTGGGGGCCCCCCTAACTCCTGGGGTCCCTCATGGCCCCCGAGGGGCCCCAGGGCTCCGCTGGAGCCCCCACATATCTCTGGGTCCCCCCCACACCCCTTGGGTTCCCCCCCACCCTTTTGGGGTCCCCCCCCACTCCTCGGGCCCCCCCCACTGCCCCCCCCCCAAATTTTGGGTTCCCCTACAGCCTTTGGGGTCCCCCTCCACCCCTTGGGGCCCCCCCAGAGCCCCCCTCACCCTTTGGGTCCCGCCACCACCACCCTTGGGGTCCCTGGGGTGCCCCCTACCGCGGGGGGGGCACTTGGGGAGGGGCAGGTTTTGGGGGGACCCCCCGATGCCGTTGGAAGACACCCCCTTGGGTGACTCCCCCTCCACTCGGGACAGGGGTGCTGGCGTGGGGGGACACACGGGTGGGTGAGCTGTGACACCCCCACCACCACCGCCACCGTGGTGGTGGCTTCTCTGATGGCTGCTATGGGGTTGTGCTCCGCGGCGGCCTACGTGGGCGCGAGGTGCGGGAGCGAGGTGCGGGTCGCGGCGTGGGGTGCAGCCCCCCCCGGCTGGCGGGGTCGGTTGGGGGTGTCCCCCCCCCTCCTCTCCCATCCCCCTTTCCTGCCCCGGCAGGGCCGGAAGCCGGCGGCGGTGGCGGTGACGCGGGTGACGTGGGGGCCGTGACGTGGGTGCCGTGGGGTGACGCAGGGGAACGGGACGGGGTGCGGGTGCTGGGGCGCGGGTGCTCGGCCCCCACCACTGCCCAGAGGTGCCCACCCTGACCCCCTCCCCCCCCAGGCTCTCCCTCCTCCTCCTCCTTCCTCCTTCCATCCCTCCTTCCTCCTCCGATCCCTCCCTCCTTCCTCCTCCGTCCCTCCCTCCTTCCTCCTCCGGCCCTTCCTCCTTCCCTCTCTCCCGCCTCCCTCCTTCATCCCTCCTCCATCTCTCCCTCCCTCCTTCCCTCCCTCCTTCCCTCCCTCCCTCCTTCCTTCATCCCTCCATCCTCCCTCCCTCCCTTCTTCCTCCACCCTTCCCTCCCTCCCTCCCTCCCTTCCTCCTTCCTCCCTCCCTCCCTCCCTCATCCCTCCATCCTCCCTCCTCCATTCTTCCCTCCCACCCTCCCTCCCTCCTTCCCTCTCTCCCTTCTCCCTCCCTCCCTCCCTCCTTCCTTCATCCCCCCATCCTCCCTCCATCCCTCCCTCCTCCCTCCCTCCCTCCTTTACTTCCTCCTCCCTCCTTCCTTCATCCCTCCATCCTCCCTCCTCCATCATTCCTTCTCTCTCCTCTCCCTCTCTCCTTTCTCCCTCCTTCCCTTTTCCCTCCCTCCCTCCTTCATCCCTCCTTTCCTTCTCCCTCCCTCCCTCCCTCCGTCCCCCATCCTCCATCCCTCCCTCCCTCTCCCCTTCTCCCCCCCACTGGGGTGCAGGGACCCCCACCCACCACCCCTCTTCTCCTGCTCCCCCCTGCAGGGCTGACCCATGGCCATGGGGCCGGGCACCGGGACGCCAGGCAGGACGGGCAGCTGCCTGCACACGGCAGGCAGGCAGCCGTAGCAGTGGGCACCGCGCCATGGAGCCGACGGGCACCCCCGCCACCACCACCACCCCCCCCGGGGTCCTGGCGGCGCAGGACGCCATCGTCTTCTCGGGGGCGGGTGGCGAAGGGGTGACCCCCCCCGGCCTGGCTCCCCACCGTGGCACCCGCTGTGGCACCCGCCATGGCACCCGCCGGCACCGACGTCTTCTGGGCCAGCCTGGTGCAAGCCCAGATGTGCGTCTGGGAGCTGCAGGGAGCCATCGAGGGGCAGCCGGACGGTGGTGACCATGACCGAGCACCCCAGGATGGCCAGCACCATGGCCACGGGGCCACAGCTGGGAGGGCGGCTGCGGCGCGGAGTGTGTCACACCAGTGGCGTGGTCCTGGGTCTACAGAGGAGAGCATCTCGCACCAGCACGTGCCTACAGATGGGAGCATCTCGCCCAAGTTCACGCCCACGGATGGAAGCATCTCACACAAGCACCAAGGCCATGGATCCACATACGAGAACATCTTCCACACGTCCACAGGTGGGAGCATCTCACATGAGCATCATGGCCATGTGCCTGCAGATGGGAGGATCTTGCCCAAGTTCACGCCCATGGATGAGATCATCTTCCATGAGCACCAAGGCTGTGGATCCACATGCGAGAGCATCTTCCACATGTCTACAGGTGGGAGCATCTCACCCACGTCCATGCCCTTGGATAAGAACATCTCACCCAAGTTCATGCCCATTGATAAGAACATCTCGCCCAAGTCCACGCCCACGGATGAGAGCATCTTCCATGAGCAGCAAGGCCATGGATCCACATACGAGAGCGTCTTCCACGTGTCTACAGATGGGAGCATCTTGCCTGAGCATGTGCTGACAGATGGGACCAACTCACCCAAGTCCATGCCCGTGGATGGGAGCATCTTGCACAAACACCAAGGCTGGGGATTCGCATATGAGAGCATCTCACACGTGTCCATGGGTGGGAGCATCTCAAACGAGCACTGTGGCCATGTGCCTACAGATGGAAGCATCTCGCCCAGGTCCATGTCCATGGATGGGAGCATCTCCCCCGTGTCCGTGCCTGTGGATGAGACCATCTTGCAGGAGCACGTGCCGATAGATGGGACCATCTCACCCAAGTCCATGCCCATGGATGGGACCATCTCACCGAAGCCCGTGCCCATGGATGGGACCATCTCGCAGGAGCATGTGCCCATGGATGGGACCGTCTCGCCCAAGGCTATGACCATGGATGGAGCCATATCGCCCGAGTTCATGCCCACGGGTGGGACCACCTCACCCGACCACCGGGACCCCGAATGCAGCGAGGAGGAAGAGGAGGATGCTGATGAAGATGACGATGGCTGCTCCTCCCAGGAGGAAGACGCTGAGGAAGAGGAGGATCTGGACGAGGAGGAGCCCCAGTTCCACACCAACCCCCTCTTCCAGAGCCAGGTGCCCGCACCCATGGGTGCCCAGCGGGTGCCCCTCTACCGGCCCCATGGCATCACCCTGCAGCCGCTGCTTATCACCGAGGGGGACGACGCCACGGGGGGCACCGAGGAGGGACGGGGAGTGGGGTGTGTCCCCCACACCCTCCCACCCTTCGGGTGCTGCCCAGTAGGAGGGGACGTTGATGGTGCCGCGAAGCAGGGTGAGTGTGGGGACCCCCCCAGCCTTGGGGCTTTTTTTTGGGGGGGGGCACTGATGCTGATGGGGACCCTCCCCCGCTGTGTCTTCTCCCCCCCCCAGGACCCCCCCGATCCCCAGGCCTGGCGCTCTCCGACCCCCCGGATCTGCCCCCGGGATCTGGGGACCCCCCCAGCCCCCTACGGCTGCAGCCAGAATGGGGGTACCGGGACCCCCCCAGACCCCCAACCCCTCTGGAGCTTATTGCAGGGGGGGGTGACCGGGACCCCCCCCAGCCCCGGTTACCCCCCAGGTGTGGCCTCAGGAGGGGGAGACCAGGATCTGCCCCTCCCCAGGCCCCCGACCCCCCCAAAGCCACCCCTGGGAGGGAGGTACCAGCCCCCTGCCGGGCCCCTGACTCCCCCAGATTTGCCCCAGGGAGGGGAGTACCAGCCCCCCCGACCCCCCCCCAGATTTGCCCCAAAGAGGGGGGTATCAGCCCCCCACCTGGACCCTGACCCCCCCAGATTTGCCCCAGGGAGGGGGGTACCCACCCCCTGCCGGGCCCCTGACCCCCCCAGATTTGACCCAGGGAGGGGGGTACAAGCACCCCCCAACCCCCCCAGATTTGCCCCAAAAAGGAGGGTACCCTCCCCCTGCCAGGCCCCCAACCCCCCCAGATTTGCCCCCAAGAGGGGGGTATCAGCCCCCCGTCAGGCCCCTGACCCCCCCAGATTTGCCCCAGGGAGGGGGGTACAAGTACCCCCCAACCCCCCCAGATTTGCCCCAAAAAGGGGGGTACCCTCCCCCTGCCAGGCCTCCAGCCCCCCCAGATTTGCCCCAAAGAGGGGGGTATCATCACCCCACCAAGCCCTTGCCCCCCCCAGATTTGAGCCAGAGAGGAGGGTACCAGAAACCCCCCAGCCCCCTGACTCCCTTCAGTCTCCCTCAGGCCCCCCCCAGCCCCCCATATCAGCCCATGCGAGGGGGGTACCAGCCCTCCCCCAACCCCCTGACCCCCCTAGACCTCCTCCAGCCCCCCCCAAGCCCCCCAATCCCCCCATATCATCCCCTGGGAGGGGGTTACCAGCCCTCCCCCAGCCCCCTGCCCCCCCTGGATCACCCCCAGCCCCCCTCCCCACTCTCCTCCCTGCTGCCGCGGGGTCCCCCAGGACCAGGGGTTATCGGGGGGGCCCGGGGGGGCCCCCCCACGCTGGGACATGGCTGTGCCTGGCTGCCGGCATCCCCGGGCGCTCCCTGCCCTGGGGGTGAAGTGGCGCAGGGGCCCCCCCCCCGCCACCCCCCCACCGCACCCCGACACGGAGGAGCTGCCCCCCGAGACAGGCGAGGAGCCCCCGCCGGACCCCCCCGCCAGCACCCATGGGTGAGGGACACTGGCGCCGGCCACGTGGCCTCCCCAGCACCCCCAGGCCCACGTGGGCACCCCCCCCTCCTGCTGTCCCCCCCAAATCCTATCCCAAAGCCCTGTCTGTCCCCCCAGGCCCACTTGGGCACCCCCCCCCCCACTGTCCCCCCCAAATCCTATCCCAAAGCCCTGTCCCCCCAGACCCCCCACCTGTCCATCTGCCCCCCCAAACCCTGTCCCAGAACCCCTGCACCCCTCCGACACCTGTCTCTGTCCCCTGACCCCTGTCTGTCTGTCCATCCCCCCCAGACACCCACCGGTCCCCCAGACCCCTGTCTGTCCCCCCCAGCCCCCCCATATGCCCCCCCATATGCCCCCCCCCATTCCCCGTCCACCCCCCCCAGACCCCTGTCTGCTCCCCCAACCCCCCCGCTAGCCCCCAAATCCTGTCCATCCATCTGCCCCCAGACTTCCATCTGTCTGTCCAACCCCCAGACCCCTGTTCATCCCCCCACCCCCCCTCCGTCTCCCCAGACCCCCCTGTTCCCCCCCCATCCCCTCCTAGCCCCACACCAACCAGTGGGGCAGAGTTAAGGGACCCCCCCCCAGCACCCCCTGACCCCTCCCGTGTCCCCCCCCCAGGTGCCCCCCGGGGGGGTCAGCGGTGACACCGGCGCTGGCAAATGGGGGACAGGGGCGTCGGGGGGAGGCGCAGCGTTTGGCCACCCGCCTCTTCCACCTCGATGGCTTCAAGAAGTCCCAGGTGGCCGCGTTCCTCCGCAAGAAGTAAGGCTGGGGACACACACACACATCCCCCCCTTTGCCCCTTTGGGGGGGGGGCCCTGGGCTTGGGGACCCCCCCCCATAATCTCATGTGCTCCCTTCCAGCAATGATTTCAGCGGGATGGTGGCCCAGGAGTACCTGGATTTCTTCCAATTTGGTGGCCAGACACTGGACCAGGCGCTCAGGTAGTGAGGGGGGGGGGCTTTTCAGGGGGACAAAGGCGCACCCCACCCCACCCCCCCAAATGATAGCACAGCTGGGGTGGGGGGTGGGGGGTGGGGAGGAGAGATTTGGCAGGGTTTGGGGGCTGTTGTTGTCCAGGGGGGTGGCTTTGGGGTCCGGGGGGGGCAGATTTGGGGTGGTTTAGGGTCCAGGGAGGCAAATGTGGGGTGTTTTGGGGCCAGGGAGGGCAAATTTGGGGTGTTTTGGGCCGGGGGGGGCAGGTTTGGCATATTTTGGGGTCAAGAGGGGCAGATTTGGGGTATTTAGGGGTCTGGGAGCAGAGTTGGGGTCTGCTGGAGTCCATGGGGGCAGATTTGGGGTGTTTTGGGGCTGGAGGGGCCATATTTGGGGGGGCTCTCAGCCTCTCTTGGGGTCCAGGAGGGAAATTTTGGGGTCTGTTGGGGTCTACAGAGGCAGATTCAGGGTCTGCCAGGCTCTAGAGAGGGGAAGATTTGGGGTCTGGGAGGAGTGGATCATAGAGGCAGGGGGGCAGCCAGCATGCAGGGGGGTGTCCTGGGGGGAGGTAGGTGTTTTGGGGGTCCCGCTGCCATCGCAGGGGGGGCCCCCAGGTCCTTCCTGCAGGCGCTGGTGCTGACGGGCGAGACGCAGGAGCGCGAGCGCATCCTCGGCCACTTCTCCCGGCGTTACCATCGCTGCAACCCCGGCGCCTTCCCCTCCCCAGGTGAGACCCTGCGGGGGGGGGCACCCCCAGGCCCCCCCCATGCATCCCCAGATCCCCCCCCCCAGCTCCTTTGCCTCCCCCACCCCAACCCCGTGCCGTGCCTCAGTTTCCCCACCCACCACCCCTCCCCTCCCAGCACTACGGGGCACCCCCAGCTGCACCCATTGGGGTTCACGGTGACGGGTGTCCTCACCTGGAGGGGGGACCCCCACCCTGACCCCCCCACGCCCCCCCCAGACGCTGTGCACTCCTTGACCTGTGCCATCATGCTGCTGAACACCGACCTCCACGGGCAGGTGAGAAAAGCGGGGGGGGGGCCCAAAAATCCACACCTGATATTTTTGGGGTACTCTGGGGTGCAAAATTATTGGAGGCGGACACCCATGGCACCCACCCTGCTCCTGCAGCGCCTCGGCCGTGCCATGACCAGCTCTGAATTTGTGGCCAACCTGAGCGGGATGATGGACGGGCAGGATTTCCCCAGGGAGCAGCTGAAGGTATTTGGGAGGGGGGTGTTCTGTGAGGCTGGAAAGGGGGGGTACCCCCCTGGACCCCCACCATGAACCCCACTTCCCCCCCCTCCAGGCTCTATATGGCTCCATCCGCAGTGAGAAGCTGGCGTGGGCAGCGTGAGTATGGGGGTTATGGGGTGGGGGGATATGGGGTGGGGGGCACCCCATGATGCTGAGCACCCCATAGGGATGAGGAGGAGGAGGAGGAGGAAGAGGCGGGTGGGGGGGGCAGCCTGCCCCCCCTAAGCCGTAAGAAGAGCAACCCCTTCCTGGACCTGCCGGGGGGGGCCGGGGCCATCACCTACCGCCGGGGCTGGCTGGCCAGGAAGGTGCTGGCCGAGGCTGACGGCAAGAAAAGTGAGTGGGGGGGACTGGCAGGGGGGATTTGGGGGGGTTTGGGGGCACGTTGGGGTTTTGGGGGGTCCATGAGGGGGATTTGGGGTCTAGGAGGGCAGATTTGGGGAGGTTTGGGGGCAGGTTGGGGGTTTTGGGGGGTCCATGAGGGGGATTTGGGGTCCAGGGGGGCAGATTTGGGGTGGTTTGGAGGCGGGTTGAGGATTTTGGGGGGGGTCCATGACGGGGATTTGGGGTGGCTTGGGGTCCAGGGAGGTAGATTT
This sequence comes from Platalea leucorodia, assembly GCF_965183815.1. NCBI lineage: Eukaryota > Metazoa > Chordata > Aves > Pelecaniformes > Threskiornithidae > Platalea > Platalea leucorodia. The sequence goes on along the minus strand of NC_138858.1, from coordinate 88,755,058 downwards.
GGGGTCTGTTTGGGCCCAGGGGGGCAGATGTGGGGTATTTTAGGGTTGGGGGGCAGATCTGGGGGCTCCCTGCCTCTTTTAGGACCCAGGAGGGTAATTTGGGGATCCATTGGGGTCTATGGAGGCAGATTTGTGGCTGCCCATCTCCGGGGGGGAGGAGGACAGATGTGGGGCCATTTGGGGTCCATCGGGGTCCCAGTGGGGGGGCAACGCCAGGGTCTGTTGGAGCCAGAGGGGGGGTCCCAGTTTTGGGGGTGTCTTTTGGGGTCCAGCTTTGGGGTCCAACCATGCCCCCCAACTTCTCCCCCCCGCCCCCAGCGCCGTGGGGCAGACGAGGCTGGAAACCCTTCCAAGCTGTGCTAAGGGGAACGGTCCTCTACTTCCTCAAACCTGGGGGACGAACGGGGGTCCCCCGCCGGCCCCCCGATCCGGGACCCTTCCCGGACCCCCAGGAGGAGGAAGGACCCGAGGCCGAGGAGCCCTTGGGGGTCCACCACGCCTTGGCCGAGCGCGCCAGCAAATACACCAAGCGCCCCAACGTCTTCCGCCTGCAGACGGCCGACTGGCGCGTCTTCCTCTTCCAAGCCCCGTGAGTAACCCCCCGGTGGGGAGACAGAGGTGTCCCCAAGGGTGGTGACATCACCCATGACCTCATATGTTCATGGCAGGACGCCGGAGGAGATGTCCTCCTGGATCTCCCGCATCAACTTGGTGGCCGCCCTCTACTCCTCGCCCCCCTTTCCCGCCGCCGTCGGTTCCCAGCGCCGCTTCGTCCGTCCCATCCTCCCCGCCGCCCCCAGCCGCAGCCCCCCGGTGAGCCCCCGCTGCCGGGATGGGGCGGGTGGGTGCACCCGTGGGTGCCCACCATCACCCGCCCCAACCTTCTCCCCGCGGGCAGGAGGAGCAGCACCGCTCCCACGAGGCGTGGATGGAGCGGGTGGCCCAGGAGCTCTTCGAGCATCAACGCAACCTCCCTGAAAAGCGGGGACGAGCCCGCGACCTGGACGAGTACCGCCTGAAGAAGGAGTATCTCCTCTACGAGGTGGGGCAGATTAATTCCTAATTAATTTAATTATATGGGACACTCAGAGATGTGGGGAACACGGGGACATCCCTGTGGTGGTGGCTCATCTCCATCCTCATCTTCCCCTGGGAGAGATGCTGCTGTGGGACATGGGGGACACCAGGGATGTCCCCATGGTGGTGGCTCACCCCCATCCTTATCTTCCCCATGGGAGAGACGCTGCTATGGGACATGGGGGACATTGGGGACACCAGGGACACCCCCATGGTGGTGGCTCATCGCCATCCTTATCTTCCCCATGGGAGAGACACTGCTATGGGACATGGGGGACACCAGGGACATCCTCATGGTGGTGGCTCATCTCCATCCTTATCTTCTTCCATGGCAAAGATGCCACTATAGGGGACACCAGGGACATGGGGACATCCCCGTGGTGGTGGCTCATCTCCATCCTTATCTTCCCCCTGGGAGAGACGCTGCTATGGGACATGGGAGACATGGGGGACACCAGGGATGTCCCCAGGGTGGTGGCTCACCTCCATCCTTATCTTCCCCATGGCAGAGACGTCGCTACGAGACCTACGTGCAGGTGCTGGAGACGTGGATCAGCACCGGCGCCCAGGACCTGGAGGGGTGGGAAGCCCAAGCGGGGCCAGTGGTGGCCCCCCCGGACCCCCCCACCCTGACCAAGGCCCACTCCAGCCCCTCGCTGGTCCCCGAGCCCCCTGTCGCCCCCACCATCCGTGTCAAGAGGAACATCTCCGAGCGCCGGACGGTGAGGAAGATCGTCCCCAAACGCAACAAGAACCTGCTGTGATGGACACAGGGGGGACATGGGGACATTTGGGGGGGGGCGCACCCCCCCCAGCCCGGTACGAGGTTCCTTCGGGCACCGCCAGTATTGAGCCAACCTGGGGGGGGGGGGCTTGGGATTAAGGATGGGGAAACTCAGGGAGAACCCCCCTCCCCCAAAAGGTATGGGGGGTTGGGGGGGGGTCACAGCCCCCCCAGCCCCCCCCAGCGTTGCCGCTGCACCCCCTCCCCGCGCCCGCTGCCTGCTGCTCTCTGTCGTGCAATAAAGGTGTCCGTGCCACCGCTGCCACCCCTGTGTCCCCAAAACACCATGGGGGGACACACACACACGGGGCGGTGGCCTCTGTCCCCGCGCCGATGCCGCCGTCGCCGCCATTTCGGTGCTCGCCCCAGTAGGTACGGAGAGTGGCGGCAGGGTGGTTGGGGACCCTGGGAGGTGACAGTATATATGTTACCTGGCTGTGACACCCATAGAGAGACCCTCCTCCGCGGGGCACGCAGCCTCCAGCACCCACGGGTGTGCAACACCACCGCCACCGGCAGGCAAACCCCATCAGAGCAGCATCTGTGAACCCCAAAACACCCAGGATGGGGACAGGGCTCTCCCCCGTCCCCCCAAAAAGCCCCTGCACCCTGAGGGGGGACCCTTCCCTCACCCACCAGCAGCCAAAGGAGCAGCCGCAGGTGCCAGGCCAGAGCCACAGCACCAACAAACCCAAAAGGGTGGGGAAACCCCCCAAAAATGCTTTATATGGGGCAGGATGGAGCTCATCCTCATTAAAGGCCTAATTAACAATGCTAACAGGGGCTGCGAGATCGGGGTGTGATGCAGCATTTCCCAGCAGCAAATGCAGGATGCTGCAGGCATGAAGGGGGTGATAAATTTATGATAAAGTAGGAATTAATATTTGTATTTATGATAAATTTATCCTAAGGTGGGGATTAAAGGGGGTGCAGGGGGATCCCAGTTAATGCTGCTGCAGGGGACAAACCCCAACCTGGCAACCGGGGGAGGGACCCATCCGTCAGACCCCAGAGGGGTTCATTAACATGGGAAGCTAATTAGGATCCCAGGGGGCACACAGGCACCCACAACCACAGCTGTGGCTATGACAGATGATTTATTAGTATTTTGCTGCTCCTACGGCTTGCCCTGATCCCAAGGGCTGACACTGATCCCCCTCCCCGTGCCGCAATCTGTCCGGATCAGCCCCGGTACCGCGATGAGGGGCAGCGGGGGGGGTCACGGTGACCCAGGGTTAGCACCAGCAGAGAGGTGCCCCCCTCATCTCGCAAGCTCTACCCTTCCCTACAACAAACCAGCAGCTAAAAACCACCCCAAAATAGCATTTTTCCCCAGTTTCACCAGTTCAGGTCACCCACCCCAGTAACACCAACACCCCCCCCTCGCAGGCCGAGGGGGCTGAAGGGTCTTTTGGTGGGGAAAAAACACCCCGAGATGGTGACGTGGAGCATCCTCATCCAGCCGCCGCAGTACAAAAGCAAGACCCAAAAATATTCAGGGTCCAAAGTCCGAAGAGGGATGAGAAGAGGAGGGGCTGGGCAGGGTAGGGAGAGGCTGTCCGTGCTGCGGTAAAAGGTGGTTGGTTTAGGGTATTTTTTCTTGTCAGGGAGGGGAAATATTTACCAGTACAGAAAAATGATTACACGACATGAGATTTCATCAGCCTGGCCACAAACACACAGGGAACAGGATCCCCATCCTCAAGAGGGAGCAGAGCTTTGGAGATGAGACAGGGAGGGAAAAAACTGAACTAAGCTCCGGCAGCAGCAGCATGGCACAGGTCCCTCTCTGGAGCCCGGCTCCCGTCCCGGGGCCGGAGGAGCGGAGGCTCAGCTCCTCAGGCGTATTCCAGCTGGGCAGGGCTGCAGGTGCCATCGCTCTTGTGCTCCGCTGCTGCCATACTCGCCTTCCCCTCGCTGCCGCCGCCCTCGATGGGCTTGGCAGACATATAGTCCCGCACTTCGATCTCCATCTTTTTGGCTTTCAGAGCTGCCGTGTGCAGCTTCTCCAGGAAATCCGGCATACCTGGTGGGAAGGAGAAGCGGGAGAAGGTGAGCGATGCAGGAGGGGGAATGGGCATCTGCTCAGCAACGCAGCCGCTGGGCTCCGGAGATGCAGGAGGGGAGATCCTCCTGTCTTTCCCCCTTCTCACCTCCCCTGATTTTTCTTTTCCCTCCTGACTTTTCTCTTCCCTCCTGATAACGCCGCTCTGCCACTTTATTCAAGGGGCATCCCACAACCTCGCTGGCATTAAGGGATTTCTGCCACTTCCCGTCCCCCTGCTCAGTTAAAACCTCGCGGTTACGGTGCTTTATGGTGGGTTTTTTGTTGTTTTAATTAAAAAAAATAAATCAACTCTTATTTGACTTGCTGAGATCTGTTCTGGAATAGGGGTGCGAGGACCTCGGAGCCAGGCAGCCCCTCCTGCGAGCCCTGGGGAACCTCACCGCCTCCTGGCTATGTTATAAGTGACCTGGGAGCGATTTTGTGACACATTAATTAATGTTTACAATTATCGCCTCTGCCCCAGGCAGGGCTGCACCAGCTCCACGCGGCCCCACCTGGAGATGCTGATCTCCCACCACTCATCATTTTTATTCTAAAACAATGAGCATTAAGAGCACGGAGGAGGCCCCTGCACCATGCAGCTACCGTGGCACAGGGGTGCGTGGGTGACACCAGCCCCCCCCCGGGAGCTTTAGACGCCTTTTACATGTGTTAAAGAGAGCACTCCGGAAGAAAAGAGGTTTCAGTGGCTGGCGAAGCAAGGAAGTTGAAGAAAAAAAGTTGGTCTGATGCTCGAGCATGTTGAATGAACGTCTTTCAACTCGTTCTTGCATCAGTCTCTACCACGAGCTGCGTGACGGTAAGGGGGCAGGGGGAAAAATCACCACACTTGTGGTTTTATTCCCCCTGCTGATAAACAAAATGAGTTAAAGGTGGTGACAGCCCATTTTTCTCCCAATCCCATGAGAAAGCAGCGCTTTCCATCCTCCCCTGCCTGGAGGGCAGTGTTGAACCCCTCAGTAGGTATTGCAATGCCAAGTGCACCTTGGGCTCTTTCAGGTTTATTTTTGAGCAGCTCTGCAGGGGGGACAGCCATCGGCTCAGCCAGATCCTTTAAACACTGCTTTTTTCCCCTCCACTTAAAGCCAAGCTCCTTCATGGAAGTCTCAGCGCAGGCACTGTACCTCTAACTAGAAGGAATTTTCTTCCCCGTTTGCTCTAAGGGGGAGAAGTGAATTGCAGAAAAGCTTCAGAGCCAGCGCTGCTCTGAAGTAAGGAAAAAACAGCTCATTCTATTTAAAAAAAAAAAAAAAAAAAAAAAAAAAAAGGGATCCTGCTGTTTTTTTCCTTCTGCCTGGAGCAGACACTGGGGAGAAAGAGCATCCTTGTGCATGGACACCTTTCCCCCTCACAGCCAGGAATCCAGGCAGGACTTCCTCCCCGTGACAAAGGAAGAGCAGCCCGAGGCACCAAAAATACCCCCAAATCCTCCAGGTCTCAGTTTTTAAGCTTCTCTGTCTATTTTCTGCCCCACACAGGTGCAGGAAGGGGAAGGCAGGAGCACCCGTGCTCGCTCCAGAGTGAGAAGCTGGAGGAATTTGTCACCAAGGGGTGAATTCTCCCCGCCAAAGCTCACTCACCGCTCGAGACCATCCAGCTGACGCAGTAACGGGGGAACACGGTCTGCGGGTTGTCGCTGTAGGTCAGCAAGTAGTCGAAACCGTTCTGGGAAAGGAGAAGGCGAGTGAGCCTGAGCTGGCAGAGAAACTCTGCTGGGCTTTGCATCCTCATTTAAATTCCCTTTAGGGCTGCTTGCAGCGTTAAGAAGGATGCGACGCAGACCCATCAAGACCCAGTAAAAGCACACAGGGAGGGGGTTTTTTTTGAGAAGGAGGTGTCACTCCCCTAGCCCTCCACTGACCCAGCACACTCTCTTCAGCCTCTGGATACCCTGCAAAGACCAAGCAACGCTTTCTCTGAGAACATTAAGCACTAGGAACGAGACTTGCGAGGCTTAAGGCTTTTTTTAAAGAAGCCGGGTGCTCTGAAATGGCGTGTTCAGCTCTCCGGGGGCACCAGACTCCTGCAGGAAGAGTCTTAAGCTACCAGGACAGAGCTTCAAATCCTTCCAGAGCTGCACGTGGATGAGTTTCCCTTGCCTTTTGGAAACAAACTCATCCCTCCTTTCCGACTCGGGACTATTTATCCCAGCTTAGTGCTATGGATCAGGGCCCGAGAAGGCACAGTTCCCCTCAGAGCAGGGGTTGGAGCAGGAGGAAGCAATCTCGTGACAAGCGTTCTGCTCCGTTTCCCAGCCCACCCCAAAACGTACCTCATCAAAGGTTTTGTGGGGACGGATGACCATTTGGGATTCATAGGTTCTGACCCGAACGTACTCGGGGTCTTCGGGGACACTTGGATGCTCCACTGCCCTGGAGGGAACATGAGAAGGGAGCAGCACAAGGTGAGCTCTGGGTGGGGACTACACTGAGCATCTGCTGGTGTTTTGGAGGTGGGTACTAAGAGAACAACATTTTAATCCCAGAGAAGATGGCTGTATTTTCAAGACAGATCCCTAAAGTTTTGACACAGTTTAAAAAAAAAAAAAAAAAAAAGCTCATGAAATCTATACCCAGCTCTCAACTTTGTTTTACAGACGGGAGACGGCAGAAAGCTGCCGGGAGGTCAGCCCGGCAATACGTACCGTGAGACTAGTACCATCAGGTTGTTCTCTTTGTCTACGCTGTACCGTCGAACGTATACATAGTCTCGCGAGTACATAGGGTACTGGGGAGGAGAAAGAACAGGCATCAACCCCACTGGCCATTTGCCTGGGGTAAGGAGGATCACCGGCGCAGGAAAGAAGGAGCCGCTCACCGGGAAATGAGTGACCCAGTGAATCACTTCCGATCCAGTGGCCAGATCTCTCTCGATTACGTCCAATTTGATGACCAGTGAGTCCCACTTCTTCCTATATTCAGTGTCCAGCTGGCAAGAAAGAGAGGCTGAGTCACAACAAAGTCCAACAGCGCTGTTAAAAGGAAGGTAACCGGCCCTTTTCCTCATCCTGTGGAAACAAGCTGTGTCACGGTCAGGCGTTTTACCCACCAGGAAATTATTAAATACTCTTTGAGAGTCACCAGAAGAGGAAGCGCAGAAGCTGGCAGGGCAGGCAGAGAGCGAGCTAGGACCAGAAACCCACTGAGCTCCTGCAGTGGATCGCAGACCACACATGCTGATCCTTCACCCTGCTGTGGGCAGCAGGGACGGGCAGCAAAACCCGACTGGGGCATGGGGTAACTCACCCTGCTTCTGATCTACATTGGGATCGGCTCTAGATCACATAAATGGTATAAAGAGAAGAGAATATTCACCATTTTCTATCCCACCCCTCGGGCAGAGGCTGTACTTTAGTTCTAATGCACACACAGCCCAGATTTCAAAGGTCCTCACCTGTACGTTGAAGAATTGCCTGGGAGTCACATCCGTGTACGACCCGAACACTGCGGTAAAGAGAAAGTTTTTAGTCCCAGGCATAAGCCTGTCTTTATCTCAGTGCAGCAAGAATAAAAGGAAAAGGCATTTTCTAAGGCGGGTGGCAGGGCTGGGAACCCTCCGAAGGGCTATGGGGGGACAGGATCTGTGGAGAGGGATGCAAAGGACTACAATTCCCAGTTTTTCCAGTTTCCTATAAATACAGGCCAGGTGGGACGCAGAAGGCGCACACCCCCCCGAGGACTCGGCGCAGGAAAAACAAGCTACAGGCAGGGTACGGGGAGCACCGTTACCTCGGTACTGGTATAAGTGGGTGCCCTCGATGGGCCGCCGCCAGAGCTTAAAGTGCTTCTTGTCCATGATCATCTCCCAGGGCTGCTCCCCGGGAGCGGCGACAGCCTCTCGTTCCAATTTGGGATCCAGCCGTTGATACTCGCCCGGGCTGCTGCCCTGTAGCAGGCTGGAGATATTCTCCATGTGCTTCATCTCCTGTGCGGACCTGGAGGAAGACGAAAACCAAAACAGTTTGTAACCAAAGTCTCGTCGGAGCCTTTCTGCTAAAGATGGAGCCCCCCGAGACCGGCAAAACCTTCCCAGCACGGTCCAGGCTTCATCTAGAGGGTTTCTGGTGTAGGAAGAGCAGCCTGGGCTCTCCCCTCCTGCCTGGGTCGCTCACTGGCGCAGAAAACCCACGCCTGCAGCGTTTTTCTTTCATCCTAAGGGTCTTGTGCTTATAAATATTACACAGCACTGAAAAATCGTGCCGTGGTGTGTTCATGGGGGGCTTCCCACGTCCTCTGGCAGGGTAGAAACCTAGTTGGGTGTTGAACACACCTGCTGGGGAGTCCCTAAGCCAGGTGGCCCTTGCAGCACCACAAAATGTCACCCGCAGGGCTTGCTCTTCAAGGAGAGGAAGGGATAAAACCTCGCGGATGGTAGCAGTGGCATTGTGCTGGCTGTTTCTTAGGGGAAGCATGCAGGGGCTTGTTCCTTGTACGGATGGGAAGTGCTTCTCCCCCACCCCACTGAGATCCAGCAGAAAAACCACCCTCCATCCTCGGTGAATATCAGCCTTTCCACGAAGGAAAAAAACCCACAGCGGTCACCATCAGATGCTCTCAAACCAAGATTTGTTTTCCTGGCTGGATCAAATAGAAGCTGCGCAGGATGAAACAGAAAGTAAGACGGATTTAAGGAAATGAAGGATTTTCAGACTGAAGGCGCTGAGGTATGAAGTCATCTGCAGGATTGAGACTTGGGGTGCAAAAGGAAGCAGGGAGGGGAAGGGGGTTTCGGGGTAGCGAGGGTTGGCTCATGAGAGCCCGTCTCGGTCTGCAAAGCGACAAGAAGCGAATCACCGACAGCAGCCAGTTTGCCAGGCAGCAAACAGGAACAGCAGCCTCTCCTACGAGAGGGAAGGAAACAGAAGCGGGGGCTTCCCACAGACGTGGCTCCACAGAGCATCAACCCCCCCAGTTTCAGCATCCTTCACCTACAGAAACTGGGTTCAGATCTTGGGTCTCAAAAATACACGGGGAAGAGAAGAGGGCAAGAAAACTTCCCACCACCGGGATAAATCCCTCTGAGCTGCAGCTTCAGCCCCTCAGAATAAAACACTAGAGAGGAATGGCTGGTTTATCTACACCTGGAGTCCTCAACCTCAAGGAAGGAGGATCACTCGCTGTCTGCATCGCTTTCAACCCTCCTGGTGATGCCTGAAGACACTAATTATATTAAAGTAATTAGCATCAGCCGGAACTAAAGTATGAATTTGTAACCTGCAAGGCAGGTCTCACTGGTCTGTCTGAATTAATGTTCGTGGTTGCTGGAAATCGCCAAGCTCCCAGCCTTCCCAGACTGGTCTGAAAGCTTCACAGGACAAATTTGATCCACAAAGCCGCCTTCCCCCGCCATGTTTGGTGGGCACAGCTCTGGCCTGACCCCCCACAAACACTCCCCTGTGCCCCAAAACAGCCCTACTGTTACGTTCACTGACCAGGGAGAGCCCCACTCCCTCCATCGCCTCCTTCCCACCTCTGGTTTATTGATTACAGCCTTCGCTCCATCCCTCCGTGAGTCGACTCCTCTCACTGATACAGCAAAACCTGAACTGGCTGGGTTAGCGAACTGAGACGGGGTTGGAGAGGTGCGGAGCCCGCGGGAGCGGCGGCAAGCCGGGGCAATGGGACGAGGAGACTTTTCTAAGCTGGATCACCTCCGTGACCGCAGCCAAGCTGCTCCACGGGGATAGCGGGATGGGACGGGATCAAACCGGGGCAGGGAGCAAAGCCTCCGTGCTCCTGCTTCGCCACCTCCATCCTCACTGGAGACGAGCTAGAAAAATAACAGCCACAGGATTTATCCGCATCGACGCGTGAGGCTGCTACTGGCCTGGCCCTTGTCCCTCTACAAACAAGCACCCATCTCATGGCATAAAAACCAAAATCCATGACCCCCCTCTCCCTGAGGAAGGGGCGTGGTACCGCAGCACCTGAAAACCAAACCACTGTCGCCAGCATCTGATCGGTGAGGGCTTGGAGACACTGGCTGCAAAACCCTCACAAGCCCAACCCCGCGCCTTAAACCTGCTCATTTTCATTTCTAAATGAAGCTAACTGACAGAGCAGGAGGCTCCCAGCCCGGCAGCAAAGCTCTCACCTTGGCAGGGGCTCCATCACCCAGCGCAGCCTGCTCCAACCGGCCGCACGGAGGACGAGGCACCTTCGTTAGCTGGTGGCTAAAGGACAGGCAGATGCCGACAGCCGCCTGAGCCGCTTCCCTGGCCGGCGTCCAGCCCCGGCCTCGCTCAGCCGGGGGGGCTGCATCGGTGTTTCTGCACTGGCGGCGGGCGGGATGCCACCGCAGGGGACGGCGGGGCAGGCTGGAGGTGACGCCGACCCTGGGCAGAGCTCTCCCTCGCCATTTTTGACACCCCGACAGCTACAAACCACCACGCCAGAAGGTGGGGACAGCACCACCGGAGCAGGGACTTTAGTTTTACCAAGGGGAAAAAAAAAAAGTCTCCCATAAAGTTAAATGAGAGGAGGACAGAGGAGAAGGAGAGCTGGGAGGGGAAGAGAAAGACGATACCAAAGCGGAGAGCTATTTTAAACCCCAGGAGGAGACACAGCTCCCTGGCTGACACAAAGGCACGGTTGAGCTAAGCGGGAAGAGTTTCACTGCATAGTTTCATCCTGTTTATTTATTTCTGCCATCATTTCGAGCCCATCTGCGACGTAATCCCACCTGTCTTGTAAGAATACACTGGATGTTGAAGAGGGGAGAACAAAGGTCTCCTGCCAAGACCTCCCGCAACTCCAACTCGTTATAACAATGAGCAAAGACTCTGCTGAGGACTTGATTGCTCCCACAACTAGACTGACGCCTAATGAGCCATGACAGAGAGTAAATGATTAAAGGAATAAGGAGAAAGTAAATAATAAAGAGGAAAAGTAAAAGCGAACTCTCCCTTGCCTGGTAAAGCGCACTGGAAGAAGATTGGGCTTGCAGAGTCTTTAAATTAAGGTGAGGAGGCTCAAGCCTGCAAGGAGTAACCTTGAACAAGAAAAGATCAACTCCGCTTTTAATCCCAGGCCTAAGCCAAGCCCTGCTGAGCCCACTGGAAAACATCAGGCAGGGTTTATCTGCAGTGCTGGGACCCAAAAGGCTGCGCAACACAGAGCGGCAGCTCCTTCCTAGGGAATAAAATCAGGATTTGGCTCTTTTTCCAGCGTTGGCTGCGTGTAAAGGCTGGGGATCGCTCTAAAATGTTGGAAGGTGTCACAAATCAGGGTGTGATGCTTGTTTCTCATTAGCTCTAAGATTTAATTAAGCCTTAGGTAAGCGACTTAAACAAAGACCAGGTATTTAACATCCACATGACAGTCTGGATGAGGCATACGGATGTAGAATTTAAGAGAGGGGAAACGCGGTGATGCCCCATCGCACCCTGAACTTCTCATTAAGTCTTAATTACCCTGTCCTGACTCACCCCCCACTTTGTTACAGGCTACATTGGATAATTACAGCTAAATGAAGCTGCATGCTTCCACAGCCATCTCAAAAGGCAACTGGAAAGGTCAGAGGGCCCTTCCATCCTCATCCCGTTGGATTGGGGGGCTCTGTGCGTGTGTGTGCATGCGTGTCCCACGCCAGCACCGTCCCCCAGGTGTAAATGCTCCATGCAGCAGCACGATGGGGAGCACCCAGTATCGGGGGGGGGGGGGGGGGGAACCACCTCTTTCTGCAGCACCCCCGGGGGGAGGTGGGGGTGTAAGGGCCACCCTAAAACGATGGCGGGGAGGGTTTGGGGGAGGCAGCCCGTTGGGGCAGGATCTGGGGGGCAGAAGGTGCACCCCCAGAGGCCAAGGATGGGGGGGGAGAAAGCTGGGGGGAGGCACCAAGCAGAAAACTGGGGGGCCAAGGGGCACCCCGAGGCCCCAGTGACTTTGCAGAGGGTGCACCAAGCAGGGACAGGATTTAGGGAACACAGTATGCCCCCGCCCAGCACCCCAGAAAAAGGGCTGGGGGACACCCCCCCGAGGACAACAGCGTGGGGCAGCACCCCAGGAGATTTAGGGGGGTACCCTGCGGGGGGGAGGACTTGAGGGGGCACCCCCAGGTCACGATACGGGGCAGAACCTGCAGAGGGTGGGAACACCAGGGCTGGGAAGGTTTGTGAGGGCACCCCCGCCCAAAAAGAGTTGTGGGGGAGAGCCCTGAGGGTCTGGGGGCACCCCAGGCCCTACGGAACGGGGGAGCGGGGGGGCTGGGGGCCACCGAGGATTGGGGGGTGGGGGGCCACCGAGTGTCCCGGTCCCGGGGGGCCCCGCGGCGGACACCCACCGCTGCAGCTCCTCCTCCTCGATGCGCTGCCCGTCCCAGACGAAGACACCGGCCAGGGTCGCCATGAGGCGGCCGGTGGCGGCGAAGGCGGGGCGGCCTCGGAGCGGCCCCCGCCACCACCACCACCACCACCACCCGCCGCCGCCGCCGCCGCGCCTCGCCCGCTCCGCCGCCGCCCCGTCCCCGCCGCTACCGCCGCCGCCGCGGCACCAGGCCCGCCGGGCCCGCCGCGCCCGCTGCCCCGTCACGCAGCTGCACTGCCGCGCCAGCAGGCCCAGGAGGCCCCGCCGCCCCGCGCCGCCCCCCGCCTGGCCGCCGGCAGCGGGGGGGGGCCTCGGCGGGCCCGGGCGGGCGGGGGCCGAGGCGGGTGGCGCGGGCGCAGCGGGCGACGAGGCCGACGAGCGGCCGCCGCGGCTGCAACATGCCGCCGCTCCTCCGCCGGCCGCCCCGCGTCGCGCTCGGCGCGTCATCGCGCCGCGCCGCCCCGCCATTGGCCCGCCGCCTCGTCGCCCCGCGCGGCCATTGGGCGGTGGCGCGGAGGGCCCGCCCCCGCGGGCGCGCGGAGGCCGAGGGAGGCGACGGCAAGGGCGCGCGGGGCGCCGAAGGCTCGGTGGGCGGGGCGACCCGGGGAGCGCCGGGGGCGTGGTCTTGCGGGGGCGTGGCCGTCCACCGGAGGGGCGGGGCTTGGCGCGGGACCACGCCCCCACCGCGGAGGGCGGGGCGGGGTGCAGGCAGGGCCGGTTATGGGGGGCCGTGGCGTGCAGGCAGGGCTCATTATTGGGTGCAGGCAGGGCTGGTTATTGGGGGGCAATGGGGTGCAGGCAGGGCCAGTTACTGGGTGTGGGCAAGGCTGGTTATTGGGGGTGAGCGGGTGTGGGCAGGGCCGGTCATTGGGGTGCAATGGTGCAGGCAGGGCCAGTTATTGGGGGGCAGCAGGTGCAGGCAGGGGCAGCGGGTGCACGCAGGGCCGGCTATGGGGGGCAATGGGGTGCAGGCAGGGACAGTTACTGGGAGGCAGCAGGTGCAGGCAGGGTCAGTTATTGGGGTGCAATGGGGTGCAGGCAGGGCCGGTTATTGGGGGGCCGTGGGTGCAGGTAGGGCTGGTTAGCGGGGGCAGGGGTGTTTATTGGGGCGCAGGGCAGAGCGCGGCGGGCACGAGGCAGCACCATTCAGCACCGTTCCCCGGGGCGCAGCGCGAGGAGGGGCACCCCCTTTTCTGGAAGAAAGCGCAAGCTCCCACACACGGCTCTGTGCACCCCCTTTATTTCCTCTGGAGAAGTGCGGGGGGAGCCCCGCGCCCCCGCCTCCCGTCTGGATTCCAGTGGAGGGAAATGACGTCACTTGCCTCTTTTTGGGTTTTTTTTTTACAGAAATACAGTATGTTTATGCACAGACTATTTACACTCAAGCCCCTCTGTTGCATATAAGTCACCGGTGGGGAAACCCGAACTGTTTTCCAGCCGGATTGCCGTGCCAGCCGGATGCCGGGGAAGAGCCGGCGGGATGTTTTCTTTGGCCGAGACCCCGTGGGTGGGATGGAGGAGGAAGAGGAGCCGCCCCGGGGCCGCTAAACCCCCTGAAGCTGCCGGCTTCTCCCCGCGCTCCGTGCCCTTCCATCAAAACCCCCGAGGGTTTTAAGGGGCTGATTTTCCTCCTTGAGTCCTGCAGGACGCGGGCAGTGCCCTCCCCGGGCTGAGTTTTCTGGTTTTGTGCCATAGCCCGAGCCTCAGTGAGCGGCCGAACCTCTTGCATAGCCAGTGCTGCTGCGGGTGCGGGGCGGGAAAAAAAGGACGAGCTGGCAGCAGGAAAACAGGTAATAAAAGCATTAAAGGGATCACCGGGAGCCTAGGACCTGTCCTAAAACTCCTTCCCTAGAACTACCATACCCTCTGCGGAGCCAGCCTCAAGTTTTTTGGTGCTGCAGTGCTCGCGTCGATGCATCCCTGCGTGGTTTTTATCCTATTCAATTTGCCTTAAACAGCCCCAAAAAACCCCGCTCTGTCCCTGCCGGCTACCTCCTCCGGGCTTGGCTGCGGGTCTGGACGTGCCGGATCGGCTTTCCCGTGGCTCTCTAGCACCATCCGGGGAAGCGTTCGCTCCTCGAGGTCCGGCATCTCTCAGGGCTTGCAGAACGAATGGGGAAATAAACTAAGAGCGGGACAGAAAAACACCGAGATTAAAAGCGGGGGCAAAAAGCAAGAGAGTCAGATCAGCACGGAGATCGGGAACTTGCATAAAAGCTACAGGCAGAGACACTGGTTTTCCAGCACAGGCTCAAACTGCTTCCCGGGAGCTGTCGCTGTACCAACGTCTGGTTGTATCTTGGCTAAAAAAACCCCAAGATTTGCTCGGTGAGATGCCGACAGGAGCTGGACGCCACGGTGGGGGGGACAGAGCACCCCTGAAACCACCGCTGGCATCAGAAGAGCTTCTTTGACATCAGTCCGCACTACGCTGCCTGCTTGCAAACCTCACTCGGGGGTTTTACAGCGGTGACAGTCCCCGGCAGCTGGCCCCGAAACCGTCACCGTCCTCCCCCGAGCCTGAAATAAAGTGCAAAATGCTCGTGTGGTCAGCGCCAGTCAGAGAAGAGGATCCCGACAGAGCGGTGGGGGGTTTGTTCTACCTTCCTCCTGCCGTACAGCCGCTATAAAGGGCTGTTCCTCTCCCACCGGCACATCGTGGCAGGCGTTTCCCCTATATATATATAAATATATACACACACACATGAGTCACACCTTTCTCCGGGTGTTATGTTACACCTCGGCAGAGGAGGGACTGAGTTCACCGCGCGCCGGGCTGGGAATCCAGCGTGATTTCCCCTCTCCTTCCTGGCGCAGGGTGGGGATGAGATCTCCGATGGGGAAGAGCGGATCCCAGGGCCCCTTGTGCCGGGGAGAAGCTACGCCGGGGGTGACGCCGTCGTTATTTCGGCCAGCCGAGCCAGTGCAGGGTTAAAACTCACGCCGTGGAGTTAATAAAATACGGGATAGGAAGAAAATGCCAGTCATCTGACCTGAAAAGTTCTTTCCTCTGCACGGGAGAGATCAGAAGAGCGAAGGAGGTGCCAAGAAAATCAATTCTAGGGTTGGGAGAAGCCATGACAGCGTCCCGGTGCGGGTGACATCAGGGGGTGTACGCCGGAGGTGGCTGGAATTGGTTGATCACTTCGTACTCGGCTGGGTAAGGTTCGTTCTCCTCCATCTCGGACAGGAGCTCCAGGGCTTGCTCCTCTTCCTCGGTGGGGTAGTGACGCAGCAGGTTGGCGGCGGTGGCGAGGATGGAGGCTCCCCCGGCGCCCGCCACCAGGTAGAAGCTGATGGCGAAGGTGACGTAGACTTGGGAACCGTGGTATTTTTTGTGCTGCTGTTGTTGGGCAAGGATCAGCTCCGAGGCCCAGTAGCAGAATCCGATGACGGTGGCACACTGCAGGACTGAGAGAGGCCGGGAGAGACACTGAGCAGACAGCACACAAAATAAATCCGCAAATTCGTTTCATGGCTGATCTGGCAAAGGGACGCCATGACCTGCTTGCCAGTGGTTTAAGCAGGCAGAGTGTGAGAGTCGGCAGTGAAAGGGGGCGGCGGATGCCCGAAATTCAGCCCGAGAAAGGGGAAAACACAGTGGAGGATCACGGGCTGAGAATGAACCCAGCTAAGTGGGGCAGCCAGCAACACAAACTAAACCTGAACGCGTTGGAAGGGGGTTTTTTAGCGACCTAGAAGGAGAGGCAGGGACAAATCAGTGCTCAGTGTTTGGGGCAGTCTGACAGCTCGGACTTTGCCTGAGCCGCTCAGGTCTGACACGGGTAATTCTGCCAGGGATAAGGGATATTAAAGCTCCTTTGACCTCACGAGCCAGAAAAGATGACCTTCTTCCCCAGAAAGGCACTATGGGATCTCTTTGAAAAATAAGACCCATTAGTAGACAGTTAATGTTCCTCCTTGACTTCTTCCCCCTAAGATTTAACTCCAGTTTTAGCCGTGTGAGGCTGCTGTTGCCCTTCAGACCCAAAACGCCAAAAGGGGAAGCTCTACAGGTCAGATGGGTGCCGCAGCTCCAAACCAAAGGCTGAAAAAAAGCCTTTGGGGGCTTTTTTTCTGTGTCTGTGAGGGTCAGGGACGGAAAAAAGAAACCCATGGGCTTCTCTCCAGCGTGGTAGAAATCCCATCGCTGCCGGTGGGGATTTACCTGTGAGGATGTGAGCGAAAGCGTAGCGGCGAGTGATCTTCAACGCTGGGTGCTTGGGGCCAAAGACGTCCAGGAGGAAAGCCGAGAGGCTGCAGATGATTCCCAGGAAGCAGAAGGCGGCGATGACCCGGAGCAGCAGGACTGTCTGTGGGTTCATGCAGTAATCTGCAAGGTGAAGAAGAGAGGTGGCTGCTGAGCACCGGAAAACTCCTCTTTTCCACCCAAATCACTCATCAGACAGAGCAACTGGTATCATGACACCCCCTGCTCCGATCCCGCCCAGCGTTTTCCTTTGAGGTTTAACAACGCAGCTCTCAACAGAAACCGGAGCATAGCGGGGCGCTTTTAATTAGGCTCTAGAAAACGAACCTCCTTTATACAGCAGCAGTTGCACGGGTTCCTTATTTAAAGTGAAGCTGGGGGTGTTACTAGAAAGTCTTTTTATTAATGCCATGTCCCGCTGGCGAACAAGAGAAGGACATAAGCCTGCAGCGAGGGAGATCCCACGCTCCTCCACCCAAATTCAAGCGCACGTGGACTCTGCCCCTCCATAAGCGGGTCCGCAGCTGGCGCCAGGGGTATTTGGAGGTTCAAGGTCACACACCCCACCCCGGCTTCCACAGGGTCCCTCCAACGAGGCGGTGGAGAAAGGAAAGAGGGGAAGGGGCTCCGGTCACCTCACCCGCTGTGAGCCATGAGAGGTTTTAATAAATAAAGCCAGGCGTTCATTTTAACGTCACATTAAAAAGCACTAACAAACACGCTGGCGTGACACGGGGCTGGAAACGAGTCACAGGCGCGTGGCCCTGACGCTGTCCGTGCCGGGCGGGTGGCCTCCCCGTGCCGTCCGCGGGGCCTCCCCGTGCCGTCCACGGCTGCCAGGACAGAGGCAACCGAAAGCGGGCAAACAAACGCGTCACGCAGCTGCCCGCCTCCTTTTGCCATCAGAATCGTGCATTTGAAAGCTTGAACCGCATCAGCTTCTTGTTTTAACTCATAAAAAAAAAAAAAAAAAAAGACCCAACAATGCACAAATCCCGCTGGAGGGATTCGGTCGCCTGTTAGCTCAAAAAATAAGCTGGAAACGGTGTTTTCGTGCTTGTTCCTGACTGATAATCGCACGGGAGCTGCTCGGGCAGGGGGTGAGGCCCGTTTCCCGGCCAGTAAATGCAAACACAGTTTATTGCCGATATTCGGAGCTGAATCTGTAGGGCGTGGCAGGGCGCGCCGAGCCCTGAGTGGTTTCAGTGCTGAAACGGGGAAAAAACGCCTCATTTTGGCGATGTTGGAAGGCGGAAACCTTCGTTAATGACCTGGGGGGCGGCTGGGGCCCGGCGGTGCTGGGGGCAGCGGTGGGGCCGGCGGGCCGGCCCAGGCGAGGCCCGGAGCCCCCGAGAGCCGGCCGCCCCCCCCCCGCCACACCGGGCCCGGCGCCCCCGAGCAGCGGGGACACGCGCACCCGGCCCGGCCTCACCTCGCAGCAGCTCGGGGTCGACGTATCCCAGGACGTCGGCGACGCCCAGCTCCTGCCGGGCGCAGGTGCCGCCGTGGATGCGGAGCCAGGCGGGCTCGGCCAGCGCCGTGCAGAGCGCCGTGATGGAGAGAGCCCCGGGCAGCGCCGAGGCCAGGCTGCGCTCCGGCTGCTTGGGCAGGCCGCTCCCCGCCGCTCCGCGCCGCCGCCGCCCGCCGGGCAGCCCCGGCCCGCCCGGGGTGTACATCCCGACCCGCCGGGGCCCAGCCGCAGCGGCTCCGCCTCCGAGCCTTCCGCCACCGCCCCGCTTCCGGTCGACGCCGCTTCCGGTTCCGGCGCGCTGACGTCACGCTGCATCGCCGGTAACGTCGCCATGAAGGAGGCGTTGGAGCTGCTTTGCCGCGTACCGGCGCACCCCGACTCCCGGTGCTGGTTCCTGGCCTGGAGCCCCGGCGGCGGCCTGCTGGCCTCCTGCGGCGGCGACCGCCTCGTCCGCCTCTGGGGGCGGGAAGGTGAGGGGGGGCGGGCGGCGGGGCGGGGCCGCGGGGGCGGGGCGGGGGCGGGGCTTAGGAGCCGGTGAGGGGGCGGGGCCAGAGGGAGGCTGTGGTGAGGGGGCGTGGCCGGAAGCGCAGGGGGGGCGGAGCTAGGAGAGGCAGGGGTCTAGGGGCGTGGCTGTGGTGAGGGGCAGGGCTAAGGGGCTGGGAGGGAGGGGCTGTGGTGAGGGGGTGTGGCCAGGGGAATGAGGGAGGGGCTATGGTGAGGGGCGGGGCTGTAGTGAGGGGGCGGGGCCGGAAGGGCAGCGAGGGTGGGGCTGGGTGAGGGGGCGGGGCTAGAAGGGCGTGTCTGCGGTGAGGGGCGGGGCTAAGGGGCTGGCGTGGACTCAATGGGGCGGGGCTAAGGCAATGAGGGAGGGGCTGGGAGGGGCGGGGCGAGAGGGAGGCCGTGGTGAGTGGGTGGGGCAGAGGGGCAGAGAGGGCGGGGCCATAGTGAGGGGGCGGGGCTGTGGGCACAATGGCTGTGTGGGATGGCGAGGGGGCAGGGCTAGAGTGGCTGTGAGGGTGGGGCTGTGGTGAGGGGGCGGGGCCAGAGGGGAATGAGGGTGGGGCTGCGAGGGTGTGCCTGTGGAGGGGTGGGGAGGGGGCGGGGCTGTGTGGGAGGGGCTTCTTTGGGGAGGGGCGGGGCTTGTAGCATGGGCGGGGCCTCCCCCCATCCCGCTCCCCCCAGGGCCGGGCTGGTCCTGCCGGGCGGTGCTGGGCGAGGGGCACCAGCGCACGGTGCGCAGGGTGGCCTGGTCCCCCTGCGGCTCCTACCTGGCCTCCGCCAGCTTCGACGCCACCACCTGCATCTGGAAGAGGCACGAGGACGGCTTCGAGGTGAGACCCCGCCCCGGACCCAGCCCCCCGCGCCCGCGCCCCGCTCTTCCCCTCTCCTCCCCTCCCCTCTCCTCTCCCTCCCCAGTGTGTCACCACCCTGGAGGGGCACGAGAACGAGGTGAAGTCGGTGGCCTGGGCTCCCTCCGGCACCCTGCTCGCCACCTGCAGCCGGGACAAGAGCGTCTGGGTCTGGGAAGGTGAGGGGAGAGCAGGGGGAGCAGCCCCCCCGGCGCTGGGGGGGGACAGTGGAGGGCTGCCCCCGCTCGCCGGCCTCCCCTCGTCTCACCCTAACAGTTTTCTCCCTGCAGTGGATGAGGAGGAGGAGTACGAGTGCGTCAGCGTCCTCAACTCCCACACGCAGGACGTCAAGCACGTGGTTTGGCACCCCAACCAGGAGGTGAGTGGGAACAAGGCCTGGCACGGGGACACACACTGTTTTTTCCACGCCGGATCCTACCCCAGCGCTGGGAATGGGCCTGGAGAGCGGCAACCTGGTCCCCTTCTGGCTCCAAACTCGAACCGCGGGTGAAGGGCAGCTTCGCCTGAGCTGCCTGGCGCCCGGTTGATTCCTCCGCCCTCCCTCAGCTCTTGGCCTCGGCCAGCTACGACGACACGGTGAAGCTGTACCACGAAGAGGAGGACGACTGGGTGTGCTGCGCCACGCTGGAGGGCCACGAGTCGACGGTGTGGAGCGTGGCCTTCGACCGCAGTGGCGAGCGCTTGGCTTCCTGCAGCGACGACAAGACCGTGCGCATTTGGCGCCGGTACAAGCCAGGCAACGAGGAAGGTGAGGCTCCCAGCCCGTCTTAGCGTGCCGCAGGGCTCGGAGCTGCCTGTAAGCTGCTGGGGAAAAGAGCGGGCAGGGGAAAAGAGCGGGCAGGGAGCCGAGGTTATTCTCTTGCCTTCCAGGGGTGGCCTGCAGCGGTACCGACCCCACCTGGAAGTGCGTCTGCAACCTCTCTGGCTACCACACGAGGACCATCTACGACGTGGCATGGTGAGTGGAGGGAGGCGGTGGCGGAGCCGCCCGGCTCCCTTTTCTCCCGGCGGCAGCGTGGGTGACCCGCCCGGTGCTGCCCCGGCTCCAGGTGCCACCTCACCGGGGCGCTGGCGACGGCCTGCGGCGACGACGCCATCCGGGTCTTCGAGGAAAGTGTGTCCTCTGACCCGCAGCAGCCCACCTTCAGCCTCGCCGCCCACGTTCCCCGGGCGCACTCGCAGGACGTCAACTGCGTGGCCTGGAACCCGAAGGAACCAGGCTTGCTGGCCTCCTGCAGCGACGACGGCGAGATCGCCTTCTGGAAGTACCAGCGCCCCGAAGTTTGCTGAGAGGTTCAGTCCCCTTGCCTGTCCCCCTGCGCACGCAGCCCCGTGTCGGTGCCGAGAGCAGGGCAGGGAAGATGCTGACCGATCCCCTCTGCCCCGCGAGTTGGACTTTTGCCTGCCCAGGGGACCGCGGGGGTCCCACCGGCCTCCCTGGGGATGCAGATGGGAGCACGGCACCTCTGCTGGGATCCCGCCGGCTTTGGGAGGCAGGGCAGGAGTTGCTCCTGACTCCTTCTGGCCCACGCTCAATAAATCAGTGGTGTCCTGCCCAAAGCCTCTGGCTCTTCCTTGTGGTGCTGTCACCAACGCGGCTGCCACCCTCGGGATGGGCGGAACGGGGTGGAGGTGCTCCCCAGGGAGCGGGAGGAGGTGGCACAGGAGGACGGGCCAGCTGGAAGCCGGTTTTACACCTCACAGTGAAGCGCGGCCCGAGGGGATGTGTTTAGGTCCGCTCCTGCAGGCTGGCACCGGCATGGTGCTCCTAAAAACGGCTACCAAGCCAACTCTGCCTTAATTAGTTCTGCTAATTAACTTCTTTGAGCCTCACAGTGAAGGCACAGAGCTACTGTGTGACTCGGGGGACAGCCTCGGGGTCAAACCAGAGGTGGTCGTCCCTGTTTTCTCCCCCGCTTCCCCCCAGACCCAGCAGCGCAGAGGGCAAGGTTGGTCTCAAGATTTATTCAGCTGCCGCAGTCACGCTTCTGCATGCAGCTCCAGTCTAAAAAACACTGTACAAAGCATCAACACCTTAAAAAAAAAAAAAAAACCAACCCACAACAACAGGAAAATACACGGAAGCCACACAAAGGGAGGTGACACAAGCGCTACCACGGCTGGGGTTTGGCGGCTGAACTACGGGGGGAGCCTCGCTGGGACCGTCGCGGCCCCATGTTAGTCGGAGTCGCTGTCGCTTTCCGCCTCCTTCACGTCCACGCTGAACTTGTACTCCTGGTCGCAGCCCATGTAGGCGTCGCTCATGAAATACAACGTGTAGTTGTGCGTCCCCGTAGCCGGGGCCACAAAATCCAGCTTCACCTACGCAGGGAGGAAGAGCCGGCGTTGGGGTGGCGGAGGGGGGACCGGGCACCCCTCCGGCTCGCCCAAACCGCATCCGTTTGGATGGCGGCCGCCCCCCTGCCCCGTCCCGCTCACCTTGGCTTTCTGCTGCAGCGTCAACCGCTTGATGGAGATGAGGCTGTTGGATTTGGAGTCGCCGATCACCACCCACCAACCCTCCTCGCGTTTCTGCCGGAGAAATAAGAATTAATGGGCTGGGGGCGGTGGGGGACAATCCCCCCCCATTCTACCACCGGGTTTGGCACGTACCTGGGGGAAAAGGGGGGCGATGACAGGCCCGGTGACCTCCTCTTCACGCTCCAGCTGCACCAGCACCACCACGGGCCCCCCGCTGCGTGGAGAGAACCGAGACCGAGGGTCAGGGCGTCCCCCCGGTGCCGGCACAGTGCCGAGGGGGCCATGCCACCCCTCCCCGCCTCACCTGCGGATGCTCTCCTTCTCCACCACCTCATAGGAGAGCTCGATGTTGGGGTATCGGTTACAGAACCGAGCGACGTCGGCGATCTGGGCATCGGAGAGCTGCAGCAGGGCGTTCCGGTCCTCGTCCTCCATCTCCATGATGTCAAAGACACTCTCAACCCCCTGCAAGGAAGAAATTTTTCAGCCCGTGGCTCCTCAGTGGGCGAGGGCAGGACCACGGCGCTTCCCCCAAGCTTTACCTTGTCCGTGCAGCGCTTGATGTGCTCAGAGGTGAAGTGAGGAAGCTGCTTGAGGTAGGAATCCTTCGACCACATGGCCTGCGTCACCATCTGCGCCAGCTCCATGGCAGCCAGCGCGGGGCTGAGCCAGCCGTTGCTGGACAGCACGTCCACGCAGGCCTGGATCAGCCGGATCGCCTGGACGCAAGGGATGGGGACAGGTCAGAAGGCAGCGGCACAATGCAGTGACGCAGGCGAGGCCAATGGGTTCCCACCCGCCCCATCATACCTTGCTGAGGATTTCCTCGGTGTCCGACTGCAGCTCGGCACTCAGCTGCATGCGCGACAAGTGAGCCTGCAGCAGGAGGTTGGTCTTGACATGGGGATCGTTGAATTTGGGGTTGGTCAGCTTGTGGGGAACTTTTTGGGCCAGCTACAGGGAGAAATGATAAACCCATCAGTGCTTTAGCCCTACGAGCCAAAAACGCAGGCAGCTTCCTTCCCCCGACGCTGCAGGAACCTGCATCCGTCCCCTCCGGCCCCAGATCTGACATGCTGCCGCTCACCTGCCGCAGCAAGTTGTCCTCGTGGTGCCTGATGGGGATGTTCTCGTACTCGGCAGCGTTGGAGATGATTTCAATCAGCCCTCGCACCTTGGTCTTGGCGTTGAGGGACATGCTGAAGAGCTCTGGGGAAGCCGGAGAGGTAGAGGAGTCAGGGAAAACCAGACAGCATTAAACCCCATGGTACCAGAGGTGCCCTCAGGCAGACAACACAGAGCCCCGTGCTAAAGGACAGAGTTCTATGCACCCGACCACGCACACAGCACCTTCTCTCCATCGCCCGTGGCACAGGGAGCGACACAGAGAGAGGACAGAGAACAGGAGCACCGGTGAGTGCTTGTGCGCAGTACCCGTCCCTCGCGGAGCCCTTACCGATGGTGGTGTAGTTGATGTAGTAATAGGCGGCGATCATCCCCAGGTTCAGGGGAGCCACGTCCATCTCGTCCTCGATGCTGATGCACTTGGACTGCTCCAGGTCGCTGAGGGTCTGTTCCACCAGCTCGGAGAGGTGATCCGAGAGATGCCTGTGGGACACACCTGCGGGTACAGCAGCATTGTGGCGGGGCTCAGAAACTCCCCAAAACGGAGAAAAGCTGCTCTTGCAACAGCACAGCCCGCAGGCAGAGGGTCCTCAATATCCTCCGACCCTGTACCCACCGGCGCAGACCCCTCTGCTCACCTTGCAGGTTGTAGTAGTTTGGATTCTGCGTCATCCTGCGATACAGGAACGTCCAAGTGAGGTAGTCCACCGCATCCTGCTTGTTTTCGATGGTCTTGGTGACAATCTCGGCATTGAAGTGATCGTGCATGCAGTGGTCCAAGTGTGACTCCACCGGCAGGGGCTCATAGAGGAATTTCTTGAAGAAATCCTACAGCGGGGCAGGAGGAGAGGGAAGGGGTAAATAAACCCCAGCACCTCCAAAATCCTGGAGCACCTCCCAGGCACCAGGGCTCTGAGTGAGGGTTATACATCGGCCTGCCCAAAGCTGGGAGAAGAAATCCATGCCCCAGGCAGGACACAGACATTCGCAGGCCAGGAACGGTGCCCCGCTCCTCACCCACCTTCTTGGATCCCTGGCACATGATGACGCAACGGCCCTCGTCGTCCTGCAGCGGGCGATTAGCGTGGCCCACCATCTGCAGCACGTCATAGATGGGGTAATCCACATACCTGCGACAGGGAGAGAAAGTTAACGAAGCTCCACGCAAAGCTACCACCGCTCTCCCGTGATTCCCAGCCTCTGCCTGGACAGGGATGAAGCCCTTTGGGATTAGGGCGTTGTTCCATCGTGCTCAGCCTGAACTAGCAGCGTGGACACCGAGGAAAGCCACACAGCGCAAGACACTCACGCGTGGATCTTGCCGTTGTAGTACTGCGTGTCCATGATGATCACCAGGTGAGCGGCGATGTTCATGCCCCAGCAGAGGCTGCGGGAGGCAACCATCACCTGAACCGCACCTGAAAGGTGCACAGGGAGAGCAGTCAGCCCGCGGGCAGAGCGCCTCTCTGGATCACAGAAACTGGTGAGGAGAAAGATCTGGGGGTTCTGTGCTGGGGCAGATGGGTCTCGGTATACAGGGAGGTCCAGGAGAGATGGTGAAATTTAAGATCACAGCCTTTTTGGACCCGGGAGGCAGAGAAGTGACACGAGGCTTGGGCAAGCTGTTATCTCCAGTCCAAAGACTGAGGACACTGCCAAGCTCCGGGGAAGAGGGTTTACCGGTAGAAGAAGTGGTGTGTCCTCATCCCACCCTGCTCACCAGAGCTGAAAAGCTGCTCCACCACTCGCCGTTCCATGGCAGTCAGCCCCTCGTGCAGGTAGCCCACCCCGTTCACGAGCGTCTCCTTCAGAGTGTTGTCGTTCAGCTTGTCCAGGTACGGCACCAGATCCTTCTCTGCACAGTGCAGGAACCTGCCGGAGAGGGGGAGTGAAGAGACCGCTGCCAGGCTCAGCAAGCCTGTCCCTCCCTGATCTCATGGCAGATGCCTGAGTGACATCTAATGAGACCACTTGCCCTCACTAGTTGCCCCTCAGCCCAGCAAAACAGCCCAAAATCTTGGGATGCAGGCCACAGCACCGTTACCTTTGCCTCTGGACATCTGAGGCGCACGTGGTTAGGATGTTGATGGCCGTGAGCCGCGTCTGCTTGCGGGACGGGACGAAGACGATGACTGGCTTTTTGGGCGAGTGCTTCATGATGGCATGGTAGACAGGCTTGGCCATGGAGAGCAGGCGAGTCTGCGTGTGGCTGATGTTGAAGCCCTGCAGAGGAAGAGGAGCAGGCAGTGACGCTGTCTGGAAACCAGGCAGAAGGGAAAGGAGATGAGGTTGCCCAAGCCCTACCTGAATGTGCAGCTCCAGGGGCACGGGGCGGACGTTGGGGTGGAAGTTGAAGGTGGAGGTGGCACTGCAGCCCAGCCAGTGAGCCACATCCTTGGCGTTGGACAGGGACGAGCTGAGGGCCACGATGCGGATGGGTCGCTCAATTTGGGAGGAGATGTAACGCATGCGGGAGCAAATGACCTCCAACACCGGCTGCAGGTGGGATAGGGCAGGTTGTAGCAGGAACAGGAAGGGAAGGCCAAGCTCTCCACACCGCAGCCGCCTCTCCGGGCAGAGCTCCGGCCACTTCAGCCCAAGCACTCACAACCACAGAGACCCCGGGGATACCGCTCCTGAGCTTCCCAAAGGATATGGCCCTCCTATCACAGCCCATCCTGCAGCTTGGGAAAACTCCCAGCAGGAAAAGCTGACCTCAGACCAAGTATTAGGAACGAGCAACCATCCATCCCACAGCAGCTCTACTACAGAGACCAACACGATGATGAGCATCACTCGAATTAGTAGCGCCCTCCTCCCGTCCCAAACGCACCCCATTTTCGCCCCCGATGAGATGCACTTCATCCACGATGAAGAGGTTGACGTTCTGGACGTTCTTGCGCTGCTTCCAGCGTCGCGAGAGGATGTCCCATTTCTCAGGGGTGCTGATGATGATGTTCCCTTTGCCCAGCAACTTCAGGTCAGTGCTGGTCTCCCCTGTCAGCAAGACCACCTTCTTATTGAGACGCTCCTGGAACTTTTCGTACCAGTCCAAGAAGACCTGCCAAAAACACAAGGGATGCTGTTGTCAACCTCAAATTAGAACAAATCCTACCAAGTCCCTGGAGACACACAGATGCACACACTGACATCAGCAGGTTGCCAGTGGGGCGGTGTCTCTTTGCTCCCTCAGAGAGACCACAATTAATTATAAGACTCTGGAGTCATCCTGAGGGACGTGACAGCAAAGAAGGGATGAGGAAAAGTGAAGCAGGGAACGAGGAAGCAAATCTAAGCCGGGGTAAGGCTCCAGTTCTCCCCAGGATGCCGGGCTTACCTGTTCTGCCAGGGCCTCCATGGGGGTGATGTACACACAGCGTCCCTCCGAGTTCTGGAGCAACATCCTCAAGATGGCAAATTCAGCACAAATGGTCTTTCCGCTTCCCGTGGGGGCACCCACAAACACGTTATCATCACTGTTATAAACGGTGTTAAACACTGGGGACAGATGGACAACACAGGAGAGGGCAGTTCAGCAAAATCTCCATGGATTTCTATGAAAGCTCTAGAAACGGGCAGGGAAAACACAGCCTGGATGCCCAGGATCCACTGAGCAAAACAGGCTCTCGTCTGTCACAGTAGCTCACAAGTGTGAATTCCCTACTCTGGCTAAGCCCAGGCAGAGAAACACGGACAGGGCAGCTTTGGTTCGCTCACAACTCCATTCCTACAAGCAGCACAGATGAAGAAGTTTGGGTCCAGCCGGCTCTGTGAACCTGAGCTGCAGTGTTAGCACAGACACGGCTTCCAGGAGCAAACCTGCTGCTGTCAGACAGCCCCGGACTGGCTGCTTGATGTACTTGAGGAATATATCAAAGGTACTCTGGCCCATGGAGAAAGATTTCAAGCCATCAAACCTCTAATGCTCAGGGAGGTAGAGTGGATATGCTATTTGTTACAGAAGTTCCTCACGTTATGTGAATAAACCCAAATAACCAAGGCTACAGGACTGTGAATACCAAAAGGGCCAGGGCTCACTGAGAGGCAGTTTGGAGGAGGTGAGCAGAGGCAATACCCACCCTGAGTCTGGATGGGGTTGAAGAAAGGGAACTTGTCCTGGTAGAGGCTCTCGAAGGCACTGTTTCGCAGAGCCGACACCGGCAGCGGCTGCAGATCCAGCAGCTCGGTTGGAGGAGGGTACTTCTCAGGGAGGATCAGGTGGCGGAAGGAAACGGGCAGCTGAGTCTCACAGGCTGTCAGACACACAAAAAACCATTTTCACCTCCAAAAGAACGCCAGCGGTTTCATCTCTGAGCTCCCTCTGCCAACAGGATTCCCTAGCCCTGCTGTCACTTGGATGTGAGAAGTCTTTCCGCCAGCACAGCACTAGGAGAGGGCCTGACCTTCCCCCTCCGCCCCCAGGGAGAACCGCTGCTGTATAACCCAGGTGCTCCTGGCAGAATGAGACTTACAGAGCCAGCGGTCGGAGACCACCCGGATGAAGTACTGTGGGGGCAGCGGCTCAAAGACGGGCACGAAGAAGGTGACGAGGTGCTCGTCCTGCGCATACTTGGCTTTCAGCAGGAAGTACTCGTGGTGCAGGATCACTTCGCTGTCCACGTCTTCCACCAGGATCCAGAAAGCTTCCGATGAACCATGTACCTGAGCAAGGGCAGCTGTTACCTTCGTATCGGAGTGCAGATCCCCCCCTTCCAGACCTCCAGGAGCTGAACACCAGCACTCCCACAGCAATCCTGCCCCAGAAGTGCCCTCCTACCCCCAGCCTGGTATTTAGCCCGGCGATATTTAGCTGCGCCCCTTTAATGAGGGCCGGTCATCTCCTGCGCACAGCTCACCTTTTCATCCCACTGGAAGTCGGGGGCAATGGTGAGCTCTACTTTCAGGGTGGAGCGGGTAATAGGCTGCAAGTGGACTGAGAGCTCCAGCTTTGGAAACAGATGAACGTATTTGTGGATTGTCTTGCCCATCTTGGGCATTCGGATCAGTTCCCCTGCAACAGAAAGGTGCTGCCATCAGGACAGATGGACAACGGGGTGACCAACAGCTCCCAAACTGAACAGTATTCAGTATCAGCAATTCAAGCTGCTGGAAGGTGCCAGGGCAAAACCTCTGCCCTCCTCAGGCTGTAACAAAACCCTCACTAGTTCTGCCCCTTCAGTCAGACAGGAACAAGCCCCCCAGTTTCTAGGTCAAAACACGGCAGAGGAGAACATAGAGGCAGACACCTCTCCCGATCGCATTTGCCCGTGTCTCTGTACCTATTTCATTATGGTTCAAGTCATAAAGCCGCTCAAACGGGAAATTCTTCTTCTCGATTTTCTTCACCACTTCTTCAGGCAGTTTCTTGAACTGGCGCAAAGGGCACATGGACTGCCACCTGCAAGGACACCGCGGCGTGAGACAAGCAAAGAAACAGAGACGAAAGCCTGCAGAGCACCAAGGTCCCCCACGCTGCTGAAGACCAGCCCTCGGCCAGACACACGTGGCAGCTCCTTTACGCCCCGACAGGCACAAGCATTCTCCCTCCCAAACGCTGCAGACTTAGCCAGGCTACGCTGAAGAATCCAGAATGCCAGAGATCCAGCCTGCAACCAGAAAATACCTCTGAGATCTCACTTACATCCGTTTATCAATCATCTTGCAGAGGTTCAGGGTCTTGTCAGTGAGCTGGGCCCAGCCACGGTTCAGGACTATCTCGAAGATGGCACGCATCAGTCGGCCAGCGGACTGGGGGAACAGAGAGCAGCTCTCAGAGCTTGGCTGCGATCATCGCATTTAACTCTTCCTTCCTTTCTACCCATTTTCCTGTCCAGCCACATGATAATAGAATGGTTCGGGTGGGAAGGGACCTTTTAAAGATCATCTAGTCCAACCCCCCTGCCATGGGCCGGGACATCTTCCACTACATCTGCGTGCTCTGAGCTGCGTCCAACCTGATTTTAAATACTTCCAGGGATGGGGCATCCACAGCTTCTCTGGGCAAGCCGGTTCAGTGTCTTACCACCCTCATCATAAAAAAATTCTTCCTTACATTCAACTTAAATCTACCCTCTTTCAGTTTAAAACCACTACCCTTTGTCCTATCACTACAGGCCCTGGTGAAAAGTATTTTTCCATCTTTCTTAAAGCCCCCTTCAAGTACGGAATTATACTTAAAGGTCTTTCGTCCCAAACACCTACAGCTGGAGCAATTACTTGATTCCCAGCTTTGGGAACCTGGCCTTTGTGGTAGAAGAATAAGGCTATGCTGTAGTCCTCTAGTGCTGAATTATTTTGATTACAAATTGGAGACTCCAATGAAGATCTAATTCCCACCCTGATAGGCGTTAGACCTTCTCACCGCTCACAACTCTAGTTATTTTCAAACCTATTTATGACCACAAACTAAATTTCCGAGGTGCAAATAGTTGTCTGAGACATGGCTGGACTGCACACACCTACATGGAAAGAAAGAGGCCCCAGTCATGTTTCCTCACTCACCTGGGTAACGTACACCATGTCTGCCATGAGAGCAAATCCTTCCAGCTTCAGCTGGGAGATGAAGGCCTGGAGGAGCACGTTGATCTGGGGAAGCAAAACAGAGAGGCTCTCAGCGCCCTCCGCACCAGTGCCTGATCCCGGTGGACTTTGATGCATGGCAGGACAGAAGTGATCAACAGGGACCAACTGTCCTACGCTACAGGACGGCGCGCTCAACCAGAGACATGAAGCACCTGCAGCTCTTCGAGCCTGTCTGACACAGCTCAGGATGTCCCACAGAGGGAAAAGAACAGAAATCCCTGCCCGGGGCGGGGGCATTTACTATGACAGCTCTCTCCCAAGGATCACCACTCCCCTCAAGACAGGCAGAGAAGTCCCCTCGAGGGGGCAGGCAGGGCTCACCTTGGCACTGGGCTCCTCTATGCTCTCCTTCACTGGGATGGGAACTCGCTCCAGCAACTTCTGAAGCTCAAGTTTCTCCTCCTGCAGAAAAACCAAGGCAGAAGAGATGAGAAGTCCCTCACAGGGCAAGCTCTGCACCTTCCCCTGCAGCATCAAGACCCATGCCTCAGGGCTGTCTCACTCGGGATGGGCATCTGGCTCCATACCTCCCTCACGGTGATATTCCTGAACTCCGAGGACAGCGAGAAGACACGAAACAGCTCGATTTCACTCAGTGTGGGTTTCAGGAGCTGATTGTAAGTTTGCATCGTCTCATTGGTGATGTAGTAGTGGCTGGCGATGCGGCCCAGCTCTGTCACCTGCCACACGGAGAACATCCAGAGTGAAGCAGCACAAAGACACCCAACTGTTCATGCCACAGACAGAAGGTGCTGAACAGGAACTAGGCTGCAGCAGGAGAGATGTCTCCAGACAAGCTAAGCACAAACTCAAATCACCCGGGAAGGCTGCTCTATCTGGTATACAGTTCCTACATCACAGCCTCCCCTTTCTCATCTCACTGCCTCTGAAGCAATGAAAGTGCAATGGGAATGTGAATTTGCTTAGGGGGCAGCAGCAAACATACAACAGTGACAGTCTGAGGGTCAGGTTTTACACCAGCACTCTCTGTGCTGGCAAACAGCTCCCTGGAATCACAGACGTGCACAACAGCAGGTCTGAATGATGCAGCAGCATTCCCTGGGATCTGTATTTAATCAGCAAGATCCCTCTTGCATCCTGTCTCTCAGCCAGAGGATGCTCCGTCCAGCTCTGCTTGGTCACAGTGCCTTTCCCAGGTCCTGTCTCACCTGGAAGTTCCCCGTCTTCTTGTCGTACTTGACCAGGTTGTTCTTGTCCAGCATGAGGGCTGCGGTGTGAACCAGATCCAGGCGGCGCTGGTCCAGCAGCGGATCCCCCTTCAGATCATCGTGGGATATCCCGTAGAGAGTGGGGGAGCGCAGCATTCGGATGTACAGGTAGGTATAGCCCAGCCAATTCACTGCATCCTGAGGAAACACCAACATGCCGTAAGAGCCGACGAACTCGCCCCACGGCAAGCAAGGGCGATGTTCTGGGTCAGAACCCAGCGCTTCCAGCACTAGCGTAGGACAGAGCAGGCTGAGCCTGGATGAATCCTGTCATGTCAACATTAAATCAGAGCTTGGAAACCCAGCAGTGCCGTACACAAGTCTTCTGCAGTACCAGAAAAATATTACTAAGGAATTAAAAAACAAAAAAAACCCACTCTCTGCATGCAGACTTTTCCCCAGTGTCCTTCTCCACGTGGAGAACTCTCTCTGCTCTGAATTACACATGCATCTACCTAACTTGCCTGACACACCAGCCAGCCTTCCAGGCTAGTAGTTCTCATGGCTGCCCTTCCAGATCTCTTAAAAATTTGCTCCCCAGGCACCAAAGGTTGCAAGTTTCTTTGCTCCCGTACAATGATGACATCTTTCCCCAACACGGATCATCTTTTGGCCCATGCAATTCCCACCAGCTCTCTGGGTGCAACAAAGGGCGCATGTACGTGGGGAGAGCAAAGATTCACACTCGCCTTTGCGTTCTGGACATTGCCGAGCACAGTCTCCGCATTCAGCATGTCTGGGAGCTTCGACACCATTTGACTTTCAATGGGGAGCTGCTGGTTGAGCAGGGACAGGTAATACTGCAGCTCGCCGTGGGATGTGATGAGGATGCCCTCTCCTTTGGTATCGTACTGAGGCCTCCCAGCACGCCCCAGCATCTAAGAAATGAGAAAGTGAGGTCAGCAAAACAGAGAAGCTTTTATAGTTTGGCAGTTTCTCTTTGCTGCCATGTCCTGGGGCTTTACTGCCAGACTGCTCAGTCTGCTGTTACTTTTAGCTGGCAGGAAACACATAGAAATATCTCAGATGTGTCCAGGCAAGGTACTGGGAGAGGAACCATTTGTTCCTCTCCTACTGATCTGTTCCTCCTCTGCCCTCACAGCAGGGCTCTTCCCAGAACAGCTAAGACAGTCTGACAGTAGAGAACAGGGAGCGACTGCACTGAGAAAATACAAAAGCAGACCTCAAATGTGCCTCAGCAGGAAAGGAAAAATCCTGCCCTGGGTCCCGGCAGCATCTTTGTTACCAGAACTTCACCTGCAGTATGTCCAGAGCACCCAGCTCGGTCCAGCGCCCCTTCTCGGGGCTGTACACCTGTGTCCCCTTGATGATGACAGTGTGAGCAGGCAGGTTCACACCCCAGGCCAGCGTGGCTGTGGAGACCAGCACCTGCAGGAGCAAAACAGCAATCAAAGCCAGGTAGAAGCCTCTTCCTATGGAAAAAAGGGATCTAAAATGCTGGTCCTGACATTAGAGACAAGCACAAAAGGGACAAAGTCTGAGAACTGTGACTGTCTCGACAGTTCAGCAGGGGAAGGCCAGATAAACAGCAAGATCTTTGCCCAAATTTCCCAGCTCACTGCATGACCCCAAGAAAATCCTTTGCCTTTCATTTATAACGCAGCCAAGAAATTGCTTGGATGGGGTTTCGCCAAACTGGCAACTGTGGAGGAGACAGCCTGCTTCTGGGACAGACCTCTGGCTTTAAACACTCAGCTGGGCCTAGGGGAGAAGTTTTTGCCCTCTCTGCTCCTGGCCATGTGCTTTTATCTTCTATTCTTTAGGCAAAAATCAAGGCTGCCTTCATCGGGCACCAGCTTCAGTAGAGCAGGATGGGGGTTGGCTACACTCGATCCTCTTGATTTTGCCCAGAGGGCTATTGGAAAACATGGCTCAAGCGTTTCTTCTGAAGTACCTGCCCCAAACACAGTAATTCCTCCCAGGAAGTGAGGCTCACCTGAATGTGCTTGTCAGCAAACAGATCCTCCACCAGCGTCCGGTCCACTCGTGTCATCCCAGCGTGGTGAATGGCGAAGCCGTAAGGGAGGAGGTCCTTCAGCTCCAGGTTCTGCAGCAGAAACACAACCACCTCTAGGTTTTCTACCCGAGCCAAGTAACATCAGAGAAAAAAGAAGCAACAGAAGGTAGCGCATATCCTAGAGGAAAGGCTGCGAAACCGCACCAAACTGGCAGCACCTTTGCAGCTGCGCTCCTGCTCTTGCTGCGTCAGAACAGCCCCGGCTGGGCAGTTACCTTGCACTGCTCGGCTTCGGTCC
Organism: Platalea leucorodia; assembly: GCF_965183815.1. NCBI lineage: Eukaryota > Metazoa > Chordata > Aves > Pelecaniformes > Threskiornithidae > Platalea > Platalea leucorodia. The sequence continues at coordinate 88,722,082 of NC_138858.1, read as the reverse complement.
TCAGGACCTCGGTGGAGGCTGAGCCCTCCCGCAGGAAGAGGCCCAGGGTATCTTTCTCCAGGCACATGTCCCTGATGGCCCGGGCTGTCTTCCCCGTCTCCTTCCTGGAGTGAACGAACACCAGCACCTGTTAAACAAGCACACAGTACCATCGCTGAGAGAAGAATCGCTATGGCTGCAGCTGGCAAAGATGCTTGACCCAAGCCGCTCCTGGTGCTCAGGGTGGGAAGAGATGTAGAATTAGTCCAGATGCCCTGTGAACCACGCACAGAGCTCCTGATCTAATAGGACAGCATCACAAAACCTCCCTCATCCTAAAAGGACAGGTCATACATTAATGAGACAGCTGGCACAGAGAGAAAACCTGCATTCCTTCCTCCCTCAGCTGCCAATGACCACCCAAACCTACCCTCTTCTCCACTGCAGTGTTTCTGCAGCAACAGCAACTCCAAAGAGTCTCACCAGCAACAGACAAGAACCAAGATGAAGTGTGTCAGGAACGATAAAGTAAAGTATCAAACCTGGTTCTTTCCAGCATGCTCCATAATCTTCTCATAAACAATCTCATTCATTATCTGGAAGCGTTTGATTGCTTTCTTCTCTGTAATACCCACATAGGTCTGCTCTAGCGGCACTGGTCGGAAGCTGTAAGGAAAAAAATCAAATCCATAAAAGAGCAGAAAAATGGAGAAACTCCGATACAAAGGTCCTGTCAAAAGGCATCCTGTATTTTGTGCTACCAAGTTCAATATGCTTCCTTTTTGCCTCAATTTACTCAGATTTGATGGCTCCAGTTCTGCCTGGTTAGATTAAACAGCAGGGGACAGTAATGTGTATTCCTGTTTGCTGGAATCCATTTGCTACGCACACACTCAGGGAGCAAAAATAGTGTTTCAGGAACCACCATAATCCTATTTTAGGCTTCCTTCAAAGAGCTTCTGCAGCACACAGCTACAGCAGAGTTTATCCGCCCTCTCTAAGGCACCTTCTTGCAAGTATGGCAACGCAGGAACCCTGGCACGCATTTTGTGGCTGTATTTAACTGCTCTAGTCCTGAACATGCATTTACTAGCACACCTAAGAGCAACTAAATGCATGTTGAAAATAGCCTGAAGGCCCGGCGAGACCCTGGCACCATCTGACAGATAAACACTCAACTGCCTCCACAGGAGGCAGGTCTTTCCCAGCTCTCAACAGCTACGCATCATCTGACCGTAAAGATCTGTCCCGGCTCTCCACGGTACCTGTTATCAAAATAGAACAGGCCTTTGGCCGGGTCCACTCTCAGGAACGTAGCCACGTCCTCATAGTTGGGGAGGGTCGCGCTCAACCCAACAAGCCTCACATCCTCCTGAGTCATCTCGATGTTGCGGATGGCTCTGGCTACCAAAGACTCCAGGACAGGTCCTCGGTCGTCATGCAGTAGGTGTATCTCATCCTAAAGAGAGGAAACAGGAACAGAGTTATCCCCACTCCAAACCGGCTCTATTTAACCATTTTTGTTTTAGTTTCTTAGCAGACCCGCCTGTATGGACTGAGGCACACTCATCCCACAGCTCAAAGCCTGAGTCTCTCCACAACCAAGCACCAGAGACACCTTCAGCTGCTAACGCACGTTTGGGAACCGCGATGCCAAAAGACTCGGCGCCCGTCATCGCCCCCCTCCTCCATGCCAGGGCTTTGCAGGCACCGGCGCTGCTCACCAGGATGACCAGCCGCACCAGCTGGGTATAGGTGCGTTCTCCTCCCTTGCGGGTGATGATGTCCCACTTCTCCGGGGTGCAGACGATGATCTGGGTAGCGCTGATTTCCTCCTTGCACAGCTGGTGATCCCCCGTCAGCTCAGCCACGTTGATGCCGTAAGTCGCCAGGCGCTAGGAGGAAGCCCGCAGGCGGTTAAGCTGGATAAACGCGGGTTCCCCGGGACAGCGTTAGAGCAGCGCAGCCCTGAGATACTGGTGGACATTTTCATACTTGTCCCACTACAGCGCTGGAAGAAATGTGTGGATTTCGTAGCCCACACTGACATCCAAAGCCCATATCAACACACACTCGGAGCCCAGTGAGCGCAGACTATGCGAATAGAGATTAAAGGCAAAGCCCAAACTCACCCTCTCCTGACAAGCTTCTGCCAGAGCTTATATTCTTCTGTAAGCGCAATATAAGGAAGCCACCACAATAAAGCTCATCTTCCCCAACCAACAGTTCAAGCAGGGGCAGGACCAAACCCCTCCTTACCTTCCCGAAGCTGCCCACCATCTCCTGCACCAAGGACCTCATGGGCGCAATGTAGATAATCTTGAAATCGTCCACGTTGATGGTTCCATCAATATTAATGTGTTTCCCTATTTCTCGCAACATGCACATGAGTGCCACATTCGTCTTCCCAGCACCCTAGAACACAAGCAGACCCGGTCCCATCAAATTCGTGTCCTCTCTGCCCAAACAGATCATCCTTCTGGATTCCCCATCACAGAGGACCCGAATATCAGGATCATTACCGTGGGAGCACACAACAGCAAGTTCTCATCCGACTCCAGGGCAGCGCGGTAGAGTTTGCTCTGAATACGGTTCAGTGTTTTAAACCCCTCGAATCCAGCCTGGGCGTATTTGGGCAACTTTTCCACAGAAACCAATTGCTGAAAAGGGAAAACATCAAGCTCAATGCCTTTGTTTCAGTACCTCGCAGGCTGCAGGGCATATGTGAGACCTCAGAGACACCCTGGGGAGTAGCAGGGTCCTGTTGTCTCCAGATGGCCAGAAGAGAAGCCCTGTGCCCAGGGGTTGCAGAGCTGCTTAGGAAGAGATCAAACGAGGCTCGTTAGCTGGCCCATGCACTCCAAGGAGTACAAGTTATAGTGGGTTACACAATCAGAAAAGCAAATCCCCACCATGTTCTCATGATGGGACAGATCATACCACATTTCTGCTACAGGCCATTTATCACAAGGCATGCCATGAATCAGCCAGATCTCTGGCCCACACTGCACATCACAGCAAGGAGGGAGCAAAAGCAGAGCTGAGGGCTCAGCAAAGCAGCTAAACAGGGCAGGGGAACGCTGAGACAGAAACCACCAGCACAGGATATGCATTCCAGAAGTGAGAAACTAGAAATCAGGAACTCTCTTCAGACACATGAAATCTCTTAGCTTAAAATAACGGTTCTTCAAGAAATCTGAGATGGCGTCACAGCCACATCAAAGCCTGTTGAGTCCCAGGAAGTATCTGGCACGATATTAGCAACAACTCACAGGATGGTTTGGGTTGGAAGGGACCTTTAAAGGCCATCTAGTCCAACCCCCTCCAATGGGCAGGGACATCTACAACCAGATCAGGTTGCTCAGAGCCCCATCCAGCCTGGCCTTGAATGTTTCCAAAGATGGAGCATCTACCACCTCTCTGGACAACCCCTGCCAGTGTTTCACCACCCTCATTGTAAAACATTTCTTCCTTACATCTAGTCTGAATCTACCCTCTTTTACTTGAAAACCATTACCCCTTGTCCTGTTGCAGCAGGCCCCACTAAAAAGTCTGTCCCCATCTTTCTTGTAGGCCCCCTTTAAGTATTGAAAGGCTGCAGTCAGGTCTCCCCGCAGCCTTCTCTTCTCCAGGCTGAACAACCCCAGCTCTCTCAGCCTTTCCTCACAGCAGAGGTGCTCCAGCCCTCTGATCATTTTTGCAGCCTCCTCTGGCCCCGCTCCAACAGGTCCATGTCCTTCCTGTGCTGAGGACCCCAGAGCTGGACGCAGGGCTCCAGGTGGGGTCTCACCAGAGCAGAGCAGAGGGGCAGAATCCCCTCCCTCACCCTGTTGGCCACGCTTCTTCTGATGTAGCCCAGGGTACAGCTGGCTTTCTGGGCTGCGAGTGCACGTTGCTGACTCACGTCCAGCTTTTCATCCACCAGTACCCCAAGTCCTTCTTGGCAGGGCTGCTCTCAATCCCTTCATCCCCCAGCCTGTACTGATACTGGGGGTTGCCCCGACTCAGGTGCAGGACCTTGCACTTGGTCTTGTTGAACCTCATAAGGTTCACATGGGCCCACTTCTCGAGCTTGTCCAGGTCCCTCTGGATGGCATCCGATCCCTCAGGCGTGTCACCACACCACTCAGCTTGGTGTCACCTCCAAACTTGCTGAGAGTGCACTCAATCCCGCTGCCTATGTCACTGATGAAGATATTAAACAGTACTGGTCCCAGTATGGACCCCTGAGGAACACCACTCCTCACTGATCTCCATCCAGATATTGAGCCATTGACCACTACTCTCTGGATGCGACCATCCAGCCAATTCCTCATCAGTTCATCCATCAGATCCGTATCTCTCCAATTTAGAGAGAAGGATGTCATGGGGGACGGTGACAAAGGCCTTACAGAAGTCCAGATAGATGACATCAGTCACCTGGTCACTCAACATACCTAGTGCTAAATACAGGGGAACACAGCAGGTCACCTACCTCTTCAGAGCCAAAAGGCTTTGGCTTCAGGGCAGGCACGTGCACCTCCTCGTAGCCCTTGCGCTGTCTGCGGAAGGAGCCGTCGGGGAGCTGGCATCGCTTGTTGGCCATGAAGTGACTACCTTGGGCAAACACCAGATCCTCCAAGTCCAGCACCTGCCGGGGAGCCAGTGCCTGGAAACAGCAACGGGAAAGGGGCAAGGATTACAGAACAACCCTCTCCGTCCATTTCCACCCTGGGACCAAAGGAAAAGCAACTGCATCCAACTGGCGAGTGCCTCTAGCACATCAGGGGCTTATTCTTGGTATCTTCCTGCCCATGCCACTTCAAGTACTCTTTTTGCACTTACTGAGGATGCTTGTCAGAAGGGCTAGGAACAGATGACTTCAAAGAGTTTTACCTCTCCTCCTTGGTCCAGATCCATGGTCTCCAAGTCAGTATCCATCCGGGACTGACGAACGCGCTCCCGGCGAGAACGTTCCTCCTGTGTGAAGAGATGAGAATTCAGCCCTGAGGGAGAGCTGCCCAGCCTCCTCCACGGACCGCCAGGCTCACCTAGCACAGGCGGCTTCGCGCCCTGTGAGTCTGCACAACCAGAGCGCCACGAGCCGCAATTTCTTTGAGTCACAGGCTTTCATGTAACCAGAGCCAGTAATTTTTGGCAGGAGAAACCAGTGCCCTCAAGGCCAGGACGCAAACTTGCCTTCCAGGAGAGCAGATGAAAGGAAGCAGGGAGTGAAGACACACAAACCTGCAGTGCCCCAGCAAAAGCCCAGCCTGCTGCCTGCCAGCAGCGCTCCTCAAACACAGACATGCCAAAACTGGCCCCACACATCAACATAACCAGGGTTTTTGCTAGCAACACAGCAGGACTATGGTATCAATCCCCCAAAAACAACCCCCAAATCAGTCACGGAACTGTTATCATCCAAAGGTCAAGCAGAGCTAATCCTGCATGCCAATAAACTTGCTGAGTGTCACATTCCAACCCCAAGTAATTAGGAGCTGACCAGAGGTGACCAGGGTGTTTTATTGTGGTGAGCCTCGCACCAAAGAGGCCCAGAGGTGAAATGGTGCTGTTACAAGACAGTTAACACCAGCGTAAAGATGTGAAACTTGCAGATATTGACATTTTCCTGGGAAAGCAGACATCTGAGTGACTCAAAAATAAGAAGTGGTAAATATATCATGCTCTCAGATGAGTCTCAGCCATCACCTAGGCAACATTTCCCACGGTTTCAAGGTCCCAGCTGAGTCAGCAGGCTCCTCTCTCACAAACAGCAAACAAAATACACAGCCCAAGGATGACCGCAGACGGCAGCAAGGATCCCATGATTCCTCCTCTCGTCCTGCCTGAGGTTCCCTCTAGCCTTACCCGGATGAGATCCTCCTTCTCTGTCTCGTGCAGCTGATACAAGAACTTCGACAGCTCAGGATCTGCTTCCATCTTCCCCATTATCCTTTCTTTTTCAGCCTCACTTTGTGCACTGGCCAGCAAAGTGCAGTACAGGACTGATGAAAGAAAATTAAGAGATGGCAGACAGGGTTAAGGGTTGAACCGAAAGAATGGAGCAAGTAACAGGCGCCCAAGCTTCACAAGGCAACACCGATGGCAGCTAAAAAGCCTCGGGTTGCGCTAGAATCACATCAGAACAGCAGGGAAACAACAAGGTGGGACAGTTAAAGGGAACGCCACTCACTCATCATCCGGTGCTGCCGCAGGACTTTAATGAAGTCGAAGGTGTTAAAGCCCAGGAGCAGAACAAGCTGGTTCTCACATTCCCGGTCATCGCTTGCAGTCTGGTAGAAGAAGAAACAAGGAATGACCGGTTACCTCTGCGCCCCACCGAACAAGAATCCCTGTTTCGCACAGAACTGAACTCAAGTGGAGCTAAACAGGAGCTACACACAAGACTAGGTACCTGATTCAGACTGCAGATAAAAAACCCATCCTCCCTGACTCCCCTTCTTCCCCAGTGAGTCACCATGCCCAGTGCACACAAACATCAGCACCAAAACTAGCAGGGAAACAGACCTGACTTACGATGATCTCCCAGCAAATGCTGACAAAAACCCAACCATCTTCCTCTCAGAAGAAGATTTCTGTGAATTAAGACTAGGCCCAACCTAGTCCAGTGTTTACCTATCTTGTTGGCAAACATGGCACATCCGCAATTGCATTTCATTTGAAGAAACATAGGTAACAAGTTGTTGGGGCAAATTCTTGTCTTCCAGAGAGAGAGAGATTCTGAAACTGCTGCAATCCTACAGATCGGGTGGCCACTGACCTTCAAGATCTCCAGCACTTCATCCGCCTTCTTCTGGGAAACAATGGCATCATCATAGAAGCGGCTCAGCTGCCGCTGAAGCCAAAAGGCATCGATGTCTCGAGGATGCAGATCCTTCTTCTTCGAACTCATCAGTTCACCCGATGCCACAAGCTTAAGAGAAACCCACAAAAATGTTATCTTCCTCCGAGAGGAGAGCTGGCAACGCAACCTTTGTGCTGTGGAGCGAGCATTTGGGGCCTCTCTCTACCCTGGCAGAGGAGCAGAGACCCAGCAGATGCAACGGTGCAGCTGCCAGACCTGTTAATTTTATTAACGTTCATTTTGACCTCCATCAAACAACAGCTTCAAGGCTCCTCTCCACCCACAAACGACCTTAACTCTATCCATAGACCAAGAGGATCCCCAGCCCTCCTCCAGAGGACCCCAAAACCATGTTTCACGTGTTCCTCAGTGACTCACATTGGCCGAGAGGGTGCAACGGACAACAGCTTCATCTCCCTCCATGTCATCATCGGATGCCTCATCACGCACTTCGCCGTAAATGTCCTCATCGCCTTCCTGTTGAAAGAGGAGTTCCAGTAAGCGGCTTTTGCAAACATCAGAGAGCAGCTTTTCCTCAACAGAAACGCATAATCTGGCAACTCATTCCTGAGGGGAAACAGCCTGGCTTGTGCTTTTAACAGGAACATAATGCTGTTGTTCAGGTAGAGGACTGCGTGATAAGATTATTTCTGCTCTCTACAGAGAGGTTTTGCCAATGACTCCTCCAACAATCTCATATTTGTCTCTCTTATCATTCTCTCAGCTTCTTCCAAAAAACAATCCCAGGGAGCATTTCTGTGAAACACTTCCAGCCAGCGCATTTGAAGGTCTCTCTTCCTCCCCATCTGTCAAGTTTCCCCACGAGATCTAAATATCACCATCTGTTTTCCATCGTGCTGACTCACGATAAACCTTGGATTAGCAGGATCATCAACAAATCCTCCCCAAGCCAGGCATCTAAAATAATCCGGCTTCTCCTTCCTGGCAGAGACATTCCAGCCCGAGCCAATGCCCACTTCCCAACGTGACCGAGTAAAACAGAACAGATGTGGTCCCTGCGGAGCGGCTTGGAGCGAGGGGACAGGGCAGAGACTCCGCTGCCACCCTGCAGCCTCTCATATCTTACCTCCTCATCGGACTCGAACTGCACGTTCACCCCGTAGGTCTCATCAATGTTGTCATCTGCAAGGGAGAGTGGAGTTAATTCATTGGAAAATCTGGACACCACATGCGAGGTTCGCAGATCCACGCACTCGCCCACACCTCTGCGCATCCAAAAGATGGAAAGAACGTGGTTCTAGGGCTTGAAAACTGTCCAAATGTTTTTCTGGCTTCTCTGTGTGCAAACACCACCCCGGAGTAAGGCTGAATTTGGCACCAGTAACCCGACTTTCTGCCAGCCCCATCCCTGAAGCCACAGCCCACGACAATGCCTTCCCATACCCATGTTCTGGATTTCCTTGTCTCCACCATAATCTGTGATCTTCTTCCCCAGGTTCACCAGCACATGGTAGCGGGTATCATCGGTCTGTCCCAGCAACAGATCGATCTCCTTCCGCCTCTCCTTATCACGCAGCTTCTCGTTCTTCAGTACTGCCAGGACCTCATCAGCGGCTCCGCAGAGGATGTCACGTGGCTGCGAAAGGAACAGAATCACAGAATCATGGAATCATTTAGGTTGGGAGAGACCCTTAAGATCATCGAGTCCAACCGTTAACCCAGCACTGCCAAGTCCACCACGAAACCATGTCCTCAAGCACCACGTCTGCCCTTCTTTTAAATACCTCCAGGGATGGAGACTCAACCACTGCCCTGGGCAGCCTGTGCCAGGGCCTGACAGCCCTTTCGGTGAAGAAGTTTTTCCTAATATCCAACCTAAACTCCCCTGGCGCAGCTTGAGGCCGTTTCCTCTTGTCCTATCACTTGTTACTGGGGAAAAGAGACCGACCCCCACCTCGCTACAGCCTCCTTTCAGGTGGCTGTAGAGAGCGATAAGGTCTCCCCTCAGACTCCTCTTCTCCAGGCTGAACAACCCCAGCTCCCTCAGCTGCTCCTCACCAGCCTTGTGCTCCAGACCCCTCACCAGCTTCGTTGCCCTTCTCTGGCCACGCTCCAGCACCTCCATGTCCTTCTTGTAGTGAGGGGCCCAACACTGAACACAGCACTCGAGGTGCAGCCTCACCAGTGCCCAGTACAGGGGCACTGTCACCTCCCTGGTCCTGCTGGCCACACTATTCCTGATACAAGCCTGATACAATGCCATTGGCCTTCTTGGCCACCTGGGCACACTGCTGGCTCATGTTCAGGCGGCTGTCAACCAACACCCCCAGGTCCTTTTCTGCCAGGCAGCTCTCCAGCCACTCCTCCCCCAGCCTGCAGCATTGCATGGGGTTGTTGTGACCCAAGTGCAGGACCCAGCACTGAGCCTTGTTGAACCTCATGCAGTTGGCCCCGGCCCAACGATCCAGCCTGTCCAGGTCCCTCTGCAGGGCCTTCCTACCCTCCAGCAGATCGACACTTCCACCCAACTTGGTGTCATCTGCAAACTGACTGAGGGTGCACTCCATCCCCTCATCCAGATCATCAATGAAGATGTTGAACAGGACCGGCCCCAACACTGAGCCCTGGGGAACACCACTGGTGACCGGCCGCCAACTGGATTTGACTCCGTTCACCACCACTCTCTGGGCTCGGCCGTCCAGCCAGTTTTTAACCCAGCGCAGAGTGCGCCCATCCAAGCCGTGAGCAGCCAGCTTCTCCAGGAGAATGCTGTGGGAGACAGTGTCAAAGGCCTTACTAAAGTCCAGGTAGACAACATCCACAGCCTTCCCCTCATCCACTAAGCGGCGTCGCTTTGTCATAGAAGGAGATCAGGTTGGTCAAGCAGGATCTTCCCTTCATGAACCCATGCTGACTGGGCCTGGTCACCTGGTTGTCCTGCATGTGCCGTGTGATGGCACTCAGGATGATCTGCTCCGTGACCTTCCCCGGCACTGAGGTCAGGCTGCCAGGCCTGTCAGCGTAGCACGGAGAAGAAACTTGCTACTTGAAGGGTACGGTGTCGGTCCCTCCTATTTCTGGACCCTTATATAGGCACTAAAAGGCCACCCCCACAACGAAGGTACCATTGCAACGTCCCCGAGCCCAAACGCCAGCACTGACGGAGCGAAGCCATCCCACGGGATTACCGGGAAGGATTACAACATCCGAGAGCTGGATCTTACAGGCTTTGAATCCTCTGCTGGAGCAGGGACCCCAGTCCTGAGGCACCCCCGTCCTCACCTGGTCCCCAAGAGCTGCCTGAATGAAGCTCAGCAACACCTCGTAGGTCTCGCGGGTCTCCTTGGTTTTGGGTTTGTAGATGATGCCCACCATCTCATCGATGCCCTCGGAGAGCAGGGTGTAACCCTTCATCTTGTTGATGTCGTGCCTGTCCTCATCACGCTTCCTTCTCCTGGAAAGAGGGGCAGGGAGAAGAGCGCCTGGGTCAGCCCTGCGGCAGAGCTCTGCTCCTGCTATTTCAAGTACGGCTATTCTCTTTTATTTGACAAATAAAGGAGAAAAATAAATATTTTTTAATTTTTCACTTTGATTTTAGTTTCTTGACATGGAACAAGCAACTCTGAATGAAGAAAATATCGTCTCTGCATCTCCCAGGTTGGCTGTGTTCACCCTGCAGCCCTGTGCTCGCGCCACCACAACATTTTGCACGACAAAAATATTCCCAACGGCGTTAAATTCTACCCCTTCGACACAACTAAACCAAATCAAGGCTGCGTTATCCAAAGACAGGAATGAAAAGTTCATCGCCCGGAGTCTTTTTCATGCAAATACTGCCCTCATCCAGGGCCCAGCACCCCTCGGCTCTGCACCGGCACTCACTTTGCTCGCCGCTCCTCCTGCATCTGGGGTTTGGTTCTCTGGGCCTTGTCCCCCATGCGGGTCCCGTCCAGTTTGCCCACCAGGGACAGGACTTCTCCGGTCGGCTCATCCCGCCGGGTCCGGTCGATCAGCGACCGATCGGCTTGGAGAACGAGGTTGGAGTTCTGGAAGAGATAAAGAACGGGGGCTGATGGGGGCCGGGAGGAGCTCCTCACCCGGGTGCTCCGTTACCGCCCGGTGCCCGGGAATTCCTGCTTTAAGGGGGAAAACGTCGGGAAAAAAAAACCTAAAAGAGGGTTTTAGCCCTCAGAAACGCCCCCCGGCCCCGGTAAAGGGCCGTTACACCGAGCTCTCCTCAGGCAGGAGGGGCACCGGAGCCGCCACAGCGCGGGCGTGGGTTGAAAGGCACCTCCCGGGCTAACGGCAGCCGGGAAGGGGCCGGTGAGGCGAGAGAGGCCCGGGGGCCGCACTCACCGCCTTGTACTCGTACTGCAGGCTCCGCGCGGTCACGTCCGCCATGGCACCGCCGGGCTGGAGGCCGCGCCGCCGCCGCCGCTGCCGCGCACCGGGTCAGGCCGCGGAACGGAACTTCCGGGTCAGGCGGAAGCGGGTCCCGTCCCCGTCGTGCCCGCGCGACCCGGAAGCGCTTCCGCGGGGTGGGCGGGGGAGGTGCCTCGCTCGGCGCCCCGGGATGCCCCTCCCAGCATGCCCCGCGGCTCCGCCCCCTCCCGCACTACAGCTCCCAGCATGCACCGCTGCGCCCGGTGACGCACAGCCGGCTTCCCGCTCTGATTGGCTGGCAGTGCGTCGCTCAGCAGCTCCCCGCCCCCGATGCCAAGGGCTGGCCGTGATTGGCTCGGCCGCACCGCCCCCGCGCGCTGCGATTGGCCGCGGCGGGCAGTTGAGCCGTTGACGGTTGAGGCTTTGAAAGCGCCGGGGCGCCGCGGGTAGGAGGGGTCACCTCCCGGCCCGCCTGCCTCCTATTGGCTCACCCCAGCGTAAGCCCCGCCTCTTTCTCACAGCCCCGCCCCCGTCCCCATGGCCAGGCCTTGGCCGCCATTTTGCGGTCTCCCCTGAGGGGCCCGGCCCGGGCCCCACCATGGCTCCCCACCCCGAGGGGCTGCGCTGGTACCAGATCCCCCTCTCCTCTGCCCGCGTACCCCGCTCGGGGCTCTTCAGCTATGGTTTCCAGGCCGGCCTCCAGCGCTACCAGCAGCTCCGCGCCCTCAAGCACCTCCGGGTGGGCCGCCCTGTCGCCCCACCGCCTCCCGGCCTGTTGGAGCCCTGGCCCCCTGTACTGCCGCCTGCCGACAGCCCTCCCCGGGCCTCCCAGCGCCCACGAGGCGCTGGCAGGGTGCGAGGTGAGCACAGCACTGCCCTGGGGACAGGTGTGAGAGGACCTGTGACCTTCCTGTTGGCCCTATGGTGCCCCAAGGGGGACCCCAGTCACCCCCATGTTGTCCCCACAGCCCTCCCTGTGCCCCAAGTGGGACCCTGGTCACACCTGCGTTGTCCCCACGGCCCTCCCCATGGTCTAAGGGTGGCCCCAGTCACCCCCACATTGTCCTCACAGTCATCCCTGTGCCACAAGTGGGTCTGTGGTGACCCCTGCGCTGTCCCCACAGCCCTCTCTGTACCCCAGGGGGGTCCGCAGTCACCCCCACATTGTTCCCACAGCCCTCCCTGTGCCCTATGTGGGACCCCAGTCATCCCCACATTATCCCCACAGCCCTCCCCATGCCCCAGGGGGGCCCCTGGTCACGCCTGCGTTGTCCCCACAGGCCCCATGCCACCAAGGGGGGCGCCTAGTCACCCCTGCGTTGTCCCCACAACCCTCCCTGTGCCCCAAGGGGCTCTGTGGTGATCCCTGTGCTGTCCCCACAGCCCCCCGGCGCCCCAAGGAGTCCCCTGGCACCAGGAAACGGGTGAGCAGAGGGCCACAGCCTCCTGGCTCCACTCAGCCCCATGCCAACCAGCGAGATGCAGCCAGCCGGGGCTCCCCACCGTGCCAGGTGGCACTGGACAGTTCCAGGCATATCCTGCTGCTGCCGGAGGAGCCTGCAGGGTCCCTGGGGGGTGAGGCCAACCGTGGGCAGTGCACTGCAGCCGGGACGGTGCCGCAGCAGGCAGGCAGGAGCTTTGGGGGGCACCCGCCGGGCATGGAGAGGGGGCGGGTGTCCCCCACAGACAGTGAGGACGATGACCTGATCCCGCTGAAGGACATGCTGCTGGCGGGGGACGAGCCCCCGAGCCCTGCAGACCACCAGCAGGTAGGTCCCTGCCCGAGGGTGGGTGCCTCGGCATCAGGGGTCCCTGGGGTTGTCCTGGCGCCCACTGGGTGTTGTGGTACCCACTGAAGTGTAGCCGTTCCCTTGCTCTGTTGCCCAGGTTACGTGCCCACGGCCAGATCCGCTTGCCAACAGCCTGGATTCACTGGTCCGGGAGAAGAGGTAAGACTGGCACCCCGTGGGCACGGGGGCTGTGCTGGGCATCCCGGGGTGCCCTCGCCCTGCCCTAACCCCCTGTGCCAGGGAGCAGGGCCAGGCAGCCACGCTGCAGGCTGGCCTGGTGCGGGTGCACATGGATGACGCCAGTCCCTGGGAGTCCCCGGACGAGGACGCCGAGATGCCTGAGGAGCACAGGTACCCCTGCCAGCCGTGCCTGGGCGCAGGGTTAGGGGGTCTGTGCGGTGCCTGCTCCCTGCCTGACACTGCCCGCCCGCTCGCAGGGATCTCCTGGCCCGCTTGGCCGTGAAAGCCAACTTCATCCCCACCGTCCACCCCGGGGAGCCCATCTTCTGCGCCCGCCTGGCACCAGTGCCCACCCTGGACACCCACGGGCTGGAGCCTCAGAGCGCATTGGAGGGATTCTTCCTGTGGTGAGCGCCAGGCACGGGGCAGGCAGGACGTATTGGGGTGATGGGGGGAGACAGGGGGTGCAGGCAGGGCCCTGTTCATCCCCCATCTCTGCCCCAGTGACTCGCCTGCCTGCCAGGCAGCTTTCGTCCGCGATGGGGGCCTCAGCCTGCTCTACCGCTGCGTGCCCACCTGCCCGCTGCCCGTCCTGCGCTGGCTTTTCCAGGTAAGCCACCGTCGCAGGAGGGTGCCCCCTCTTCTTGTGGCGCCACCCTGGTCACCCCCTCTTTGTTTTGGCAGCTGATGACCCTTTGCCCGGACACGACCAACGCATCCCAGGCACTGTGGGAGATCTGGCTGAGCACCGGGGGTGAGCGCAGGGCAGGCACAGGGCTGCCTGGCCGGGGTGCCCCCCAAACCCCGCCGGCACAGCCCCTGCCCACCCTCACCGTCCCCTCACCGGCAGGCGAGCCCTGGTGCCCCACCGTGCAGGAGATCAGCCAGGCTTTCGTCCACCTCGGCGCTGACCTGAGCCCCCTGCGCCACTGGCGCCTGCTGCCCCCCGAGCTGTGCCCCGCGGACAGGAGGTGAGCCCTGGCGCGGCGGGCAGGAGGGTGCTGCCCACCCTGCCAGACCCCTGCCAACTCCTTCTGCTCCCTCCAGGAGCCTGGATCCGACCTGCTCCCCAAGGCAGGCGAGCCCCGATGCCACCAGCACGTTGGCCCTGGTGACACAGCTCAGTGACATCTGCAAGGTGGGAGCCCGCTGCCCGCGCCGGGGATGCTGCGCCTTCATTATCTCTGCCCTGCTAATTGGGAGGGTGGTGCTGATGCCAGCTCCTGGAGGAGTGCCTGCTAGGGCTGCCACCGGCTGTGCCAGGCTGTTTCTGCCCCAGCAGGGATGTTGCCACAACGGTTTTCAGGGGCTCCTCAGTGACACACCGCCTTCCCTTCCAGTTCCTGGCGCTGTGCGTGGTCACCCAGCCGTGCCGCTACGCCGACGGTGCCCGCCTGGCACTCGTCAGCCTCCTCTCCTTCCTTGGCCTCGACCGGGCGCTGCGCTGCCAGCCCCTGCCCGAGCTGCAGCACCTCCTGCACTGCCTGCTGGAGGGCATCCGGGACTGGCAGGAGCAGGTACCCAGGGCAGGGGGATCCCCTCACCCCGTGCCCACCCTCCACACCCCTCCCCGAGGGCTCTGCCCACCCTGCCCGCGCCTCAGTGCCTCCCTCTCTCCCCAGCTGCCTGCCCTCTGCCTGTCCCTCTGCCAGCTTTCTCGGCACCACCATAACCTGGTTGCCCTCGTGCAGCTGCTGCCAGACCTCACGAGCAGGGGCAGGTACGTCCCAGCCTGCAGCCGGGCAGGATGCCAGGCAGAGCTGGCAGCAATGGCCTGCCAGGCGTCCTGTGCCACCCATGGCCCCGTGGATTGGTGAGAGGGAGCCCAGTGGGAGCTGGCACAGCCCCGCGGCGCCGTGCCAGAGCTGGGCAGGCTGGGATGTGTCTGCTTCTAATTCCTTTATTCCAGCCGGTTGTGCAGGCACAAAGCAGGCAGGATCCGGCTGCTGGCACCGCCGCCCCTTGCCACGGGCATCCGGAGGGCACAGGGGCCACGCCAGCACTGCGCAGATGTCCCAGCCTGGCACTGGGGGATGGCGGTGATGGGCACAGAGGTGGGAATGGACACGTGGGGACACACCGGACCCTCCTTCACGCTCTTCCCCCTCTCCCCAGGGAGCTTCGCCGGCACCTGAGCCTTCATGCCATGGCCCGGCTGCTGGGGGAGCCGCTGGGCACTGTGCCACCCGCCGGGGCGCACGTGGAGGTGGGTGCACTGAGGTGGGACCGCGCTGGGTCTCCGGCACCCACCGCGGGGTCCAGCACGGGGTGCGGGCACCCTGACACCCACTCTCCCCGCAGCTGCAGGTGCTGGGCCGGCTCCTGGTGCTGGCGCAGCCGGACTCCCTGCGACGCCTGGTGCTCGCCGGGGGCCTGGAGGAGCCGCAGGACGCTGACCAGGAGGTGGGTGCTCCCCTCGCCGGGAAATGGGTGCCGTGGGGCACCCCCCAATGTGCTCCGCACCCCTTTTGGTGAGCCCCCGTGCCGGCTCCCGCCCACAGGCTTGCTACCTGAGCTACAGCCTCCTCCTCCTCGCCAGCAATGTGGTGGGCACCGAGCATCCGCCGGTGGAGCAGCGGGTGAGCACCGGGCCCTGGGGGGTACCCTGGGGAGTCCAGGGGGGGTCCACCGTGTCCCTGACCCCCCCCCGCCTGTCCCCACAGGGCCACCTGGAGCAGCTCTGCACCCAGCTGGACCGGCATTTCGGGAGGGGGCTGCGCGAGGGCACCGGGGTCCTCTTCCGCGCCCAGCTGAAGGGCCTGGCCACCCTCCTCTACGTCAAGTGGCAGGAGATGCTGGTGTAGGGCGGGGTCCCCCCGTCCCCACCCCCCTACCCAATAAACACCCCTAGCTCCTCCTGCGCCTGCGGGTGTGTTGGGGTGGCCAGCGTTGGTGGCCATTGGCACCCCAAAAGGGTGCCAGGGTTCCTGACCCCTGTAGGCTGAGCACAGGCTAAGCTGAGCCCAGGCTGGGCTGGGCCAAGCTGGGATGGGTTGAGCCAAGCCAAGGTGAGCTGGGTTGAATGGGGTTGGGCTGGGCTGAATTGAGTTGAGCATGGCCAAGCTGCGCTGAATTGGGCTGGGCCAAATTGGGCTGAGCTGAGCCGAACTGGGCTGTGCCAAGCCTGGCTGAGCCCAGCTGGGCTGAGCCGAACCAGGCTGAGATGGGCTGAGCTGAAGCAGGTTGAGATGGGCTGAGCCAAACTGGGCTGAGCTGGGCTGAGCCAAACCAGGTTGAGCCAAACCAGATTGAGCTAAGCTGGGCTGAGCCAAACCAGGTTGAGCCAAGCCTGGTTCAGCCAAGCTGGGCAGAGCTTGAACGGGGTTGAGATGGGCTGAGCTGAACTGGGCTAAGCCAAACCAGGTTGAGCGAAGCTGGGCTGAGCCAAACCAGGTTGAGCCAAGCCTGGTTGAACCTAGTTAGGTTGAACTGAACTGGGTTGAGATGGGCTGAGCCAAACCAAATTGTGCGAAGCTGGGCTGAGCTGAACCAGGTTGAGCCAAGCCAGGTTGAGCTGAACCATGTTGAGCCAAGCCTGGTTGAGCCAAGTTGGGCTGAGCCGAACCAGGTTGAGATGGGCTGAGCCAAGCTTGGTTGAGCCAAGCTTGGTTGAGCCAAACCAGCTTGAGCCAAGCTTGTCTGAACCGAACTGGGTTGAGATGGGCTGAGCCAAACCAGATTGAGCCAAGCAGGGCTGAGCTGAACCAGGTTGAGCCAAGCCTGGTTGAGCCAAACCAGGTTGAGCCAAGCCTGGTTGAGCCAAGTTGGGCTGAGCCGAACTGGGCTGAGATGGGCTGAGCCAAACCAGATTGAGCGAAGCTGGGCTGAGCCAAACCAGGTTGAGCCAAGCCTGGTTGAGCCAAGCTTGGCTGAGCCGAACTGGGCTGAGCTGGGCTGAGCCAAACCAGACTGAGCTAAGCTGGGCTGAGCTGAACCAGGTTGAGCCAAGCTGGGCTGAGCCGAACCCCATTGAGCCAAGCCTGGTTGAGCCAAACCAGGTTGAGCCAAGCCTGGTTGAGCCAAGCTGGGCTGAGCTGAACGCGGCTGAGCCAAGCCTGGTTGAGCGGGGCCGGACCGTGCCGAGCTGAGCCGAGCCGGGTTAAGCCGACCCGACCCGACCCGACCCGATCGGATCCGATCCCAGCCCGGTCTCGGCGGGGCGGCCGTGACGTCAGGGCCGGGGCGGGGCCGAGCGGAGCCGCGCGGCGCGCTCCCACCGCCGCCCCGCGCCGCCGCCGCCGCCGCCTCCCGCCGCCTCCCGCCGCCCCGGCCCCGGCCCCCCCCCGCCGCCGCCGCCGCCGCGCCCCGAGGTGAGTGCGGCCCCCCCGCCCCCGCCCCGCCGGGCCCGCCCCGGCCCCCCCGCCCCGCCCCGGTATTGTTGTGGCGGAGCCGCGGGGGCGGGGGGAGGAGGGGGAGGCGCTTTGTTCCTCCCGGTACCGGCCGTCGGGACCCGCGCCCCCGGCGGCGTCGCCTCCCCCCTCCCCCCCGCCCTCCACCGGCTCCGCTGCTGCGGGGGCCGGACCCCCCTCCGGTAACGGGAACCCCCCCGCGCCCCGATCCGTCGGTGCGCCGGGCTCCCCCCCCCCCCCCCCCGCGTCGGTACGGGCAGCCGGTACCGCCGGTGCCGGCCCCCCCGCGCGGGGCAGCGGCGGGGAGGTGCTCCCACCCGCGGGGGCCGGGTGGGCTCGTCCCGAGGGGCTGCGTGGCGCCGGGGCCCCCCCACCCCCCCCGGCCACCCCACGGGACCCCCAGGCCACCAGCACCAAAACGGGGCACCCTGGGGACCCCGTCCTGCCCGTGGCAGCCGGCCATGGCCAGCGGCACCCTGGCCGTGGCCACAGCACCCCGGCCGTGCCCGTGACACCCCGGCCGTGCCCGCGACACTCTGGCCGTGGCCTCTGGCACCCTGGCCGTGCTTTTGTCCCCAGGGCCATGCCCGTGGCACCCTGACTGTCCCATGGCACCCCAGCTGTGCCCGTGGCACACTAGCCATGCCCGTGACACTCTGGCCATGATCATGGCACCCTGGCTGTGCCCGTGGCACCCCGGCCATGCCTGTAGCACCCCAGCTTTGCCTGTGGCAACCTGACCGTGCCCAGGACACCCCCGCCATGCCTATGGCACCCCAGCCGTGCCCACGGCACCCTGGCCATGACCGTGGCACCACAACCGTGCCTGTGGCACCCTCACCATGACCATGGCACCTTGACCGTGCCCATGACACCCCCACCATGCCTGTAGCACCCCTGCTGTGCCAGTGGCACCCCAGCCGTGCCCACAGCACCCTGGCCGTGACCCTGGCACCGCGGCCGTGCCTGTGACGCTCTGGCCATGGCCTGTGGAACCTGGCTGTGCTTTTGTCCCCAGGGCCGTGCCCGTGGCACCCTGAGCGTGCTCATGGCACCCTGGCCATGACTGTGGTGTCCCAGCTGTGCCCATGGCACCATGGCCATGCCCATGGCACCCTGGCTGTTCCCATGGCACCCTGGGCATGCCTGTAGCACCCCAGCTGTGCCCATGGCACCCTGGTGTGACCGTGACACCCTGGCTGTGCCTGTAGCACCCCAGCTGTGCCCGTGACACCCTGGCTGTGCCCGTGGCACCCTGGCCGTGACCGTGACACCCTGGCTGTGCCTGTAGCACCCCAGCTGTGCCTGTGGCACTCTGGCGTGACCGTGGCACCCTGACTGTGCCTGTGCCACCCCGCCCATGCCCGCGGCACCGGCAGCCCCCTGCCTGCGGCCCCCCGCCGCCGCGGGCACCCCGGCCGGGGCGTCCCCCATTCCCACGGCGGCGGGGGGCCCGTTCCCGGCCCCCCACCCTCCCGGAAATCCTTCCCCAGCCGGCGCGGGGCCCCCCCGGACCCCCCCCGGCTTCCTGCTTCCCGCCGGGCAGGGCAGAACAATTCCCGGCCGCCCGCTCGCCCGGCCGCATCCTGCCCAGCCTGGGGGGGATGACACAGCGCGGGGCACCCCCGGACACCGGGCAGTGCCGGGGGGTCCCGGGGCAGGACGCGGGTGAGGTGGGGCCGCCCGGGTGGGGTGGGAAGCGGAAGGGCCCATTTCCTTCTCCGTGTCCCCCCTTCCGTGAGTCACGGAGGAGGAGGGACCATGGCGGGGGGGGCAGCAAGTTGGGGGACCCGCGTGTGTGTGTCCCCCCCCGCCGCTGCGTGGGGTGCCCCTGGCCTCGTGACGCGCGGCCCTCAATACCCGCCTTGTCCCCGCGCCGCCCGCGTGACGCCGGCTCTGTCGGTGTCGATGCCCCGTAACCCTAACGGGGGCCGGGCGTGTCTGTCCCCCCCCCCGCCCCTCCAGGCCCTGTGTCCCCCCCCTTCCCCGGCGCCATGGCCCCCCGCCGGCTGCTGGCCCTCGCCTCGCTGCTGGCCCTCGCCACCGCTGCCACCACCCCGGGGTCCCTGTGGAGCGCCGTGCCCCGAAAAACCGTCCCCTACGCGGGTGAGTACTGTGTCCATCCCCCGCCCGGGGGGGGCCAGGGAGAGGGGAGCAGGTTGGGGAAACTGAGGCACGGCAGGGTGGGCCCATTGATCCCATCCCTTGCTGACACCAGGGTGACACAGTGGCTGTAGTTGTCCCCACCTCGGGCAGCTTCTGTCCCCCGCCAACTTGTCAGCACTGTGGGGACCCCCCCTGCGTCGGTGGCCCCAAAACCGCGGGTCTGCAGGAGCGGGGGGACACACACGCAGCGGTGCTGCCCTGCATCCCTGTACCGTGTCCCCTGTCCCCGTGCCCTGCTGTGTCCCCTGTCCCCGTGCCCTGCCGTTGCCCCCTGTCCCCATCCCTCTGCTGTGTCCCCTGTCCCCGTGCCCTGCCATCGCCCCCGTCCCCATCCCTCTGCCGTGTCCCCTGTCCCCACCCCTCTGCCATGCCAGCACCCCGAGATGCCATCCTTTTGCCGTGCCAGCACCCTGTGTCCCCATCTGTGCTGCGCACTCTGTCCCTATCCCTGTGCCATGCCAGCACCGGTGTCCCTGTCCCTTTGCCGTGCCCTGTGTCCTCATCCCTTGCCCCATTCCCCTGTGTGCTGGCATTGCCCCATGTCCTCTGTCCCTCCACTGTGCCAGCGTCCCCATGCCGTGTCCCCTGTGCCATGCCCACGCCCGAGACCCCCATCCCTTTGCCGTGCCACCATCCCCGTGCCGTGCCCCCTGTCCCTGTGCTGTCCCACAGCCAAGACCCCCACCCCTTTGCTCTGCTGGCGTCCCGCGTCCCTGTCCCATCCCCATGCCTTGTCCTTGTGCCATGCCTGCGCCCGAGACCCCCATCCCTTTGCTGTGCCACCAACCCGTGCCGTGCCCCCTGTCCCTGTGCCGTGCCCATGCCCAAGACCCCCATCCCTTTGCTCTGCCGGTGCCCCGCGTCCCCGTCCTGTCCCGTCCCCATGCTGTGCCAGCCCCGTGTCCCCGTTCCTGCCCGGGGGCCCTGGCGCCTCCCCTGTCAATGGGGCCTTTCTGCAGGGCCCGGGGGCGGGCAGGGGGGGCGCAGGGTCTCGCCAAAGGCCGCTGTGTTCGCCCGGCGCCGCCAGCGCCTGCTCCGGTGACAAAGAGCCCTTTGTGTGGCACCGGGGCTGGGGGGCTTCCGGCGGCGGTGGTGGTGGTGGGGGGTACCCTGGGGGTGCCAGTCGTGCCCACCCGGGGAGGGGGGGACCGCGGGGCCGGCGGTGGCCTCGCTCTGATGTCCCCGTGTCCCCCGTCCCCCTCCGCAAACCCCACAGAGCTGAAGGACGTGGCCAAGCGCTTCTCGCAGGGGGGCGTCTCGCACTACCTGACGCTGACGCTGGACGAGGCCGAGGCGCTGCTCTACGTGGGCGCTCGTGAGGCCGTCTTCGCCCTGGCCACCGGCACCGTGGAGCTCAAGGCGGCGGTGAGGTCCCAGGGGACCCCAGAGCGGGGGGATATTTGGGGGGGGCGGGTGTGTTTCCAGCCCGCTGACGCTTTTTCTGTCCCCAGATCTCCTGGGAAGCCCCTGTGGACAAGAAAGCTGAGTGCATCCAGAAGGGCAAGAACAACCAGGTGGGGGGCACGGGTGCCGTGGCTGCAGCGGAGGGGTTACAGGGCACCCCGGTGTGCCCCCCCACCCCCTTAACCGCCTCTTCTTCCCCCCCAGACCGACTGCTTCAACTACGTGCGCTTTCTGCAGAGCTACAACAGCTCCCACCTCTACGCCTGCGGCACCTACGCCTTCCAGCCCAAGTGTACCTACATCGTGAGTGCGGCCCCCGGGGGGCCCCCCAAAGCCTGTCAGCCCCCGGTTCCCCCCTGCCTCTGGGGACGAGGTCCAGGGCAGCCCCCCCGGACTTGGGAGCGTCATTTAGGGGGATGTCTCTGTCCCTAGGGGTGTCATTCAGGGGCATCCCTGTGCGCAGGAGGGTCATTTGGGATGGCCTTGTTCCCATGAGGGTGGCCTGGGGGTGTCCCTGTCCCCTCAGAGGGTTGTTAGGGGTGTCCCTGTCCACAGAAGGGTCATCCAGGGGTGCCCCTGTGCCCAGGGGGGTCATTGCGGGGTGTCCCTGTGCCCAGGAGGGTTGTCCCCTGTCCCTGGGAGCATCATTTAGGGCTGTCCCTGTCCCAGAAGGGTCATCCAGGGGTGTCCCTGTGCCCGTGGCTGGTCTGGGTGTGGGGGGACGTGAACCGGGGAGAGGGTCGGGACCCCCACCCACTCCTGTCCCCCGCAGGAACTGTCTGGCTTTACCCTGGACCAAGTGGCTTTTGAGGACGGCAAGGGAAAGTGTCCGTATGACCCCACCAAGGGACACACCGGCCTCATTGTGGGTAAGTGGCACCGCCGGGCACCCGCTGGGGTTGAGGGGGGTACCCGCTGCACCCCCGCCATCCCCCTCCCTAAACCCTCACCTTGCAGACGGGGAGCTATACTCGGCCACCTTCAACAACTTCCTGGGCACAGAGCCCGTCATCCTCCGCAACCTGGGCCCCCACTACTCCATGAAGACGGAGTATCTCACCTCCTGGCTGAATGGTAGGGTCAGAGGGACGCAGGGGGGGACGGCGCGGGCACCCCCCCACTGCCAGCACGGCGTTACCCTCCCCTTTCCGCCCCCTCCCTCCTCCGCAGAGCCCCACTTCGTGGCTTCGGCTTACGTGCAGGAGAGCGCGGCCAGCAGCACCGGGGATGACGACAAGGTTTACTTCTTCTTCAGCGAGCGAGCAGTGGAGTACGACTGCTACGCGGAGCAGGTCGTGGCCCGCGTGGCGCGGGTCTGCAAGGTATGGGGAGGGGACAACCCGTGCCGGGGACGCCGTCCCGGCGTGGCTTCGCTCCGCCGGTGAGTGCGGTGGCCCTGTCTTGATGCCGGCTGGGTGCCCAGGGGGATGTCGGCGGTGCCCGCACGCTGCAGAAGAAGTGGACGACCTTCCTGAAGGCTCGCTTGGTGTGCTCGGCGCCCGAGCAGCAGCTCCACTTCAACCGCCTCCAGGCCGTCTTCACCCTGCCGGGGGCCGATTGGCAGGACACCGCCTTTTTTGGGGTCTTCCAGGCCCGCTGGTGAGCGTGCAGGGACGCGGCAGCCCCAGGGTTCCCCGTGACCGGTTGCTCCCCCTAAAAACCTGCCCTGTCCCTTGCAGGGGGGACGTGGATGTCTCGGCTATTTGCCGGTACCACATCCTGGAGGTGAAGAAGGCGTTTGAGGGGCCCTACAAAGAATACCGGGAGCAGGCGCAGAAGTGGGGCCGGTACTCGGATGAGGTGCCGAGTCCCCGTCCTGGCGCGGTGAGTGCCGGCACTGGGCGTAGGAGGGGAGAAGAGGGTGCAGGATCCGGCCGCGCACCTGACAGTGCCTTCCCTCCCCAGTGCATCACCGACTGGCACCGCCAGAACGGCTTCGCCAGCTCCCTCGAGCTGCCCGACAACACTCTCAACTTTGCCAAGAAGCACCCGCTGATGGACGAGCCCATCCTGCCCCACCACGGGCGCCCGCTCCTGCTCAAGAAAGATGCCAACTTCACCCAGCTGGTGGTAGACCGAGTGCCCGGGCTGGATGGCGCCGTCTACGAGGTGCTTTTCATCGGCACAGGTACCCGCCGGGCTCGGGGGGGAAGCCGGGGAGGGGGCTGTGGAGGGCTCCTGGCGTGGGGACGTCCCTCACCGCCCACCGCGACCCGCAGGTGATGGCTGGGTGCACAAGGCGCTGAACCTGGGCACTCACGTCCATCTGGTCGAGGAGCTGCAGGTTTTCGAGCCGGCGCAACCCGTGGAGAGCCTGGTCCTGGCCGGTCGGAAGGTGAGCGGTGCCACAGGGAAGGGGCTGGGGCCCGGGGCGTCACCTCGCCGTGTCACCTTGCCCGTTCTCCTTGCCCTCGCAGAAGCTGCTCTTCGCCGGGTCCCGTTTCCAGGTGGCCCAGTTGCCCCTGGCCGACTGCGGCCGCTACCAGTCGTGCATGGACTGCGTCCTCGCCCGGGATCCCTACTGCGCCTGGAGCCACAATGCCAGCCTCTGCGTCCGCACCGACGGCCTCAATGGGTAAGGGGGTTCCCCGGAGAGTGGAGGGACACCCCGCCGTGGCACGGGGTCCCCTCCTCACCTCCGCCGCCTCCTCCCGCAGCTCCCAGCTGGTCCAGGACGTGCTGAGCTCCGACACCCGCGCCTGCACCCTGCCGCAGGTGGCCAAGCAAGGTGAGACCCCCCCCCAGCGCCGCGTGGAGCCAGGAGAGGCGGGGACAGGGCCCCCCCCTTTGTGCCTCCCCTCCTGACTCGGCCCCTTTCCCGCAGGGACCATCACCCCCAAAAATGTGACGGTGGTGGCGGGCACCGACCTGGTGCTGACGTGCCGCTTGGGCTCCAACCTGGCCCAGGCGCTGTGGACCTTCGAGGGTCGGGCGCTGGCGGCCGAGCAGGCGCTGGTGCTGCACGACACTCGTCTGCGGGCTCTGGTGGTGCCAGGAGCCGGGGCGCAGCACAGCGGCATGTACCGCTGCTTCTCGGAGGAGCAGGGCGCCCGGTTGGGTGGCGAGGTGTACCGGGTGGCGGTGTTGGCCGGCCCCGGGGTGCCGCTGGAGACGCGGGCGCCACTGGAGAGCCTGGGGCTGGTGTGGGTGGTGGCGGTGTGCCTGGGCGCCCTGTGCCTGGTGCTGGTGCTGGTGGTGCTCTCCCTTTGGCGGCGGCTGCGGGAGGAGCTGGGCAAAGGCGCCAAAGCCATCGAGAGCACCCTGGTGTACCCCATCGAGCTGCCCAAGGAGCCCCCCAGTCCCCGCTTCGTGCCCAGCGCCGCTTCCGACTCGGACGAGAAGCTCTGGGACCCGGCCAGCTACTACTACTCGGACGGCTCGCTCAAAATCGTGCCCGGTCACGCCACCTGCCGCAACGGCGGCCCCCCCGGCGCCGCCTCGCCGCCCAACGCCATCCCCGGGCAGCCCCTCCACTCGCCCACCCGCATCCACCTGGGTCCCCTGCGCGGTTCCTCCTCCAACGGCTACATCCGCCTGGCGCTGGGCGCCGAAGAGCGGCCGCCCTGCGCTGACCTGGCCGAGGAGCTGCGGCGCAAGCTGCAGCAGCGCCAGCCCCTGCCCGACTCCAACCCCGAGGAGTCCTCGGTCTGAGCCGACGGCGGGCGGCCTCCCCGCCGCCGAGCAGCCGTACCTACCTCAGGGCCCGGCCCGGCACCCGCCGCGGGGACCCCGGTGCTGGCACCCGCCGTGGGGACCACCGCCTCGGCACCGGCACCCGACTTGGGGCTGCAGTGCAGGCACCAGAAAACACTGCGGGGATGCCGGCGCCCATCTTGGGGACTGCCACACCGGCACCGGCACCCACCTTGGAGACTGCCAGCTCGGCACCGGCACCCACCTTGGGGATGGGGCTGCCACCCCGGCACTGGTACCCATTTTGGGGACTGCTGCCCCGGCACCCGCCTTGGGGCCACGGCACCGGCACCGTGTCACACGTTGGAGGCACCGATGCCCGTCTTGGGCACCGGAGCCGCTCTTGGTCGCCACGTCCGCCTTCGGTACCGCGCCCCGGGCAAGGGACTGCCCCTGGGGACCGCCACCGGCCTTGGGGACCGCCGAGCCCCCCCCGGGGCACCGTGTCCTGCCCCAGGCGGCGGCCGCGGGATGGGTTTTTTTGGGATGATTTCAGAACCAATTGGGTTTTTCTTCACGAGAAGTTTTCTAACGCCCCCCTCGCCCCCCCCGGGGACCCCCCGAGCCCCGGGGGGCCTCGTAGCCCCCGGCCCCGGCTGTAAATACCCCCCCGCCTGCCCCCTGCACGCTGCCCGCCTGGGCCCCTTTTGTATAACACCCCCCTCCCCAAGTGTAATTTATTTGTTACCGAAATATATTTATTTGCTGTAAATACGTGAGTATTTTTATATTAATAATAAAAAGGAATAAAAAAAAATATATATATATTTTAAAAGCGAAGCCCGCTGGGGCCATGTCCGGTGGGGGCAGGGTGCGGCCCCCCCGCCGCTGAGCTCATGGAAAAAGGCCGCGCTCGGGGCTATAAAAGGGCATCGCGGCGCCGTTCCCAGGGCGGGGGGGCCCGGCCGAGCCCCCCCGGGCCCGAGGCTGCCGGGGCCTGGCCCCACGCCCGTGCCGCCCCCCCTCCCCGGATGTCGGGGGTCAGCGCGGGGCGCGGGGCCCCGGGGAGGCTCTGCCGGGAAGCGGGGCGGAAGCGGCAGCCGGGGTCCCGGTGGTGGGGCCTGGGAGCGGGGCCAGGGGCTGCCCGGGCCGTGGGAAGCGCGGGCGAAGCCCCGGGCCCCATCCCTGGGGGGGGGGGGGGGGGCGCGGCCCCGGCGCCGCTCGGCACTGGGGCGGCGGGGTGCGCATGCGCCAGAACCCCGGGGAGCGGCCCCGCTCGGCCCCCTTCGGCCCTTCCCGACTTCCCTCGGCTGCCTTCGGCCCTTCCCGACTTCCCTCGGCTCCTTTCGGCCCCGCTCGGCTCCTTTCGGCCCCGCTCGGCTCCTTTCGGCCCTTCCCGGCCCGGCTCGTCCCTTCTTCCCGGCCCGGGCGATGGCGGCGGGTCGCCGTTCGCCACCCGGTCCCTGCTGCCCGTCGCGGGTGGCGGTGGCCAGCGTGCACCAGACCCTGCCCGAGATGGACTTCGAGCGGGGTCGGGCGGGGCACGGTGCGGGGGTGGGCGCAGGCAGGGCAGGGATCGGGGTAGGGTACGGTGTGGGTACAGGCAGGGGTACAGGCAGAAACGGGTAGAGCAGGGGTACAGGCAGGGGTACAGGCAGGGCACGGGGACGCTCTGGGCAGGGGGTGGGGTACAGGCAGGGGTACAGGCAGGGCACGGGGATGCTCTGGGCAAGGGGTGGGGTACAGGCAGGGGTACAGGCAGAAACTCGGGTAGCGCAGGGGTACAGGCAGGGCCAGGGGAGGTGAAGGGTACGGGCAGGGCACGGGGACGCTCCGGGCGGGGGGCGGGGTACGGGCAGGGAGTGGGGGTCCGTCCCCGCCTGACGCGGGCCCCCCGCTGCCCGCAGGGATCTGGTCGGCGGCGCGGGACGGGGACGAGCCCCGGGTGCTGCAGCTGCTGGAGCGGCGCGGGGAGCCCAGCCAGCCCGACCTGGCGGGGTACACGGCGCTGGTACGGCGAGGGGGGTCTGGGGACGGACGGACGGACGCCCCTGCCCGCACCCCTGCCCACACCCCTGCCTGTCCCCCCTCCCCAGCACTACGCCAGCCGCAACGGGCACCTGGGGGTCTGCAGGCTGCTGCTGCAGCGGGGCGCCCGCTGCGACGCCCGCACGCCCGGCGGTGCCACCCCCCTGCACCGCGCCAGCTACTGCGGCCACCTCGCCGTCGCCCGGCTCCTGCTAGCCCACGGCGCCGACCCGGCCACCGCCGACGAGGACGGCCGCACCAGCCTGCACAAGGTGGGTGGCGAGGCCGGGACGTCACCCTGCTGTGCCGCGGCGTTGCCCGTGCCGGCGATGACCGACGTGTCGCCCGCAGGCGGCTGAACAAGGCCACCGGGAGCTCTGCGCCCTGCTCCTGCAGCACAGCCCGGCGCTGGCCAGCCTCCGCGACGCCAAGGGCCGGCGGCCCCGTGACGTGGCCGACCCGGCGGTGCAGGACCTGCTGGACACCTGAGGGGGACGCCCGGTGCCGCCATGCCCCGTCTCCGACAGACAAACAACGGCCCTGGTACTCGGCGCCGGCTCTGCCTCGCTGTCCCCTGCGCCCGGTGCCGGCGTGGGCCGGGGGTCGCCTCCGAGTGGGGCCCTGGCAGCAGCGGGGGGGTCACCGTGCCATTTTTCGGCTGCCAACCCCTCCATTGGCTTTTATTTCCTCAAAAAAAAAAAAAAAAAAAAAAAAAAAAAAAAAAACAAAACAGTAAAAATGGAGCAAATAGTGTTTTGTTGAACCAGGAAGCATGGCAGGGGGTGTGGCGGGGGACCCCGTCCCCGCGGGGAGCGTGCCGTGACGGGGGAGCCCAAACCGGGCTCCCAGCCCCAGGCTTGCGCCGCAGCCACTGGCCCCCAGCCCAGAGCGCCGAGGAGGCGGAAGGGCTTTGGCCCTGGCTCTTCGCTTCCCCGTGGGATGGTTTGGCGTCGCCTGTGGCAAAGGAAACAGCAGCCGCTGAGCTCACGGCGCCTGTGCTGGGGTGGCGGTAGAGCCTCCGAGCCGGGGAAACACGACAAGACACACAGGAGAGAGAGAGACGCACGACTTACGTGTGGGGAGGAAGGAGCCTCGTGGGGACACCCTGAGTCCGGCGCCGTGGCCCGGCCTCAGCTGCTCTCTGCTGAGAAGAACCGGAGATGGAGGTCGCCCCACCAGCACCCCAGAACCCCCCAGCCGTGCCCGGGGCACGGTTCCCAGTTGGGTGCGGCTACTGGAGCAGCCATCACCATCCCGCTGCTGTGCCGGCTCCCTACCTGGCACGGCGTTCTGGTGGCTCAGGAGCGCAGTCCAGCTGCTAGGGATGATTTTTGGTTCGACGCTGTTGGACGAATCGGACAGATTTGGGGTCCTGGAGGCCTGCAGCCACGTCACCTGGGTGGAGAGCGGGTCAGCAGCATAGCCATGGTCTGGCAGCAGTGCCGGGGATGGTGGGAGACCTGCGGGCAGCTCGGCACAGCGCATGGCCTTGCCAAAAAGCCGGGTGAGGCAGGGGCAAGCTCCCAACAGGACCCCGAGGGACGGATCCAGCCCCTGCCTTGACCAGCTGCAGGTCGGGGAGCACCCGCACACTGTAGTCGAGGCGGCACGAGGAGCAGCTTGTGCAGTCGGCGCAGCCCGGCTGCCGATCCTGGCAGCTGCGGCACCAGGTGGGCGGGTGCACCGCACATGGTGTCGGAGAACCAGAACCTCCCAAAGAGCATCTCCCTTTGCACCCCAAAAAATGTCCAAGCGGGTCTGGTGCTGCCCCAGGGGCGAGCCCAGCGCTGCCGGCTGCTCTCACCTGCGGGTAGTGGTGCCAGTGCAGAGATGCCGTAGTAGGCGAAGGCTCCATTTTCGAACTTCAGTCCCTCCTTCCCGATCTCCGTCTCCACGCAGCTCTGCAGAGAGCGGGCAGCTTGGGGCAGGCAGAAGGGAGGGCTGCCTGTCGTCTGTGCGGCACAGGAGGGCCTCTGGCACTGCCCCTCAGTGCGCCCTGACACGGGAAGAGAGCACCCAGTGCTGCGCAGACGTCGCGGCAGGACCCTGGAGGGGACGCACACATGGCTGATCGGCCACGGCTGGGGCCCCTGCGCATCTGGTGGCACCTGGTGCTGTGCCAGCGCCGGCAGTGCTGTACCTGCGGGATGAGGATGAAGTGGCTGAGGGGATGGTGGTGGCAGTACAGGGAGCGCTCCGGGGCGAAGCAGTTGTTCTCATTGAACTTCAGCTCCTGAACGATGCCAGGACGGCTCAGTAAGTGCAGCAGAGCCTTCTCAGAGACGCAGGTGGGGCTGAAGAGCTCCAGCTCTGTGGGGAGAGCGGCCAGCATCGGCCCCGTGCCACCAAGCAACCCCCCATTGCCGTGCCCAGGGACCCTCCAAGCAGCCTGGCGGGCAGGGCGAAGGCAGCCCACCCCTGCCCGCACTCACCTGGCGCCAGGAAGGGCTGCGCAGTTGGCAGGAGCTGCAGAGTGACCTTCGCCGTGGCGGCACTGTCGGCTCTCCTCAACAGGGAGAAATCTTCCCTGCAGTGCTGCCGCAGGGGCCCGGTTGCCAGCGCATCCGGATCCCACCTGCAGCGGGAGTCAAAGGGGCAGGAGCACACGCTCGGGGGTGACACGCTCGGGGGTGACACGCTCGGGGGTGACGGGCTGCAACACCCCCTTCCCAGTTGCCTGACACAGGCTGCGCTCATCCGACGCACCCAGGATCTCCAACTCCATCACCTCGATGACGTCCTCGAGCGTCGCCAGCCCCAGCGCCTCGTAGAGGGGTGTCCTTCGCCTTGGTTCACCTGCTGCACGGCGGCCAGCTGGGGCTTCCCCGCAGGCGGCAGCGGAGGAGCGAGGCGGCGGCCCCGGCCGCGCTCACCTCTCCTGAGCTCCTGGCGGACGGCGCCGAGCTTGGTGTCGTCGAAGACGAAGCGGACGGGGCGCCCGCCGAAGCGGGTGAGGGGGCTGCGGTCCCCCAGGCTCCCCCAACGCCAGGCCGCGGTGGAGCGCCTCTACCGCGTGGGAGCGTTCGCGCCCGCAGACGGGCGCTTGGACCCAGCCGCCGCCCAGGATGGCGGCCATGGCGGCCAAGTCCAGAGCGGCGCCGGCCTCCAGTAGGAAACGCCCCTCCAGCGGCCGCAGCACCTCCAGGGCGGGGCCTGCCCCCGGGGAGAGGCGAGGGGCGGCCGGGGCCGGGGCCGCCGCCCCTGGGAGAGCCCCGGGCCGCTCCCGCCGCCAGGCCCAGCGCAGCGCCCGGCCCGCCGCCGCGCCCCGCCCACCGTCCTCCGAGGGAGCCAATCGGCGGTCGCCTCGCCCTCCGTCGCTCCGCCTCTCCGCGGCCTCCCCCCGCCTCGCAGCCAATCGCCGGCCGCCGCGCGCCCCGCCCCGCCGCCGTTCCTCCTCGCGGCCAATCGCCGGCCGCCCCACCTCACGCAGTGCAGCCAATCGCCGCCCTCCATCCCCTCCGGGGGCGGTGCCTCACCGCCGCTCTGTAAACAGCACCGGGGAAGGATTTAAAGGGGCCGCGTCCTATGGCGGCGGCGGCGGCCCCGGGAGCCCCCACCCCCCGCCGGTAACCGGGACCCGCCCTCCGCGGCTCCCCCGACCCCGCCGCGAAGCACGGAGGAGACTGACGTACAGATACAGATTTTTATTACCCAACCCGCAACCCCCCCGCCCCAAACCCCATCCAACGGAATCCCACAGCCGGTTTCACAACCGGGAGGGGGCGGCGGGGGGGAGGGGGTGTCACAACCGGGGGGGGGGGTGGGGAAGGCCCGGCCCCCCCTCACCCGCCGGGCCGGGCCTCCCCCAAATATACAAATCGAACCCAATGCGAAAAATAAATACGAATTCCCGGAGAGGGAGGGGGTTGCATAGAGGAAGATTTAATTAAAAAAAGGGGTTTTTTTTGTCTTGTTTTATTATTATTATTAATTATTATTATTATTTCTAGTATCTCCCCGCGGAAGGACCTAGGACCTGATCGTCGAGATGTGATTAACAAAAATAATTAACCTTCTCCCAATAACTTACAGAGTTCACCCAGGGAACTTGTGCTTTTTAATGTGGGGAGGGGGGAGGCCTCTCCTCCCCCCCCCCGGGCACCAAGCCCCGGGGACCGGGGCGGGGGGTCCGGCCGGTGCTCACCGGGGGTCCCCCATCCTGCCCCGAGGAGGTCAGCGGGGGGGGTTTTGGGGGTCCCCCGGTGCTGGGGCGGGGGACACACACGGCGCTGGCCCCCTCCTGCCTGTACAACTTTGGTCGCTAGCTTTGTGCCGCCCCGAAAAAAACGGATCCTGCGCCCCCACCGCCCTGCGCCGATCCCCGCCCCGTCCCCCCGGCACGGATACCCTGAGACCCCCCAACCTGCTCGCCTCAGCGGCGACGGGGAAGGCACCGAAACTGCTGGCATGCAGGGGGGTGTCCCCGACGTCCTCTGCACGCTCGTGACGCGGGTGGGTGGCGGAGGGGCCGGGGAGGGGGGATCGCCCGGCATAGTCGGGGTTCCAGTCGCGGTCGTGCCCGGCTTTGCACTGGAGACACCTCGTACACGCCGAGCCCATCCCCTCGGCCTCAGGCCTGCCGCCAGGCTCTCCACCGCCGCATCCCCCGGCGCCCCGGGCCAGCGGGAAAGGGGAACGGGCGCGGACAAGGGTCACGGCATCGCCCCGGTTCACCGGGAAAAGGACAAGACACCGCCATCACACCACACCCCAGACGACCCCGTCCACCGTCATGCCCTGAAAACACGGGAGAGGGGCCGGGATGCCCATCCCGGGGGGCCGCGGCGGAGCCCCCCCCCCCCCCCCCCCCGCCCCAAAGCGGCGTATGAGACCTGAAGCTCCCTGAGCTGAACGAGCGCCGTCGGCGGGGCGGCCGGCGGAGAGTTGCGCCGTCTCCGCCGCCATCCGTTTAAATTAATTAAAAACAAGCCAGTCTGGAAAGCAGCAGCAAATCCCAGCTCCGTTTCACACCGCGCTGCTGCTGCCGCCGCCTCCTCCAGCTCAACCGGGCTTCTCAGCGACCGCAGCACCCGGTGTGGCGTCACCGAGGAGACGCCGAGTGTTTCCTACTGGGGAAAGGGTCCCTAAAATGGGCACGCGAGGTCCTTCCCAGCGCGTGCCGGCGGGGCCGGGGTCAGATGGAGTTTTCCAGGGGGCTGTGGTTGCTCCGGCGGCTCAGGCAGTTCCTCTCGTTCAGGAGGCTGGTGGTCTCATCGGCAGTGGCAGAGGGTTCCAGTTTCTCCGGTAAACCGGTGTCCGGTTTGGGGGCATTGCTGTCAGGGGACTGGGGACAGCTGTCCATGCGGGAGGCCGTCAGGCCGTTCTGGTATTCCTGCCGTGTGATCTGTGCCGGGGAAAAAATAATAAAGGGGGTGAGGGGTGAGGAGCAGGGCCAGACCCCGCCGATGGCGTCCCCGTCCCCGTGCCGGCGGGCACCCGCCTCACCTTGACGAACTGGAGGTCGGTGAGAGCGCGGACGCTGAAGTCGGCCACGTACTGAGCGCCGGTGCCGGCGTTGAGCTGGTTGTTGCTGCCGCTGACAGGGGAGGAGACGGAGTCGGAGCGTTCGTGGTAGCTGAGGGAGGCCGAGCGGTTCAGGCTGCTGACGTGGGACGGGGAGCGGATCTCTGCGGGGACGGGAGGGATGGGGTTAACCATGCCGCAGACCCCCTACCCCAGGGAGGGTCCTACGCCGTGCTGGGATGAAGCCTGGCAACTCTGGGTTATGGGGTGCTGAGCCCCCCGTGACGCTGGCCCTGGCTCTGGCACGTGGCAGGCAGGGAGAGCCCTGTCCCACGGGCTCTGGGGACATGAAGCCCAGTGGTGACAGGGAGCGACGGGACGTGCGTCCACCCCGGCACAGCCCTGTGCCCCCCGTGGCCGAGCGCTGCCATCCCCCAGCTCTGCCGGGCAGCACCGGATTTGATCCCTGCCTGTTGACTGCCGAATGGCCACCGACCACGGCCAGGGAGTCTGCAGCCCCGCCAGTCCCCCTGCTCCAGGGCCAGGTGCTGCCAAAGGGACAGAGGACCAGGGGACAGGCCCGGCCCAAGGACGCCGTGACTCCCCGGACCTGTGGATCAGCCACCCTGCGTAGGGTTAGGGACGAGGTGGGGGTTACGGGGACAAGGAGAGCATGGTGACGTGCTCGGAAAGCCGGGGTGACACAGGAACCGCATGCAGCAGCGGGGAGAGTGGCACCTCCTCACCAGCCAGCTGGCGCAGGGACAGCCACCATACCGGGCTGCCCAGCCGGCGCTGCCCCCTGCTCCTCTCCCTATCCATGGCAAAGGCAGCCAGGAGAAACCGGGGCAGTTACGGGGCGTGCAGGACCCTAACGCCACCATGAGCAGGGCCGGGTGACACCAGGCAGTGGTGCTGCCCAAGCTCCAGCCCCACGCCGCAGCCTGCACCGGGGCAGGAGCCGCCTTTCCTCCTCCAGAGGCACTCAGACGTGGAATGGCAACCAGGATGGCCTCCCGGCACACAGAGCTGGATGAGACAGCGAGTAGCTGGCCCGGTGTGGGGGACAAAATACCCAGTGCTGCATTAATGGGGTGAGGACGCCCAATATGGCAGGTTAATGCGGTCACAGCAGGGTTTGGCGTTTCATGCAGCCGCACCGTTTACCTGTCAACCTGGCAAACAATGACCCTCGCTTTGTGGATGGGCGCCGGGGCTGGGCTGGGAGGGCTAGGGCAGAGAGACGGACAACACAACACACAGGCAGAGGAGAAGGTCAAGAGAAGCCTCTGGGCAAAGGAGAGGGCGGCTGCGGGTACCTCTGCCCCTCGCGGTGCCCGTGGACGGGCGCTGGTGACCCCACGATGCCAAACTGAACTGTGAGGGTCGGTGCCTGGCCGCTCGCAGAGCCGAGCAGTGACAGGAGGGCAGCCCGAAATTTTAACAGCGGGTTTTCAGCCTCCAGCTCGGGCACGGACCCTCCGCTCACTGCCAGACACACTCGGGGTGCGGGTCCCTAAGGACAAGTGTCAGGGGAGGTGCTGGCGACGCAGCTCCCCAGCACAGCTTGGGGGGCACGGCTTGGGGGGCACGGCTTGGGGGGCTCGGAGCCTCCAGCATCTCCTATTCCCAGCTCTAAATCAGGGTGGGAGGGCTCTGCCCGCACCGGCACCCAGGTGATTGGGGGGTGCTTACCGGACACAGGAGAGGGGCTGAGGGCCATCACCCCGTAATAGGAGAAAGCTCCCGCTTCAAACTTCATGCATTCCTTGCCGGCCTCCACCTCCACCTTGCCCTGCAAGGGAGAGACAGTGTGTAAGCCACATCCCGTGATGCTGGGCTGGATGAGATCCCCGCCATTGCAGCCCTCCCGGGGTGACGGTTCACCCAAGGGACCCCACGCGTGTGGCTGGCAACGCCACCCCGCGCCCGGCTACCTGCAGGATGAGGATGAAGTAGTCGGCTGCCTTGTTCTTGCAGTAGAGGAAGTGGCGTGGGGATTTCTTGTTCTCCTCGTCAAACTTCAGCTCCTGGATGACGTCAGAATATTTGAGGAGTCGCAGCAGGATCTTCTCCGAGATGAAGTTGGGGGTGAAAAGCGTCACCTCTGAGAGCGAGAGGGGAAGAGGGGGTCAGAGCCACAGTCCTTGTCCCCCTCCTGTCCCTCCAGATGAAGGTGCGTCCCTTGCCATCCCTCGGGGTGGTTCCCTGGATCAGGCTGAGCCCCATCGACACCTCCCTGGGGCAGAAGCCCACGAGTCTGGCCCCAACACCAGCCCCAGGTCCCCAGCAAGGCCAGCCCCAGCCTTGGGGGGACACATGCCAGCCGGGGAACAGGACCACCCTGGAAGGACAGGGACCTGCCAAGCATCAGAGGCGGGGCTGGCATCCCTGAGCCCCATCCCTTCTCATTTTGGGTGGGGGGACAGAGGGGAGGAGAGTGGGACAAGATGCAAGCACCCCGTAATTTCTGAATGAGATGGTTGGAGTGACGATTCCTTGGCGGGAGGACGGGAACGGAGCACACGCGGCTGCCAGGGAGGCGGCAGAACACCAAGCCCAACCGGGTCAGCGCTGGGGAGCCGTCGGTGCCAGACTGAGCCCAGGGGTGTCTGGAGCCATGGGGGGCTTCCCCCCGCCCAAAAACTCACCCGTGGAGAGGAAGCGGTGAGCGGCCAGCAGCAGCTGCGGGGAGACCTTCACCTTCAGCTCGTTGATGGGGTCTTTGAAGGCCGAGAAGTCCCGCTTGTTCTTCTGGTTGCCCACCCGCTTCCTGCTGCGGTTGTCGGCTGTGGGGAGCAGGGTGTCAGGGGGGGCAGGCGGGACCCCGGCACGTGATGAGGCGGGGAGAGGGGTTGAGCCCAAAACCTACTGTACGTATCCGACTCGTCCAGGATCTCCGACTTGATGATCTCCTCGATGACGTCCTCCAGCGTCACCAGCCCCAGCACCTCGTAGAAGGGGTCTCCCTCACCCTCGTTGTTCACCTTCTGCACGATGGCCAGGTGGGATTTCCCTGTGGACAGACAGACAGACGTCAGAAGGCCGACCACCTCTTGTGCACCCCTAGCCCCACTGCTGGGTCCCAGCACCCCGGGATGTCACTGGGACCAGCCCTTCCCTCCCTGCCACCCTCCTGGACAGGAAACAATAAACCAGTTAAAATCTAAATGGGCACCTGAGCTGGGCACTAATTCCCAGTGTAACGACAGTAATTAAGCCCATGACAGTGGGACTGGTACAGCTCAAGGCACCTCCTCCGTGCTGCTGTGGGGTGCGGGCTGGGCCAGGGGGGTCACAGGAGACGGGATGTGTCCCCAAAGGACCCCGTGCCATGTCACCGGAGCATGGCACAGTCCTGGCGGTGCCAGGCAAGTGCCTGTGGGCTGAGGGCACCCTGGCACGGGGGGAACGACGCAGCTATGAATCGGGTCTCTGCCAGCGGCCCTGACCTCTCCAGATTTCCTCAGTGGCTCTGCCAAGCTGACCCAGGGCTGTCCCATCCCGGAGGAAATGCTCCGGACACCTGGCGCTACAGCGGCCGCCCGATCACGGAGCCAAAACATCCGGGGAAAGAGAGCCAAGGGCGGGCAGCCGCTGCCCGGCCGGCCCTGGCCACGAGCAGGCAGGTCCTTGCTGGCAGGAAGACCTCCCCAGTCCTGAATTAACAACTCCCCTCGCTCCGCCGGCCTCACCCCACGCAGGCAGGACACAGTTTGCCTTATTCCAGCTAGATCCAAACCGCCGGCTCGCGGTGAAGCTGGTGCTGCTCCTGGCCCAGCTGCCGGGCACCTGCCGAGCCTCTCCGTGAACCGGCGTTTCTCCTGCTTCGTCCAAAAATCACACTGAGCCGCCACAAAAAGCTCCTCCTCGGAGGAACATCCACCTCTGCTCTGGGGAGAGGAGCCCAGCGGCTGCGCAGAAAACCGCAGCACGCCGAGGCCAGGCCAATGCACCCGCAGGACCGGTATCCTTAGCCTGGGGAAACTGAGGCACAGAGGAAGGCGGTGTTCCCTCCCTGACCTCAGTGCTGCCCAAAATAAAATCACTTCTACCTCCTCAAGCACCACGCTCACCCCTAGGCCAGCAGCAAGGTGCCCGGCTCGCTGTCCCGCTCCGGCTCCAGCACAAATCTGCCCTCCTCGATGCTATCTGCTATTTAATTTTAGAGCTGGCGGCTGCAGGCCCCTCGTCACTCAGGGAGAAGCTAATTTTAGGGATGGGCACCACACAGCTCCCCTTTTTCTCCTTCTTCAGCCAAGCTCATGCAGTTCAGGTAACCCCGCTGCAAAAAGGCATTGCGGAGAGGGGGGAAAACACCCTAAAATTGTTGCTTGGGCTGTGAAAACGCCTTACCCACCCGTCTAACCCCCTCGGTGGGGCGTGGTGGCTCCTTCACCAACCGCGTCTGAGGCGGGGAGAGGTGAAAGGATCGGGGCTGCAGGGCCAGCCCCAATTAGTCAGGCAGAGGCTCCTCTCCGGGACAAGCGGCCAAGGCTGAGCTCGGAGGGGAGCGGCCGGTGGCAAAGCAAACACACCACGGGGAGCCCAAACTGCCGGAGCAAAGGGCACAGCGCCGGCTGCCGCGGCATCGCCAGAGGGGTGTGACGGACTACACACACCACCCCGAGACCCCCTTCGCTGTGATGGTCCCCACAGGAGGGGGGAGAGCAACACCCCGAGCTTGGCAGGGAGGCTGGGAGCTCCCCAAAGCGTTGCTCCCCACTCAAAGCTTCACGCTGGCAATGCGCTGAGAGGAGGAGATCAGGAACAGGCGCCGAGCCGAGCGCCAGACATTGCTGCGGGAGATGTCACCCCAAGGCCAATGTCTGGGACACCTCAGTGGCAGCAGGGGGAGAGGTCTGGCTGCCGAGCGCCGCGATTAGGACCATCAGAAGCGCGGCCGGTTGATTTCTCCCTCTTTATCCCTTTGCTGGGTGCATCTCCTGTTTCTGATCCGGGTCTCGATCAGTGGGATGAGGGCAGAGACTCATCGCAGTGCTGCATCCACGAGGAACGGGGTTCAGAGGGGGACCTCCAGAACAGCCCAGGCAGCGGCCCCACAAATTACCTGCTCCTGACCCAGAGAGGCAGCGATGAAAAAATAACAATACCGGACATGGGCGGCTTTGTAACCGGAATGACCGTGCTTTAAATCCTTTAATAAGGATTCATTGGAGGGAAAGCTGGTGCCAGCCGCTGGGCTAACTCCAGCTCCGGCAGCAATAGGACTCCGCTTCTATACTGCTGGTTTTTGGAAATAGGGTGGAGCAGGACGGCTGTGCACTCCTACGGCGGTTCTTGAACCGGCGTGAGATGAACTGAAGGAAAAGCATTTGCCAAGAAGGTTTTTCACAATCACAGCAGCTCCAAGACGATGAGATACGTTAATGGTTGGAGTCAACGATCTCAAGGGTCTTTTCCAACCTTAACGATTCTATGATTCTATGATGCTGAGCCACGACCAAGGGGTGTTGTTCCTGTGCTGATATTTTTGGGTGCCAGAGAAGCACGTTTGCAAAGGGAGGCAGGAGCAGAGCTGCTGTCTCCTACCTACCCTCAAAGATCAGCCAGGCTTGGACCTACCAGCTCCCAAACCCTCGCCCAAGCTCACACAGAGCTCTGGATGCTGTGGGAGGAATTATGAGATCCCCTAAATCTTGGCAAGACCTTCCCCAAAACGTCCCCGACTGCAGCAAACCGCCCAGCTCTCATGATGCGCCCAAAGCTCCGCCAGGAGAGTGTAACAGTAGCCAGAGGAGAGCACGGGGTCACACACGGCTGAGGGCTGGCCTGGCATCACCCGGCACAGCTGCTCCACAGCTGGGCTCTTTATTTTATCCCGGCCCAGACGCAGGCAGCCTGTCCTGCGGCCGCAGGAGCTGCGAGAGGCCGGGGAGGGCAGCGGGGTCCCCTGCCTGCTCTGGCGAAGCCCTGAGCAGGGACCCCGGGCAGGTCAAATCCTGCCTCGGAGCTAATGTGGCCTTTCCTGCTCCCGGTGGGATCAGCCTCTGGTGAGCCTGGGTCCCGCTCCTCCTCCCAGCCCTCTGGCCGCACTCGGTGCCCCGATGTCGCGAGAGGGAAGCAGAGCAGGGATGGGGGCCCGCAGCGACCGGCACTCGCCGTTCCCTGTGGCGGGGAAGGGCCCAGAGGAGGGAGCCAAGTCCAAACCAGGGAGCCGAGCAATTTTCCAGCAGCTATTCAAGGGCCTCCGGGAGCAATAATTAAAAACAAGGAGCAAGTAAACACTCCCAAAGTGTTCCTCAAGGCTGGCGCTGAGCGCTTGGCTGCTCCGCCACCGATAAAGCGGCGGCTCTCCCTCCCCGGCGCGGGCGCGGTGCCGTTACACACCAAACCCCGGAAGCCCGGGTGGTTGTGGGCACTGAGCGGCTGCCCCGGCTCAGTGCCGCGCTGCCCGTCCCCAGCCCCGCAGCGGCGTGTCCCAGATCGCGACCGTCCGAACCATGGGGACCCCAGCCAGCCCCGGCGTGGGCAGCTCCAGCCCCGGAGGGCAAAACTCCTCAGAGTTTTGCTTCCGGCATCGGCCGGCCTCCTCGGAGGGGAAGAAAGCAGCACCCCGGGGAAGCAGCAGCAGCACCCCCCTGACCCCCTCACCCTTTTTGAACTCCTCCAGCATGGCATCCAGCTTGGTGTCGTGGAAGACGACGTGGACGGGGTGGTTGTAGAATTTGGTGATGGTTTTGAGAGGGGTGCAGTCGTCAGGGTCGACGAAAGCCAGGTCCTTGACGTAGAGGATGTCCATGATGTTGGAACGCTCGTCCTCGTAGACGGGGATGCGGGTGTAGCCGCTCTCCATAATCTCCGACATGGTGTTGAAGTCCAGGATGGCATCGCTGTTGATCATGAAGCAGTTCTGCAGCGGGGTCATCACATCCTCCACCGTCTTGGTACGGAGCTCCAGGGCTCCCTGGATCATGTTGAGCTCCTCCCTCACCAGGTCGTTGTAGGGTTCTGTCACCTTCAGCATCTCCACCAGCTTCTCCCGGTTGTAGACGGTGCCGATCTCCTGGCCCAGGATGCAGTCGAGGAGCTTGCTGATGGGGTAGGAGAGGGGGAACGTCACCAGCATGAAGAACTTGGTGACCACGATGGTGTTGGCGCCCACGGCCAAGCCGTGGCGGGAGCAGAGTGCCTGGGGCACGATCTCCCCGAAGATGACGATGCCGATGGTGGAAGCAACAATGGCACCGATGCCGGAACCGATGAGGTCATCAAGGAAGATAGTGAGGGTGGTGTTAACCAGCACATTACCCAGCAGCAGGGAGCAAAGCAAGTAGTTCCCCTTACGGCGAATGGGCTCGATCTTACGGGCATAACGCTTCTCCTTGTCGGTGCCGCAGTTCTGCACGATGCGCAGCTCCATGGGATCCAGCGCCATGAGGCCCAGGTTGAGCCCGCTGAACATCCCCGACAGCACCAGCAGCCCGGCGATGAGAATCACCTGCAACCAAAGGGGCAGCAAGGACTTTTTCTCCTCCAGCACCACGATACGTCCGTCGGGGCCTTGGTGGGGCAACCAGGGCTGGCCGGGCCGGCGCTGGGTGCAGAGGACGTAGGTCTTGGCCTGCTCGTCCTTGCGCAGGGGCTGGACACGGACGCGCAGCAGGGCGGAGGTGTCGCGGGCCTCGGCCGGGCCGGGCTGCACCAGCAGGTCCTGGGAGCGCTCGGGGCAGGTGCCGTTGGGAACCGAGGCGTTGCCGGCGGGCCGCAGCTCGGCGAAAGCCACCCGTTCGCCGGTCCGCGGGCCCAACCCCAGCCCGTAGAGGCGGAGCAGCACCTCGCTGCCCTCCGTCACACGGATGGGCCCGCGGGACGGAGCCCCCGCCGCCGGCTTCGTGCTCTCCTCCAGCCTCATGCCCAGGATCACGCTGTCCCCCGACGGCACCGCCCCGCCGGGCAGCGCCAGCAGCAGCAGCAGCGGCGGCAACAACGGAGGAGACGACGGGGAAACCCCGCCGGGGCCGCCGCCGCCGCCGCCGCCGCCGCCGCCGCCGCCTCGCCGCCGCCCGCCGCCCGGCGCCATGTTAGCGTCTCCCCGCTGCTGCCGCCGCCGCCGCCGCCGCCGCCGCGCTCGCGGCCGCGTCACACGCCGCGGCCACGCCCCCCGCCGCAGGGGAGAGCGTCACTCGCCGCGCCCCCTCCCTCCGCCCGCCCGCGGCTCGCGCGCCTTAAGGGGGCGATGGCAGCGGGGGAAGCAAAGGGTAGGGACCGCACGGGGCGGGGGGGCGGGGAGCGCGGTGTCACCTGAACGGGACGCGTGGGGGGAGGCGAGGAGCGGGGATGGGCGCGGAGAGGAGCGGGGGGTGCATGGGGATGTCAGCTGTGTGGGGGTGTCCGTTAGGTGGGGGTGTCCCCTGGGGAAGACGGATGCGGGGGGGCGATGCAAGGGGCACTAGGACCTGGGGGAAGGGGGCGGGGGGGGGGGGAGCAGAGCCAGGAAGGGGCACTAGGACCTGGGGGAAGGGGGGGGGGGGGGCGGAACCAGGAGGGGGGCACTAGGACCTGGGGACACACACACACACACACACACACACACACTAGGAGCTGGGGGAGAGCATTAGGACTTGGAGGAGGGACACACACTAGGACCTGGGAGGGCATTAGGACCTGGGGAGGGGACACTAGGACCTGGTGGGGGAGGGGCACTCGGACCTGGGCGGGGGCAG
Organism: Platalea leucorodia; assembly: GCF_965183815.1. Taxonomy (NCBI): domain Eukaryota; kingdom Metazoa; phylum Chordata; class Aves; order Pelecaniformes; family Threskiornithidae; genus Platalea; species Platalea leucorodia. The sequence continues at coordinate 88,681,212 of NC_138858.1, read as the reverse complement.
GGGGCAGTAGGACCCCGGCGGGGCAGGGCTGAGGCTGGGGAGCGGTAGGGCCGGTGGGCGCCAGGCGCCGGCGCGGACCCTTTAAGGCGGCCGGAACTACATTGCCCATCGCCCGCCGCGCGTGCCCCGCCTCCCAGTTGACAGACGGGCCGTGCGGCCAACCGGCACGCAGGGCGGTGGGGCGGGGCGGCCAATGGGCGAGCGAGGCGGGGCGCGGCGCGGCGCGGCGGAGGGAAGATGGCGGCGGCGGCGGGCCGGTGGCGGGCCGGGCTGATGCTGCTGGCCGTGGCGCTGGGGCTGGGCGGGCCGCGGGCTGAGCAGACGGAGGAGCACCTCAAGCGGGAGCACTCGCTCTCTAAGCCGTACCAGGGTGAGTGGGGCAGGGGGGCGGCGGCGGACCGTGCCCGTTACCGGCGCCCGGTACCGGCGCCCGGTACCGATGGTGGGCGTGGGCCGCAGGCGTCGGATCGGCCAGCTCGGGGCTGTGGGACCTGTTGGGCAACGCCATGGTCATGACCCAGTACATCCGCCTCACCCCCGACGTGCAGAGCAAGCAGGGAGCCGTTTGGAACCGAGTGGTGAGCCCGGGGCGGGGGGACCGGGGGGCACCGGAGTGGGCGGGGGGGGCTGAGGGAGAGGGTCGGGACCGGGGGGGGACCGGAGGAGCGGGGTTAGGCCAGGTTGAGGGGGCGGGGGAGGGGGATTTGGGGGCTTGGGGTGGGTAGGGGGGGGCCGGGGGAGGGCTGGGGGGCCGGGGAGGGGGGGAAGGGGTTTGGGGGGGCCGGGGGAGAAGGGACTGGGGGCCAGGAGAGGGGGGGAAGGGGACTGGGGTTCGGGGAGGGGGGGGGGGGCTTACAGGGGGGTTGGAGACTGAGCCGAGGGTGGGGGGTTCCCTGAGTACGGGGGTTTTGGGTGCGGGTACATGGGGGGGCCTGGGGAAGGGGGTTTGAGCTGGGGGGGTGGGGGTGTCAGGGGGGCTGGGCAGGGCTGGGGCAAATGAGGGGGGGTGAGGGGGCCAGGCCAGCAGGTATGAGGGGCTTATGAGGAGGGGGGCGTGGGGTGGGATGGTCTGGGGGGCTGTGGGGACACAGCGGGTGTTTGGGCTGGGGAGGTTTGAGGGTCTGGGCCAGGGTGGTGGTGGGGAATTGGGGTGGGCTATGGAGGCCATAGGGTGGTGGGAAGCTGGCTGGGGGTGTTGAGTGAGGCAGGGGAGGGCCATGGGGGTTGGAGCTGGGGTGGTTTTGGGGCCTTTGGGCTGGGGGTCCCAGCAGCACTTCAGCTTCCAGCCTTTGGTGTGGCGATTCCTGCTAGGGCTAAGTCCCCGCCATATGAATTTGGGGTGCCTGTGCTGACCAGCTTGGGGTCTCTCTTGGGACCGCCATGGTTGGAGCACACCCGCTGACCCCTTTGCCGTGCCCACATCTCTGAATGGGGCAGGTAGAGTGGCAGCTCAACGTGGCGTGCCAGCGCTGCACCCACGAGCCTTTTGCCCAGCAGGCAGCAACGCTTCCTTTAACACCTTGATAATTCCTGTTGAATTTAAATCTGGGGTTGAAATCAGTGGGGGCTTTGTGCCCCACTGCTCCACAGTGATTTGGAAAACGCTTTATGAGACCAGAAGTGATCCGTCACGCGCAACTTTTATTGTTATAAAATATCGAGGGAGGGTTTTTTTTTGCTTGGGTTTACAGCTCCCACAAAATGTTGTGGCTTCTGAGTAAAGCCACTGGCCAACTTCGCAACATTGCGTGAGGAAATCTGTTACAAGCTCGTCGTGTTGTGTGCCTGTTAGCACGGGGAATTTGTTGGGAGCTCGAGAAATAATTGGCTCATCAGCAATTAAGAAGCTGGAGCTGCTCCTCGGGCTCTTTCTGCTCTCTTTTTCCCGGGTGTGAGTTATTGATTTTGCTGGAGTTGCTGTTGCCTCAGAATAGCATGAGGTCGGAATCGATTCCTTGGCTTTTTATATCATTGGATAACAACCAATTCCCTCGGCTTAACGATGTGCCTTGGGATTAATTATTCTTGCTCGCATCCAAAATATAGGACAGCACGGCCTGTTGGCAAGGGAAACGGGGAGCGGCAGCGCGCTCTCTGGTTTGGTGGCACATGGAGCTGCCGACTGTAGCGATGGGCAGGGGACGGTGCAGCCGGCTGCGGTGGTCCGTCCCCACCGGCCCCTCACCCTTGTGGGCAGGGAAGCGGCGGGTGCTGGCGTGAGGGACACCCTAATTTCACGTTCTCACTCCTTCTCTTGCAGCCGTGTTACCTCCGAGACTGGGAGATGCAGGTGCATTTTAAAATCCACGGGCAAGGCAAGAAAAACCTGAACGGAGACGGCTTTGCTATCTGGTACACCAAAGATCGCATGCAGCCAGGTAAAGCGCCGGCGGTAGCTGCTGGGGTGGAGGCTGTGCCTCGAGGGGAAGGTGTCAGGCGGCATGTGCCACCTTCTCGAGGACACCTTCTCCCCGGTCTGTAGGCTCACTCAGGGAAATCACAGTGGGGAATTGCAGCATCGTCTGGGGAACTGCAGTGTTTTGGGGCCTTAGGGCTGTTTTTGTTTCATCCTGGCATGCAAAGAGGGAGTAAGGACCATGCATGAGGCTGCCTCTGAGCCTCGGCACCCTGGGTTTGGGGTTTACAGGGGCCCCCGGAGGCTGGAGTCAGCTCGGGGGTAGATGGCTTTGTGATTGTTTTGCCCCGATCTTGAGATGGGTGGTGTAACAGGAGGTGTGGGGCCTCCCGCGCTGGAGTCAGCTCCTTCAAAAACAGACTACAGAGGAAGCTCGATCCTTGACCAGCAAAGGATAGGGGATTTAATCTAGCTCTCTGACTTCCCTGCCAGGAGGGTCTGTGTGCTTGATTAACCGCTCAAGGCTGCATGGAGCTCTATAGTGCTCAGCTCTGTCTCTGGCCTTTGAAGAGGTGATGCAGCTCTGTCCTACAGAAGCAGATGGAAGCTGGGGACAAAAGATCCCTCCCTGCTGATCCCCCATCACAGTATCTGACCGGGGTCTCCTTGCCACAGTGACGTTAACAAGCCTTCATGTCCCCTGACCCCGTATATCCTCCCAGCTTGACTTGTGCATGCGTTTTGATGCAGAGTTAAATGACTTGAGGGTAAATCTGCCCCTGTGTAGTCTGGAGAGTGGCTGCCTCATCAGCTGATACAGAGAACAACATGAAGGAATGGGTAACAAACCCTTTGCAACGCCTGCCTGACCTTGCCACCCTTATTCAGAGCCTCTCCTTCCTTCTAGGGCCAGTCTTTGGAAGCAAGGATAATTTCCTGGGCCTGGGAGTATTCGTGGACACCTACCCAAACGAGGAGAAGCAGCAGGAGGTGAGCTAGGAAGGATAAATGGGGCCGTGCTGCTTGCCAGCAGCCTGCAGAGTGTGGCACGGGCAGCACCAAGGTTACCGCTCGCGTCGCCGTGAACGCCGCTCTTCATCGGCGTGGTGCAATCTTTTTTGAGTTCTTAAATCAGAGACCAGATATTGCTCTGCTTTCTCTCCACTGTCTTTCCCTGCCTTGCTCTGTGTAGTTGGTTTTTCTTCCTAGCGAGGCAATAACTCTTCAGAGATGTGAAAAGCTGCAGGGTAGTTTTGTGGTCAGCTTTACCCAGAGAAAAAGCTTTCAGGGCAGGAGAAAACTAGCTGATGCCACCACCTCTGCATTGTGAGCTCCTGTGCTTTCTGGAGGCTGCCAGCAAGTAGCACTTGATGTGAAGTTGTACCAAGAGCGTGGTCTTTGTAGACCTTGAGTAGAGCGGTACCCGAGCTGCCAGCCCAGGCCTGCCTGCACAACGGGGGTGTTTAGTGGCAGCTAGTCGCAAGAGGCTTTCCCTGCTCTCAGGGATGCAGCGTGACTGCGCTCTGTCTCTTTGAAAGACGCCTGTCTGAAGACCTTTGTGTTCCTGATGCCTGTGTTGCTTGTTTGGGGATTATTGGCCTGCCTTCCTGTGGAGAAGGGAGTGCAGAGGCAGTTAAAACTGGGCCCTTCCCACCCTGATGCTGGAATCGGTTTCATCACTCCAAAACCAAAGCTGGACCCTTTCTTAATTCTAGCTTCCCCTAAAAAATAGGTGCTATTTTACCCCAAGACCTTGGTGCTAACCCCACTGCCCCACAGGACCCCATTCATCCCTGGGAGAGAGACAGAAGGGTGCAGTTGGGATGCACCCTGACCTCAAAGCTGCCGAGCAAATGTTGAGTAACTACCGGCTTTTGTTCAAACATCCAAAGCAGTCGGCTCTGGCGCGGGGGTGGACTTTGTGCTCGTAAAAGCCTTTCTGAGCCGCCTGACGCAGCGTAACCAGCAGCACTCGGGGATTAGCATGGCGTTGGATGGATCTTCTTGATTTGCAGGGTGGCAGCTCTGCTTTTGTGGGGTAAAGGGATGCACAGCAGGTCTTATTTAAAAGAAATAATCAGTGGAATGTGGGTGTCTGGCTTCCCAGCGCAGTCTGCAACCGGAGGGGGCTGCCCTCCTCCGGTCAAGCACTGAGGAAGGGAAGAGATGGAGAAATGCTGATCAACCAGTTGCTGTAATGGTGTATGGCTTCGTGGCTGCATTCTCTTGCCTCTAAAAGGACAAAAAGAAGCATCTTATTCTTGAGGGAAAAGGGACAGGTTAGTTGTGGGTCCTTGGGGAGCGGTCGTGGCTGATGTATCCCCCGTTGGGCACTGGCTTTTGTGCGAGTGAGCTGCTGCACGACAAGGAGGAGAAATGCCGTACGTGGCAAAACCTGACGTGGCTTTTGCCCACCGACACCGTTTCCTAGCCATGTGTCCCGAGATTAGGCACCTAACACCTAAACACCTCTCTGCTTTAGTCTGCACTAAGCCGATAATACACTGAGCTCTCTAGGGAGGAAGTTTCCAGGTTGCAGGTTAATGCTAAACTCTGGTCTGTGACCGTCTTGCTTCTGTGCTCTTTCTTGCTTTGCGATAACCCTGGACTGGCAGGCTCAGAAGAGGAGGTACAGCCCGGGAAATCAGGTACTTGCTCTTGCTGACCTACCCATTCCCAAGCTGTCAGGTTTGACCTTGCCTCATGGTCGAGGAATTCCCTCGTCTGAGCTCCAGAAATCCCTGTGCGAGCCCAGAAATCCCTGTGTGAGCCGGGAGACTGCATGGAAACTGGCTGTCCTCCATCCCGGAGGTGTGGGAGCTGAGGCTGAGCCTGAGGAAGGCTGGGGGATGAAGTGGGACCGTGCTGTTGTCTTGTTGGGATGGATTCTTGGGAGGTGAAGGAGTTTGGGGTCCATAGGGCTGTCACGGCTCTTGACCCCGGAGGTGTGCCGGGCTGTGCGAGCAGCTGGTAGAGCTGAGCCGTGGTCGGCAGGGCTAGAGCAGAAACTCACCCCCGGCCTTGCTGTCCTCGCAGCGCGTCTTCCCCTACATCTCGGCCATGGTGAACAACGGCTCTCTCACCTACGATCACGATCGGGACGGGAGACCAACAGAGCTGGGGGGCTGCACGGCCATGGTGCGCAACCTCAACCACGACACCTTCCTGGTGATCCGCTACGTGAAGAGGAGACTGACGGTGAGTGCTGCCTGCCAGGGCAGAGCGGGCAGCGGGGCCACAGCGGGGCTAAGGGAGTTTCTTCTTTCTCAGGTGTTGATCGATATCGACGGTAAGCATGAGTGGCGAGACTGCATCGACGTGCCAGGCGTGCGCTTGCCCCGTGGGTACTACTTTGGGACCTCTTCTGTCACCGGAGACCTGTCAGGTACTGCCCCGGGGCCCCCAGCCTTGTTCCCCAAGCAGCTCTGGCAGCTCCTGCGCAGCTTTGGGTGTCTGGAGGTGCAGCTCGGTACCTGCTGGGGCTTACAGAAGCATGCGAGGACCTTTCCATGCTTTAAACACCCTTGAGCTGTGAGCGGGAGCCTTGTTTTTTTATCTTGCAGCCACTCCTGAGGAGCCAAAAGCCCAGTCTGGGCACGTTGCTTTCCCGAGCACTTTGTCTAGGCAGTGCTTCCCACTTTCCCTGAGCTCCCTGCGGGGCCACAACCCAACCTCAGCAGCCTCTCTTAACAACACGTGGTGAAGTGGCTGTACCGGCTCAGCCGGAGGGTCTGTCTCTAAAACATGCGCCTTGGGAGGAGTAAAAACGGGATGAGCACTGAAAAAAATCTACTTACTCTCCTGCCACAATCCGTGGTGCCTGGATTAGCCCCGAGGGCAGCGCTGGAGAGAACTGCCATTGCTGCAAATGCCCCAGATGTTACAGCCAAGCCACAATGCTCCTGCTTTCTGACTGTCTCTGGGACACGCCTGGGTGTATTTTGCTTTGGATTTTGTAGCCTGAGAGCTATCACCCACCCGTTATTGAGGGAAGGACCAGCCAGGCATGCCTGGAAACGGTGGTGCAACAGGGGCCAATGTAAATTTGATTTTGCAGAGAGCTAAAGCTAAAGCCCTCCACCTTGCTCAGCATAACACTTCTCTCCCAGCACTGGTCCAGGTGCTCTGAGGCTTGATGTTACCCCACTGTGCCTCTTTCGGCAGGTTTTAAGCCCAATTTGAGTTATGCCTCTACAAAAGTGCATTGATGGCCAGCGTCTGGGCCCATTGTTGGCTCCAACAAAAGTTCCTTTTCTCAGATCTCTGCCCAGTGCCCGGGGAGCTGGCAGGCTGGCGTGGAGCGCTCGCCTTGTCCCACTAACAACTCCACCATCGCAAGCAAAGGAAGCAGGGCCACGTGAGGCCGATGCTAACGCATTCCCTTTGGGTGGCCAAGCGGTTTCGAGTCAGATGATCTCCCGGTCTGGGCTGTTGTTTTTCAGTTTAAGTAGCTTAAAGGTTCCTGTTGGCAGAGGGCCCTGTGCTGCGGCGCAGCTCTCAGCCCGGCGTAGACCCTGCCCTGCGGCAGTGAGTTTTCCTGCCTTGGGAGGAGAGAGCCAGCGCTTTTGCCCCAAGTGATAGCGTCCCACGGTGCTGCCTGTGGCACTTTAATCCCTGGCCAGAGCCATATTTGTCGGTGATGCCTCAGGACATGCTTCTGCTCTGCTTCCAGACAACCATGACATCATTTCGCTGAAGCTTTACCAGCTGACGGTGGAGCGGACACCGGAGGAGGAGAAGCGGGACAGAGAGGTGTACCTGCCGGTCGTGGACAACCTGAAACTGCCGGGAAGTGAGTAGGAGCTGCCAGCTTCATTCAGGGGAAGGTGGGACCAGCCAGGATCTGGGGGGACCCACAGCTGTGGTGCTTGTGGAGCAGAAACCACATCATCTTGCCAGCAAACCGGCCGAGGTCCAGCTGGAGTTGGGAGTTCCATGCCCCCTTCCTCCTGCCGATGGTTGTTTTTGCCCGCTGTGTGACACAACCAGTGTCACAGCCCTTCTGTGTTCGGCGTGGGTGTAGCGGGCAGCAGCGCTTGCCCTCGGAGAAGTGCTGCCCTCCCGGAGGCCCCCAGCCTGCCGGGCTGAGCATGTCTGCTCCGCTTTGGTCATGTCATGACCAAAATGGGGTGTGCTGGTCCACTGAAAGCTCACAGAGGTTTGAACCTTGATGGTGTCATCTCCCCTCCAGAAATCCCACCAGAGGCACGTCCATGAGCCCCTTGTGTGCCCTGAGGTCTCACGGCTCTGGCCCTTACAACGAGCTGGGACCAAAAGCTTTGGGAAGCCAAATCCTGGGGCGATGTGAGGCTGGCAGGGTGTGCGTGGGGTTACTGGTGTGTCGGTGTGGGGCGGTTAAATGCCCCCACTGCAGGCAGATCTCAGCTGGGTTTCGGGGTGCTGGGCTCTCTGGGGGCTCACGGGCTGTTTTTCTTCCTCTGTCACGCAGTGGAGGCGCCGCTGGAGCCCATGAGTGGCCTGGCTCTTTTCTTAATCGTTTTCTTCTCCCTTGTTGCCATCGTTTTTGCCATCGTGATCGGAGTCATTGTCTACAACAAGTGGCAGGAGCAGAGCCGGAAACACTTCTATTGACTTGAGAACCCCTCCCCAGGATGGCCCGTTGCTAGTCCTTGCTAGCCACATCCTGACTCCCACCCGTCCCAGACTGGCCAGACCGTGATGGACCGACCCTCACAGCTGGGACTCTCGTGTCCACCCAAAAACCCCAGCGGGGATGGCTGCCGTTTCTTACCGGACTCTGGAACTCCCACCGGGAGCGGTGGATCCCCAGCTTGGCATGCGACAGACTGGGAGCCGAGCGCCGTGGGGAAGGACTCGCCGTCCCCTGAAGGAGCTTTGCTTTGTGAGTTGTTTAGGAGGATGTGCTGTGCCGCCTGGAGCCGGCAGCGCTGAGCCGTCTCTCTGCCCTCTGGGGAGCTTGACCGTGGGCAGAAGTCACCACCTCGGCTGTGAAATCCCGCCTGAGGGATGCCAGTGAGCTCCCGCTGTCCTCACCAGACTCCTACGATAACCCCTTGCAGCATTACCGTAACCCTCGCAACCCCTTGTCTCGATCAGCTTTATTTCCAGGAGGGATTTTCCAAGCTGTTCATCCCGCTCCAGCTGTTTTCCATCGCCTGCCTTAGGCTGTCTTTGGAGACTGGACTGCTTTTCTTTGTAATTTGAATTCCCCTGCTGCCATGCGACCCCTCTCTGTCCCGCTAGTCGCCAAGGTTTGGTGTTTTGGGGCAGGGGATGCTCATGTCTTTCCCTGGTGGTGAGGCAGGTCGAGCTGGGAATGTGTCTGGCTGCTGGGCTCGGCCCTTGGGGAGCAGCCGGTCCCCTCCACGAAGCTGACCCGGGGCAGCCCCTCGCTGCAGACCCCTCCTCGGTTCAGGGTGTAACGCTGGGTTCTCCATTTCTAGTAACCATTTGCTGCTGCCTCTCGGGGCTCAGCCCCTTTCCCCGCTCCGCAGGGCCGCTGCCGAGCATGCCACCGCCTCCGCACTCTTCCCGTCCCGGCGCAGCCTCCTGCACCAGCGCTGTTTGCATGTCGTGTCGTGGCTTCTGGCAGCTTTCCCCTCGGTGCTCGCTGCCTCCCGGGGCCCTGAGGAGGAGGAGCTGAGCCTCGTGGGGCGATTCCCCTGCCTCTTAGAGCCGGCGCTCTCGCTGCCTTTCAGGGAGTTGTAGTTTATTCCTACCTCAGTGACTGCTTTGGTCAATGATTTCTCTGCATTTCTCTTGCCGGTCCTCACAGCCGCCTTCGCCCCTGGGGACCTCGTCGGAAGCTCACAAGGTGATGGCACGGAGGGCGCGGGGTCCCCAGAGGGATCCAGGAGAGAGATTAGGTCAGTTTGTCCCAGGGCAGTCCTAGTGGCTCTGGGGACATCAAGATGGCAAATTTGCCACCTTGCCAGCCCCATCAGTGGCAGCACCCTCCTCACTGGTGTCCTGGGGAGCTGTGTCCTCGCCCCACGGCTTTACAGGACACTTGCACCTGGGACAGATCCCCACGGGGGTCCCAGTGGTGCCCGGAGGGGCACACACGTGTGGCCAGTGATTTTTTCGGCAGGATGCTCTCGCCGGGGTAGGTGGAAGCTTCTTTCAAAGTGCCCAATGGTCATTGTGGTGTGAAAGGAGAGTTTTTCTGGTGTTTTGCCTCTTTTTGCCCGATAACCAGGAGCGAAACGTACGCGCCTCTCCCTGGAGCTGTAACTGGTGTCTGGGAATAAACATTGGTGTGTGTGTGCGTGATAGGGCCATGCTTTTTGTTACTGCCAAGTCCCCTGGATGCACCATTTCCTCCCCAAACTGATGCCATCGAGTGCCGTGGCGAGTTGGGGGCCATGTCCCAGTGCCGTGGGGCTCCCCAAAATGGAGTAGCTCCTTTGTCAGCCCCCCCCACCAGCCCACGGCGTTGAGGACGATGCTGTGACCATCACTGGATGTGGCTTTATTAAAGAAGTGACGCAGGTGCGTGGCGTCCCCTCGGTGCGCCCTGGAGATGGCACATCAGGGCTTGCCCGCGCCGGCTGCGGGACGCTCACCGCTGGTGAGGTGCAAGCTGTGGAGAGGGTTAACCAGCTTCATGGCCAAATAACCCTGCAGGGAGGGAGAGAGGGGAGCTCAGGGGGGGCTTTGCAGCCGGTGAGGGGGGGATTGGGGGGGCAGCCGTGTCCCCCGTGCTCACCGGGGCGGCGTAGACGAAGGTGAGGAGCAGGGCAAGGAGCAGCAGCAGTGCCAGCCCCAGGCTGATGCGGCAGCGGTGCTGCCGCCAGACGCCGTATCGCAGGCCACGCAGCGGCGCCTGCAGCCACAGGAAGGACCACTCCGGCCGCCTGCGGGTGACACCCAGCTCAGGCACCCCGTGTCACCCGTGTCCCCCTTCCCCACGCCCTGTGGGGGACAAACCGATCTCCCTGGGGACTCACACGGGTGCCGGGAGCGTCGGGTACATGTTGGGATCTTCCCGGCCTTTCCCCGCCGGCCGCTCTTCCGCCTCCTTTGCTGTCAGCAGCTCCAGGCTCAGCTCCAGCTTTCCCTGGAGGGGGGCGATGGGTGGGAGGTGGGGTGCAGGATCTGTCCCCCCCGCTATCCTGCTGCCCCCCTACCTACCGAGAGGCGCCGCTTGCCGCCCTCCTGCACAGTGCAGGGCCACCACCCCCTCGCCCGTCTCTGACGGAAGAGGGAGAGCCGGGAGGGGACCGGCGTCCCCCGCCAGGGCCAGGGGCTTTTGGGGGTCCCCTGCGGTGTTGGGGTGCAGTCCCGGGGGTGCTGGGCAGGCCGCGGCAGCCTGGTGAGCTCCAGCTCCAGGACGCCTGCGGGGAAAAGCCAAAGGTGGGGGGCAGCTGGCTGTGACCCGTGGGTGCTCCCTGTCACCCGTGGGTGCTCTCCATCATTTGTGGGTGTCCCCTGTCACCTGTGGGTGTTCCCCACCCCACCGGAGGATGCGGGGCAGGGAAACAGAGTCTCACCCAGAAACTCATCGGCCGAAAACTTGTCGTTGTCCCACACTTGGAGGATGAGCTTGGGGGGCACCTTCAGGACTGTCTCGTCCAGGCTCCAGAAATGCTCCTGCCGTGGCGGGGAGGGGGAAAGAGGGGTGTCATGCTCGTCCCCTCTGTCCCCCCCACCCCGGCACCCCCCACCCCAGGGTGCCCCTCGCCTTCCGGGGCAGGACGCAGAGCTGCTCAGCTGCCAGATACTCGAAGGAGAAGACGAAACGCCAGTTGAAGCCCCCGTCCCCCTGCAGCGAGCGGTAATGCACATCTGTCCTCTGCCGCTGCTCCTCCAGCCCGTCCAGCCACCTACCGTGCCACCCGGAGGGAGGAGACGCTGCTGTCACCCTTGTCCCCAGCCCTGCTGTCACCTCCCGGGGGGGAGATGCAGCAGTGGCCTCGGCTCACCCGGTGACGTAGATGTCGCTCATCCGCTGCCCCGCCAGGTTGGTGTCCTCCAGGTCCACGTCCCGTGTGTTCCAGACCACGCAGCGCAGCTCGTACCTGGGGGAGGGGGACAAGGACATGGCACCTTCTCCCTTGGGACATCCCTGTCCCACCCTCCGGGGTCCGGCTGGGCGCTCACCTCTGGGGCTTGCGGGGGGTGATGTCAACGGGGGGGCCGGGGGGCCCGAGGCTGGCAGGGAAGATGTCCACCCACATCTGCACCTTGCCCTGCGCGGCATGCGGGGGGAGGCTAGGACCGGCACCCCTCAGTCCCCATGCCCGCATCTCCCCTTGTCCCAGGGTGTCCCCGTCACCCCTGGGTCCCCATCACACCCACGCCAGCATCCCTCCCTGCACTGGGGTCCCTGTCACCCCAGGGTTCCCACAGCAAGCCCTAGCATCCCTTTGTGCCCCAGGGTCCCCATCACCCTAGGGTCCCTCCCTGGCTGTGCCCTCATCATCCCACGGTCCTCGTCACCCCAGGGTCCCTAATGAGTCGCCATCACCAGCCCCTGCAGCATCACTCCCCTGCCCCCGGGGTTCTTGTCACCCTGGAGTCCCCGCCATCCTGGGGTCCCCATCACCCACCCCTGGGGTCCCTGTCACCCCAAGGTCCTCATCCCCTGGCATCACCTTATATCCCAAGGTCCCCGTCACCCTGGGGTCCCCGGCATCAGGGTGCCCTGTCCCCACCTGCTCCAGCCCAGGCTGGGTGCTGTTGTAGAGGGTGCGGGTCTCGAGGTGCTCGGGGACGAGGTGACAGGCATGGAGCACGTGAAGGGCCAGGCGCTCGCGGGGTGCCCCGGGGTGCCGGTGCGTGGGGGGGCCGCTCTCTGCAAGGCCGAACCGTTGCACCCGCAGGACAGAATCCAGCCCCTTGTGCCCCCACCCAGACCCCCACCCACCGAAGTGGCTGAGAAGGAAGGTTTGGTCCCCGAAGGTGACGGCGGTGCCCTCGGTGCTGAACTCGGGTGCCGGCAGCCCCCGGCTGCGGGCAAAGTGCTCCAGTGCCCGGCTTGGGGGGAGCTGGTCCCTCCAGCGCCCAGGGCCAGCACTGCGGGGACAGCGGGTGGGCTGGGGGCTGTGGCGTCGCCCCTCCTGGGTGTCCCCTCCCTGGCCTTTGCCCCCATCTCCCTGTGCCCCTTGCTGTGCCCACCCAATTCCCCCATGCCCATCCCTGCGCCAACCCCATCCTCGTCCTCTCGTGCCCACTCGCATGTACCCACCCCATCTCCATCCCCATGTGCCAACCTCATCTCCTTGTGCCCACCCCATAACCACCTCCTTATGCCCACCCCATCTGCCTGTCCCCATCCCTGTGCCCACCCCCACGTACCCACCCTGTCCCCATCTCCTTGTGAACATCCCTGTGCCACCCCATTGCCCTGTGCCCACCCCATAACCACCCCCCTGTGCCTATCCCTGTGCCAACCCCATCCTAACCTGCTTGTGCCCACCCCATCTGCATCCTCCTGTGCCCACCCCATCCCTCTGTGCCCACCGCATCCCCATCTCCTTGCGCCCATCCCTGTCCCCACCCTGTCCCCACCTTGTCCCCATCTGCTCCCTCACCATCTCCTTGTGCCCATTCCCATGTACCCACTCCATCACCATCCCCCTGTGCCCACCCTGTCCCCTGTGCCCACCCTATCCTCATCCCCCTGTGCCCATCCCTCTTCCCAACTCATCCCCACCCTTTGTGCCCACCCCGTGCCCTCTCCCTCCCCATCACCTTGTGCCCACCCTATCCCCATCTCCTTGTGCCCATCCCTATCCCCATCTTGTGCCCACCCCTCTGTTCCCTCTCCCTCCCCATACCCCTGTGCCCATCCCCACGCCCACTCCTGGGCTCAGGACCGTGCACCCTGATGTCCCCAGCCCCCCCGGTGCCCCCAGTCCCCAGGGGCACCCACGTGCGGTAGAGGGCAGGCAGCCCGCAGTGGGCACGGAAGCGGGAGAGCAGGCGGTTCTCCAGGTCGATGGTGGTGGTGCCGATCTCCTGGTCGGGTGGCAGCAGGTCGTAGTCCAGCAGTGAGACCCGCAGGTCCTTTTCCAGCGGGATGGTGCCCGTCACCTCAAACAGCCTGGCAACAGGGGTGCCATCAGCCCCGGGGACACGCCGGCATGGGGGCTGGCACCCGCTGGCATGGGGAGTGGGGACCCATAGGCATGGGGACCTACTGGCACAGGGACTCGGTGGCATGAGGACCTGGTGGCATGGGGACCCACCAGCATGGGGAATGGGGCATCTGGTGGCACGGGGACCCGTCAGCATGGGGAAGGGGGACCTGGTGGCACAGGGGGCCTGCTGTTGTGGGGAATGGGGACCTGGTGGCATGGGGAATAGGGACATGGCAGCATGGGGACCTGCAGGTGTTGGGAATGGGGCATCTGGTGGCACAGGGACCCATCAGCATGGGGAATGGAGCACCTGGTGGCATGGGGACCTGCTGTTGTGGGGAAGGGGGACCTGGTGGCATGGGGAAAGGGGATGTGGCGGCATGGGGACCTGCAGATGTTGGGAATGGGGCATCTGGTGGCACAGGGACATGCTGTCATGGGGAAGGGGGACCTGGTGGCACAGAGCCACCCCAACACAGGGAATGGGGACCTGTTGGCACAGGGATGTGCTGGCAGAGGAACTGGGGACCTAGTGGCTCAGGAACTGTCTGGCATGGGGAATGGGGGCCTGGTGACATGCGGACCCACTGGCGTGGCACCTGATGGCATGAGGACCTGCTGGCATGGGGACTTGCCAGCATGGGGAATGGAGACCTGGTGGCATGGGGATTCAGTGGCATGGCGACCCAGTGGCATAGGGACCTGGTGGCACAGGGACAGGCTGGCACAGGGACAAGATGACATGGGGAATTGGGCCCCACCAGCCCCCCGGACATCTCATCTGGGTGCCAGGCCCCCCCAGCCTGGTGCCACCCAGGGGTGACACTGCCACCGGGCCGCCTGCCCTGGCCATACCTGCCAAAAACGGGCTCCAAGGTGTTGGGCACGTACTGGTCCCGCTGGCCCAGTGTCTTCGTTCCCAGTGAGACGCGGACATAGGGGTCACACTGGCAGCAGGGAGGGGACCATCAGGGTGGCATAGGGGCGTGGAGAGGACAGGGGACCCCTGCCCAGCACCTGTGGGTGGCCTTACCAGCCCGTTCCTGTCACGGGGGGGCAGGTCAAAGGCCCGGATGATGTAGACCCGCACCAGGCACTTTTGGGGACGGCTGGGTGGCAGCTCCTGGAAGTGGCGTGGCGGCGGGGGCACCCCGGGGTCCTCGGGCAGGGGGTAGATACGGAAAAGCCCCTGCGAGAGGCGCCCGGCCGTGCACCCCAGGGTGCCCCCAACCCGGCTCTGGGGTCCCCCGGGGGCTCTCACCCACCTTGAACTCGCCCACGAGCACAGGGTCGTCCCCTGCCGTGGGGTGACCCCCTGGCTGGTAGAGCGGGAAGGTCTGGCAGAAATCCTGCAGCCCCTCAAATTCAGGAACCGCCTCCAGCTCGCAGCTGTAGATCTGGGCAGCGGTTCCTGTCCTTGTCCTTGTCCCCATTCCTGTGCCTGTCCCCATCCCCATCTTGGTGCTTCTCCCCATCCCATCCCTGTGCCCTTCTTCATCCTTGTCCCCATCCCACCTTCATCCCTGTCCTTGTCCTCATCTCGTCTTCAGCCCTGTCCTTGTCCCCATCCCATCCCATCCCATCCCATCCCATCCCATCCCATCCCATCCCATCCCATCCCATCCCCTTCTTCATCACTGTGCCCATCCCCAGCCTGTTCCCCTCCCAATCTGAATCCCTGACCTTGTCCCCATCCCATTTCCATCCTTGTACCCGTCTCTGTCCTGTCCCAATCCCCACCTCATCTCCATCCCCATCCCTGACCTCATCTCTATCCCATCTTCATCCCTTATCCCCATCTGTGTCCTTGTCCCCAACCATCCCTGTCACAATCCCCTGCTTCCTTCTTGTCCCCATCCCATCCCTGTCTCCGTCCCTGTCCCTGTCCCCATCCCCAGCCTCGTCCCCATCCTTGTCCCCTGTCCCCCGCTCCAGGTCCCAGGCTCTGGCTCACCTTCAGTCTGTCCCTGTTGGTCCCCTGCCGGCTCTTTGCCTTGTCCCCCATGGCTGCGTAGAATTTGCTCCACCAGTCATCCTCATCTTCATCCTCCTCCTCCTCTGCAGCCTGGCAGGGATCAGGATGAGGTGGGGATGGGTGGCCCTGGTGGCCCTGGTGGCCAAAGTGGCCCCGTTCTTGTGCCCACCTTGTCCACAGCCCCCTTCTCAGTGGTGATCCTGGGCAGCATCTGCAGGGAGCAAAGGGGACTACTTGGGGAAACTGAGGCACAGGGCTGGGGACCCCGGCGGTGCCGAGGTCAGATGCCGGGTGCTGAGGGCTTGGGGGACTCACCTGAGCTATTCTGCTCCGGGGAGCGGCTGCGGGGGGAGAGGAGAAAATAAACCATCCTGGTGGGGCAGGGGGTACCAGGGATGGGGCAGAGATGGAGCAGGGATGGGGCAGGGGGTACCAGGGCTGTACCAGGGATGGGGCAGGGATGGGGCACAGGGGTACCAGGGCTGTACCAGGGATGGGGCAGGGAGTACCAGGGATGGGGCAGGGATGGGGCATGGGGGTACCAGGGCTGTACCAGGGATGGGGCAGGGATGAGGCAGGGATAGGGCAGGGATGAGGCAGGGGGTACCAGGGCTAGGCAGGGCCGTACCGGAGGCAGGCGGCGGGGTTCCAGGGCCGGGGGACTCCCCCTTGCCATGGGGCTGGCAGCAGTACTGCCCCAGGCCCCGCACACAGGCCTGCCCCACCTCGGGCCGGTACCCAAAATCCCGCGTGTCCAGCACCCGCAGCCGGATGGGGGGCACGTACTCCTCCTCTGCTGGCAGGTGCTGGGGCCGAGCCACGCCGTCACCCCAGGGTGCCAGCGGCAGCACCCATGGGTGGGGTACTCCCCCCCATCCACTCCCCCCATCCTCACCAGTGTCAGCAGGAAGGCATTGATGGGGAAATTTGGGTTGGCGGCGAGGTCGGCGATGGTGGGGGTCTGTAGGGTCTGGCCCCCGCACCGCACCTCCAGGCTGGGTGCCCGCACGCCACCGCGCAGCCCCCGCAGCCCCCACGCCAGCACCTGGGGGGCACCCAGCAGCTGTCACCCCCCCGGGGTCCCCTGGGTGCCCAGCGGTCACCCTGAGTGGGCTGCATGCCCGGTGGCACGCTGAAGGTGCCCGTCTCTATCCTTGTCCCTGTCCCCATCTCCATCCTGTCCTCATCTTGTCTTTGTCCCTCTGTGCCTGTCCCCATCTTCATCCCTGTCCTTGTTGCTATCCCATCTCCATCCCCTTCTTCATCCCTGTCCCCATCCCTGACCTCATCTCCAGCCTGTCTTTATCCTTGTCCCCATCCCTCTCCTTGTCCCCATCCCATGCCCAGGACCTTTCATCACTGCCCCTGTCCCTGTCCCAGCCCGTTCCCCTCCCAGTCTCCATCTCAGACCTTGTCCCCATCCCACCTTCATCCCTGTCCCCTTCCCTGTCCTATCCCTGTTCCCACCCCTTTCCCCATTCCATCTCTGTCCCTGTCACCAGCCTGTTCCCCTCCCTGTCCCCACCCCTGTCCCCACCCAGGGTCCCCAGGTCTCACCTCCAGTGCCACCAGCTGCAGGAGGGGCCGGACGCCCAGGGGGACGCTGAAGATCCCCTGTCTCCACGGCGGGGTGCTGACCTGAGCCAGGGACCCATCCTGCTGGGGGGGGACGATGACGGTGGGACCCCATCACCCGGGTGCCCCCCATGCCACCCCCCCACCAGCCCCTCACCTCGGTGTCATGCAGCAGCTCAAAGGCAGCCAGCAGCTCCCCGGCCGGCCCCCCTGGGCCACCCAGCGGGTAACGCCGAAGCCGGGGGGGCCGCCGGTGCCCCACATCCAGCCAAACATCTGGGGTGCACACGCTCCTCCCCAGGAAACCACCGGCACCCTGCAAGGCATTGTTTGGGCATGGGTCCTCCCCCCACCCATAGGTGCCCCCCACCCATGGTGCCGTACCCCTCCGTCCTGGTCGAAGACCTCCACCACCACGGCGGGGGGCTCATCCCGGACACCCCGGGGGTCCCCGTAGAGCAGCACCCGGTGAAAAAGCAGCGTCTGGTCCCAGAGGGGGTCCAGGGTGCCAGGCAGCACCCGGGTGCTCTGGCTGACGTGCACGAAGGAGACGTGGGCGACAGGGTCTGGGTGACAGCGGCACTGTCAGCACCCTGGGGTGCCCCGTCAGGGTGTGGGCTGGGGGCCGGGGGGGTCCCACCTGCAGTGGCCTTGGTGCCGCGGGGTGCCAGCTCCAGCGCCTGGAAGATGTAGCAGCGGAGCTGGAAGAAGTTGGGCTCTGCGGGAAAGGCAGGGGCTGGCAGGGGGGCCTGGGGCTCCCCCCAGCCTGTCCCGGTCCCCCCCGCATCCCCCGGGGCTCACGCTGGAAGGTGCAGAGGATAAGGGGCACAGGCTGCTGCGGGGGGGTCCGGGATGAGCCCCGCGCTTGCCTCTCTGCTGCAGCCGGCTCGTCCTCCTCGGCTGGGCCCTCTGTGCCCTGCGGCTGGATGGGATGTGGGGTGGGGGGGTCCTCCCAGCCCTGCTGTCCCCCAGCCCTGCATCCTGCTGTCCCATGTCCTGCTGCCCCAGCATCACTCCATCTCCACATCCCTCTGTCCCTCCGTCCCTCTGTCCCTTCATCCCTCGTCCATCCCTCCCTCCCTCCATCCCTCCCTCCATCCCTCTGTCCCTGCATCCCTCCATCCCTCTGTCCCTGAAACCCTGCATCTCTCCCTCCATCCTTCCATCCCTCTCTCCCTCCATCCCTCCACCCCTGCGTCCCTCCATCTCTCCATCACTGCATCCCTCCATCCCTCTCTCCCTCCATCCCCCCATCCCTCTCTCCCTACATCCCTGCACCCCTCCATTCCTCCCTCCCTCCATCCCCCCATCCCTCCATGCTGCCCCCTCTCCACCCCCTCCCTTACCCCCGGGACCTCCCGATGCCCCCCAGCCCCAGCTCCTCCCCGGCCGCTCTCCTACCGGGGAGCCCTCCAGGAGGAAGAGGGGTGCCACCGGCGGGGGCTGCGCAGGCACCATGCGCCGGTGCCAGCAGCGTCGCCGGCACACGTCACCCGTCCGGGGCTGGAGGTGGAAGCGGCAGCCCCACAGGGACCCGTACTCCCAGGTCTCAGCACCTGCCACCACCTCGGGGCTGTGCTGTGGGGACAGGGGGCACGGCGTGGCATGGGGACAGCATGGCATGGGGACAGCATGGCATGGCACAAGGGGATGGACAGGGCTGCTCACATCAGTGCACTGGTGGGCAAAGGCCTGTCCCTGCCACCCTCTCCCTAGCAACCCTGTCCCTGCTGTCCCCATCCCTGCTGTCCCCATCCCTGCTACCCCTGTCCCCGCCACCCCATCCTGCCACCCCCATCCTGCCACCCTATCCCTGCCACCCCATCCTGCCACCCCATCCCCACGGCCCCATCCCTGCCACCCCCATCCCTGCCACCCCTGTCCCTGCCACCCCCATCCCTGCCACCCCTCATCCTTACCACCCCATCCCTGCCACCTCATTCCGTCACCCCCATCCCCACTGCCCCATCCCCAATGCTCCATCTCTGTCCCCACCGCCCTGACCAGCTGGAGGAAGGCGGCCACGTCCTGCTCCCCTCCCTGGGCACCGGGGTCCCTGCAGCGGGTGCGCAGCCAGCGCCGGCGCCGGTGTGTGTGGTACGTCTTCTCGGTGGTGTGCCATGCCGGCGGGGGGCTGCCGGGGGCTGCGCTTGCCCCATACTCCCAACCTGCGGCACCCAGATGTCCTCGCCACCGCCACCACCCACCCACCCTGGGGGGCCCGGTGGGGACACCCACTCACCAGCCTCATCCACGGCCCCCGTCACATCCACCCGCCAGCCATCGGTGACATGCCAGCCTTGGGGACATGCCACCTCCTCCTTGGGTGGCACTGCCGTGCCGCTCTGCAAAACCAGGCAAGAGCTGAGCCCTGACACGCTGGTCCCACCCCCACCACCGCCACTCCCCCGGTGCCCCCCACACTGCCGCCCACTCACGGCATCAGTGCTGGCCACAGCGGCAGGTCCCCACTCCCCGCC
Organism: Platalea leucorodia; assembly: GCF_965183815.1. Classification (NCBI taxonomy): domain Eukaryota; kingdom Metazoa; phylum Chordata; class Aves; order Pelecaniformes; family Threskiornithidae; genus Platalea; species Platalea leucorodia. The sequence goes on along the minus strand of NC_138858.1, from coordinate 88,661,760 downwards.
GAGCCGCCGGCTCTCGTTCTCGTAGACCTCCTCCAGCACCTCACCCACGTTGGTCTCTATGTCCAGCAGCAGCCTTGGAGACAAGGGGACAATGCTGGCGTCACCCTCCCGGCGGTCCCCAAGGTGGCAGAGTGGGTGTCACCACCCGTCCCATGGGGCTCACCGCCGCTGGGGCTCCACAGTCCAGGGTCCGTCCCAGCGCCAGCCCTTGGGGGGCCGAATTCTGTGGCGGGGGAGCCCCGCTTTGCCGGCGCTGTCGGAGAAGCCAGGGCGCCCCAGCAGCCCCCGGGGACCCCACTTGCCCAACAGCTTGGTCTGGTTTTCGTACTGAGGGGGACATGGGGTTGGGGGGGGACATGGGGTTGAAGGGGGCCGGGGGGGCACCCTGGGGTGACCCCCCACCCTAGGGCTCACCGTCTCAGCATAGACGCGCAGGGTGCCCTCGAGGTGCCGTGGCAGGTCCCCGCTGTCGGCCACCCGTCCCAGCCACAGCCGGAGCCGGAGCTGGGCACGGATGTCCCCGGAGCCCTGCGCCCCGCAGCGTGGGTGGGGACGCAGGGGGGATGCGGGGGGGATGTAGAGGGGAGATGGTGGGGGACAGGGAGGGGGGCATGGAGCAGACATGGAGAAGGTCTAGAAGGGACATAAGAGGGGACATGGAGGGGACAAAGGGGACGTGGAGGGGACATGGAGAAGTTACAGAGGGGACATGGAGGGGACATGAAGGGGACATGGAGAGGACATGGAGGAGATATAGAGGGGACATAGTGGTGGACTTGGCAGTGGTGGGTTAACGGTTGGACTCGATCTTAAGGGTCTTTTCCAACCTTAACGATTCTATGATTCTATGACAGAGAGGGGATGTGGAGGGGACATGGGGGGATGTGAAGAGTTCATGGAGGGGACACAGGGGAGATGGAGGGGACATGGGTGGGACACAGGGAACATGGAGGGGACACAGAGGTGACATGAAGGGGACGTGGGGTGCCTACCACCAGGAAGAGGGTCTGGATCCGGCCGCAGAGCCCGCCGCAGGCACCAGGGCCACTCCGGGAGAACATGAGGTCAGGTGCAGGGACACGGGCGCAGGCCACCCGCCGCTCCCCCCGCAGTAGCCACAGCAGCACGTCAGGCACACTGGCCTGTGGCTGTGGGGGGAGAGAGAGAGAGACCGATGGGCTGAGACCGGCCACAACTCACCACAGCGATGACCTTCACACACAACCCCCAGCCCCGGCTCCCACCTCGACGGCCAGAGCGGCCACACGTCTCAGCCAGCCCTCGGCCACCGGCAACAATGTGTCCCAGCTGGCTCTCGGTGGTGTTGCTGCCGCCGTTGCCATGTGCCGCAGGAGGTGAAGACGGGCAGCCCGGAGGTGGGCATCCAGCGGCGTGGGTGTGGGCTGCGCCTCCAACCGGGGCAGCGCCCTCCTGCAAACAGCCCCCCCCTCAAATACCCTGTTTCCCCCCCAAAATGCCCTGTTTCCCCCACAAAATACAGTTTCCCCCCCCCAAATGTCCCGTTGCCCCCTAAAATGCCCTAATTCCCCTGCAGTTGCCCCCTTTTCCCCCCAAAGTCCCATTGTCCTCCAAAATTCCTCATTTTTCCCCCAATTGTCCCATTTTCCCCCCAAAATGCCCCATTTTCCCCCAATTGTCCCCTTCCCCCTAAATCTCCCATTGTCCTCTAAAATTCCCCTTTTTTCCCCCAAATGCTCCATTTCACCCCAAATGGCCCATTTCCCCCCAAATATCCCATTTTCCCCCCAATTGCCTCGTTTTCCCCCAAATGTCCCATTTTCCCCAAAAGGCTGCATTCCCCCCCAACTACCCTCTTTTCCCCCCCAATGCTCCCATTTCCCCCCAAATGCCCCATTTCCCCCCCCCAAATACCCCATTTTCCCCTCATTTGTCCCATATTCCCCCCAAATGTCCCATTGTCCTCCAAAATTCTTCATTTTAGGCCCAGGGGTCCCCCCCCAGCATCCCAGCACCCACCGCTTTGGGACATTCAAGACCCCTGTCTCCCCCGGGACCACCCGCTCACCCACAGTCCTGCGCCAGCTGGCGCAGCAGCCTCCTGCCGATGTCCCCTCCGGCGTCCCCGCAGGCACCCCGCAGCTCCGCCACATTCCTCTCCTGCAAAGATGTCCCCAAACCGTCCCAGCCCAGAGGTGGTAGTGGGGGCACATCCCACCTCACCCCGCCGTCACCCACGGGTGCTCACCAACCGCCGGCACATGGCACGCAGGAGGTTCAGGGCATCCCAGCGGTGACCAGCGTCCTCCCAGGATGAGGTGACAGCCGCCACCGGCTTGTCACCGTACCATGGCAGGTAGTGATAGCGGTTGCCTGTATCCGGACGGCACTGAGCATCCCATGGGATGCTGGAGGCTACCACCCTTGTGGCACCCCCCGCCCCCAGCATCCCCCTCACCATCAAAGAGGGGAAAACCATGCGGGGTGACGGAGGCAGCCGGCTTGCAGGTGACATCGCCTGTGTCCCCGTAATTGCCAAGACTGAGCTCGAAGCGCAGGAGCTCGGGGCCGGCTGGCACCATGGTGGCCGAATAAAAGATCCCACACAGCCCAAACCGTCGGCGAGGCAAGTGGCGCTGCGGCAAAAAAGGGCTAAAATATCCCCAAAATACTCAAATGGCACTTAATAAAAAAAAAACACCCTGGCGGTGGCATCGCATGGTGTCCCCATGTCCCCACCTGGACCCGAGCGATGTCCTCAGGGGCGATGGTGGCTCGCTGGCGCCCATCCGGGGTCCCCATGTGGGTGCTGAGTTCCATCAGCACCCGGCCCCGATAAGCCACCCCAGTGTCCTGTAAAATAAAGGTGGGTGGCAGCTGGGTGTCCTCGTGTACCCCCCAAATGGGTGCTGTCCCCACCCTGCCACCCGCTCACGGTGCTGGGTGTCCGGGCGGGATCCGGCCGGGGACCATAGAAGGGGAGGAAGCTGGGTCCGAAGCAGGGTAAGAAGCCGTGGGTCCCCTCTGGGAATGAAAGAGGGGGTTCAGTGGGTGAGGGAGGGGGGGTCTGGGTGCTGGGGACCTCCCACCCAAGGGTGGACCCCACTCACCCTCAAGCTCGGCACCGGCGGAGGAGATCTGGGAGAGGTGGAGGGTGGCGGTACCCAGGACTTTGCTGCTGCGGGACCTATGGGTGTGCAACAAAAGAGGTGAGGGGGGGTCACCCAAAAATGGGAGGGGTCCCTCCAAAACAGGGGGATCCCCCAAAAGAGGGGGGGTATTCCCCATTTACCCGCTGAGGATGGCCAGCTGGATCTCATCACAGACGGGGGGCAGCTGTGGAGAGAAAAACACCGAGGGGTGTGGGTGGGTCCCTCCCCTTTTGGGGGTACCCCTGCTTTGGGGAGGGGGTGCAGGATGCGTGCTGGGGCTGGCGGGGGGCAACTTACCCTCAGGGGGAAGAAGAAGACCTCGTTCCACGCCGGGCTGGCATCAGGGGGCATCACCCGGGTGCAGAGCTGCGTTGGGCAGAGCCATGAGGCCCCCCCACCTCCCCCCGGATCCGACCCCTCCACCCACGTCCTCTGCCCGGCACCCACCGTCCTGCCGGCAAAGCTGACCCGCACCGCCGCCGCCACGAAGCCCCTCTTGCCGCCGACCGGTAACACCAAGGGGAGGCATTGCCGAGTTGGCTCTGCTGCCGGGGATGGGGAGAGGTGGGCAGGGGGGGTCCCCCAGATCCACACCCCGCCCCCAGAAATCCCACCCAGTGCCCACCCTGCGGTAGGTCCTCGGCACGGTAGATGCGGAGCTGGAGCGTGGCAGCACATGGCGGTGGCCGCAGCAGGTTGGCCTCCACGTCCTCGTCCCCCGACGGCTCCTCCTGCTCCTTTGGGGTAGGTGTGGAAAAATTGGGACCCCTCCACCAAGGGAATATTGTTTTGGGGGGGTGCTGGGGAGGATAGGGGGTGCTCACCGGCACCGGCTCGCCGGCGCGGAGAACGGCCAGGCTGACGCGGAGGTACCCCTGGGACCCAGTGTCGGGGTGATGGGGATGCTGCAGGCTCAGCCACTTCCAGCTCAAGCTGTGTCCTGGCACGGTGAGAGGCCCCAGCATCACCCCAGTGTCACCCCGGTGTCACCCTGGTGTCACCTCGGTGTCACCCCAACCCTCTCACCTACCCGGCGCCTGGTAGACGGTGCCGACATCCAGCTGCAGGGATGGCAAAGGGGGTGAGAGCGCCCGAATCACAGCGTGACGCCCCGTTCCCAGGCCACTGTCCCTCACCTGGAAGACGCCGATGACAGCTTCGGCACGGGTGGCCCGTGAGTCCAGCACCTGTGATGGGGCAGGGGACACAGCATTAGTGGCCACCCTGCTGTCCTCGTCCCTGCCGGTGCCACCGATCCCCCCACCGACCTGGATGTGGATGGGTTCTGCCGCCAGCTGGGAGGGTATCCGGTGGAAATTTTGGCAAAACACCTAGAAAACAGGCAAAAGGGGGTGAGGGTGGGTTGAGGGGACACCAGTGGTTCCCCGTGTCCCCTCCCCGGTGTTACCTCATTGTAGTAGGGGTTGTTCCCTGCCCGGATCCTGGTCCTGAAGCGGTGCTGGCCGATGAGGACCGTCACCACTGGCTTGATGTCATTGCCCTGGAGATGGTGGCCCTCGATGACCCTCACCCGTACCTACGGCACAGGCGGTGATGTGGTGGCTGCCAGATGGGACATCACCCCCAGGTGCTACTGCACCCATGGGTGCCATACCTGGAAATCCTCTTTCCTCCCTGCCAGGGGCTTGCCAGGGCAGTGAGGTGTCCCTGGTGACACCGCTGGTGGTGGCACCTGTCCTTGCATGGGGACTGCGGCATCCCCAGCCGTGCCACGGGGTATGTAGGAGCAGCGGAGGGTGATGGTGCACTGCAAAAGGACGGGTGGCACCCCAAAGCCTGCCAGGTGGCACCCTGGGGTGCTGCTGGGTGGGTGCGTGGGTGGCTGCTCACCCCTGTGGGCTGTCCCTGGGGATCTAGCAGCGGGACGTGGCTGAGGGCCAGCGGCAGCCCGGGGTTGGCCACCAGCTGGTCCAGTGACACTGTGGTGGCACCCAGGTCCCTGCGAGGACAGGGGGACACAATGAGGGTGGCCACACTGAGGGTGGTCCCCCTGGGGTGCCCACCCATGGGTGCTACTCACCCCTGGGGTGCCGGCTGGCCCCAGTGCCGGAGGCGCAGGGCCAGGCTCGCTGTGGGGTGCAGGGGACGCGTGCCCAGTGGCCATGCCAGTGTCTAGCGAGGAGGAGGTCACAAGGAGTCGGTGAGGTGACCCAAGTGTCCCCATGCCACCACAGGCCACCCTGGGGTCACCTCACCTCGTTCCAGGTGGGGCTGCGCTCCTCCGGCACCACCCGGGTGCTCCTGGGGACGCCTGAGGGGGGATGGGAGAGAGGATGGTGGCATGTCAGGGTGGGGACATCGGAGTGCAGGGGGAAGGCTGGCACTGTCCCCATGTGCGGGGATGGACAATGCTCTCCTCAGGTGTGGCCGGCACCATCCCGACACATGAGGATGCCACCCCACTGCACCAGGATGGCCTATGCCATCTTGTCACACGGCGATGGCTGATGCCATCCCATCCCATGGGGACAGCCACCGTGGTGTCCCCCGCCTTGTACCCAGCGGTACCTCTGAACCGGGCAGACACGTGCACGCCAGGCCCAGAGCCGGTGGCCCTGGGGATGTGGGCGCTGGCCACCAGCAGCCGCAGCATGGCCACATCCCCAGGGCCACCGTGCCACTGAGGTGCTGCTGCAAGTCACCGAGGCGCTGCCACTGCGGCGCCGGGACGCGTTCCAGAACAGCACCGTGGCGGGGACGGGGCAGGGGTGCTGCTGCTGTCTTGGCTTGGTGGGTGTCACCATGTCACTGCGTGCCCGTGTCACCAGGTGCCTGTGTCCCTGTGTCCCCACGTCTGTGTGTACCCATACCCATTTGTCTCACTGTGCATCCCCTTGACCCTGTGCCCGTGTGCCCGTGTGCCCATGTCCCCTTGTCCCCATGTCCGCATGCCCCCACATCGCTTGTCCCCATGTGTCCCAGTGTCCTCACATCACTGCATCCCCATGTCTGCGTGTCCCTGTGTCCCTGTGTCCCCATGCCACTGTGGCCCCATGTCTGCGTGGCCCCATGCCCCCATGTCAGTGTCCCCACGTCCATGTATATCTCTATGTCCCCGTGTCCATGTGTCCCCATGTCACTGCATCCTTATGTTCCTGTGTCCCTGTGTCCCCATGTCACTGTGTCCCCATGTCTGTATGTCCATGTCTCCCTGTGTCACTGCATCCCCACATCCACATGCCCCCATGTCCCCATGTCCCCACATCACTGCAACCATGATGTGTCCCTGTGTCACCGTGTCCACGTGTCCCCATGACACTACGCCCCCATTTCTGTGTGCCCCTGTGTCCCCATGTCACTGCATCCCCATGTCCATGTGTCCCCATGGCCTCGTGTCACCACATCTCCATGTCCCCGTGTCCTCGTATCCGTGTCCCCATTCCCATGTCACCACATCCCTGTGTCCATGTGTCCCTATGTCCCCAAGTCACTGTGTCCCCATGTCCCCATGTCACTGCATCCCCATGTCCCCATGTCCCTATGTCCATATGTCCCCATGTCACTGCATTCCCGTGTCTGCATGTCCCTATGTCCCCATGTCTCTGTGTCCCCATGTCTCCATGTCACCACATCCCCATGTCCCTGTGTCCCCATGTCCCCATGACCATATGTCCCCATGTCACTGCATTCCCGTGTCTGCATGTCCATATGTCCCCATGTCTCTGTGTCCCCATGTCTCCATGTCACCACATGCCCATGTCCCCGTGTCCCCATGTCCCCATGTCACTGCATCCCCATGCCCATGTGTCCTTATGTCCCCATGTCCATGTGTCCCTGTGTCACCACATCCCCATGTCCTTGTGTCCCCATGTTCCTGTGTCACTGCATCCCTTGTCCTTGTGTCCCCATGTCTGTGTGTCCCCATGTCTCCATGTCACCACATCCTCACGTCCCTGTGTCTCCATTGCCCGTGTCACTGCATCCCTGTGTCCCTGTGTCCCCATATCCCTATGTCACCGCATCCCCATGCCCACATGTCCTTATGTCTCCCTGTCTCTGTGTCCCCACGTCCCCGTGTCCCCACATCATGTCCATGTGTCCCCATGTCACTGCATCACCATGTCCCCATGTCCCCGCATCCCCATGCCCATGTGTCCCTATGTCCCCGTGTCCTCACATCCCCATGTCTCTGTGTCTCCATGTCCCCGTGTCCTCACATCCCCATGTCCCTGTGTCCCCATATCACTGCATCCCCATGTCCCCATGCCCGTAAATCCCCATGTCACCGCATTCCCGTGTCCCTGTGTCCCTCTGTCCCCGTGTCGCTCTGTCCCTATAGCAGTCCCATACCCCCACACACCCCAATCCGGACTCCGCACTCCGCGCTTTGACTCCGCTCTGCTCCTCTGGAATCCAGGCTCCGCACTTTACCCCCGCCGCCCCGCCTCGCCGCGCATGCGCCGGCCACGCCCCCCCTCGGGGGCGTGGCCGGCGCATGCGCGGCGAGGCGGGCCGGGCGCGGCGGGATGCGTGGGGGTGGGCGATAGGGCCATGTCGCAGCGCGGGGGGGATCGCGATCGCGACCGGGAGCTTCAGTGGTCGGCGCGGAGGATGGGGACGTCGTTGTTACTTCAGCTGTCGGTGCACGAACGGGAGCTGGACCTGGTCTGCCTGGACCACAGTTACGCCAAACCCTGGAGCGCCCACCCCGACGCCAGCGCCGCTCGTCCCACCCGCATGCTCTTCCTCACACCGCGGCGGCAGCCCGGCACCGCCCTGTGAGCCCGCGGCGGGGGGTCCTGTGGGGCTGAGGGGCCTGTGTGGGGCTGGGGAGGGGCCTGTGGGGTGGAGGGGGGAGAGTGTGGGGCCTGGGGGCCGGGGCGGTCCTGAGGGGCCTGTGTGGGGTTGGGGGGGGTCCTGAGGGGCCTGTGGGGCGGGGGGGGGGCTGTGAGGGGAGAGTGTGGGGCCTGGGGGCCAGGGGCGGGTCTGAGGAGCCTGTGTGGGGCTGGGGGAGTTCCTGAGGGGTCCTGTGGGGTGAGGGGCCTGTGTGGGGCTGGGGGGGATCCTGAGGGGCCTGTGGGGCAGGGGGGCTGTGAGGGGAGAGTGTGGGGCCTGGGGAGTCCTGAGGGTCCTATGTGGGGCTGGGGGGGTTCCTGAGGGGCCTGTGTGGGGCTGGGGGAGTTCCTGAGGGGTCCTGTGGGGTGAGGGGCCTGTGTGGGGCTGGGGGGGGTTCTGAGGGGCGTGTGGGGCAGGGGGGGGGGCTGTGAGGGGAGATTGTGGGGCCTGTGGGGCGGGGGGGGTCCCGTGGGACTGGGGGGCCTATGTAGGGACTGGGGGGAGCCTGTGGGGTAGATTGTGGGGGTTCTGTAGGGATGAGGGGCCTGGGGGGTTTCTGAGGGGCCTGTGGGGCTGAGGGGCCTATGTGGGGACTGGGGGGGAGCCTGTGGGGTAGGTGGGGGAGGGTCCTGTGGGAGTGAGGAGCCTATGTGGGGCTGGGGGGGGTTACTGTGGGGCAGGTGGGGGCGTCCTGTGGGGCTGAGGAGCCTATGTGGGGGCTGAGGGGGGGTCTTGAGGGGTCTGTGGGGCAGTTGGGCGGGTCTGTGGGGCTGAGGGGCCTATGTGGGGCTGGGGATGTCTTGAGAGGCCTGTGGGATGGAGGGGTCTGTGAGGGGAGAGTATGGGGCTGGGGGGTCTGTGAGGGGAGAGTGTGGGGCCTGTGGGGCGGGGGGGTCCTGAGAGGCTGAGGAGCCTATTTGGGAGCTGGGGGGGGTCCTGAGGGGTCTGTGGGGCAGGTGGGGGGGTTCTGTGGGGCTGAGGGTCCTGTGTGGGGCTCGGGGGGTTCCTGAGGGGCTTGTGGGGCAGGTCCTGTGGGGCTGAGGAGCGTGTATGGGGTCTGGTGGGGGTCCTGAGGGGTCTGTGATGGGAGAGTGTGGGGCAGGGGGGAACCTGTGTGAGGGCTGGAGGAGGTCTTGAGGGGTCTGTCAGGGGAGAATGCTGGGCCTGTGGGGCTGGGGGAGCTGGGTTATGTCCTGAGGGGTCTGTGAGGGGAAGGTGTGGGGTGTCCTGTGGGGCTGGTGTGGTGGTGGGGGGAGAGTGTGGGTCAGGGAGACTAGAGCAGGTTATGGGATCCGTGGGGAGCAGTATGGGCTGTGGGAAGGCGTGGGGGCTGAGTTGGGGGTCTCAGCTCGGCGGCTTGGGGATGGGCTTGGGGCTGGTTTCATGGCCTTGGGGTCGGGGTGGGAAGCGGGGTTGTGGCCAGGCCTCTATGATTTCTTTTAGGGTCAGGGTGTGGGGCTGGGCCTGGGGTTACGGGTGAGTGTGGGGTGAGAGATAGGAGTGTGCTCGGGGTCTCAGCTCAGGGGCTTGGTCTTGGAGTTCAGGGGGCTGCCTGGGCTCAGGCTGGGAATAACAAGATACCTGCTTATGAAGCTCGGTGGACTTTTCATTTGAAAGCACGGCAGACCCCAAGGTGAGCGATCCCCTTCTCTAAACTCTGATTATTCCTGACAGTGAAGCAGATATCCCCATCGATGTTGAGACGGTGACACCCACGCCTGTGCCGCTCTATGACAACCAGAAGGCGCGCAGCGTGATGAATGAGTGCGAGCGCCACGTGATGTTCGCTCGCACAGATGCTGACGCCCCTCCGCCACCAGACGACTGGGAGGAACACATCAACAGGTACCGCGGGGATAGGAAAGAAAAGAACAACCGCTCTTGCATGGTGTGGGGTTTTTTTAGTGTGACTCGACATGCAGTGACATTCCCGAGCTGAATAATGTTCGAAGAAAATGAATTCTCATGTCCAAATTCCTCGCCTGCCTGCTGTGAAAGCTGTCGACCTTAATGGTAGAAGCTGGCCCAGCTGTTGAACCTCTCCACCATTTCATGTGACCCTCCCCTCTGTTTGGAGGAGGCTCAGACAGTGAGTTGTTAGATTACATGTAGATTCTTAATTCGGCCATATTCCAAAATCAAAAATTAAAAATGAGGCTCTGCACATATTGCACCCTATTAAAAACCCTCCCTGTAACTGTAGTCAATCCAGTTCCCGGTCTTGATGTTATGAGGAATGGAGTTGTGTTTTCCTGGACAGTTTGTCTGAGAAACATGGCGATAACCTATGCCAAAAGCAGTGATTATTTTGGTCTTACTTATTGCTTCTGCTGTTACCCTTGCCTTTCTGATGCTTGGATGTTCACTGACACACCCTACTGATGTTTAAAACCTCGTGTTTTTTATTGAACCATCCCTTCACTTAAATCCTCAGTAGCAAAACTCACTTTACCCATAGACCTACATCAGTTCTTGAGGCTGCAGTCACAGCCGATGGCCAGCTGTGCTGCCAACTGCCTTTGGGATTGGGCAGCAGCTTGCAGGACCTGGATGTCTGTGTAACAGTGACCTGCGTTACCTCTCTGGTTTTCTCAACAGGACGGGTTGGACGATGGCCCAGAACAAGCTATTTAATAAGATTCACAAAGCGCTGCAGTCTGACAGGCTGGCTCGCTTGGCTAACGAAGGGGTAAGGTCATTTACTGCCTATTTCACTTTCTGGCAGAGTTGCTGCCTGTGTGTTTTTATCAGTCCTTCCTACCAAAGCCCAGCTGTGTCAAGATGAAAGTCTTGGCCTTTGGGTCATGTAGCCTTAAAAACCAGGCAGCTCTGGGCTTGTTTGAGGCATGATTTTGTCCTCGCTGCGAGGATGTTGGTCTTTGCTTGCTCCCAGAGGACTTCAGGTTGCCCAAGCCAATACTTTCCTGTGGCTTGGGATGCATGTGGTGTCCTTGATTTTTTTCCATAACTATGTGTTTTTTGTTTTTTTTTTTTTTTTAATTCCTGGTTTTTAGGCTTGTAACGAGCCAGTCCTGAGGAGGATAGCAGTGGACAAATGTGCTCGGAGGGTCCGCCAAGCTCTGGCTAGCGTGAACTGGGACACAAAACTGATCCAGTGGCTTCACACAACATTAGTGGAAACCCTCAGTTTGCCAGTGCTGGCTGCTTACTTGGATGCTCTGCAAACGCTTAAAGGAAAGGTGATAAAAGCAGTGAAAGACTTTGCTATCACTTATAATGTTCTCCCTTAACAAAGCTCATTAAAGGAAGCTGATGGAGTTTTTATCCTTCTTTGGAGTGGCTGTGTGCATTTTCTCAGTCCTTTCTGGCCTCTGGTTTCAGATCCCCACCCTAATTGACAGGATGCTGCTCTCCTCTACTGCGAAGACGGGGGCTGCAGGTGCCGAGGCTCTGTCTCTGCTGCTGAAGAGACCTTGGGACCCAGCAGTGGGTGTCTTGTCGCATAATAAACCGGTGAGTACCTCCTGGGTCTTGCAGGGAGCAAGAGGCTGGTCTCACATCAGCTTTATTCTTCCCATCCTCCCGCTGTCCTCTTCCTTCCGCCTCTGTCTTGCTTCCTGGGCTCTTCTCCTGCTTTAGACTTGCAAAATGAGAGGGACTCCTTCTGTTGGACACATTCTCCCGGTACTATCCTGAGGTAGTTTTGGCTGGGGAAAATGCGATCAGTTAATGAGCTATGCAGGATCCCTCCTGCTTCGTTGTGCAGGCCAGGCTGGGCAGCGAGGTCTCGGGCAGGGAAGTTGCTTTCCCTTACACAGCTCTTTGTTGAACTTTGTAGAGCAAATTGCCTGGTTCCCCACTCATCCTGATTGCTTCCTCTGGACCCTCCAACTCCATGTTCCCCACTTCTCGACGGCACCGATTCTGGCAGTCCCAGCTTTCCTGCTTGGGAAAGGTTTGTATAGTTGGTTTTGAAAGGAGAGAAGTTCAAACTAGCAGCTGTGCTAGACTGCAGCTGCTGAGCTTGTTTTTATAAGCGTTCAGTGCGCCAAAATACTTGGCCCTGCTGAAAGCAGAGGCTGGCGTCTGCCACCTGCAGTGTTTACCATTTGAGACACTGCACAGGGGATGAAGTTGCCGAAATCCAATATGTTTGTGGCCTCTTGCCGACCAGAGTCATCCATCTTCAGCAGTTTAGATTGTATCATTACTGTTATTAAGAATTGATGAGTCTTCTGGTAGGAAGAGGTTGGAGGAGAGAGACTACAGGTCACCTTAGTCCTCTGCCTGGATACAGAGCTGCTCGCTCACTTCCTAATGTGGTAGATACACTGGGTGTGTAGGAGCGAGGTGAGTAGCAGAGGTTGTCTCTGTGGGGAATCCTCTATTTCCTGTGCTTTAGTAGCTCGAAGTGAATCCTGGGGGAAAGAGGGAGAGAGAAAGCACAAGTTCAGGCATAAACTGGGTTCCAGTCTGTGCTAATTGTTGTCGGTACCTGTTATCCCCAGTAATGCCTTCGTTATTTATCAATCTTTCATTTCAAACCGCAGGTGATTCCCATCGCTACCCACCTGTTGAACAACGGCAGCGGGGTGGGAGTGTTGCAGTGTCTGGAGCACATGATCGGGGCGGTGAGGGGCAAAGTGGCAGAGGTAAGTAAGAGCGATGAGCGTATTGCGGAGCCTTCGCTGCTCCCCTCAAGCTGTTCGCCTTGCCTGTAGGTGCTGTGCCGCCCCAGTGCATCGTCCCGTTGTCTGTCCCTCTTCTCCATCCATGTCTTTTTTTTCTTCTGTAGATTCACAACCACTTCTCTCACAAGCCGATCATCCTGATTGGGTGGAACACGGGTGCCTTGGTGGCCTGTCACGTAAGTACGCGATTCCTTTGCGTCCACTGGACAGCTTCAGTTCAGAGTTAGATTTAAGTTACTGTTGCATTTAAGGTTCTGCTGGGGTTCTTCTTGTCCCTTTTCTCTTTCCAAGGCCTGGCTTTGAGACAGACATCCTTTCTAGTTGTGGGGGCATAAGCAATTTGAGTCATTCAATGTTTTTTCCTCACTCTTCTAATCAACAAAGCAAAGTCTAAAGATGGAAGATATTTCTGTGCCTGGCAGGAGCCTGGCAAAGCAGCCTTCGCACGCTCGATGCACTTGACTGCCAGGATGCTGACTGTTGCTTTTTTCTACTCAGGTTTCAGTGATGGAGTATGTCACTGCAGTTGTGTGCCTTGGATTCCCACTGCTCAGCATTGATGGCCCCAGAGGGGTAAGGACCAAAGGGAGATGGAACCATCTAAAGAACTGTATTTTTTTTTTCCTTTTTAATCTCCCTAGATTGTTTCATAGAATCGGGCTTGGAAGTCCAGTGATAATTGGAAGACTTTTTTGAGGAGTGTCTGTGTGATTTTTGTTTGGAGGAGCTGTGCCCAGCAGGAAGGACTGTTGCATTCATAGTGGGATTCTTGATGGGACAGCAGGTGTGAGAAGTCCTGTGTTTGCTTGTCTCTGCTGTGACACGTTCTTGCAGCTCCTTCCTGGGGTCTTATGTGCGGATCACTTGTTAACTGTGTCATTTGGCACCAGAGATGACAACTTGGGTTGATTTATATGGAGCCCAAGTTGCTTCTTTGTTAGCTGACCAGGGTGTGACTGGGTTGGGAATGATTATGGTTGTGCTAATGAAATGGCTAACTCTGAGGGTAGTGGAAATCTGTATAAAAGGCATTTGCTGGAGCACGGTGCAGCTCTCGAGCAGAGTTTTCTTCAGGACTGGGTACAACTATGTAAATCCCATTGGGGGCTCACCCCAGGAATCTTTGCTGTTGGCGCTTCTTCAGTCTTACACTAGGTTTGTGCGGCAAAAGCTTGGAAGGGGGAAAATGCAGTGAAATGGGGTTACTGAGGGGGAGGGCATCAGTCTCGGCTGTTAATGAGTAACAGCGCTATGTACTCATTCAGCTTTTGAGTCAGTCTTTCTCACGAGATGTTTAAATGAACCACACAATTTATACTTCTCTCCTTTCAGGACGCAGTTGGTATGTACTGGGATTGCATGTGAAGCGCTGCCTGCCCCTGTGGCACGTGCCTTCCCTTTTTGGAAATCCTCATCTAATTCCCGTGTCCTGAATCAGTCCTTCCGGATTACAGTTCCCCTCACTCTTGCAGGATGTCGATGACCCCCTCCTAGAGATGAAGACCCCTGTCCTCTTTGTGATCGGTCAGAATTCCCTGCAGTGCAACATCGAAGCGATGGAAGATTTCCGGGAGAAAATACGAGCTGATAACAGCATGGTGGTGGTGGGAGGAGCAGATGACAATCTCAGGTAACGGTCTGCGAGGTGGATACTCTCTTCCCAGGAACACTGGGCAAGATCTGAGCGTGCTGCATGCAAAAACAAAACAAAACAAATTTGGTACTGAAGATAGATGAGAAGTGCATAAAAATGCTCCATCAAGGTCAGCTTTGTTACTCAAAACCTGGTATTGAGGGTTGGTTTTCTGTGATAAATCTGCATCGTTTCTCCCAGTGGTAAGTTAAAGATTCAGGGTACAGTGTGGTATGACCCTAGAGCAAGTATTTGCTTTTTCATGCCACCCCTGGCTCTGGAATATGTAGCTTTTGGAGGCTGTGCACAGAGTTGGGGAAAGGGAGGCTCTAAGAGCCTTGCAGGAAGCAAGAAGCTCTTAAGGTTTCAGTAAACTGTGGAGCTTGTTCTCCTGTCACACTTGTGTGTGGTTGGAATAACTGCACCACAAGCCTGAGCAAGTCGTGTATGAGAATAGGGTTGGCCTGATGCTAGAGCTGGACCCAGCAGTGCACACAAGGTTTTGGAGCATCATATAAGTCAGAAATCTATAGTAGGGATAATCAGTAAAGGAGAGAAAAGAAAGAAATGTGAAACTCCCACACTGGGTCTGAAGACAAAGCTCTGAAAGGAAGGAAACATCATATTTGCTTTGCAAAATGCTTTGGGATGTTGGGCCTTTTTCCTGAGTCATCGAAGTTTGTCTCGGCACTTCTGAGGGATGAATCTCGTCTTTCCAGTAGACGGTGCTCTTGAGTTGAGAGCTGACGGAGCTGGCTCTTGCCTTACTCTGTCGAGCTGGGTAAGGGAGCGACCTTGCTGTCGCTTGAATATTACTCTCAGGTGAATGATGTTGCTAGTGTGAAAGTGGAGAACCAAATGTGTGTTGACTTCCATCTGTTTTTTTTAAATAGGATAAGCAAAGCCAAAAAGAAGTCAGAGGGCCTGACCCAGAGTATGGTGGACAGGTGTATCCAGGTAACCACAGAAATCTTCCTTTTACACCTCATATCTATTAAAAAAAAAACAAAACCAAAACTGTGCTGAAATGTCTCGGTGACCACAAGTTATAACCTTACTGCCAGGATTGGTTGGATGAAGGTAATCTCCTGAGTGGGATTTTGAAGTCACTGTCTCCTTCCAGGAGGAGAGACGTGAGCTTCCTCGTAGTGCGCCTTAAAGAAAGAGCAGTTTTCTGAGTCTTCCCGTGCATCTGCCTGGGGAAGCAAGCAGTACTTTTGGCATCACTGGAGAAACCATTGTGTTTCTTTCCTGTGCATCAGAAATTATTGGAGTATGAGCTTTAATGAGAAAGCCAAGGTCTATCTGTGAGGTTTTACGGTTTCTTTTTGTGGGATATTAGATCTAGAGAGCCTTATCCGTTTGTCCCTTTGGGAATTTTTTGTTCTTTTTTTGTTTCAAGCTGTGAAGATCAGTTGTTTAGAGACATGCATGTCACTTCAGACTAGCTATTTGTTTCATCCTTCCCAGGATGAAATCGCTGACTTCTTGACTGGAGTCCTCACCCGAGCAGAGAGCCACTCGGGCTCCGATCCCCGTGACCTGGATGCTGAGAAGAAGAAGAAGCCGCGCGACTCCACCAGGAGGGATCTGTCGTTTGACTTGCCGGAAAGAACCAGCAGGCCTGCCTCGCCGGCAGCCAAAGTGCCCGCCTCACCTTCGGGTTCGGAGGTGGGGATTTTCTCTGGGGTACTTCGAGCTGGGGAAGGCTGAGGTTGTGTAAAGAGATGCTTTTGTACTGCTGAAATAGGGGGCGAGAGGCGTGGTTAGTGGTGGAAGAGGGAGGTGAGAGGATACGGAGGGACTAATGGCTTGCGGTGGGGCAAACGAGCCTTCAGAAATAGATCTGCTCCAGTAAAAGGATGCACGTTCTTGCCTGTGTGCTGCTATGCTCAGGGTTACGACTGCCTCTTAGGGAGACGTGGGGGTAAGAGGTGTACCTTCTCTTTGAGCAGGACTTATCCAGCGTCTCCAGCAGCCCCACTTCAAGCCCCAAGACTAAAATGGCTGCTGTGTCCTCCATCCAGAAGCCCAGCCAGATGGGCACCACGCAGCTGCTGAAGAGGCAGGTGCAGAGGACGGACACTGTCCTGACGCACAAGCAGGCACAAGGTAACACCCTGCAGCTTTCCCACCCTCTTCCCTCTTAGCATCCGGATTTTTGGTCTCTGCCTGTCCTGACGTGTGTAGGTTTTTGTCTTCTGAGTCCTGTCTTGGAATTCCAAGCTCCCTGTGGCAGTTTTCTCTACAGCTTGGTCCCCCGTCGCTGTCATCCGAAGGCAGCAGCCTGCAGAGGATTGAAATTAGTTTGGAAATGGTGTTCCCGCAGCTGCAGAGCCTTGCTGCTGTTCCAAGTGGGACGGATTTTGACTTGCTCTGGCTGACCAAATCACCTCATAGCCGTGCTCAAATTCTTTTTCAAGTGTGAGCCCCTTGACTGGTGTCTCATATCCTTGAAGGCTGCGTGGGAGGGAGACTAAAGGTACTCAGGAGATGATTGAGGCTATTGAATTGTGACTGAAACAGTGGAGCTTGGGTAATTACAGAGTCATCTTGCATCAAATCTGCTCTGAATAAGAAACTGGCTTGAGCTCTTTTTTTTTTTTTTTTTTTTGTCCTGTTACATGCTGATTAAAAACCTTACAGTGCAGCTTCAGTCTGATTGTGAATGCTGTGAGTGTAGGTAATGATTTTGTTGATGATAACCCCTTCTGGCAAATGTCAGTGGCACCTGGGGAATAGTTCTCCATCTTCCCTTCTCTCCTTGTTTCTTTGCTCAAGACAGACTTGAACAGGCTTGTTGTTGTCTCCTGCAACAGTGTGACCCTCCACATTCTCTAAAGTCTTTCTCTAATGCAGGAGTAGCCTCCAGGGGGAAGTTGAAGCTTGGATCTGCCTTAATTTCTCAGACCATGGACTAAAGAAATCTATTCCTTTGTTGTTGTAGTTGAGGGAGGAAGTTTCCAGATAGCATGTGGGAGGCAGGAGGAGGGTCGGTGGAGTGGGGTGTGTCGTGGCTGCCTTGTTTTGTCAGGAGCGCTGTTGCAGCGTGGCTTCTGGCCTGCGTTTTGTGGCCGTAGCTGTTCAGGGATGTGCTGGCTGATGTCTCCCAGCTGCTCTCGGCTTCTCCGCGCAACTGCTAGGTCAAGCTAGCCGCGCCTCTCCCAGCCAGGCCTGGGCGCCGGACCTTTTCCCGACGGCTGTGGGGCTGGAGAGGGCTTGTGCTGTTGGGACATGCTCTCTGTGAAAGCTGGGATGATGCCCCTTCTAGTGTCGGATGTGCTACGCTGCCATCCAGAGAGGAGGTCGGTGTGTCTCCGTTGTGCCCCGTGGCTGGAGAAGTCATGTCCGGAGTTCTCTGCCTGCCTGCCTGCTCCGAGGTCTCTGTCTGTGGGTCGCAGTGGTGTCCCTGGAGTTCCCTGTCCCCCTCTAGAGCCAGGCTGTGATACTGTAATTCTCTCTGATTCATTTCAGCTCAGTTTGCTGCTTTTCTGAAACAAAACATGCTGGTGAGGAAAGCTCTTCCTCCTGGCACCTCTTCATGTCTCTTTGGTGAGTATCTCCTCACTTCTCACTGTCTCTCTCTGTCTCCCTCCTTCTCTCTGTCTCTGCTACCTTCTTTCATCATCATCCTCTTCCCTTGCATTGGTTTGGGGATGTGGCCCAACGTGTCCCCTTGTCCCGCTGCTTTTTGCTTTCTCATTGCTGTATTTGAAGCTAAAGCAAAGGGCTAGCTGAGAGCATTAACTTCTCCCGAGCTCTTCCCCTTTCCCTGCTCCGGTGGGTAAATACTGCTCTTCGAGCCGTGTAGTCTGGCGGCTGGTTTGCTCTGATGGACTAAGGCTTTGTAGAGGATGCCGTGACTTTTTGTGATGGTGAGTTTAACCCTTGCCTGTGCTGGGGCTGACAAAGGGATGTGGACACCAGCCTGAGAGACTGCCTGTGTTGGTGGGGTGTCTCAACCACGTGGAGCAGCAAAGGGGCTGTCAGTGGGAGCAGAAACAAGGGGCTGCCAAGTGGCTTGGAAGGAGCAGATGTAGACATGTGGAGCAGCGTTTCTTGGCCAGAGAGAGTTAAGAGAGGAGCAGAGAGGTCAGGGAGAGGGATGGCTTTGGGAAGACGGTGATGTGGTGGGAGAGGGGTGCTGTCTGGACCAGGAGGCACGCGGAGGTGAGCAGTCTTTAGTGCTGTGGTCTCTCGCATTGGGTGCTGGAGCACGCGGAGAGGTGGACCTCAGTGTGTGCGGTGCTCTGAGGGTTAGGGATCGAGGGGGCAAGATCCACAGCGAACCTAAAGATGCATTTTGCCGTCTCGAATGGCGGTGACTGTGTGGATCTGGGATTAGGAGAGGACAAAATCCAAGGCTGTGGGAGGCTGTGGTGTCATCACATGAGCTGTCAGTGTCAGTTCTCCATTCGGGTGACCCCGGGACGCTGAGAGTGTTAACATGGGTTGGAACTGCCTCTCTGCAACACCCCAAATGCTGGTGCTTTTAACTCAACGAGGCAAGTGCTGCATGCAGAGAAGCTGGTGGTATTTTGGCATGCTGTGTAGAGATTCCTAAGATACAGGCTCCCTGCTTGCCCTGAACACACACGAGGTATGGTCCAAAGTGCACGTATACAACAAACTCCTGAGGCAAGTATTGGCCCGAGCTGGTTGTTTTAAAGGTTTCTTTCTCCCTTGAGCCTTGTTTTGTGTTCTCCCCTGTGCGATGAGGTTAGCCTGGGAGCACACAGGGAGCCCTGCGCTTATCCGGAGTCCTCCCACCCAGTGTCTGCTGGGAAGAGAAACCATGGTGGATGTTACCCCGCTGGTGGGGAGATGTGGAGAGCCTGGCACCAGCCTGGCCTGCCTTTTGATAAGATCAAAAGCTAATTAAGATCTCTGGGGTCGTTACTGCTTTGGCTCAGCTGCCTGAGCCGTGAGGTAGGAAGCTGGGGTGCGTGCGTTGGGAGCGTTCGCAGTTGTTCTGGGAGCGGGGTGCTTCTCCCGAACACGCAGCCAGCCCTTCGCAGTGGGGGTCTGCGTTCCCCTGCGCGAGCAGAAGCAGGCTCTGCTCTCCTTCAGTGGGGACACAGAGGGACGTTGGGTCACTGCTCGCCGATGCTTTGAGGGGCACCTAACGCCACTGCCTGTGCATGTGCCGTTTCACTGTCCTGCTTGGCTGGTGGCACTTTGGGGAGGGGGCTTTGGTGCCTGCAGTCTGTGCACGCCTGATGAGGTCTCTCTGAACGGTGATTTGGACCATGCATGTTTGCAGGTGGGTGGGAGGCACGGGAGCGTTGCACGAGTGTCACGAGTTAACACGCTCGAGCCACAAGTCCGGTCATCGATAGCAGCACAGCAAGCTTGGCACTTGTCTTGGGGACCAGAGCGGCCCCGAAACACTTGGAGTCACCTGACATTTAGGGATTTGGCTGCAGTCTTGTCCTACACCCACAGTTCAGAGGTATGCAGGTGGTGTGATACGCAGGGAGCGGATACATACATATACACATGCACATCTATATATCAATTTCATATAATATATCCATATCTATCTATATATAAATAAAAAGGTATGTGCATCTTGGCCTCTAGGCTGTTGAATACATGGCGTAGATGCCCAGGACCATCTGTAAAGAGGAAGTTAGCTGGCTCAGCAGTGGTCTGCAGAAGCTCTTGATGGAGAGGGCTCTCCATGGCTTTGAGCGAAGGCTGTTCGCCCTTGCTGCACATCATGGCAGCACTCGGGCGTAGTGGCAGCTGCCTTTCTGAGCGCTGCCAGGCTGCGAATGCCACAGCGGGAGGCAGATCTGCGCGCTCATTTCGACCCAATCCACCAGCATTTCAGGCTGGGGCCAGACACTCACACGCCAGCGGTGGGAGACG
The DNA here is from genome assembly GCF_965183815.1 of Platalea leucorodia. Lineage (NCBI taxonomy): Eukaryota > Metazoa > Chordata > Aves > Pelecaniformes > Threskiornithidae > Platalea > Platalea leucorodia. Next base: position 88,641,673 of record NC_138858.1, on the reverse strand, counting down.
TGCGGAAAACGGATGGGCAGGATGTGGCAGCTCGTGACTGTGTTTTGTTCCTGGGCTGCCCGGAGGCGCTTGTCATGGGTCCTCTGTGCTTTTTTGGATAGCCCTGGCCCCGGCAAGCTCGTGCTCTAGGCAGAACGAAACGGATGTGACAGATCAAGGACATGGCAGCAAAACAAGCTGTTGGTGCAGAAGACAAATCTCAGCTCACGGCTTTTCTCCCCTAGTACCGAGCAGCGTAGGGTATGTGGGGGCTTGGCTTTGCTGCAGCACCTTTTCTGCTCATGGCTGCTTCGCTTAGTGCCTCTAAGAAACCTGTATGCTTCAGTCCAGCTCCTGGAGGGCCGGTTACGAGCGCTGGAAGGGATGTGCCGAACAATAGGCATGCAAGTACCTTGGCTGGTGTGTCGGAGGAGCAGGCAGGCTGAGCATTGGCAGTACACCTGCACCAGCTCTGCAAGTCTCTGTGCCCTCATCCCCTCACCTGGAAATTAGGGGTGTTGGAGGGGCCTGATGCCAGGATTGATTATGCCGCGCTTTGAAATGAAAAGTGTTTATGTGGAGATGTGGTATCGCTGTAGGTATCCATTTTTCTTTGCTGCAGAGGCAAGACAGACATTATATGCTGTCCTGCCTTAGCCTTTGAGTAGCTTAAGCTAAGTCCTGGCCCTAAGACAGCAGCTTAGGGCAAGCAGAAGTCAGTGTAGGTGGTGAAAAGAAGCAGCGTGGGTTCCTGGTGCATGGGAGATGGGTAAGGCTGGCATGGAGGGAGCTGTGGAAGTGTGCATGGGCATGTGTCCCTTCTCCACGCCTTGGTGCGCACAGTGGAGCAGCACTGACCTCGAGGGATCGGCCATCAGTTTTCAAAAAGCTACTTCTGTGTCCCCTAGTTCCAGTCTCCTCAGAGCACTCGGAAGGGGCTGAGAAAGATGATGTGCGTATGCAGCTGAAGAGGCATCAGGCCCCCAGCCCGACCCAGTGCACCAAATCTTCCAAACGAGCCAAAATCAAGGTGACCATTGTCTCTCACGGAGATGCTGCTGGCGTGGGGAATGGAGCACCCCTCACCACCCAGGCAGAAAGTGAGTTGCGATTGCATAGCCGCTTTTTAACCGGAGAGCGGGGTCGTGGCTGTGCCCAGACCTGCTCCTCTGGGGCACAGCGTGGGGAGGGGAGGGGAGCTGTGATTTTTATTATTTTTGGAGGAGTTAGCAGTAGAAAACAGACGGAGGCTCAAGGTGTGAGTGACTTGGGGGTAGCTGGGGAAGCATGGGGGCTGACAGCACGTAGGAGCTTGGCAGAAGCCTCTCTTTTCCGTAGCAGTTGGGATTGCACGCTCCAGCGAAACGCTGGACTGCAGCCTTGTGAGCTGTGAGGCGAATTTTACACCTCCCTCTGAGGCATCAAGCTGCTGCTGGAAGCAGGATGCCGGTCCTGGCGGACCCCTTGCTCCAAGTAGGTCATGCACGTCTCCAGTTCTGCTGCCCGCTCCTGTGACTCCTGCGCGAAGCTCTCACCTGGAACGTGCCCCTGCTTTAGGGATGACGGCGATGTTCCTCCCTCTGGAAGACCTTCGTGCGTTCAGACTTCATGAATCAGCTGAGTGCCCCGCTCTGCTGTTCCCCTTTGGGCCTGAAGTCTGGCACAATATGTGTTTGATACGCGTATAAATAAACCCCAGCTCCTCTCCTGCCTCTGCGACTGGGAAAACCCACTGCGACGAGCGTTGCCGAGGTCCCTGCAGTCCAAGAAGAGGTGATGTGCTCCGTCGTCTTCCCCTTGAGCCTTTGCAAGGGAGGCCAGAAGCTTTGTCTGCTGTCACCCTCGTACCTGAAGGATGTTGCCTTGTCGCTGGCCGTGCTGGCGTATATGACTTCTTCACATGAGAGTGCAGAGCCCCAGATTTGTAAAGCAGTTGCTCGTTATTAGCGTTAGCTTGATGCGGCGCAGGACTGAAAGGTCAGCGTCTCCATTCGGATAGGAAATCAGAGGTTTTTGAAGCTGAGAATTAATTCTGCTCCTTTGGAGGCATCTCTCAGTTAATTTAACAGTTGTTTTGAACTGTGAAAATGAACTAATAAATACAATTCCTTTTTTAAGGTTACAGTTTATCTTCTGGCAGCTTTGAAAATCTCTGGTTTCCGGAATCTTTTTTTTAATTTTCCAAACTTTACTTCTTTTCACAGAAAGGAAATGAATTGCAGAAGTTAACATGAACCAAAACAAGAATTCCCTCTTACCGTGTGTGAGCAGGAGGAATGCACAAGACAAACGCAGTTGTATCCCAAAATGCCGCAATAAACCAATATTGTCACTCCTCGCATCCCTGTGTATTTTGTAAAGTGTCTCTAAAGAATGCTTACAAAATCAACCGCTAGTGACCAGCCAGATCTGAATTAATCGGTTGAGGCGGTAGACCTGCACCAGGAGGAGGGGATTAGTGGAGATAATGTTTAGGAGAGAGGTTTGCATTTGGTGGTGAGGGCCTGAGATTTCACTGCTTACAGATTTTGAAGCTGATTCCGTCAATCCGGTCTGTCGTAACACTTCCACAACAGCAGCTTTCTGGTTTTTATTCGCAACTCTGCTCTGTTTGATACTTCCGATCTCCTGTAGCGCGGTGGCTGGAGTGTGTGTTTATGGCTGCAGCGGAGGTTTCCTTGAGAAGATGCTTTGCGAGCAGGACGAGCCCACAGCCTGCAGCGCTGTGTCTGTGGGTAGTTGCGTGAGAGAGAGGGAATCCCTAAAGACTCGTGGAGGAGAGACAGTGAGGTTTCTTCTTTTTCTTTTGCAGTTGTCGCTGGAAAGCCGGTCCCCATGGCTGTCGGCCAGTCTGTGTCGGGCGCAAAGGAGCTGTCAGGGCTGCTCACCACCCCCAAGTGAGTGCCACTTTGTTTTTTACAAGCTGTGGGTCTTCTTGACAGCCTGCTGATGGGAAGCACTGCAAGAGGGTGATTTCTGTGTGTGGAGCTTTCTGGTATCTTGCTTATGACTGGAATTTTCTGAAGTGCAGGAGACTTTTAGGCTCCTGAAAACTATTTGTCAACTGGCAGTCAAGTCTGAGAATGGCAGAATTGGGCAGAAGTAGAGGGTATTGTGGCTGTTTGGCTGTATTTCTATATGGTTTCCCGAATCCAAGTTTGCTTGTCTCTGTCTTTTGAATGACTGTGATGTCTTTGCCAGAAATTCAGTGTTGTCTTTAATCCTTCCCTTCATTCCCTCTAACGGTCAAGCATTTTTTTTCCAAAGACAGGGGAACGAAGCCTCAATATCAGTTCATGAAGTTGATTAACTGGCCATAGGGATTTCTGTTAGAGAATGAATCTGACGTTGACACCTCATGTCACTCTTTTCCCTTTTAATTCAAACCAAGCTTTGGAGAAACGGACTCTGACTATCTGGGAGGGGAGAGGAAGAAGAGCTGTTCTCAAATAGAAAGTAGGTTTTAAACGGGAAACGTTTCGCTGCAAGGTAGATTGCTTTTGCGTAGGATGACACAGCTCTTGCAGCAACTAGGCAGGTACACACATGCTAACAAGCTCGCCTCCAATTTGGAAATATGTGGATTTTGCCATAGGTGCTCCTTGTTCTAGCTGCCGCAGTGGACACAGGGAAACTTCTCTTGCTTTGGGTTTTTGTAGCTCGTCAACTGCCTTACGCTTCCAGGAGTCCCACTTGGTTGTGTTAGGCCAGTGACAGCTCGCTGTCAAAGCCATCTCTCCCTGCCCTGTGCAGTTCATCGTTAACTGGACTCTTTCTCTTCTGCTCGCTTTGTAGGCTGAGTTCAGCAGCAGAAACCTCCTCCACGAGTCCTGCTCCGTCTGCCGTGATCCCCAGCAGCACGGTGCCCAGTGCTTTCCATGCCCTGCAGAGCAGGCTGGTGGCCAGCAGCACCCACTGCGTGCAGGCCCAGCCAGCCAGTACCCTCCAAGGTACCTGCCTCTCTCCATGTCTCTCTTGTGAATGTAAAAGGTAAACCAGGTTCAAAATCATTTGGTGGATTCTCTTTCTTGCATTCCCTGTTGCTTTGGGTTTGGCTGAGGCAGCATTTGTAGTGCTTTGCTATTGCAGAGCCTGCAGAGATACAGTGGGACGCTATAAAGCGAGGCTAAAGGCGCAGTAGGTGACCTGTTAATTGCGTCATTGGTACGTAATGATGCCTTGAGATACCAAACCCGACCTCCTCTTGCCTCCCGGGTTTCACAGCTAACCTCGTTTGCAGCTGCAGCAATGAAGTGTGTAGAGCAGCTGGGAGGACCCCCGCTGACCTCGAGGCAGGCTGCTTGGGATGCTGCTCTTTAAAGAACAGTTTTGCAGACACCTGCCATATGACAGACCTGGAATTTCGTGCTGGTGAATTCCCTAAGCCTGATTTCTTTATTCTTTACTTTTTTAGGAGCAGCATCTGCCAGCAGCCTGCTGCAAGGGCTGAGCTTCAGCCTGCAGGATATCGGGACCAAGTCATCAGCCCTTCCTGCTAGCGTGGCTGCTGCTGGGCCACCCGTGCAGGTATGCAGCCGGCAAACATCAGAGATCCCTCTCTGCGGGGAAGCTGTATGGAGACTAAAGCGGTAGGAGTCAGAAGGAACCTAGATAGGGCATGTTTGCTCCAGAACCAGAAGAGATGAGGGATGGTAGGTATGAACTACAGCTAGAAAAATGCATCCAAGCCTTGGCGGTGTGCCAGGGGCTAAGGATTCCCGTAAGTGGCATGAGTTCTAGGAAACAGGGCTGTGGGAAGTTGTTTCTAGGCAGCCACCGAGAAAACATTGAGAAAGAGTTGGAGAATGGATGGAGAGGAGAATCAGTGATCTTTCTCCTTCTTGTTTTTCTGGGAAAACACACGCCTGTGACCTCTCAGGCAAGCTCCCCATCCCTGCAGTTTGAGTGACCTCTTTCAGGATGGGTGGAGCCACTGTTTGTCCCAGTCATGCTTTCAAGTTGAAATGAGCATGTGCAGACTGGAAGGGACAAGTTTACTTGCCTGTAGACCTGCTTGTGGCCACCAGAATGAAGCATGGAAACTCTGACCTCTAAAGACCTCTAGCTTCTGCATGAGGGAGAGTCCGTGCCATCCCGGCATCCCCTTTCCTTCCAGGTACTCACTGCTTCTGCTTCTCCTTCCAGACCTCAGCTGTGAAGACACCCACGCCTATCCAGAACCTGAGTGCCATAACCACGGGCACCGGCACAATTGTCCGCACCATCCCGGTTGCCACCTCTTTGTCGCTGGGAGCCTCGGCAACTGGGAAGCCCACGGCCATTCATCAGCTGCTGACAAATGGGGGACTGGCAAAGCTGGCCAGCACTCTCCCTGGCTTGGCTCAGATCTCCAACCAGGCAGCAGGTGAGGGAGAAGGGGGACAGGCATGCAATCACCCCAAGACCAGCATTTCCAAAGCTTATTTTGCCTTTGAGCCATAGCTATGGACGGCTGCATGTGCTAGGAATTTCTGATCAGCTGCTCTTTCCATTTCTTGTAATGGAAAGAGGCTTCTGATGCAGCCCCCAGTTGGTGAACGTGACCTCCGCAATCCCCGTGTCTCAGGGACGTCTCGCGTATTTTCTAGGCTTGAAGGCCCCAACGACCATTACTGTGACGCTGCGTGGGCAACCCAGCCGCGTGACCACGCTTAGCCAGGCTGCGATGGGGACTGTCCAGCCCCAGCTCGAGGAGCAGCCGATGCAGACCCAGGCACCTCAGGTAATTTTTGGCATCTTCTCTGTAGCAAAAGCACCCGCTGCTGCTCTTCTGAGCTTTTTCTGACCATCGTAATCAAAGGCAGATATAGCTGTCATGGGGAAAGTGTTCTTGGTCACATCTCTTGGGTGTGATGAGCTTTGTTGCTTTGCTGAGGCTGCACAGAAAGAGGCCTCGCCAGGCGGTGGTTAAGAGGACACGGGTCATCTTCGTGTCTGTTAGTGGCAGGGTCGATTGTGCTCGATATCACGCTAGTACTGCACTGAGGGAATCTCGGGAATCTCTGGCTAGACTTTGAAAGCTGACATAAGCATGGAAATTGTTACTGAAGCTCCAGGCTTTCTTGGCAGTAACAGGTTTTGGTGAGAAGAGGAAAGCTGCTTGTAGAGTGTTCAGGCAGGAGAGCGCTGTTGTGCTGTCTGGAGCCGTATTCCTCTTGAAAGTGCTGCTTCTGACTGTTAGATGCCCTGATGTGAGGCTGGGCCCTGTGGGTGTTGGGGATACTGTACTATTTCCTTCTGCAGGTCCCCGACTCCTGCTCTTTCTCACTGCCCTGCTGTTGAAACCGATTTATGAAGTGCTGAGCCTGCGCTCCAAGGTCGTACCTGTTTGATACAGATCTCCTTTTGGAGGTGGATCACTGACAGCAGGAAAAGCTCTTACTGTTTGGACTCTCAACGCGTGCCAGGTCCTGTCTCAGGGATCCTGGCTGCCTTCCTGCTTCCTAGATTAAGCGTTGGTGCGGCTGAATTGAAAGCACAAGATGTCAAGTCGGAGAGGGGCTTTTTGTTGTTGTGAACGTAGTGGTCTTGGGTACTGTAACGTGGACCTCTCAACCCCAAATCCTGCAGGTAGCAAAAGGGATGAATGTACTGCAGGTGTATCCTTGGGCTTCATCCTAAGCCACTGTCAATTTTGAGATGGATCCATAAATGTGAGGGCGGAAAGGTTGGCTCTGACTCCCTGCAGAGGATGGGTGGTCAGCGGTGGCTGTGATGTGCCATCAGCAAGGTTGACCCAAGCTCGGATGGCTTCCCCATGGTCCTGGCTCCGGCGCTGTACAACACTCAGGTCTCTCCTGTAGATGCTTTCCTGGATGTGGGGATGTAGGAGAAAACAGGCAGCCCAGGCCTGTGGTCTTCCTCAGGGGACTGAAGGAGGCATTGCAGGAAAAGGGCTCCTGGTTGCCTGAGTGTGTACTGAGGGGCATAACTGACTGTCCAACAAATGCTGACTGTAGTGATTTGAGGCAGGCATTTGCAGGGAGAAAGTAGTTCAAAGAACAAGTCAACAAGCTGCCAGAATGATAAATGCTGCAGCTTGGGCAGTCGATCGAGCGTGGAGCGTCCAGTGGGGATCAAGCTCCAGTTCCCAACAGGGATTAACAAACTGGCACTGAAGGCTGAGGATCCCAAGATCATTCCAGATTGGCAGGGTTGGTTTGTTGGTTTTTTTTTTTTTTTTCCTTCCCCTCTTGCATGTGATTTTCCCACTCTTGATAGCGCTAATGCAGGTCCCGAGCAAGTAAGCTGGCGTAGGAGAGGCAGAGCAATCTTCGCTTTGTAGATGAAGCTCTGTTGTTTTGGTCTCTGTTGCTGGGCTGGCTCGAGTTGTGGGCAGCATTGTGGAGGCAGGGAGCGTGCTTCTACTCTTTGCTGCTGTCTGCAGAGGCTGTTTGAGGTTGCTTAAAGCCCTGAGATACATTTAGGGAGGCTTTATTCTAAAAGTGAAGCCTTTGGATAGAAGTTGGGTAATTAATACTTAATTAACAGCAGCAGCCATAAATCCTTAATTTGTCCTTCGCTGCTTTAGAGCTGGCATTGCATCCACCATTGCCAGTAGTTTCCACACAGGGTCCTGGTTTACTGCTAGTTAAAGCTCAGCTTTGGGAGCATCCACCTCCTTCCTCCCTTGACTTTCTGTGTTTCTTTCAGTCACTTCGCTAGTGCGACAGAGCCTGCGAGCATTGGCAGAGCTGAGCTTAGAGCCGGCTAAGGTATTGTTCAGAAACACAGAGCTAGTGACACTCAGTGCAGATCCCACCTAAGCAGCGGGTGAGTCGCTTTCATCGGTCTGAAACTCTTCATCCGTGTTGGAGGCAGTTTTTGTGCTCTTCAAAGGCTGTTCAACCGTCAGAACTGGCTTGCTTTCCTTTACGTCCTTTGTTACGTTTGAGAGACCCTACATATCCAGCAGAACAGTAACTCCGCAGCGTAATGAAACGTGGTACAGATCGACTCCAGGGTTAACGAGTTCATGTACGGGTTAATGTTTTAAGGCGGTGGCACTTGGAACTGGATATTGGATTGTACGCTGTGGCTTTTACCTGCAATGCTGAGCTTGTGTGTTCAAGGTAGGGCTTAATTGTGTGGCTGGCTGCGAGAGTTGCTTCAAAAGCAAACTGAAAGCTGGCTTTTACAGGAAATGGAATGAGCTGTGTGTTTTTGCAACTAATTATAGCCCCTGACATCAGCTCGTGTGTACCTTTAGCACATAGGATTACGTAAGCTAACAGGGCTTCCTGTAAAAGAGCAAATTTACAAAAGGCTTCAGGGGATAACAGCCGAGGGCTTAAACTGTTGTGTTTCTGTTGTCGGTTGGGTTCCCTTTGAAATTCCAGCTGACTCCAGTGTGCCTGTGCAGGAAGCGTGAAGCCCACGCATCGGCTGTGTGCTGTGATTTTTAAATTCTGGGGGCTGGGGCGATGCCTGTAGCAGCTGAGATGCGGTTTGAGTGGGTAACTTTTCCTTCCCCCGTGGGCATTAAATGGGAGGCAGAAGACTGAGGAATCTCCCTGGGGAGTTTGATGCAAATGCTTTCTATGAGTAGCAGAGTAAGAAGAAGCAAGAGGGTTTGGGTAGCTTTAAAGTGAAAATATGAGCAAGCTTCAGCTTCTCTTTTCAAGAAACCGCTCCACAGTGGTTTGAACATTGCTTTTTGTATGGGTTCTCCCCTGCAGCGTGGTTATATCCTGATAGTAGCTCCATAAAGTGTGGAGTGATGCTCATGCTGGGTCACGCTCTTGTTTTCTGCTTAGTGGCATGAAGATTTACTCTGCGATGACTGGAGCTGCAAGGTGAGGTGTCGTGGTTTGAGCTTTGGGCAAGGGTCTCCCCCAGATGCCACGAGGAGAGCTCTGACTCCAGCCCTTGCTGCTGCCCAGAGCCGGCTGCTGGTGGTGGATGTGCTGTAAGCAGGCAGTAAACATCTTTCTTATCCTGGAGTCTGACCCTTTCCACTCCCAGGGGCAAAAATATTAATTATAACTAACGGAGCACTGTTAAATTGCTGCACAAGGCACGGAAAAGTAGGCTGCCACTTGCACGAGCATCAGGTTGGGAGGCTCAGACTTAAGCTTACGCGGTGCTTGTCAGTGGTGGAGGAAAGTGAGCAAGTTGGCTGAGAGAAGTGTGACCGAAGAGCTGAGTTTCTGCTTTTGTAGCTGGAAAAGCTGCTTTGGAGCTTGAATTATGTCAGCTCAGGGCTGTGAGGGCTCCCAGGGAGAGCACAGGTGCGCATGCAGTTGGCTCTCTGCCGTGTCAGATTGTGGATGCACCTGGACAGAGTTCAGGCAAGTGAAGCTGACCCAGAGGTGTTTGAAGAACCCCTCGAATGGGGGAATTTCCAGGTATTTGACTGAAGCTTGTCGGTGCTCTCCAGGGTGTGCTGTCATCTGCCTTAGGACACAAATCCAGACTCCCCAGTTGTCCTAGTATTGGATATCCGTGGACTTCTGGTGGACACTGGTGCTGTGTAACCCGCTGGTTCTTGTCAGAGGGGCTTGTACATCTTCGTCAAGCAGGAGGAAAGCTCTTCTGATGCAGAGGATGGTGTGTGCTCTTCCAGTCTTTGCTGGGCTTTCACTGGTGCTGCTGGTAATAGCGCGTCATTCTTGCAAGTGGGTCTGCACGACGTGGGAATCGTTCTTGAGCTCCTGGCTGTTGCTTCACTATTGCTGCAGAAGAAATGAGAGCGGGACTGATTTCTCTGACAGCCAGAGATGGGGATAGAGCCATCCCATTCTGCTCCAGAAAAAAGCAACGAGTTTGTGCCAGTCTCAGCCCAAGCACTGACAGTGGTGTCAGCGCTGCAGATGACACCATCATGCTTTTAAAATACAGATCTCTGCGGATTTTCTTTCTGTGCGTATTTTTCCTTGAGTTTGGTAATGACTGATCAGAGTGTGAGGGCAAGGCTAGAAGAAGCAGGGAGAGGGTGTGCTCTGACTTTTTTTTTTTAGGTGAGGGCTAGTGCAGGTTCCGAGGAATGTTTGCAGCCCCCCGCAGACGGGGCACTTCCAGTAGCTCTCCGTTACTTTAACCCTTCCAGGCTCCAGACGGTGCTGTTGGGAACCTGGCCGCCCCAGCTACCAGCGCCGCCTCTCCTGGCAAGCTGCTGTCTCAGATGGATCTCAGCAAAGCCCAGGCTGGCGCAGAGATGGCTCCTGCCGACCCCGCGGCACACCTGACCGCCGCCGTGGCAGCACCCGTAGGTGAGGCGCATGGCAGTCGTGGGGCGCGGGCAGCCGGCCTGGGGACCGGAGCGGAGGCCGGGTTGGAGCCATGCCGCCGGGTGACGTGTGCGAAGTCATGCCGGGGAATAGCTGCCTGAATGCTGCTTATTTTTAAGCCTGTTCCCTTTTTTTTTTTTTTTTTCCTGTCACCCCCCCCTTTAATTAGGCTCCCCCATGGTTTCTTTGCACAAAGAGTTTTGGCTCAGTGGAGCCGTTTTTGAGCAGTTGACAAAGAGCAAGGTGTTAAACTTGAGCCCAAGCACAGAAGGGATTATCTGCAGTTTGTGTTTAGGGCCCCCGTCATGTGTTTGTAGCGCTAAGCGCTCTCCCTGCTGCCTACATTTATTTACCTTGCCTGGGGAGAGCAGACCCATCCAATTACAGGTAAATAAATATTGCACAGCCACTACCCAGCCAGTAGCCTCAGCCTTAAAAAAAGTGAAACTGACACAAAGCGGTGATGCAGTCCATTGTATCCTCAAAGGCTTCTGTACCAGAGAGCCCGCTGCCAGCCGAGCCAGTGTTTTCCTTTTCCTTGGTCCAGCGGATTTCCAAGCAAGTGGCAGGGTGAGCAGGTAGTCATCACTCAGGCTGCATCTGGAGGATGACGTTCAGTGGGGCTGTGCCAGTTTCCCAAAGGGCAAACGAGGCAGCTCTGGAGTGTGTGTGTTTTACCTCGCAAGTCGGCTTTCCTTGCAGGCATTAAACCCAGCTAACCGACCTCTGCAGACCCTCACGCTCTGCTTGTCTCTCCCAGGACTCAGCAGGGAGGTGCAGAAGCACCGGGCTTAGGTCATCTTCTGTGTGCTCTGTCTTGTTCCTTTTGTTATTTGTCATAGCTAGTGGACGAGGTTAGGTTTGTGGAGAACTTTACCTGCTTTCGCTGGAGGTTCAGGTTGGCTTTGCATCCCGTGGGGAGGACCAGTTTGTAGGAAAGCTGCTGGAGCAGCAGGGTGGACTGGGATGTTAGCGCAGAAAATTTTCCAGATTCTTAGTTTTGTGGAGTGGTCGTTGCCGATGTCTTACCAGCATCATCGCGTGTCCGTGCCGCTTCCCCAGCCTGCGTAGGCCTGTGTGGAGTCGCCTGTTCCTGCCGTCCTCTTTCCCTTCCAGCCTCCCTGATTCCCTCCAGGATGGTGGGGTCGGTGGTCCCATCCTGCTTAGACAGTCGGTCGTCAGCCTTTGCTCCGTGCCCTCCCCCCTCGAGGCACTTCATTTCGGAGAGTCCCACGCTGCGCTGGTGGTGTTCGTGGCATGCTGTCACCGCTGATGAGTGCGAGGGACACCGCGGTGCATCTTGGATGCTGCTGTGTGAGAGGGATGCGGTGCTGCGTGCCAGCTGACCCGGCACGGCTGGGCGTGCTGCTTGCCCCTCCGCAGTGCGGGCTCCTGAGGGACGGAGCAAGTCGCGGCCTTGGGCGACTGCAGGGGCAAACCGCGGGCTGCTCCAGTGTGGGGTCTTTGTGGCCAGTGTTGTCTTTAACCAGCAACGGGTCTCCAGGCTTTTTCCCATCCCTTGAGCACATCTAAACCCAGTGATTAGATTTCAGTGAAGTCTCTCTCCCCTCTGCTGCTCTCCGGGCTGTGGCCACTGTAGATGCAGCTGGGGAGCCAACTCGGGCAGGGTAACCGCCATGATGCAACCTCTGCCGTTGCCTTAGAGCACAGAGGGCTTCGTTTCACAAAGCCTAAAGTCTTTTCGCTGCCTCCTGGGGTGGAGCGTGATGAGGGTCTGAGCACCCCCAGCGCTGCTGGCGGGACGGAGCTGGAGATGCCAGAGATGAGCAACAGCTTGCCTTGAGCCGGGCCGCCAAGAGCCAAGTGAGCTCAGTGTGGTCTGCGGCAGCTGGGCAGGTAGGACCGGGCAAGATGGAGCCTGCTTGGCTAAGGAAGAACCATGACGTCCCGTCCCAACGGGAGGGGACTTCTGGGGGGAGAAGATCAGACACGGAAGGAAGAGAGAGGCTTCCTTGGGGGATCTGAGCGGTCTAGGAGGGGAGCGGTGCTGATGGTGCCCGAGTTTGGCTGTTGTGCTTTCCTTGCCCAGGCTGTGGCAGCACTGGGGTTTGTTTTGGGGTCTCGCTCTGGAAGAGCGGACAAGTACAGGTCTTTCTGTTCACTCTGAAACCCTGCGACTCCACTGCTGCGGCTGGGGGCTGCAGCCCAGGGTGGGCACCACGTCCCCACGGCCGCTGACCGCGCTCTCCCCTTCTCCGCAGTGACCACCACCAGCCCCATGAAGACGCTCTACGTCATGTCGGACGCCAAGCTGTCTGCACTTACCAAGTCTGTGATGGGTGAGGCTACCTCTGTCCCCCTCAAACTGCCGGGCATCCAGCCTTCCTCCTCCTCCTCCTCGTCTGCCAGCTCTCCCACTGGCACTGTCACCTTCGCCACCTCCCCCCTGGCCAGCACCCCCAGCCCTCCCGGCAGCCTGGTACACTCGAAGGTGGGACCTGTCCTGCAGACCGCTTCCAAGACGGTCATCCTGACCTCGACGCTGGCCACGATGAAGGGCGATGGACCCCTGGGACACATCGGGGAGAAGGTCGGCTTGACCAAGAGTGCCGCCGCCCTCGGCCATGCTCTGGGGGCAGTGGAGACCCTGGGGAGGGTTCCCTCCGTGGTGGACGACGGGAGCACCATCATCCACACCAGAGAGGCTCTGGCCAACAGACACTTGCTGCCCCAGGGTGTGCTGCCAGGAGGGGCTGGCACCACGCTCATAACGCTGGGCAGCAGCCTGGCCAGCTCCTCCATCATCGCCACGGCGGGGCCCACGCTCGGCCAGAAGCCGTAGGGACCCCGGGACCCTCGGCTCAACCGGCACTTTGGGAAGACTGAGCTTGGCTGCGGGGTGGGAGAGGAGCAGCCCCATGGGCAGGGGGGGCTGATTCAGGCTGGAGCAAACTGAGGGGATGTTTTTCTGGTTTTGTTGCTGTTTAATAAAACTATTTTTGTTCTCCTTTACTGACTTCATTGCACATGTCCCTTCCAAAAGCATCTTTGGTTGCAGCTCAGCCCTTGACCGCTTTTGTCAAGGGCCAGTTTCTTGTGCCGTGAGGGCGTGGAGGGACAAAGCAGCCTTGTGCAGGCAGGGAAGGATCTGTGCTGTGGCTCCTGGGAGCAGGCTGGGCAGCAACCAGGGCAGCTCCTCCTGCCTCTGCCATGTGCCGGTACGTCCCTCCTCTGGGTAGAAGTTTCAACTGATTCCTCCTGCTATTGGGAATATTTATACACGCTGAAAAAGGCTCAGTTTTAATCTGCCCTGAGCCTTGACTAAACTTTTGCAGTTGTGTTTGCTTTGGCAAGCAGAGGTAGTGTGGGGCACCTGGGCAGCTTGTGCTTGAAATGAGAGAAGCAGCAGAAAGGGCGACACAAAGGTGCTGAGCCACAAAACGGGTGCCGAGATGATGAGGTGAGGCCGAGTTTGGCACCATCGAGGGTGGTTTGCCAGGGCTCAGGACAAGTGTTCCCCCCCGGGGCTGTCACTGGGCTCTGGGGTTTGTTTTCACAGGACAGAGCTTACGGCTGTGAATTGCTGGGTCTTTTTGTGGTTATTGGGGATAATCCCGATGCTCTGTACGCCTCCTTCCCGCGCTGTGGCTCTGCTGCGCCCCGAGCCCTTGACTATTGCTTCCCCAGAGGGACACGGGGCGTGATGCAACGTTTGCCGGCTGAGATGCTTTCGGGGAGCGTGATTCTTGGCAGACCGAGGGCCGCGGTACCGGGGCGGCCCCATGCTCCCCCTGAGGGCAGGCACGTTTCCGAAATCTCCGCTCACTTCCTCATCCTGCTGGCTCGTGAGAAGATCCTGGTTTTGGCTCAGCTTGGCTGGGACAGCACACGCTGTGGCAGAAGCAGGGATTTTGTTACAGGGGGACCGAAAACACAGCAGGAGAATAACTGTTTTCCCCTTTTTGGCTCGTCGTGAGAAGAGGGAGATGCCGTGAGTCCCTTCCCACCCCTCCTGGGCTATACACACGCCGCTCCAGGTGCTGTCCGGCTTTTTGGGGGCCTGTCGTGCTTTGCCTTCGTAGCCTCTCGCACACTGGACTTCGCGCTGCGACGATGGTGAGTAGCGGTCTTGAGGATGTTGAGCTTTGCCAGCACTCCAGACCCTTTCTTCCCTTTTCCCTGGGGTTTTATGGAAAAAAAAAAAAAAAAAAAAAAAAAAAAACAAAACAAAATAGCAAGACTTGGCTTTGCCAGCAATCTGCATTCAGCCCAGGCAAAGTTTCCTGCAGGGAAGGTCATGGGTGCGGGATGCCCTTGAACCCCAAGGCTGAGCTAGCCCCTGGCGTAGGGGGTTTGCTGATGGGATGCCACCAAACACAGTACCTTCTCCCCGAGCTGACAGCAATGGGAAAAGAGCCGGGATGAGCTTCAGCCTGCTCTAGCATCTGCGGGCAAGCACGTCTGTTAAAAACGAGGGTCTGCTGTCGATCTGCGGTGTTTTTAAGCAGCTCTGCTCTCTTTTCCAGGCTTGAAGTCACAGTTTCTCTGCTGCAATAACAGTAACAAGGCTGAGACACCCTTAGGAATGTGGTTATCTCCAGTGCCCTCACTCCCAGGTGTGGAGGCAGCTCCTCGTGGGAAGACTTGAGCTCCGTGGCCACGTCCTTGCTCGCAAACCGGGCTTGATGGTGTGTGTTTTGGCAGCAAAGCTCTCGGGGTACAGCCGGGGCCGTCTGCAGCGCATGCAATGCCTTTCTGAGGTCCAGGCTGGAGGATCCAGGCGCTGCTGGGTCAATGATGCTGCTCTCCTCAACGAGTCTAATGCCAGAAGCATCATGGAGTGATGCCTGGGGCTGATTCTCCTTTTCCAGTTTCTATCCTAAAGCCTTTCCTTTCCATGGATACAGCAGAAGTGGTCCTTAAAAGCTGACTTACTGCTTCTGCTCCACCTGAAGCCGTAACCCTCTCTGGAGGTGAGCAAGTGCCACCATCCCTCTGCCCTTTCCTCTTCGACAGCTCATGGTGCGGTGCCCAGGATGGCGGTGAGCGGCTGTGCTTGTGGGGAGCAGCTGGCACGAGAAAAGCGAGTCCTGTAGCTCTGACAAAGCCTTTCAGCCATTTGCAACAGCTCGACAGGAGCTCCTGGAGGCAAAAAGCACCTGGAGATGTTGCTGGGCTGGTTCGCACTTGGACACGTGCCTGCTCCACGAAACGGCTGCGATTCCCCCAAAACTGATGCAGAAAAGCACCTCCTTCCCCACAGGATCGTGGTGGCCCCAGAGGTAGGTCTCAGCCCGTCCCCACGGCACCATGAAACACCTCTGGGGCTCCGTGCTGAGGGTGAGGATCCCCCCAAACCCCGCCCCGATCCGAGGAATCAAGGACACCCCACACACCGCCAGGTTGGGACCCTCCAGCCAGTCTTTATTTCGGGCACTGCCTCTGCAACCAGCTCAGCCGCTGCGGCTGTTCAAGGTGCAGAGCAGCAGCGAGCGGAGCGGCCAGAGCGCTTTCCGGGTAGACACCCAACGCAGCGGCTGCTCACCGCAGCCCCAAACCCCTAAAAAAACCTCCGGAGCCCCAGACGGAGGCAACGTAATTAAAAACCAAAATTGCATCGCGTGGTATGAGCCAGGCGGGGTTCTGGACCAGGGAGTCAGCGAGTGTCCCGGGCACGGCGGGATGGGATTAACCATCGCCCGGCTCAGCCTCCTCACCGCATCATGCGAAACCGCGCCAAGGCAAAATAGAAACCTCTGCAACTTATTTTGCTGCCTTGTTTTTATGTGTATGTATATATATAATATATATAACCTTGTGATAGCGGTGGTTAAGTCACCGACGGAACGACGTCAGATACAAACAGCTCTAAGAACAAGAGTAAAAATGACACGGTCCAGATTGTCTCCTCTTAGTCCCCGCGCCGCAGGCTCTGAAGCGGTGACCGGCTCCGGCACGCGCCTCGCTGCCTGGCTCAGCCACCACGGCATCCCGGCCGGCTCCCTTCTCCACAGGGAACGAGGCCGATCCGGAGCGGGATGGAAGCGCTACAGCTTGGCGTGGCGGTGAAAGGCAGGCATGTGCGGGGAGGCGTAGCTGCGTTGGCTGTGCCATGTCGCCGCCGGGTAGAGCTGGTGCCGCAGCGAGCTCTCGTAGGATGCCAGGTAGTGCCCGGGGCCAGTCGCCAGCGGCCGGCACAGGTCGGAGGGCTGCGTGGAGGCGGCTACCAAAGGGCTGGGGAAAGCAGGGATGATGAAGGGGTTGACAGAGAGGGATGGTGCCACCGGCACCCCTTGGCTTTTGAGGTGCTCCAGCGGGTTGCTGAAGCTCGCCGGGAAACGCAGCATCGTTCCCTTGTAAACGTCTGGGGCTTGCAGCAGTGGTGCGGCGTAGCCAGGGCTGGCCACCACAGCCTTGGGTTTGGCCAGCCCTTGCTGGCCCCCGGGCGAGCTGGCGCCCGTGTCCCTGCCGTTGGCCTCCTTGATGAAGGGGGAGACGGCACGTAATTTCGCGCCAGGGCCGAAAGCCGTCTCCTCCTCTCGGCCGCGCTTGCCCCTCGGCACGGTGGGGGCAAAGCCGGTCCCGGGGGGCACCCAGCAGGCTTTGACGGCGGCACAGGTGGCCGCTTGCCGGCTCTCCCTGCTCCACGACTGTCCCGCTTTGTTCCGCAGGTCTTGGGGCTGCTCCGGCTCCTCAGATTGCGTCGGGAAGGTGGAAGGTGGCTCCAAAAAATCCTTCAAGCTGGAGAAATACCCCCAGAGGGGATGGCAGCTGACAGGCTTCAGCACCTCATTGCGGTAGGCGTGGAAGCAGCCGGTGAAGACGGTGGGTGCCGGACCCCCCTCCTCGGCCTGCGGGCAGGGCTGGCTGTCCCTCCTGTCGGGGGATGCGCTGGGAACGGGTCCCACCTCACTCCTGACGCTCGGAGCTGTATCCTGAGCTCCCGACGGCTCCGGGCTCCTCTGCTCATTGAAGTGGGGGCCAGTGGCCGGCCGGGGGGGCTCGGGGCTTGGGCCAGGGCCAGCATCACCCGCTGACTGCCGGCCCTCGGGGCAGTGGCGTTTGTGGCAGTGCAAGGACTCTGCCTTGCTCACCTGGGCCAGCAGCTTCTTCTTGGCCAGCGGAGACATGATGGGGTGGTTGCCTTTGGAGTAGAAGCTGGAGAAAAGGCGCTTGTAGGTTTCGGTGTGGGTCCTGCAGGGGCCGGGACACCCCCCCGAGGGGCTCGGGGACGGGACCGCCGGACTGGAGCATCCCTCTGCCGCCCGGCCCTGCTCCGGGCCGTCCCTCGCGTCTTCCGTGACGGCTGCCACCTCCGGCTTCGCCTTGTCTGGAGGCATCTGCAAGCAAAGGGGATTCGGGGTGTGGGTGTCAGGCTCTGCCATGTCCCCGTGCCGGGGTCCTGGCTCCCCCCGGCCCCCTCCCCATCTTTGGCTGCCCTCAAGCCCTCCGCTCTCCTCTTTTCCCGGCCAGCCGCATCCCTCCTTGCTCTCCCCCGGGCACCCCAATGGGTCCCCCCCAGGCGAGGGACAGACACGGGTGCTGGCATGGGGGTCCGGGGCTGCTCCCAAACCGGAGCCGCATCAGCCAGGCTCTGGGGGGGCCGCGCACCTGCTCCCGGCCCTTCTCCTTCTTGGCCCTCTTGCTCTTCTCGCCCGTCTCGGCGCCCTTGGAGACCTTGTACTGCTTGCGGGGCTTGCTGGGGGGCAGAGGCTTGTCGTCCTCCCCTTTGAGGTGCCGCACATACGGGAGGACCAGCCTGCGGGGGGGGGGGGGGTGCGGCAGTGAGAACCGGCGCTGGGAGGGGAAACTGAGGCACGGAGCAGGACCCCCTGACTCATCCCCTACCTCTCGTAGTGCCGCCGGGTGCAGGTGGCCGCGCTGGTGCTGCCGGGGCTGCCCCCCAGCTCGTCGTAGACGTTCTTCCAGAGCCGTCGCCCCGTCACCTGCGGCGGGAGGGATGGGTTGGCCCCCGCGGCACCCAGGGGACATCCCGGCACCCAGGGGCCGTGGCTTACCAGCTCGTAGGCTCCCAGCTTCTCCACGGCTTTGTAGATCTTCCAAAGGTTAACTGGAAATAAAGAGGAGATGCCGAGGGTCAGGGGGACGCGGTGCTCGCCACCGCCACCGGTAGCTCGCCCCGGCCATAGGGGGGGAACGTACTCTGCTTGAAGCCGAGGTGGGGGATCCTCTCGATGGGCGTGTGTCGGTCCTTCATGAACTTGTAGAGGCTGACGAGGAAGGCTTCCTCCTCCTCCTTCTCACCCCCGGTTGTTGCTTCTTCCACCGGCTTCTCCCGCTCGGAGCCATCCTCCGGGATCGGAGCCTCCTGCGGGACAGCGGGGTGAGAAGGAGCCTAAGGGGAAACTGAGGCAGAGCAGAAGCACCCAACACCCCCCCCTCACCAGCCCCGGGCGTGCTTTGCGAGCCGAAGGCATTTAACGAGCTCTCGGTTCGTTAGCGGGCAGCCTGGGCTGCCGGCCAAGTTGGTCAAAGCTCTGGAACCGTGCGAGAACACGAGGAACGGCTTCCAGGAAAACAGACGGGCAGAAATTCATCCTCCGGCCCCCCCGCCGCCGCCTTTCTCAGCTAAAAATGTTTCTCGTTTGTTTGTTCTACATTTTCCGGAGTTATAAAACTTGTTGCTATTTTTGGGCAAAGCAGCTGCTCGGCTCCCAAGTACTTTATTTTATTTTTTTTTTTTTTTAATTCTTCTTCTTCTTTCTATTCTTTTACCCGCTTGTGGCAGACGCGGTATTTTAACGGCTCAACTATTTTGAGGCTTTTTTAAAATAAAAAGCCGATGGAGGGAGGGACGGGGGGGGGGGGCTGAGTCCGGCGTGGCAAAACCTAACACCCCCCCCCCGCATTGGGGTAAAAAAATAATTAGAAAAATTAAAAGCTGCGTGAGGGGAGGGCTCATTTCTCGGTGTAAGGAGTCCCCTAAAAATGCCCTCTTTTGGGTATGTTTTCCCCCCCAGTGCTGGGAAATTCGCCCTCCTCTTCCTCATCCTCGCTTTCACAGGCGCCAAAAGTGATGCTCGTGTGTGTCGCCCCCCAAATATGGGGGGGTTCAGCATCCTCCCCCCCAAAAAAATGCCGGGGTGCGGCACTCACCTCCGGTTTTTGGGGGTCTCGTTGCTGCTCTTGGTTGTCCTCCATGCGGACAGAGTGGTCGTCTTTGATTTTAGGAGGGGTCCTGCGAGGAGAAATAGAGGGGAGGGGGTGAGACACCCCAAATTGTTGCTTCCCCCCCAAAAAATAAAAAAATTAAGGGTAAATTGAGATGATTTGGGCCACGGCGTCGCCCGCCAGGCACCGAAATCGGCCGAAAGGCCGATTTCGGTGCCTGGCGGGCGACGCCATGGCCTAATGCTGCTCCCTGCGTGCCCCCCCCCCCCCCAATTTAGGGCTCGGTACCCCCTTGACACCCCAAATTCCCCCTCCCTCACCCCCCCGCCTACTTTTTTGGGGGAAAAACCCTGGAAAAAAATGAGTGGGGGGGGGGGAATAGGGGGAGGGGTGCCAACCTGGGGAAACTGAGGAACGGGGCGGGGGGGACCCCCCCCAACCCCCACCCGAGACCCTCTCCGGTGCCCCCCCCCCCCCCCCCCTTTCCCCACGCCGATCCCGGTCCCGCTCACCCGCCGCCGCCGCGCCATGTGACTGCACCGTGGGGCGGTGCCGCCACGCCCCCTCTCCGCCTATTGGCTGGAGAGGACACGCCCCCTCCGCCTATTGGACAGCCCATCCGCTCCTCCTCCGCCCCCCACGGGGCGAAGGGCGTGCTGGGAGTTGTAGTCCTGCAGCTGCGTGCAAGCCCTGCAGGCGTGTGCACACGCGTGTGCAAGGGCAGGCGTGGCTGCAGGTGCTCGGGGCGCGCGTGTACACGTCACGCGTGTGCAGTGGGGCGCACACGCGTGCGGGCGCGTCCGTGGGGTTGCATGTGTGTGCACGCATGTACGTGTATGTTTGTCCCCGGGCACGTACGCGTGTGTAAGCGGGGTCAGGTATGTGCATGTGGGGTGGGGGGCGTGCAGGGGGGCACACGTGTGGGTAAATGCGTGTGCCAGGGTGGGCACGTGTGCCCAGGCGTGTTCGTGGGGGGCGTACAGGTGCCAACACACGTGTGCGTGTGAGCACCTGTGAGTACAGGCATGCACACACATGTGCAGGTGAGTGCATACATGTGGGCGCCCTCCTGTGCAGGTGGGCACGCTCACACATGCCTACACGTGAGCACGCGTGTGCGGGTACACGCGTCTGCACAGGGGCACACACCTGTGGGTGCCGGCGGGCACACGCGTGTGCCTGCGTGTGCGTGTGCGCATGCAGGCCCACGCCTGTGCCGCAGGTACATGTGAGGTACACGCGTGTCCGTGCGTCTGCGGACCGACGTGTGGCCCGGCCGTGATTTCACCGGCTCAGATTTGGTTCCCGGCACCGTGAGCGCGGCGAAGCCGCTGACGCGATTTCCTCCCTTTCTGGTATTGCCACAAAAACGCAGGAAACCAGGGTGGCGGGGGGACGATGACGACCGGGGCTTTTGGGTGAAAAGTGCCCAATTTGGGGCTAAACAACTCAAGCTGGTGTGAACAAGCCATGTAGCATCAAACCGGGCAGCTTTGTGCCGGTAATTGGGGTGGCTGAAGGTGACGGCTGGATGTAATTATGCACTTAACGCACTAATAATTAACGGCGCTTTCGCGGCGGGGGTGGCACTTTCCCGGCGCTGTCGAGAAACCGCAGCATCGCTCCGCGAAAGCTGGGCCGGAGCGGGCTGAGACCGGTCAAACTCATCCCACCCACTTCCACCACACTTCCCACCCACCTGCAGACCCCTCGGCGCCCCTTTGGCGCTCGTCCTCGTTACCGAAATCACCCCGTTAACCCAAATTTTGGCTGTTTAGGCCCAAATTCCCAGTGAGCGGTGTCCCAGCGTTGCCGGCCGGCCCTGTGCGTGGCGGAGGTTGGAGCGAAGGGCCGAGCGTCACGGCTAGGAATAGCGCGGGAGCGGTGCCAAGCCATTACGGCGGGTGAGTAATGGGTTGAAGTCATCCCTTCCCTATCCCGCGTCGCCGCCGGGAGCGAAAATAACCCCCTTACATCAGCCATCGCCGGGCGAGGGGACCTGCCGGGTGCCGGGAGGGTGGGAGAAGGGGTTTGGGGTCGGTGGGGATGGTCACGGGTGAGGGTGTCCCCGCGGGGCTGGGGGGGGTCCCCCTTTCTCCGTGGTTTTGGGATTCTCAGCCGCCGGATGGTTTCCCAGCCTCGCTGCTGTGGCGTGCGCCGAGTTCAGCCGGTCTCAGCTCGGCGGGATGGGGCGAGGCGGGGGGTGGCGAGGCGGGGTGACACGTGGCTCGCGGTGGGTGACAGGACCCCCCACCCCGGGACCCCCTTGTACTCACCGGCTCAGGAGGCGAAGGCCGGGCGGCTCATCGGCAGGGCCGGAGGAAGAGCTCTGTGGTTTGCTGGTGTTACGGTACCGGGGCTGACGGGCTGGGGGATGAGTCATCCCCCACTCAGGGAAGTGGCGTGTGCGTGTGTGTGTGTGTGAGTGTGTGTTTGCGTGTGCGATTGACTCTTTCGTTACCGGAACGGCCGGGCTTTTTGGGGTTCTCACCCAGAGGCAGGCCGGCACCGCGCTGAATGACTGTGCCGGACTTTCCAACCCAAGCCCCCACCAGGGCTGGCGATGCGGCCGCGGTGCCACCAGGCCCCCGGGGGTTTGGGGACACGGCCAGGTCCCTGTGGCCGGGATGCTCGTGGGGTCGTGGTCCTGGTCCCCCTTTGAGGGTGGCTTTCCTGGGCATCATCCTGCAAACAGGGACCGAGGCACCGGTGTCCCCCAGAGCTGGGCATCATCCTGCAAATGGGGGCAGAGCCACCGGTGTCCCCTGGGACTGGGCATCATCCTGAAAACGGGGTCAGAGCCCTCAGCGTTGCTGGGTACCACTTTCCAGGGATGCTGTTGCTTCTCCCCAGCTTGGGCATCCCAGTTCCATGGGACCGAAGTCACTCATGAGTAGGGGACAGTTGGGGGCTGGACCAGGGGGCTTCTGGAGAGCACCCATGGGTGCTCAACCCCATAGCATCCCCCCAAGAATCCCCCCCGCCGCTAGCTTGTGAAAGAGCCCCGAAAAAAAAAAAGAAAAATCCCCCGTGACTCATTTTGGGCCAACAGCCAGAGAAAGCAGAAGCAGGGGGAGGTCAGGGGGGGCATCTGGCTCCTGTCCCCCCCTTGGGCTGGGAAAGGGGGTGAAGGAATCTGAGGGTGACATTAACCCTTTCGTTCCAGGAACGCGCCTGCCTTCTGCTTGATAACAATGTGATTTAATGAAAAAAGGGAAAAAAAACACAACAACAAAAAAACCCCACTTGGGTTTCTATTCCTGGCTCTGGTTTCTATTCGAGCAGAACCAGGGGGGTCTGAAGCTGGGGGGGGTGTGTGTGTGCAGGGTCCCCTGCCTCAGTTTCCCCTTGCATGACAGCGGCTGCGTGCGTGGTCCAGCCTGCCCGGACTCGCCATCGGCTCTGCTCGCCTGGCTGGGAATAAATTGAATTTCAGGCTCCTGGGGGGAGCTGAGCACCCCTGGGGTGGGATCCGGCCCCGGAAGGGCTCTGCTCCAAGAGGAGCGTGAGGAAAAGCTGCTCCCCGGGGAGGGGTGTTTATTTTTTAATCCCATGGAAATGATGCTGGAGGAAAAGGGGAATTATTGAGGTGGAAAGACATCGCTGGGGTGACAGTGGCCATTGGAGCATTGAAAGGTGTCAGGGCTCAGCCAGCATGCAAGCCCAGTGCCGGCCTCTGCCTGAACGGGAAGAAGAGAAGGAAAAGGAGATGGAGAAAGAGGAAAAGGAGATGATAGAGAAAAAGGGGGAGAAGGAGATGGAGGAGAAGGAGAAGGGGAAAGAGGAGGAGGAGGAGAAGGAGAGGTGGGAAAAGGAGAAGGAGGAGAAGGAGGAGAAGGAAAAGGAGAAGGAGAGGAAGGAAAAGGAGAGGAAGGAGGAGGAAAACAAGGAGAAGGAGAAGAAGGAAAAGGAGAAGGAAAAGGGAAAGGTAAAGGGAAATAAAGATCCAAAAAATGAAAGCCCGGCTGCTGGGGTCGGCGCCGGACTGGCAGGGCGGGCGGCACCCGCATCCCTTTGAGGCACAAAGTGCCGCGAGAGGGTTCGTTATCTCACGGGGGCTCGGGGGGCTTTGGGGTTGCGGGCATCGCCAGCACCCTCCTCCCATGGGTTAATCCCATCGGGTGCTGGTATAGAAACGCAGCTCTATTCTGAAGCCTGACGCTATAAATTATGAATATAAAGCCATAAAATAGCTCCCTGGATTTAATTACCCCATGATTAACCGATGTAATCACTGGGAAAACAGCCTCCTCAGGGAGCACACGTGAGCTGAGCCCCCCCAGCACCGGGGAGATGCTGCGCCCACGCCGGCACAGGGGGTTTATTATTTAGGAGGTAAAAACCACATCGATTTAGGGGAGCAGCTGGAGCTGGATGCTTTTGGGTGCTGCTGCAGCACCCTGGGTGCTGGGGAGGGCTTTGGGTGCTCCCCATTGGGGGGAGCTGGGGGCTGCAAAACGAGGTGCCAGCCACAGGACCAACACCTTACACCCCAACGCTCCGCCAAAGCGGTGGCACGGCTGAACGCCAGCCCGCCCATGAGGATCTTTCCAGGGACAGTTAATTAGTGGGGCACTAACAATGCTCAACCTGGGGCACCGCAACACCCATGGGACCTATCAAAGCTCAGCCCAGCCGTGGAGCCTGTTGCTGCTGACCCCAGCCAGGGCTGTGCATGGATGTGTATGCGTGGGGATGCATAAATTCATGGGGCGGTGCACCTATACAAGCATCTGTGGCCATAAAGGACCATATATCTGCAGAGGGATGCCCAGGGACCCCTATGTATCCATGCATGTGGTTTTGGCAGGGGTGCAGGCAGCACCTTTGGCTTTGGTGGGGGGCAGGCAGCACCTTTGGGTGAGCACAAACCCTTTCTCCCATCCTGAAAATACCCGAGGGTGGGATGCAACAGGCGTGGAGAAAAGCATCTCCTTTTTGTCACCTCCATCTCGCAGCACATCCTGCGCGGTCCAGGGCAGCTCAGCCCCTTCCTGCCCGCGGGGGAGGAAGAGCGAGGGCTGTGAAGGCTGCAAAGGCGCTCGGTGGAGGAGCTCGAGCCCAGCCGCCCTGTTTTCTCTGCATGGAGGTGGCCCCATGGCTTTTCTCCGACGGCTCTTTGGCTTTTCAGAAAAGAAGAAGCCACCGAGGCGGTACGAGCATGTCCGGCGGGATGTCAACCCTGAGGAGGCCTGGCTGGTGCTGGGCGAGCTGGGCGATGGCGCCTTCGGCAAGGTCTTTAAGGTAGGAGAGCACCCAAAACGCCGCTGCTGCCTTGAGGGTTTTGCAAATGCTTTTTTTTTTTTTTTTTAAGTGCTGCCTCGCATCGTGCAGCTTCCGGCGTGCAAGAAGCTAAAAAGCCTCTAAACAGCCCCAAATTTCTAGCAGAGGATGGCAGGGTCCTCGCCTGGTCCTGGATCAGCCCATCCCCAGCCTCTGGCATGGGGAGAGCCGCCAGCTCCTGCAGCCGGTCCATTTGCCGGCGGGTGTTTGCCTCCTTGGTTGGAGCGAGGGGGCTGAGACAGGGATGTTTTTCTCTGAAACCAGGGTGCAGAGCCTGAGTGCGACAGGAAACCCGAATTCGCCATTCGTCAGACCTGCGGCAGCTGCCGCCTTCCGGGGCCGGTGGCGCGCAGCAGTGATGGTCCCCATCCCGGCTGGGCTTGCCCTGGCCAAACCCATCCCCTCTTCTCTCTCTGGCTTTTTCGGGGCAGCCAAATGCCTCGGCATCACTCGCAGGATGGGGTTTCGCTGCAGAACCACCAAAAGGTCCTTGGGCGGAGGTTTGCTGAGCCCCCCGTGCCAATGCTCGCTGTGGCTGTGCCCACAGGAACTATATTGCATTCATGGGGAGATGTAGCTTGCCGGAGGGTTTTGGGGTACGGTGGGATGCTCTGGGACCTGCAGGCAGGGTGGCACGGCCACCTGCACATCAGCCCATCACGGGGCGGCTGCGCATCCTTCTCCTTCCTGGCTGTGGTGACAGTGATGTCCCCATGTCTGTCTTCAGCATTTGCTTTGGTGGCACCAAGCCCCTGGGGAGGGATGCGACGGGTCCAAGCTTCCCCCTCACTGAAAATTGTGGGGCTGCTCCTTTCATACCCCACGAGCCCCCGCGAAACCTCTCCCCCCAGGCGCAGAACAAGGTGACGGGGGCGTTGGCGGCCGCCAAGGTGATCGACACCCCGAGCGAGGAGGAGTTGGAGGACTACGTGGTGGAGATCGAGATCTTGGCTTGCTGCGACCACCCCAACATCACCAAGCTGCTGGATGCGCTCTACTGGGACGGGCGGCTCTGGGTGAGCTGTGGCGGGCGCTGGTCCCCCCACCCTGGGCACAAACCGGGATCCCACCGGCACCTCGGGGCTGGGGGACTCGGTCTGGAGGGGACATGTTTGCAGACCAGGGTGGTAAACCTCGACCACGTCCTTTCCCTGCAGATCCTGGTGGAGTTTTGTCCTGGAGGGGCTGTGGATGCAGCGATCTTGGGTAAATAAATGTTTTTTTCTGGCTGGCGCACGGCCATCGCAGGGTTTGGAGTGGGATTGCCAAATTTTATGGTGTGGAAGGGAGCCCTGGGCTTGTGCAGCATCTCCAGCAGGGAGGATGGGTTGGGGTGCATCTTCCTCTGGGTACCCCCCACCTTTGCTGGGGGTGCTGGGCAGGAGGCATCGTTAGCGGCGGGGTTCATTTGCGTTAACGGCAGAGCTGGAGAAAGGGTTGACAGAGGAGCAGATCCGAGCGGCTTGCAAGCAGCTGCTGCTGGCGCTGCAGTACCTGCACGGCTGCAAGATCATCCACAGGGATGTGAAGGCTGGCAACGTCCTGCTCACCCTCGACGGGGACGTCAAGCTGGGTGAGTCCCAGGGGAATCGGGGCCCCGTGGGGCAGAGGGAGGCCGGGAGTGACGTTCCAGGGATGCTTTGCCCCAGGGATCCTCTCTAACTGCCGCTTTCTGCTCTGCAGCCGATTTTGGTGTCTCGGCCAAAAACTCCAGCACCGTCCAGCGCCGGGTGTCCTTCATCGGCACCCCATACTGGTAGGTGTGGGGCAGAAATCCCTGCGGATGGTGGGATTTGGGAGTGCAGGCAGGCAGGCCGGGGGAGCCCAGGTATCCTGCTCCTCCTGCGGATGCTCGCAACAGGATCCTCGACACCAGGAGCATCTCAAGAAACCAGATCTTTCCTCCTTCAGCCAACACCGGCTCCAGGGTGGGCTTCTCAGTAGCATGAGACTATGTATGGAGAGGATGTGTGGGGTGCTGGTGGGTGCAAGCCCTCCTCGGGTAGTGTTGGAGGAGTTAGGGTCGAATCTCACCTCTTCTGCCTGTAGGGTTGTCTCTGGAGGGGATGGCAGCTGCGTTTGCTTCAGGGGGAGATGATACTATTCCCTGGCCCAGGGCAGGCTGGACCTCTTCCCCTTCTTCCCACGTGCAGGATGGCCCCAGAGGTGGTGCAGTGTGAGACGTCCAAGGAGAGCCCCTACGGCTACAAGGCTGACATCTGGTCCCTGGGCATCACGCTGATTGAGATGGCTGAGATGGAGCCTCCCTACCATGAGCTGAACCCTCTCCGGGTGCTGCTGAAGATTGCCAAGTCCCAGCCGCCCACCCTGCGTCACCCCAAGAGGTGGTGAGTACCCATGCGGAGATGTTGCCCCAGCGCCGGTGCCGGTGGGAAAAGTTGTCCCATGGGGCAGCTCCTGCTCAAAGCCACGTCTGGGCAGCTGGGGTGGGCTCTTGGACCATAAGTGATGCTGGTCGTGATTCCTCCAAGCCCAGCTCCAGAGGTGGCACCACGGGTTTCCCATCCCACCACCTTTGCCTGCAGAAGGTGACAGTGGTGGGCAGCACCGGGGTGGGGACCTCCTGCCAAGGTGCTAGCAGAGCCTGAGTGTCCCTAGCATCACCCCAAGCTCTGTGGGGTCCACAGTGGGGGTGACAGGGAGCTTCTGGCCCTGTGCTCACAGGGACCATCCCACAGGTCTGAAGACTTCAAGGACTTCCTGAGGAAATCCTTGGAGAAGAGCCCTGAGGCGCGGTGGTCAGCCAGCCAGCTCCTGCAGGTGGGTAGCACCCATCACCAGCTGCCCGGGGTGGTGGGACCCTTCCCCAGTGCTGGCCCTGCTCACCTCCCTCACTCCCACCCAGCACCCCTTTGTGGCGGGCATCTCCGACAAGCGGCCACTCCGGGAGCTGGTGGCCGAAGCCCGGGCTGATGTGCTGGAAGAAGAGGATGAGGAGGAAGGTCCGGTCCCCTTGGTGCGTGAGTAGCATCCAGCTGGGGTGCAAGATCCCTCCGACTCTTTCCACGAGTTCGTTGAGCCTCACCTCTCCCCCGTTGTCCACCCCACAGCCTGGGCAGGAGCATGGAGAGTCTTCCTGCCCCCCGACGCCAGGGGGTCCCCTGGAGCATCAGCCCCCGGACGCCACGGGGAGAGTCGGCGAGGAGCTGGGCATCCCATCCGACGTCCAGGCGGTGACAGAGCCCAGGACCAAGAGAGCGTCCGACTTCTTGAAGCAAATGAGGAGGAGGTCCTCACCCGAGGCCATGGGCTCTGTGAGGCTCCCTGCAAAGAGGCCATCCGAGTTTCTGAAGCTGATGCGGCGCAGGTCATTTTTTGGAGGGATGAAGTCCCAAGAAACAGCTAAGGAGCAGCGTGGAGCAGAGCCAAGTGGGTTGGAGGTTATGGCGCTGGATGCTCCTCAAGGGACATCAGCCCCAGCAGAGGCAGGAGGAGAAGTTCAAGGGTGTCAAGAGGAGGAGACCAGCCCTCTGGGGACCCCCTGCAATGTGGCCGAGCTCCCCTCAGGGCCACAGCGGGCAGGAGACCTTGCTGAATTGCAAGAGCTGAAGGCAGAGCAGGTTGGACCCAAGGCAGAGCCTCAGGAGGAAAGCCAACACACCGATGCATCACCAGTGGCCGAAACACCTGCGGAGGGATGGCTTGCAGCCCAACCGAGCCCCGTTTCAACCCCCAAAAGCGATACAAAATCAAGCAGAGACCCTACTTGCAACTCACTGGCCCCACCTGCACCCATGGACAGGGACTGGCACAGAGGCTCAGCCATGGGGCAGCTGGTGGCAGCCCTGGACCTGTGGACGATGGGGACCAAAACCCAGAGCTTCAAGTTGCTGGCAGAGCATCAGCACCGGGTTACTTGGTCATTGCCAGACCTGAAGGTTGATGTTGGCTCCACTGGGGCTGAAGATGGCCTTGGGAAGGATGGTGATAATGGAGCAGAGAGGGCACCCATGGGACCCGAGGGTGCTGGAGAGCCTGGGGAGACTGAGCTGGTGGAGGAGAGGGTGCCACAGGGTGAAGAATCGCTGAGGCCCAGTGTGATGGAGGAGGTAGTGGTGGGGTCAGATGTTCTCAAGGGGTGTCAGGAGTCTCTGGCCGGTCTGGGAGAGGCTGGAGAGTGGAACAACGGGGAGAGAAACTCAGCTGTGTGCGAGTCCATCGCTCACCTCCTGGACCTGGTTGAGCGGGAGGTGGGGAGGAATGAGGAGGAAGCCACAGACAATGCTGAAACTGGGGTGGAAACTTCTCCCAAGGAAGCCCTGGTGCTGGCAGAAGTGAAATTGGAAGAGGATGTTGTAAAAAGGTGTTTGACTGGAGACTGTAAACCAGCAGGAGATGCAGCCAGCCCGGGGGAAGTGATGCTGGCAGGAGAGGAACCGGAGGCAGCACGTGCAGGAGAGGGACCTGCAAGTGAAGAGGCCCAAAGTTCAGCAGAGGA
The DNA here is from genome assembly GCF_965183815.1 of Platalea leucorodia. NCBI lineage: Eukaryota > Metazoa > Chordata > Aves > Pelecaniformes > Threskiornithidae > Platalea > Platalea leucorodia. The sequence continues at coordinate 88,612,630 of NC_138858.1, read as the reverse complement.
TTTGTCTCCTGTGGAAATCCCAGGGCCTGTTGAAGAAGAAACAGAAGAGAAAGTGGAAAACAGCCCCAGAGAGAACCAGCCAGGAGCTGCTCATGGGAATGGCTGGAAAGAACAAGATGGAAATGATGGAGAGCTTGGAGAAGATGGGGTGCAGGTTGCTCCAGCTCCTGAAGGGCCATCAAGGGATGGACCTGGAGAGGAGATGGGTGGCTTGGAGGGTCACAGAGCGGTGCCGGAGCTCCAGGAGGCCCTTGATGGACATCCAAAGGCCACAAACACTGTCCTTTGCACCTCTTCCCAAGCACAGGCAGTGTGGGAAGCAGGGAACACACCAGATCCATCCACCACATCAAAGCAAGGAGAGGAACCATCCCCTGTGGCAAACCCTGCAGATGTACAAGGTCCAAGTGCCCTCCCTGCAGCAGCGCAGCCTTTCCCCTCTGCCGGGGCAGCCCAGCAGGTGAGAAGTTGCAGGTAACATGGCCACATGAAGCTGTGTACCCTTGCATGGGCTTCCATGTTGGGTTTACATAGTTTTGGGCCATCTGAGCTCAAACCGTTGCTCCTGGTTGCAGGAACCTGCCTCGCTCCAAAGGACGGTCAAGAAAACCCGGAGGTTTGTGGTGGATGGGAAGGAGGTGAGCGTGACAACTGCCAAGACCGTCGGCAAGGCTGGGGCGAGGGATGAGATGGTGCGCTCAGCTCGGTAAGCGATGCTGGTAGCGAAGGGGCCAGCAGGCATCTCCCACCCATTTCTGGATGAGGAGGACCAGGGGCAAAGGGGAGAGGGCACGGGAGGGAGGATGGGGCTGTGGGGCTCTGTGCAAAGCACAAGTGCTTGACCTCCAGGCTTGGAAAACCCATCTGCCTCCCTGGCCAGGGTCTACTCCAGCAGGAGAGCATGAGCAAGCCCTTCCCTGCATCCTCGGGGCTGTGCAGCAGGGACACGTGAGGAGCCAAAACGTTGCTCAGCTCCATATCTGGTGTGCCCAGCAGCCAGCTTAAGGAAAGAAGAGGGGAAGACCTTCTTCCATAAGCTCTCACGTCACCCAAGGAGAGTAGGAAAGAATGAAGGGGGAGATGGAGGGGCAGTGACATCTGCTGAGGTTGGGAGCGTGGCCACCACGGACCCAACTGGTGTCCCACCTTCCTTCTGGCTGGAGAAAGTCATCTCCATGATGTTGCACCAGAGCTGAGCTTCTCCCTTCTTTTAGCCACCTACAAGTCAGCCATTCTGGGAGAGAGAGGTGCCTCCAGGGACACCTTCAGCCCCCTCTCACCCTGATTCCCCAAACCTTTAGGCGCCAGGAGCTCCGCGAGCTGCGAGTGCTGCAGAAGGAAGAGCAGCGAGCTCAGAGCCAGCTGGAGCAGAAGTTTCACCAGCAGCGGGAGCAGATGTTTCGTCACATCGAGCAGGAGATGACGGTAACCAGACCGTTGTCCCTTGGTGCCATGATATGGTCAGAGAGGGACACGTGCAAGGGAGTGCTGGGGTCCCACCGTGGGAGATGCCAGGGTCTGGGAGGGGATTTGGTTGCTTCGGTGGCACTTCTTCTGGTCCCTGCAGCCCCATTAACCGTATCTGCATGGCAGAGCAAGAAGGAGTTTTACGACCGGGAGGTGGAGAGCTCGGAGCGGCGCTACCGGCAGCTGAAGGAGCGCCAGGAGCTTGAGTACACGGTGAGGCTGCGATACGAGGCCAAGCGCCTCAAGTCCCTCCAGGAGAAGGACTGCGTGAGGAGGATGCAAGAGCTGAAGGGCGATGGGAGAGAGGTGAGGGTCCAGGGCAGTACTGGCTCCCCCCGCCGTGCCACCAGGAGCCTGGGAACCATCTCCCCTGGCTGCTGGGATGAAGCCCCTCTGTTGCTCACCGCAGGAGCAGCGGTTCCTGCAGCGGCAGCAGGAGGAACTCAACGCAGCCCTGCAGAGGATCGTCCAGGAGCACAAGAAGAAGATGACGTCCATCGACTGGGAGTGGATCAGCAAGATCCATAGCCTCAGGAGAGGTGGACCGGGCTGGGAGGAGGAGGATGAGGATGGAGGGTCCTTGGGGAGGGGAGCAGGGGGTCTGGCTGGGGGTTTTTGGAGGTGGTCACAGTGCTGTGGTCTTGCCCGGCAGCCCGCGAGTCGGTGGTGTGGAGCATGGAGCAAGGGCACCTGCAGGAGAAGTACCAGCTCTTCAGGCAGCAGGTGAAGGAGCAGCACACGCTGCAGAGGCAGCAGCTCCGCAAGCGCCATGAGAAGGTGAGGTGGGAACTGCCGGCGATGCTCCCCCAGCCCTGTGGGCTCCTAGCCCCTCTCCTGGCTCACCCTCCTGCCCCTGTCCCAGGAGACAGAGAGGATGAACCGCTTCCACCAGCTCTTGCTGGAAGATCTGAGGAGTCAGCAGGCACAGGAGCGGGCTCAGCTGCTGAAAAGCCAGCGCTGCGATGCCAAAATCCGCCTGGCCCTCTTCAAGGACAACCTGAAGATCCAGGAGGCTAACGGAGCCAAGCAGAGGGAGAGGGCCAAGCAGGTACAAGGACCTGTCCGGGGCCAACAAGGTTCCCCAGCACAAAGTATGGGGAAATTCCCTGAAAAGCTGTAAGCGATGGCTTTTGGGGAAAGGGAGGGTGACGCGGGGTGTCCCCCACTGCAGTTTGTGCAGCAGGAAGAGAGGCGGCAGCGAGCGGAGGTGCAGCAGCAGCAGGAGCAGCAGGCGCAGCAGCTGCAGCAGCTGCAGCAGCAGCAGGCTGAGAGTCTGGCAGAGCTGGAGCAGATGCAGGTACCACTGCAAAACCGCCCACCCCGGGGGGCTTCCTGCACCCCTGCTACCTCTCCTCGAGGACCTTCCTTCCCATTTCCACCTCCTCTCTCGCAGAGCGAGAAGATGCACCTCTTGGCAGAGCAGGAGAGGAGGCAGCTGGGGCGGCTGGACCAGGAGCACGCCATGGAGCTCAGCGAGTGGAAGCAAAGGCTGGCTGCCCGCAAGGAGGTGAGCGGTCCTGCGGCCCAAAGCATCTCCTCCCCATCTTGGCCCTGCTTGCAGGACGTGATGGAGGGCTGCTCTCCCCGCTGCAAGCCCCTGCGACATGGGGCACGGGGCATGGCAGCGCTGCTTTTCTTCTCCAGATGCTGGAGGAGGAACTGGGGAACGCGCTGCCGGTGCAGCAGCGAGGAGGGCTGCACAGCACCCACAGCAGCAACAGGATCACCCGCTTCTTCCACCTCCCCTCCTGACACTACGCCGCTGATGACTGGGGAGCGAGAGGCAGGCGGCTGCCGGGGGACTGGTCCCACAGCTCTTCTGGGAGATGGGACTGAAGGATCTCAAAGGCAACGCGAGGGGCAGCCTCCCCGGGGACGCCGAGCCCCGGGACCGAGCAGCCGGGCAGGACACGGTGCAGATCCCGGGGGTGGCAGGCGTGGGTGTGCTAGGGCCCGCTCTCGCCATGCTGGAGGGGCTGGGGTGAAGCAGGCACTGCCACCCCGAATTGCCCCAGAAGCCCCTCGGGGAAGTCTCCCCCACTGGTCTTGAAGCTGTGGATAGAGGGGGGTTGCTGGCACTTCCCATGCAGATCTCCCCTCGGCTGAATTGCGACTCAAGGAAATACATCCTTTCTTTCTTAATAAAGTCCCTGTTTGTGACTATTTTACTTAAAAACTCTCGTCTTGCCCCCCACCAGCATGTCCTGTGCCCCCAACCTGCCCCCTCAGGCCAGCTCTCGGGAAGGGGGGTCCCGTGTCCAGCCTCTGGCCCACAGACGCCCTCGGGGGCAGAGCTGGCAGCAGAGGGCCAGCGCTGGAGCCAGGTCCAGGCTCCACCACCCTGCACAGAGCTGTTCTCCACCCACCTCGTCAGGGCCCCGAGGGCACTAATAAGCCCTCAATGGCCTTGACGAGCCTCACCAGGGGTCTTGACCCACATCTGTGGCCCAGGAGCCCCACTGAAGCTCAGCTCATGGGCTTCAGTCCCTGCCTGAGCTGCGTTGGGAGCGCTGGTCTCCCTGCCTCACCACCTCTGACCCAATCGTGACCTGCAGACCAACTTCCCGGCTTGTTCTTGGACCTGCTTCAGCACCATGAACTTGGCTGATGATCTCAACTCTTGGTTGAACCTGGCCACCATCTCCGTGTTGGTCCTGCTCACACCGTTCAGGTACTGAAGGGCTGGGTTCTGGCTGGTGATGCTCCGGCTGCGTGATCCACTGTGGCTCCCGGCTCACCTTTTTCTTTAGGGAGCAGCCCTGCTCTTGCTGCTCCCCGACACTTGTGTTATTTTAACCTCTCTCCTGTTTCGGAGACTCCTTCTTCCCCATCTCAAAGGCCCATCTACAAAGTCTGCAGCAATTTATTATCTTTAAGCTCAGTATAAAAGGTAAATAATTTCAGGGGATGAACAGGACTACAGGAGGAACTGGAGACATGAGTAACAGTCAGTCCAGATACTGGGAACTACAGACAGACAGAGTGACACACAGAGGAGCCTTTTGCTAGCAGGCACTGGTGGTTCACAGTGAGATGGAGGAACTCCACTACCCAGACCCAGGAAAGAGCTGATGGATCGAAGATGGCAGGAGGCAGGCAGGCTGAGCTGCAACTGTCCATCTGTAGAGGTCCTACCTTTAGGTAGGACATCCTTGATTTAAAAGTCTACCTGAGGTGCGGAGACCAGTAGGATTTCTCAGCAACGGTGCTGGGAGGAGAAAAATCTGCCACTGATAAGATAGTCCAGAGCGAGCACCGGTCAGCTGGGGAGCTGAGCTCTGTCCTGTGGGTCAGCCCCGGTGGTCTGCTCCGCACAGGGCTCAGTTGCTTTGTTTCACTAGGACATCAGACAGGTCCTCTGTGCCCTCTAGCTTCAGATTCTGGGAATACAAAAGAAAAGCTAAGTTCGACAAAGCCAGACTCTTCCCCTCTGAGTCTGAAGGCCCAGCATAAAAAAAACCCACACAATGAAGGTTCAGAACAACCTGAGCCCCTTCTGTCACCATCAGTGCACGCAAGACCAAGGCTTCCCATCGGCTGTTGCTTCAGAGTCTGAAACACTCACAACGCTTAGAAGAACACTGAGCAACAAAGTGCTCACCCCTCTGCTGCCAGACCCAAGGACAAGAAAGGACAGACCGCAGTTAGGCTGGAAATGCTCCAAGTGCTTAACCACGGGCTCTCGTTCCAGTGCATCAGCCCGATTTACATTCGCTATAAGCATGAAACAAGGACTTAAGTTGAGAAGTCCTGATGTAGCCCTGACCTAGCAAGAAAACAGCCCTGCTCCTGGTGCTTTCAACTGTGAGTTTCACCCGCTCCTCCTACCACGTCTCCTGTGTGCACGCTGCGCTTACCTTCTCGTTTGCCAAATGCAAGAGGCAGGCGAAGGCTAAGGGGACAGACAGATTGTTAGCCATCGCAGAAGGCAGCCTACAAAAGAGAAGGGAGGAGGTTAGGATGGCCAGAGCCTACTGAAACCCAATGGATGGAGCATGCCTGCAAGGACCAGTTCGCCAAAGATTAGCTCTTCCCCAGGGATCTGGTTTTCTCTACCTTTCCCCTCCCACTAGCAAAGAATTTGCCAAGCTGAATGCAACCCGTAGCTCCCCCAGGCAAACCCACAGAGCAAGAGAAGATATTTTTCCCCATCAGGGTTCAGTTAGCAGGTTGTAATAGACACAGGTGGGGTCAGTGTTTGCCCAAGCTCTGCTGAAGCCTGTCCCCATCTTCAGTCCAACCTTTTTTAGGGCCTCCCTACCTGTGAAGCAGTTCCTTTGTGATGCTGCTGAAGACCTTCTCGCCTGCTACCACAGATGTGTTCATCTCTTTCTCTGCACCTTCCATCTATTTAACAAAAAGACAGACACTACTGAGAGATTTTACTCCCCAGTACTCAGCCTTGTGTTCAGAGAAAAAAACACTGCAAGTTACACTCATTCTGTCCTTACCAACCATCCCGTGGGAGCAAGACTACTAGAATGGAATTGCTGCTAAACCTGCCCAAGACTGCCTCTGCAGGAGTTGTTGCCCGCAGGGCATTCTCTTATCCTCAGGCCTATTGAGGTATCTGGCTCCCCCTGCTCTCACCTCTGCCACTGTTTCTTTGTTCTGTCCATCAGTCAAGAGGTCCCACATGTTTTTCTTCAACCTCTTCATGTCCATTTTCTTGGCTGTCTTTGCGTACTGAATCGCTATCTTATTGACCTGTGGAAAAGAAGTCTAGGGTTAGCTGAGAGCAACTGAGCAGAAGCACCAGCATTATCCTCAATCAGGACCACAGGAACAATCAAAACACGGGTCTCCTTGGGAACAACGGTGAATACTATCTTACTACTAAACATTTGATTTTTAATTCCCTTCTCTTATGCGAGGGTTCATCTGGGAATAAAGTGTCCAGCAGCAAACCCAGCAGATCCTGCACCAGGGAAACTGCCGTCTCAGGACTTCTAACCACCCAAAGTGTTGAGAGGCTCTGCTCCAGACCTGCCCAGGGAGCAGCTCACAGCTTGGCGACAATGCGAGTCCTTACCTTCTGGGGTTCAGCAATGAGGTTCAGCTCTCCGTACGTTGTGATATTGACATCGCTGACAACCCTGTTGAGCTCAGCGTCTTGACCCTTAGGGGGGGCACTAAGGTTGAACTCCTCCATGACGCCCATGAATGGAACGGGGTCATTATCATCATCGCTGTCTGCAGCCTGATCAAGAAGAGATACAGCAGTGAGGCCACCCAGAGACATCTTTGAGGAGCCAGAGATGTCCTTCGCTGAGATAACAAGAGCACCTGCCTCTCAGGAAGGTGGCGATACCCGCCCGCCTTCCCCATGGAACATGTTCTTATTCAGCCTCTCCCCACGGCGCTTAGGCTGGGCTAAGGCTAAACCCAAGGGAGATCTAGAGCACAGAATATCAAAAGACTGTTCTACAGGGAAAGATAACAGAGACGAGGGCTCTCCTGCCAGCGTGGGACCAGACTAGACTTGTCACAAACACACTCAGGAGGCAGCACTGGCCTGGCAGAGCTGAAGCTTTAGAAGAAATCTACTTCAACGGGAGCTCAAAACAGCTGGGAGCAAACCTCACTGTGCAGAGATGACTGCAGAGGTGAGCGATGGCATTTATTCCTACTTTAGGGCACAGGTGTATGGAAAAGTCTGGAATGGAGTTTCTGCAACAAGCTGAATGGCAAACGCCAACGGCAGAGAGTTTAGCTGATGTCGTTAGAGTGAGGGGACACGGGTCTGCGCAGAGACTCCTGCAGCTTTGTCATAATCTGCAGCGCCAGTTAGTTTTCACTAGTAATTAATTCCGGGCACAGATTCTTCCTACATTATTCCCATCACATATGAAATACAGGCAACAGAAAGAAATCTTGTTCCAGTTACCTGCAATGCAGGGCAGAAATTGGAGGTGTCATTGGGGTTGTTGTAGTCGTACTCGCCGATCTCATCTTCGTGATCCGACGAGCTGTCCGGCTCAGACGTCCTGCAGAGCTACAGAACCAGGGGTCAGGAAAGAAAAAACTCTAAACACTTCCCCAAGCAATGCCTGCGCCTTGTTCCTTCATCACCTCCCCTTTTCCCAGCCTGCTGGCTCTTCCTCCTCCTCCTCCTTGTATACCAGCCCTCTAGCAAGCCCCTTGCAAAGCACAACAGCTAAGCACAGCCGCTTCGGCACCCACAGGTGGGTCAGTTCAGTGAGAGATGCCTGTCTCCAGCCCTGAGGAGCATCCCGAAGCACTTCAAGCATCTGGTGAAGAGTGGTTTTGTGCATGGAATCATTGCCAATGCGCTTTTAGAGAAGACTCTTACCTTAACAGCTGGTTTGAGGAACAGCTGGAGAATGTTGTTAGGGTCATAGTTGAAGTCTGAGGGAAGCGTGGTGCTCTTCACATTCTGGCTTTCCAGAATGGATTTGGCTAGAGTTACAGATGCCTGGGGAAGGTAATAAATACCATTACCTATGAGCTATCCACTACTTGGAAGATTAATGCACAAATAAGTGCTTTGAACACAGGTCTTCGTCTGAAAGGAGGCAAGTTCTGAGATGCCTCCAAAGAGGAGTTCCACACTGGTCCAGTCAGTGCACCCAGCGGCTTCTGCCACATCCTGGGACACACAGCTGGACCTGCAGCGTCTCTTTGACTGACAGAATATAAACCAGGAAGAATCCAGCCTGATTCCCCACCCTAAGGTTGGTAAAACGCTACTTGTAACGTGACCTAGAATCAGAAGACCGTGCACCAAGGAACATACATGATGTTGGGTTTACAGCACCAGTTTCACAGGAGCATGAGATGAGCCATTTGCAGACGACAGTTCCAAGACACACTGATATCGCAAAAGAGAGCAGAAAGAGGCAGAAACTCAGCACGTACCTTGGTCTTACGGAAATATACCTCAAAGTCAATATCTTCATCAAAGTTTATTTCAAATGCTTTCTTTACACTCCTTTTCTTGGCCTCTTTTTCGGAGTCAGCACCTAAAGCAGAAAGGAAGGAAACTGTCAGTGCTTTGTAACAGAGTAAGGACAACAAGCTCACTCATAACTTGAGCATCTGCTCCACACAGAAAGGTCACCTACAAGGACTTTTCCCTTCAGAAAGCAACAGGTGTTGTTCTGAGCTTCATGTTTTAAAGGGATCAGTACCTTTTTATAGAAGCAGAAAGTGTAATGCAATCTTCAGTTTTTATGCAGAAGGTGGGAAACAACAGCAGGAGCTGTACTAGTGCTAGTATCTCCTGTTGCTGCAGTGAGAGACACCCCCTCAACTTTGACCATCATTAACAAACCCAAACAATAGAGAATGTGTTAGACACCAAAGGATCCGGGTGTGACTGATCACCGTGTGATCCTGGTGTCTGAACTCAGTACTGATTCCCATCTGGCTAGAAAAGAGCCATGCAGGCTTGTCCCCTTCTTTACTGTCCCTACTTTATGACTCAGACATCACCCATCTCCTAAGGTAAGCAGGACCTGGCAGTAGCTGCATCTGTAGTGTATGAGCTGCCGTCTCTAAATACGTACGTTTGTGTTGAGGTTTGAAACGCCAGTGCTCTGGGCCAGCCCACATTGACAGAGTTCGGGGACTGAAGTAGGAATATTCCCCCCGTTTCATGGAGAGATGAAGGCACATGGACCCGATGTCTCCCTCTCCAAAAGGAACAGCATCAGTTCTGGAAAGAGCACACAAGCTGCTCAGTGAAAGCATTCCTTTGGCACACACCAGGCCTAAGCATGCATTTAATATACAGATCAGCTCTGTACAGACATCGCCCGCTCCCTCTGCCAGCATGTGCGCAGGACTCCTGCTCTTTAATCAGTGAAAGATACTGCGGGTGTTCGCCGTCTGGGGTCTGCGAGGCTGCCGCAAAAACAGAGGTGGATTTGCCAAAGGGCAGGCTGGAAACCGGGCAGCAGAGTGAGCAGACAAGCAACCACTCTGGGGAAACGTGACCACACAAAAAGGTCCTCTTGGAGGGTAGAGATATTACTGTAATGTATTCCTGGACGTATCCGAAACTTAGGCAGAAAGCAAGCTATAGCCAGATGGGAAACGTGTACACAGTAAATTAAAGATTCCCCAGAGAGCTGCCAGAAGTTGTCACTTGCTATCAAAGCACAGCGATGGATTTTCTGTGACTACTTACCTCTCGCTCTTGCGGACTGTTCCAAAGGAGCTGAGGTTTTCTGTGAATTCCCCAATCTTGTCTGCTGCTGTGCTCCTGGGAGAGTCAGAATTGCAGTCGTCATCTGGCAGAGTGGGAACACAGTCTTCCGCATCGCTGTCTATCTCCGCATTGATATCGAACACTTGGTCGCTCTTCTTAAATTTATCCAACAGGGCTGACACTGACTGTAGGAGAAGAAAGTGCTCAGGAAAAAAATTGCAGGATATCAGCGGCCCTGCAGTGCAACATCCCACTGCCCTGTGTATTTCGGAGATCACTTTGGAGGTGAGCACAGAATAAGGCTCAAGTATCCCACCTGGCACAGAGCTAACAAACATACCTCATCATGGGATTCAGCATCCCACTTTGTAAACTGGAAACCAGCCAGCGAAGAGCAGATGGGGCGTTTTTCAATGCACTGTGCTAGCAGGCCTAGAGACAAGGAGAGCAAGGGGGAGAGATCTGATATAGGATGAAGCAACCAGCACCTAAAACAAGTGCCAGGCATTAAATCATTCTTAAAGCCACATATGTAGACAGCCCTTCTTGCACATAGGGCAGCACAGGACTCACTGCAAAAGCAGCTGGGCTCATTTCTCAGCAGAAAGGGAGAGTTCGGTTGCTACCCTAACTCGAGGGTGGGCATAACGCTGAGAATCTTATGAGAGCAGCGGGGTTTGGTAGTATGTACAGGCTCAAAACACTCTAAGAAGGTCAGTCCTTAACCTGGAGCACACTAATCTCAACGGCTGCACAGCTCAGACCACGCATACGTGCTGTGTGACAGACCTGCCAGAGGTTAAGCTACATATAGTGATCTAAAACGTACAAAGGTTCTGTTTTTCCAGCAACCAGTCTCAACTTGAGCAGGTCAGACCAGTGGTGCCACAGGGTAGCCAAGCAGTGGACAAAAGCACAAGTCAAGCTGGCTGAGACTAAAATGAGGACGCTTGGGAGATGGAAGGGATCAAAAGGTCTGGATGGGCCCCTTTGCTTAGTGGTTACCGGCACTCACGCTTTAAATTCGTCACTTTCACAGGATCAGAGTTTGGCAGCGTGAGCGTCTCTGAAGAAGGGAGAGGCACGATCTTCGAGTCAAAGAGGAGCTCACTGTGGCAGCTTTGGGTACGCAGCCCGGTAAGGAAAATGCCAGCTGTGCTGCATTCATCAAAAGATGCAGCTGTTTTCTGGAACATGGGATCAACCTACAGGTAGGGAACGAAGCAGAGAATCAAGGAATGGAGTAGATGGAGGGGATGAAGCAGGTCTCTGCAGGAGACATTTAAGTACAGATCCAAAGGGAGAATGACCCACGCATCTTTTCAGCAAGGAGAGAGCTCTCACAGCTGCCTGACACAGGAGGAATATACGTGACTAGGAACAATCTTGCTGTAATAGCAGAATTCACAGACGTGCATGTGAATGCTAGAGCCCAAGAGAGGAATGCACAATAAGGAAACAATAGAAATGAAAAAGATGAGACGACATCTCCTTTCCCTCACCAGAACGCAGCTGCTACAGCAGCCCCCCTCCACCCACCTCACATCTGCGATTAGCATCCGACACATTGATGTTATTCAAGTTCCGCTCGACAGTTTTGAATGAGTGCTTTTTCTTTTTCTGAACCGCCTTGACAGCCTCAGGAGCTGCACTGTCTTCTAAAAGGAAAAGAAGAACAAGTTACACTTAGAAAACTTGCTAAAATACCCTATGGAGGGATAGCACAACTGTTACTTCAGTTTGAACGACAAACACACAAAAACCCTGAGGGCATGAAGTTACCCAAGTAGGTATCTATTAACATGAACCACCAATGTTTCATTGGCTGGATGCTGCATTTCTTTTTGTCAACTCTACTTTATCTCAACAGCACATTTTCATTTCAAAGCCAAGGACAGCAAAGAGTGGGGCACTTCATTCTTTATGTTTCAGATTAGGCCAGCTTTGGTTTGCATTCAAATCTGACAGGCCAAATCGTTGAATACAGGATTGAGCAACAGATTCAGGTTCTCATCTCAACCCTCCCTGCTCGAGCACCCAGGCAAACTAATTTGGTATTTCCCAGCCCTTGAAAAATGAAGTTAGTGGTACTCTCCTAGATGTACAAAGCGCTTTGAAATTCACAGGTGCTATGTAAGTACTCTGACGTTTCTCTTACGCGCAGGTGGAACAGCAACAGCTTAACAGAAAATAAGCGAATGGCACACCTCCTTCCGGGCTGTCCACATCTTTTGTACGTGCGAAGTCCTTGCCTAAGCCTCCAAGAACTTTGTAGGTATCTGCATGGACCGCGTCCACGCGCACAGCGTAAATCTTCGCACTGGCATCAAGCGTGCCTGCTGCTATCTGACAGGAGGAACAAAGGATGTAATTTTTAGTTGGAAGGGAAAAACTCTAATCTAGAAGATGCAAACGCAGAAGACAAGCTGCAGACCTGAATTTCTGAATGCTCTGTATTACAAGCAAAATTGTGAACAACCAGAAAAGGATTTATCCTGAAATCTGCTGGAGACCTAGGTGCACAGCAAGGGTTAAGATGTGTCTTCCCAGGCAGAGCCTACAGTTTGGTTTATCAGGTCTTTTAGAAGGGATCACACAGAAGAACACTTAAAAAATTGCCAAGATTAAGCAATGGGGAGAAGCAGAAAGGTGCAGATTTGCATCTGCCAAGAGACCTCTCCCCTCCACCTCTCCTTCATGCCTTCTTTTGGGTCATCCTCTTGGTATCATTCTATTTTCCCAAATTACGAAGTCAAAAGAGGTGAAGTGCAGGAGATGCCAAGTGCCCTTTTCGATAACAGACACCCCCCCCAGCAGGAGAAGCACCACCCACTCAAAACCTGTGCGCTGTTTCCCATCCCTTCCTCAGTTTCACCAACCATAACACAGCTAGCTCAGGGATTCCTTGAGGCCACGTTCAAAAGCTCTGCCATTTGTTCATTCACCCAAGAATTCGGTTCTCCCTCCTAGCATCAGTGAACTATTATAGCGAGTAAATCTTTGCCCTGGCAAGTTCTTATTCTGATCCATCCCGGATCAAAATTAGCCCGGGAGTTAGGCACACTAACTTCATTTCTTTTCCAGCCTTGTTTTGTGACTGGTTGTAACACACAGTATTTACCTCAGAAGCGCCACAAGTCTCACTTTTAAACAAGCTCTCCTTTTGAAGGGCCACAACTGAAAGAATTCAGCCTTTAATTTCTGTGGTACAAAAGGATTCAACACTGTAAGCTTCTGTGAAAAGTGACCGTGCTGCCTCTACCTGATGTTTTTAGTGGAAGTAACCAGCTCAGTTACCTTCAGCGTTATTTGAGGTTTGTTATTGACTAAACCTTAGGCTAAATGCCGGTCGGAGACAAAGCACCACCGTGACCAGGCAGGGATTCCTCTCACCTTGAAGTTGGTCAGTTCAGAGTCCTTCTGTTTCAGGATCTCGGTCATATAGTCTATCAGGTGTAAGCCAAAGGCATTCTTCGTGGTGATTTTCTGAAACAAAGCACAGCTCAGAACTGACCCCCTGGAAAATGACACCTGTCAAAACGGACCGAACCCTCATCCCGCAGGGGTATTTGCAGCAGGACCGAGGGGATACGGTCTGTGCCACGTCCTGCTTTGTTACTGCTGGGAAGGCAGCAACAGAGGCCCAGATCTGGGCATGGCTTGGATCAGGGACGTGGCTCAGAGGGCTTGGAGGAAGAATAACTACGTAGCCAAGGCTCAAGGAGTTTAAAATCCCTCCCGGCCTTGCAACCACTGCCAGAGGGAGGCGGCGTGAGAGGGGCCGGGATCAGGAGCCCTCCCCGAGGCGGCCGACTCACGTTCTCGGTGGAGAGCTTGATGCAGGTGCTGTAATGGTCCGAGATCTGAGCGTTGGTCCAGCGGGGGAGGGCCGGCAGCCATGATTCCGCCTGCCTGGGGGAGACACGGTGGTTTGGGGACCCTCCTCCTCCGCGCACCTCTCCCCTCCCTCCCCACAGATCCTCACACCGGGCCCGGCAGTACCTGGGCGCGGGTGAGGCGAGGCCCAGGGGCGAGTCGGTGCTGCTGAGATGGACGTCGGTGGCCCTCGACCGCCGGCGTTGCTGCCTCTCGCGTTCATCGTCGTTACCGGGGCACTCGGCCAGCACGGGGGTGCCGGTGCCGCCGAGGGACCGCGGGGCGGGGGAGGCGGCCGGGGCCCGGCGCGGTGTCGGGACGCTCATCCTCACGGCGCCTCAGGCCCGCCGCTGCCTCCGCCCCGCCCACTCCGCCCCTACCGACCAATCGGCGCGCGGTTCGGTCGGCCGGCGACCAATCGAACGAGCCGCGTTCCGCCCCGCCCCGTCGGGTTTGAATCGCCGCGCGCGCCCACAGCGCGCATGCGCCGGGCGCAACGGCCGCGGCGGGGGCGGGGCGCGGCCCCTCGGTCCCTGTCAGGGACCGGCCGCCCCTGGGCTAGCCGCCCGCCCCCCTCGCTGGCCCGGGGTTGCCCCCCGGGGGGTGGCAAAGCCCGCCTCGGAGGAGGAAGAGCCGCCAGAGCCGAGCTGCTTAGGTGCCGACCGCCCCGCCAGCCGCTGTCTGCCGTTCAGTGCTCCCCACCATCACCGGGCCTCCGTGCCCGCCTCCCCCCCCCCCCCCCCAACATTTGCCTCTCGTTGTCCCCCGGAGGCCCTGTCTGTGTGGAAGTGCCCCCAGGGCCGTCTGCCTGACCGTTCAGTTTGCTCTGCAGGCCCCCCCGAGCACCCCAGGTGCCTCCTGGCAGTCCCTCAGGCGCTCTGGGCGCTGTTTGGTGTTCCCCAGCGCCCTCTGTGTTTGTTTCCGTGCACCCCATGGCCCCCCAGGTGTTTTTTGGTGTGTCCTATAAACCCTTGGTGTGCCCTAAAGCCCTCTCTTCTTCAGCACTTTGTGGGTTTCTGTGTTCACCAGGGAGTCTTCGGGCTTTACAGCCTCAGGCTGGGCAGCACCCAGCAGCTCAGACATCAGCCCCATGCAGTGGGCTAGCAGATGGCTCGGGGCATCCCCCAAGGCTTCAGCTCTGGAGCCCTCCGTCCTGCCCAGCACAGCATCTTTTCTCCCAGTCTGGCCCAGGAAGGATGCTCAGCGAGAGCAGGAGCAGGTCGCAGCCACTGCTTTCACTGCAGTGCTGGAGGCAGGGAGACTGGTAAGCGAGGAGTCGATAGTGCTGCCTAAAACCAATCCCTTCTGCTCTTGGTCTGACCCAAGGCAGCCCGTGTTTGTGTGCAGGACCCCAGGAAGACAGGAGGGCTACCCCATATGTCCACCTCAGCTTTTCACCTGTCTCCCCGGTTCTCAGCAGATGAGGCCAGGTTATCTGTATTGCTTTGGTTTCCCTGCCTCACTTTGCTGGGGAAAGCTGTTGCTCCTTAAACTTCCTTTTCCCAGCAGAGCCGTGGCCTGGTGCACCTGATTGCAGCAGTCCTGCCTACGACACAGTGCCTGGGGTGTGGGCAGACGAGACACACTCCTTGCTGTAGTATGGAGAGCAGTCTGGACTGAGGGCTGAGCTATGTGCCTGAGGCAAGGCTGCATGATGGGAGGAAATAAAACTGCATGTTTTATTTTTGTAGCGTGTCTTGCGCTGTAGAAGCGTTAGCAGAAAGTTAGATGGTTAGATGGCCTGGACCTGCGCCTGCCTCCGCCATCATCCTGGCTCCGTAGCTGATGGGAAGAGCAGCTTCTCCAGTGCCACCACCCAGATAAGAAGCTTTTCCAGCCGTACCAGGCCAGCATTCCCAGCCGTCATCCCTCTGAGGGGGATGAAGCAGCAGCTGCCCCAGTCCTTCTTGGGGGATTTAGGTACTGGGGACTGCGACCTTGCTGCAGTTTGATGTCTGAGCTCTTCCCGACTGCAAAGTGCTCTTCCAGGTTGAACCACTGGATGGGGCAGGAGGAAAAGATGTGGTTTGATCTCAACTACATTCCTCAGGAGCAGCAGTCAGGAAAGACGCTGTGTTCCCTGCTGAGCCAACCCTGGCAGCAGTCCCCCTGCTCCCCACACAGAGTGGACAAGGGATCGCTGTGCCATCAGCTAATTTCTGCACTGACTCCAGACACCCCAAAAATGGCAAAAGAATAAACTTGTGGAGGCTGGCGTCTACTCGTAAGCACAGCTCAAGCACCCTGGAGGCCCAGGGCACTTCTAAAAGCCACAAGAGACTAAGTGACTTGTGTGGGTGGCAAAAACCCTCTAGGGCTTTTTCGTCCCCAGATAACTTGGGGTCTGGCCCCTTCCCTCAGCTGCTCCGGTTGGGCCAGACTAAAATGGAGAGGCTGTAAAACCCAGGTTATGCTTTTGATGTGTCTTTCTATGAGCAAAAGGCTCATAATGAAGCTTTTAATGGCTGTTGTAAACAAATCAATATCTGCAGCTATACATCTGAAATGAAAGAGGCTGAAGGAGCTATGAAGGTTTTTTACGTCCAAATAGATTACTCCTG
Source organism: Platalea leucorodia (assembly GCF_965183815.1). NCBI lineage: Eukaryota > Metazoa > Chordata > Aves > Pelecaniformes > Threskiornithidae > Platalea > Platalea leucorodia. The sequence goes on along the minus strand of NC_138858.1, from coordinate 88,596,553 downwards.
CTGTGGCAATAGCAATGTGTGGAGCATTTGATTATTCCCAGCCATTAGTGATGCTGGCGAGGACAGAAATATTCATGGTCTGTATTTAACTGGAAATTAAGAGAATGTATCATTTGGTGACAGGAACTTTTACAAATGGCTGCTCCCCCTTCAGTCAGCTCCCCAACTAATAAATCACTGGCAGGACTTTCAGAAACTTGATTTACAACTCAGATGTGTTGGTGGATGTTTGCTGGAGGATGCATTCCCGAAAATCCCCCGGTAGATGGAGGTGTGCTGGGATTCTCCTGCTCCTGGAGGGATGCTGGAGGCTCATTTAAGGTTTGCTTTGGGAGCCGAGAAGAATGACTTATCAGGAAAGCCGGCTGTCCGCCCACCAGGCAGCAACTGCTGCCTGCTGTGCTCCTGGTACTTTTCCACCTGCCTGCCTGCACCGTGCCGGGGCTGTGGGAAGCTTTGGGGTGACACCGAACACGGGGGATGTCTCCTAGCTGCAGGCAAGTGCTGGAGGGGGGTGGGAAGTTTAGGAGAAGAGTAGGAAAGGGGGGAGCGGTCCTGTGTGACTGCCGCAGCTGCCGCGACGGACTTGAAACCTTGTCGGTCACGTCCATGGGACTGCTGAGCTGCTCAGTGCGTCCCAGGGGTGGGATGCGCTGACCACTCCAGACCCACAACACGGGTAACATAGCAACAGGGATCTTCCCCAGCTGCAAGGCTTAAAAACAGAGCTGGGGCGTGTCGAACTCGCGGCCTTCTGGGGTTACTGGGACCCCTGCCCCCCGTGAGCATTGGACCTCGGCTCGATGCGGTGGGCGCTCGCCCGTGGCGATGGGGCTGCTGGAGGTTTGGTTTCTGCGTGGGGCGGGGGCACCGCTGCATGCACCCACATCCCCAAGCGTCCGGGGACCCTGCTGCAGCGGCTGAGGCTGTTGATGCCGCACAAGCGGGGTCTCTTCTTGTTGAACTGGCGCACCCCTCTATAAATGACCTGTAAACTAAAGGTGATCTGGTAATTTCCATGTGCTGGTGCAGACGCTATAGGAGCATTTATTAACCCACTGGTACTATTCTTATGCAAACAACTGTAGCTCAGCTCAGTAATAAAAGGCGATTTAATACCTGCTTGGCTGCTGACAGTGACTATGAAGGTGCTTGGTTTTTGGTTTTCAGTGCAGATACTTTTTGCAGACAGACACCCTAGGGTCAGCCTCTCCGTCTGATTTTCCCTTCCAGAGTGTGCTGTCTGCTTTCAGCCTCGCTGATTATTGCGGCAGAGCTGCTTGTCATCATGCTCGTACCTCGGGGCACAAGGAAGAGGCTGAAACCTTGGAAGAAGTAAATGGTTTGATTTCTCTAAGGTCTTATCCAGAAGCAGCCCGAGCAGCCTTCCTGCGCCCTGGCACAGCGCTGTCTGAAAAGGCTATAACACAGGTTGCACTAACACGGCTTGGATATTTTTTTTCTCCTTAGAGAGTGTGGCTCTGAGCGGGAAGTCCCTGGAGGAGGCCAGCGTGCGAAGGACCATCCCACAGGATTTCAGAGCTCAGGACGGCCCCAGTGATTTCTCCCTTTGCAGGCGACTGGCTCATTTGCGACGAGCAGTGATGTTCTGACCTTTTGTGCTCTCATTTCTTGTGTTTTATTGCCAGGTAAAGCACTTGTACTATAAAATCCAGGATTTCACAGATCCAGTAATGGCTGTGAAATCAAATATAAAAATAACTCCTCAAGCGCAGCGATGTATAAATCGTCGGTAGCACGGTCACAGGACGGGCTCGCGCTTCCAGCTGAGGAAAAGTCCTCAAGGTCCTGAGGGAGCAATCAAGATAAGATTGCGGGGTTGAAAGCAGGTGAGGGATGTGATGAGCTGTAAATCCTCTGGAGCTGCTGGGGCCGGCAGCAGCAAGACGAGGCTGTGCCTGTCCCCAGCGTTGGTCTGGCTGTGCCCACGCAACGTCTCACGTTGTTCTTGGCGACTTTCCCTTACGAGCGAAGGGAAGAGAAATGGGCAGGCTGGTCCGGATGCAACCACCAGCCTGCAGCCCCCGAGAGTTACACCAGCAATCGTTTCTGACTGCAGGGACCTGCTGCAGAGATGCTAGATGGACTGGCTGAGTCGGTGGCTTGTTAATTCAGTTCAATTTATTTTGTAATTTAGGTCTCTTAGCAGTTTGAAACTATCATTTCAAACTAGGTTGGTGCTTGTGAATGAGGGGCTTACGGCAGAGCTGAGCTCCTGCATGTCTGTCTGCGTGGGGGAGAGGAGGGTGGGACTGGTGTACACACGGGACCTGAATCCAAGAGGGCAAACTCAGCGATTCCCCACATCCCGGGGGAAATCGGTGGGACTCTGAGTCCTTGCAGAGGCTGCCAACCAGACTTGTGTTTTCAGAGGTGCTAATGCCTTTGAGGGTGCTGCGGGTGCCCTGTGCGGGGAGGAAAGGAAGACAGTTTGCAGAGCAGGATAGCTTGCTTCGCCACGCTTCTCTGCTTGCACAGAGCATGGATGAAGTCCTCTGGAAGGATTTTGTTGACAGATCTTGAGAGGGCATCTCAGACCAGAGCTGCTCTGGAGGACATTGTCTCCGTCCCCTGCATGCTCCATCCCTTGGGCATGCCGAGTGACTCAGAAGTCCCTGGAGATGTGCCCAGTGTGCCTCTGCCGCCAGTTTTGTGGCCTTTTTTTTTGTGCTGCTCGTCAAATCCTGGTGTGGGTAGTGTCTGCCACTGCTGTCCAGGTGTCGACAGGTTTTGGGGGGCAGAGGTTGTAACGCCGACAACATTAGTGCTGCGAGACAAAAGTCTTAACACAAACCCATCTAATAGGGACTCCGCTCTCTGGAGGGTTGTTGCTGCGGCGCAGTGCGGGCGTGGATATCGATCACATCTTTCAGAGACGCACGTCTTGGCAAAGGGCGGCAGGACAGGCTTTTTGCGGGGGGTGGTTTGAAGTCACGCATGGTTTTTGTCTTGCTCTCTGAAGGCTGTGAGATGCCAGAAGTGTCACCCAAGGAAGCCTGCTCCTCTTCAGGGTATGGGTTCCTAAATTCCTCAATTTAAATGCAAATTCACAGCCATTTGATTATGCCATGCATCAGAGAAACTTTTGGACAGTGAACAGCTTGCAATGATCAGCTACACATCCCTCAATACAGATATTATCTGCTGTTGCGATATGACTGCGTGCCTCTGCAGAAAGCAGAGTGGTTCAGAACAACCCTCCTTTTCTCCCTTTCTCCTCTCGCCTCTGTTGGAAATTGCTCTCATTACCTCCCTGAAACCTTTTTAATCAACCTGGATGGCACAACCTGCTTTGCAATAACAAGAATAATGTTTTTGGAGGCGTTTTGCATGGCAATGCTCTTTTGAGCCTGAAATGCTGCTATTCAGAATGACTGCGGCATCAGGAAGGGCTTATATTTCTTCTTGACACCTTGGTCTTCTGTAACCAGAATATGTTTTGTTGGGAGGCTTGTAATTGCCTAACTTCTAGCTTCCTTATAGGAAAAGGGAAGGGGGAAAGCAGCATCAGCGTGGCACAGGAGTGGGTGCATTAGTTGTGGTACGGCCCGCGGGAAGCTCATCCTGGTTGGGATCTCCGTCCTGGGGTATCTTCCAGGATGAAGCCCTGATCTTGTGTAGAGAGAGCATGGGTCACGCTGGGACTTCCTAGACCCTTCTGTGACACACTTCCCTGCCCATCAAATCGCTCAAATTAATAATATTTTACTTTTAATCAAGCCCATTAGATTTGTTGCCACACTTGAGCATCCTATTTAAGCAATCATCACTCTCACCCACTCCCTTCCCTTTCTCAGGTATTTGCATCTTGCCAACGCAAAGGAAAGTCCTTTTGACATGGTTACTTGGCACCAAGAATACGAAAACTGCAGTTAATCCTCATTTCACGCTTGCAACCGGATTGGGTTGATTTTTGAATCGCTGCTGCGGGTTCTCAAATCTTTCATTAGCTACTGCTTAATTCATTTAGTTCAGTAATAAAAAGTAATTGCTTGTCTAAACAACCAGACACCACTTCTCCGTGGCCTGTAATTCTCTACCAAGTAGCCCTGTTTGCGGCAGAGAAACCAAAATCTGCTGCAATCTGCACAGAAACTGAAGTGGGGAGGTCATGAAGTCGAATGAAGAACATGAAGAATCCACTTTCCTCCATACGCTTTAAACCCAAGTTGTTTCTCTTTAAGCTCTAACTTTGTCATGACGATCTAACAGACCGTTTGGTGCTATGGAAACCCCAGTTTACACACTGGTGCAGAGCTGCAAGCAATTAACTATCTTTAATTTTCATTTTCTGGGGATATTTTTGACTCGTGTATTAAGCAAACATTTATGCAAAACACTGTGGAATCCATAAATGTTAATTGAGTTGAACTTGTGTCTTTGCCATAGCAGATAATCAGATTGATGGGTTCATTGAAGTCTGCAAAACTTGCCGTGAGGGCTGAGAGCAGCTATAAAAAGACACAACCGCGCAGGTGATGACAAGGCTCTGCTCTTTGGGTGTCACCTCTAGCGTGCTCGTGCTTGGTCCTGCTTTTGCCTGCGGTGTCTTGGCTTGACCAGAGGCAGATCCAGGTTTCGCCCTGTGAGTGACACGGGTAGGTTTTGCAGGCACAGCGTCAGCCCTGCAAATGTGTCTTGCTTGCTGTGAGAGGTACCATGGCATGCAACGAGTGGCAAAGGCCTCAGCTAGGGAGGGAGGGTGCTGATAGCTGGAGGAGAAAAGCTCTGCAGTACTTCCCCAGGCTGCGAATGCAGGGAATAATCCCTTTATCTGTCCCTCACCTCCTTTGTAAAACCGCCACCTTAAATTCTCCCCAGAGCCTCAGCCCTGACCCAAACCCACCAGGTAGCTCTTGATTTGGGGGTTTTCATATCAGATTGCAGATGGGGGAAATGTGCAAACCAGGATGAACTGGGGCACAAGGAATTTGAATTGCTCCATACCATTTCTGCAGTGGATTGCTGTGGCTGATGAGTATTTTTTATAACCAATAACCACATTCTCATCGCTTTTATCTAGTGTGTGTGCGCAGGTGTATTTAGGAACAGGTATGAACCCTTCTGAGAAAGGTGATGTGTTGATGCTGATAAATAAAACGACCCCTCATTTGGATCTGAAGTGCTGAATCCTGCCGTAAAGTGGGATCTGCTCTCAGGTTCCCGCTGTGGGGAAGCTTGGCTGGAAGCAGATGCCCGCACAAAGCACGGCACAGCAGCAGTGTGTGACACTGTTTATACCTTCTCTCCCTTTTGCATGATAAAATAACCCATGAAAATAAATAACAAGAGTTTAATAGGCACATGGGACAGGGCCTTTGGCAGTGATGTCAATCAGCTGTGCCTCGGCAACACTTCTCTAATTAAAAACTGCAAATTACAGCCGGCTGGAGCTGATTGCAAGGGCTGCCTGGGTTGGGGGCTTTCCCCTGGGATGTGAGCATGGCTTGTTGCTCCTCACATTCACACTTTCTCTCTCCCATCAGGGTGATGAGGCCTTGGAAACCCAAGGATTGTGCTGTCCTGGTGCCTGCCCCAGGGGAGCGGTGGGGTTTGGGCAGTCCAAATGAGACAGCAGAGCCAAGTGCGTTAGCTGCTTCGTCAAGGGAATCGCTCTGCATCACAGCCAGCTCAATAGGTGGAAATGCTGGTGCTGATGCGCAAGCCTCAAGTCACACATCTGCTTCGGCTCCGTGCAGAGAAGCGAGCAGCCAGTAAGTCCTGCCCAGTTTTGAGGAGCGATTCGAGCCCTTCTCATGCTTTGGGAATCAGTGACGTGTGGTCAGTCCCAGCTTTGCGGATCGCTGAGTTTTGAGGGTTATGTTTTGGTTGCTGTAGTTTTGAGATTTCAGAGCACACCCCTCACACCAAAGGTCCCCCCAAACCCACTGGCTGCCTTTCACCCCTGTTTTCACCTAGTTTTGGCTTTGCCATGTTTCATCGCTTCTTCACCTGCTCCCAGCAAGCCACCAGTTGCCGCTTCTCATCATTGTGGCTCATTAAAGGGTTGCAACATGATCTCACAAAAGAAACATTTATTTATGAAAATCCATTTGGACAAACCCGACGATCAAAGAGAGACCATTTGGGGGAGGAGGATTGGACTTTTTCTCTGTAGAGATGCTACTATGGGAAGAACTTCACGCAAAGCTCCTATCAGGCGCCCCACACACCAAATGCCAAACCCCAGACGTACGTCACAGCCCATCTCATCCCCTCGCTCCCCTCCTGGCCCCGACTGTATCGTATTGCACAGAATCAGGAGCCTTTTTGTCTGGGATGGAAAGTTTAAGGGCAGAGATACCCGGGAGTCATTTCTCATCCTCAGCTGCTCTTGGGACTCACTGTCCCTTCTCCAGGGTGCCACAATTGCCGCATTTAACTGATGAGTGTGATTTAGCTTCCAGCAGAGATGGTATTTTGGGTGGATACGCCACAGGGAAAGGGGCCATTTGTGTGTTAAACTTTGCACTATAAGTGCTGTATTAATTATTCAGCTGAAAACAGGTTTTTTGGGGCAGGGTTGTGTGTTCCGTAATTATTAACAAACTCCTGAAGCCCAAGAGGTGGTTTGTTTTGTTTTTAATTATTGTTATTATTTTAATGGTAAGCAAAAGCCAGGAGCTCTTGGGCTGGGCACTTTGGTTGTGTGGTCTCGCAGGAGGGCTCTGGCTAGGACACAGCAAGTTAAAAAAAAAAAAAACATCAGCCCTGCGGAAATCCCCGGCAAATTGCGGATGCTCTGCTTCCATCCCAAGTCGCTACCCGCTGGCAGATGCGGTGTGCTCGGCTGGGCCAAGCAGTGATGGCATCCCTCGAGGGACAGCAAAATAAAAATAATAAGAAAGATAAGTGGCAGGCAGGCAGCCTTTTGTGTGTCTACTGGCGATCCCGTTACCAGCACTACAAACAATGGGGATCGGTACCGGCTGCTTTGCTTTGACTTCCGCATTTGCAAAGCTGCCTAATGTTTCTGGCAAGCAGGATCTTGCTTGACTTCTGCTGTTTTTCGTTTTGAGCTGGTGGGAGACAAATGGTTACACATGAAACGGGGTGTAAATGTTGTATTTTGGAGCAATTGAGCAGACCTCGAGGTATGTATGGAGGGGGGGATTTGCTGCTCCACGCTTCCGCTGGGAGCTGGGTGGGAAGAGCAATTTCTGAGTGCCAGGAAGCAAACCTGGGCTTATATCAATCCCCTGGGGGTAAGGAGATGGCTTCAGGCTGGGATTGGGGTTTCAGAGCTCCCTTCTGGAATGGTTTTGGCTTGGAGTGCATTGTACTTAGGCAGCTTCCCTTAATGATGGTGGGAGTTACCTGTATGCCTCCCAGGAGGAGATGGCAAAGGGATGTGTGCAGACCTGCTGAGTGATTCTCTCCAGATGCTATTATTTTCCATTTCAGAGAGCCAGGAAAGAGACAAAGAAATTGTCTCGCTTTGCAATTGAATTTCTAATCGGAGATCTGCAAGCAACCCAGGGAAACAGGCTTAATAAACCAGAAAAAGCCTCTGTATTACAGCTGAGCTGTTTGAAAGGAGAGCTGGAAATAGTGCAGAGACTGGACTCACCATATGGTTAGATGTCCTATCCCCAAGCCTAGGCAGGGGCATCTTGTTTCAGGCTTTTCAGTCTTCAAAAGAAGACTTCTCTGTGGCTTTTGCATGCACAGAGCATCCCAAGGTTGGTGAAACCAGCTAATGTTGCCTGATGCACGTCATGTGCGTGGATGCGGACCTGACCCAAACATCCCATCTTGCAGGTTGGCCTAGATCCTAAACATGAAAAGGGCCTCGTCTGTGTTCCTGCCTCCACCGATATAATAACTTGGCACTTGGAGGGGGAAAAGGAAAACCCAGGTTTGGGCGTGTTGTACCCATTTACACAGAACATTTTAGTTTTCCTGCATTGGTCTCCATCTGTTGAATGATCCCTTGACACGTTCCCGTTAGCTTGGGCGTCCCAGGCCGGCTCCGCTGTGGTTGTTGGCACCATTTATAACAGGTGGGAATTTTTCCCACTTTATTTCAAGAGATAGTTTTCTAGAAGATGCACAAGAAGCACTTCAGGCTGTAAACCGTCAGCTTGAATTGAAGTCTCCATGCACGCCCTTGGGGCTATCCCATGTTTCAAGCTGAGCATTGCTTGTGAGAAGACAGTTGTCATTCCTCTGCACATCTCATGATCACAGCATCCTTGGGGCATAAAACATGGACCACAAAAGGGCAGCACAGTTATATATATACACATACCCACACACACACACACACACATATATGGTTTTTTTCTTTTTTTTTTTCCCTAAACGCTGACTTCTGTAGGCTCACAACCTGACACAAACTCTTGTGCGTGGGGTGTATGGAGCAGATCTCTGCTTGCCTTATTCGGCTCTCTAGACCATTTCGAGATATTTGGTTTCATTTTAATTTTGAATTTGGGTTGGCAGCTGGGAGTAAATCAGAATTTGGCTCTGGTTTGTAGCACCTTTTCATGTATTGGCAGCACAGCTCCTGTGGAGTTGGTGGGAAAAGTTTCCTAGTCCAAGCCTTGCGTTAAAACCCTTGGCATCGCCCGTCCCTTCGATTGCTGCTGCCTGGGGCTGGTGTTTTTTTGCAAAACCAAACCCCCAAGCAGGCTCATGCCATTCCCCCTTCTCCAGGCTGCACGGTTGCGGGGAGCAGCAACAAGGGAATATGTCTTAAGGCGACAAGAATGGTGAGAAGTGGAAGTTTAGGCAGGAAAAAAAATAGCATATCCCAGCGTGTGCGTGAAGCACAGTTTGTAACATTGCGTAGTCACAGCAGTTGGGAAGAGCGTGGAAGTGGCTGGAAGAGCTCCTCCTCACTGATGGCACTTGGCAGGATTTGGAGTAAAAATGAAGATGACTGTTCTTGTCAATCCGCTTTTGCAGCCGTTTTGTTGCTCTCGGATCCATCTATTTGCCCATTCATTTGATTTCTGCTGGAGTCATTGCTTAAATGTGTGTATTTTTATCTCCAAGAACCATTGTGGCTGGGGATTTATTAATGGCTGGATCTTCCAACGACGAGTTTGGAGGCCGAATAGTTGAAAAGCTCAAAAAGACATCTCTCTTTTACTTCCAGAAATTGTGTGCTCAGCAGGGTTTGATGTTTGGCTGCTTTAAAATGAACGAGCTGTTTCCTTGCCCTGTGAAAATCTGTCGTGCATCTCTCCAGCATTTCTGTCTTGCAGTGAATCCACTTTAGGAGTCTTATTTCTACACCAAAAGTAAGAGATTGGACCAGCAGCAAGGAGCAGTCAATACAACTGCCCCCAGATTGCCCCAAAACTTGTGGGTTTGTTTCCAACAAGCCAAGTTTGCCCACTTCTCATTTTATTTACTTTTTTTCCCCTTTGAGTGTATGTTCATACCTTTGCTGACCAAAGGAGCCCTTGATATGAACAGGCCCAGTGAAAATTATCCATCATAACAGGACTAAAATATTAGATATATCCATGTACACATCCTAAGCTTAATGTTTTACGCAAAAGACGGGGATGAAAAGAAAAAATGTTTCCCTGATTAAAACAAAATCCAGAAACTGGAAGTGAATCATTTCAACCCTCCTCTGAGTGAAAAATGTCTGCAAAATTCTTGTCTCCCTTCAAAAGTTGTATGCTGGCAAAACTTTGTTTTTCTGATGGAATCCTACCATGCCCCTTTCTGTGCAGCTCTAGACATTTCCAGGTTGTGAAAAACATTTCAGTATGGTCAGTCTCTTCTTCTCCAGACCTCCACAGACTCCCAAGATCTATCTGAGAGACCTCACCTTGGGCCTTTTAGGAAATCACAGTGATTGCTTTTGGCACATACGGTTGATTAACAGCAACCAAAGACTGGCTCAGTTCAGAAATCCTTTTCGAGAGCCCTGTTTTGATGAGCTGTGTTGTGGAGTGGCAACAGAAGACCATCATGCAGAGGGATGTGGGTGCTGGAGATGAGTTGAGACTGTGCAGAAATGCCTGGATCTCAGTTGAAGTGCTGAGTGGCCAATGGTGCCCCATGGATGCACAGGCTCCTGAAGCTGAAAACAGCATTTTTTGCTGGATTTTTGAATTGAATACTCCTCTGGATATTCAACCGAGAGGGACAGGGAGAATGAAATTAAAGGTGGGAGGAGGAAAGTGCAAGACTGGTTCATTTTCCTGTGGGGTGGGATGCACTGGGAGATGCCTGCTGCCTTGCAGAGAGCAGGGAAGCGCCTGCCAATGTTGTACTTACGGTTTAGGAGAAGAAAACATCTCTGTCTCATTTCTGCATCCTATCCACCCAGCCGGTGTGTGGTGGGTTGGACAGGCAGCGAGCAAGGCGGACGCCAGCCAAACCCCCCTTGCATTCGGACACGAGCCACAGTGGAGCACATGAAACTAATCCAAAGCTTTTGCTCTCAGGCTTGCCCAAGGATGGCGAGCGAGCGGCACAGCAAAAGATGGTAAAACAGCATGGAAAAAAGCCAGCACGTCACAAACCAGGGTGATGATGCTGGGTGGATTGAGCGCTGGAGCATCCCATTGAGGGAAAGGGGATAGTGACACCCTGGTGGGCGGCCGACGAAGCCGGGGAGCTGCTTAGGTGAGTGTGTTGGAGTAGAAGCTGAAGCTTTCGGAGACTGTTTTGGAATCGCTGCGGGAGGAGCTGTTTGACGTCATGTCTACGGAGAGACGCTTGGCCTTGCTGCTCTCCTCCAGCTCCTCTTCGGCCGTGCCAACCGCCGAGGACACGGTGGTCTCTATCCGGCTGACCTTGTACATGCTGCTCTGTGTCTGCAGGTACCTGGCTGACTTCATTTCCAGGCCCTCATACTCACCAGCGCTGACGAACGGGCACCACCGAAATGCATGTTTGAACCCCACGCGAAACCTGGGGGGAAGGAAGAGATGGGGAAAAGCAGCGGTGAGGGATGTGGAGATGGCAAAAGGAACTCACTAGGAGTAGGAAGACAGAGCGAATCACTGCTGAACAACAACAAAAAATGCTGCTTTTCACTAAGGGGAGGAAAAAAACCCACTGATAAATCCCAGTTAGGAGTTGGGACTGTTTTGATAGCTGCCCTCAAATCCCACATGGGCTTTAGGAAAGGCTTATTTAGGTGAGTACTCCATCCCTGCATCTGCTGGAAGCAGCCCCTGGCAGAGGATGGGACAGAACCATCCTGGAAAAACTCTTTGTCCATACTCTTCTCCATCAGACCACTCTGTATCTCCCCCTCCTCCCCTCCATGTTGCACCAAGATGCTGCCAAAAGTCACTCAAAACCCACCTGTCATTGAGACAGCAGTAGATGATGGGGTTGTACATGGTGGAGCTCATGGCCAGCCACATGATAGCCAGGTAGACCTGCTGGATGAACTTCTGCAGGTACCACTCAGGGTTGAAATACTGCAGGGTGAAGTAGATGTGGTAGGGCAGCCAGCACAGCGCGAAGGTGCATACCACGATGATCATCATCTTCACTACCTGTGGGAAGAGGGGGCAGGGAAGCAAAGTCATCCATTGGACACCCCACAGGTGGGGTGTCACCCTCCAGAAGGGGCCACGCCTTTTGGCCTTGGAGACCTTTCCAACTGGGAACACATGGTCGACATCTTGGTTAAACCATGCACGTTCATAGAGGACACACATCTGGAGGACACACTGCTCCATTAGCAACAACCATGCAACAAGTCCTGGCCTGTTTCCAACCCTAATGAAGTATTTTTGGCTGCGGCTAGTCGGGATTGGGCATGAATTATGGCTCCAACCGTGCTTGGGGCTCCTTACCTTCCGCTTAGCCGAGACCTGCTCGTGGTAGCGGTCAGAGTTGTCGCCGGGTATCTCACTCGCCCAAAGGGTGATGCCAACCACAGTGTAGGCACATCCTATCACCAGAAGTGGCAAGAAGTAGATCAGGATGGTCATGCAGAAGTGATACCTAGAAAAAATTATGATCATTGTGTGTGTCCTCTACCTATTCAGTCTTTTTCTTGCAAACCAAGCTTGAAGGCAAAGTGCTTCAAAGGGGCAAAGAGAATTTGGCACAATTCCTGCAGACACGTTGCCTGCAGAGCTCAGGCCGGGAAGGACTCCTTACTTTCACCCCAATCTTTTCCAAGCCTCTGCTGCCAGCCTTTGGCATCCTAGCACCCTCCTGGGATGGGCTGTAGAGGCCAGTGAAGAACCTGTGTTACCTTCATAAGGCAAGGATATCTTAGCTGGAGGGGGTCTGCCCTCAATTCTACTCTATTTACAATCCAAATTATCCTACAGATGAATGCTTGCTCTTATCACACCTTTTATCTGGCAGTCCTGCAGGCGCAAATGTGGTGTTTTTGACATATAAAGGATGGGAATATTAAGCTGAAGAAATAAAGGCTTTCCCTGCAGGGCAAACACCGGGTTTTGGATGCAGCTTGCCCGAATCCTGGTCCACCATCAGTTTAGCTGGGCTCAGGTGGCACAAGGTGTAACTCCAGTCCCCCAAAACCCTTGTTGTGGAGGTTTATTAAAACTTTTCTGTGAATTCAGTGGCTGGGTCAGTTCTCCAGGCTCATGGAAAGGGCAGGATCTTTGTGTCTGTTTATAACAGGTATAAATAAGCCCAAAATTGAATAAGAGGGTCTGGATTGAACTGTTAGCGCAGGCTTGAGACTGTTTCGTTGTGAAGTTGGTGGAGCCATGGCAGCTTGCAATAGCCACGGGGATTGCAGTGAGTTCACTGAGGGTTTTTGTTAAATAGTAGTTGCTTTAAAAAAGGAAAAAAATAATGCTGTTTTTAACAAACAGGATGGGGATGGACGGTTTGACCTTGCAGGTTCCTTCCTACTACCGTAGCTTGCAAAAACCTCTCTTCCCTGCAGAAAGACGAGCAATAGCGGTACAGAAACACAGCTGGCTTGCACGGTGCCGGCTTGCAAAGCATCACGTGTGCTGCCAGGTCTGGAGGTAATTTTCTTCCGACAGCTTTACGGTCTTTGCATGCATTTTTGGGGTGCGTGCCCAGCTCGAATGCAAGGTGCTGCCTCTGTTCAAGGTGGTTCAGGCCCTGTAGCCACACTCTGCTCTTCCCCTCACTCATCCTCCTGGGAGCTTTGATTGAATAATATTTCCAAAGTGTAATGAATGGGTCAGGCTTGTGCCTGGTGCAACTCCCACAGGGAACGGGGTTGGCCCCGGACCCGTGCTGCCACGCCATCTCCTCCTTGTTTTGTACCTGCAATCTCATTTGGCCTCCTCTTTGCCCACTGCTAATCGCATTTGAGCTGGATTTTGTAGGGCTGTTTTCTGTTTTGCTAATTAAAGAGGCGTCTCTGTGGCTCTGCAATGAAGATTTTGTTGTGGTTCCCATGTAATGCAGGGTCTTAAACCAGCTGCAAACAGCTGAGAGCAATGCAGAAATGCCCCAGAGGAGCTGTTAGATAACGTAAGCAAGACGGACCCTTATTTTCAGAGCTGCCTGGGCATGGTAGGGACAGGGATTTCCAAAGAGGCCTGGGACATTTTTTGTGGACCCTGGGCACTGAAAACCGGTCTCCATGTGAAACCATCTGTATGTTCTTCTATCTACAAGAACTGCAGGATCAGAGCACTTGGAGAAGCCTGGAGTTTGTAATTTAAAGGTCTTCAGTGTGGGGATTTAGGGTCTTGTATAAGATGGAGGAGCCTGCAGGAATTATGGGACAGTGATGTTGGAGGAGGGGGCTGCCATCTCCATTTGCCTTGCAAAGCCCAGATGGTTGCTGTGGGCTGTTATCTCCCAGGGAAGCTGGCGAGTGGAGCGGTTTTTCCCCTTCCCTTAACAAACCGAAATGGCAGCTAATGAAATTGGAATACATCAGACATCTATTTCGAAACCAAAAGCGGGAGAGGGAATCGGTGGTTAACAGTGGTGAGCAGCCGCTGAATTGAATCGAGCTAAATTGCCAGGTCCTGTTGCAGATGCATCCCGCCTGCGCCGAGGTCTTTGTCCGCTTCCCCCCATAGGACCAGGCTGAGAACGGGCACGTTTTCCCAGTGAAAAAACCTCATGTGCACATCCTGGCCTCTGACACCCTCTGCATGCCAGGGTTGTGCTTTCCGGGCTCCATTTGCCAAGAGAAAGGACCCCCCGGTGTTGGGAGAAGTCCCCTATTTTCACTATGAACTGAAAAAATAATATTATTTTTCATCATGGCATTGCAAACAAGCCGGCTGCTGCCGGCGCCTTCCTTAAATAACTGCACCAAGGCTATGCGAGCAGGGGAGGGTGTTTGACAGTGACCCAGCCACCTGTCCCTGCAAAGTTATTTTGGGGCAGTAAAATAACATCTCGGGCTCTGCCGAGCTCTGTGCTGTGCAAGGGAGTTCGCACGGTTTGGAGAGATGCTGCTGAGCTGCAAAGTTATTTTCAATCCCCACCAAATATTTGGGGTTTGGCTATTTAAAAGCTTCTGCTTAGCATCTGCTTTCCCAGCTTTCCTGGCTTCCCTCATCTGTCTGCAGAGCCCCTGGCTCACCGAAGAGCACGGGATGCTCAGGCTTTAAAGCGGCGCCCGGCTTCCAGCGGCAAATCATTCATAGGTTAATGGTGGCATTTTTCTCTTGAATTAGCTATTTGAAAAAGCGACGGCCCCAGCGTACAGCTGAACAACAAATGATCTGTCAAAGCCACAGGCCCTGAGCGTGCACCGGTTGCTGTTTCAGTCCGAGGGGGCTCAGCCCCACCCCAGCCACGCAGGCTGTCTAAGCCAGTGGCATTTCTTCACACTGGCTGTATTTATTGTGGTGGCCTGCAATAATTAAGGTTGGAAAACACCTCTGGAGATCAGCTGGGCCAGCCCCAGCTTCATTCTTGCCTTACCTGCCTTGCAATGTAAATAAATAAGATGATAATAAATGATAGCGTCCAGCTCTCTGCAACCCGCCACTCACTGCGGACTGGCAGACTCATCTCATTTGTCTTGCAGAGAGACCTTCGCCAGGCTCAGGTTAGCTTTAAACACGTCTCCGTGTGTGTGTGTCGCCTGCTTTGGCTCCAGCACAATTTCACAGCCCTAATTCATTGCTCCACGGGACTGGAGATCACAAATGCCTTTTTTTTTCTCCCCCCCTCTTTTTTCCTTAACGCATGACATTCAACTTGCTGCATGACTTGTGACTTCAAAGAGCAAACCACGGAGGACAGCTGTGCTGGCAGACCAGTGGGGTTGCCCAGACCCTTTGGAAATGCTAGGTTTAATTAGCTGGCCCCTTAATGGGAAGGAAGGAGATTCCTGCTGAGCCCTCCTTGCCCAGCATTTGCCTCCCAGCCTGAGCTGATGCCACAGAGCCCCTTTTTGTAGCTTGTTTTTTACACTGTCAAGTGAATTTTGGGGCATTTGGACTCGGTAAATCCCAAACCATTTTTTTTTTTTCTGTTATTGCCTGGCCAAGATACCCCTGCTAAAACCCTATTTACCTCTTACAGGAATAACTGTCGCCCCAGGAAGACTTTAGAGAGACGGATTGCAGGAAAAGTGCTGCAAAAACCACAGCCATACCCGTGTGTATGAATAAGCCCCTGGGGGCAATGCAAACCCCATCCCCACAGTGAAAATATTGCATATTAGCAGTTTTACATGAGTTTCCCTC
The DNA here is from genome assembly GCF_965183815.1 of Platalea leucorodia. NCBI lineage: Eukaryota > Metazoa > Chordata > Aves > Pelecaniformes > Threskiornithidae > Platalea > Platalea leucorodia. The sequence continues at coordinate 88,580,927 of NC_138858.1, read as the reverse complement.
GAGGATGAGCATCCAAGAAGAGCACGGAGCATGGCACAGTATAGGGCAACGTTTAGACCACAAGCAGCACTAAACTCACTTTAATTAACTTTAATGTGCCCCAAGATGATATAGATGGAGATTTTGCTACTGTCGACTACATAGCACTGGCCCTTGCTAGGGTAGGAGGAGGATTTCCCCATCCCAAGGATCTCTTGAGCCATTCCCATCCTTCCTTACTTCCTTTTTTTTTCTACTTTTTTTTTGCATTTTTTCTGTACAGTGACTTGTCCCCACTGCCAGAAAAGTTCAACTCACGTTTTTCCGTACACATTGGTGGTGTGCTCTGGCCACTCCACCAGACACACCAGCCGGCCCGGCAGCTCGTCCATCACTGAGTAGTAACCCTGGGGGAAAGCCAGCAGGAAAGCCAGGAGCCAGATGACGCCGATGACCACCTTGGTGGCGGTGGCTGAGAGTCGGGGTTGCAGCGGGTGGATGATTGCCATGTACCTGCAAGGTGGGAAAAGGAGAAATCAAGGCTGGAAAACCCTGATGTTGCAGCTTTTGGGGCTGTTTTAGGTCTCCTTTGCATGGGGATCATACTTTTGACACCCTCTTAATGCATCCTGGCAGCCCCTCACTCAGCACAATACAAACAGCATTGAATAATCCCTTTATGGAGGATTGCCCGGCCAACGCTCTAATTCTCTTGCAGCATCTTACCCTTGAGATTTGAATCCCGTTTGAGACGCTCATTGACTTTTAGCTGAAAAAACAGCTTCACTAACGCAACCGGCTGCTTCTGCAAAGACCAATTTGTACGAAGCCAGCCGCAATGCTGCCATCTGGCAGCAGCCGTTTTGGCAGCGCCTGGTAGTTTAGCGCCCGCGCAAAATCATGTCTCTACGGTAGATCACGGTGCCAAGTGTTACAGGAGGAGAACCAAAAATAAGAGTGCTGGACAAGTGTGGGATGGGTGATCTGAGATGCCACCTATATCTGCCTGGCTCCTGGGCTCTTTCCCTCAAACATCAGTTATAACACGTGAGGAAAGCTCCAGTGGTGACAAGGCAGATTGAATTTATCCCTCTGCAAATCTGGTTTTGCAAAGCTGGCAGTAGCCAGCAGCACTGTAAGGATTAAGCGAGAATGTCACATTTTTTTTATTTTATTTCCTCCTGCTCTACGTCAAGCTTTGGGAGAGGAGAAACATTGCATCGCTCTGCATGTGTTATTGCCCATGACGGCTGGTGATGCATCAAGGTCTCCTGGTTTCTGCATCCATGTTTCTCGTTTCTTCCTTATCGTACTTGCGATCGGCTTCCCAGGACCTTGCGAGGACTTGTCTCCTTCCTCTTCCTCATCCTTCAAATGCCTGGTGTTGGCTGAGCCCCTCGTTAGTGGGTTTGCTGAGCTGGATGAGGTTTAGGTGGACTTAATCATGGGGTTCTGAGCACGTTACCCTGGGTTTATGATCCCAAGCAGCAAGAAGTCTGTGTGCCCAAGTGTGCTGCTGATGCTTGACCAGATGGTTCAAGCTCAGGCATGGAAATGGTGGAAAATGAGGGATTTCCGCAAAAGCTGGGCCATTTCTGTTGAAATACTTGCTTGGAGAAACATCTGAGGCTGAGACCTCCAGAAAGCAAAAGCCAGCGCTTGATTGCAACCAGCCAGAAATGCTTTTACATCTCTGACCTTGCTTCTGCCAGTGCATTTCGGAGGACTTTCCTCATTGATTTAAAGCACTTTTCAGCTGCAGAATCCCTCATGGTTGATAAAAATATCCAAATAATTGCCGTAACGATGAACTAAACCCCAGCTTCCTCACCTAGAGACCTTTCCAACCACCATCAACTTGTCTGCAACACTATCTTGTGGTAGAAAAGAGATGGCAAAATTCATCTGACCACACTAGCATTACAAGGATGGGGTCAGGGAGGCAGGAGGGAGCAAGCTAGTGCTTTGAGGAAAACTGGCCCCCAATCCTATTTTTCGGCAGCAATTCCGAAACCACCAGTCCTGAGCAACCTCTGAAATATTCCCTTGGGGATGCTCTGGGTTCAGCCGCCCATCAGGATTAAAAATTAGAATAATAACAGTTTTCCCAGACAGGGGCTCTGATAGGGAAGAAAAAAAAATGTAATAAAAAGGGTCTGGGCTGCTTGGAGGAGCTGGTATTACAGACCATAAAAATGCTGGAGATAGATGGAAATGTACAAACATCCTGAAAATAATTAGACCATTATTTCATATTAAAATATTGTAAAATTATATAATAATTGTATCACTAAGCAGAAAATTGTCCTAACATTTTAATAACCGCTTCCTTTTTTCTTTTCTTCCTTTTTTCTTCTTTTTTTTCCCTCTCCTTGACAAGAACATTTGGTGCAAAATCAAACCAGGGAGAGGCGGGGAGCAGAGAATATGGTTTCATGGCTGCCTTAGCTCGGATGACAGCCACTGTCTTGCTTGTATGGGGGTGGAAAATCATCGGTACGGGGAGCAAACCAGATAGGTCAAGGGGTAATGGCTTTCAACTGAAAGAAGGAGGATTTAGATTAGATATAAGGAAGAAATTCTTTACTGTGAGAGTGGTGAGGCACTGGCACAGGTTGCCCAGAGAAGTTGTGGATGCCCCATCCCTGGAAATGTCCAAGGCCAGGCTGGATGGGGCTTTGAGCAGCCTGGTCTAGTGGAAGGTGTCCCTGCCCAGGGGAGGGGGGCTGGAACCAGATGATCTTTAAGGCCCCTTCCAACCCAAACCGTTCTATGATTCTATGATTCTTTTGCCTTGTTCCAGCACTGGGTCCGTCACGCTCAAATAACTCTCATTTCCCTGCAGACCAGTTGGACTTCCCATGTTTCTTTACCCAATAGGTTTGTGTGTGTTCCTGTCTTTGAATTTTTGGGTTTTTGAGGGTTTTTTTGGTCACCACTGGATCTTTTTTTGCATCCAGAACACGGGTCCCAAAAAGCCAGTTTGCCTTCTTGCAATTCTGCTCAGTTTTGAACTAAACCCTCCCCCATGGTACGTTTCTACGGCAGGGTTTTGGATAATAAAATCTTCTTTCTGAGCAAGCAAATGCAAAGCAGAAAAGCAACCCTGTGCTGTGGAGCCATACCACGGGTACACCCAGGTTGTCTTCTCCCCTCCATGTAGGTCTGGTCTCCCAGGCAAGTCTGTGGTAGGTGCTGCAGCCGAACCTCCATCAATCACTTCTTAGCAGGGCAGAAAAATGACATGTCAATCGTGACTTTGCCTTTCAGCAAAAAAAGCTTGCCAATCTATTTCTTTTTTTAATACGAACAAGTCTGCATTCAAATGGAAATGCAGAGCGGGATGCAGCTGCAATGCCCTGGGGTGTCTGCAAGGTGCTGGTGGGTGTTCGGCCCTGTGCATGGTTTTGCAGCGCTGGGCACAAAAGGCATCGATCAGAGCTTAAGTGCCAGGAAGCCGCTGCCCTCCTTGGCTCGGCCACGCAGGTCCCGGCCGCGCCGGCGAGAAGCAGGCTCTTGAAAGCAAGGCTAATGAGTTTATTAGCTCATATTTCTCCTCGCAAAGTGCCTCTGTGGCCCCACTCTGCCCATCTCCCTAAGATGCTGTATCCTATTACAGAGATTTATTTTTTTTTCTTTGCTGTTCAGGAGGGCGGTTTTCCCATGCATAAAAAAATTGGGTGTTGCAGTTTGCTAGGGATGGTCATTTGCGGGAGGTGAGGAAGAGGAGCACGTCCCTATGTGAGCATCCTGCCCTTGCCACTGCGGCGGGTGACAAACCACCATGGGGTCTTCAATTCCTAATTTTTCTTAGGGAATTGGCTCTTGGTTGAGGATTTACAGGCAAATTTCCTGCGTTAGGGAAAGGCTTTGTTCCCTGTGCAGGCAGCGCATGGGGGTAGCGCTGGGAACGGGGCCATTTGCCTGCAGAAGATGTTGGGTTGGGAAGACTTAATGATACCTGTTCCTCAAAATAAAATAATCTGCAGTTGCTCTCCTGTCAGATGGCAGCACCATGTTCAAGTGCAAACCATTGTCAAGTTTTGCAAGCTCAAGGTTGCCTGGTTCCTTGCAGGAGAGACCCATGTAGCTGCATTTTCCTTGCACCTTTCCCACCGTGTTTAATGTTTTAAATCCACCATATTGAATGGGCTTGTCACTAAAGCACACAACTTTACACCAGACGCTATTTGATGACGTTGGTAATGCTGTTTGCTGTTGTTTAAATATTTTATTGTGTTTTGGGAGGGTGTTACCATGACGATACAATGGCATTTGAGTACAACATTGTACCAGAGTAGCTCTGAGAATATCTGTTATTAAATAGATACTGCATTCGAGGCAGTGTAGCCATCTATTAATTGCATCTGGAAATCTGGAGTCTGCCTGGATAACTAACATTACACAATTGTTTCCACCCTCATGGAGATGAGATTAATATAATAGCAAAAATTTATGAACCGTCTTTCATCCCAGAGTTTCCTTATCTGCTTCATTAAGTAATAAGCATACGACAGATAACAGATGAGTAACCAATCGGATGCAGGGTTTGTGCTGTGTTTTTTATTGCACAACGATTTCCCGTATGGAGCAAAGAGGGGTTTAGTGCAGAGCCAGTCCCGGGGGAGTTTGCAACCAAGTCAGAGCAGATGCCCCAAACTGAGGTGGATCAAATGCCTCCAGCAGAGCTCCAGGGCCTTCCTACCCAAGAAATGAAAAACTTCTCCATAGAGAAAAACCTGCTTTTTTGCTTTCCACAAGGATTGCGTCACAACAGCATGGATGCAAAAATACTGTCCTTTGAGCAGGTTTGCATAGCGAAGCTTGGCCTCATCACACTGGCCCCAAATAGCTCGTATCTGGATGACGGCCGAGGAGGCTAGCTGAGCCCTGCGTGCTTGAAACACGATGCTGGGGACGAAGGCGCTGCAAGCAGCTGCTTCCTCCTATTTATTGCTTTGGCATCAAACAGCGACCGTCCAAAACGAGGGACGGACAGTGCGCTCCTGCCCCAAGACCTGAGTGATGCGCAACGCTCGGCAAAGTGTCTTTGTCAAGCAGGAGGCTGCAGGTTTCTCACTTGCATTTCCCTGGAGCACTGATACGCACAGCATCTTTCCCTTTTGAAAGCAGTTCAGTATTTCCTTTGAGCGCAATTGAAAAGGAGGTGTTACCCATCACCAAACAGCGACCTGAGTTACACTGACAGCTTTGCAAAACTCCTCTGCCTTCCTGCACAACACCTCTTGCATTGCAAACCCCACGGGCACGCTCGGTTTTAAAAGCCAAATCCAGGCGAAACAAGATCAAACCCCAGTTGGTTGCAGCAGGCTGTTAAGGAAGCGTAGAGCTCCCTCCTGCATTCACTGCATTTGCACCAGGATGGGATGGGAGAAGAGGACCCAAGGCACAACCCAGCCCCGCTGAGAGACTCTGCAGATGCTGTTGTTCGAGGCGCCTATATGACCTTATCAACCCATTAGTCCTGGCACTGGTTTAGAGCTGTAGAGTGTAGGGGGAGAACAAAAATCACACGAAATGCAGGGCTGGTGACTCATGAGACCTGGCGCTCTTAGTGCATGGGTGGTTCCCACTGGGCCACTGAGGAATTAAGAATAAATTAAGGAATAAATTAAGAAAGACATTGGATAAACCAAATATCTCACCAGAGGCCCTGAAATTCCTATGGTGGCTTGTGGCAGCACCCAGCTTGCAGATGAGCACCGTGATCACTGCAAAAGCATGTCTAAAACCCGAGCCTCCTGCATCTCCAGCCACCAAACTGTTGCTAATTCATCTTAGTTCTATATTTATTGCCACAGGAATTTTAAGCCCCCTCCTCTTTCCAAAGGAAAAGGGGAAAAAAGATGTAATTTATTTTTTGACAGGCTGAATTCATATCTAGTAGGTATTGGGGGGGATTAATTCTGGTTAATACCCATCAGATCAGAGACTACTGCTGGGAGCAGGGGCATAAACCAGCCTTGATGAGTGACCCCTTACTAAGGTGGTCCCTTGTCCATCCCCATCCCCCTGCTTTCTAACCCCAGCTGGGAGATCAGTGCTTCGAGCCAGCTCCGTGCTGGGTATCCAGCAGCTTCGTAGGGTTTTTGCTGTGTTCAGTGATGCTTGATTTTTCAGGAATGTAAAAAGCTGCTTTGGTTATTGCTAGCTGGTGCGTAGGCAATGCCGCAGGGCGGCCAGTGCAGGGACTGCTGGCCCTAAACCCGGGCTCCTTTCGCTTCCCCCTTGCTCTGCCATCATCCAAATTACATCCCAACAGAGCAAGATTACACAGCGCCGGGTGCAGATCAAAGTCCTGCTCCGTAAACCCCAGAAGCCCATTAAGTCAAGATTGAAAAAAAAAAACAACCTGGTGCTATATTAGGGTGTAAATGACTAATTAATCTGTCTGTGCGCTGATGTAATTTGTCCTCTCCAGAGGGTTTCTTCCTGCAGTAATCACCTCTTGGGGGGGGCATGGGGTCGCTGAGCTGGCGAATATGTTCCTGATATTCAGCTGGTTCGTCCGACCTGGGAGTTCAAGCTTGCAAGCAGTAAATAATTTTCTGAGCCAGTTTCACTGCTGCAAATAATACGGGGTTGGGGAGATATGAAGAGGTCTCGGCTGCAGACTAGCAATTTAGGAGCTGCGGTGGTGAATGAAGGTTCGCAGATTTGATGCTTCTTCTGCAGTGCCTGCTAGCAAATTGATGGATCTTAAGGCACCTAATATAATTTGATAAGCCATTTGGAAATAAAAAAGGGAATATAAAGAAGATCTCAGTTTGATTGCCCAACCCCGCGTGTCGGTCTGGCAGCGTTGGTGCTGGTGGAGGTCGGAGAGGGGGCTCTTTTAATGAGCAAAAGCAGCAAGTTGGTCTAGGGATTGCAGGAGGTTAGTCCCACCATATGTCATTTTTATAGCTGCTTTAGAGCGGAGGACTCTTCGCAGAAAAATAGAAATCACTTTGTATTAAATAGCCCAAGCACTGCACAGTCTGTCTTCACCCTGAGTTCATGGCAGGGCGCTCACCCTTCTCATCAGTATTTGTTCAGTCTGCAGTGTTTTCAGCTTAGCTCACTTAAAGTTTTGAGATCAGAGATGATTTTTTTTCTGATTCTGCAGGTAATCTGGGATCTTCACCTTCAGCTCCATTCCCAGTTGTCCACCATCACAGAAACTCATTCCTCCTTCTGAAGTTTGCTAATGGTGCGGGCGAGTGGTGGTGCTCAGAAATGAATCCAGGTCCCAAGGAGAGAGAAAATATCAACAATTTATCTAACGATGCTCCATCCCATGTGCCATAGACATTGCAATTTAGGGACATCCAGAGTTGTTTTTTTTGTTTTTTGTTTTTTTTTTTTTCTTTCTCTAAGCGTGGCTGCAAATTAGCTTGGACTCACCATGGGCACTGCTGGGCTCTTGCTTTTCCTGGAAGATTGGAAAAAACCCAGGATATTCTGTCTCTGCAAGTGAATGAAGCTGCAAAGGGATATGTGATGTGCTCTGGAATTGATACGCCCAAAACCGAAGGACCTGGCAAATTTTATAGTGCCAAAGCGAGCTGTTTGGCCCCACTTCTGCAGGGTGCTGAGAAGCAGCATTATGGCTTTTCCTGAGGAGACTTTACAAGCTGCCAGCCTTGATTCCTGAATTTCCTGCTATTGTTGCAGGGTTCAGAATAACACTTTTTATGTTTTCAGAGTGTTTGTGCCCAGGCTGAAATAGGTCCTGGTGAAAGAGCAGATGATCTAGCTTCAAGCAAAAGCTTTTTTTTTCTTGCACAAACCCATGGCAGGTTCTGCAAAAAAAAGCCATTGGGAGAATCAAACCCACTTCCCCACTCGTTCTCTCAATGACTCTGTTATGGCCGTGCGGTAACAAGGTGGTTTCGTATCCTCCAGCGAGCACGTTCTGGAAATTGCTTGCAGAAAGCACAAGCGGAGATGATTTAGGGGAGCAATCTGCAGACTGATGCTCCTCCGAGGCTTCAGACTCTGGATCCAGCTGCTCTGATAGATAGCTTAATACACTTCGGGAACACGAGGCACATTCAATTCTGCTTTCCTAGTTTTTGATGAAAATCAGAACTGCAGTCATGTTTGATTTCAGATACATCCTGGCTGTGAATATAATCTGTTTTGCTGAGCCTACCTGGCTCTGCTGCTCCGAATCCAGGTACTTGCTTTCCTTGTTCCCGCACAGCTCTTTGCTGCTTGCCAGGACAAATTCTTCCCTTTTGGGTTCCCTGAAAAAGTTCTTGCATTTCATGCATTTAAGTTGCTATTGCCAGGTCTCAGACACAGGAAAACAAGCAATTTTCCAGTGCTTGGAGATGTTGTTGTGTGCTGCTTGCCTGGAGGGGCAGAGGATGGGCTTTGCTGCCTTCACCTTCCAGATTTTCCACCTCGCTGGCAGTTTGGGGCCAAGAAATGCAGCAGGTAGCCCTGTGCAGGGGGTGTTTTCACACTGAGGATGTGGCTTCTTTTGGGTCCTTCTTGGTAGGCAAGCCAAGCCTGCCCGCATGGGTTTTGCAGCCCAGCCATGGGAAAACCAAGCCTCCATTAAGGGTGTGCAGATGCAAGAAGAAAGCTGGAAATACCAATTCCCCCCCAAAATTCAGCCCCAGGCTCCCAGACCTGCCTTTGCTCCCCGTTTTACACATGCTCTTCCAGCTTCCCCTGGCAGATTTGCTTTTCTGGTTATTCTGGCATGTGGACCAAAGCCTAAAAACCAAACTATTAAAAAAAAAAATCATCTCTCTAATTCATCCTAACCTGAAAGGGGCTTTCCTGGCCAATCCCCAATATCCTCCAAATGCAGATGCTCCTGAAACAGAGCCACCAACACCATCGGGTAGGAATAGAGCCACGCTGGTACTATTCCTTTTTTTATTTATTACTGCCTAAATTCTCCTCACATCTCTGGTATGAGAACTTGGCTATGTCCGATTTATTTTGGGGAGAGGGTCTTGTAACCACTCCAGAGCAAAACAAAACCTGAGCCTGTTTTTAACGACTAGAGAGCACCATCCATCTCAGGCTCTGTTTCCCAAGCTGTCAGTGCGTGAGTTGTGGCAGCACTATAATTTCTCATAGGGAAATATCCGTGCCAGTTTGTGCAGCACTTAGACATCAGCTCAAAATGTGCTGGCATACGGCAATGCAAATCTCCTCCCTCCCCCCTTTGCATGTATCCCCAGCCAAAATGCCTTTTACTCCCCGGGAAGAAGGGCCAAAAAGAGACGTTGCAGAGCTGAGCTGTCTTCGGGAAATATGTTGTGTTGGAAAAATCTGTTGCGCTTGAAACGCCGGTACTCAAGAGAGAATTGCAAAGCTGTTTGAGAGCCTTGATTTATCTCTAGCGGTGGTGTGAAAATGCCATCAAATAAAAGATTTCTTGGAGGGGGAGAGAAGAGAAGGGGAGCTGCGCACTGGAGGTGCTTGGTGCATGGCTGTTTTGTGTCCGTCGACCCCGGCACATTCCTCTGCAGAGAAAAAGGCAGCGTCCCCTGTGCCATCGCACCCCGCCAAGCACTTGCTGAACTTTTGATCGTGGCAAAATGCAAGTGGGATCTTGCTCTGCCGGCAGTCCCCAGCCATCGGGCAGCACTGGCAGAAACCAGGCAGTGAAAAAAAAAAAAACCAACTAAGCTCTGCTGGCTGCAGCCAAACGAGAGAAATCCCTGGCACCTACCTCTCCCCCGTGACCCCCACTAATAAAATCAAGGTGGGTTTGCTAGGGAGGACACGCCGGCACGCAACACAACACGCTCGCCAAGTCAAGATGCCTTTCCCAAGCCTGAGCTTCTCTCTGAGGCTCCTTAGGTCGTTCTCAACCCAGACCAAGCAACACAAAACAGCTCCTGCAGCACAGCAGAGGCACGTCCGACACAGGCATGTATTTTATGTCATGAGGCAATGCCGTTTTGTGCTAAATACTGAGTTTGCATTTAAATGAGGAGGTTGGGAAAGGAACGGATGGCTCTGCAGAGGAGCTGGGAAGGGAGAGGACAGCGATGCTACAAATGCACACCCAAGACACGCTACCAACATGCACGGGGGTTACAGTGCCTTTTCTCGAGCTCCTTTCACAGAGCTGACAAAGGATCCCAAAGCCACCTGCAACCAGGGCGGGGAGAGGGATTATTTCTAGCCCGCTTTTAACAAAAGGAGCTTTATTTTAATTGCAATGTTCTCCCATAACCGGAGATCAGACGGAGCTGAGCACAGCACTCAGGTGGGGCAGACCTGGGTGCCAGGGAGGGTTTGGGGTTTGATGCTCAGAGCTCACCTGTCCAGGGCGATGGCCATCATGGAGTAGATGCTGGCGAAGACGGCGGCGATGGGGAAGAAGTTGTGAAACTTGCAGTAGAGCAGCCCGTAGTACCACTCGTTGTGGATGGCGTAGGTGAAGTTCACCACCGTGTTGAAGGCGGACATGGAGGCTTCGGCGAAAGCCAGGTTCACCAAGAAGTAGTTGGTGACGGTGCGCATCCTCTTGTGAGCCAGGATGATCCACATCACCACCACGTTCCCCACCACCGACACCACCACGATGAGGGCATAAGCGACAGCCCACAGGGCCACCTGCCACGGGGGCTGCACGAACTGGTTCGAGAAGGACTCGTTCAGGGAGGTGTTGAACAGCCACTGGTGCTCCAGCTCCACTTCCAGTGGCAGAGTGTTATCCATTGCACCACGACGCAGCCCGGCCAGGCACACGGATGCTTTGGGGGTGCAGGTCGCTCCTGATTTAGGGTGCAGCAGGATCAGGGTACCAGAAGTTTGGGGCACACGGCTATTTTGGGGTGCAGGGCTGGTGCAGGGTACAGGTACCTCCCAGTTCAGGGGACAGCTGGTTTAGGGTGCACAGCTGGTTCAGGGCGTAGGACCCTTCTGGTTCAGGGTGCAGTCGGTTTGGGGTGCATGGCTAGTTTGGGGTGCAGGTCCCTCCTGCCTCTGGGTGCAGCTGGAGCAGGGTGCCCGGCCATGTCAAGGGACACTGCTGGTGCAGGGCACGGGTCCCTCCCACTTGGGGCACAGCTGGACTGGGGTGCACAGCTGGTTCGGGGCACAAGTCTCTCCGGGCTTGGCTGCACCAGGGCACAGATTCCTCCCGGTTCAGGATGCAGCTGGTTCGGGATGCGAGTCCCTCCCTGTTCAGGACTGGAGCAGGATGCGGGTCCCTCCCAATTCAGGAGCAGAGCAGGATGCGGGATGCACGTTCCTCCTGGTTCAGGACTGGAGCGGGATGCGGGATACAGGTGCCTCTGGGTTCAGGACCAGAGCGGGATGTGGGTCCCTCCCGGTTCAGGGCACAGCCAGTTCGGGGCACAGCCAGTTCGGGATGCAGGTGCCTCCTGGTTCAGGACCGGAGCGGGATACAGGTCCCTCCTGATTCAGAAGCAGAGCAGGATGCGGGATGCAGGTCCCTCCGGGTTCAGGACTGGAGTGGGATGAGGGTCCCTCCTGGTTCGGGACCGGAGCGGGATGCGGGATACAGGTGCCTATCCGGGTTCAGGACCGGAGCGGGATGCGGGTGCCTCCCGGTCCGGGGCGCAGCCGGCTCGGGATGCGGGTGCCTCCCGGTTCAGCGCTGGAGCAGGATCAGTGGCGGAGCCGGAGCCGGCTGCGGCGGGCGAGGCACGACCGGGGCTTTTATAAGCGATGCGGGCGGTGCCAGCGAGCGATGGGCAGAGCCGGCACGGAGAGCCCTCCCCCGGTCCCCCGGGTCCCCCCCGCCCTGCCCGGGGGGCTCCGCTGGGGCCCGGAGCTGCAGCCCCCCCCCCCCGGTGCCGCTCCCCGCAGCGCAGAGCTGCCCTTCCCAGCGGGCAGGAGCCCCCAGGTTTCCCCGTAGCCCCTCACCCCCCCGTTTTCACGCCTCCTCGTCCCCTCTCCAACCTCTTTGCCCTCAAAATCTTCCTGTGCTTTGCATCCTTTTGGGGGGCTGATGGGCATCTGGGCCAAATGTGCTCTAAAAAGTCACCGGGAGTTTAAAACATGCTGATAATTGTAAAGCTTATATATATTATATATTATTATATATTATATAGCTTTCCAATATAACAGCAGTGGGATTTCTCCGAAGGGCTTTACATTGTAGTCCGCGAGTGGTTTGCATCCCTGATGAACAAAGCAAATTCTTGACTTCTCAAAGAAGGAAAAGGTCTTCCTGCTCCAGTGCAACTGACTTCCTACCACTGCAAACAGGACATTTCATTTTAGTGCCTCTTCGCTCATACAGCAAACACAGCTCCTGTTGGGCTGGCGAAACCTTCTCTGCTAAAGAGTCTTTTCTCCCATGAATAAGCTGTTGGAATCTAATTAAACTGCAAACAGAGATTCGCACCTTCCCACAGTCCGGGTTTATAATATCCACCAGACAGGAGTGGTTTTAACTTACTCCTCCAGCATTGTGTTATTGCCAGGTGTGGGCAAAAATAAAAAGTAACTGTGGTGTTGTCTGCCAGGAGAGATGGTTTTCCCTCGGGATGCACCAATGAAGAGGAAAATTGCCTTGGAAAGCTGAGTACGTCCCTCCGGTTTGCTAAAGGATGCTCCTAAATCGTGTCCTCAGGATGCAGCCTCCCAAATCGGTGGAAGAGGAGCACGGAGCTGGAGGAACCACTCCCAGGTAAAGCTGCGGCTCCTCCAAAACTGGGAGAAATTCGGGTTTGAATTGCACAGCTGAGCATCGTGGAGGGAGGATGCTCGGCTCTTACGCTGGAGCAAGCCCTTAGGGAAGCCTGAGGGACTGAAAACCTTTAGTCCCCAACACCAGGTCAGTCGTTAAAGTGAGACTGAGCTTTTTAACGCTAGGATGGGTGAAGGAGGAGATCTATCTCAAGCAGGGCCTCCGCCTTTCCAGCAGCCCTGGGAGCAGGGGCTGCCTGGCTGAGGGTAGAGGGGTCCAGGCCAGTGGCCGAGCTTTCTTCCCGCATCCGGATGCTCCTGGACCACTCGATGGCAGCATTGCCTAAAAATGCAAGAGGAGGGATGGGCGAGCAGCCTGCCGGGCGGGAAGGCTCGCTGGTGATGGCATTTCCAACTCCCCCCCCACCCCCGGCTGTTTTGGGGCTGTCCTGGTTTCAGCTGGGATAGACTTAATTTTCGTCTTGTAGCCGGTATGGGGCTGTGTTTTGGGTTTAGGATGAGAACAATGTCGATGATACACTGATGCTTTGGTTCTTGCTAAGTAGTGCTAAGCTGTTGCTAAATAGGTGCTAAGTGGCGCTCACACTGGTCAAGGACTTTTCAGCTTCCCGTGCTCTGCCGGGGGCACAAGCAGCTGGGAGGGGGCACAGCCAGGACAGCTGGCCCAGCCTGGCCACAGGGCTATGCCATACCGTGTGGCGTCATGGCCAGTATAGAAACTGGGGGAAGAAGAAGGAAGGGGGGACATTGAGCGTGATGGCGTTTGTCTTCCCAAGTAACCGTTACGCGTGATGGAGCCCTGCTTCCCTGGGGATGGCTGAGCACCTGCCTGCCCATGGGAAGTAGTGAATGAATTCCTTGCTTTGCTTTGCGTGCGTGCACGGTTTTTGCTTTGCCTATTTAACTGTTCTAATTTATTTTACTTCAATTATTAAACTGTTCTTATCTCAACCCATGAGTTTTCTCCCTTTTACCCTTCTGATTCTCTCCCCCATCCCACTGGTGGGGAGTGAGCGAGCGGCTGTGTGGTGCTTAGTTGCTGGCTGGGGTTAAACCACAACAGGGGCATTGCTCTAAATCTGGCAAAGGGCGAACCCCAAAGGAAGGGAAAAGGTTAGCAGCCATCTCAGCCCCCCCCAGCAAACCCTTTCCCACCCCAGCAAACCCTTTCCCACTCCCTCCATCCCCAAATTGCTCCAAGCTGGTAGCATCACCCCAAGGACCACTGCAGGGCTGAGAGAGAGCACATCCCTGCCTCCTGCCTCAGTTGCCCCATTAGGAAAAAGGGGGCAATGCCTTTGCATGCTCCTGTTGAAAAGAACCGGCTATTTTTTTTCCCATGCTGCTGCTGTGCAAGGAATTGAAACGCAGCCTGATGTTTTGACCAAAGCAGGCTCTGGAAGGGGCATGTGTGTATCGGCACATTCAGGCCGTTGGGTAGTCTGGGGGGGATTTCACCCAAAGGATACATTTTCTTTCTTTTGGAAGAGATTGCATTAAAAAGAAAAAAATAAATAAATCCGTCCTAGGATAGAAACCTGCGTGAGGGAGAACAGATGTATTTATTGCTCTGCAAAACCAAACAGATTATTGCAACTAATTAATGCTTGCAGGTCCCTGTGAAGATGCCAGTGCTATTCTGGGTGTGCGTGCACTGGGCTACTCCAACAAGCCCCCTCCTTCCTCTCCCTGAGGATGCTCCTATACCTTCATGTATATCGTCAGCCCTTTCAAAACACAGAGAAAGCCTTTGTAACTGGCAGCTGGAAAAAACCTTGCCTTTTCCTGTTGTGTTTTCCAGAAGGACGGGAACCTCTTGCGCTATAGGTTTCCCAGCAGAGTCCCTGGGGCTGGCATGACATCAAGCGCATACAAAGCGTGGTTGTCTGGGAGGAAAAACTGGCCTTGTCCTTCAGGGAACCATCAGAGATGGTGTTTTTCCAGCTTCTGAGGTTTCAGCTCCTCCATCCACCCTGGTCAGGGGGTTGGACACCATCTCCCCATTGCATAAAGCCAGGCATGAGCAACACCAGCAACAGGTTCAAGATTTGCCACCTCCCCAAAACATGGCTGCGGGTCCTAAACAACAAATATCCCTCGCAAGCTGCCAGGAGAGGTGTTTGCATGGCTTCTTGCTTGGATAAAATAAGTACAGGTGGATCAAGCTGTGCTTTAAATTTGGGGTATGGCACCAGGGGGGGACAGCAGCTTGCACCCAGCAAGGCCATCATGTCTCTTCCTAAAACAGCTGGATCCAGAAGGGAACATCTGCCCTGGTGTATCCCTCAAGCAGTGTAGGGAAGCAGCTTGTCCTCGCACCCTGTATGCGCAGAAGAGACAGGGAGGAGCTGCACAAGCTGTTTTCCACAGCACTGAGCAGTGCTTGGATGCTGAGCTATCTCTCAGCAGAAATAACTCACTTTGCTAAGCTGGTCCTCATGATTAATTTGGAAATCATATAGTCTAAAATCCCCCCAAACAAGCTGCAAAATGGGTTGCACAAGTGTGTGTGGGTCTCCAGGCTCCCCACCTTCCCCCATGCTGTTGCCTCGGCTTTAAATCGAGCACAGCTGAGCTCTGCTTTGGGGGTTGCACTTTGCAGGTGGTTGGTGTTTTCCAGGTAGGGGTGGTTTGTTAATTATTGAGTGCTCTTCCTGCTTCTAGGTAGCTTTGCGCTGTAGGTCCTTGTGCTTTGGAGACTCAAAAGCAGGGCGGATGGAGGTTGCGCAGCTCTAAACTGTGGTGTCTTTGCTAAGAGTAAGTTTGCTTTATGTTTTGGTTTTTTTTCTAAATGCAGGAGGTGGGTGAAGCTTTTGTGTTGGGAGTGGCATGAGATGAGTTTTATTTCCCTGGGGAGAAAGTCTGCACTGTGCAATGGGTGCTGGGTGTTGACGATCCTCTGTTCAGGGCAGTGCTGCGGTGGTGTGAAATCTTTGCAAAGCCCTTTAGAGCAGTTGTGGTTTTGTTTTGTGTTGTTTTTTTTTTTTTTTTTTTTAATTTCCTGACCTTGCAGAAGGGAGTGTGTTAAATTGTATTTCTTAGAAATGAGGTTTCTGAGGATGTTTTGGTTGAGTGGCTGCTCTGTAAGTCACCTTCTGCCCTAACAAGAGTTGTGTTATGTGGTGGCAATCAGCAATGTAACCCTTAAGCTGAATAAAGGAGTGCTATGTGTTTGCTGTATGCTGCTGCGGACTTTCGTAGGTTCCTAGACCAAGGGAGCTCTAAAGTATGGATTTAAGCCCATATGTGAGCTAAAAAGTGCCTAAAACTGTTGCATTGCAGTGTCCCTGTCGCCATAGGGTCCTTGTGTGACTGCAACAGCTCTGGGCTGTGGAAGCAAGACAAGAGGGAGGATAAACTGGGGGGGTTCTTGCAGCTCTGCATTACTGTGGAGCCCTGAGGCTGTAGGTAGTGATGGGCAAAACCCCATGAATCCTGCTAGAGATTTGTATAGACACCAAAATCACAGCCTTAATAGATGTAGCGATGCAAGAATGGCCAGCAGAGAGTTGTGAATTTAGTAAGAAAACATACTGGGGAGCCTGAGATCTACCCCAGGTTAAGTGACTTGGGATGAGGTTTTAAAATCTTGCCTTATAATTAAGTCAACCTGCTGATACTGTTGTGACTCTGAAGCTGCCTGCAGTGGCAATGAGCTGCTGGAGGACTCAATTTTGGAGTGTGAGGGGAGAAAATAGCTGGGATTGCTGGGGAGGGGGGAAGAAAAAAAGCAAAACCCACGCTAGCAAAATAAAATGCAGGGTTTTGTTTGCTGCTGTGCAATATGTGACACAAAGATAAGCAGGGGAAGGAAAATGCTGATCCAGGAGGAGCTGATAGCAGGTTCCTGAAGGAGCCATCCCAAACTTCTACTGATGGGTTTGATTTAGCACCTGGCTGTGAATGCTGAAATATTCTCTGCCTGGCTATGGGCTGCTGAGCAGCTCTCTCTTGGCTGTAGGCAATTATTTGCTGATTTAATCCAGCTTGTGTTAGTTTTGCTGTTTACTTTAAATGCAGGTTCTCACCAGAAATACTTGACTTGGCCCAAAGTGTTTCCTGCTGAAATTTCTTTTCAATTTAGTTTCCTACCTCCCAGAAAGATGCCTTGGGGGGTTCGTTGCAGGGTTCATTCCTCTCCATCCCCTCCTTTGCTTTCTTTCTTCTCTATGTTAGGTGCAAGAAGGCTCAAACCTAGGTTTAGCTTTAACTATTATTTTAGGCTTGGCATGCCCAACCTAAGCAACTGCTTTGGATGTGTGGGTGAATAACCTATCCCCAGGCAAAATGTCTCTGCTTTGAACTTCAGAGCTGGCAATGCAGCATTTTGGGGGTCTGCAGGGCTTAGACTGTGAGCAGGATTTAGGATGTAAAGCATTTAGCCCATACCCAGGGGTAGCTGCTACCTGCCCTGCCTCAAAGGTCCTAGCTCATTTTTTTTTTTTTTTAAGCCTAACTGCCCAAAAGTCATTACTAGGCTGGGGATGAGCCTGGACCAGCCATGACCTCTTGCAAGAAGAGCTGATGGAGGGGGAATTTGCTACAGCAATAGCAGTTTCGTCTCTTACTAGTGAGCTGCACAGAGGAATCCAAAGGACCAGGAGAGGGAAGGGTTGCCCCTTGCCTTGCTCTGTTAGCTGGTGACGCTGCTTAATGGAAGAGGGGGGGAAGGTTAATGGGATCAAAAATAGCCTGTCTGGAGGTTTAAGGGGTGAAGAAGGTGGAGCTAGTGCTGCTTTGGCAGGTGCCCATGTGTGCAGGGACTGGCCAGCCTCTGCCTGGTCTTTTCCCCCAAATAGAAAGAGCAATTCCCAATGGAAAGGAGAAACAGAGCTGGTGTTTGCGTTGCCCTGAGTGCAAGGCTCCTCCAGGCAGATCATACTTCTCCCTGGCAGCATGCTCCTTAATTTCTCCCTCCTTTTTTGGAGCTTCCTGCTGCTTTTTGACACATCTTCAGCCCGAAATCGCTGAAGCTTGGCGCAGGTGTCCTGGCAACGCTCTCGGCCTTGAAAGGGGTGGCTGGTGGGAAATCAAAGCATGCAAAACCTGGCTGTCAGCACCCCCGAGCAGACCTGGCTTGGAGGTGTGTTTCAACCCTAGGGAAGATGCATTTCCTCCTCTTTCTCCCCCCAGAAATCTTCTGGGAACTGATAGATAGGTTTGGACTTGTCCCACCTCTGTGTTGTTGCACTCGAAACATAGATTTGGCTTTGCCTCTCCAGCTGGGTGTACCCCTGGGAACTGGCCTGCAGTGATGGGCAAGACTCTCCTGGGTCGTAAACATGAGAGTTTTGGCTTTAGCCTCTGTCACAGGAGTGACCAGCCACTGCAGCTGAAACGTGGAGACGTGAAGAGCCTTGGGTGGCCCATGCAGTAGATGAAACCAGATGTGGTGTCTTGTGACAGTGCTGTTTCTGGGGTAATGGTTTTAAATGCAAGGAAAAAAAATTTTCGTGATGAGGGTGGTGAAACGCTGGAACGGGTTGCTCAGAGAGGTGGTAGATGCCCCATCCTTGGAAACATTCAAGGCCAGGCTGGATGGGGCTGTGAGCAACCTGATCTGGTTGAAGATGTCCCTGCCCATTGCAGAGGGGTTGGACCAGATGACCTTTAAAGGTCCCTTCCAACCCAGACCATCCTGTGATTCTTTGTGGCTGTCTTCCTCTTAGATGTTTTCCAGTGGTGTTGGATTCTGGTCGCTCTCTGTTTTGCATCCAAAAGCTGAGCACTGCAGGCTTTCTGGATGACTTAAACCCATGTGTTTTCTCACCTCTTCCTCCCCCTCCACCCAGGTTTCTATGCTGATGCCAGCCTCAAATAAGGGGACTTGAACACCCATTCAGATATACATCATTAGATGGATGGGCTGAATGACAATGTGATTGATGGTGTCCAGCTCCAGGGAAGTTGTTTCCAGCTTTTCCTTGTGAGGACTGCAAACCATTTGGGTGGGAAAGGCTCTGGAGGTCTCAAAGCTGGGCTGCTTAGATGAGCTTGCTAAAGTCCATGTCTCAGTGGCTTTGAGCATCTCCAAGGATGGCAGTTCCCCACCACTCTGGGTCCCTGTTTGGGCACCCTCATCCTATCGGGTCTGGGAAAATTAACAATACCCCGTTGGACTTTCCAACTTTGCAACCGAGCTACCTGCTAGCTCATCGTGACACACAAGGGTTGCTTCTGGGCTGGGAAATTTGTGTGGCAGCCCATTGCCAGCCTGAAATGCTGTGTTTTAGCAGGAAACCTGCCTGCAAAGCTTTGAAGCAGGTCATAGGGATGAAGGGCTCAGCCAGAGACTGCCAGTTTGCATGGGAAGGGGAAAGTTGGTGAGGAAAAGGCTTTTTTTTTTTCCCCAGCTGGAAGTGGTAACAGCAGCCCAATGCCATGGAGCTGGGGTGGCACAAGGAGGTCAGTTGAGAGCAGCAAATGCTTGCAAATACTAAATAAAAATAGTTCAATGCAAGTCTTGTGGCTTGCTAATAGCTTGACTCTGATGACTCTTGTAAACCGGGTGAATTTAACAGCAAGGTTGTAAAGTTTATTAATACTTCATGTCTGTGGCTGGTGAGCTCTGGCAAACTTGATCCAGATGATGGTTGCAGAGGAATTTGTTTTGCAAACTCCTCTTGCAGCTCCAGTTACTGCTTGCCGTGTTAAAAAGATACATCGGTGATGCTATCTTCGTGATATTTGCGGTTACAAATGATCATCTCCTCTAGTAAAATCCACTTTGCTAGTTCTCCCTAGCTGTCAATGAATTAATGAACTGGGCCCTAGACCAAGCAGTAGCTAATTAAACTATTTTCAATTCCCAGAACCTCTTAATTCATCCTCTTTGCAAGGATGCAATATTAAGTGAGATTCAGATCGGCTTTTGCCAGAGGACTCGAGAGACAGATATGCTTCCTCGCAGAAGGCTATTTCCATAGAAAACTTCAACCTTCTGACCCCAGGGGCCAGAGAGAGCGAGCTGTGCAAATAAAAGCAGCAAGAGATACTTTTAGCTGAGAAATACAACTCTTTCTCATGGCCTTTTTGTATGCAAACCACTCATTCTTGTTTTAATGGCGCTTTTTTTTTTTGGTGGTTTAATTGTCTGGTATTGTTCTACCCCCAAAATAACTGCAAAAAGCCCTTTCTTCCACGGCAGATCCATTGCACATGTGTATTTTGTCCCCAGCTTGCTTGCGTGGCTGGGATTTCTTGCCATTATTTCATGGTGGAAGTACTGAAGCTGCTGGGAAACAATCTTGCAGGAGATAAAGTGCGTTTTTTTTATGCTGAACTCTTAGGAAAGGGATGTTTGCTGTGTACAACCTCAGTATTGGAGGCAATAGGGGATCTGAGGATGTGTGTGAGAAGGATGCTGTCCTGAAATTGAGGCTAAACATCCTCAAAAGAGATTCTGGGGCTCAAGGAAGACCAGAGCTTGGGGGATGGGTTTGTGTTATGGAGCCTCTAACTGCAAAGACGCTGGGGCTGGAGGTGTAGCCCTGTGCTATCATGAATTTGGAATGGACTAGCAGTAAAAGGTACATGTGGATTGGAAAGCCCTTCTCTCCAGCTGAGCCTTAAGTGGATAAATCCTAAAGAAAACTTGCCCAAAGTGTTCTAGCATGAATGAAACTGCATCTTGCTCTCTAGCTGCTTCCAAAAAAAGTGGTTTTAATATGTTTTAGCTGTGGTTGTTTCCTTCTTTTCCCCCTCCCAAAATGCAATTTGTGCTGATGGCCATAAATAACTCCAGCATGAAATTTGCTTGAGATTGTATAAGCACAGCTAGGGATGTGTTGGCCAAATTGAATGAGAGGTGAGCAATTGGTTTGAGTATGAGAACTCTTATGTTACAGCTCCAAAGTCAATGAAAGAGGCAAAGAGGAGTAATTCTTGACAGTGGCTGATGGGGAGAGAGGAGTTAGGGCTTGAATTGATGATATGAAAAGGTGAGGAGCCACTGCAGGGCAGAAATGTGTCTCGAGGAGGAAAATCAAGTGGACTTTTGCTACTCGAAATTAAATTGTGGAGTTTGTTTTTCTTTTTTCTTCTCAAAATCACATCTTTGGAAGACATAAGAGAATTGAGGTGGTGCTCTGAAAGCAGAATGGTCTGGTGAAGTAAATGAATTAATTAAGGAAAAAGGTATGCAGCTCGTACCAATGTTTGCCATAATTTAATTAAAGGTACAAAGCAGTGCTCAGTAGCTAGGGGGGACAGGTCTGCTCCTGATGCTCTACAACTGCTTGTTTCTGGTGTGTGGAGCCATGTGCGCCATCGTCTCCGTGCTGCCTGCCTCAATTATTTACTATTTTGTGCTGAGAGCCAGGAGGAAATGCTTTCGGAGTACGAAGTTTCATGCAATGGCCAAATAAGTGCATGATGCCCACGGACGTGGGGGATTTGGGATGGAAATGGTTGAGGATCACTCGGTGGCATGGGGTGCACGAGATCCTGCTGTTGGTAGGTTCGTGTAGGCTTTGCTGTTACTGCCACTGCCTGCTGAGAAAGGCTTTTTTTGAGCGTGCTCAGAGTGCCAAGCTTGCAGTGTTTTGGGAATTTAAAGCATACTAAGCAGCCCGATGGCTTTTGTTGTGTTTGGCATCTGATTAAGCTGTGCTTAACCCAAGCGATCCCCCAACTGGGTATGAGGCAAGGCTGACCTTACCCTGTTGGCACTGAGCCACCTGAAGGGACAAATCTGGTTAAAATGGGATTTGTTTGGATACATCAGGCTGCTGGGGCAAACTTTTTTTTTAAAATTAGCCAGCCTCCTTGTAGGAAAGGGTTGGTAGAATTAAAGAAAGATAAGAAATGCATGACATGATAATTTTTATTTATTTGCTGGCCCCTATTCTGGCTTTTCTGTAAAGGAGAGACATTTCTGCAAATCCTTTTCCCCCTGCTCCCCTCTTGCAAGCTGTGGACGCTTTTGAGATGAGAACTTCTGGGACCTGATCTCATCTTGGCTGTTATCATCTTGATGAATTCAATAACTTGTAGAGGGCTGGGGCGGCAGGAGAAGCCTCTATTCCTGGAAGCAGCCTCTCAACCAAAGCTGCGAAATGCAGGAGCCCAAAGGATCTCCAGCCTCTTGCTAGAGGTGGACACAGCTGTTAGATCTCTGCTTCTGAGAAGCTTTTAATCTCTATTTTTTTTTTTTTTCTTATGAGGGCTAATTTGATAGGAAGGTGTCAGGTCCTTTTGAAAAGCTCGAAGCATTGCCAGCTGCAACCTCTCTGCTGGTGTGCAGCAGCACCAGAGACCAAAGAGAAGATGAAAACTTTTTTTTTTTTTTTTTTTGTACTTAAAAATAAAAGTCCTGTGGTCTTGGCAGCAAGAGCTATGGCAATGCAATCCCAGGCTGAGGATGGGCTTGTTGATGTTTTCCCTGTACCAAACGCCCAGGGCATGTCAGAGAGCACGTGGTGGGGAAGATGATCTGTGGGATTTTGGGGGAATTGCTACAGCTTTAGCAGAGCTGCTCTTAATTTCTAGAAAAAGTACTTCTGAGGTAGCTCAGCAGCTGTTTTAACCCACTGCTGAGGCAGAGGAGGAGCAACAGACCTGGACAAGACCTGGGGAGGAAAACTTAATGGGTGCAAAAGCAGGACGTGGTGCAAGCTCATTCTCTCTAATGATGGCATTTTAATCAGCCGGTCATCTCGTCTTGCAAACTCCTGCCTTCACAGAAGAAAAAACCTCTCCTGTTTGGCTTCAGCCCCTTTGGCAGTTGGCTTGCAGCATGCAAAGAAACAGCCGCGTGCCTCCGCTGCCCTTCTGCTCGCTATAACTCTTCGTTACAGCAAGAACGCTGTGCGTTTCCAAGTGTGGGCCTTTTATTTATTAAATGACGGCTTTATTTCGACCCGGCAACATCTGCCAAAAGTGCTCTAAATGAAGAGCGGAGATTATCCGTAACGCGAACAGCCCCGCTCTCTAGGCTGTGTGCAAATGAAATGAAGTCGGCTAAATTGGATGATTGCTCTAGGCAATTTAAACGCAAATTCATCTTGCTGGGGTTGCCTCTCTTCTTTCTTCCTCTTGGTTTTTTGGGTCTTGAGTTGTGTGTTTGCAAGCGTATGCTCGAAGATAGTGTATTTCCAAGTAATTAAAAGCCCATTAGGGGATGTGCCTCACCTTGGCTCATTGCTGTGATGTTGCAGGGGTGGAGGGGAAACAGTACGAAGCTGGTGGGAGGATGTGGAGTCTCCTGGCCTTGCTGCAAGGGAAATTTAGGGATAACTTTGGGGGTGGATTTTGGCATCCAGGCTCCATGCAAATCTCTGGCTCCATGCATGTCTTCCCTGAACAGTTTGCAGCTTGATTTCTAGGAAATCCAGCAATTGCACTGCATGGTTTGAGTGTAGCAACCATTGCTTGCGATGAGTAGGAATGTTTTGGGCATTAAGCCGGACGGCGTTTGCTCACTGCTGGCTGGCACCCTGCCTGAAGCGTGCCAGCCCTGAATTTCCATAGAAAACTCCTGGGTTAGTTACAGCTTCCTGCAGCATGATTGGTTTTTTTGGGGTTTTTTTGATATGCCAAAAAAACAGGGTTATGAATAGTTGACTGGTGCAAGTAAAGCCTGGGATTCCCTCCTTAAAAGCATTTCCTAAGGGCGTTTGAGAAATTGCCAAATTTTAAACATGCTGGGTGTTGTCAGACAAGTACTGTTATTTCCAGGCGGGTTGTGCTTTAATGTGCTTTGTTCTTAAAAGAGAAGGTGCCTGTTTTATTCCAAAGGGAAGTAGTGCTGAGACGCTGTCCTTGGAAATCTTGGCTGCGGGGTGGGGGACAGCAGAGATACCTGTAGGCGAGTTTGCATTTTCTACCTAGCTTCTTTTAGGGTTGTAACAAGTCCAAGAAATGAGATTGTGTCTTTCTTGGAAGGTTCTGGCCAGCACAGATGGAAGAAAAACAGCTTTAAGCCACACATTTACAGTTCGGGGGTGGGGGAGGTAGGGGGTAAAATAAACCTTGTGCCCTGGAAATCTTTATGGCTTGCATGCAACTTTGCACCCCATCACTGCAAAATCTTGCAGAGGAAACACTGCGGTGGCTTGTACGCTGCTGCATCAGGGCAGGGTGATGGCAAAAGGGACCTGCCAGCACCTCGATGCCACTCCGGGAACGCGCGGGCTTTGCCTCGTGCACACTGCCGGAGGAAGGGCTTGATGATATAATTGTGTCATGAGCAGCTCCAACAACTGTCAGGATGGATAAAGCTCCTGAAGGCAAGAGATAGAAAAGACCTTAATTATTTCCATGATTTTCAAACCTAGGAAAGGCTACTGAGATGGGTAAGGATCGAAGGGGAGGCGGAAACGGCTGGAGGAGGGAGATGGCGGGGGGGTTAGGCGTTGATTTGTAGGCAGATGCAGTCATCTTTTTATGTTTTCCACTTAAATTTTGACTTCTGAGGAAGCGCAGGTGGCGGATATTGCATTGATATTCGGATCCCTTGATGCTGTGCTGGGGTTTTGGGCCAACAGAGCTGCTCTGTCCTTGGCCAAAACTGCCTTTTATTTCCTTTGTATGTAGTTGGTTGCTTTTTTTTTTTTTTTTGATTGGGTTCCTCCCTGTGCCTGCTGGTTTTCCTGCAACAGATGAGTCATTTGTGCAATGAGTTCAAGCTGAGACTGGTGCTAGAAAAAATACATTTAGGGCAAAATATCATTGTAAAGGGAAACGACCACTGGACCACCCGATCCAGCACCCATTCAGGATTAGGCAGGGACACTAGAATTAATGCCAATCCTTATTTTTCTTTTTGGAAAAGAGGTTTTTGTCACGCCAGGCATCTTGTACACAGAGCCGCCCTCGCAGCTGCGCAGTGTTGAGCTCAGCGGCTGTGTTTTATCCAGCAAGGTTTGATTAGCGTTGACATAGATGACTTGCAGCTCTAATTTATCTTAGTAGCTGGAGTTTTCGTCTGGCTGATCATTAATGGCAATTAATAGTTGCCCTGAGTACCTTTGATGGCATCCCCTCATGGATAAACCTCTATTTAATGCTGAACAGTATTTTTCTATCTAGAACCCACTTTTCTTCTTATTGGGGATTTAATCTCTGGCAATGTGGCTAAACATATGTTCATCATGTTTGTCCAGAGGCTTATCAGTATCTGATGTCTCTTGGTTTATGCAAGAACTAAGGATTTATAAAACCTTCAGGGCTTTTATTATTCAAAAGCCCAAATAGAGGAGGCAGCTCTTGGTACGGGCACTATTGATCCATACTGGGTTGCAACGGGGAATGCTGGTGGAAAGGCTGCTTGGGCGACTTGTTTTGTGTTTGGTGTTTCTGCCTCGGATAGTAAATGTTTCTGAAGCTCTGTCTGCAAGTTATTTAGCCCATATTTTACCAGCTGCGTGAGGTCTGTACTTGCATCGATACAGTGAGCATTGCCGACCGCTGCAGGGAAACAGAGCGGTGAAGCTGTTGCTCAAGCAGCTGGTGCAATTGTTTTGGGATGTAAGAGGAGGAAAAAGTCTTAGAGAAATGAGATGTAGTTTAATATTTTGAGGCTGAAATTCAGATCTGGGTGATATTCAAATGTTAAGGGCAGGAGTAAGACTGGAAGGTGGCTCCAGCTCTTGCAGTCCCACCTGCTCCCTATCCTTTAGGTGTGGAAGGTATGAGGGCAGCAGGACTGTTGTCAATAGGATAAATAGTGTCTTTTTTTTTTTTTTCTTCCCCAGTTTCATTGCTCATGCGTTATCCTCTGGCACAGACTCTCTGCAGCCTGTGTGAGCCCACCCAACCTCCTCTGCAGAAGGGGAACAGAGACCCAGCGCTTCTCTCCTGTTTGAACTTCAATCTGCAATAGGAACCAGTGCCCTTTGGAGACCTTCTGCCAGCAAGCAGCTGAATTAAACTTGCTGATGATGCAAAAATGGTTTTAAAATAGCAAATCGGTGCAATCTGGGGGGGCTTTTCCCTTCCTGGAGCCAGTGCAGGACAGAGGCTGCAGGAAAGTGACTTTCAAAGGAGTATGACTATTTTCAGCAATAAGCTAATCAGTCAGAATTTCCTCACACTTGGCCTGAAAATATCTTGTAGCATGACTGACACATCTAAGGGAGCAGCAACCGAGGGATTAAAAAAAAGTATGCATATACTGCAGAGAAATTGGAGTTGGCTGTTAACCTACTCTCAGTGCGTGCATACTGGGCATCTGGATTTGTGTGCTTTCTGCTCTCCTGAGGATGTGTGCGGTGGTAACACAACGTAGTTGTTTGTCTGGGGCTTGGGTACACACAAATGTGCCTTTTGGTGTCCCTTCAGAGCTTCCCATTTATTTTTGGAGCTCCAAAACTTATGTGAGCAGCACTAAATGGAAGTTAAAAGGCACTGAAAAGTGAGATGATCCTTTATTTCACTTTTTTTAACTGTTCTGCTGTCCCTGAGCAGGTTTTGGTCTGTGACTACCAGCAAGAGCAACATTTTGGAGGTGGAGTAAATCTTATCCATTTATTTGGCCAACAGAGATTCTCTTATTTCCCCTGATTTATTTTTCTTTCCACTCCCACACACACAGATGTTATGACACATTTCTGGCTGTAAGTCCTTTTTCTCGCCAGGATATCAGATGAGTGGATCCTGCTACTACTTGGTGCAAAGAGGAACTGTTGGGAGCTCGTATCACCTGGCTTTGTGCTGGCTTTTAACAACGTGTACGGAGAGAAACAGCAGCTTTGGCGGGACAGCATTGCACCAAGATGATGATCTTGAGATGAGGCCAGTAACACTTATAGGTCTGTGGAGATTTTGGGTCTGTGGGTAAATTCTGGCTTGTCTGATTTATAAGCATTTCATATTTGCAACTTGTACCAAAATAATATCTGTCCTACTCGTGCCCAGGATTGTTTTCTACCATGAGATGATTGCTTTTCTCTCCCTGGTGTGGTTGAGCAGGGTGTTTAATGCTGCAGTTGCAGAGGGTTAAGGTTGCTTTCTGTGCTGCTCGGACTGAAGTTTGGCTTTTGGCTCTTTAGGACATCTCAGCAAAGGGACTGGCTTTTTCCCTATTAGTTGTACTTACTTGCTTGTGGTGGCTTCAGATGCTCCTCCAAGGTGTGCTAAAGGATCTGGTGTGGCTGCAAGTGGGAGCTGAAGCTGGGTGGATTCTGTAGTGGGAGGCGATGGGCTTTTTAACACTTGTGTCTTGCAATGACCTGAGGCATGAAAGCTTTTAAATACACCTAAGAAACATGGTTTTGGGGGAGAATAGTCAGTGATGGGTTGATTTCAGCCATTGCATGGTTCTAAGTTTGTGCCAAAACTCCGTGAGGATTAATATCCCGTTCAGATCTGTTTTTCCCTGCTCTCTATCCATCCTTACAGCTGAGTCATCATCATCATCACCATCACATCCAAGACATAAGGCTTGGATCCAGAAGGTGGAAAAGACCTAAAAAGACTTTTTTAAAGCTGTCAAAGTGGCATTTCTGCTTCTAGATCTCAAATGCCTAGGAAATAGCTAAGCCTGGGAGGCTTTCGGGTAGAAGGGAATGCTAAAGCACAGGTGCATTATTACAGGAACGTAAATGAATGTACTCTGTAGTTATAGCCCACGGGGCTGTGCATCACCTCCGTGAAACATACTGCTTCCTTGAGACGCTATAGAGGAAAACCCAGCCCCAAAGCCCTGGGCGTGCAGAAGACCCTTAAATGGGCAAATCACTGGGCTCTGCTCAACCCAGCCTCCTGCTCCAGCATGTGTTTTTTTCAAGAGGGAAAAGGCCAATTTCCCCTTTTTTATTTGAGGTGCTCAGCAAGTGAGGACAAGCTTTTTTGGGTATGCACAGGTAATGATTTTTAAATTTCTCCTATAGGTTCTTGCTCTCCCTCTACAGCATCCTCTACTGTCAATGGTGACTTTGGGCAGCAAGTCCTTATTGCTAGTGCTGGGCACTAATGCTGAGCTACCTGGACCCTTGATATACTCAGGAGGCTATTTTGCAGGTCCCTAATTACTCAAAAGCCTGGGAATGAGAGCAAGGTTGGATGGCTGGGCTGAGCAATGCTTGTTTGTCATCAGGGCTGTAAATCAGGCTTGTGTGGTTGGGGAAAAACCAGAAGCTGCTCTGGCGTTTGAGCCAGGGGCTCAAAATTGAGTTTTTTTTATTGCATTAGAGGCTTTGGTTTTCTCTATTGCCGTAGGATGGAGTGTGTTGGTCCAGGGTTGGTTGCATGTTGGTGGAAAGGAGTTTGGAAAGAGCCTGTATGTCTCCTTGAGTCTCGATGAATTTTCTCCACGTGCCGGGTGATACTTTAGCATTTTAACCGTGTATCGAGCATCTGAGTTGCAAAATATCTCTGTGATATCTGCTATGACTTACTGCAGAAAGATGCAGCTCCCTCTATGACACTGGTTGATGTTGAATCTGTCTTACCCGTCATGACAGCACAGTTGATCCTGCTGCAGAGTTTTTGCTGGAAAAAGCCGAGCAAATTGCACAAAGAACGTTTGCTGGGGATGAAATTATGGCTGGTTGATTGCGGTGGCTCCCATTCTGGGCAAATCGTAACGAGCTTGGAGACTTCCAAGAAGTTTTTTATTTTAAAAAAGAAAATATGCACAATTAAGGGGGGGAATGAATAAGGAAAATATATGCTCAGAATAATTTGCAGATAATTAAACCCATCTGACCCCTTGAGAATGGAGGGGGAAAGTTGTTTTTTCCCCAAACTGGAGCCCAAGCTGGTGGATAATTGTGGCTTTATTATTTAGTATATTTAGCCATGTATCTCACGGTAATGGATTAAATATCCACAGCAAAGACTAAATCTTAGCACAGGAGTGAGAAATGGGTATAAGAGGAAAATTGCAGTACCTCCATCCACATTTCCCAGGCGGAGGGATAGGTCTGAGCCCCACGCAGGCTGTGGAGTCGAGGTACAGAGCGGTTATTTTTAGTTTTTAGTTATTTTTAGTGCTGGGAAACCACGTAATGAGTTTGTTATTTGTTGTGGGTTAATTAGCGCAGCTTTTTAATAGAGAGAATTGTGGTGACTCAGTGTTTTGGAAAAACTCTTTGGGGCTGTGGCTTCCCAGTGGGTTTTACCCAGCGTTGCAGGGAGCATAGCTTGCATAGAAAATGGACTAAAGTTCCTGTTTTCCTGAGTTTTATGAACTAATAAATAATCTTTAAAAACAAAACAAAAAGCCAGGAAAAGGCAAAGTTGCCTACTATGAGCTACAACTTCATCTTTGTTTTGCAATTATAATTTCTCTGCTGGCAAAACCTGATTTCTTGGGGCTATAAGCCTGGCAGTCTTTGTACCCTTTGGCATGTGCTAGCCCAAATTATAAGCGATATTTCGCTGAAGCAGTATCTGTCAGATGTCCTGTCATGTCTTTGTGTTTTTCTTCTTTTTTTAACCCAACTGAGCTCTCTGTATTTGCGTCCACCTGCATGGCTCCAGCACAGAGGCTCAGCAGACCAAGAGGCCAGAAAGGAGACGCCAAGACAGTTAAAAAGTGGGGGAATGGGGTGGGGGGTGGGGGGGGTGGGAAGAAGCAACCCCAGTGAATGGAGCCCTTAGGAGCTGCAAGGAAAAAGGCAGAAACTCTGGGCACATGAACCTTGCAAATACCCAGCGGAAGGCAATGCTGTCCCACCTTCTCTAATTAAATTGCAGGGCTTCAAGCTGCGGAGGCCGGGAGTATCAGTCACTTCTCAAGGGGATAATAACACAGGTTTGTGGAGGACTGCTCTGTCCCATGCTATTAAAAGTGATGCTCTGCAGACCGATGCTAACCCAGGAAGATGCTCGAGTGCGATTGAACCGTATGAGCGAGCGACTCCTCTTCTCCACATTGCTTTTTACCACTGGCATGGGCACAGTGGCTGCAGCGTGATGCCAAGCCTGGCACCTCCAAGCCCCGCTCCCTATCCTCCTCATGTAATCAGAGTGTTTTACAAATCAGAAAATTGCACATTAATGCTTTGGTTTTATTCCTGCTCATCATCTTCCAGTGTTGCTTGCTTATTATCTTAACTCCTTGGAGCGATTTCTCCTCCCACCCCCCTGCCGCTCACTTTGTTCTTTATAGCTGCCGTGCTTGTGGTTGTAGCAAACCAGCTGTGCCGCAGTTTGCAGCAGTACAGATTAACATTTTCCACTTTAATCACTGCCTGGGAAAAAAAGATACAGGCCAAGTTGTCATTCGAGTAATGCAATTGCACCAAAGAAGGTCTTTTCATTTGCTGCTGTGTTTATTAAAACAGGCTGGCGCTTTCAGCTGCTGCAGGAGGGGGTAACGAAGCCGAGGGAAGCGCGTAACGTGGGATCCAGTGCTTAAATATAGCTTGGAGTGCAACACGTAGGATTTCATCTGGAAACTGCCAGCTTGGTTTATTCATGGCCCAATAAAGAGAAATGACTCCTGCACGTGGCTCGAGAGCATTGGGTGTAAAAAGCATTTGGCTAATTTTTTTCCAGCAGGACAGATGGAGAGTTGTAATCACCTGGGAGAAGGAGGGGCTGGGACTTGCTGTCACCCATGAAGATGGAAAAACTAGCCCTGAGAGTATATCTGGGGAGAAGAATCATGAGAAGATAAGCCCCTGTGCGTTTATATAAGGAATTCTTACCAGTGTGGAGTTTTGCAACAACAGAAATGACAGTGCTGAAAGGCACAGGGAAAAGTGGTCAGTTAAAGCCTTAGAAATCCCACATCAAAGCTTGCAAATGAGGCTAAGATTAGCATAAATATTTGCTAATGAAGTCTCAGGGATGAGTAAAACTTTTGCTTTCTGCGGTTCTGGTATGACAGGGAGTAAAACCAAACTCTGTCAGCAAAGGGGGTGTAATATGGTTTGACAGCTTGAAGCCGAGGGAGATGAGGAGGGAGTTTGCCACTTAAACCCATTTTACTGTTCAACTGCAAAACTTTTTCCCATGTGGGATGTTCAGCATGGCTTGCTTGCAAAAGGATCGCAGATGAGAGCTGCAGCAGCACCACTTTTCATGGAATTAAATGCTAAATTAGTTGGCAGGAACCATAATTTGGGTGCTCTTGTGTCCGTCTGAAGAAGGATGGAGTGTGGCTTCCGTCTGCGGCTGTTTCCCTGGCTCAGAGAGGATAAGATGGATCCCATCCCTGCAGTGTGCCCTCATGGGCAGCCCTCAGCTTGCCTGGGCTGAAGTGCTAAACCTTAAATTAGCACTCTCCAGTCCTAACTTGGCTCTAGGGAATTGCAGCAGGATCCTATGAAAAGTCTCACTAATTAACTTATGCAAAGGTCATCATTAAAGCAGTGAACCCAGGCACCAAAGCAGCAAACACTGGCTGCTTCCTTAGCACTTCTAGCTGCAAGCTGGCTGTTCCTATCCCATTTAAATGAGTTTTGGGGCTGCTAAGGAGTTTTTTGGCTGACCCAGTTCTGGGTGCAGCTGAGGGACCCCAGGCTTCCCAGCTTGGGCCAAGGGTTGGAGCTGGGGCCAGGCGAGGAGCAGGCAGCATGCAGCAGCCACTTCCATCTAGCAGCTTAGCAAAATTATTGCCCCAGATCTAGTTTTTTTTAATCCTAAAAGCTCCCCAAGCCCCTTTTTCCCCCTGTGGCTGCTTGCACAGGGCTAATCGCTGCTTGTGCATGGGACTACCCTTGCAAACAGTGGAGCCTCGACCCCACATCCCCTCCTTACCCCAAAGCACCAACAAATCCTGCTTAAGGTCCTCTCTGTGCTTCTAGGTGACAAAATTTCATCTGCAAAGGTAAACCTGGCAAAGTTGAGTGGCAGTTGGGTGCCTGGGCTCGTCAGGCTTGCTGTGCCAGCGATTTGCAATTAATATGCTGGGGAGCCTGGCTTGGGGGAAGAAGTAGCATCTTTATTGAAGGCGTTTGGTATGCCAGCTGCATGCAGAGCTGACTGAAGCGCCACCAAGGGCACGTTAATAGTAGGGCTCGGTCCCTTGGAGGGTTTAGCATGTTTTCCTGCAGCCTCAGTTTTTTGTTTTACTGGATTATTGTAGGAAACTTTCTGCCTGTAAAGCCTGGGGTGATTTGCGGAGTGTGAAGGGCATCCGCATCCTCCGGGCATTGGAAGGGGATGGGGCTCTGCTGGTGGAAAATCTCCCTCCAGCAGCAGCATCACCCCCTCAAATGGCTCCAAACCCTCCAATTTTGGCTGCTGGTTGACGTCCAGTGGTTTGAACAGTCCCTGATGGTCCCCAGTGTTACACGCTGGCTGAGTCATTTCTTCCTGCAGTTAATGATTGCCTGGGCCTGACACTGCCAGAAATGGTGTTGTGTTAATGATTAAAACCTGTAAATAAGGGCTTGCTCATTCCCCATGTGCAAAGCCACTCTATGGCCTTCCCCCAGCTCCAACAGCATTGCCAGAGGGGAAAAAAATATTCAGGAATAACCCCCACCCTGTTCCTATCACCCTTCCCTGCTCCCTCCGTACCCTGAGAGCATCGTGCTGGAGTGATGTTAAACAGAGCAAAGTTTCAAATCCTGTTTAAATTTGGACCGCAGAATTTATTCAATTCAATGTTAAGCTTTTTAAAAGCTACGTCTGCCTCCCCCTCATGTCCGGCAGGGCTTGTGCATTATCTGTCCATTATGGTAATGTTAGTATAAATAAATGGATGATTTAAGGTCAGCTCCTGTCTACTCATCTCTGAGCGCATCTCTATAGATGTAAGCAGCAAAGCATCTGTACACATTTATGCTGCTGGAAGAGTGTTTATTCTTTATCATCTCTCTTGCAGAAAGGACAGCATGGTATAAATTTTATTTGCTGGGGGGGGGGGGGGGAAGTAAAATTTAAAGATCTCTGGATGCCTAGTGAAGGGGGTTGAGCTTGCTGGGGAAAATGCTGAATTCCCGCTTGTGCATGCGAGGGTAGAGCTGGGAGAGGGACTTGCTGCTGCTTTTGCAGATGTGTTTTCATTTAAATTAAGGAATTTTTAAGAGGAATAAAAATCATTCCTTATTCACATGTGGGACTGCTGTGTCCCTGCACCAGCAATCCTCCCAGGCCAAGGTCCGAGTGACAGTGAAAATCAGCTCCACGGAAAGCAAATATCCTTTCTTGAGTGCATTAATGGTGTCATACAGAAGTAGCCATATAGTTTTATTGCTCTTCCCATCCCTGTAAGCACAAACCTGTTTGTTTGTGTGTTGTTTTTTTTTTTTTTTTCAGAGTTGTATGGCATAATTAACCACCTGCAGAATATCAGGTGTTAATTACTAGCTGATGGGGAAATGGTGCTGGGGAAGAGCCTGTGATGTGCTCGCAGTGTTCTGGCGTGATTTATACTGCCGGAGATTTGGGGTTTGCCTGTGATCCAGTGGAGAAGGGGAGAGAGCCTGAAATGATTACTAAAACCTAGAATGAACCAGAGTTTTATGGTGAATCATTCTCTTAAATGTGGCTTTAAATGAACGTGGAAATTTTAGGCAATGTTGAACGTTATCTATGGACCTGGTGGTTTAAGTCTCATTTAAATCTGATGCTTGGGCCATCCCTTAGCCATGTCACAGCCTGGTTTTGTAGGGAAATTCTGTTTCTCCCTTGCTCTTTTGCACACTATGTTGACTTCTGAATTAAAACAAAGAAAGCATATTATATAAATAGGTGAATGCACAGAGGGTTAGTCACCAAGCGCCAAGATTTCTCTGTGCAACGAGCTGAAAATAAACCTTGTGATCCCTGCACTGGTGCATAGTCAAACTTGATGGGAAGAGGTTAGAAAACCATGGGAAAAGTCATGGGGCCAAGTGGGTATTTCTTTTTAATTGACTGTTCTCCTGGCTGCAGCATCCTTCAAAAAGGAAAGAAAGGGTGGAGGAAATCCATCATGCATCTCCCCAAACATCTCTTGCTCAATGCTGAGTGTTGGGGTTTCTTATTCCCAGCAAAGGTTGGTAAAAGGAAATGCTGCATGCTGGCAATGCTATTGCTGTTTTCTTCCTTTGCATGGGTGTTCACAGCGCGAGCTTTGTTGGGTGTTAGCAAAATGGAAAGTGCTGGTATAAACCAGGCTCCAACACACTAGAAGTTCATTTTAGGTTAGTTTTTAAAAAATGGGGAGAAAAGTTGACTGCTCTCTTTGCTCGTTTAGCCTGCTCACAGCCAGCTGTAGCTAAATCACGTCCAGAAATGCCATTTTTGGGACATGTTTCATCCCATTATCGTATCCTGAAGTGTAATATCCTCAGTGTTTGGGATCTGCTGGCCATTGATATCGTATAACTCTCATCCCATCTTTGCTATCACCCTTGCAGCTTATATACTAAAAGGAAAGGGATACAATCTCTTCTGCTGTGCTGAATTACTTCTCATCTGCTAGAAGCTGGGTAAATACAGCTCCCATGTCTTTGGGTGCAGCCCTGAGTCGCTGTTATTTCTTCAAACCTTGCTTTAAATTCTCCTTTTGGCTACCCTAGAGAGAAGCAGCACCTTCCTCCCAAGAGCTGGGGTTTTCAAACATTTCCCAGGCCACGAGCTGCATCGCAGACAATGCTGTTTTTTCGTCCCATCTTTGATCCACACTGAGTCAAGCTGCAGAAATGAAGGGTGCTCCTCTTTGCTGGGTGCTCCTCTGCATTGTCAGACATCAATCTCCACATCGTCTGACTTTTCCAAGCTCCTCTTTTTGCTCTTTTTATTGAACACCAGTTTTATGCTCTCTAGTACTAGGTTTGTACGGCCATACGAATGCTTCCAGGAGCTGCGTGGTCTCCCGGTGCCAGTTTCTTGCTCCCCACTCCTTTTCTTTCAAGTGTTAAACCTCACTGAGCCTGGGTGTAATGATTAGTCTTTCCTTCTTCCTATTCACGCAAGAGCCGGGCAGCTCAAGGTGTGGCGTTGAAAGGGAGGTGTTTCACGCAGTAGCAAGCTACGACACGTAAATCTGGACATTGATCTCCAGTCCTGGGCTCGGAGCCACTGCCTGGGGGCGCATCTGTCCCTGTTCTTGCTTAGATTTTCAGCTGCCACTTCACCCTTTGCTGCTGCAGGAGAGCTCCTGGGGCGGCTGCAGGGTTACAACGGGCTCTCTCAGCACACCAGCAAGGACAGGAGGCCCCAGTTGCAACACGCTTGCTGTTAAAAATTTACTAGAGATCCACCCATGCGCCAATATATTTGAATAGCTGTTGGAGTAAATCCACTTAAACAGAGCTTTGCTGTTGCTCCCAGCAGGAAGACCAAGCAACAAACTCAGTAAAGGGTTAACGCCGGCCGCTCCTGCTGCCTTCCCTCTAATTGCTCTCTGCTACTGCCAGGCGGAAGTCGAGGGAGCAGTTCAAGTTCAAGGCTTGCCTGTGTGCATGTGTACGCTTTTTCGGCTGGGCGGTGGAGGGCAGGAGCCGGCCGGAGCAGAGAGGGTCCGGCGTGCAGCGAGCAAACCCCTCTCGCCGGAGCTGCAAGGATGGCTCAAGCCTCCGAGTGCCGAAATTCCCACCTCTATTACTACAGCATCAAATTTGCTCTGTCCACCTATGCCACCCTCTTCTCGGTAGGTGCTCCAGTTGCTTTTCTGTCCTTCCTGGCATTTCCTCCCAGCATACCACCCCTGTGGGCTGGATTTTACTTTTCAGTGTCAAAATTTTCCCTTACAAGGCATCAAATCTGTGCGGCAAAATCAGGTGCCACAAAGCCCTTCGTGCTTGGCGTTAGCTGGGTCCAAAATGGGCAGTCTTGGGCGAAACTGCGGGTTTTGGTGGATTTAAGAGCATCTCCCTGGGACTACCCATCCCCAGAGCCGCTCTTGCAAATCCCTCGTGGCAGTGAGTCGCGTTTCCAGGCATTTGGAGCATACACACGGAAATTTCATGTTTTCACTGCACAAGTACCCATTGGGTGGCGTTGCCAGCCGGCCCCCCCGCCCGACTCGGCTGTTGCCTTTATGTCATTCAATAGGGACAAGGCATGAAAGCAGACATCGAGTGGCGGGTATTTTAGCCAGGTTGGTTAATTTAAGAGGAAAAAATAAATCTTGTTTTTAAGCAGTTTTGAATCATTGAGGCAGCTGCAGTCGGGGCAAGGCTTCCCCAGCACCTGGGAGGTGCAAGCACGTGTCAGAGCAGGGGCGGGGAAAGCAAGAGATTTTCCATCCCTTTAGGGTCTGTGCATCCTCAGTTAATGCATGAGATATGAAGTTAGCACCTTCCTGGGGTTAATCTTGCATGATCCAGTCCATATTTACAGATACTTCCTCCTAAGGTCTAATTAATCCTCTTTGCCCCGTGCATGGCTGCCTGCTGGGTGTGTATAGTGGTATGCATATCCAATTGTATAGGTGTAATTGCAGAAATATCTGTGTGAGTTCCCAGGCAAGCTGTGAACTATAAACGGGGTTACAAGTGGAGTTTGAAAATGTTTTTTTATTTCCTTATTTATTTTTTTTAAATGAATGAGCTCATTGGGAGGGTAGCGCTTGCCCTTGCTAGCTGGGGACGGTGAAGTTTGTTGTCTCACTGCACTGAATAACTTGTGGCCACCCCAGGGCATGAATGAGAATCAGAAGAAAAGGTGTTTTTTTTTTTTTGTAGAATATCTTACTGGTCTCCTTGTGGCCTGCTGGGTAGTAAGGCTCCCGAGAAGAGAGGAGACTCGAGTATCTCCCACGGGGTGGCCAGGACCCTCGTGAGACTCCTGCTGCGCCCGGCAAGACCAAAAAGATCCAGATTTCTTAACCCATTTGTGGCTGTGGTTTCAGTTTTTTGATAAGGATGGTCAATATTTTTGCTTGCAAAATTAATCTGTGGGAAAACCTGTCACCGTGGTTTTGGTTTCTCTAAAGAGCTGAGTTTTGCTTGGTTTGAGGTTTCCCCAAATGCCTTTAAGCAGCTGTACGGATGGGGAGGAGGTGCAGGTTTTTCTTTCTCCCAGCTAATCTGAACCCAGGTCAGGGCTGCGCTTTGCAAATGTAGATTAACAATGGGATGAACCAGCACAGTCTCGATGCCAGATGCTTATTAATTGCTGGGGTATTTTGGGGGGCTCAGTGGGGCATCCTGGTGAGTCTGCCAGCAAGAAGAGACTCAATAATTTCCCATCGACTGGAAAATAACTGCAAAAAAGCCACTTTGAATTGCTCTGACCCAGCCTGCCTTCAGCCCTGGGATGGTCCTTGCGGAGGGACGTTGCCCTATCAAATCCATACGGATCGCACAGCTCCTGCGAGCTTTTCAGCTGCCTGACCTACTTCTGGCCTCATTTGCACATGTCGCCGCCGTATTAATTCAATGATGCTGCTGAACCCTTCAAAGCCTCGTTAACCAGACGTGACCAGAGCTGAGTTTCTCTTTGGCCAAATGCACTTGATAAAAAATGATTGTGTAGGAACTTCCCACTTGCATTGCATGAAGGCTTCAAAAGTTTAACCCCCCTGGGTAAAACTTCAGTGCAATAAGACTTGAGTTGGTTCACCATGAAGCATTGAGGAGGTTTAGGGTGAGATGCACCATGGTTTTCTAGTAAAGGGTTGTCCCAGCCTGCAGAAAACTGGATCTAGTGCTGCTAAATACTTTCCAGTGCTTTCCTGTAGTGAAAACACTGATTTACAGGTGAGAAAATCAGTAAAGGAGCATGGGATAAACCAGAGACTGGCTTTAAACCAAATGTGGAGCAAAGGGCAGAGAGGTTTGAGCACTGCAGGTTGGACCGGCTGGTTTTATACAGGTATATTTAATCCTCGTTGTTGAGGATTCAGTGGAGCATAGATTTGAAGTTTTCTTTTCAAAAAGACATCCTTCTTTCCTATTCTTAACTTTTTGCATAAAATTGAAAACTGCTATTTCAATTGACCCTTATAAAAGTGTATTGTTTTGCATTCTTCCGTACCATCGGCAGTTAAGCGTCATACGATGTATTTAATCACTGCATTATTAATCCTGCGATTCTATCTTTTAATGACTAAAAGCATTCAGCACTTTCTGTATCGCCGTTTCTCACCTGCACATTACAATAAAACCTTCTGAGGAGGAACAGGAGTGCCCTATCTGCTAATTTGAAGGCAGACAGGTCTTCAAAAGCTGGGAAGAACAATTCTGCTGTGAGCTGGGGATTTGAAAAACAAGAGTTTTGCCCTTAGTTTTGCACCTCTGGTCATCTTGGACAGAGAACGAAGTGATGCCCCATTCCCTCTGCTCCTCCCCAGGCCCGTGCTCTGACTCACGTAATCTGACTGCGGGGGTCTGCGTGGGCTTGAAGCCACTGTCATCATGACTTTTTGGTGTACCCAAATAAGGAGAAATTACTCCCTCGCGTTAGTATGGTGTTGACTCATCCAATTAATGCCGTTCACTCTGGAACAGGCCATGTCTGCTGCTTGGCCCTTGGCAGGCTTCGAGGTTGCGCTGCTTCGACCGTGTTAATGTCTTCTTGGATTCATGGTACCTGTTTGCTCTGCATGCGGCTGAGAGTAGCTCTCGTTACTGGGGTCCTTTGGATCTTCGACAAGGGGAATGTGATATCTATTAGGTATTTAGTGGGATTTTTAGGACAGGGTAGGACTATCCGTGTCTCTCTTTTTAGTGCTGGTTGGACCACGCACGTCTCTTGTTAGCATTGGGTAGCTGCCTCTGTGCCAAAGCCAAGTCATGCAAGGATGGAGAAGCAATCACAAGCACCAGAAAGCCCATAGCTCGAAGAGAGCTTTGCAAACTCCCTGTCTTACCTGCGGGTTAGCTGTGAGCTCAAGCCACCCGCTTGGTTCTCCCAAACCCTGCTAGCATTATCAGAGCTGTGTATTACATTATTGTCTGTTCATTGCCTTTCATCGCACTTGTTGACCTCCAGGTCTCTAAATGACTCTCTGATCAGTGGGACAGTGACTTCCACCAGAGATTTCCACCTTTAGCTCTTCTCCTTCCCAGGTCCCGAACTCCCCTCCAGCTCTTTCCTTGCCCATTAGATGGAGAAATGCCTGGAGAAGAAAACCAGCATCTCTGTTATCCCATTAAGAAGAGGCGAGGCTGGAGTGAAACAACTTTGGAAATGGGCTGCAAAGGTGAAGAAGGGGCTTGGACGGATCTGCAGCTTGGAGAAAACTACTCTTTAAAATGTCAGGTCCCTGCCCGAAGAATTTAACTTCCCTGGTTTATGCTCTGTCGAGTTGTTTTTCTTTTTGGTGTCAGAGCCAATTCAAGGGGGCTGTACAAAAGCCTTATCACAGTGTTGTGCAACACATCAGGTCTTCCCATCTCCATCAGGAAACAGCCCCACATTTAACTGTGGTTTTGGGGGGTGCTAAAATCCTGGCCAGGGCGAAGAGTTGGTTATAGCAACTTGTATCGAGCTAAGAAATTCAAGTTTGCAATTTTATCCATCCAGGAGTAGGGGAGGGAGGGAGGAGAGCACATCATGGGGGTCCTTTTTCGGGTGGGAATGGAGGTTGGACATCCTGGGAAGGCTGCTCACTGCCGTCTATCCCCTGCCCACTCAGCTCCTACAAACTCCAAGAAGCACTAAAATCAAGCAGGGCTGAAATTAAACCCAAAGGTGATTTCTCCCTAGCTTATAAGAGGAGAATCGATGCAGGATGCCTTCGCTGCAAGGTCTGGTGGAGTTGCAGCCACCCCCTTGGCTTTCCCTGCCGTCATGGTTCGATCGTGTGTTTATTATCATATAAAAATGGGGTAATCATCTTCTCGTTAGAGGGTAAGAGCAGATTTGCTTTTTCTCTTAGATGCATTGCAGAGCAGTTCTAATTACCAGCTGCTGTCTATCCTGGTGTTTGCACTGTATTAGGGTGATCACCTGGCAATTCATATGTAACTACAGAGTATTTACCAGCAAACTTCATTATGTGCCTTACCATGTCATTGAGTGTGGGTGGTAGAAAAGGGTTGTGATGCCAGGAATCAAAACTATCTGTGCTGATTGAATTTGTATGGCAAAAACGCCCTGCGCCAGAGGAATCCAGTGATGGAAACCAGAGCGGTCAGGCTTTGCAAGGGGTGATGCAACTTTTCCTGCTGCTTTTGCTGCTCATCTCTAGCTGAAGGAGGACAGGATGATCAGGTTTTTGATGAAATACGTGGCTATTTCCCTTGCAGTTTTTAATGGTGCTGCATAGGTCCTGGCAAAGACTTCGACATTGCCGGTTTGCTCCAAATCCACCATTTTTTCACAGAAATGCCGCATTTTAGGGAGCGCTGGTCTTTCTCCCCAGATCTTTTCCATCCAAATCCCTTTGCCACCCATCTTGCCACAGCATCACTCCCTGCTCATCCTTCCAAAACTCATTATATTCAAGCAAGCTTTCCTTTGCAATCTGTCTTTGCTGGGAGACGTGCCAGTAGATCCATTCCCTTCCTTGAGGTGTGTGTTGCTTTGCAAGATATTTTCTTGTGCTTTAAGCTGCTTTGAGTAGAAGCAACTTTTTTTTTTTTTTTTTTTTTTTTTTTTAATCAGAGTGTGCTTTTTAGCTGGTGGGGTGTGGAGATGGACTGGGGTCCAGCCTGCAGCACTAACCCTTAGCAAAGCAGGTTGCAAGGAGCTGGGTAAACTAGGAACTAAGCAAGGAGAGAGGCAAGAAATTCAGGTGGATCAGCTCAATATTTGCTTGTTAGTCCCAGGGACTAGTTTGAATTCCTTGGGCATGCAAAGCACGCAGCCTTTTCTAAGCCATGAGACCCCAAAAAAGCCATGCAGCGTGGCTTGGGTTGCCAGCAGTATCTCCCCATGCCGTGCAGTGCCATTTCCCCATTGCACTTGCATTTCCCCATCGCATTTGCATGGCAAATAAGCAGTGCGTGCCCCGCTCCAAAAAAGAGGGATGTTATGCGTGGCATTGGTGGGGGCTTTCCCTGCCAAAGGGATAGCCGTGGTGATGCTGGGAGGAAGGACCAGCACCGCTCTGCAGCAGCCTCATGCATGCCACATGCTCTAAATTTTTCAAGGATACTTTCAGCCCTGGAAAAGGTATTTTTAAGCAACGCACACGTCCATCCTGAAAACCCTCCTTGGTTTTTCTCCCTTGCTAGTAGGTAAGCCCATCCCATGCATGCTGCATCCTCAGCCCCTGGAGCATCCAGCCCTTGAACCCCATCCTGGGTTTGCTCTGTGCACTTTCCGTGATCTCTTCCCTCACTCGCATCACAGATGGATTAATTAAAATGGAGAAAGTGGTTCTGATTGGCACGCAGGAGGAGCAGCGGGGATTAGTGGGGGACGCATGGTGTGCATTAATGTCTACCCCCCACCTTCAAATCTGAATGTATTTCCTGGGACACCGTATAAGAGATAAACATTAAATCAAACCTAATCCCAATGCACCAACCTAACGCTCAAAACAGAGTATAAAGAT
Source organism: Platalea leucorodia (assembly GCF_965183815.1). Classification (NCBI taxonomy): domain Eukaryota; kingdom Metazoa; phylum Chordata; class Aves; order Pelecaniformes; family Threskiornithidae; genus Platalea; species Platalea leucorodia. The sequence goes on along the minus strand of NC_138858.1, from coordinate 88,540,012 downwards.
GAAACTGTGATTAAAAGCCTGTTATCAGAAATAGGCCTGTCTGTTCAGTTTCAAATAACTAAACCGTCTGTAAAATATCACGAGTCTAAATTTCACTTTCTGAGAGATTTCAATTCCTTATAAATTAAATGGAGCCTGGAAGCGGACAGTGATTGATAGACATAAACTAGCTACAAAAACACACCAGAAATAGTGTCCAGGCAGAGTAGAGAAGAAAAAAAATCAATTCCCCAAAAAAGCAAAGATTGCACATGAAAACTAAGGATTGAATTGTCAGTGTGAATTAGCAGGAAGTCTTTGAGCAAACTCATTAGGAGCAATGAAGCCTTTTGGAAAGGTGAAAGCGATGGAAAAGGAGAAAAAAAAAAAAAAGGAGTGTTTTTCTCCTCTTTGGTGATGTAGGTTTTTGAGTGGGGGTGTCTGTGGCCGGGGGCTTCCCCCCAGGAGCATCCCGCTGTGATTTGGGGTGGGGAGGGCTGCAAAAAGCAGCATGAAGAGGGCTCCGGATGCTCCTTGGTTTCCTTGCTGACCTTTTCAGGTGTCAGCTTGGTGCCGGCTGAGAAGCCGCTTGCCTCTGGCTGCGCCGCGGGGCCGACGGGTGCGATGCGAACGGCTCCTGACAGCACGAAACACTTGGGATCGCGTTGCTGGCTTTGATGTTGAAGGAGCTGAAGGGATGCAAACAGCCCTTTTTGGAGCCCTGCTTTATCCCGGCATCGTTAGGCTCTCTACTTCAATTAGGGCCCTTTCATTGAAAGGGGAGAGAGGGGAGGAAGGTTGTCATAAATAATCCGTTGCTTTTCTTTATGGCACTTTTCATCCAGGGATCAAAAGCGCTTTGTAATGGTGCAGTGAGCTTTGTTTCTAATTGTTGGTGCTGGCGTGCGAAGAGAGGGCAAGCGGCTCTCTGTGGGTTTGCGTGCATGTCGGTGCTCAAGCCGGGTGTGAAAATGATAGAGTGAAATGAGTCATTTTGGGGATCGTCCTGTCTAAGGGTGGAGTTTGAGAAGGTGGGCTGTTGGTGTTAATGACTATCAGCTTCTGGGTCTATCATACCTAAGGCAAGGGCCAAGCTGAACATCCAGACAGACCATAAAGAAACAGGCAGGAAGGGGAGAAGAAAAACCTAACAAAACCTAGCTTAAAGCTGTCCAGATAGATTGATCATGCTGCAATGATACGTCCCCTTCCCAGCCAGAGGCTGAGCAGCCTAGCCTTGAGCAAAGGGGATGTGCTGAGTGCTGACAGCACCGTTTGGGATTGGATGTTAAATGTCCCGGAGTTGGGTGGGTTTTCCTTGGCTGTCTGGGACATCTTCCACCTCTCCCTCGAAGCCTCTGCTTTTTCTCTGTTGGCATCTGAATCCCATCCCATGCTTCCCTTGCAGATCCTCGGTCTCGTGATCCTGTGCGTTGGGATTTATGCCGAAGTGGAGAGGCAAAAACACAAAACCTTAGAAGGGATCTTCCTGGCTCCAGCCATCATACTCCTCCTGCTGGGCTTCACCATGTTTGGCGTCTCCTTCGTTGGCATGGTGGGGAGCCTCAGGGACAACCGGACGCTGCTGAAGATGGTAAGGCCATTACCACGCTCTCCATGCAGCCCTTGGGATGGTCTGGGTGATCTCAAGGAGGAAAATTAATGTATTCTAATGAGTCACCACCACAACTTACAGCAACCGTGTGCTCCTTCCTGGATTTAAACGCTTGCATGATGCGACTGCTTGGTGTTTTCAGCTCTGCCATGAAGCCAGCGAGGGGGTAACAGGGAGAGGATATATTCAAACTGCAGAGCTGGCATCCTGATTTCCCTGTTATCCACAGCTGAATGCCTCCCAACATCTGCGGAAAGCACTGCTGCTTTCCTCCTGAGGTAACAAGGGAGTTATTTTTGCGGCTGAGATCCCATCACTGGTGGAGCAAAGTCTCCACCGTTAAGTTTATTTTAGCCATGACAATGCCAATAGCTTCATTTCCTTTTGCAAGGGAGTTCTTAGCAGAGGGGGGGAAATTACCTTAGAAGTCCAAACTGGAAGAGATCCAGGACACTAGGGCAAAGCTGTTCACTCTTGACCTGCTTTCCAGGGGTTTTGTCCGTGCGTTGAGCGTCCGACCACCCATCCTCCCTGCAGCTCATCTCCTGCCCTTGCTCTGGGGTAACACCTCTGTCTCCAGCGAGGAACAGGAGGCTGCAGGGATTTATAAGCTGAATTATAAGCCATTCCCTCCATTCAGACGGTGGCAAAGCTCTTCCATCACCCTCAGCCAGGGCCAACGTCATTCGACAAGCTCCATGGCAGCTCTGTCGGCTCTTTGGTTGCATCTGATGCTCCCTCAGTGAAGAAGTTGCTTTCAGATGAATGACCCGTGCTGGTCCACGGAGCCTTCCTGGTGGCGTGCGTGTGCTTTACATGCTAACGGTTTGCATAACACCTTCATCTCTCACTGGTTTGGTTTGATTGGTTTATTAAAGTCAAACTCTCTGGGTAGCTAGCGCTGACTTGTACTGGCTTGCAATACTGTTTTTTAAAATTGCTCGGCATTTGCATTTCCAATCAATACAGATGGGATCCCAAATTGGAAAACCAATATTGTCTTTGCTTCTGCATGAGCAGATGAAATTATCATTGCTTTTCAAGACGTCTGGTTTTGTGCCACCTGCGATAGGTGGTTGGTTGTGTTGTGCTTAAAAAGGGTCACAGGGATCAAAGCTGTGCAGTGAGTGAGCAGAAGAGGAGATTTCCCATCAGATCTCTATTGCAGTGAGATACCGTCTGCTCTGTTCGAGAGCTGCCTCCTGACCTCGGGTGTTTGGAGGAGTCTCTGAGCAGCCGGAGGCATTCTGTCCAGGTGATGCTTGTGGTGTTTAAATAGCCATGATATCTTACTTGCTTAAAAATTAATTTTTAATTAATTCCCTATCAACTGACTTTTTTCTTTCTGTTGGGATGCTAGGTTATAACAGTGGGCATTTGCCTGGACTCAGTTATACCTCTAACATATAACCCTCTTTTTCCTGTCCATCAAAGCGACTGGGAAAGCTCTGTATTTCTTTATGATCTGAGCTTAGAAAATATTTTTCTGCCAAAGCTGAAGTCACGTTGCTTGTGGAGAACATTTCACCTTCTTTTTCTTTTGTCTACTTTTAAAGCTATACAGTATTGTGTTCATTCTTTCTCGGCTTATTCCAAGAAGGATAAGTACTTCAAATTTCTGATAATATTTTTCTTTCTGTGCTAATACTCATGAATCACGGCTAATACTGTGTTTCCACAACCCAGACCGAATTTGGAAGTGGAAAATTGACACATCAGAGGGTAGGAAATCTCACCCTTGGAGCGACCCAGGGCAACAGAAACCCAAGCTCATTAGCTGTATTTCACAGGTTGTCGGCTGAATCAATTCTGCAATGGGCACAGCTGAGAAAAAGAAATAATCCTGCCCATTTGGGTTGGCTTTTTCTCCCCGGGGATATAAGCAGCTTCACGCCTGCCATGTGGAATAAATAAAGCAATACCCATGCAAGTCATCACGCACAATACCACTTGCATCCCTTTTGGCTAGGATATAAGAAAGGGGATGTTTGTCTCCTGTGTCAAAATATGTATTTCTGGGTGGTGGGTTTTTAGAGTTACTCAAGGCTCCTCGCTTACTTTTAGTTGGTTGCAGAACAGCACAATTGGCCCAATACGACATTAATTATCTATTTCCCAGGAGCAGATAAATGAAGTGATATTTCATAGTATAGAATCATTTATGTTGGAAAGGACCTTTAAGATCATTGAGTCCAACTGTTAACCTGCCAAGTCTGCCACTAAACCATGGATCCACTAAACCACTATCCATTTCTGATAATGGATCCAGCCTAGTTCCCAGTCTTGGTGCTGAAATGGTGTTTACCCCGTAGATATACTCTGCTTGATGGGCATCAGCATGAGGAGGAGAGCACAACAGCAGCGAAGCATTTTGGAAATGCTCTCGATGATGAGACAAATAAGGGTGTTCCTTGCTCAGGTATTTTAGAGTTACACAAATATGGGAGGTATTTGTGGTCTGCAGGGAGGCAAAAACCATAATGCCAACACCTCTTGTAGGAAATAGCATTGGAGGCTCACAGTGGACAAAAAATACACTTAAGGAGCGTCTCTAAGAGCCTGGTCCATGAGCGTGGGTTTGCACGTTCACCTCTGGCTTGTTCTGCCACCTTGGATGAGCCATGGAGGATTTGCCCACTCAAAGGGGTTGCAGGTCTATATGGGAGCAACCTTGGATTAGTGTTTCCTGGTGGAGATGCAGTTTATCCCAGCAAAAGTGCTTTATCCCAGTAGCTTAAAACAGTTCCCCGGTGAGACTGGGCTGCACTGGAAAGACCATTGCTGCTGGCATGGTTTGATGGCGCCGAATTACTTGATGCTTTCTTGTGCTCTTACCTGCTCATGGTTATATTGGCAAAACCATGCAGCCAAGCGTGGACTTCTCCGTTATGTTTATGTTGGAATTGTCTGTGAAATGCATTAACATTTCCGTCCATCACCCAAAAGTGGGTGCTCATACCAGGAATTCATAGGGGCTTTCACTACGGGATGTCCTGTCTTGTGCAGCAGCCTCTCCAGGCATGGGAGATGGGGTTGCTTTCATTTGTAGAAGTTGTTTCACACCTGTTTTCTGCTGAATTTTACTGGCAAAGCTCTTGAATATACATTATTGGTTAGTGAGTTTTGTAATTTTTTCACCTTGAGGGGGAATCCAGTGGTGCGGGGACAGTAGCGGAGGGAGCTCTGCACTGTGAGTCCCAAAACTAGACTCAGGACAGACCCTGGAGATTATATCATGAGACAGCATAAAAATGCATATATTGATGCTGATGGAAAACCAATGCATGAATCCATTTGGGCTCTTAGGAGATTGTGTGTGCAGATGTACTGCAGCTGCTGGAATGCCTGCACATGCGTTTTCAGGGAACCCAAGCTAACAATGAGCATAAAACCGCCCTGAACTTCAAATCACTAATAAAAATTGACTTGTCTTTTAAACTAAAAAATGTTTCTTGTTAATCCGGAGAGCAAGCAAGAAATTCTTCTCTATTTAGGAGAAAATATTTCAATGCCCTACAAAAATTCATCAGGTAGCACTTGACATTGATAGCCACTTTTTTACACGAAATGCAGTAGGTGTAGGTGTGGGTGTGCACATGCTTGTTAAATTCTCATTCATCTCAGTCACTTACTGCTGACGGGTGGATTTTTATTTTCCTTAGCCCTCTGGACAAAAATCAACCAACATTTCTCTTAGGCAAAACAGTTTTGAAAGCTACCCAGCTCCTAAATCTGCTGCTTGCTATATTATTCTATATCCCCCCTGCAAGGTATCACAAATTACATTTTGGTTTTAATCTTTTTCTTATTGATTTTATTCTCTCCAGTCATTACCTGTAATTGTCATGCACAACCACACAACTCTTACCCGTGTGTAAGCCAGATTATCAAGTCTTTAATGACTTCTCTAATAACCCAAGCAAAGTCTATTCAATAAAGCCGCCGCCTGCTTGCAATTCTCAAGTTTATTAGAAAAATTACAGGCAAGACCTGGGGATTTTAGCTGCTGGCGTATGTAATCAGTGTTATGAAGACTTGTATTTAATAGATGGGTTAAGAATTTCTGTTCGGAAATCAAGTTTCTTCTGTCACCATTAACATTTGCAAGGCTCAAAGGACTGCAAATTGCCTGATAAAGATGGCTTGCCTTTGCTTTTAGGGAGTTCAGGGTGATTTAGTGAATAGACTGTAAAAATCAATACTTTTCTTGCTCAGTTAGATGCCTGGGGGGAGCTGGGATGGTTTGGTTTAGGATCTGGAATTGCAATGGGACAGGCTGCTCCAGCAATCAGGTTTTGCTCTTGAATATGCCCAAATTGGCTCCTCTTCATGGTTTTTTTAGAGCTGTTTTTGCTAGAAACGTATCGTGTCAGCATCTCCCATCTGGAGGCTTGCGACCTGTGTATTCATCCCATGGATATTTTAGCTTTCAAAAAGTCAGTAAAGCCCTGAATTTTCAGAAGCAGTTTCAATAGAGTTGCATTTATTTTATGCAGAACAGGAGGCCAAGACATCCAACTTTCCGATTTTTCTTATCCATTTTCTGAGCTTTTTGGGTTCCTCCTCTCCTGCCTTGAGTTTGCCCAAATTTGTCACCCAAGGCAGGATTTGACCTTGGCTTTGTGGCAGCAAGGGATGAGCTGCTGCAGCAGCTCTTTTGGCCTTTTGCAGGTGTTATATATAAATATATAACCAACATAAATATATATATATATAAATATTTATAGATAAATACATGTATTTGTATCTATACTGCTATTTCCAAATGTCAGCAACAGCAAGATGTGAAAAGCAAACTCCAGCGACCACTTTCAGCTTCGCCACTTATCTTATTTGCAATTTCATATTTTTACTCTCAAGGTCGACCCACGATGCAACTTCCCGAGCTGAGCTTGAAATGTGCCTTCCCCTCCCTCTCCAGCCCCTGATTGCACGTGTAAATAGAGAAATTAAATGCTGGAAAATGGCAGATATATCAGGTTTGAAGAGGGGAGCGAGTACGGCTGTGGGGAAATGGTTGGCAATCACAGAGCTATTGTGTGGATGGAGAATTGTCCTTTTCCTGGGAAGATAAATTCCCCCTCAAAGAGAGTCAGCTACTACAGTGATTTGAAGCTTGTGGGCCCTGAATAAAAGCAATCAGAATAACACACGTGTGAAGGAGCACTTTGAGGTCTGAGCTGGTCCAAGCAGCTGGGGTTTTTTCCGATCTTGTGGAGAAAGGGGCAAAAATTACATGGAAAGCCTCTATTACAGCGGTGCCGTATAACGCATCCCTCTGCCACAACGGCAGCACTAATTCATTATCCTATAGCAGCCACTTAAAATCCGTTCTAAGTCAGAAGAGGGGAAAATAGCAGTAAGTAGCACCTTCCCCTTATTTTTCTTCTGTGTTTGGAAGAATTGGATGAAATAGTTTAAGAGAGTTTAGTTTGTGAGTGCATTGCTTGCACTTAAACCACTTGGATATTTGACTTGGGTGAATTCCTCGTGGTCTCATGGTGCTAGAAAACCTCTTGGTTGAGAGCCAAGGATTTCTGTGGGGTATCCAGCTCATCCATTTACCCCAGGGTGTGATTGCCTCCAGGCCAGCAAAAGAAAATAGTCCCTTGAATGTTTACAGTAAAGAGGCAAATTTCCAAGAACAGAGGGCTTGGAAAAGGCGTTGAGATGAACCGAAAGGCTCAGCGTGATCCCCTGAGCATGGTGACCTTGGTGGTTGGATGAATTTTGGGTGAATTTGGGCTGGCCTGGGTTTGCAAAGTTTGCAGCTGAGGGCTGGAGGTGGGTTTTTCTGTCCATGCAAGATGAGGGAGAACCGGGCGGTTTAGCATGCAGCAAAAAAAATGGGGTATTTATGGGCAAAATAGAGATTCCCTTCCAGAAGAAATTAAAGCAATTGCCAGCTGAAATGGGATTTGACCAGCATCTCCTTTAGGCCATTTTTCAGCTATTTCTGCCCTTTTAGAGGATGAAGAAGGGGAAAGAGTTGCCCCTTCTGCCCTAGCCACAGCAAGAGACCTTGCTGCGTGGTTTTTCCCATTGGTGAGATGCAGATTTTGGAGAAGCCGATGCAGGTTTTGGTTGCAAACCATGCAGGTTTTGGAGGTCAGACGCACCAAAGTGCAGCATATTATAAACCGGGGCAGCACTGATCGCTGGGATGGCAGCGCTCGGTGGCTCGGGCAGTGTGGTGTGGTGGATATCACACATTGAGCGCGGCGGAAAACGTGATCAATAAAAGGCTCCTTCTGGTTACAGGTTTGCATGAGAAATGAAGCTGCATTTTTGTGTTTGAACTCATCTGGGGTTATAACCGCTGCTGCGAGGGAGGTCACCAGGCATTTTTCCACTTGCTTTTGTCTGTTTGCGGGGAAATTTTAGGTTAATTAGAGGATGCTTTGTGCAAAGCATCACCACAAAACCCCATTTCTCTTTATGCTTCCTGGGGACTAGGCTGGGATCCGAGGTTTGCTGCCCAGAGGGGACTCAGCTCCCTGCATCCACAATGAAGAGTTTTCTCTGGATATTCCAATATCAGCAGGTTTTGATGGTGCTGCTGTAACTCTCCAAAAAACCAAATTCCTCATAATTAGCACACAAATAGACCCCGCTGGAAAAAAGCAATTGAAGAAACTCCTTCCTGCAGAGGTTTGCTTGTGGATCTGCATGTATTTCTTTTTTCTCCCTAAGCCAGCTGATTATATAGTGCACTCTGATTGCGGGGCTCTCTAAACAAAACCACCACTTTCTTGATTTTTTTTCTGCTTAGCCGCACAGAGGGGTGGATAAATGAGGAGGGTCTGACATTTGCACAGCAGTCAGTGTTTGGGATTGCTGGGGGAGCTGAAAACATCCCAGGCCCGGGAGCAAAGGCTTCGAGCGAAAGGAGGAGAGTCCCAGCTTTGTGCTAGGGACGGGATCCGATGCAAAAGGGCTTTGGAGCAGGCAGGTACTGATGCTTCCCATGGGCAGCCTTTTGTGCTCCCTATTTGCGTAACGAGCATCCGCAGCCTTCTGCTGGGTGGGATGGACCTGCAAACCCTCTGACACCCAAATCCTCCAATAATACAGTGAGAAAAAGCCTTGCAGGGACCCTCCAGCACTTTTACCCAGCTCTCTGCATCTAATTTGTTCTCCTTTAAATCTGTGGTTTTCAACCCTTTTAAATTATTATTATTTTATTTGCTTGAGACAAATTAGGAAACCCCAAGGCGGCAGAAGGAGCTTTGTGCAAGACATTGTGTCTGATCTCCTCCATTAAGGGTTGCTCACCTCTTGGCTGGGGCTTTTTAATCACCGCAAAAACAGGTGATTTTAAATCCCTGATTAAAACAGGGATTTGCTTGGCCCAGGTTTGGCTCTGAGGGAGAACAGGGGGCTGGAGCCCTGGGGGTGTTAATGATTCTTTTGCCACACTAATTATTGGCACTTCCACGCTGAGTTTCTTGCAGTGTCCCCATTCACCATCTTTCTAGGAGCAGTTTGGGAAGGTTTTGTGAGCAGCAAAAAGCATACTTTATTCTTCCCAAGCCTCATACATTGAGCATCGCCAGCAAACTCCCAGCATGTTGCATTTCTTTCGTTGGTGCTCACCCCTTTCTTTTTTTAATCTCATCGCTAAATTAGCCATTGCAATAATAACAGCCATCCTTGCAGTGAATTAGTGGGGCTTCACACTTCTGGAAAGCCCAGTAAAGGGCTGATGTTACAACATCCTTCCAAAAATCCTCTAAGCATGGATTATTTATGGACATCTCTGGAGTTACTTACCTTATCAACATGAATTTTTAATAAATAAAAGATATCTCATGCTGCATTTTTACTCCATAAAGAGAACTGCTGGTGGTTCCCCAGCATCCCTCAAAGTCAGTGCTGCCCATTGCACAATGAAGGGATGCTGGTGAGCACCCAAATAAGGCTGAAGAAAGGTTTTTTGCAAAATCTGAGATGATATTAATAGCATCCAAGTGGTTTAATCTGCATTAGGAGTTTCCAGTGAATTGCCTGGTGCTCATTAAAGCATTGAGCCGATTGCGCCATTGAAATATTTTTCCTGATTAGGGGGAAAACAACAGGTACAGAGATCTTTGGAAAGAGGTGAAATTTCATTGCTTGGCCCTCAAACTCTGAAATAAATTAGAGTTGAAAGGAGCCATTCCTCCTGGAACTGGATGGAGGGGGGGGTGTCTAAGAGGCAACATCCATCCCTGTTCAGAAAAACCTCCTTTTCTTCGGGTTTTTGGGAACATGAGCACGTTCTAGCTGCAACATCCATCCTGGTCTTGAGATGGGAGCAGAGGGTAACAGGGCTATAGCCAAGGAAGTGTTAACAGCAGCCAAAAATGGACCCAGCTGCAGGCTATAAAAGCCCAAAGGGGGGAAAAACCATGGGGTTTCTGTCAGGTCTGGGGAGCAGATCTGGTCTTCAGAGGGGCAGAGCAGGCATCTGTGGGACATGGTGAAGGCAGGGCTGGTACCTGGGTGTGGAGGATGGACCATGCTATGTGCCCGGGGCTCTCAGTGAGTCCCTGTCAATTACTTGCAAGGCTACTGGCTCTTTTGGGATTAAAACCAGGCTCCTTGGTTATTTAGCTTCTGAAGCATAAAGGAAATGTGTATTTTGACTCAAGGCCTGGCAAAACCCAGATAGGGGTAATGAGCCCCAGCCGGGGTGGATGGGCAGGAGGGGCATGTTGCATGCCCCCTAAATAAAATAACATGGTTTGCATGAATAAAATAGTGTCCTGGGCAGAGAAGGTTATTGCTGTATCGCTAAAACAGAAGATGCTCTGCAAAGTCTCTTCATCTGGGCTTTGTTGTCCTCATTTTATCTGTGTAGGAGACATTCCTGACAGATTTTTTTTTTTCCTTCAAAGCAACTATGAAAGCTGTTTGTATGTGGGAATAAACAATTATTTGGGTTTTCAGAGGAAGGGCTGCATGCAAGTGTCTTTCAGAAAAAAAGCAAACCCTTAGAAAGGGCCACTCTGCGTGGGAGAAAGCTCTAACATGTCATTAGGAAGAAACGGTTCTTTAAAAGCATTACTTAAAGTTTCAATGTGGGGACAAAAGCAACCAGATTCATGTTTCTGTGCTCATGTGAAACCGTGGACTCCTCCGTGGCTGGTCTCAAGGAAGGCAGAGGAGGTGGCAGGCACTTGCTGATGGGATGATTTAGTGGCTTCCCAGGCAGAGTGAAAGATTTATTTATCACACACCTCTGCATTGGGTGCTTTTCACACGGCTGCACATTCAATCTGTTTCCGTGCATCAACAGGGAACGACCAGTTCCCTCTCCAGATGCCCAAAAATATGGTGAAACCTGGGAACTGCCATCCTGTAAACTCCTCTGCATGCAAACACAGGGGGATTCATGCTTTATAGGAAGAGAAATTAAATTGCACGAGTTTCTTTTCATCTTGGGGATGGGAAATTTAGATTTTCCATCCCTTGATGACCTGTCACCACTTTTATATTAATAGGTCCAAACCCTTTCCTTGCATTCGTTTCAGTGAGGCTGACTTAGCTCCTTTGCTGGAGAAGCAGTTATAGAAATGGATAAAAATAAAATATTGGGGGATTATTTGCATGAATAATGCAAATAATCCCACAGGGGTTTACTGGTGACTGTAGAGCCTGAAACAAGGATAAAATTATCTCCGCTCTTCACAGAGGGGGTTCAGACCCTTCTATTCCTCCTCCATTCGCTTCTATAGGGTCTTATTATATGGGGCTTGTAGAGTTTAGTCTTTTCTTTTAAGTATGACCAGTATGACCAGTAACTTTTTTCTCAGCAAAACCCCCACTTGATTTCTTAAGTTAGGCAGCTGTTTATGATCTGCCTGTATTATTTTAATGTTAAGTTCATCAAGAGGGCAGAAGGATTCAAGAGCAGCATCTTCAGCCTCAGCTTTCCCAGTGTCCTGCTGCAAAGTACCCAGAAATATATTTATAGGTTTATTTCTTTTCTTTTTGGCTTGTATCATGGGCTCTCTAGAAATGGTCATCCTCATTATCGCTCTTATTATCTCGTCCTTTTCTGGGACTGAGCTGAAGTAGGAAATGGATCATCAAGAAGCAAATATTTTCCCTTATCAGCCCCGGGGTGCTGCATGGGAAACTCCTGGCACCGGGCAGAAAGGAAAGATTTTTTGAGATTTTCTTTTTTTCAACTTTTTTTCCCTGAAGTTGTGGCAGCCAGTCACTCTCCCCGGCCACGCTGTGAGATTGCAGCAGCATTTCACAGACGGAGGTTGCTCATTTATTAAATAAACATCACAGATTTCTCTGGTGCTTTCGCATTGCTCTAGGAGCTCTTCCATCCTACCGGCTGTGTCTCCTCCTTTCCCTGCCTCATCCCTGGCAAACAAAGCATCCTTCTCCCATCCAAAATCCCATTGGGGTCACACTCAGGCTTGGCATGTCTGAACCTCCTGTGGCCATAGGTCTCGAGTGCATCTGAGCTCAGGAGTGATGTTCAGCCTCTATCCATGCCTCAAGGCATCTTTCCTGGGCTGGCTTCTGAATAAATTCCTCTGTGGTTTATTCGTCCCTCAGCCTCGGTGCCTCCAACCCACCCCTGACCAGTGTTCATCCTTTCTGCCTGATAAGAACATGTTCAAGCTGGAAATTGGTGGCAGCTGCATGCTTCCTGTGGTGTGGAAATGAAACAGCAGTGGGTTTGCACCCGTCTATCAGCCAGACCTGCAGCTGGAAGCATTTACTCTGGACCAACTCAGTATTTCAGGTGTTTTTTTAAGCTTCTGGGAGATTAAACTTGACAGCAAGACATCCTGTCTGGCGTACAGAGGTGACAGAAAACCAAACACCCAGAGGATATATGGGAAGGGATCACTCCAGGCAACCTATATGTTGCTTATGTAAAATGACCCTAATGAAGGGGGTTATTCCGCAGACTGGAAGGAGACCTGTCTTTCAACCTGAGGCAGAGAGCGGTCCCTGGGTGCTTTCCTTCAGCGCTCGGTTGGGCTTCAGGAGAGATTAACAATGAACAAAATGGCACTGGAGACTTGCTAGAGGAGGGAAGGAGCAACCTGGAGCTCTGCTGATCACGGGAATGGGGGTGATTAATCTTTTTGTCAAGGTATTTGAGGGAAAGCAGTATAATTTATTATGACCTTTTGGATTGACGAGCTCTTTAAAGAGAGCTGGCTGCAACAAGTCTTAATTTAACAAGAATTGAGCAAATTTTCCCCGATTCAGCTGTCTTGAGCAAGGTGAAGGTTTTATTGGGGAGTTTCTCTGTGTGAAAGCTGGGCTTTCCTTTGTGATGGGCAAGATCCTCGGGCACCTTCCTGGTCTCTCCTCTGCAGCATTTGCCTCCTCTCAGGGATGCAAGCAGTGAAGCCCCGGCCGGGCGGTCACGTTGTGGAGGCATGGCCGCTCGCTCGTGTGCCACCACTTCCATGCAAAGAGTGAATTTTTGCAAAAATTGGGGGAAAAAACCAGCTCCTTGCTATGCTGCTTTTTTTTTTTTTTTACTTGCTGCAAACTTACAGCAGCTCAAGGCAGGATTAAATGCCGTTTAATGCAGATTTTTGCTCTTGATTTTGCTGCTGGAGTCTTTTTAAGGAACAAAATGCTGATTTATTCATGCCTGGTCTGTCAGACAGCAAGGACGCCAATGCACTAGTTAAAGGGATGATCATGGACGTTGCCAGCAGTTTCGCCCCTAAATATGCATTACAGTTACTGGTGGTTGCTGCAATCCTTATGAATGCAAGAAAAGTGCCACTTTCTGCTAGGTCCGTGCAGCTGGCAAGGGTTTGCATGCTCCGTTCGGTTGTTATTTGGGGGAAGAAGAGCTGGTTTTCACTCAGGCTGCACATCTGCAAGGCTTGTGCTGGAGACCTGGGTTTGTGGTTGCTTTTCTTGCAAATCCTCTATGAATTATAAGGGAAATTGTGGGCTTTCTGAAAGCGAGGTTCTGTATTGTGGGGTGTCCAGGGGGAGCTGGGCATCCCCTATGTGACTTCCCAGGTTTGCGGTTTCCCTCTTGCAAGGAATTGCAATCAGCTTCTGCCGTGTTTTTCTTCCCCATTGATACTGGCACTTTTCCCCCATTTGTGAAGACCATAGGCTAAGCTCTTTTTTGGGCTTGCTCTCTTGGAAACGGTGGGTTTTGCTACCTGTGAACCTCATCTGATGGAGCATTTGAAAGCCACATTCAGTCATCATTTTTCTAATAGCCAGGTACAACTGTAATGCCATGGACTTCTGCATAACACTCCCACGTTTGTTTAGAAGTCAGATATCAAACCTGGATATTAAATATTAGCCTTGATTTCAATATGCATAGAGCAGGCTGAGTTGTATTGCATAAAACTTGCCTTTTATATCTTGACTCAACAAGCTGTAATTGAGAAATTGAGAATTTCTCAATTACAGAAATTGAGACCGAAAGAAGGAACTAGAGTGGGGTACAAAATCGGTGCATGGTGTGCAATGGTCAAAGCACTAGAAAGAGCAGAAAAACCATCTAGCGACCTGCATGAGAGGTCTCTTGGGTTAAAATTCTTGGGTTAAAATCCTCGGTTTCTGGGAAGAGCTGTAGGGTTGGTGCTTTCGGAGGAGCCTCCCATCAGTTGGGCAAGAAGAAAGGCTCTGTGTGTTGCATCCTGCTGATTTTTAGGTGTTTCTTGGTGTGCTGGTCTGACCATGAACACAGCAGTGGTCCCCACTTGGACTTTGAAGCCACACTCTTTCATCTCTGCTCACAGTAGGATTGGTAAGAATTTGCACTTTTTCCCAGTAAACAGAGGACAAAGTGCTCTTTTTTTTTTCCCTTGGGTTTTAATTAAGGTTGAAGAACAAAAATATTTCCAAAATCGAATTTCTCTTTCTTGCTGCTCGCTGCAGCATTGTGAGATCTAGGCACGCCCAGCTTGGTAAAACCATGAACCACGCCGCCTTTGGCTTCCTCCCAAAGCAACCCCATTTTATATCAGTTTAGATGCATGTGGCATTTTGCATGTCATCTCTGCCTATGAGATAACAGGTGCTTGGTTAATTGTATTCCTTAATTATGGGATTCCTTGCCTGATTATACCTGGCCTGTTACGAGCTGATTTAGCTAGTGATGGAAGCGGTGCTGCGTCTCCAGTGGGACCACGCTAGCTGGCTCTTAGCAAATAAGCATGGTACAAAACTCATTGGTGGGTGGCTAATTATAAACCTCAATGGTTTGGGGCATGAAGTGGTGTTTTCCTGCAACGGCGCTTTGGTTTTGCTGAGCTTGGGAAATAATTTCTGAGTATGCAGGTCCCTACGCTAGCTGTTCTAATAAACCAATGGTCAAAGTGAATATCGTGGTAATAAATTACCTCTCCCCTCTGCTTTTTTTAACTTGCTTTTGGATTTTTAGCTAGTTACCATGGTAACTTTCCACCTTCCTTTTTCTGGCAAGTCTCCGAAGTTGCTGATGGAGGTAGCCTTGGAGAGACAAGTGTGAGCTGAGCAGAGCTTTGTTCTCCATCCTCTGCAAAGTTGGATGCAATGCCCGATGGGACCTCTCAGATAGGGACCAAAGCACTAGGACACCGATGGGTGTGGGCTGCAAGAACATCAGACCTTCTAGTTTAAGTCGTTTGCTCCATCAGGACATTGATTTCCAGCCTAAATTTGTTGCCACAATCAGTTTTGGCAGAGGCATGAGTTACTGCCTGTATCTGGGGGATGGATGATCCTCCATTGGATGCTCAGCTTGGAAACATCGGTGTTCAACCAAGCATCAGCATCCCATCGCAGAGGGATGCAGCACACCTATATCTACCCAGAGGTAACACTTGCTCCCACTGCATCCATTTTACCCGTTTCCCTGTGCAGAATTTGGCCATTCAAATTGCATCTGGTTTCTTTTTTCAGTCCTTCCTTCCTCCCTTTCTACAAGGGAGCAAACCTCTTTCTCTGTTAGGACTGAGATCTTTGGAAGAGATTTGCAGCTCCCTGGGGAGCTTGTAATGAAATGATCCGATTTCTAAGTGTTTCAAAGCAGCTCGTGGTTTCCAGGTCTCCCTTGTTGCAGTTAACCACTGACAGATGACACAGCCTGACTTGGAGCAGGGCTAATCCTTCCCTTTCTCTTTTCAGTTCTTCTGGGTCCTTCTGGTGATCTTCCTCACGGAGCTCCTGCTGATATTCATTGAAATCATCTTTGAAAACAAGGTGGGTGCAATCAGGAGGCCTTTGGCTGCTGCACGGCAACAAACTGCAGCCCCACGTGTCATTGGGGAGGAAAGTCCTCAAGTATTTGTTAACGTCCGCCCTGAAAATGGAAGGTTTTTATTGCTCTTGCTCTCCTGGCTCTGCCCATTATGCTCCAGAGCTGCGACGGATCTCCAGCACCACCCAGAGCTCCCGCTGTAGCCTCAGCTCCCTGTGCAAACTCTCAGCCAAAAACCTGTTGTGGTTTTTTTTTTTCTTGAGGACTCATTAAGCTCCTCGCCTCAATTACGTTAACTGCTGGCTTGCATTTGCAAGGACAGGTTTGAGTTATAGCTGAGCTGGCGAGATGGTAAATGCTTCCAGCGGATGTCCTTTCTGGCCGCCTGCCTTCTGCTGAAGAAACCCTGCTATTTGCAACTTAATCTTACCCTTGCAACCGTTCAAACGATTACACAGATAATCTCAATCTGTGCTGGCTCAATGAACGCACAAGGCAGGAGAACAACATCTGAGATACCTACTTACGGGCTCTAAAATTCAATTCTCCTTTGCACAAACAGCTTGATGCTTTCAAACCCGTCGAGGCTGGGGCTGGGAGTTATGTGCTCGGTGAGCCCCAAAGTTGAAGGGAAGCACTGGGGGAAGACATTGCCTTTTGGATGCTGCAGCCAACTCCATCCAGCACCTTCCCAGAGCTCTCCAAAACCCTCTGATCTCTGAAAAGTGCGGTGCACTGGTGGAGAGATGTGCTTCTCTGAGGAAAATCAGATTGCTTGAGTCCTTCCCATGTGTAGAAAATCAATATGTGCTGCCACGTAGAGGCTGTATTTTTGTGAAATTCAGCATGAAATCCTCTGCTTTGCTCAACCTTTGAGCCTCAATGATGGTGCTCAGCACCATCCTGCACTGCAGGGATGCAACTGGGAAATGCTGGTACCATCAGGAGAGGGGATTGCAGCTTCATGATTAAACTCCTGGATTGAGTAGAAGCCATTAGTGCCTAAATTGTCCCTTAATTTAAATTTAACGGGCAATATCAAAACCTAATTAAAAATCAAACAATGAGGGAGAGAGAAAAGAGAGATCTGACAAGCGATGAATCCACTTGACCTAAAATTGTTCAGAGGCACAAATCTGCATTTGGAACAATGGTTGTTTATTAAACTTGTTAAAAACATATTTAATTTAATTTTGTATTAAATAAGCAGGGACGAGGAATGAATTTAGTGGCCTGAAAGCTGCTGAACATCGAAATGGGCTCTGTTGATATGCAAATGGGTTTTTGGAGATTATCAGAGATAATGGGTTTGGCTTCTTAAAGGGAAGGGGGTGGAGAGGTCTCATAACCAGAACTTAATGATTTAACCCTGCAACATTTATCTCCCACCTTAAAATCAAGATTTAATTACAGAGGCTGCCTCCGGGCTGGCATCTTCTCAGAGGGCAATAGGATCATGGGGTGAGCCTATCTGGGGGAAAACAAGCAGAAAACAGTAAAACCCGGGTGTTGCCCATTGTGTTGGTCTTAGTGGTGGGCAAACTGGGAATTAACATTTTAATTACCTTCCACATGAGCAATTTCTTAAAGGTTTTTTCAGATACCCTTGCCTGATCCCTCGTTGTCGGCAGGCTTTGTTTGCTGCTCTGATGTGCCTTCATTTCTCTTTTTTTCACGTTCTTCTCCCTGTTCCCGGTTTGCCCAACCTCTAATTTTCATGTCAGAGTGAATTATGAAAAACAATGTTTTCTTCCTCCCCTTTCCCCTGCTTCGAACTCAGAAAAAAGTTCCTTTTTCCTTCATTAATATTTCTGCTTGGCGGTTTGTCAGGAGTCAAACGACAAACCTGTGCTGGGCTTTGCATAGGACATTTTGAGCCTCAGCTTCCAGCTCACTAATAAGCTTCCCAGGCATCTGTAAAATACATTTTCGATTCAATTAGTGTTTAATGTGAAGTGCCTGATGTGTCAAAGTGTCCTCGGAGATACAGCTGAAGGAGCAGCAGGGAGAGCCCCAGCCCGGCTGCACCGTTCCCTTTCAAGGCGTGATTGAATTGCTGAATGATTTGTTGGGTTTAGGAGTGACTGAGGGCTCTGATGAGGTCTCTGCTCCTGCACGTAGCTCATCCCACAGATAAATCACCGTGCAGCCGGCGGTGTTGGCTGTCGCAGCCCATTTCACCTCCTTTAGCCCCTCCTAATGCAGCAGAAACCCCCCTGCCAGTGCTTAAAATCCTGTTAGTCAATGGGATTGGAGAGCTTGAGGGAGCTGTCGAAGAAGTCACCTTAATAAATGGATTTAATAAGAAAAATCAGGTGGGTAAAGGTGCCTGGGTCTGCTTGTATGTGCAGGAAACGGAGAGGTGCTATGGGATGCTGCTAACCCTGAGAGCTCAAAAATGATGAATTTTGCCCCAAGAAATAGGCTTGTGCCAGCATGTGGGTTAAATTCTTACTCTGGTAACAGCTGGCAATGCTTACTATGAAAAATTTTTCATGTTTTGCAATATTTTCCTGGTGCTTTTCCACGTGTGAGCCATGTTTTTGGTTTTTTCTGTCCACAGATGAATGCAGTTTTCCACTCCAACATCCAAGAGGGCATCAGACACTATTACGATGACCTTGACTTCAAGAACATCTTGGATTTTGTACAAGAAAAGGTTCGGTTTTGGAGAGGGGTGGCATCAGGGAGGTCTGATTGCGAGTTTTTTTGGAGTGGTTAACTCTGTGCCTCATTGAAGCAGAAATATTAGTTTTCCCTGTATTTTTAGAGTTTATTCCCATCCCTAGGGTGCCTTGCTTGATCTATCTTGAATATCTTGATCTTTCTTGGTTTGCACTGCTCTTTTTGCACAGTTTTGCGTTGTGCTGCTGTCCAAGCTCACCCCATGGGGGTTTTGGGTGAATTATTCTGCCGTCTGTGTGCCCTGCAAAGAGCATCCTCTGCTCCACACCACGGCGTGGACCATACCAGGATATTTATATTTTCCAGTCTTGATGGGAAACCAGTGCCTAACACCTGAAAGCTTTTTGATAGCTACCCCAACCTGCATAGAGAGAGAAGGAGGAATAAAATAACGTGTGCTAAAGCTGCTTCAGGGCTGCAGTGACCCTTAGATAGGCCACCTTAGGTAAGTCTCTTTACTCAGGGTGTCATTAGTAGCTGGCCAAGCCCTTGACTCAATGGGAAAATTGCAGATAAGATGTTTTTACGCAGTAGCTGGAAGGAGAGGAGAGCTCCAGCCTCTCCATGGGCAGCACCACGGGCAAGCTGCTCCTTGGACTGGAGAGAGCTATGTCCCCTGCAATACTGGGGCTTGACATAGTCTGCTTTAATTTTTTTAAGTGTATGGTTGCATATTCTGTCTAATATCTAATGCTTAGAGCCTCCCAGCAGTTGGCAGGATCCCCTATCCTTGAGCCAACCTGCAGGTTGATAAAACTATCCTCGCAAATCTTATTTTTTTAAACCAAACTTTTGATAAGCTGCTTCTCTTGCCTTGTATTTTATGCACCATCTAGTTTGTTCGAGGTACTAAGTATTAAATTAAGCATTAAATTAAAATGCCTTCCTAATTCCTGCCATTGAGCCCTGGCTAGATGTGTTTCCCTTTTGTCTCTCAAGACCCAAAGTAGCTGTGCTTCGGCATAGCAACAATGCATCCCCCCAGGTACATCAAAAAGCCAAGTAAAGTCAGGATTTGAAGTTGTTATCCACACCGCTAAGTGTGTGACCGGTCCGGACAAGCTTTGTTGGCTCTAATGTATGATTTGGTTTTCCAGCACCAGCAAGAAGCCATTCCTGTGAATTTGGGGGATGTAGTTTTCCTCATGTTTTGAGTGAGGATATTGGGTTTATCCATTATTTGTGTTATTGTGGGAGCGGAGCACTTGACTTGAAGCATTTGGCAAATGAAAAAAAAGCAGAAAAAAACAAAAACTTGAGATCTAGGAGAGAAATCGCAGTGCTGTTACGTCTCCTGAGTTGGTTTTGGGCAGCAGAGCTAGGCTTTGCCAGCAAAGCTGCTTTCAGATGAACTTGAATGTTCTCACCTCAGCCTGATTTCTTTCCTTTCATTATGGGTTGGAGCATCATAAAGATTTGAATCTTGTCTCTCGCTTTGAAGAAAAAGAGACTGTGAAGCTCTTTCTTCTTTGATGTAGCTGGAACTTAAGGCCGGTGGTGCCCTCCACACTCCCCTCTCTTGCCTTAAATACCTGCTTTTGTCTTGGAGTCATCGCTACTCAGCCAAGCACATTAATAAGACTGGGAGCCCTCTGAAGGTCTCAAGACATGACTGATTTTGAGAAAGATCTGAATCTTTTTCATGTTTTACTCCAGTCTCTAAGAGGATGCTGTAATTCAGACCTCTCTGTATGAATGATAAATGGATGCTGCCGCAAGCAGTCGGTAAGGCCATGTTGGAGCCATCCTCAAAAAGCCTTGGCAAGGAGGTTAGACCACAAATCTCCAGATAAAGCAGATGTGTTTGCAGGAAGGTTTCTGTTTCTCTAAACAAGAGAGGATCAGGCACTTCTCATGTAACCTCACCCCATTTTTACAACATTTTTCCTGTCTACTTATTTGCTTGACTTTTAATAAAAAGTTTTCAGGGGGAGATCTTAATCTCAAAGTCTTTCTCTGTACTAAAAGAATTTGTGGCCACTTATAGTGTTGCTGATAAAGACTGATAAGTCTTTAACATCTGCACATCTTATCTTGTAGCAAGAGAAGGAGCTTTGCAAGAACGTGCAGCTCATTGCTGTGAGCTTTTATATTAGCGTATGATTTCCAAACCAGGAACAGCAGCAATGTCAGCGATTGAAATGCAGAGTTACTTCGTCCTGAGGGTAGGACCGGGGAGAAGCAATGCAGAGGAATAACTGCTTTTAAGAGAAGGGAAATTGGTTTTGTGGGACCTGAGCAGCCCAGTTCACTTTGAGATGATGAAAATTTGTAGTCAGTCTGGAAGGATTGCACCCAGACCTGCTTTTTGATAAAACACAAGCTCAGAGCAGCCTGTTAGCATCTTTTAGTGGTTATTCTTGCCATTTTCCTTATTAAAAACCTTGTCTATGCATAGGTTAGCTGGCACACGGCTTATTTAGGTCAGGCAAAACCACACTACGCTCCTTAGGATTTGAATTTTGCTTAAACCCTCTCTCAAGTGATGCTTTAAACTAGAGCCAACTGCTTTTACACACACTTAAACCAGTATCATACAGTAAAAATAGCAAGTAATTATGGTCCGAAGTGCCAGACATTAATATTTTACGTTACCAGGATGACGGTGCAAAGAATGAGATTTTACCTGTTGACACCTACTTGGTCTGGCTGCCTGTGAGGAAGGAGATATGGAAACAAATTGCCCTAAAGAAAATCATACTTATATGTTTTTATTGCTCATTTTTTCTGAACTGCTGCCCTTTGCAGCCCTTGGACATGAGGCTGGAGACAACGATGACTCAAAAGCCCAAGTTTGCCCTGAGTCACTAACTGCAGCTCTCTACTGCTCCTCACTTTATCTTTTTTAAACGGTTTGTGGACTACAGGTGAAAGAGGAGAGTTCAAATCGCTTTGCTGAGCACAGGATTTGAATTTCAAAGAGCTGCCGGGGCTGCAGTTCTTGCTCAAACCCGAGTGGCTCCAAACTCAAAGCAAGGCTCAGAGGGATGAGGGTGTTGCACTTGCAAACCTCCTCCTTTCTTCTTGGGGAAGATTAAAGGCAGCTCTCACCAGCATGGTTCGTTCGAGCGTGTTGCTTCGAGGGTGATGGTTTTAGCCGTAATGAGACCACATCTTGCAGGTGATGGCAGCGGCGGTCCTTGACACGGAGAGCTCCTCAGATGAGACCTGTGAGGCTCTTTCCATGGGCTCTCTTTGGTTTTTTTGCTTGTTATGCTTCTCTGAGCTCTGGGAGTCCACATGAAAGTAAAACCCACACTGAAGTCTGTCTCAGCTTATGAGAAATAAATCCAGGCACAACAGTAGTTTGGGCTAAATCTCTCTTTGCAGAAAAGAAAACCACCCCGGTGCGGCTTCCCAGCAGCTAGTAAGCCTCATTATAAGGATTTTGTTCCAATTTCTGCGCAGTTATAAAAGCAAATGGAAAAAGCTTCTTTGCAGCATGGGGATATCAAACGGGTAGCAATAGCCAATATCCCTTTAGGTGTTTTTCTCCCTCTCTTTCCAGACAACTTTTGCAAGCTGCTCTCCCTCACTGATATGGGTAGGATTAAAAGCAATAGAGGAATTAAAGGTAGGAAGTTAGAAAATAGTTATAAATCTGTGGGTTGGCTGCCTCTGGCCATATCTGCCTATTCTGGCATGGGAGGAGGCCACAAAGACCCCAAGAGCTGATGTCTTTTCCTACTCCCATTGGCCAAGTATTGCCACCAACCCATCAGCAGGAGGGGGAGCAGATGCTCACAGGGTTAAACCTCTCCCCAAAACTGCTCCTTGAAGAGTGTGGTGCTTAAAGAAATGTGGAAAACCTGGTTTTTTTCTGTCTCACCAAGCACGCATACCTCTCCTACCCACTTCAGGCTTTTCTTTCTGGGGGAGAAATATAAAGATTCAAGCTTGTTTACCGAGAGAAGGGATGACTGTGTATGTAATAAGCCCACTTTTATTCTGTGGAGAACAGAAAATGACTTTCATTAAACTTTTTTTTTTTCCATTGTGCGAATGGAAGAAAAAAGCAGCTTTTTTCCTTTGTAGCTGTAGCATTTGATCTCTAATTTAAGGAAGAGAAATCCTTGTTAGACTGCAGAGCCTTATTAGCATTTTGTCGAATGGCACCAACTAGCCGAGCTGCCTTCAAGAGCTAAGAAATACATTCATTCAAGGAACTGAAAGAGCCATCTCTCCTGCCTGCCCCGGGAATAGGATGGATTAGTCACCTGTAATTAAATCAGCAAAGCATGAATGAGCCTGATCTTTCCTGGGCTTGTGAAAGCAAGGATGCCTCCAATACACATGTGTATGCATCTATAACTGCCACCTGCCTCTAAAATGGGGCTAAACGGGGCTAAACGCCCACTTTTCTTTTTTACACTGTGTCTTCAACTTTGTATTTAGGGTCCTGGAAAGCAGAAAATAATCGGGGCTCTCAGTGCTGGCGTTGCAAAGCAGGGTTGGAGAAGCAGGGCAAGGCTGGAGGGGAGATGCGTTGGCAGGCTGGAGAAGTTGAGGTTTGTTCAGCTGCACGTCTCATCCTCTCCTTTTCTTCTTTTTGCAGTTTTCTTGCTGCGGCGGTGATGAGTACCGAGATTGGGAGGTTAACCAGTACCACTCCTGCAACGGCAGCGGGCCGCTGGCGTGCGGGGTGCCCTACACATGCTGTATTAGGAAGGTAAAGCAGCCGAGGCATGGAAAGTGCCTTTATTTCCGTTGATATTTCAGCAAAACGCCCTCTTCCAGCTGGTTATTACTGCATATTTCTGTGCTATAGGGTTTCTTGTAAACTGCATTGCCATCTTGCAAAGTGGATTAAGACACCATGAGCGTGAGGTGCTAAAGAAACTAAAAACCATGTATATGGGCTACACTGTAGTTTGGTAGGCTCTGCGGTTTTAATGTAGAATAAATACCAAAGCACTGGGCTATTAATTGCATTTATTTCATGCCGAGGAGTTGTTAGAAATGTGGAGTTCCTGTTTTTCAACCTAATGTGTGATATAAAATGGGTTGGAGGATTGTTTTGCAAAGAAATAGCAACATCTTAAAAGGACTTGGCTGCATCTCAGCATGGATCCAAGTGAGCTGTTGTCCTCTGCTTTCCTGTCCAAGAGGACACGTTTCTCAGCCGTCCGCTGCAGGGTTCAGCGGTATATGGGGATCATGTTTGCTAGTGTCTGCTCCTAACAAGGAGGTTTTTGAGGGTTTTGCAGAAAATGGGCCCAGGAGAGGTATTTGGATAAAGAGCCACTCTTGTGCAATGGAATAAGAAAAATCTCGTGAGCAACTACCCTTGCAAGGCTGCATTTCCAACATGCTGCGAGTTGGGTTAAATGGAGATGGAGGGAGAGGGAAGTGGATTTGCAGAGCCATTACGGTCTCCTGTGCTGATTTTCAGAGCTGAAAATCAAGACATCCCCCCCAAGCAGCACTTTTCTGCTGAGACTAAGCTAAGTGCTCTGACACCGTGTTGTTTAATACAACCTTCCACCTCCTTGCAATCAATCTTAACACATGCTGTGGATAAAATGCCAGGAGCTGGGCCAAGGTAGGGGAAAAAATGTGTAAATATCCCAATTTGCTGTAGCCAGAAATGCCATAAACGTTGCTGAAAAGGATTTGCTAAGCATAATCCTGGTAGCAAAACCTCCTTGAGGTTCAGAGCATCAAGAGTATCAGCGTTGCCTCTGAACCCTGGTCATATTCCAGGCTTTACGAATTGCACAAGGAAAATGTACTATCAATCTAGTATTGTTGTTGTATTTTTAATGGAAAAAAAGGGAAATCTGAGGTGTCTTAATTATCAGTGGAAGTCTGACATGCGAATCAGCTGCAAAATAATTGTCATCTTCTAATCAGGGCGTTGATTAAGAATCTTAAAGCTCCTGAAGATGGAATTAGAAATTCATGTGTTGTCCTTGTGTATTACGAGTGAGGATGCTTTGGAGAGAGTCAAGTGCGTTTTTCAGTATTTTTACACTCCCCATGGGTTTGGGTGACAATTTGGCAAACAAAAGACCTCAGTGCAGCAGGCAATATTGGAGATACAAGAAATCACAGATGATTACTATAGTAGGGTAAGAAATAAGGCAACTTTTTGGCTTCCCATTGCAATGAGCTGGGTCTGGAGGTTGCGCTAGCGAAGGACTGGAGCAGCGAGACCCTGGGAGGGAAAGTCCACAAGAAATCCTCTACATTTTTCTCAAGAATTAAAGCCCATGAATTGGGGCTCTGACAGCTGGAGCGGTTTTACGGGAAGCGAGACTTCACCAAATACATCTAAATCTCCATGAGAAATGAAACCCATTCTTAGGGAGAAGAGTAACCAGGTAGATAGATGTAGCCTTGTTCTTCAGAGATTTGATTTTTGGCACTGCAAGGCACTTTTGGTTAAGAAATCGGCCCGAGGCAATATCAATATTACATGAAATGCACTGAGAGAGCCAGCTCCCTTGGGAGTTTTCTGCTGTCTGCAACATAAAACAAGCTAATAAAAAGTTAGTTTAAACAACAGAGCAAAACCCGCCGTAATTTCACTTACCATAAGCTCCAGCAGGGGGTTTTCCTTGCGGGCTGAGAAGGTGGGCGAAGCACTTCTGAACCTTGGGATGAAGAAGATACCTGTGTGATACTCTGTACATACCTGGTTGGGTCTTAGCGACATGCAAGCCCCACTGAAAACCCTTTCCACCAAAATATGTTACTCAAGGGCTGAAAAGAAGATCTTGTGTTGGCCCTGCAGCTGGAGGGATAACCAGGGACCACCCAGGCACATGTATAAATTCTTCTGCATTGGGTAGAGATGAACACGATGCTCTTTCCACTGTGAATAACCTTTTTATCAACCAGTTATAAATCCACTGGTTAGTAGGGCAAGAAACCCTTCTCTTCTTGTGTCCTTCTTCTCTATTTGTGCCTTCATGAATGAAAGATAGAGAGTGAAGCATCCTTTTGTCTTAGAGGACCTTTGAAATTTAAGTAGAGAGGTATCAGAAGATGTCATTTGGAAATGTAATATTTTGAAAGAACAAAAGATGCTGATAGAGGTGAGCTTGTCTGAAGGAAGGAGCGTGAAACATGGCTTAGGGGGTTGATTGCAACATGTTTTCAACTTGTCATTAAACACAGCCATAAAACCATCCTGTTTTCCCAGAAAAGACTTTTTCTATTACAAGACCCTCGAAGAGCTTTGTGTTGCATCCCCTGGGTCATCTTCCAGGACAGGCTGAGTTGCAGTAATGAGAGCAAGCATCCTCCAAAAATGCTCTGGTTATTTTGAAGAGTCTCATCTCCGAGGTGATAGACCTTAAAGTCTCCCCACAAAGAAGGAATAGGAAAATATGCACCTAATTGAGGGTGTGAAACTGGATCCTCATCTCTGGGACCCCCAGAGCCCTTGGCTAGAGAACCATGACTGCGAGAACAACAAACTCCCAACCAACTCCAAACTTGTGCAGGATTTGCTGCTCCAGCTGGATCCCTATGAGTCAATGGAGCCCGATGGGATTCATCCGAGGATGCTTAAAGAGCTGGCTGATGTCATAGCGAGACCTCTCTCAATGATTTTTCAATGCTCTTGGGAATCTGGAGAGGTCCCAGTTGACTGGAAGCTGGCAAACATTGTCCCAATCTTCAAGAAGGGCAACAGGGATGACCCTAGTAACTACAGGCTTGTCCGTCTCACCTCTGTGTCTGGCAAAGTTATGGAGAAGGTTATTCTGGGAGTTACTGAAAAACACTTGAAAGACAACGCCGTCATTGGCTCCAGCCAGCATGCATTTACGAGGGTAAAGTCCTGCTTAAGAAACTTGATTTCTTTCTATGACAAGCTTACCCACCTAGTTGACCAAGGGAAACCAGTCGATGTAATCTTTTTGGACTTCAGTAAAGCCTTCAATACTGTCTCTCACAATATCCTCCTGGACAAAATGTCCAGCATACAGCTGGATAAACACATAATGCAATGGGTGATCAATTGACTGATGGGTCGGGCTCAAAGGGTTATAGTAAACGGGGTTACATTGGGCTGGCAACCAGTCACTAACAGGGTTCCGCAGGGATCCATCTTGGGGCCAGTGCTCTTTAATATTTTCATAAATGACTTGGATGCAGGACTTGAAGGTTTGCTATCTAAGTTTGCCAATGACACAAAACTGGGAGGAGCCATTGACACTCTTGAGGGCAGAGAGGCCCTGCAGAGAGATCTGGACAAATTAGAGAGCTGGGCAATCACCAACCGTATGAAGTTCAACAAGGGCAAGTGCCAGATTTTGCACCTGGGACAGGGCAACCCTGGATGTACATACAGACTGGGGAATGAGATGCTTGAGTGCACCCCGCGGAGAGGGATCTGGGGGTTCTGGTCGACGGCAAGTTGAACATGAGCCAACAGTGTGCCCTGGCAGCCAAGAGGGCCAACCGTGTCCTGGGGTGCATCAAGCACTGTATGGCCAGCCGGTCGAGGGAGGGGATTGTCCCGCTCTACTCTGCACTGGTGCGGCCTCACCTTGAGCAATGTGTGCAGTTTGGGGCACCACAGTACAAGAAGGATACAAAGCTACTAGAGAGTGTCCAGAGGAGAGCCATGAAGATGGTGAAGGGTTTAGAGGGGAAGCCGTACGAGGAACGGCTGAAGTCACTTGGTCTGTTCAGCCTGGAGAAGAGGGGACTGAGGGGAGACCTCATCACAGTCTACAGCTTCCTCACAAGGGGAAGAGGAGGGGCAGGCGCTGATCTCCTCTCCCTGGTGACCAACGATAGGACCCGAGGGAACGGCAGGAAGATATGCCGGGGGAGGTTTAGGCTGGACCTTAGGAAAAGGTTCTTCACCCAGAGGGTGGTGGAGCACTGGAACAGGCTCCCCTGGGAGGCAGTCATGGCGCCAAGCCTGACAATATTCAAGAAGCATTTGGGCAACACCCTCAGACATACGGTGTGAATTTTGGGGTTGTCCTATGCAGGGAAAGGAGTTGGACTCGATGATCCTTGTGGGTCCCTTCCAGCTCAGGACATGCTATGATCCTATAAGTGCTTTTCTAAATGGTTTTCCAAGGCATTTGTGCCTTCTCCTGGGAACCTGCAGTGTAGCTGTGCCTCTGCCAAGCACAGTGTTTCCAGACCCCTTGTGACGTGTCACCACTGACATTTGGCACTGATTTTGGGGAGAAAAGCAGTTGGTTAAATAAAAAATGCAAGGATTGCAGTCTTCTGCCCTCGGTGAGTTTTAAACGTCTGTGTGTGTTGCTCTTCTGTGATCCCTGAAGGCATCAAAATGCATCCTGGAAGAATAAAGGCTTCTGCCTGGCTTTATGTTAGAAATTTCAATTCAGCTCTGATCTTCTCTTCCATGCAAGACCTTGAAAAGAGTTGATTAAGGCTAAAACCTCACTTTTCTATCTTCCACACTTCTCCCAAATACATGGTGTTGAGAGAATTACTCAAAGAGATGGGCAGGACTGGAGACGATTGAGGATTCCTTCATTATTTAACGCAAGAAGGAAGAAAAGTGATGATAAATTTGTGCCATAGCCAGATGCGTTCAGACGATGAGCACAATAGAAAGCAATGGTGTTTCACCAGCAAGAGTCCTGTGATGTCCACAAAAGTGAGTCTGAAAAACAAGGACAACTGAATGCTGTCAAGAAAAGTGATTTATTTTTTAATGTAAACCAAACAGACGGATCCTTGGTCATGTACAAGTTCCTTTATACCACTATAGGTGACAGCATTTACCTTAAGAGTATTGCAAATTCCCCTTCTGCTGAAGGCTTCCCATTTCATGGTCCCAGCCCTGGGTGAGGTCTCCTTCATCGACCCTGATGGGCGTTTTGCTGCTGATCTCCAGGTTTCCCTGCAAGTCTTTCATATGCATACGGACTAATTAGTCTCCTTAACTATGTCTGGTTTGTAAATAGTGTCTTGAAGTGGTGAGAGATGGGATTTTTGATAGCACTGTGAGTAATGTGATAGGTACAGAAGCTCTTGGTTAAGGTAGCGCTGGAATCATTTCCCTGCCAATTACAGGAGGAACACAAGCTGCAGCTTTATGCCTGGAGTCTGTCCAGAGGTGCCCATTTCTTCTATGCTGTGTCTTGGAGGAAAGCATAATTTATACCTAAATGTGCACATTTCTCTTTTTCATCTCTGTGCCTCCGAAGCACAGGATGTTTTTGTTTTGCTGTCCAGGAGCTTTTACTGTTTGTCAAAGCCATCTTTCTGAAAGCGTAATAATTTCAGCACATTATTATTTTATGGGTACAAAGCCCCTTTAGAAATACTTAGTGTTATGGAAGCTGCTGTTTGATCCATGAAACAAGCCAAAAAAAACCATCATCAAAAGATCAGTCCCGAGAGGTGTAAAGCACCCAGCTAGCTCAGGATGTGCCAGAGCTACTCAACGGCTTTGCTTTTTTTGGGATGAGCAAGAATCAATTTTGTAACCCAAAATGCACCGCTTTCCACCCTGACAGAAGCAGAGGAATTAGGTTTGATTTCATTTTATAAAGGCCCTGAATAACAGCGTTTGGCAGGGATTTCTCTCATTAGCTGTAGCTCTTGAAACATTTTTGTTGGCTGACAAAGATCTAAGCTTTGGGGATGTCTAAAATCCTTATGTTTCTCCCCAAAGTGCCAGGAGACTTTGGGGAAATTCCCGCTTGATTTCTGGAGATCCAAATACATTTAATCCCTTTGAAATTCCCTTTATTATGAAGGAGAAATATGACTGAAGGTGTTAGAAAAGGTGGCCGGAATTAAACAAGGAGAAAATCAAGGGAATGTTTTGAAAGAGCTGCTTTGCTAAATGTTCACGTGATGTGGAGGTGGTCCCAGCTCAAATTACTGGAAAAGTGTTGGGGGACCTGGGCATCCTCTGAAACAGCAGAAACCAGAGAGAAAAGTGGTTTAAAAAAAAAAAAAAAATTGAAAAACCAACAACTTATTGCTGACATGCATGGTTTCAGCATTGCATTTGGGGAAAAAGGAGCCCTCAGTAGCAAAGCGGGGTTTGAGGGTAGCTGCTACACTGAATGGTTGAGACAACTGGGTAAGCTCTTCTATTTCTTTATTTTTTATTCCTATTTCTTATATTTTCCCTTTGGATTTCTCTGAGATAAGTCTGTTCACCAATTCTCTGTTTGCAGGTCCCTGGAGAAGTCATTAACACCCTGTGTGGATACAGGACGCTCGATAAAGAGGTAACGTTGGCTTTTTCCTTTGTATGTACAAGATTTGCTTCTCCTTCCCCAAACCCCCTAAAACGAACTGGTTGTCTGCAAGTAAGCTTCTCCCCACCAAGGATGGCTGTTACTGCAGCTGTATATAAATTCATTTGTATTGCTTTTCCCTAGCGTCCCAGGGTGTTGCTCAGGCTCGCAGAGCACGGGCAGGCTCGTGACACGTTTGGGTAGTCACTGCAAGCTTTGGCGTGGCCTTTCTGAGAGCAACGAGGTCTTTCCTGGATCAGCCTGGGGAAAAGCTGGTCCTGAATTGTGTTTTGAGGCTTGGAGGTAGGAGAGAAGCTGATTTTGAGGCCTTCAGGGGTAACCCTAGGGCTGTATCGCAGCAGAGAGCTGCAGTATCTCTACGCATATGGTCTGTAGCTCCCAAGGATGTTTTTTTGGCAAGAAAACCCAGGAAAAGGTCCAATCCAAGAAATCAATTCCCAAACACTTCTCATGCAACACTTCTCCTCTGGCTTGCAAGAAGGAGCAAATGCAAGAAATAACATCTCCCCCCAAACTCAACATCTCAGTGAAAACCGTGATGCTTCTCTTCACTCTCCTTCCAGCGCCTGGAGCTGCTCAGTGTCATCCACGTGCGAGGCTGCATCCACGCTGTCGGGCTCTGGCTCAAAGACAACTTTGAGGCCACTTTGGGCATTGTTTGCTCCCTGCTGCTTCCACAGGTATGTGGTGGATCCGGTCGGCGTCCTTTCAGCTTCTTTCACTGTGCTGGAGGAGGAAAATAATTCATTTCTAGTTATTTTTTTTTCCCCTCCATTTACACCTGAGATCTGTGTCTTGGGTGGGAAAAGTCACAGCGCTTTCTGCAGCATCCTTAGCAAAATTAACAGTTTATGACTGCAGTGCTGGCTGTCTCATAACACACTCCTGAAATCTAATTATTGATCAAGTAATAGCACCTAAAAGCAAGGCATGCATATGTTAGCACAGCGAATCATTTTACATTTGTTTTTACTGCTCTCTCTAAATAGAGCATAAATATTAACCAAAATAAACCATAATCGTAAATTTAGCAGGACTTGCCATGCATCTTGAAATCCACTTCCCATTAGCGATGCCTGAGGAGCCAAGCAACTTTCCAGCACAGGTAGTTAAGCTCTCCATCACAGATGCTCAATATGGAGAGAAATTTTGTGTTGCAGCTTTGCAACACTGTTGGCACTGTGCTAGCAAGGAGGTGAATATCTCTCTTAGATCTTTCCAGAATTATTTTTGACAAAACTTTGATGATTTAGGGTTGATTTGATCCTTTTTTTTGATTCTTTTCAAGGCTCACAAGCGAAAGCTTCCTTTTTGTCTCATTGGATGTAACATTGGGTTTGCTGCCAGAGGCATTTGGTGATGCTTTCCAGATAAGGGGTTTTATCTAAATGGGAATGATTTTTTTTTTTTTAATGTGTTTCCGCTTGCAGTGAAAGGTAGAATAGTGACTGAATAAAGCAGAAGCTGTTGGGGAAATATGTGGCACTTTGAGCTAATTTTTCAAAGGGTGGTCTTTCCTCTTGAGCTCTCAGATGGACCAAATGAAAAACTGAGATGGTGGAGCAGTTTGTGCCCAGTCCTACCTGTGATGCTCCATGTTCCTAAAGTGCTTTCTCCAAAGCATGCAGATGAGCAATGGACTTCTGCTGTGCTGCCACCAGGAAATATAACGGGCACAGAAATGGGGTGAGAAAGTGCTGTAATAGAGGCGACTGCTTCCATCTGCCTTGCAGGATGTCGAGAGTCCATTACAGGAGCCACCTGTTGCGTTACCCATTAACCTGCCAACATGATGCTCTTAATTGGGGAGGATGGGGAGAAAAAACAGCGATGGCAATAAGGATTGCTGAGCCTTGATGAATATCAAGTGCTTTTGTGCAAGCGTTGTGATTTTTCTGGCGTGCCGTTAAATGCTCTTCAGATGAAGAACCTCATTCTTCCCATCTGCTCACGATTTCCAGGTTTTAAATATAAATCAGATTTGATTCTGTCAAGTTTTGGAGGGAATTAAGTTATAAATGGCCATCTGTGTTGCCAGGAGCTGTCAGCCCAGAAACAGCTTCCTCCCCAGCAGCTGCCAGCAGAAAGCTGGGGTGAGAATATTGTCCTTGAATTGCCAATCCAAGGGGAAGGTGTTGGCACTGTTGACGTGGGGAGGTGACGGTGCCTTGAACTCTGGGAGAAGCGAATGTATTGACCTGTCCCATTTTTAGCCCTTGGGTATTTGCCATGTCCCGCACAGGACACGTGCCTTGGCATGGAGCTGCAAACACCTTGGTGGAAAACTTGCAGGATGCTGGGGAGAAGGTTGGGACCGTGATCCACGTCCCAAGTCCAGCTTTGGGTTTGCCCAGTTTTCTTCAAAGTGTTGCCCTTCCTTAGGATCAAACTTCAGCCTCGTCTGTAATGACGAGCAGCTCGAGGGCTCAAAGCTTGGGGATTGGAGCTTGGCTGATGTCCATCATCCGAGCGCCCGAGATTTGTGCTTGGATTTGGGGTAAGCAACCAGCTCTTCTTGTGCAGAAAGAAGAACCTAAGAAAAAATTTGGCTGACGTAGAGTGCCCACAGAGACTGGGCAATTACTGCTCTTAGTGTTGTCTTTCCATCATGCTCCGATATGGGGAACCATCAAATTTTGGCTTTCCATCATGCAGGAAGTTATTGAATTTTTAGTTTTCTCTGCTTTTCCCCAAATATCTGTGCGAGAGGCCAAGGGCACAGGGCAGGCTGCTTGGCTTTGCTTTCTCACACATGCGGGTGTCTGTCTAATTGGGTTTGGGGAAAGCTGTAAATCTGCTGGGTCCTGTTGGGTGTTGAACTGATTGAACGGGTGAGGAGGCAGGGAAAAATCCCACCTGGGTATGTCACTGCACAGCAGCCAGCCTCTCTCCCAGCTGGTTTAAGGCAGAGGGAGTTTGTAATTTTATGATTGCTCTTAAATCATTAATATCTTTGCTTTTTTTAAGTAAGCCATCAAGCAAAGAGGAAAAAATGCCATTTTAGGAGTGAGGAAGTGGTTGTGTTCATTTGTCTTACTTCATTCAGAGCAAAGCATAAATGCAACAACTCAATTATTTTTCTGCCTTTGCAGAGTACTTTTAATTCTGTTTGTTTGGGTTTTTTCCCCCCTGTGTTTCATTCTCCAGTAACAATTCCATCTCCTTGCCCTTCTCAGCCAAGCTGCAGACTGAGGCCAAACCATGATGCATTTCATATCACTTTCAAAAAGATGTTCTAATTTAGTCTCTGGCAGTCAATGGCAAATTCACGTTGTGTCCTCGTACTAGTTGTGTTTAATTACGAAGCAACCCCAGATCTTTCAGCAGGTGCAGCAAAGCACATAAATTTGTTTTATACTGGCTGCTCCCCTACCTTCCCTGACTCTAGCAAGATTATCCAAGGAGTTTACAGCATGCATAAAACGCGTTTGTAGTTAAAATAAGCCAAATAACCTCATGCTCTTTTCCCTTTGCCATGCCCAGGTGCCTTTTCAGCAGCTTTTATATTGACCTCAGGAAAAGCATGTCCAACTTTTCCATGCCTGTGTCTTTGCAGGGGATGTTTTCTGATGGTATTTCATCCTCCTCAGCAAGGCGAGGACATAGCCACTGTAATAAGGTAGAAACAAATGCAGAAAAATCTCTTCAACACATTTTTTTCCATCGTAAAGAAGCAGAAAGTGGCAAAAATCCAATTAAAAAGAAAAAAAATCTCTGAAAGGTCACT
Organism: Platalea leucorodia; assembly: GCF_965183815.1. NCBI lineage: Eukaryota > Metazoa > Chordata > Aves > Pelecaniformes > Threskiornithidae > Platalea > Platalea leucorodia. Next base: position 88,506,602 of record NC_138858.1, on the reverse strand, counting down.
GCCAACAGTTAATACCTATTGACTCTGCAGCGCAGCTGACTCGTGGTAAATTGTTGCTACCTCCATTTCACTTTAATATTTCATCAGTCTCCAAAGCTCTATGTTGGGAGCAGCTACAGAGTAATAGGGCATCAGTGTAGAGGTAGATGTTCCCTCTTAAGAGTATGAATTCAGAAGATCAACTATTTAAATCCTCAAAAATGCAGCATTAGGCTTGCAATGGGCATTTTGCAGGTTGGCGTCTTCATTTCTTGTTGACAGTAATGTTAAATGTTTCGTTGTGTAAAGGGCTTTTTGTATTGCCAAAATTCCCTTTTTCTTTGCAAGATTAATTTGTATTTTGTTTGCTTTTTAATATCTAAGTTGCTCCAGGGGCTTGAAGACAATATATTCTCAAGTGGCTGACACGTGCTTAATGTAGTAGAAAAGGGGAATAAAAGGGATTCTTCCATCTGCAGTCCATGACCTCTATGAGACCCTGGTCTATAAATATCAATTTATGGAAGGAAAAGCCAATAAAAGATAAATGTTTGCTTTTTACTTGATTAGTTCTGGGAAAGCTTGAAATGATTCAACTCTTCTGTTTAGCAGGATCCAGCTTTACAGCTACCCAAATGGGCAAGGACGTCTGGAGACGAGCGCACGCTCGCGTAGCAGCCAGTGACATTTCCATGGAAAAGGGTTTTCTTGCAGAAAGTTTTACTTGCAGAAGCCCCTCATTGGGCTGATGGATTTTTTTCTCCATGCCCAGAGTTGGTTTTGTTGGTTCCGTGATGCAGCGGGATGCAGTTAATCATGCTATTGCCCTGCAAGGGCTCTTGAGCATCATTTTGTTGCTATTTTGCATCCTTGATTTTTGCCCGTGTTAAGCAAAAGCCAGACTGAGCCTTGCATGTTTGATTGCCCAGGAAAATATGACTGGAGGAGCTGAGCTCCTTTTGAGCGCTCTGCAAGGGCCCAAAATGCAACCTTTCCACCCCGAATCGAGCCACTGATCACATGCGTGTGCACACATGCATATGCACACCCCTAAGGGAAAACAGCTGTGGTTTTCCAGACCTTTTTCTTGTTGTATAAAAATGTGAAAATGAGCATTTGAGCCCTTTCCTTCTTTGCTTCCAAAAATGTTCCTGACTCTGAACGTGCTTCCGTTTGCCAGACAAGCCATCAATCGTCGAGCATTTCCCAGTGAGGAGGATATTGCAATTAGGTGTCGGCCATATCAGCCCTGTTGAGACCTATTCCTAATGCAAAACTGTTTAATCTGAAAGAACAAGTGGCGCCGCTACGAGACATTGAGCAAAGCTGGGGCTTGGCAAGGATGGAGCTGAGCACCAAAGAGCCTTGTAATAAATTTTACGGCACCTACGTAGGAGACAGAAATATGTGGCTTATGTCTAGCAGAAGGCTCTGAGCTGCACCAGAACCACAGAAATTGGAGCATAGCCTCAAATCCTTGTAAATATTTAACTTCCTCAAGTGCTGGAAGAGAAGGAATAACCATTAGTTGTGTTAAAGTATCCCAAACTTCCATATTAATCTAATTTTGGTCTTGTGATGTTAGTAGGAAATTGGTAATTAGGACCAATGCTGTCTTGTTTGAAATGGGTTAAAAAAGTCTTTGTTGGCTGCTGTCAGCTCTAAGGGGAAAGAGAGCTTTGGGCTTTGAAGGAGAGAGCAAGCGTTGACCCCAAGAAGTGCAATATTAGGCTTTATCTGAGACGGATCGTGCTGAAGAACCAGGATGCTTCGCTGCCACTGCAAAAAAAGAGTGGAGAACAGGCGCTGAAACCACTGGACCATGTATTTCCAATCTCTTCTGGATATCTCTTGTAATATAAAGATGACTCTTCATGCCTTGGAGTAATAGCAGTGAATGAAGTGAGACATTTACCGTGTCAGGGGCAATAAGTATTTAATTTCTGGAGCGATGAGTTGGGAGCAGCAGCAGGATGGTGTCGTTGCTCAGCCAGCCAGACCAACACCCATAGCTTAATCACAATACAGCACCCAGTTATAATTAGTGTCACTGTTCTAAGTTGGCTAGAAATAATTGCAAGTTCAGGAACAAAATAACGGGGTTTTAATTTGCTTTTTGAGCTTTTGCTGTTTTGCATAGAGAAAACTCAAGGGTCTTCCAGTAGCAGGGACTTGCAGACATCCATGGGAACCTTCTGGGATTAAATGAGCATTTATAATTGGGGCTTAAAACAGAAAAATAATCAGACTGCCCTTGCCTGGCTGCATGTCCCTGCATGGTTTTGCTGGGGCAGAGAGGTCCTTCTCCCAGGGACTCACGGGGACAGGAGAAATACAAACGAGGGGGTTGATTAAGCGGTGCAGGAGGATATGAAAAGATGCAAGTGATAAATATTTTTTATTTCCCCGTCCTCCCAGGTGGCTCGCAAGCATTGTACAGCCCCTGGGAGTCTGAGACAAAATCCCTGAGGATTTGTGCTTTGGAGCGCTTATTTCTCTTTCTCTCTGACGGACGTAAATTTCCTCTAGCTGGTTGGATGGGAGAATTTATGGCTGGCCATCGCTGACAGCAGACGTCCCACTCACCCTTTTGCTGGTTGAAAATGAAGATGCAGAAGTTCCTTACTCTAAGTTGGATGGGTTTGGGGCAGATTTCAGCTGTGACTTTCCAAGGATTTCCCAAGGCGCTGCTGAGAGGTGGAGGTAAATGTCTTAGCTGCAGTTGGTCTTCAGTGCAAAATGCCAGTTAGGATTGGCTTGAGGCCACTGAGCTGCTACTGGGAAGAGCTGGAGGTGGGAAATAGCAGCAGACATCTGCCCCCCATTCTGTTTTTCTGTGCATTTAGAGATTTAACTTTTTCCTTAAAAAAAAAAAGGTAACAGGATATCTCCTTCCTGGTGCAACGTCATGTGCTTAGTGGGTTAAAATATAATAATCCAGGTATCTGCATGGCCATAGTGATTGTCATTGTTCGTAATGGTTATGCTTTGGTTTTGCAAAGTTTCCCTTCTTGGTTTATGCTCAAGGTGGCCAGGGAGCAGAGGGCGAGGTGGGCAGCGTGCCCCAGTGGGGAGGAAAACACATGCGAAGGGAAGGATGCAGGAAGGATATGCCTGTGCAAGCCTTTGCACGCTTCCTCCTGCAGTGTCCGGGTGGGAAGCGAGGCAGTAGTTCTCAAACATCATCTGCAGGGTGGTTTTTTCCATGGCTATCACCGCAGGGGATCCCTGACTTTGGGTGCCACCAAATTACAAATAGCATTATCAATGCAAATTGCAATATATATATATATAATATATATATATATATTGCAATTGCTATTGCAATATAATTTTAAAAAAAATATATGTAATCATATTGTGATTTTGCAGTGAGGCTGCATGTTCTATTGATTCCCTCAATATGCAAAGGTCTTTGGATTTATTTTACGCACAGTACTGCTCTTGCACACTGTAAGAGCAGCTGCTCAATGATCTTGTACCCCCATGCAAACCCTGTGCAAAAAGCTCAGAAAGCGGCAGACTAGAGACCTCCCGAGGCAGCAGTGGTTTCTGTACTTTGCTGAATGCCAGCCAGAAAGAACAGGCAATTTTCTCGCTTTAAATGACCTGCAAGCGGTAGCTCCCAAGCAGTTCTCCCCTTGCTCACTGGTGATTACCATCATGGGGAGGGGGAGTCAGGGAGAAAAGCAGCTTTTTAATTTTTTTAGCCTCATACTTGATACATTCTGTTAACATGCTCCTCTGCAATAACGCCTTCCTTCATATAGCAATGCAATAAAATCAGCACTCACGTTATAAGTCTCTCTACTTCTGGAAAACATGGTGCCCTTGGTGCCGGGGATATTGAATGCATCTATATTCCTGACAGCTTTTTCTTTTTTCATTAAGTGAAAGAGGATATTTAGAGCTGAGCTGGAATGGAGGCTGGTTCATAACTCAGAGGAGAGCGAAGGCTGTGGGATGTAGGCTGCTGATTGAGGACTTGGGGTAATTTTATTCCATTCAAGAAATCCCCAGTTTAACCATCCTGCAGTACCTTGGACCCTGCATCGCCGTTGGGAGGAGAGGAGCAGGAGGGGTGATATCCCCGAACCTGGCTGGTTTTGCAGAATTGCATCCATTTGCATTAAATTCATTGTAAACACAAATCTTTCCTGAATTACTGTTTGGTTTAGGGAGGAAAAAATGACAGTCTTGCCTTAAGATTTGTCATTTCAAAGGGTTTTGTTTGCTTGGTCTTTTCACTGTATCAGCAGTGGGATTTTAATCTGCCCAGTGATGACATGCTAATAGAAGTAAATAATGCTAAAGCTTGACATACATTTAAATATTATTTTAAAACTTTTTAAATCCTTAAAGGCTCTGCTGCTGAATATGGATTAGCACAATCTTATTATCTGGATCTGTGTGGGAGCAGTTGCTCTGGGCTCTCCCTACAGTTCATGGAGAGACAGAGCCATCTCCAAGCATCGTCCAGCCAGCCTTGGCCTCCTGCATCCCAGCCTGGAGGTTTCTGCAGCTTTTGGGGACAGAAGAGGGGACACATATGGGATAGGAGAGCAGGACCCCGGCTGGCGTTTTCATGACAAAGCCTTTGGTTTTGTTATTTTTGCTTTGCTGCTGAAAGCAAGCTCCATCCCAGGTGACCGCGAGGTTGCACAGCCCAATTTTGGTCCTGCGCACGTTCCCGGGGAGTGAATGCGTCTTGCATGTTTGAGTCAGAGATGAATGCCGTCTCTGTACGCAGGCTGAAATAATTTTGCAGAGTATTTGGGAAGGAGTTGCCTGCTGAGATGGATATGTAATACACAGTGCAGCAGTGAATATTTTGAGGGCAGCAGGGAGCTACACAGATACATACACAAAAGTTACCAGGGCTGTAAGATAACCTGATTTCAGACCATTTCGATAACAAAAGGAGATGCTGAGATGTTTCCAGACTTCAATTTTTCTTTCAGCATGTGCAGTCATCTTTCCCAGGAAAGATCCCTAATGGCACAAATCCAGCATTTCTCTAATTCCTGCAGTCGGGAAAGCCCTGGTAGTCGTAACCATGCAGCAGCCTTTGGCAGCTCATCTGTTGTTTCAGTGATTAATCCTGTTATCAGTAATTAGATGGAATGTCAAATAAGCAGGATGCTCTTTGAGGATCAGTGGGTACAATTAGGAAAGTGGGAATGGGGCAAGCTCCAACTGAGGACTTCAAGGAAGGACTCTCCGTGTTGGGAGAGCATCTCAAAGGACATGGTCTTCCACTTCTTCTGACTTGTTGAAGGAAGAGCTGTCGATCCAGGGGGTCCCCTTGGGATCTACCTCCAGGTGAATTTGGGAAGGAAAAATAAATATTGAGCTGTTTTGGGGCAGCTTCTGTGCAAGGTGCAAGCTGCTCATGCGGATGGCGGAGTGTTTCCCCGTCTCTGAAAGGCAAATTAATAAACCCCAGGGATACTTGTGTTTGCCTGTTTGCGTTCAGCTCACTGGGTGAACACTTACCAGATTTGCTTTTTCCCTATGGAGTTCTTGCCTCCATTTTCTACAGCCCCCTCTGGGCAAACACTTATCTCTTTTCACTATGGGATAAAATAGTCCATAATTTAAGATGCATTACAACCCTTTGCTCTTATCTCCATTCATCTTTCTCTTAATGTTCCTACTTTCCAGACTATTTAGTGGATCGATTAGGACCCAGAGAAATGATTAATAACATTTTTCAGCTCCAAAACCAATGCACCGCAATAGCACAGGAGGTTCCAGCTGATGGATGGTACAGGTGCAACTGGGTTATTTATTGACTCTTTGTTGCAAGGAATGGTTATGCAGAAAAATATGTTAACTACTAGCCTCAAAATTGAGAGGAAAAGCCCTGAGGCTCAAGATGGTCCTGTCCTTCTCCATCTCCTCTCATGCATTGAAAATATCTATAAAGCTGCGCTGTTTGTATCCCGGTGCTGACCCCTGCAATATCCCAAAGCGTCTGGGGCTTATAGGGAATAAACCTTATTTCTAAGGATGAGCAGTCAAGGTGGGTAAAGGGGTTAATAGAAAATATGCGGCTTGTGCTGAAAATTCTCTGATTGCCACCGTGCCCCTCATTAGCGTCTGGTCTGCAAATATCTCCTCACGACGGCTTATCACCTAATCCGCGCCCTCACTGGCATCTTGATTGTAGCCGCCGCAAAGGAAACATCAGGTGAAATTAGAGCAACGTGCTTGAAATCTTGCGCTGATGAAAATGCTTTCTTTTCCCCTTCTCCTAAAGATTTAAAGCCTATTTTTGAATTCCCTGACAGCCAGCAGGGAAATGGGAAATAACCTGGGTGGCACCATGCTTCCAGCAAGATCTTAATTTTAGTAAGAGCCTGGACCTCTGCCACTCTCTTTGCAATGCTTGTGGTGATGTCCAAGTGATCCGCATCCCGTTGCCAGGGCTGATGTGGGAAGCCATGAGATGGATGTGGCAATTAATCAGTTTATCAATGAGCCCGTTGCTTTGGCAGAAGATTTTACTGGATCTTGTCCTCTCTTGTCTCGTGGCCAGGTTTGGAAGTTCAGGTGACAGCATCCCTTGCATGAGAAGACCTTCAGGAAGGGTTTGCATGGCTATAGTGGCCTTAACACTTGTATTTTGCAGGTGATCGGCCTTGTGATGGCTTGGCTGTATTGGCAAAAGCTCAATGAGATCTACTCCAAGTTGGACACTGTTGACTTCAGGATCCTGGAGATGCAGGATTTCAGCTTTGGGGTGGTGGATCTGAGCGGTGCAGGCTGGTGCTGGTGCTTGCCCAAGGAAGGGGGCTACATTCCCGTCAATGCTGAGGAGGAGGAAGACGACGAGGAGGAGGAAGGTGCCATCCGCCACAGCAAAGTGTGAGAAGGTGGAGGACTGAAAGGCAGCTTGGAGCAAAGCTCTTAGGGAGGAAGCGGATGTTGAATGTGGCAATAATGTGATTTATCTTCTCAGGTTCAGGAGATACTTTGGGGAAAACCGTAACACTGGAAGGTTATAAAATATGCAAAGCACTGTGTGGGCACGTGAGCTCCCCGGGGTCCTTTTGCTACCTTGGCGTTTTGAAGCATTTGTACATCTCCTTATTGGTTTTGTTTTTTTTTTTTTTTACACAATAAATGTGACTTCTGTTGCGTTTTGCAAAGTCGCTTCCACTCACTGCGCGCCAGTCAGGCCATTGGGGAGGGAAGTGGCACCGTTGTCATTGCACTTTGGGGTATCTTTATAATTATATTTAGCCTGGTTTCCTGAAAAATAGTGGCTTTATGGTAGATCCCCAGATATCCCCAGACCCCAGGTGTGCCCAGGCCCCAGAAGGACATAGCTAAAAGAAAAAACTGAGCAGCTTGCTCTGCAGAGCCTTTCCACAGGGCTTTTCCAGGAATCAAATCCCCAGGGAGGCACAACTTGCAATTCCTGGAGCAAGACGGATGTTTGGGCAAGGCTTGCACAGGGTGAAAACACCCATTTCTGAAGATTTCTAGCTCTTCTCTATGAGCTACGGCTTCAGTTTTTATCCCCAGGCAAGGAAAAGGAGATCCCAGCAATTTTTAAAATGAAGACGGTTTTATTGCAGCAACGTGCTGCCCCTGGGGATGGCGGTAACTCCCCTCTGCTGGAGACAAACTTCTAATGACCAGCTAAGGAATTACCTTCTATAATATTTATTTTTTTAGCACAACAACTTGGTGATCAAGGTGGCAATTCCCTCCCGCATCACTCTGGATATAGGAATTAAATAGCCAGCATGTGTTGCATCCAACCCTGGACCAGTAAGTTGAGCCACGTTGGGAAATGGGCTCACAGAGGGAAACCTCAAGCAAGACGAATTGCAAAAATACATGGGTGTGTTTATAAAAAAAGAAAAAAAAAACAAAACAGTGAAACCCTCTGTAAAACTCCCCGGGCTGCTCTGCTGTGGGTTCAGCAATAACCTACTGATTACAAAGCTTCCCCCAGCAGCCACAAGTCAAATGCGGAGGAGGCAGTGTAGATCAGGGACCTGTTTTCTCTCCAAATGTACCAAAATCCTATGGGTACCCCGGGGCGGCTGTACTTGCTGCATCTATCAAGCTAGAGGACTCATCTCAAAAGCAAAATGCAAAGAAAAAAAAAGGCTATTTTTCAAAAGAGCAATGTGTCTGGACCACTGCTTGGTGAAGGAATCACTGGGTTTATCAGTGGTTCTTTTTACTAATAAGAGTATTTTGGAAGCTGGAGGCTGGCTTCGTTTGTTTGGATACCTAAGCAGGGAAAGGTGGACGAGAGCTGGTGTGCGACTGCTGGGCTCTGTCTCCCTCTTCTGACTGTTTCCAGGCTTTATTTTTTAACTAAACGAGAAGCAGTCCCCAGCACAGGACTGAAAAAACAGGTTTTGAACCCTTTTTTTTCTGCAAATCACATTGAAAATGGGAGCTGTGAACCACAAGAACTGAGCAGTGGAGTTACTGAATTTCTTTAAAACAGTACGGCCAAAATTTGGTTTGTTTTTTTTGCAAATGGAGAAGGTAAAATCTGCAGCCCAGGGAAATCAGGTGAGCACGATCATTTAAGGAATAACAGGGTGGCTGCCTTCACCTGAGCAGCTTGTGGCCTCTGGGGATTTTGCTTTTCTTCCTTCTTCCCCCTCTCTCCAGGAGGTGTTTAGTAAAACCTTAAGAAATACAAGCTGATAAATTTAACTTGCTCTTTGTATTTCCATGTATTTGGAGAAAGAAAGTTAATTTCTATTATTTTGCTCTTTATTACAGGACAAGCAGCCACCAACATCTTCATACCATTTTCCTGGCTGGGCAGAGCCTGCTGATGCTGGACCCCGGCACAGGCAGCATTGAACGGGTCAGATGCGAGCAGGTTTTCGGGCCTGGACTAACACTGTTTTTCGGCAGGCGGTGAGCAATGGGAGATGGGGAGAACCTTGGGCACCTGGCTCCCCTATTCCCACGGACCGTTGGTCTGTAAATGCCTGGAAAAAACAGGAAAGGTAGATTTAAGCAGGAGCATGAAATCAGAAGAGCACTTTGCAAAAGCTTTTCTCCCCGCTTACAAACACGCCTTGTAACTCTAAATAAAGGGGATGCCAATCATATTCCCTAATTCACCCTAAACTTTGTGTCTTGAAATTGCTGCTGCCTTGCTCCAGACCTGACCCTGCTACACATGGAAGAGCAACTCTAAGCAAAACAGGAGCTTGGAAGAAATGGGAGCAGGGATAAAGTATCGAACAGCTTTTGCTTTGCTCCTGCTGAGACTCTGGATTGTGCCATCGAATAATCTCCCCAGAGGCAAGAGAAAAGCCCCGTTATCAGATGACCTTAAAGCACAAAGTCTGATTTTCCATCCCTCGTTTTTTTACTTAACAATGAGGCTGGGTGACGAAGTGCCAGGCATTGCTTTGATGCGGATTTATTGATACCCCTGTTAAAAGGCTAAGCGGAGGTGAGCAAGCCAGGCATTAAATAGAAATGGACAGCTCGGGAAGCAAAGCAGGCATACTCGTGTGACCAAGAGCTTGGTTTTCATGATACCAAATTTACGGATGTTCAACACATTAAAAGCAAAACGTGGAAACTGCAAAATAAATCAGTGTGCAACCCTTATCAACCCCCCCCCCCAACTGTATTTGATGACCCAGGGGCTGATCCTATCGTCCCCAGGGGTTTTAGGAGCTTTCTCACTGATGGTGATGCTTCTCTGCACCTCCCTGAAGAATTTTCTTCTATTCCTTAAGATCAGATGTACATGATATTGCACAGAACAAAAAAATAAAAGCAGTTGCCCTCCCAAATCCCTAGTGATTGAGCCAAAAGACACAAAGAAAAACCCCAACAACCCCAGAAGATGCAGATTCTGCAAGCTGGGGATGGACAACGAATTTTCCTATGTCCTGGTGGTCTGATATCTAGAGACCATCACTGCACAAGACCAGATCTCCACTGGCTTGAATGTCCCATCCTCTCTGGATGTCTATTTGCATCCCATGATGCCTTTCTGCTCCTAAAGTCAATCAGTGTTGCCCAAAATACATTTTAACCTGGGAGCTACAGAACGTTCAATACGATGGTTGCAAGAGCAGTTTTATCTCAAGGCAATCTGGGCTCCCGCACCCAACAGCGCTTGTGACTTTACTCCACGTCCCCGTCCTCTGATTTCTGAGCATTTTTGGGAGCTCAAGGTGAGTTCATTAATGGTAAAACTTGTTTTTATGGAACTGAGAGCTGGGAGGGGGGTACTGGGGTTTAATTGGCAAAAGTAACAGCGCTGCTCTTTTCCTCCCCTTACTTCTAGCGCGCTTCCAGTCGTGTTTTCCAACAGTTCTAGTCTGCGTCATGCTTCTGTTTGTATGCAAGGATTTGGGGGAAAAAACTTTCTATGTAAAAAATAAGAGGAAAGAATCCCAGGCTATATGACTTTCATAAATCAGCCATAATCAATCAAGACTTTCCATTTATCAGTGGATCTAACAAAGCGTGGTTTTATCAGATGGGTTGTTTTTGCTGCCCAACAGAGCTGTGGTAGAGCTCTCGCCAGCCAAACTAGATTGCAAAAAAAAGTTGTATTTCTTACCAGTATAGACCCAGCTGAAAGGTTGCATATCCCCATCCATCGTCTGGGGACCCCAACCTAGTGCTGAAGCTCATGGGGAAATTTGGGGGGGGGGGGTGGGGTGTGACACTTCACCTATTAGAAGGCACTGGCTCATTCTTAGAGCAAAAATATTTATGCCTGCAGCTGGGTGGGTATTTTGCTGTTTCCCCTGCCAGCACCAGCTTCCTAAAATCCTCAGAATTAGCCCCATAATGTTATTCCCAGGCTTGTGGCTGATATTATCCCTTAATACACCCCAATTTTGGGCACTCTTGTCCATCCAGAGGTGTTCGCACCTAAAATAAATTGGTTCCTGCACCTGTGCAAAAAGTGTTGGGTTAATGTGGTCAAAAAAAAAAAAAATCCCAAATCTGTTAAATCAAGACATGTCTTCAAACGGCAATGGGGTTAAGGCTGGAGCCCATATCAGTCTTTGCCTTGGGGGAAAATGGGTCAGTAATTTGGCAACCCAAGCGGAGCTAACATGGCCAGCCCTGAACCCTTCCAGCTGTTTAGGTGTACACGCTGTTCAATTTATATTTTTAATCTATTTGGCTTGAATTGACATTTTTCTTCCCTAAAATAGATGGATAATGATATGATATTGCCATGGATGCAAGCAGATGGAATGGGGGATGCGGAGAGGCTGGCTCTCCGACTGCTCTCAAAGTGACTTTGGGAGGCATCGACCAGGCTGCCATGAATAGTAACTGTTCTCCCATCCAAGTCAAGTGTGAAAGGCAATCACTGGAGGTCAGATAATTAGAAGATTAATTAGCATCTGTGGCAAAATCCAAAGAAACTCATATGGGGAATAAAACAGCAGGTTTGAAGGAAGATATCTGGAAGTGGCAGCGTGTGTATGGTGTAAAATCTGTGCTGAGGAGATGGGGAAAAATGAACTCTGCTTCAGCAAAACCCCTTTTATCTGTGCAGGTCCCTCCCGAAAATTAGATGGGTGCTTATTGCCAGCAAGCAACCCCATTGCAACAGCTCTGTTAACTAAACTTGTGTCAGTAATTGTACCGGCAAATCTCTGTAATAACCTCTTACATTTCACTTACGCCTTCCTTTGAGCAGCAGAAATAAGAGGTGTAACCCCGGTGAAATTTATCTGGATGTTCTGAAATATGGGGAGAGCAGAGATGGAGCGCAGGCAGGGCTGGAGCAGAGCAAGGCAGGGCTGAGAGCTCGCCAAGGCAAGATGCGGGCACTTGCAGGAGGTGCCGGAGGGTCCCTTGTGCATCTGCAGGGAGGGTCCTGGCTCCCTGGTGCATCCTTGCCCCATCTGGGAAGGCCTGTGTTATTTCACCGGGGCCATGCATGAAGGATTCCCATAGCAGGGAGCACCCGGCAGGTGTGCAAAGAGGCTGTTCTCTGCCCAGCACCCTTTAAAATCTCTCTCCTTTCTCCTCCCTGCGGCTCAGCTCTCTCCAAGCAGCAGGACCATGCTGGACGATGAGGATGGGATGAGCGAGAGGGGGCTCAGCAGCTCAAGGAGGAGATACGACGATGAGGAAGGTAGGCAAAACCTCGGGGATGCCCCAAATGGCAGTGGGGTCTTCCCTGCTGGCTGATGCACCAGATCTCCCGGTGCTAGGCTCAGCACATCCCACACACGACATGGGAAAAGCTCCTGTGAGTGCTTTAAGCCTGGTGGGAAGAAGTCAAATATCTCCCTGGCTTTTTTTTTTTTTTTCTTTTTTTTGCAAGTGAGAAACACCCAGATCTACTCTCTAAAGCTTTTTTCCCCACCCCTCCTCTAGATTACCACTCCATCTACATCGGGGTGCCGGTGCCCCGGGGCTACCGGAGGAAACGGCGTCGGCGAAGATCTGCCTCCAGCCGGGACAGGACAAGCGAGAGCGAGCGGCACTACGAGCGCCAGGATCGCTCCGACACCGACGACGGTGGCCACGGCTGCTACGAGAGCGGCAACGACAACGCCAGCAGGACCAGTGAGTCGCCCTCAGGCTTTCTGAAAAAGCAGGAGTAGTTTTGCAGTATCATTTAAGCCAGGATTAATTCACCCCTGTGCACCTAGCCACGTTGCTTTGTCCGGTGTTTGCATTTGGCACTGCTTTTCCCAATGCTTCCCACGTTTATTTTTCCCCGTGGATGTCTCTGAGCGCCAAGCACAGGGTGTGAAATGGGATTTGAGGCTTCTTAGGTGATGGGTGGGCTAAAAACAGGTTGCCCTTGCCCTTGGGAGGTTGCTAATGAGGAAATCGGGGTACAGCGGGGTCCCGGGGGTGCAGATATCCTCTAGGCATCACACCTTGTTCCCGACAGGCTTTTGCCCAGGGCTTTGCAAGGTCTCATTAAATCTCCTTGGTAAAGATTAACATTTTGTACAGCAAAGTAGCTGTCAATCTCTTGGGATTTTTTCTTTTTCCACCCCCCCTATAGAAATTTGCATTTGGGTTTATGTTGAGCAGACCACGTCACGGCTCAGCAGAGCGGGCAGGGGCTCAGCTTTGCTTTTCGCTACAGAGAGGAAAGTTTTCCAATTTTTTTTGCATGGGGAGAGGTTTTTGCTTTGCTTTGCTCGCAGCTCCTTCACATGCCTTTGGTGGCGGCGCGAGCAGGACCACGTCCCCTCCTTTCCACAGGCGGTAAATGCCACTGGGATATAACACTGGGCTGGTTTTGGGGGGAGGGCAAAGTCATTTTATGGAGGAAAAACACCCCCAAAAGCCTCAATTCTGCAGCAGCCCTGCTTTTCTCCAGGAAATCTGCCTCATTTGGATGTTTTTTCCCCCAAAAAATCTCTGCCCTGAGCTTGGAGGGGGTTTTCCCACCTCACTCCAAGTGGGAAACAAAAAACCCTCCACAAAATAACCCCAAACCTTTGATTTCTGTCCTCCCACCTCTCCCTCCCTCCCCTTTCTCGCTCACTCCATCCCGCTGCCACCCAAAGCGCTCACCTCTCCTACACGCATCCCGTTTGATTTGGTAACTTCCCGTCATGAGAGCTGAAGGGAGAGGAAAGTGCATTATATTCTCTATAATCTGCTCCTTAAGCCTTGGGAGTTTAACAAGCCTGAGTGGATAAAGGACGAAGTTTGGGGGTTTGGGTTTTTTTTTTTTTTTTTGTACCGTGCAGCGAAGGTTTGGTTTAGCCAGGAAGAAATGGGAGAAAAAATGGAAATTATTCCAGGTAGGTTATTTCCATCACTCTTTGGTGTCAGCGGCGGGGGGAGTGGGAAGGGAAGAAAGGCTCCATTTTTTTTTGGCTTTGCTTTCTTCTTGTAAAAGCAACTTGGGAGCCTGCGTGGGGTTGGGTTGAGCGCTCGCTCAGCGCACCGAGCTCCAAAGCTCACCCCAAAAATATAGCGGGGGCAGGGGGAACTTCCCAAGCAGTGGGAAAGCAGAAAAGATGATATTTGGAAGGAGAAACCCCCCGCATATCTGGGGATTTCTGGAACAGGACTGTAGCATCTAATCCCATGGGATGTGCACCTCAGTCTCCTCTTTTTTGGGGGGGGGAGGAGACCCTTCTGAGTCATGAAACCCCAGGGAAAGTCTGTCGCCAGTTCAGAAGGCCCACAACAGCAGATGGTTAATGTGCCGGAGCCTTAAATAAGGCTTAGTCCTGCAGCCCAGCCAGGTTGCAAACCCCAGGCGGCACCACGTTCCCCTGTCCCCCATTTTATCACCTTTTTTATTGTACCTAAGGCCAGAGAGGGGTTTTTGGAAGAGCATCGCTAGGCGAGGTTTTACTGCTGGATCAAAGTTGGGGTGTGAAGGGCTCTGTGCCCCTCAAATCAGTGCCGCTGGTGCCTCCTGTCTGATTACCCACAGAAACATAAGCTCCTGTGTATGTAAAATTATCCTATATTATCACCAGCGTTAACGCTGAGCTAATTATGTAGCTGTGGGCTCAATTCGGATCCACTGTGGCTGGTTTGGTGGAGGTTTGATGGGTGTAAAGCAGGAATTGCAGCTGCGAGTGTTTTCCCATTGTAAAAGGGAGGTATGGATCTGCTTTGAGCACCCGTTAAACTGTCTCCTGCAAGAAATAGGTGCCGATTTTGGGGTGGCTTTTTGGGTTTTGGCCAGTGTTGCTGCAGCAGTTTTGCGTTCCCTGGAGTTGCCAAGCCCTAGACGCTGCTATTCAGTATATCCTCCCAAGCGAATACCTGCTGCTTCCCGATATCAATTTAGGTGCTGGATCAAATTTCCAGGAGGAAAAAAAAAAGTCACCGAGAGCTGGGTTGTCAGCAGATGCCAGGCTGGGTGCTTTCCCAGGCACGAAAGGGTCCTCCAGGTGAATAAAACCCGTGAATTTTGGCTGCGTGGCAAAGCCCCGGCGCTGTTGGTTTAGCAACTGGCTTTTTGTTTGGGTCAGCGAGCAGCGGGGCGAGAGATGGGTTTGTTCCTTAAACTGGGTGAGAATGGGGGAAAAAAAGCTAAAAACACCCCAAAACACTCTTTATGTGAAAGATTTCCTTTATCTTTTGTGGTTTCCAGTGGTTAAAGTGTGTCACAGCCCTGATACCCCAAAACGAGTTGCTGGGGGAACCCTCTGGCAGGCCGAAGCAGGAGGGCCCCATTCTTAAGCACACAGCAGGGGGGAATTTGGGCAGATTTGGGAGCAGCAACTACCAAGTTGAGGATTTGCAAATCTCTAACCCCTCTGCCCTCGATCCTGCAAAATTGCAAATCCCCCTTTTTTTACAAATGCATCCGGAGATGCCACCCAAGATGGGTATTTCCAGCAAACTCCCTTTGCCGTCATCTGGATCGTTGCATTTACAGTGAATTTAGGGGTTTACAGGAAATATAAGGTTTGGGCTTCAGAGCAAAGCAGATGGCATGAGGCCAAGGGGGGTTGCCGGTATTGCACCAATTTCATCCCCTCTTACACGAACAGCTCTTAGGCTTAAAGAGCCTGAAGCTTTCCAGGCATGTAGCCCAGCTCTAAAATTAACAGGAATATTAATAATCATAATAACGAAGCTTATGGAAGTGGAAGGAGGACTTGACAACAGGGCTTTAGTCCTGGTGGTGGGGCTTAAAGGGCTTAAGTGGTTAAGCAGGCTCAGTCTAGAGTGCAAGGGACATCCTATTCTTTCACAGCCGCCGCGACCTGGGTTTTGTCTGCTTTGGTTGGAGGACAGGGCAATATTTCTACCTTTTCCTCTGCTCACGCACAGCAATTTAATTACTTGCTTTTTTGGGTACCTTATTACCCGACTTTCTTATTCCCAGGTTTGAGAACAGGGGGATTCTGATAACAAAGACATTTTCCAAACTGGATTAACTCCTGCTGTATTAGGGGGGCATAAGACCCAAGATTTTATTAAAAATACACCATTTTCGCAGAGCCTGGCTTAGGGCTGATTTTAACCTCTTGTTTGAATAAGGAGGCAACTGGGGAGTGGTCCCATCTGTGCCATGTCCGGGTTGTACCCAGCTGTTTGATTCCTCCCTGCAGCCAAAATTATGAGGCTTTGCTAGGAAAGCATGCAAAGATGGAGAGGGTTAAGGGAAAAGCCAGCCTGACTTTTTTTTGAGAGGAGAGGGCAGGTCTGTCACCCTCCCGTGGCCGCGGGGAATGCACCAAAGATGAAAAACCCTTTTCCCATCAGTCAGGAGGTTTGCAGGCAGGTGACGTGTTGCCGCTCCCCTTCCTAAAACACACCGTGGGGAGCAGAAGGCAATAGGTGCCCTCCCCAGCCTGGCAGGTTATTTGCAGCAAGAAGCTGGATTTTCCCTGCAGAAATGGTAAATTTGTATTACTCCCCTCAAATGATACACATTCCTCTCAGGGATCCAGTGGGAAAATGTGTGCCAAGCACTCATGCATCCCAATGCTCAGTGCTGGCGACAGTAAGGATGGGGATTCGGTTGCTGATGGCAGGCGGCTCTAACCTGACAAAAATAGGCTCCGTGGTAGGGAAAAATGTGGGATACTCCATGGAAACGGAGCACATAATACTGCTGGAGGGGGAACTTGACTATATCGGTGGCCACATTCCTTGATTCCCAGCCTGGACCTATATATTCCCCTCCTGGCTGCTAAACAGCCTCTGCTCATCCTTTCTACCAGCATCCTGTATCTCTTTGCACAGGGATTTTGGGACAGGATTACTTAGAGTTTCCCCACTCCTCGGTGTCTCTCACCTTAAACATTTTCCTCAAAACCTCCTTTTTTTACCGATGATCCTAAATAGCCCTACAGATCCCTCTTTACCTCCCCCCCCGCCCCAGGGCTGTCCATATGGGAATGGTGCAGGATCATCTCATCTCTGGCCGATGGTAAACCTCTTTTTTTGCTCCCCCGGCAGTGTCACCGGCTGCCGAACGCCTCCGCTACATCTTGGGGGAAGACGATGAGCCTCCCAACCCCACACTCTTCACAGAGATGGACACACTGCAGCACGATGGCGAGGAGATGGAGTGGAAAGAGTCGGCCAGGTGAGGGGGGGGAGATGCTTTGGGTTGAAAAATGTGTCAGGTGAAGATCCCCCCTTAAATATCCCCAGGTGGAAACGGGTTCAGGGAATGAGCATCATTCTTAATGAGGTTAAAAAAGCCATGTCCAAATTGGGGAAATGCAGAAAACACGGCGTTTTTGGGGTCTTTGCACAGCAGCTGCAGCCTGCCAAGGAGGAGGAGGAGGAGGAAGGGAGGAAGATTCCCTATCTTCTCCCACATCTCCCCAGGCTGGATCGACTGCAGAGCTGGGGCTTTTCCCATTCCCAGTTGCAGCATGAGAGCAAAGCCCTGCAGAAAGGGCTGGGGGTGTGTGAAAAAACATGCTGGGAAACTGGCAAATTAGAGCAGAGAGCTGGGAAATGGGAATAGGTGTCATAAAAAACGTTTTCCTAGGTCTATTTTCCCCCCACAGTTTTGCTGGCCAGGCCAAGAGTTAAACTTCTCCTACCTCTCAAGCAATAATAATAAAAACCCACCCACTACATCTTTAATAAAAGTATTAGAGGAGTTGCAAGTGGTGTTTGCTTTATTGAGTTAGGAGTTTATCCAAAGGAAAAATCTCAAATCCAAGTGGGATTTTCTCTTCCTAGCCTCATCTGTGTAAGGGCTAGTAGGGTTGGGCGTTTTTTGGGGGGGCTTTGGGAAAGGAGTCAGGGATGCCGATGGCATCCCAAGCCCTTTCCTTTCAGCAGCGCATGCAGGATTTCTGAGTCCAGGTGTGGGGGTTCACCCCAGGGATGGGGAAGAGAGTGGGATCAGGCACTGCAGGTGCTCATCCCTTCTCTTGGGATGGTTATTGGCATCACAAAAAATTTGGAAAGCTTTTAAGCATCCTCCTGATTGCCATCCCTGCTCAAAACACAGCAGCGCAGGGATGCTGTGGCTAAAATCCTTTATATTCCCCTGCCCAATTTTGCACAGGTCTGTATCTACTCATCGCTTCCCGCTCCCCAAAAAGCTCAGAAGGCAAAAAATCAGCACTTGCATTGGGATTTTTATCAGGGAGGGCCTGAGATGGAAGTTTCCAAATTCCCCCTGGGTGGATGGAGGTTTCTCAAGTCCCGGATTTCCGCTCTCCAGTGAGGAGCGGTTCAGCCTCTTTAGCCACAGGAGAGCAGCTCCTTGGTGGGAGCAGTGCTACCTGCGGCTAAATCCGCAATAAATGGAAATAAATGGAAATAAAGAAGCTGAGCACAGCAGGGAGATGGGGTTTTGCTGTAGCCTTGGCGAAAGCATCACAGGATGCCAGTGCCGGGGCAAAGGCGCTGCTGGAAACGTGCCTCAAGTCCCGCATGCCGCCCCAAGCTGCCACCCTGTGTGCGTGCTAACCTACTTTCGGCAAGAAAACGGGGCAAAAAAAGAAATGAAAAGTGACCTAATTGGCTTTGGGCGAGCACCGGTGGGGCTTAGCGGGTGCTACAGCGGGAAGCTTGAATTTCCTCTCAATAAAAGCAGCGTTGGTTGAAGGGCTGGAGAAACGGTTTCTGCAAAGAAATCAGGGTGGGGAGCTTTGGAGTGATGGGCACTAGGGCCAAATTTTATATTTTGGGATGCTCTGGGGTTTTGTGCCCAACACAGACCATTCCTGGCACTCCCAGATAATATTTTGGAGCTTTTTTAATAGGGACACCCAGGATTTTCTCTTTGCAGCAGCATTTTAATGCACCCCCCTGCAGCTGAAACAATCCCAGGCTCTCCCCACCCTTCCCCTGCAGTGTTTGGGAGCCATCAGCTATTTCCAAAAACCCTTCTTCTCCTACATCCTTTCTGTCTGTGCCCTCTGCAGCAGCAGGAGCCCAAATCCCAGTTGTACCAGTTAAAAGTTGTAAGGTTAAGCCCTGCAAAGACTAATCCACAGAGCCTGCAAACCTCCTGTAAAGGAAAAGCAGCTTTCTTCCCCAAATCGACGTCTTGCCGAGAGCTGTCTGCCCTCCCTGCAGCCTGAGCCCTGTTCCCGGGGAGCTGGGAGAAATGAGCCACCATTCCCAAATATTCTCTGAAGTCTTTGGTTTGTAAAATTAAGGAAAAACAAGGAGGCGGAAGGGCTGATTTCCAAGGGCCTGCAAACCCTCTTGTCTCCCACCATGGGAATGAAGCACCCAGGTTGAAGTCTGAGCCTTGCTAAGAAATTAAAAAGACATTTGCAATGCCCTGGGTTTTTGCTTTCCTGCATGCATGGCTGGTCCATGCGGGTGCAGATCCTGGCTGAGGCAAGGTCAGCTCCATGGGGAAACCTCCCAAATCTCGCAGGAGAAATTTAAGGAAGATGAAATCTGCAGGGTTCAGTTTGGTGGTGGAGCCGACAAGTTTTGCTCTGCTCTGCAACCATGCAAGCAACACTTTGTCTAATAACGTTACTTAATTTTTCCATTCCCATCCTTAATAACAAGCAAAAACTTTGCAGGATGAATTAATTCAGGCTTACAAAGCCTCCTGCAGAAGAAAAACGCCACAGGAAAAGCAATTCTCTTATTCTCTTCTTGTACACCATCCCCACTCTGTGCCCATCCCCATGGTTGCCGCTGTCGTTTCAGGTGGATAAAGTTTGAAGAAAAGGTGGAGGAAGGCGGGGAGAGGTGGAGCAAGCCCCACGTGTCCACGTTGTCTTTGCACAGCCTGTTTGAGCTACGGACATGTCTACAGACGGGAACGGTGCTCCTGGACTTAGATGGCTACTCTTTGCCCCAAATTATAGGTACGAGTCGGTGGGTACCAGTGGTTTCAGATGGATTTTTCCCCATGTGCTAGAGTTCTGGGAACAGATTTAAACACATTTACTTGCTACATGCAAATATAAATCAACTTGCATGGGAATAAGCAAAGACAGGAGTTGAGAGCCATCAGCTTGGTTCAGTAAGTGGTGTTGTCTTGAGCTTTTTGGGATGGTTTGCAGTGGGACAACCCACACACCTCTCGTTTGATGCTTGCAGATGATGTCATTGAGAAGCAGATTGAGGACGGTTTGCTCAAGCCGGAGCTGCGGGAGAAGATAAGCTACGTGCTCCTCAGGAAGCACCGTCACCAAACCAAGAAGCCAATCCACCGGTCCTTGGCCGACATCGGAAAGTCTGTCTCCTCCAACACAAGTGAGTCCTTGGGGTCCAACTTGCGCCTGGTTGCATCCTTGAGTCTTTGGTGAGCTAGCCTGGGGGGAGGAAGATCTCAGGAGAAGGAAAGGGGGAAACCCAGCCATTTGGGACACCCAACTATTTACTGCATTGAGAAAGACCCTAAAAGCTCTGCCACTGCTGGCTTTAAGGGTGGGGTGTCATCGGGAGCCAGAAGCCAAGGAGATGTCTGCTGAGATGGACAACGGCATTGTGTGATGGATAACAGTGTTGTGTGATGGACAAGAGCGTTGGCAGTTACTTGGCCAAGGGGCTTTCTGGCAGAGCAGCCTACAGACAAATCCAGTCTGCTCCATGGTTGAACCTGCCTATTTTTGAGCCATTATAAAAGGGGATTTGTTTGTTTTCACGCTAGATTATTTAATTAGGTTTAAACAGAGGTCATTTGGTGGAGCCCGGGATTTGCTGGGCTTCGGCTGCTCCCTGGGTAGACAGAAACGGCAGTGCCCAAGCTCAAAGTGCACATGGAAGAGGCCATCAATAAGCAATATTCCCACTCCCTGGGCATCCCCAGGTTTCAAAGCAGCCATCACCTGTGTCAGAGGACTAGATATTTGAGCTAACATTTGCCCAGAAGGCTTCAAAACAGAGCATGACTTGGAAATGTTGTGGTTACTCCCTGTAGATAGGAAAAATAGGGGGATCTTTTGTGTTTCTAGTTCCTTGCTGAGATGATGGCATTGCTTTGAGTTTGCAAGTAGGGACACCAAGGAAAAGATGGTCATTGGCAGGAGCAGAAGGGTCCCTCGCATTTCTTGTGCCAATGGCAACTCTGTGATATTGGAATAAATACCTCCGGCACATTAAACATAGAGTCATGCCCAGTGGGAATTTCATCATTGTTTTTAGTAGGTTTAAAAAAAAAAGATGAGGGTAGATGCTGTGGCTACAGCTGGTGTTTCATAGAGATGTAGAGCAGCTCAACAAAATTGGTCCAGATGTCTTTTCCCAAGGAAAACACAATTTTGGGAATTCAGGAGGTTTTCTGGGAAAATGCTGGGCTTAACACAGAAAACACGTAGGGGAAGTCTTTATAGCTAAGTAATTCAGTTTAAACATCTGAGATGAAAAATGGGACTCATCACCAGTTTAGGGAGAAGAAACATTCACGTGAAAGTTGGTGGTGGCCAACTATAAATAATAAAATAAATAAATAAATAATAAAATAAATTTTTAAGTAAGTATTGTGAAGTGTGAAGTTCATGGCAAATTTCAAGTGTAGGTTTCTTTGGAGAATTAACAGATTAAAAAGCCAAATAAAGTGTTGGGTCTTCCTAAGTAACAGAAATTGCACTTCTGAATCCATTTATAGCCTCAAAGAGAGCATTGCTGGAGTGTGGGGTGGTGCAGGCTCCTTGCATGAAGCCTCTGCAGGAGGGAGACTTGGGTTAAGGCAATTTATTCTTTGCTAACGGGAAAATTAGTATGGGTGGGATAAAAGTGCAAATGAGAGCGGGAGGGAAAAGTGAATTGCTGGTGTATCAGCACTGGAAGGGTCACCTCTGTGCCGAGCAGCTGATTTTCAGCCCAGCCTCTCACCTTCAGCATCACCCAATGGTTCTCCATGGCACCTGCATCTCCTCTAATGGCTCTTTTCCCCCAGCCCGCAGCCCCATCCGGAGCCCGGCCGCCGGTGCTGCCTTCCACCGCTCCACCGAGGACCTGCGGATGCGGCAGAGCGCCAGCTACGGCCGCCTGCGTAAGCCAGGGAGGGCGGTGGGGGGGGGTTGAAATGGCCCTAAAAGAAGCAGGGGAAAAAAAAAATCAAGTTGCAATATGAGAGCAGGCGATTGCAATTACAAAGGTATCCCACCACAGCCATAAATGAGGTGTGGTTTGTGTAACCACAGGGTGACTGATATCAGAAAACCTCATATCCTTGGGGTTTCATCCTATTGCACCCGGTTTGCAAGCCCAGCTATAATAAATAATTTTTTTTTTTTTAATTTGCGCTGAAGTCCTTTCACTATGTTTTCTCCTTGCACATGGGGCTGAAATTGGGCTGTGCATCACGGGGCGGTTTTCTCACCTTCTCTCTCTTCCCCATCAGGTCATGCTCAGAGTCGAAGCATGAATGACATCTCAGACACACCGAGCACCGACCAGGTATTTGTCCCCAAAATCATTAGTATGATGCTGCGGGGAGCATCTCTGATGTGACCCACGATGGGGCAGGGGCTCTGTGGTTGTTAAGGTCCATGTGAGCCTTGTGCGGCTTTGCTCGGTCAATAACCACACAAATTCCTAATTAGGGAAATTAATACACATATTGATCCCTGCTAAGTCATGGGGAAGCTGTCCCAGAAATAATACCTGTGCTTGCAAGTTGAACGCAGAATTAGGGACATGCGAGGATGCTGATGTAGCTTGAGATCCTTAGGGTGGAGAAAAAAATTCCTTAAAATCTTCAGGTAGGAAAGGAAAGGTGCTTGGAAGACTGCAGGGATCCTAAAAGAGCCTTTGCGTGGCTGGGTAAGGGCAGGTTGCAGGGGGTAAACACCAACCAAGCACTTGGGTCTGCAAATGTGAATACAGCTCTCGAGATAATGGTCTGTAAATGCAGAGGTGGATTCCATTTTTCCCTCCGTTTGCACCATGATGGATGTGGGTTTCTTAAACCAAAGCTCAGCCAAGAGTCCTTTGGGGGCTTTCCCCACCCTGGTTTGCTTTGCATGGGAGAGCTGGGAAGGAGGTCCGGCTGCTCGGGTAGTTGGTGGGCAGATCTCTGCTTGGTGATGGGATGGATCAGCAGCGTTTTGGGCCGTTCTTTTGCTAGATGTCCCGTCCCAGCCTGGCATTGAGGCTATTTAGCTGGGAACGGTTGATGCATTATATGGGCTTTGCTTTGTTTCTGTTTGTGCGTGATTTCAGCATAAACCTAAGGGAAAACTAAATGCTTAACGCAGGTTTGTAGGAGACAGTACGATATAACAGCTTGCTTTTCCCCAGGGATGTCCTTGCTGGGCTTACCTGGGGTGAAGCAATTTAGGGGGAAGTGAAGGATGGAAATTCATGGGAGCCATGGGACAGGGATGCCACGATATCAGGGAGGCAGAAGGTTTCCAGGGCACTTTCCTAAGTTAGAGCCGCAATAAAGCAAGCCAACTGCCCACTAACGAACCCCAAATATCAGCCTCCAGCAGTGGTGTGCAGAGGGTTAATCCCAAAATATGCAAAGCATTTAGGTTTAATCGCCCTATTAGGCCCACTACAAAGGGACTTTTTAAGTGTTACACGAAGCTTAGTGGTCACTGTTAACTCCTGCTCTTGCTTATTCCAAGCTGCATTGGAGAAGTTGCTTTATTATTATTATTTTTTTTTTCCATTTGGGTTTAAAAGATTAGAAAGGGGAGAGCTTGCTGCCTGGCTCACATGCCTCCCCTCATGCTGGCATATAGATTATAATAACACCCTGCCTGGGTTGGTATTGAACCCTTTTAGACTAATAATGAAAGAGCTGCAGGGGAGAAGAGACCCGGGGAATAAATCCATGAACGAGGTTTCCTACTTCCATTATTTGTTCCTGCTCCGAGGATGAGACTGTGGGGAAATGAGCTACAAAAACATCCCTCATGCATGGCGCCAAGAGGTGTTTCTGCATTATATAGGGTCTTGGGGAGCCCAGGACTGCAGGGCTGCAAATACACTTGCAAAAATGCATGCTGGCTTGCTCCAGGATCCATGTTTTTTGGCTCAGATTTTCTGCAGGAGGATTGCACGGGATTTTCCTTGCGTAGACAGCAGCTAAGCACCTTTTGCAAACCGCCCAGTTGCACGTAGCGTTAGGGACCCCTAAGGGTGTGGTTTCAAGTTAATCTCCGGCTCAGTGATGGTTTGGTGTAATGAAGAAATTCAGGTTTATGAATTCTTGCTGGTTTATTCTTGGATATGGCTCTTGAATCCCCACCTCTGGGAGTCCTGGGACTGCCAGAGATGAAGAGTTTTGAGCCTGTGGCTTCAGCTTTTGCATTCAAGGTGTGGAAAAGAGGGGGGAAAAGCCAAATTTTGGCAACTACTCCCTTCCCCACCCTCATCTTACCAACAGCTGAAGAACAAGTTCATCAAGAAGATACCCAAAGATGCAGAGGCCTCCAACGTGCTGGTGGGAGAAGTGGAGTTCCTCGAGAAGCCCTTCGTGGCTTTTGTGCGCCTCCTCCAGGCAACAATGCTGGGAGGGGTGACAGAGGTGCCCGTCCCCACCAGGTGAGCGAGTTTGAAGCACCAAGTGGTCTCACAACACGGATGCTGGTGGTCCGAAGTTGCCAACACAGCACCTTTCCCTTCCCAGGTTCCTCTTTATTCTCCTTGGTCCCACGGGAAAAGCCAAATCCTACAACGAGATTGGCAGAGCCATTGCGACCCTCATGGTAGATGATGTGAGTAGATGCAACACGTGGCCCTTGCCAGGAAGCCCCTTGTTCAGAGCCAAGAAAAAAAAGCAATTTTCATCCTATCGCCCAAACAAATGAGCTTTAAAATCCCGTAACAACATGGGACATGTGTGTGCTGGACTCTGTTCCCAGGCTGACACCTCTCCTCTCTTGACCCCCAGCTCTTCAGCGATGTTGCCTACAAAGCCCGGGACAGAGAAGACCTGATCGCTGGCATAGATGAGTTTCTGGATGAAGTCATTGTCCTGCCACCCGGCGAGTGGGACCCCAACATTAGAATTGAGCCACCCAAAAAAGTGCCCTCGGCTGATAAGAGGTAGGTGGGAGACGTGGGGCTGGTCCCAGCACTGTGGCCATCCCCATCTCTCCTGTTTTGGAGATGCTGGAGGAGGACAGCAGCTTTGCTTGCCTTCATCCCTAGAAATCATCTCTGCAAATTTTCCAGAAATGCTGCTTTTTCAGCAGTTTTTGCCCCCAGAATAGCTCAGAGCCATTTCCACTCTGCAAAATCTGCATTACCCCCCTGGGCTGAGCAAATCTCGCTCTTGATCTTTCCAAATTTGCCCCAAAACCCAAGCTCTAGTGCAAGCAGAGAGCTACACCATGGTGTTGGTCGTGGTCCCTGCATCAGGACCAGCTTGGTAGGGCAGGCGCCGTGGTTGACACCGGTGACTCTCTCCTGCAGGAAATCAGTTTTCTCACTGAATGAAGTGGGGCAGATGAACGGCATGGCCGGTGGGGCAGGCGCTGGTGGCAGTGGAGGAGGCAGTGACGATGGCGAGATGCCTGAAGTTCACGAAATTGGGGAAGAGCTTGCATGGACCGGCAGGTGAGCAACCACCCCACCAACCAAAAAACTTCGGAAGGTGCCAGCACCTACTGGCATCTCCTGCTGGCTCACCCCGTGGTCTCCTGGGGCACGGAGGGTGAAATCCTTTTGGGCACAGGCTTTTGCGCAGCACCGTATCTATTCTGTTGGAAGGCACATGCATCTGGGCTTTGGTGGTGTCTCCCCAGGTTTTGCGGTGGCCTCTATTTGGATATCAAGAGGAAGCTGCCCTGGTTCCCAAGTGACTTCTATGAAGGCTTTCATATCCAGTCCATCTCTGCCATCTTGTTCATCTACCTGGGCTGCATCACCAACGCCATCACATTCGGGGGCTTGCTTGGGGACGCTACGGAAAATTACCAGGTTGAGTCCAAGGAGGGGGGTCACTTTGGCTTGGGGACAGCAAGCAGGGATGGGATGGGACGGGATGGGCTTTAACCCACCTTGTGCCATGCCAAGCTTTAATGCTGAGGATGGAGATTCATTGCCAAGCAGCACTGGCAGTCCTGAAATACCTGCAGGATGGGAAAACCCATTTCAATGGCAATGCCAGGAGCAAGGGCACATGGTCCCAACCATCCTATATGGGTCCAAGCAGAGGTCCTTAATTCCCATCTCCATCCAGGGCGTCCACGGGGATGTAACGTGGCGCAGCATCACCATAACGCTGGATTTGATCCATCCCCAGGGTGTCATGGAGAGCTTCCTTGGCACAGCGATGGCAGGCTCCATGTTTTGCCTCTTCGCTGGGCAGCCACTCATCATCCTCAGCAGCACCGGCCCCATCCTAATCTTCGAGAAGCTGCTCTTCGACTTCAGCAAGTAGGTGCTGGGAGATCCCAGGGGGGAACCAGGACCCATCCGTACCGGGGTGGGAGCTGCCCTCCAGTACACAGCGTGCTCTCACAGGGCTGCTTTTGCCTTGTCCCCACTTTCAGAGGCAACGGCATCGACTACATGGAGTTTCGCCTCTGGATCGGCTTGCACTCTGCCCTACAGTGCCTTATCCTGGTGGCCACCGATGCCAGCTTCATTATAAAGTACATCACCCGCTTCACGGAGGAAGGCTTCTCCACCCTCATCAGCTTCATCTTTATCTATGACGCCATCAAGAAGATGATTGGAGCTTTTAAGTACTACCCCATCAATTCAGACTTCAAGCCGGACTATGTGACCATGTACAAGTGCGAGTGCATCGCTCCCGACCCAGGTGAGTACACATCTTTTTCGGTGCCGGATGGGGAAGATGAAGGGGATGGGGAGGGTCCCGCCACAGATAAATCCCACTGGATCATTGGCTGAGGACATGGAAGGAGACAGCTACCCAGTCAGCGTGGGGTGGAGAGACCTCGTCCTCCTCCTCTGAGGGTGATTTTGGGCAAGATGGAAGTACAGCCTTGTCCCCCATGGATGAGCACGTCGGTGCTTGCCAGGACACGGCGAACAGTGCCGGAGAGTCGGGGCCTTACCCTCAGCAGCCAGACCTGGATGGATAAAAAGAAAATATGAAAAAAAAAAAAAATTTAGATCACTAATTCCAGCCTGCTGCCAATGGAAACTTATTCTCCAGAAAATACACCGGAGGGGTTTTGTCCTCTCCAGTGTCCAGGACACTCTGGGATGCCCCAGTTGGGTGTGGAAACCTCTTTGGTTTTCGTTTTTTTTTTCTCCTCTTTCTTACTCCTTTTCAAAAAAGAGAGGCTGTCGGGCTCTGAGCAGACCGTCTTTTGATGGCTCCCCTGGTTTTGCTCTTGGATAGACGTACACGATGATCCCTGGTCGGAATCGTGCAGCTCAGATGCTCCCGCAGCCACCTGGAAGGGAGCGGAGATCTTCAGTTTGGGCTAATGCCAGTGACCGCCTGCTCTCAGATGGGCTGAATTTATTTAAAAAGTCTAAATGCTAACAATTTTGGGGAGTATCAGCTGCAGATAGAGGAGGCAGAGAGGTGTGATGGTGAAGCTCTCCCCAGAAATACAAGCATCCAAGACCTGCCATGCAACGTGTTCCTAATACGTCTGTCACTGCAAGAAGAGATCTTACCTGCTGCAAAGGAAATAACATTTATTGGGTTTAATTTTGTATTTTTCCTTGATTTGTATTTATCAACCACCTGCTGAGTGATCTGATCCCGTTGGATTTTGAAAGCCCTGCGTGCAGTGGGGAGCACCCACAAGCGGCACAATCATTTCCAAACCAAAACCGTCCCAAATCTGACCTGCAGAAAAGCGAAGCCTGATGCCCAATGCAAGCCCCAGGGGGCTGAAATATCCCAAACAGGACCATGACCACCTCCATCCACCCGTGTGTGCAGACATCTGCCCGGCAGCACCCACCGCCACGGCTTAATGTGCGAGGAAGACGAAGCCTCTAGTCTCCAGGGAGGTCTCCCCCTTTTCCAAGCCCCCATCCTGAGCAAACCCTGGGCAGCCGAGAGGCATTTGCACCCCAAAAACCTTAAGCCTCTTTGCAACCCAGCCCCACTCCTTGCCCTCGCAGCCCCAGGCACCCAAGGCAGCGGTGTCCACGTTGGATTTACCATTCCTCTAGATATTGAGAAATTATGTTTATTCCCCCCTACATCCTTTTTTTTAATCTTTTTTTTTTATTAGTTCTGATTTTTGATTATTATAACTGATTTGTACCATATTTGTCTCTGCTGCACACATCAATTTGGGCTGATTTCAATCTCAAGTGAGTATCGCCTTCTAAATATTAAAACTATTTTAATATTTGATACTCTTCCCCCGTGGGGGTTTTGTTGTTATTTTTTTCCATGTATTTTACTTTTCTTTCTGCTCTGATAAAAGGGTTTATGTAGAGCCCTTAGGGGTCCTCTCTTAAAATACCATCAGTGGTATGCTACCCTTTAACTTGTAGAAATCACAAATAAGGCTGGTTTCTGGAAAAAATAAAAGGTTATAGAGGAAAAATAATAAAAATAATGTTTTTAATACTGGGTTTGCCAGCGCCATTTCTGGGAGACCTGTTTTGGCAGCCCTCGAGATCTCTGCTTCTAACCCAGCAATCGCTTCTCCTTCATTAATCCTCGGTGCCGGGGATGGAGGCGGCAGGTTGGGGCAGCTAAAATTCCCACTTGGCGCAGAAAGAGGATGGACCGGAGGGAAGAGGGGGGGCAGAGCGGTCCTGGACCCTGCTTAGGGCCACCCATAAATAACGCGGGTGCTCCTGAAGCCATGGAGCTGCATCGCGCGAAGAGCTGAGCAGAGCTGCTTTTTGCCCTGGAGGAGAAGATGCCAGGGGCTAGAAAGGATGTTTTTTGTTTTTTTTGCAGTGAGACACCAAAACACCCCTAAACTATAAAAAAAAAAAAAAAAGAAAAACAACAAAAAGCAACCCCCAAAAAAGCAATTTGGGCATGATTGTGTGCCGCCTCTCCAAAAATAACAGGCCGCTTTTTCAGTCTTCTACCCCCGTGGTTTTAATACACGGGTGTTGGGGTGCTCGACCCCACTGCTGGCTTCCCCGGGAAGCTCCTAAAATTTCTAGGAGCTGGGAAGCTCCTAAAAATACCTCCCCATGCTCTCCAGCAGCACGTGGGATTAATAAGGGAGAAGTCTCTGTGGTGTTAGAAATGGGGGGTTTTCTCCCCAAATCCTGGTCCGCCCTCGGGATGCTGATCCCCACACGGCTCTCAGAGGATGTGCTCGACCCTGCGTTTGCTTTTACACCAGCCGGGCTCAGCTGTGCCTCTCCGGGTGAAGCCCGGCTGCTTTTAATACCAAAACCTCGATATTAGCCAAAAACCTCAATAACAAATTCCTTTCCCACAGCCAACGTGACCTTGTTTGATGCTTCAGCTCCAGTGGCACCAAACACCACTAACGTTTCTCTGGTAAGCCGGTTTGCTCATCCTGATGGGAAATTTGGGACAAGGGAGGGCAAATCCCAGGGACTTTTGCATCCAGAAAGCAAAGTGCGCCGACTCAGAGCGAGGGAAACATGGGATTTGCAGATTTGGGTTCATGTTTGGGATCAGTGGCACCAAATCCATGCTTTTTTGCCCAAATTTATAGCAGCTCCAGGGCTTTCCCATGGTTATGGGGCTCCTGGTGGCAGCAGCCCTGAGAAATACCCCTTTGCTTGCATGCTGCAATTACTTAAACTGCTAATTTTGCTTTTTTTGGTGAGGAAATACCCCTTTCCTTGCACACTGCAGTTCCTTAAAATACTAATTTTGCATTTTTTGACCAGGAAATACCCCTTTCCTTGCACGCTGCAATTGATAAAAGTGCTAATTTTGCTTTTTTCGTCTGGGAAATACCCTTTTTCTTGCATGCTGCAATTGTTAAAAGGCTAATTTTGCTTTTTTGGGGGGGGTTTCTCCCCAGTACAATGCTATTAACCTAACAGCTCTGGACTGGACTCAGCTGAGTAAGAAGGAGTGTCTCAAATACGGTGGCAGCTTAGTGGGGAAATCCTGTAAATTCGTGCCCGACCTGGCCCTTATGTCCTTCATCCTCTTCTTTGGGACCTACTCCATGACCTTGACCCTGAAAAAATTCAAATTCAGCCGCTATTTCCCCACCAAGGTAAGGAAAATAAATCTATATTTCTAGGAGGTGTTGGTAGCAATTAGGAGAATCCTCCCCAAGCTTTTAGCCGCTGATTTGGCTCTTGCATGCTGAATAACCCATTGCCTTGTGATGCAAAGGGGAAAAAAATCTGCATTTTGTGGTTTATGCCCATGTTACCTGTGGGTGAGCAGAGCTGGAAAGCCCCAGGGAAGGATGCCGAAGTGGGAGCAAACCTCTCCATCCCATTAATTGACCTCTCCATCCCATTAATTACCCTTTCCACCTCCATTTCCCCATCTTGCCTCCAGGTCAGGGCTTTCATTGCTGATTTTTCCAATGTCTTCTCCATCCTGATCTTCTGCGGAGTGGATGCCTGTTTTGGACTGGACACCCCTAAGCTCCATATCCCCAGTATCATCAAGGTTCGGCCGCACCGGGGGAGGACCCCTCACTTCTTCGCCCGTGCTCTCTTTCCAGCTCCTCATTGGTTTTTGGGGAAAACCATGGCTCCTGCGATGTCCAGGCACCTTCTTAAAAGCTACTTTGTCTTTTCTGCGGGAATATTCTAATTCTGTGACTTTCTTTCCTTCTTTTTTTTTGTTGTTTTTTCCCCCTTTTCTCTTTTCTCGCTCCTGGCAGCTGCGTAAACTTATTAGTGATTTCTCTATCTTTATGTCCATACTAATGTTTGTGGGGCTGGATGTGCTTTTCGGACTCAACACCCCAAAGCTCCAAGTGCCTACTGATTTTAAGGTAAAAAAAAAAGCAATAAAATCCCTTTCCAGAAGCGTTGCCAAAAATTTCTCTTCCCCCCATCCAGGGCATTGCTCTTGGTGACATGGGGAGTCCCAATAAACATCTGGGGAAAATGTCGGGTTGAGGCATGTGGGTGCTGGGAGTGGTTTGGGTACCGATGCGTGGTGGTGGGATTCAGGGATGGATATGGGGTAGGATGATGCTTGGATGAAATGGGGTTCAGGGGTGATATGGGACTTCCAAAAATGTCAGCGTTTGGGTTTTTTCCCCATCTCTGACCCATGCCCAGGCTCGGCTGCAGTGTCCAAACCCCCTCTCTTCCCCCCCAGCCCACCCGTGTGGACCGAGGGTGGTTCGTGTTTCCCTTCGGGAAGAACCCGTGGTGGGTTTACCTGGCGAGTGCCCTGCCCGCCCTCCTCGTCACCATCCTCATCTTCATGGACCAGCAGATCACGGCCGTCATCGTCAACAGGAAGGAGCACAAGCTGCGGGTGAGCCGGGACTCATCCCATGCTCGGAGGCACAGCATCGCGTTGGGTACCACCTGCATCTCTGCGAGCACCCACTTTTGGGGTGCAGATCGGGTGCTGCTGCAACACGCAGGGGGGTTTGCCCAAGCTCAGCACGTTGTGCAAAGCAGGGGCTCGCCCTTTTCTTTGCAAGGTGTATTTTTGGGGTGGCAAAGCCTCTAGGGTGTTAAATTCACCCAATGCTGTGGGTAGCATGGTGCAGCGGGGTGATGCGGGGTGCGCTGCAGCACTGCAGGGTGCAGCAAGGTGATGCAGGGTGCACTGTGGGGGATTCAGGGTGCAGTGTGGCAATGTGGGGTGCATCAGGGTGAGGCAGTGTGCATGAGAGCAATGCAGGGTGCTTCAGGGGGATGCAGGGTGCACCATGGCAATGCAGGGTGCACTATGGCAATGATGTGGAGTGCATCAGCGCAACGTGGGGTGCACTGCAGCAGTGATGGGTGATGCGGGGTGCGCTGTGGGTGATGCAGAGTGTACCATAGCAAAGTGGGGTGCTTCAGGATGATATGGGCTGATGCAGAATGATGTTGGGTGCACTGTGGCAATATGGGGTGCATGAGGATGATACGGGGTGCATGAGGATGATACAGGGTGCTTCAGGATGATGTGGGGTGATGCATGGTATATCATGGCAAAGTGGGGTTCACCACGGTGATGCAGGGTGCTTCAGGATGATGTGGGGTGATGCAGGGTGCAGCAGGGCAATGCAGGGTGCTCTGTGGCAATACAGGGTGATGCAGGGTGCACCATAGCCACATGGGATGCATGAAGGCGATGCATCGTGCTTCAGGGTGATGCAGGGTGCACCATGGCAGCGCAGGATGCTTCAGGGGGTGCATCAGGGGGTTGCAGGGTGTGTCCCTGGAGAAACACTGCCTTGCTGGGGTCTGGGTTGAATATAGGAACAGCTTCAGGAGCCATGTTGCCCCCCCTGATCCTCCTGGGTGCTGTGTTACAGAAAGCAGCAGGCTACCACCTGGACCTGTTCTGGGTGGGCATCCTCATGGCCGTCTGCTCCTTCATGGGGCTGCCCTGGTACGTGGCGGCCACCGTCATCTCCATCGCCCACATCGACAGCTTGAAGATGGAGACAGAGACCAGCGCCCCGGGGGAGCAGCCCCAATTCCTGGGCGTCAGGTGAGAAAGGCTCGGCCGCACTTTACCTCAGGGTGGGGAATCCAGACACAGCAGCATGTGCAGCCAGCACGGCCTCATCCTGCTTCTCTCACCGTTCCAGGGAGCAGAGAGTGACGGGCATCATCGTCTTTGTGCTGACGGGGATTTCCGTCTTCCTGGCCCCTATCCTGAAGGTAAAAAATTCCTGTTCCCCCATCCCTGCTCCCTCCCTGCAGATATCTGGGGACTTGGGAAGAAAAAGCGGGATTTCTCCCCCTCCATGGCCCCCAGTGTTGGTCCCCGTCCCCAGGAATGAGCTGCCACCTTCCTTGGGGTAAGCGCTGTGTTTTTTCCATGTCCCCAGTACATCCCCATGCCGGTGCTGTATGGCGTCTTTCTGTACATGGGCGTCGCGTCACTGAACGGCATCCAGGTAAGAGCTCCTCCTCCTCCTCTTCCTCCTCCTTAATGGCCATGGAGGGGTCCTACGCCAGGGCAAAAAGGGGGATTTTGACCCCAAAATCTGTATGCATCCAACATTTCCAGCTGCATGGGACAACAGATAACCAAAACCCTCTGAGAAACATCAAAAAGCTCCAAATTCCCGATTCTGGGGACTAAAAGAGGGTATATCTGGGCAGCCTGGGAGCCTGGGGAATGGGGCCAAGGGCTAACACCAGCTTTCATCCCACCGCAGTTTTGGGACCGCTGCAAGCTCTTCCTCATGCCAGCCAAGCACCAACCTGACTACGTCTTCCTCCGGCACGTGCCATTGCGTCGCATCCACCTCTTCACGCTGGTGCAGATTGTCTGCCTGGCTGTCCTCTGGATCCTCAAATCCACCGTGGCTGCCATCATCTTCCCCGTCATGGTAAGGCCATCCCCTGGGCTGCTATTGCAGCCTCGTTTAGAAAATTTTTTTGAGATTTAAGGAAATTTTGGCTTGGTCCCGTGGTGGTCCCCAGGTCTTGGGATGAGAGATGCTCTTGCAGATCCCACTCTTGCATCTCTCCCCTCCTAGATTTTAGCACTGATCCTGGTGAGGCGGCTGCTGGATTTTGTCTTCTCCCAACATGACCTGGCCTGGATTGACAACATCATCCCCGAGAAGGAGAAGAAGAAGGAGGATGACAAGAAGAAGAAGAAAAAAGGCAACAAAGGAGATAGCAGCAGCGATGAGGAGGTGGGTGCAGGGGGTGGGGGCTCCCATGGACGGCGGGGGCATCCTGGACTGGCTGGGGAGGGAAAGGTCCCACCGAAACCTCCAGGTCGGTGGGTTTGGGATGAAGGTCTTTGATTCGTGGAGGGGTTTCACTGTGTATATAGGACTGGCTGATTGAGGGGCTTTAAGTGATGCTTAGGGGCTGGCCGCAGGCTCCAGGGGATGCTCAAAGTGTCCAGAAAGCTGGAAAATCGTGGCAAAAATGAAATCCTTAGGGAAAAGAGCGAAAATCCCATGGCTAAGTGTACAGCACCCATAGTATGGTGGCAAAGCATCATCAACCCATGCAACCTCTTGCTGCAGACCCTTCCCTGGGCAGAAGGGCTGAGAGTTTATTTGGGAAGAGGAAGGCAAAGCCTCCTCCTCCTCTTTGTGCACCCACCTCTGGAGGTTTTGGGTTCCTTTGGGTGCTTCAGGTGGTCTCGGAGTCCACCCAGGTGCTGCCTTCACCAAATTTCCCCACTTTCTTCCCCAGTTCCCACCTCCCTCAGTCATTAAGATCCCCATGGAGCCCCTGCCATCACAGCCCCGAAATGGGGCTCCCCATTGCCTCAGCCGTAAGTAAAGAGCTCAGGAGCTTCTCTCGCACTCCCTACCGCTTCCTAACCCCCCCGCAACGGGATCCGCTTGGCCACCAATGGCACTAACCCCGCTAAAAGACGCAGCCTGGATCCGATCTGCTAAAGCCTGGAGGAGGGTTTGCTGTATTTAAAGCAGGTTTGAGAGGATGCAGCAGGCTTGGTGCTGCTAATAATTTTGTATTCCAGGTGGCTGGGAAGCCAGGACTCTCCTGGGTCTCCCCCCTGAGCTGATGCTGATGAGGATTTTTAAAATATATATATATATTTGGAAAGGTTTTGAGCCCCCAGAAGTGGGGGATGCAGAGCTTGTGGCGGCACTATCCCGGCTGCAAAAAAGCAGATGTGTTCAGCTTGGCTCAACCTTCCGCCTGAAACATCATACATAACCTGGTGCAAAGCCAGCCATGACCAAAAAAATTCAGAATAAATCTGTGGGAGTTTATTTCAGGTCGGCACCAGGTTGCATCATGATGCCAGCAAGTTGTGACATGATAATTCATTGACTCTGTCCTCAAGCTGCTGCTAGCAGGGGCTGGTGGGGCCTTTCTCTTTTTCTGATCACCCCCAAAATCAGCATTTCTTGGGAGCTTTTCTCCTCCTCCCACTGTCCGGAGGATGCTGGACCCAGTAGCAGGTTGGAGGCGGGAGATGAGTATTTTTGGGGGGGGGGGCTCCTTCCTCACTCGGGAAGTGTTTCACCCCTGTGTCCCCCCAGGAAAGAGGTCCTCCACCTGGAGCTTTGCGTTCTGATTCCTCCCCGAATGGTTCAGACATGGATCGCAGGTAAACGGCACCGAAGGGACTCCCCCACTTGCTCCCCCATCCCCAGGGGACCCGCACCTGCCGTGGGAAACATTTTTGGGGTCACCAGTTGATGCTCCCAGTTAGGCATCACTCGCTCGAGCTAGTTGCCATCATCCTCAGGCATTTCTGAAATATCTGAG
Source organism: Platalea leucorodia (assembly GCF_965183815.1). Taxonomy (NCBI): domain Eukaryota; kingdom Metazoa; phylum Chordata; class Aves; order Pelecaniformes; family Threskiornithidae; genus Platalea; species Platalea leucorodia. The sequence goes on along the minus strand of NC_138858.1, from coordinate 88,471,547 downwards.
TATATTTTCGCAGCATCCCTCTGTATTTTGGGTGCTTTTGTTCCCTGGTGCTCACTATCGGGTTGTTGGGAGCGCAGCTGCGTGGGATGACACATCCTGAGCCTGGCACGAGAGGATAGCAATAAAAATGCCTCTGGGTAACAGCCACAGGGATTTTTAGGACTGGGATGTACATCTGAATCCTGAAAGCTTGGGATTATTCTCCACCTGCAGCTGCAAATTCTGCAGATTGACCATAGTAACAGCAAAAATATCATATTTTTATGAATTTTTACTGGCGGTAGCATCATCTGGAGCCCTTTGCTGGGGGTGCTGGGGTGGTTTTGGGGTGTGGGTACCCATGCCCTGGTGCTCACTTCCCTGTCTCCTCCTCCTCAGTATTACACTTCACCTGAAGATTTCGTGCCCATCGTCTCCCGCATTTAACTACTCCCGAAACCCTATCTGCGCCGTGCCCCAGGTGAAGATAGAGATGGAGTCGGACTACGAGGACACCGACACCGAAAAACCACCTCGGGACATGGGCAGTGAGACCACGCTATAGTCCTGCGCAGTGCTTCCTCTGCAATTTATATATATATATAGATATTTAGATATTCATATATATATATAAAGCAAATTGGGCTTATTTTTCTATGTGAGACAGAGGAGACTGGTGGCCCCCGGGGTCCATTGCTCCGGTAGTTTTTAGCATCATGAGTTCAACGCGTTGTTGAATTTTCTCCCTTTCTGCCAGGCGAAGGCGTCGCCACTGGTGGCGAAATGGGGCTGAAAAGGCGGAATTGGCGATTTTGGCCTCCGCGCGCCCCGGAGCCACTGCTGGGCTGGAGAAGCTGAAGGTGGCTGGGGCTGTGGGAGCAGCCAGGCTGCTGAGGGGGCTGATGGGGAAGGGGACTGTGCAGGGCTGATGCTTTCGAGGGGGATTTTTGGGATGGGGAGGAGGTTTGCACGGCTGAGAAGGAAGGGGGAGCGTGTGTCCCTCCTCCTCAATCCCTGAAGTCACAACGCGGCTCTCAGCGAGTCTTGTTTCGTGAAGGGGATGGTGCATTGGGCTTTGTGTTGGCTGGCAGGAGGATGCCGGTCCAAGCCACGGCAACGGGAGTCCCTTCTCGTGGTGCGGCATCCCTGGCGTGGTGGCGGGAATGCGGGAGGGACCCGCCGGCCATGGAGGGACCCGGCTCAGCGTGCCCTGGGGTGGATGTGCAGGGGGGGACGAGGGGGCATGGCAGGGTTGTAAAGGAGCCGGTGTCCTGGAGTGAAGGAAGGGAAGGAGGAAGAGCAGCTCTGGTTTAAGGGCAACAGCAGCTGGGCTGCGGCAGGAGAGCAGAGCAGGGAATGGGGCCTTGGTTTCCACAGGGCATCGGGAATGGGTTCTGCAGGCAGCAGGGCACAGTTTCTACTGGGGAATGCGAATGGTTGCTGCAGCAAAGCCCTTTGGTCGCCCGTCCCCATGTCCTCACCCGCAGCTCTCCCAGGGCCACCCCTGGCCTCGGGGTTGGTAACAGCCCTATGTCTCCCTCCAGATGGGAGCCAGATGTGCCTGAGCTATTACCTCGCTGGAGGAGCCTGCTCTGACTCCCCAGCCCCTGTGCAGGGGGCTTTGCACCAGTTAACTCCTCGATCCTGTTATTCGTATGTGGTTTAACAGCAAGTGGCTCGTAACGGGGAGGGGAGAGCGACCCTGTCCCCCGCCACGTACCCACCCGTGCTTTCAGGCTCGCACCCAGCAGCTCCCCGCTTGGTCTCCGTCAGCATTTTGGCTCTGCAAAGGGCTCTTCGCACCTGCAGCTGCCTTTGGGTCCCGAGGGAAAGGAAGGGAAGGGAGCAGGTCAGGAGCCAGTGTTGGGCACCGGGCTTGGTTTGGCTCTGCCCAGCTCTCACCACCTTTATTTCCAGCAGCACCAGGGCAGTGATGACGCTTTTAAAGGGTTTTTTTCCTTCCACAGGCTAAGCCCAGCTGTGGTTTAGGAACACTACTCTGAAGCAACCCTCTCAGCAACCCTGTTTCTTTTACTCATTTTTGCTAGATGGATTCTTTTTTTTTTTTTTCTCTTATTTCAAGCCTCACAGAGCCCCAACCCTTCCCCTGAGCAGAAACAGCCTACCTGATATTTATACCAGCCATATGGGGATTTCTGGGACACCAGTTAAATATTGCAACTGGTCTGAGCCTTTGCATGGGACAGACCTCAATTCTCTGTAAATAGTTGAGTCCAACAGAAAGACTTGAATGCAGTTTCCTATTTATAGCAATTTTTTCTGGTTCAAGTACACTTCCTGGGGAAACGTGGTGAGAAAAATAACACAGTGTTACTCCCGTCACCACTTAAGCAAGAGCCACGTAGCTTGATGTTAACATTAAGAACTATTTCAACTTGAACGCATTGTGTCTATTTTGTAGCGTTTTGTACCAATCTCCTGTGTGGTAGCCAAAGTGTGGTACAAGTAGGCTTATGATTTTAATCAAACAGGTTAACTTGCTTTATCCAGTACGTCAGCTCTACTACACATCACCCCCGGAAAGGCTTTGTGAACTCTGGTAATGTTTGATGAAGTAGAGCTGAAGCCACTCTAGCATCCAGCTTGTTTTGACTAAATTTGTCAACTTTGCAAGGTTCACTTTTTGTATATGAAAACAGGGGAGCGCCTCAGATTTGCCACCTCCATTACAGTACCACTTTAGCCATTTTGTATTTATCGGTGATACAACCCAATAAACCTGGTTTCAATGAGTCTCAGCTCTTAGTGTGTTTCTGGTGCAGAGCCCTTGAACCTCAGCTTTCCTACTCCCTTGTTCAGTGTTTTTATAAGCACTCTCCCCTCCAGGAGAGGGCCATGAATGTGGGGTCAGCCCTTTAGCATCACAACAAACCTTTCCTGCTCCCAGAAAGGTGGGATCACTCTTTCCAGGGAATACATGAAGAGGAAAGAATCCAAGACTTACCTCACTGCCCACAAACAATACTGCATTTAAGTTTTTCCACCCTGCCCGAGGCATCGCAACCTCAGGTAAGGTTAATGCTCAATGGATAATTAGAGCTTGCAAACAAACTTGTTAGAGGACTAAGTTGATGCTGTCATGGTGATGTAGTTAGGAAACAGTCAGGAAGCTGAACAGGTTTTGCTCAGGCATGAAAGTAAGAGACCATTTTACCTCTAGGCTGAGTTGGTGAGGCGTGTAGCAGTTGCGTCTTAGCTAAACTCAGCAAAAAAGCCAGGTCTAACTGCTCTGCAGGGGCAAGACGGAGCTCATGTCACAACTGCTTTAAAAACTGTTGCTGGGGCAGCTCTCCTCTCTGTGGAAAGTGGAAAAAAACTCAATAACAATTCTAGGACAACAAGTAAGGATTTTTTTTCTGCTTCTCATACTTTATTTAGAGTTAGCCTGTATTATTCACTAAGTATTTGCACGCTTTACAATACAGTCCAGGAAATCCCCAGTGTGCCCAATGTAGACACCAACAACCAACCCCCCTCCCCACCATTGTTCTTTGGTTAGAAAAAAAGGCTTTTAAAAAAGTCACCATCCAAATAGCAAAAAAACAACGTAGCTGCACACTAGAAGTACATGTTACAACAGATCCACCACTGCCCAGGGCCCCGGACAGGCTGAGAACAGACATATGGCTTTTTTTTTTTTCAAGTAACTGCTACAGAAGAGCTTAACTCACACTAAGCATCCAGCGCTGAGTAGAAGACTTCAGCACAAGTCAAACGCAAGCAGTCCGGGCAGACTGTGAGAACAGAACCATGAAGGCGATTGGTGTTGCACCATGGAGCAGCGCTCGACCTCCCACAGGATTGCTAACGCCACAGCGAGCTCCCGGGGGAGCTGCACACCCAGGACCCCAACCACTGCCTACTACCTGCAAGAGCAGGGCCGGCTTCCTAGCTTAAACATAAAGCAGCTTTGCTAGCATGAGTAGGCCAGGAGTGTAGATGCTTACACCTTAGTATGACTACTGTGCATATGCTTCAGCTTCCAATAAATATCTATGACCTCAGAACAGGAAACTCCACTTCCAACACAATAAATAAAAATATTGCATTTTCTATCGGCCTGTTTGGGAGTCAGTTTGGAATGTTGTTTTCAGTGCTAGAGTCCCACATTAAGCAGTTAATGCTTCCAGCTCTTCGGGCTTCAACAGCTTCTTGGCAGCAATGATGGTGTTCTTCATCAGCATGGCAACTGTCACAGGCCCAACTCCCCCAGGGACCGGAGTGATGTAGCTGGCTTTCTTCTTCACCTCTGCAGAAAGGAAAGCTAGAGCTCAGCATGTGAGTCAAGAGCAGCGACACTTATCAAGCTGGCTGGCCAGTGTGAAGCTGCAACCAGTCTAACATTGCTCAAATTCCTTCAAGATTGCCAGCTAAGGAATAGTAGTTTCTCAAGGTGGACTTTTTCCCCCTGTTAGGCAGGGCAGGACAGAGCACTGTAGTCTGTCCATCCCTGCTACTGAGCAAGCTTAACTGCAAAGCCCAAACTGGGGGAAAAGCAAAAAGCAAGGTCCAATAGCGGGATTTCTAGCACAGAAATGTCAAGTCCAAGACTAGATGTGGGCTTCACATGTGCCCTTGAGGGCAGCCACGATGAAGTACTAACAGCCTGAACATTCGCCCTCTCTCTTTCTTCCAGGAGGAGGTTCCAGTGTCTTTCACCAGGCACCTGGAGGTACAGGACTGATCGCAACAGCCTGTCTGTGCACCGTTGCAGCTAAGTGGTGAGCAAGGCCAGTGAATAGCAAGCCAGAAGGTAAATAAGTTCTGCATGTCTTTATTTAAAAGCAGGAGTATGTGTGATGAATTGGAGGAGAGGCAAAGCAACCGAACTGCTTAGACTCAGGGTGAGTCTCCTCTGCCTTGCAGCACAGAGCTTTCCCATGGCATACTACAGGAAGGCTGCACCCTTGCATATGGTACCATATCGGATGCACCAAGCAAGAGAATATAAGCATCAGTCTGCATCTGCTCAGTTGCATGAACCAGGACTTCCTCCTCCCCTTCCCAGCACCTTTGATGTTTAATGCTCAGGAACCCAACACAGAGCCTTTCCATACCTTCAAAATCCACATCCCCAACCAGCCTCAATTTGGCAGTGACAGGATCCTGCACTCTCGTTATCCCCACATCAATCACTGCAGCTCCTTCTTTGATCATATCAGCTGTGATCAGATTGGGTATGCCTGCAAGGAGAAAACAGACCCGCACACTCATGGTGGTGCTAATAGCCCCCCTGCTCCTCCTCACCCCATCTTCACATTATGTTTTGACCCACCCAGGCCTTCCGGCCTCACGAAACAGTTGGACTCCATCTTAAGGATCTTTTCCAACCTAAATGATCCTATCATTCTATGAAATGCAAGTCTACCCACAGTTGCACAATCCAGCGCTACCCCTTGATGTTCAGCTCAATCAGGAATTTGAGTAGTTTACTGATAACCCGGCATTTGAAGTCAGTGGCTGTGTGTGTTCCCACAGCTCCAGCAACATTTTTGCACCTGCACTAAGTCAGCAAGCTGAAACAGTGTCTGAGACCACCACAACCCAGCCTGGCAGAGGCACTGACTTCACCCAGGGGCTGTAAAACCCCCAGCATGACAGGGGTGGGGAGCAGCAGCTTGCAGCTAAGCCACCCTTTCAGGCTGGGGTGTGTTTGTCTGGTTCTGCCAGATACTGCCTCCCCAGCTGACTGAGCCAAGGAACTCCTTCCCACCCTCTGCTCAGTTAACTCTTTCATGCGAGCCTTCCTCTGGTCTGCTGATCACCTTTGGCGATTTATCTGCCAGCAGCACTTCTGCCATCATTACATGCACCGACACCTTCAACACCACTGCTAATCCTTCCGGCACCTTGTCTCTTCATACCCAATTTCCAACTCACGTTTTCTCTCCTCCCTCCCCACAGGCCCACACCCAGCTTCTGCTGCCAAACAGACACCCCAACTCAGCTCAACTCCTCTGCTGATGAGCTACCTCCACACCAAGGGTACAGCCTGGAGAAGAGCACACCTGAGTGACTCCTTGTCCTCTGAAGGCAGCACTGCAGCTGTCCCTCAGCATTTTGACTGTCTCTAGGTAAGCAGATGCTACCTTGATATTTTTTCCTCCTCCCCACATAAATACAGAGCTGTCTGCACGTGTAACAGAGCCTGCCTGTAGCTGTTCTCTAGATATGATCAGGTGCTCGCTGGCACACCAACCCCTCCTGCCAGATGTTATTTTACATTTCAAAGGCAAAGCTACAAACAGCTCTGCTAGTAAGACCAAGTATGTGGTTCCTAGGCTTAATCACAGGATTAACTGGCTGGCTCAAACAGCCCCTCACCTGCGGTCCTAGCCCTCACCTAGGGCAGCTGCCATCAGCCAGGAGCCACCAGAGCTGCTTCAGCTAGGGAGGCCCCAGGACATTCAATACCAACAGGACTGTCTCCTTCAAGCAAGGATTCCATCAGAAACACCACACAAGCCACAGTGCGGCACCCTCTGTGCACCTTGGCTGTGCTGCTGGAGTCAGGTCTTACCTGCTGCTGCTACCACAATATCAGCACGGATCGTGTGTTGCTTCAGCTGCTCCTTGGGAGTGTAGCGGTGGGATATTGTGACTGTGGCATCACCTGCAGGAGTGGTTACATTGGAGCTTTAATTCACATGTACTACCCAAACACAGCCACCTCTCTAAGTCTTCCTCTTCAACACCACCCATGTATTTATCAGGAACATGAGAGCCTGATGACCAACCCCAGGGAACAGCCTACAAAGTCAGAGGGAGGGATCTGGGATGGAAGAGGACAAGGACTCTCTGAAGAAGGCTCTGAAATGTTACAAGACTGATTATGTGCAGAGTTAACTCCTCAGCCTTGACCACAGCCCATGTGATGTGCCAGAGTCCCTAAGGCACTCCTGGGACTGGTTTAGAGCCCAAAGAGGCCAGCGTGACAGGCTGAGGGCTTCCTTCCGCAGCTGCCTGGCATGCTCTTTTCCGAGGCGACCAAGCCCCTACCTCCCGGGCGCTCGTGCCTGCCGTCCGTATGCAGCAACATGGCGATGGGCATGCCCACATTCTTCGACCTGCCAGCCACCACCACGTTCTTCCCCAGTGTGGGGATGCCTGCAGAGGACAAGATGGAGTCTTAAGACAAACACAAGCTGGAGTTATGCCAGACAGCAGCCAAATACTGCAGGAGCAGCTTACCAGTTCTCTTAATGATCTCCCACACCCCCCAGGGGGTAGCCGGCAGCATGGAGTACTGGTCAAGGCACATGCGCCCCACGTTTATCACATGAAAGCCATCAACGTCTTTGTCTGGAGTCACAGCGTTGCAAATCTTGCGCTCATCAATATGTTCTGGAAGCGAACAAAAAGCTTTAACCCTAGGGATCAGCCAAAAACCTGCTCTTTGCAGTCAGCCAGAGCCCTGACCTGCTGCACCAACCCCTTCAGAGTTTGGAAGCTCAAGACTTCTAGTAAGCTCAAGGCTAACAGCTCCCACAGAAGGGAACTGGAACCACAGTGTCACTAATGCCAAGAGGGTATTTTTAGGCAGCCTCAGTGTCACAACCGAGTTCAAGTTTCAGGCTTTGGAAGCTGAAACTCCCTACAGAAGAACAGATTTCTGTGACCCCCAGCAACTTAACTCATACAGGCAGCTGTGTGATGGAGTAGCTGCATCAACCTCTTTAAGCTGCATCATGGCAGAGTGCCACCTCCCATGTCACAGGATAGCCCTTGTGCTGCTGCTCCTCCTTCTGGCACATACAAACCCTTAAAAGCTTTATGTAAAAGTGAAACAGATTGAAATCTAGCTACTCACCAGGTAAAGGAAGCTGTACTAACAGGCCGTCCACATTGGCATCATTATTGAGTTTGCTGATCAAATCCAGCAGCTCCTCTTCAGAAATAGAAGCTGGCCTGAGGATGGTTTCACTGCTGATTCCTGCACAATCATTGAAAGCGGCACATTAGAGAGCCACATGTACGCAAGCAGGAGAGCCACTTTCTTAATCCATGCAGATTTAAGCTGCCCTGTTTCATTGCTCTACCAAATCTGATAGGCATACACCAAGGACTGCATGGTTTGTGTAACAACAAGCACCTTCCAGGCTGGAGGCCTTCACAAGCCTTTCGAGTTATGGTTAAGGACCATTAGTATTGGTCTAATGACCTGGGAAAGACTATTTGAAAGCAGAGATCCTCTGAGTGCAGGGAGAAACCTAACCAAAGTGTGCCGTGATGAAGAAGCAATCCGCATCCTGTGGTCCCTCTTGACACAGTAAGAAGGGGATGTTAGCCTAAAAAATCTCAGCTCCAAAGAAGGCTTTGGCAGCACAGAACCCAAGGAGAAATTAAATCATTTATTGCCCCCTAGCCCCTTTCAGCACATTTTCTCCAGAAGCATACTTGGCTGAACACCAAGCAGGACTTTGGCTTGCAAGATTAGAAGGAGTCACAGGGTGGCAAGGCTGCTGAAGAATGATTGCATCTCAGGCAGTTGAGGAAAGGAGGCAAATCAGAGCCCTGTCTGCACTTTATATGGCCCTAGGAAGACTGAAAATCCAAACTACAGAGCTTGATGTTGCCCTAAAGGATACAAATGGCACAATGCACATATGAACCATGTTTATTAACTAGATCTCAGTACAACAATGAAGGCAGCCAGAAGAGTCACAGCAAATGCTGGGGCCAACGTGGACTGCCATGCAGCTGAGGTGAAAAGCTGCCAAGTGGATGTGTCCCAAAAAGCTTCCCCCAGCCTCCAGCACAGAGGATTCCCAACTAAAGCAAGATAAAACAGTCATTTGCTCCACTTTTTCAGAACAGAGCACAAGACATACCGACATCAGCAGCTGCTTTGGTTTTGTTCAGTACATAGGAGTGACTCGCTGGATTTTCACCAACAAGAACAACGCTGAGGTGAGGCCTCTTGTTTCCAGCTGCTACCCACTGCTCAACCTCGTGACGGGCTTCCTGCCTGATCTGACGGGCCAGCTTCCTTCCAGAAATCACAATTGCATCATTTCTGCAATAGAGAAAGTGTTACCAAAGCAGTCAGCATCGTTATAACCATCAAATCCAAGCTCTGTGCAACACAGACCAGGAAGAACAGATGCCAACTGCAAGCCAGGGCAGAAAAGGCTCTTTTACTCAAGCTCCGTACAAACCTATTGCACCTTTATGCCAAATCATGTTAAGCAGCATATGTCAGTCTTAGTTTACAGCTCTGCTACCCAAAGCCAGGATCAGCAAACAAGACTGCTGGAGGAACCAACTTATTTGTGCAGCCTGAGAAAGCGTATGCACTATTCTGCTTTACAAGGCCAAGAGTCCATACAGATCATTCACCTGGTGCGTGTTTCAAGCTAAGATACTATTAGCTTCAATTTCCAGACAGCTGGTCATCTGTTCCTTGTGAAGGCATGACAGCTTCACTAAAAAGGACTTACACAAAGCAGAACTCACACAAAGCAGAACTCACTCCACTTAAGTGAAACGTCCACTGCCAAAGAGGGCTATTGAGTAATTCTGGCTTGTTGGACGCAGTGTGGGAGGCACAGCGTGCTGCGCTTCTGTAGCGAGTGCCGTTCCCAAGATCCTCGTCCCCCACAAATTCCTCAGCGAGACCATCGGCCCATCTAGCACAGCTCGCACCTTGCGCAAGCCAATCTCATGCCCTCCCCTGCTCAAGTAATTGCTGCCACAGCTACCGTCGTGTCTTCAGGCTGTTAAAGCTGGGCTGGGAGTACGTGGTTCCACTCCCTCTGGCAGACTCCGACGTCTAGTTGGAGTAGAAGGGACATTTGCCTGGTCAAACCACGTCAAAACAGCTCCTCGCATGCATTCCTGGTCTAAATTGGTAATGGGAATATCCAGTCACTGCCAAATGCATTCCAGGCAACTGGACACCCTGCAGTATATACAAAGGCTGGCTTGACCTACAGCTAGCTGGGAAGCCACGGCTGCAGGTCCCCGCTCACAACAGGCTGTCCACACTGCTCACGCCTGGGTTTTTTCCTTCAGGTAATCACTGTAATTCTTACTTGAACGTCATTCTCATTCACTAGTCCTTTTGTGAGAGGATTCACCTTCACAGGCTTCACTTCTAGACCTCACTACAGCATTTAAGTCTTGCCTTGCTGCAAGGCCTCATGACGAGCACCTTACTTGCCCAATTATTCCTGCCTCTGAGCCGGGGCAGGCAAAGATGCTCCCCACAGCATTACTGTGTCATTTATGCTGCCTTCCCAAATCACAAGGACCAGCCTATTTCTGAAGCAATTGCCAAGCAATATACATCACAACTGTACAAGCTACTCAACTTCCCACAGGAATCCAGGAGATGACTGACCCACGGGAAAAAGCCCGACAGCACCAAACACAGTTTCCAACCCTCCCTGCACCACACCATCCAATGGAAGCAAGCCGAATTGCTGCAGCTTCTCCTCAAAAATCCATCGTCTGCCTGGTGTACAGACATTCTCCTACCAGGATCCTGCGCTAAGTCCAACACTGCTGTTTTCTGACCTTCTCTAGGTACAATCCTGAAGCTTTGGGGACAGTTGCCACTGGGGACAGCCACCACGAGAGCCACACCAGGTAGGAAAGCCTTTTGCTTGAATACTCAGAAATGCAGAGGATCTTTTGTGCTTTTTCAATCCTTGACCTACTCAAATATGTAGTTTTCTTTATTTACTGGGAATTAAGTGCTACTTCATCACTAGCAGCAATCACCCCAGTCCAACTCATTTAGCAATAACCAGCAAAACCCCATTCCAGACCAGTTGAGCCCACTGGCCCTCTAATTCTAATTTTAGCTTCAGAGCTAAACCTGCGCTAAACTACTATATGTCTATTTAGATGTAAAAGGAATTATTATGAGTGCCTGGCAAGCTAGGGGATGGAGAATTCGTTATATCAGAGACACCTCATGCCAAGAGTCTACCTGAATCTTCCCTTTACATAAGCCTGAGGCCGGGGTGCCCAGCCTGGGCTCCCAGGGGATGGGGACAACCACCAGCACCCCCCCTGTGAGCTACAGGGAAGCCAAAGTAAGAGCTCGGAGCTCTGTTTAGAGTAGGGAACCGCAGCGAAACCAAAGCCCCCGAGCAGCAGCAGCTGCCTCAAGGGCTGTTTCGGTGCGTTAGAGCAAAACCCACGGGGATGGTGCAGAAATGGAAGGGGGAAAAGGCACTTGGTGCACGGCCAGAGGCACGGGCGGGATGCTCGGGGGTCTCCGGTCCCTCACACTGCTTAAATCCGGGGTGAGGCCGGGGCTTGGGGCCCGAGAGGCCCCTCTGGGGGCGCGGGGAGGGCCCGGTGCCCCCCTGCGGGGGGAGAGGCGGGAGCCCGGCAGACACCATGCAAGGCGGGAGCGGGATTTCATCAGCCTGCACCGCCCGGGGCGGCCGCTGGGGGCCCTCCTCATTCATTCCCGGTACCGACAGCGGAGGGCCGGGCCTACCCCGGCCCGGTGGGTGAGGGCCGGGCCGGGCCTCCCCCTCCTCAACCCGCCCTGCGCCGGGATCAGGCGGAGGAGGCGGGCGGGCTCCGCTTCCCCCCTTCCCGACACAACCCCCTCGGCCCGGGGCGGGCCGGGCCGTACCTGGTCGCGCTGAGGTGGAGGCGGCGGCCGCGGGGGCGCAGCGCGGCGCGGCCGAGGGCGCGGAGCGGGCAGAGCGCGGTCGCCATCGCGGCACCGACAGACGTGAGGCGCCAGTGCACCCCTCCGCGCCCCCGCCGCTTTATATAGCGCGGAGGGTCCGGCCCCGCCCCTCCTCGCGGCCGGCGGCAGCCAATCGCGGTGGCGAGCGGCGCGAAGGGGAGAGTTGAATGGTGGCGGAGAGGGAGGGGGCGGGACGGAGCGGGCGCTCCCCGGCTGCGATTGGGGTAGAGGGAGAGAGGCGCTCGGGAGAGCGGGTGGGCGGGGCGGAAGGAGGAGGGGGGGCGTGATTGGTGGAGACGGGTGGGGCTTCTCCTCCCTAATTGGGCACGGCGGCGCTCATTGGCTGGGCCCGGGGGGGCAGGAGGGGCTGCAAGAGGGGCTGCGGGTTGCGTAGCCGCGGGGCGGGGCCAGGGGCGGGGCCAGGGCGGGGCAGGGGGTTAGGTCAGGGTTGGGGTTGGGGTCGGGATTAGGGCTGGGCTGGGGTTCAGGTTTAAGGCTGCGGTTTGGGTTGGGGTTCGGGTGGGATTAGGGCTGAGAAGGAGAATGGGATGGGGCTGGGACTGGGGTTAGAGCTGGGACTGGAGTTAGGGCTAAATAGGGGATTGGGGTTAGGGCTGGGACTCGGGCTAGGGATAGGCTCGAGTCTGGGATCGGGATGAGATTAAACACGGAACCATGAGTATGTCTAAAACCGGACTGAGATTGAGTTTAGGATTAGCGTTAGGTTTGGGAGTAAGGATGCACGCACCTGGAGAGGCAGTTTAGCCTCTAAAAAATAGGGGAGATTTCCACGGCGGGAGGTCGCTGGTGTTGTCCCACCCCTCCTCGAGCATCACAAAACCTGGGGGCGAGCCTGGTGCTCCCAACTCCAGGTGTTCCCAGCTCCCAGCCATCCCGACACAGCAGGACACGAAGCCAGATCCCGCACCAGAGCAGGCGCGGGGTGACGGGCCGTCAGCATCCATGGACGGCGAGAGGGAGCCGTTACTCACCGTTTGCGTTTCTCCGCCGTTTCTGGCTGTGCTCTCTGTAGGTGGAAAAATTAAATGCTTTTGTGCAAAACTAAATGCTATTAACTTATTTTTTGACAGGTGCCGTGAGGCATCTGCCAGCCCACGGCACTGGATCGGGTCGGGATGGGTGCAAGTGATGCTCCCTGGTATCGCAGAGAAGGAAGCAAGAAACCTGCATGGAGGAGACATAAAAGAAGAGTCTGTGAGTCCTTGGGAACCCGTGTTGAACGGGTTTAGCCGTTCCCTGCGTGTTTTTTCTCCTTAGCTTTATCCTGTGTACCCCTTCAGCTGTGAAAAGCGGCCTTGGAGGTTTATTCTGAAGTCATTGACGTGCTTGGTAAAGTCTGGGGAGGTTTTTACACCTCCCTGAGTGTCAAATAAACACAGAGGATCACCAGCCACCGTCCCTGTGTCATGCCCTAGCGGAGCCGGCTCCACACTATGCCGCTTGTGAGAGCGGTGGGAGGCAGCCTGGCTGTGAGCTAAAATAACCTCATGGTGTTTATTTTAGTTTTCAACTTGTTTAGAGTGGTCACGGTCACTCCCTGGTTTTAAAATTAATTACTTAGGTTAATAACAGCAGCTCCTTGCTAAGACAAGAGCTGGAGGGGTCATGTGGCTGCAAAAAAGGGTAAAAACCTGCAGAAATCAGCCCTGGGAAAAGGGTTGGACAAACTTTAGGATGTTTGGGGGTAATTTCAACCTGTGAAGTTGGTCAGGGGGCTGGATGGGGTGTACGGGTCCAGCCTGGTGTGACGCCAAAAAGGAGGTGCTGAAATAAGATGGTGGTGGTCAGGGGGAGGGTTGGAGGGTGTGGGCAAGCACCTGTGAGTTGGGGGGGCACCCTGGGGGAGGAAGGTCCATGGTGGAAGGCTGCCCAGGCCCATGAGGAGGGGGCTCTGGGGGTCCCCAGCCCCACAGTGGGGTCACCGGCCCCATAGGGAGGGGGCTTTGAGTGTCCCCAGGCCCATGGGGGGGTCCCCAGCCCCACGGGTGGGTCCCCAGGGCCATGGGGAGGAGCCTTTGAGGGTCCCCAGCCCGACGGGGGGGTCTCCAGGCCCATGAGGAGGGGACTCTGGGTGTCCCCAGCCCCACAGGTGGGTCCCCAGGCCCATAGGGAGGGGGCTTTGAGTGTCCCCAGCCCCGCGGGGGTGTCCCCAGCCCTATGAGGAAGGGGCTTGCAGGATTCCCAGCCCCGCGGGAGGGCCCCCAGGCCCTCAGGAAGGGGCCTTTGGGGGTCCTCAGCCCACGGGGGCATCCCCAGGCCCATGGGGAGGGAGCTCTGGGGGTCCCCAGCCCCACGGGGGGGTCCCCAGGCTCCTGGGGAGGGGGCTTTGAGGGTCTCCAGGCCCACGGGGAGTCCCCAGGCCCACGGGGCCATCCCCAGGCCCACGAAGAGGGGGCTCTGGTGGTCCCGAGCCCCATAGGGGAGTCCCCAGGCTCCTGGGGAGGGGGCTCTGGGGGTCCCCAGCCCTACGGGGGGGGTCCCCAGGCCCGGGGGCTGTTGCCGTGGTGACGGTGCCGCGCGAGGCCCCGCCCCCTCGGCATGACGCCCCTCCCTGGGCTCTCGCGAGAGTTGGCGGCGGGGCGGGCGCTGCCCGCAAGGAGCGGGGGCCGCCCCTGTCGCCTCAGCCCGGCCCGGCGCCTCGCCCCGGCTCCGCTCGCCATGAGCTTCCTCTTGTGAGTGCCCGGGCCCCGGGGGAGGCCCCGAGCGGAGCGGGGGTGGCCGTGAGGGAGAAGAGAAGGGTCTTCGGGGAGGGGCTCCGGAGGGGAGGGGGTGTGTGAGGGGCTTGGGGGAGGCTCTGGGAGAGGCCTTGGCGTGGGGGGAAGCGTCTGGGGAGGCCGCGGGGGCTGGGTCTGTGAGGGGCTGTAGGGGGAGGAAGGCTTTTGGGGTGGCTCTGGGGGGGGCTCCCGGGGCAGGGGCGTGCTGGTGGTGGTTGGGGGCTTGAGGAAGGTGTTGTGGGGCCCTGAGGGAAGTCCTAGGCTCCGAGGAGGGTTTTGGGGGGGACGGTGGCCCCGGGGGTGCCCAGGAAGGCCTTGTGGTGAGGCACAGGATGGCTCTTCAGGGAAGTTTTAGGGGGAAGCCCTGGGTGGCTTCTGGCAGAGGCCCTGGGGGCTCAGAGGGGCTTGAGGAGGGCTTCGGGGCGGACCCTGGGTGTGTGTGGAGGGGGAGAGGCTTTGAAAAGAGTCCCCGGGGATGTACGAGGGACCGAGGAAGACTTTGGGGAGAGACCCTGGAGGGACGCGGGGAAGGAGCCCTGGGGGTGTAGTGTTTTTTGGGAGGAAGCCTTGGAGGAAGGGGGTTCAGCAGCGGGGTGATAGAGGGTGCCTTACAGGGGTAGGGTCCCAGGCTGGGATGTGGAGGGGGGCTAGCAGTGGGAGCGGGGTGGCCCTGGAGGGCAGGCACCCCACGGAGTGCCCATGTTGGGTGAGTGCTATGGAGGGGTACGGGGAGGGGCTCTGGGGGGTGTTTGAGGGGATGGGAAGCCTTTTGGGGGTTAGTCTTAGGAGGAAGGCTCTGGGGAGGGGTTGTCTTGTGAGGATTAATTCCTCCCGAGGTGGGGAGAATCTGAAGGGTTGGCCTTCCAGGGGAACGGGGGCAGGTCCTGAGGGGTGGGGGTGTCTGCAGGGATGCTCTGCCTTAGTGAGAGGCCCTGGGAGTTGGGAGGGGGCTCTGGGCATGTGGGGTGGGCCAGAAAAGAGGAGGCCATCATCCTGTGGGTGTGGGGCTTCCATCTGGGTGGGCTTTGGGTGGGCCTTACCCTACACCTGTGGGCAAGTGCTGGTGCAGTGCAAAGGGTGTTGGCTTTTGGTGCTGGCTGGTGTTTGTGTGAGGGGCTGCCCCCATGTGAGGTGGGGCCGGCCTGATTGCAGGGGGAATGGTGTTAATTTCGTAGGCCTACAGGCACATGGTGTAAAAAATGTATCTTTAATGAACTATAGGGGGTGGGCTGTTGCGTACCTACATCGTAGATGTGAAGGCTTGTAAAGTGTGAGAGAGCTTCTGGCTCTCAAGGCCTGGTAGGTGCTGTGGATGAGGACTGGAGGCGTTTTGTGGTGTCAGAAGGGGCTGGGGAGCCTCTTCCTAGTGTTGATGCTGCGCTGGGTCTGCCTTTTGGAACCCTCTGCCTCAGGTCAGCAATTTGCTGGGCCTACGTTTTGGCCGCAGCAGGAGGCAGCGGCATGGTTTAAGAGCGAGCTAGATCTAAAGGTCTTTTATTTCCGCACTGAGAGTTGCACGTAAAGAGAGCGTGCAAAGCTGTAAGGTTGCACCAGGAAGCTGCCGCGAGGCGCGTGCCAGCCAAATGTGTCCGGTTGCGTGCAATGGGGGCAGGACGCCAGCGATGCCCAGCGGCACACGCCAGAGAAGCCCATTTCCCCCGAGCCATGCTTTGGCCCTGGCTGTCCTGTCGTTTGCATCACCCTCGCTTGGAAGCAGAGAGCTGGCGTGGTCTGAAAGTTAATGTTTTGTGGTTGAGAGGTATGAAAATTCATCCCGGTTTTGGCAATGTTGGCTGTTCGGCGAGAGGCTGCGGTGCTGCTGGCCCCGTTGGAGGGACGGAGGGTAGTTTGGCGAGGAGTTGTGCGACAGCTCGGCTGCTGAGCGCAGCTGTCCGTAGGATGCAGCAAGGGAAGATTACAATGATGATTTGCATTTCAGGGCTGGAGTCTATTAAGTCACTATCTTTAGCAAGCTGTTTCCTATGGTGTGTTGGAGTGCCGAGTGTCTAATATTTGCTGCTGTCAAACTGACCTAGTGACAGTCAGCAGGTCGTTTTGTTCCCTGGCGGGGTTACGTGGGCTTTTCTTTCCGTGATCAAAAGCAACTGTTGCTTGATGAGTCTTTGGGCCTTTGCACCGAATGTTTGTGATTTTTAAAAGGGGTAGGCGAAAGAGGGAAGCGTGCAAGCGGCTTTTGTGTGATGCCGTCAGAAACGCTTCGGCCCACAGATAGGATCTGTTCCCCCTTACAGCAGGGGAAACGGGGAAGGGCCAGCGTCACCCCGGTTAAAAGTATCGGATGGCGAGGGTAATATGGGAAATGCTTCTGAGAAGGGAATGCTGTTGAAGGACTAATTGGAAATGTTTTCTCTCTTGTCAGTGGGAGTCGATCTTCGAAAACATTCAAACCCAAGAAAAACATTCCTGAAGGCTCCCATCAGTATGAACTCCTGAAACATGCAGAAGCGACTCTGGGGAGTGGTAACCTTAGACAAGCGGTTATGTTGCCGGAGGGAGAGGACCTCAACGAGTGGATCGCAGTTAATAGTAAGCTCTATGAAAGAGGGATCTGCCCGAGCGTGGAGGTAGAGTGGGAAAACCAAAAATCACTGTTTTTAATCCTTAGAAGAACCTAGAACTTCCCCAAATGAAATTCTTATCCCAGGCATGCTTTGTTTAGGTAACCAAGCTGGGATAAAAGGAAAGTAAGCGGCGTGACGTGCCGACGGCAGACGGGCGCTGCATCGAAGGGGCGTTGTGCTCCGGAAGCGTGCAAAAAGCAAGAAACGAACCTGCTCTGTTGTGGTTTCAGGGTGGGATTTTTTTGAGTTCAGACTTGCAAAGGTGATTAGGTTTGTGAATGGTTATTTTTGTACTGGGGAGTAAGCCTCGAATATTGATATGTGGAATTACAAAGTCAGCATTGTTGGCTGCAAAAATGGTGACAGCGAATAGTCCAGGGAAAAAGTGGAACTGTATTCTCTACCGAACTCTAGGTTTGTGGAGTTTCTTTTTTGTTTTCTATTTTCATTTTATTATTGCTGCATGCACACTTTAAAAAGCCAAATACTACAAACTTATTTTGCTTGTAGCAGTTGCTCTCCCTGGCCTTGAACTTTTGTTTCTTTGGAGATTAGAGGAGAAAGAAGTAGTTCTGAGCAATGGAAAACAGTAAGTCAGGCCATAAGTGTTCAACCTAAGGAATGTCTCCTATATTACCAAAACCGATGAGGGTTTTGAGGTGCTGGGTTTTTTTAAAGGTGCCTGGAACCTAAAGCAGTTGTTTCCAAGGTGTGGAAAGCTAAGTAGTGCTTGATGCAGTACAAATCGGCTGGGGGCAGTATCCGGAGGGTGAAAAATTGATGGAGCGATTCAAATTCCTAGATGGTCAAAATGTCTCGAAGTCATCGTCGACGTGACGTCGTACGGAAGGGGGATGTTTGTTTTTGCTGAGAGCTTTGCAGCACGTTCACCCCCGCCACAGCAATCCTCGGAGGCTGCGCCAGCTGCAGGAGAGCGAACCGGTGCTCCGGTCTGTTTTGTGCTTGCACTTTGAGTAAACTTGATGCGTTTCCTTTCCAGCGGTGGATTTCTTTAACCAAATCAACATGCTGTACGGGACCATTACGGAGTTCTGCACGGAGGCGAGCTGTCCGGTCATGTCCGCAGGACCAAGGTAAGCAGTTTACTGCGGTCTACGGCCGCAATTTAAATGTGGGGAAGTAGGTGGGTGCGCGGGTTGCTCAAGCATACGTAGAAAGAAGCTAAAAAGAGGATAGGATGTATCCAGATCAGGTCGAGGTGCAGCGTGGTTCTCCCCCAGCGTCGTTTACCTGCACGCGAAGCCACGCTGTCTGTTAGGGAGGCTGCGTGGCATCGGTAGCTGTTTGTCTGGCGTGTTGAATATCTGTCTAGGGGAAGCATGCGTGGGGATATCTTTTCACCCCGCCTGTTGATCAGGTCCGTATGTTGTTTGGAAACCAAAAAGATGTGTTGCTGAAATGGTTTGTTTTAAGGAAAATGAGCGGTCTAACTTAACCGGAAGCATCTGGTCTTGCTGTCAAAGTCTCACAGTAACCTCTCGATGTGCCGTCTCGCAGAGCTGGTGCTCTGAGAGGCTGTAGCGTGGTTTTTCTCGGCATGAGCAATTCTGAAGATGCTGCTACCAGCATGGGGCAGGATGTGAGGCAGGCGAACGCCTGGGTCGGGTTACTGTACAGCGCTTGCGATGGCCGTGCAGGGAGCAGAGCGCAGCCCAACGCTGTCGTGGTTGCAGAGTTAAAGCTGGGAAGGGAACCTCACGCTTACAGAGACCAGTACACGCAGTAGGGAATGGCTAAGTGCCTTTTGGGTCCTGCCGATCCCTATGCCGCACCGTGGAACCTGGAAAGGAAATAGCAAAGGTGTATTTGGGGCGCCTCGTTGTTTTTAGGAGGTGTGAATACCTGCAGGGAGAAGATTACATGTTGGTTCTGCGCTTGTGTATTTTGTCGAGGTGAAGCTGCAGCAGGGTATCGTTTGTAAGGTTGCTCGAGGCTCGCTGTTTTTTGGGGTAGCAGTGTGGAGTCTGGCCGGTGAGCAGTATTTGTAGGGTGCCGTGGAACATCCTGCCCCACTCGCCTATCCAGAAGTATCTAGATTGCAAGTTCCCGTTTCTATATTTGGGGACGTTTCCTGTAACGACTTCCTGTTTAAATGGCACCGTTTGTTTTTGCTTGTCACCAGTCAAGAGGCAACAGTTGAAACATGGGTGTTTTCCTCCTGCTTTTGAAGGATTTTGCAAAATATCTCAGAGAAAGACCCTTGTGTTGTTGCATAGCATTAGAGTCAACATCTGCCCCGATCCGGAGGAGCTGTGGGACTGATAAGCACGCGTGTCGATTTGAGATGGTGGCTTCCAAAAGCCTTTGGCTAATGTGTGGCCCCAGGGATGGTCTCTTGGGGAAGTCAGCCATCTCGTCTGAGGGAAGAGGGAGCACCAAATTCCCGGAGGGTGTCTGAAGGCCATAAGTGAATTAATTCAGGTGGTGGGCGATGGCCCTGACACTTCCCCTTTGGCCAGTTTTTGTCTCATTTTAAGGAAATGTTGACGTCAGAGGAGGTTGCCACAAAGCTGAAGTTCACTTTTGAGGGTCAAACCCCGAGGGTGGTCACTGCAGCAGTTGGGATGGAGGTGTTAACTCTTGACTCTGTTGTATTGCGCTTGAGAAACTCAGAAAGGCGAAGCGCTGCTCTCGTCGCTTTTGAGTATGAGTGTTGCAGTGTCACTCCTTACTGAGACAAGAAGGAAGCCGCGGGATGCAAAAATGCAAGTTTCCTCTCAGAGCAATGAATTTATTTTCCTTCTGTCCCCGCAGGTATGAGTACCACTGGGCGGACGGCACCAACATAAAGAAACCAATCAAGTGCTCGGCTCCGAAGTACATTGATTACTTGATGACGTGGGTGCAGGACCAGCTGGATGACGAAACGCTCTTCCCTTCAAAGATCGGTAAGCGCAGCTGCGTGACGCAGCAGGCTGCACATACGGGCCCGAGATGCTGCCGGAACATCTCGCTTTGGTACCTCTGACCAAACTGAAGGACTTATCTGTGTGCGTTGGTGCGTTTCAGGCGTCCCTTTTCCCAAGAACTTCATGTCGGTGGCCAAGACGATCCTGAAGCGGCTGTTCCGTGTGTACGCCCATATCTACCACCAGCACTTCGATTCCGTCATGCGGCTGCAGGAGGAGGCCCACCTCAACACCTCCTTCAAGCACTTTATCTTCTTTGTGCAGGTGAGCTGCAAAATGGTGGCTGGTCACCTGCCTCTGCAGTTTCTTGTTCCTGTTTGCTTTTAAAGGGAGCTGGATTTTAAGAGCCTTCTCGCTCTTTGAAAATCTACAGCTGTAGCGCGTGCTGGAAGATACGCTCGGCTCCTGCTCTCCGTACCACGCGAACTGTGCAGCTGCAGTGCTGTGGGTTTGTGGTGGTGGTTTTTTTTGCAGGAAGCGTGGCTATAAATGCTTGAACTTCCCTGTCAGGTTTTAGCTACCAGTCTGCAGCAAAAGAAACCAGGCTCAGAGGAGAACTTGGGGGTTTTGTAGCTCAAGAATTGATGCAGAAATAGCAGCAACACCTTTTTTCTTTTTTCCTTGCCAGTATTTTAACAGCCTGTTCCGTGACTGCACGTGTGACTCATCATGCAGAGCAGCATGGTACTTGGTGATATGGCAGAAAAAGTTTTGTTGTCTTGAAATGCTAGAATTTCTCTGCAGAGAAATGGGAGAGGCAGCTGCTGCAGTAATGCCCGCTTGGTGTTTCTCTCAGAAGCTGGCATGCACTGACATGGCGAGTTCCCGGCATGCGTAGGGTGGCCGGACATCTTTTCCAGCAGCTCTTTGAAAGATGCCTTTAATTTTTGTGTTGTTGTTTCTTTTTTTCCCTACCAGGAATTCAACTTGATCGACAGGCGGGAGTTGGCTCCTCTGCAGGAACTGATTGAGAAGCTGGGCTCCAAGGACAGATAAACTTTCCCCGGGGGGACCCTTTCGGCTGCTCCTTTCCGCTTTGTACGCCAGCCATTCCTATGCTTCACCTTCAGCGACGCAAGCCCCGAGATGCCAGACAGCGCTCCGAGCGGCATCGGTCTCGGAGGCCAAGCATCGCTTCTACCGTGCAGCAGCCGCCACAGCCTGTGTGGTTTCTGAGGGTGTTGGCTGCGCCGTGGCGAGTGGCCCCATGTAGTCCACTTGGTTTTCTAGGCTATGAGCTCGAGTCTGGTTGAGGATGGGACTCTGACTTGGAGCAGCTTTTGTTTCCCGCAGGCATGGGGTGAAGTTCAAGTGCTGCACTGCTGCTTTCTACTCCTGGAGGCAAAGTTTTCCTCTGGCCCCCACGGACACAGTGCTTGGCCTGTGAGGAGCCCAGCTGGGGCCGAGCCCAGGGTGTGCTTCTGCTGGGCGACAGCAGAGCGGCTCAGCTTATTTTTGGAAGTGCTTTTTTTGCATGAGGTGCACTTAGAGCCTTAAGCTCCCCTTGGCAGCGGCAAGTGTTGTGGGGGGAGGAAAAGAAGTGCCTGGCCCAAGGGGTTTGTCCCCTGCCTGGGCTGGAGGAGCAGCACTCTGGTGTTCCCAGCACGGCGGGGCGGGGGCAAGGGAGGGATGGACCCTACTGCGTGGCAAGGCAATAATAAAGTTCCTCCTTCCTGCTCTTCTTTCAGAGGAAGAGGGGGTGGCTCTTCTTCTTCCTGCCTCCCCAGCCCTGCACAGGTGCCTTAACTGAAAACCCAGCACTTGGAAATGTTTAGATACGGAGGTAGTCTGCGCTAGAGCAGCCGGATAACCATCAGCACAGAGCCCCGCAGGCACCTCTCGGTGAGAGCATCTTTATTGACCAGTCAGCGACGCAAGCATCAGGGTTTGGGGGTGGAGGTGAAGATGCGCAGTCCGTGCATGCTCTTGATCTCCTCGCTCAGTGCCTGCAACAGACCAGCACCGAGAGTCTGAGGCGGAGCTGCCCCAGCCCCTGCCGAGCGTCAAGTGCAACGCCGAGAGCAAGGTGCGCTCACGCTCGGAAGGAGAGCGCCGGCTGGTCTGAGGGGGCTGCGTGCCGCACAGCGCGTGCACATCGCCACGAGAAGACCCACCGCGCCCCACGGAGCGCCCAGGGGAGGTGCTGCGTGCGCGCAGCTACGCCATTGCCGTTCTTAGCACGGGCTGTGCTATTTAGCGCTGCGTACCTGTGCGGTGCCCCGCTGTAGTACTCGGCCTCTTCGTTCCGCACACCAACAGCTTGTGCCGAGCACCCAGCTCCAAGTGCTGCGTGTGTGCACAGCGCCCAGGTTTAAGTGCTACACGCAGAGCTACGCTGCCTCTTACAAAGGGCCGTGATGTTTGTTATTGGGGAACAAAGGAAGGGCGACGCTGTTTTTAATTTGTCAGGAAGTGCAGGCTGGG
The DNA here is from genome assembly GCF_965183815.1 of Platalea leucorodia. NCBI lineage: Eukaryota > Metazoa > Chordata > Aves > Pelecaniformes > Threskiornithidae > Platalea > Platalea leucorodia. The sequence continues at coordinate 88,449,220 of NC_138858.1, read as the reverse complement.
CTGTTTATGATGGGGTGGGGAGGGAGGGCAAAAAGGGGGGTACACTGTTTATTGGGGGGAGGGCGGGGAAAGGGCTACGCTTTTAAGACACACTGCACGCAGGCACGGCGCTTGATCCTCTCGCTGCGTGCGTAGCGCTTACAGCTGGGCGCTCTGCCTATGGCATTTTCAGTTGGCGCTGCGCCTGCGTGCTCACGTACACACCGGAGCGCCCTACACACGCACGGAGTGCGCAGGTGTAAGTGCTGCACGCACACACACACACACGCGCACGCAGAGGAGAGCGGCAAGCACTGCGCACGCTCGCTCGCAGGCAGTGCCCCAGCGCAATCGCCGCTGGCTGGGCTGCGGCCCCGCGGCCCCCTCACCTGGTTAACCATCTGGTGCTGCTGCACCGTTCGCTTCTCTTTGAATTCCTCCGACTCGATGTGAATTTCGTACATGGCGCCGCAGCCTCCTAGGAAAAATAAAAGCGGCGGCAAACGCTTGAGCAAAGACGAGGGTCCTTCGTGCCCGACGCACTCTGAGGGTGTCCCCACAGTGAGGGGGGCCTGGGGACAGACTCCGGTCCTCCCTCGGAAAGCGCAAAGTGGTTTGGGGGCGGGGAGGGAAATAAAAAGCTTTTTCTGTACCTGATATATCCACGACTTTGATGGCGGAAGCCCGGGGAAACTTCTCCCGCAGGACCCGGGTCACTCGGGCCTCCCCCTCCGTCTGCGAGGCGAAGCTTCGCCAGGAGCCGCGGCGCAGGAAGAGCTGAGGGGGAACAACCACCGCTGAGAGACGGCTCTGGGGCCGGGGACCCCGCGGGGGGACCCCCACCCGCGCGGGCCGGGGGAGGCCGCCGGCGCCGGGGAGGGGGCACCGGGAGCGGGGGCGGGGGGAGAGGCCGCCTTCACCGGGCCCGGGGAGGGGACACGCTTACCGTGAGGGGGCGGGGGGCACCTCCGCCGTTACCGGGGGCACTTACCGTCGGGAGGAGCAGGCCGCACTTACCGTCCCCGGGGGGAGACAGAGGGAGACGGGGACACCCACCCCCCCCCCCAACAAAAACAAAACGGGGAGGGGGACCTCGGACAACGGACAAAGCGCCCCCGCCCCTACCGCTGGGCTGGGAGGGGGGACGGACAGAGGGGGGGACGGACAGAGGGACGGACAGAGGACACGCACCGGCCCGCGGCACAGCAGCCCCGCCGCGGCGGCCATACTGGGCGGGGCCCGCCCGCCGACCCGGACGCGGAGCCGCGCCCCGGGGTCACCGGTCGCCCAGCCAATGGCAGCGTGCTTCGGGGCGGGGCGGGGCGGGGCTGGCGCTGCGGCGACTCCGCCGCCGCGACCCCTGTCGGCTCGGAGGACCCTGGAGGGGACCGGGCCCGACACCCGACCCGGGGGGGGCCAGGCAGGGCTCTATCCTGCCCCCCCGAAAGGGCCCGGTCCTGCGCCCCCCCGTCCAACACAGGGACCCAGCCTGACCCCCTATCCCTTAAAGAAGGCCCCATCCTGACCCTACCCCCCATAGACAGGGCCCCATCCTGACCCCCCTTCCCGAGGGCCCCATCCTGCACCCCCCCATCACATACATAGGGCCCCATCCTGCCCCCCCTTCCCATAAAGAAGGCCCCATCCTGAACCCCCCCCCCCCCATTCCCATAGACAGGCCCCATCCTGCCCCCCCATCCCATAAAGGCAGCCCCATCCTGACACCCCCCCCCCCCATTCCCATAGACAGGGCCCCATCCTGCCCCCCATTCCCATAAAAGCAGCCCCATTCTGACCCCCCCCCCATTCCCATAGACAGGGCCCCATCCTGACCCCCCCCCCCATTCCCATAGACAGGGCCCCATCCTGCCCCCCATTCCCATAAAAGCAGCCCCATCCTGACCCCCCCCCCCCCATTCCCATAGACAGGCCCCCATCCTGACCCCCCTTCCCATAAAAGCAGCTCCATCCTGCCAACCCCCCCCCATTCCCATAGATAGGGCCCCATCCGGACACCCCCCACTCCCATAAAGGCCCCATTCTGACCCCCCTCCCCCGCCTTCCACACCCCCCCCCCCCCCAGGAGGAAACAGAAAGCCAGGTGGGCCACGTGTTGAGTGCAAAAAATAAATATAAAATTTATTAAAACACCCACAATATTTTAAAGATATCAGGAATAATACATTTCGCGGCCCGGCTGGCCGCGCGTAACTTAGAATAAAATACAAATTAAAAACAAAACAAAACAAAACAAAAAAAACCAAAACAAAACCAAAACCAACAACAAAACAGAAAACAAAAACCAAAACCGGGGAAAGGAAGGGGGGAAGGATTCAAACTTGCAATTTTTAGGCATCCTAAAAAATAAATTTACCAAAACCTTGGGGGAGAGGGAAAAAGAAAAGGGGAGGGGGGAACCACAAAGAGGGAAAAAAGAAAAAAGGGAAAATTATACAAAATAAAATTATCAGCATAAATTTACTGTCCTAGAAGTATCTACAGTTTAATACACATTAATCCTATTGCCTTGAGACATGGAAAAAAATCTACCGGTCCTCGATCCGCCGGAAAAAAAACTTCATTTCAAGTAACCACAGTCCCGAGCGACCAAGAAATCTTCAAGTGTGAATTTTTCGGAGCCGCCGGGACACCTCCACGGTGCCCCCCCCCGCCTGCCGCCGTCCCACCTCCCCTCCTCAATTATCCCAAAAAAAAAAAAAAAACCCAACAAAAATGCCAAAAATACCCCCCCGCCTCCAACTGAATTCCCGAATCCGAGAAGAAACGGCGCTTTATTTTTAAATTTTGAATTATTACTTTTTTTTTTTTTTTTTTGCACTGTGGTGCAAAAACCCACCAGCAAAAAAAAAAAAAAAAATTGCTCCTGGAATAAAACTGAGCTGAAATTACGGCGGTTTGTAATCCCTGAAGGGATGCGGAAAATGAGGAAGAAAAAAAAAAAAAAACGGGCGGAAAGGGATAAAGGAAGGTTAAAAAAAAAAAAAATAAGGAAGAAACACCGCTGTGAAAGGATCCCTGATTTCGGAAAGATTTGCCCCGGTTTCGCTCGCCTTCGCTGCCGCGGCACCACAGGGAGCTTGGGGGGGGGGGTTTGAGGTATTTGCCTTGGTTTGGGGATGCGCGGGGGAGCTGCTGCCCCGGCGCTGACGGGAAGCCGAAGGGGAAGAAAGTAGCACCAATAACACCCCAAAAAAATGGAAAAAAAAAGGAGAAAAAAAGGGAAAAGAAAGAGACGGGCAGAAGCAGGATGCCCGGCTGAGCCCTCGCTGCAGGGGAGACACCGGTGATTTGGGGAGGGGAATGAGCCCGAGGGAGCGCGGTGCCGAGCGCGGTGCTGAGCGCCGGTGGGCGCAGGGCCTGGGTGCCACGGTAGGGGTACGGTGCCGGTGCCGGGAGGGCGGCCCTGCAGCAGGCACCGGCACCGCACGGCGGGCCCATGCAGGGGGGTCTGTGCACCGAGTGCCATGCGCGTGCACCGTCCTCCGGCACCGTGGTGAAGCACCATGCCCGATCGCCATGGAGGTGCACGGTGCCCGAGCACCACCTCTGTGCCAGGGCAGCATGCCCAAGCACCGTGTCCATGCACGGTGGGTGGGTGAGCACCGTGCCCCCAGCACCACAGCCAAGCGCCGTGTCCATGCATGGTGGGCAAGCACCGTACCCGAGCACCGTATCCGTGGAGCATGCCCAGGCACCGTGTCCAAGCACCACGGCCATGTGCCATGCCCTTGCACCGTGCCCAAACACCTTTCTCCGTGCCCATGCACCCTGTTCAAGCACCATGTCTGTGCGCCATCCCCAAGCACCATGGCCACGCACCGTGCCCAAGCACCGTGGCTGTGCACCATGCCAAGCATCATGTCTGAGCACCATGGTCGTGCATGGTGCTGGAGCACCGTGGCCATGCACAGTGCCCGAGCACCGTGCCCACATACCATGCTCTTGCACCGTGCACGTGCACCGTGCACGCATGACACACCCATGCACCGGGCTGAGCACCCTGGCCAAGCACCATGTCCCACACACTGTGTCTGAGCACTGTGCTGAGCGCCGTGTCCGAGCACCATGTCCAAGCACAATGTTCACACATCGTGGCTGAGCACCACATCCACACACCGGGTCCCAGCACCGCGGCCGAGCACCATGTTCACACATCACGGCTGAGCACCATGTCCGTGGTCCATGGCCAAGCACCGTGCCCGAGTGCCGAGTCCCATGCACCATGACCCAGCACCACAGCAGAGCACCGTACCTGAGCACCATGTCCAAGCACTGTGGTCGAGCACCGTGGCCAAGCACCATGTTCACACACCACATCCAAGCACCATGCCCGAGCACCATGTCCACGCACCGTGGCTGAGCACCGTGCCCGAGCACCATGTCCATGATGCGTGGCCAAGCACCGTGCCCGAGCACCATGTCCACACACCGTGGCTGAGCACCGTAGTCAAGCACCATGGCCGAGTACCATGTCCATGATGCGTGGGCTGAGCACCGTGCCCGAGCACCATGTCCATGATGCGTGGCTGAGCACCATGCCCAAGCACCATGTCCACGCACCATGTCCAAGCACCGTGGTCGAGCACTGTGGCCAAGCACCACGTTCACACACCCTGGCCAAGCACTGTGTCCACGCGCCACATCCGAGCACCACGTCATGATGTGTGGCCGAGCGCCGTGCCCGAGCACCACGTCCATGATGTGTGGCTGAGCACCGTGCCCAAGCACCCATTTCCACGCACCATGTCCAAGCACCGCGGTTGAGCACTGTGGCCGAGCACCACGTTCACACACATTGGCTGAGCACCGCGTCCACGCGCCACATCCGAGCACCATGTCCACGATGTGTGGCCGAGCACCATGCCCGAGCACCACGTCCACGATGCGTGGCCGAGCACCGTGCCCGAGCACCATTTCCACGCACCACGGCTGAGCACTGTGCCCGAGCACCATGTCCATGCACCATGTCCAAGCACCGCGGTCGAGCACCGTGGCTGAGCACCACGTTCACACAAATTGGCCGAGCACCGCGTCCACGCGCCACAGCGAGCACCACGTCCACGATGTGTGGCTGAGCACCGTGCCCAAGCACTGCAGCTGAGCACCTTGTCTGAGTGCCACATCCACACACAGCTCTCCGGCCGGCACCCCACATTGCACTGGAGGGGAACGGCTCCACCACGAGCCCGGTCGATGGGACACCTCCGACACAGCACTGATTTCAGCTTGCATAAACCCAACCGGCTCCCGGCACGCTTTGAGCTGTCGCTCCAGAAAAGTAAACTTCCTTCTCAACGACATTGCTTTTTTTTTTTTTTCTTGGTTCCCTAGTTTCATATATACATTAGTAGCACCTCAGCGAGATGGAATCAGGCAGAAGCGTGATACAGTTTGTTAAAACACCATAGCACCGTTTTTTATTAGAAGATTTCATTTAATAAAAATATGCCTTATAGAGCCCACAAAGCATACTCCAGTATTAAAAGGAAAAATCAGCAATTGAGGCACCTCAGGGATTCTGGTTTCCTTCTCCTTCCCGTGCCTCGTCCCGAGAGCATCGAGATGGGGGGGAACTCCGAAACGTGTCCCCCGTTCCCCGCCCGAGGCAAAGCATTGCGGCCAGAAAAACCGAAGCGGGTCAGCAGGAGCCCGTCGGGGCTCCCCGCGCCAAGATCTCCCCAGGGTTTCTACCACAGGCGTTGTTCTACCACCACCGTGGCCGCGACCTGCTGCAAAATTAGGTCCCCATCCCACCCCAAAGCGATTAATAACATATCCCCCCCACTCCAGTGAGTTCCCCTTAACACCGCAACCCCCCTGGCTTCGGCACGGGTGGGACGAGTGCGGCCGCCGGACGGGTAAAGGAAAAGATTTTGCTTGAAAAACAGCCTCTCAGCAGCAAGGGGTAAAGAGCTGTGCATAGATTTCTAGTTTTCGTAGAAGAAGTCTGAAGCGTGCTAATTTTTAATGACTGAGATTTGAGGTAGGTTAGACGTTATGTAGTGTAAAAACGTGAGACTGCAGCAGTTCTCGCTCCCCGACCCGCGGCGCCGGCATCTCCCCGCCTACCCGGGTCGAACCCACCGGAGCCAACGCCGCGACGGACCGAACCCCCTCCCTGCACCAAAAAAAACCTCCGAGGAAGCAGGACTTAGACAGGTTACACGGACCCTCGCCTTCTCTGAACACACCCCTTTTCCTCCTGACTCCAAACCCATCCAGGCGAAGCTCGCAAGGCACCCCCGCCACGACAGTCAGACCAGACCCCGGGCGATGCGAACCAGGGCCGGCACCCGAATCCGGCCCCGCCGAACGCCGCTGGCGGGGATCAGCCGGGTCCCCTTTTTGCCCTCCGAACCACATCGACACGTCGGGTCCCCACGCTGGAACGGCATTGCCCCGGGCATCCCTAAAATCTGACTTGCCATCAACTCTTACAATCCTGATATGCTATTGGGTATTTATAAGAAAAGCGGTAATAGCTTGTTGAATTTCCTTGTCAGATATACGCGACTTTACAGATTACGGTTAAAAAAAAAAAATTAATTATGAAGGACGGACAAAGCATGTTAAATATTCCTGCCAGTATTTACAGTTCTCCCACAATAATCTTGTTTAAAACATACTGCTTTCAAGTTGTCGGGGGGGGTGGGGAAAGAGGGAAGTTGTTTTTTAAGTTTCGCTTTTGTTTTAAATCTAGGTGAAAGTGCTTTTAAAAAAATTCTTTCCCTATTTACAGGTTTAAAATCAGACCACGTAAATGTTCAGGGCTGTTTTACCGAGATCCTGCTGATCTGTGCCAGTGCGCAAGGAAGGAGGGTGACAGTAACACAAGGTGATTTCTGCACGGTGACGGCGTCGGCTCTGGCTCGCTGGCTCTCCAAAAGGCACCTGAAAGTGCAAAAGCAACGACCCCGGGGTCGCCGGCACCCGGATTCGGCCACACCGCCCTCCTGGCGAGCCGCGGGGGAGCTCGCCTGCCCACCCGTCCATCCCGGCATGGCTTCGGCATCAGGACGGGCGGAAAGTCTCGACTGAGATTGTTTGAAAAGCACCACACGGTTGTTGTCATCGTTGGGTTATTTGTTGGTTTTTTTTTTTTTGCGGGAAGAATGGCGATCCGTTAGGAAGGAGGGATGGCACCCGGGGAGAGAAAAAGCACCGAGCCCCGACGGCGCTCGCTGCCTCGCCGGCTCACCGGCGCCGGCGGGGAAGGCGGACCGGTGGAGGTTTTGGCCAGCCAAGTCTTGGGATTCGCTCTTCCCAGAGCCAATCGCACGGAGAAAGTCCCCCGGAGACGGAAAGCACCAGACTTTAGCAACAGTGATGTACAGAGAGCAACACTAGCTATTCACAGTTTGGGGTTGGTTTGTGTTTTTTTCCTGTTTTTATATTTTTTTTATTTTCTGTTTTTGTCCTGTCGGCTCCTGTAGAGATGCCGCCGCTGCTGTCGCTCTCCCCGGGGCCACCGGCAAAGGAGCCCCCAAGTCCGAGCCTGAGCACGGCACCCCGAGAGCGGCAGCCCCCAGCACGGACATATCCTGAGGTCTCCGGCGCTGGGAACGATGCTGGCTCGCTCTGTCCCGGCGGAGCCGATCCCGCCGGCAGCGAGGAGCCGAGTGAAGATGTGCCGTCCCAGGACATCCCGCTCACACGCGGGTCTCCCATCGCTGTAAGAAAGGACTCCTCAAGTTGCAAAATAGGTATTTTTTAGGTCCTTGGGAAAAAAAAATAATTGGACGTTCAGCATGTCCAGCTGACGGTAAAGCACACGATCCTGCCAGCCCCCATGCACTGGAGCTGGAGAGAGTCACCTCTTGCCTTTAAGCTGGTTTGGTGTTTGGGGTTGTTTTTTATTTGTGTTTAGGTTTTTTTTTTCAATGTTGGCTTCTTTTTCGAAGATCGGCTTCGTCGTTGTTGTCCAAGTAAAAAATAAAATAAAATAAAATCCAATAAATAGGTATTTTTAAGTGGAATTAAAAACCTCTCCTTCGCGAAAGGACGCTATAAACTTCTCCCTCCGTTCGCACGGCGCACGAGGCTAGATTAAAAAAACGCGGAGATATAAATACGAGATTACCGAAAAGCGTCAAACAGCATCGTTACTCTTCTTTTTTTTTTTATCGAGTTTTGCTTTGTTTGCCGACTCCTTGCCAAGCGCAGCTCTGCGATGGCGTGCGCCCGCGCCGGCTCCGCTGTTTCTGAGCGTGCGTGTTGGGTTCGCTTTCTGTGGGTTGGGTTTTTTTTTTTGTTGTTGTGTTTTGCTTCGTTTTTGTCTATTTTTTTTTTTTTTCTTCTCCCCCATGCCCGAGGAGAAAGCACCACGAAGCAACGCCGGGCTCCGGCGCTGCCGAGGGTTGAGGTAAGATGGGGCTGCGGCAGTTGCCTCCGTCTCAGATCCAGCGGCTGTAGGGGCCCGTCACCTTGGTGTAGGCATAGGAGGACACAGTGATGGCGGAGTTGGTGGGGATGGCCACCGCCTGCCGCGTGGGGACCGAGTCCCTCCTCTCCTTGCTGGGCGCCTCGGTCGCCAACGCACCGCCCCACTTGCGTTTCTTGGCGAAGGCTTTGGCATCCGGTGGGAGACCCAGGCGCGCCGCCTCCTCTTGCCGGGCCCGAGCCCGCTCTGCCAGCTGCTTCATCTTGGCCTCCCACAGCGCCAGGCCGTGGTTGGGCTGGTTCAAGTTCTTGTGTTGGTAGAAGACCAGGGAGATGCGGGTGGGGTGGCAGCGGTTGGGTTTCTTCAGCGGGGTGGTGGCGTGGAGCTCGCGGCGGGCACATTCGATGAGGATGGAGCCGTGGGCGGGCGCCACAGCCACCCCGCCGATGTTCTCGTCCAGGAAGTTGTGCTCGCTGTCTGACCACTCCTCCTCCTCTTCCTCCTCCTCCTCCTCTTCCTCCTCCTCCTCCTTCACCGCCTTTTCTGGCAGATCCTCCTCCAGGCTGAAGGGGTCCCACGGCTTCTCCCGGCGGGGCCCCACCACCCCCTTCTCGCCCATCGCCACCTCCCACGGCTTCTCCAGCAGCCCCGGGCTGGGTGCCGGCGTCCTCCGCTCCTCCGCCTTCACCAAGCCCCACGGCTCCTCGGGGAAGCTGGGCAGCCCCGGCAGGGCCGAGCCAAAACCCAGCGGCCCCAGCAGGCTCGAGGTGCCTGTGCCAGCCAGCGCCGCCTCCCCCAGCTTGCAGGGGCTCCATGGTTTCGGCAGCAAGCCCGAGCCACGTGCCGCTGCCGCCGCCTCTCCCGCCAGGACGTTGGACCACTGCTTCTCCGGCGGCGGCAAGCGCACAGCAGCGTCGAAGGCGCTCGGCTTCTCCCGCCCGCCCAAGCCCGGCGCCAGGGCGCTCCATGAGCCCTCTGCCGTGCTAGTCCTCTCAGGGGAAGACGTGCCCCGGGACGCTTTGAAGGGGCTCCACTGCTGCTCCGGCCCCCCGCCACGCGCAGAGATGGCCGGCAGGGATAAGCTGGCGCCGGGCATGGCCGCCACGCCAGGAAGGGGCTCGATGGCAGGCGGAGGGTCCGGGGGCTCCTGCTTGATGGGCCGGCTGCTGAAACAGTTCTGTGCAAATGGCAGCGCCTCCTCTGAGCCCGAGCTAGTCCTGTGCGCCCCGGCCACCGCCGCTTTCTGCTGGCTGGCGTAGCGGTTAGCCCGCTCGTAGGTGCGCTGGTGATGGTTTTTGCTCCGGACGCTGTGCGGGATGGGCTCAGGGAAATCAGCATTCCCGTAGGTGTGGTTGAGGTTCTCCTGCAACGCCGGGATATCAGGCTTCTTCTCGTAGCTGTTGCTCACCCAGCTGCTCCCGCTCCTCTCGGGTGCCCCATAATTCAGAAACTGTGAGGGGAACACGTGGTTGCTGGAAAAGCCGTAATACCCGAAGGAGGGAAGCGCGAACTTGGAGTGAAACCCGTTCACGGAAGGCAGATTGGGCTGTGCATAGTAGGAATGGTAAGAGTAAACACTGTTCATGCTGTACGGGTCGGAGGGCCGGCAGCTCCCCAGCACCGAGTAGCTCTCCACCACCGCGTTGCCGTTGTACTTGAAGGTGTTGTAATGGCTCTGCGGCTCCACCTTGATGGAAGGTTTCAGCGGCTGCGGGGGCAGCCCGCTTTTCAACATCATACCTGCGGGCACAGCACACACACAGCCCCCATGACCTGCCAGCCGAGGAAACTGCCGGTGGGGAGTGACGACCCCAAAACTCGACTGGACTCGAAAATCCCACGGTGATGGGCTCGCTGGCTGAATGCAGAGGTCAGCATCACACAGCATCGCCCAGTGCACTGGCACCAATTTGCACCTGCACTCCGGGCTGCGGCAAGAGCTCCCCACAGCACCGCAGTACAGGGAAAAACCCAGGCGCCACAGAAATGCCATCCTGCACCCCAAGACGCCGAGCACTCAACACTGCCAGCCCGAGAAAGCCCCCAACCACATCCCTGTACCCTCGCGCGCTTTCTGGATAGCTCGGGGCAGCGGGACTTTGGCTCTGCCCCCATTACCTGCATTTTGCTGGAGCATGGGGAGCTCGAGTGTTTCCTGCTTGATCTTCTCTGGTGTCATCAGCTTCTCTTTCTGCAGCTTCTTCTTCTCCGCGGCGGCTTTCTTTGCTTCCAGCTGCCTCTGCCGGCAGGACTTGGCAGGCTCCGGGAGCTTGCGGACCTCGCGGGGGAAGGACGTGAGCACCTGGATGGCCCCGCTGCCCACCTTGGCGTTTTGGTTCTCCTCACTGCCAAACTCATCTGTGCTGGACATCTTGTAGAGGGGGAGGACATGCAGTTGCTCATCTTCGGGGATTTTCCCTACCACACGATTGTCTTCCTTCGTCAGCGTGCAGACCTGGGGGAGTGCAAGGTGCCATCAGTGGGACGCTGCTGGATGCAGCCCATGCGGGACAGGGGAGAAACCTAGTTATTCCCCGCATCGATGTGAAGCTACGCCAGTCTGGCGTCCCCCGCAGCCCGCACCAGTTCCCAGACAGCACTTGGCAACCTCCTGCAGAGTCTGGGTTGGGCAAAAGCAAATGTACGGTCCCCGTTAGCACCATGCCTTCATCTAGCTGGGGTGGCTTCAGCACCCCACAGACCTGAATGGTTTCATTTCAGGTGTGCAAACACTGAGGACCAGCCACTGGAGTCATGCAGGTAGGACGACTCGGGACAGCGGGGCTCAAAAAGCAGCATCAAGTGGTTCAAAAAGGACCATTCCAAAATGGGGTGGGGGAGCATCCCAAAAAGCCCCGCTGGCTGCCTGCTTACCACCGTGCAGCCGTTGTAGAGGTTATGCTGATCTTTGTGAGCATGAGCGCAGAAGTCCATGCACGCTGTCACTCCCGAGAACGGCCTCCCCTCCTTCAAGCCCAGCCGGCAGTCTATCGCTACATCCTCGTTGGTAACCTGGTGGAAGGAGGAGAGGGCTCCAGTTACGCAAAATCTGCTACGTGCCACCATCCCGCACCCACTTCTGCCTGCTGCTGGGCCATCGTGCTCCAAAGAGGACGAGCGGGTGGCCAGTACCTGGTTTTGGTACGCTTGTGGTGCCAGCCTCTTGTAAAGCGGAGCAACCTCAGTGGCCAAGTCCTGAAAGCTTTTCCGGAGCAGCTCTTCCTGTGGTAGGGAAAAAAGGAGGATGTCACCCAGGGGTTTCAGCAGCGGGGATGGAATTGGGGGCAGAGCCCCCTTAATGCCACATGGCATCCGACCCCTCCCACACTGTCCCTCATCATGCAAGGCACATGGCTGAAATTCCTGGTGAGGTTTTGGCCATTCAACCTCCAGCCTCAGCATCTGTTGTGCTTTCACTTGCTCAACGCATGAGCCCCCTGGCATCTTCCCTGGGGTTTCTAGAGAGACCCCATTTGTGCCACCCCATACTGACACTTGTCACACCAGAAGTCCTGGCTCTGGGATGCCGAGCCTGCCCTCTGGTTTCACCAGGTTGGCTTTCTTTCCCCCGTCTCCCTAATTCATCAAAAATCCCACAAGGAACCCTATTTTCAGGCTTCGCCCCGCAAAACTTGGAGCTTGGGGGTAAAAGAAGGTCCGAACCCACAGCCCCGACAGTGCTGCCCCGTTCTGCCCGTGTTACCCACCTCTTTGGGATTGTCCCCCACCAGCCTGAACTTGCGGGGAGTTTTGCTCCGGGCGTATTTGCAGCCATTAAAATACATGCTCCAAGAGCAGCCGAAGGAGAAGGAAGCGCCACAGGTGTTGGGGTCCTTGCCTTGGCACGCACAGGTCCGGCTGCAGGAGGGACACCGCAGAGGAGCGTCAGCCACCGGTGCGGTGATAGCAGCTCCGAAAACAGGAGGGACCCCCACATCCCCTTCCCACCCTGTTTCCCCAAACCGGACCAGCGGTGCGGTGGGACTTACTCATCGTTCAAGCCGCAGCGGCGGCTGGTGGGGTTGCCGTACTTGGTGAGGGTGTCGGTGAGCTCCTGGTACAGCGTGTCGCCCAGCGTGCGGGGGATGCCCTCCCAGGCCAGGATCAGGATGATGATGACGGCGTTCTGGCAGTGGTGGCCAGCCCGGTGTCGCACCAGGCACAGCAGCTTCTCCTCTTGGTTGTGTCTCCGGATAACCTGGAAAACAGAGGGGCCAAGTCAGACCACTCCAATGGCAAACACCTCCTGGGATGGGGAGGACCCCAAAAGCGGGTCCTGGCTACCCTCCACAGCGCCCCGTGGGAAACTGGGGGGGCAGAGCTGTGGGGGCTCCCATGATTGCATTCAACTCCATGGGCTTTGGGGCACCGGGGGAGGACGTGCCAGCCCAGAGGCTGCAGGCATGGACGTGCTGTTCGGCAGGTGCCAAGGCCGGGAAGCCCCGTGGAGTTTCCCTAGGGGTGGCCGCCGCTCTCGCTTCCTTCTTGCCAGCCGCAGATCAAGCATCCCGCCCCTGCCCGCTGTGGCCACCACTGGTGGGGGACCTCCTCGTCCCCAGGCAGGGAGGGGACAGGCAGGAGCATTACCGCAGGGAGGGCTCCGAGGGGGGATGGGAGCTGGGACGCAGGCACTCACCCACTTGGCGATGGGGCAGCCCCGGGAGCTCTTCCCCTCCTTCCCCGTGTAGATGACCTTCTCGATGCGGATGGCCTTGCCCTTCTCTCCGTACCTGCCAGGGGATAAGCGTCAGTGCCGTTCGCCCCCACCACGCTCATAAGTCCCCTGCTTGCCCCTCATGAGCCCCACTCACCTCACAGGACCCCACTCAACCTCACTGGACCCCACGTGCCCTCATGGGACCCCCACTTGCCCTCACAGGACCCCTCATGAGCCCCCACTCGCCCTCACAGACCCCCACTCACTCTCAGGAGCCCCCGCTCACCCTCACAAGACACCACTCGCCTCCACAGGACTCCACGGGACCCGACTCACCCGGCTCATCCTCATGGGACACCATTCGCCCTCATGGGACCCCATCCACCTTCACAGGACCCCACTTGCCTTCACAAGACCCCACGGGCCTCCACTCACCCTCACAGGACCCTGCTCAGCCTCACAAGCCCCCCAGGACAGGACGGTATGAGGCAAGGACCCTTACCGCTCCTCCATGAGCTCCCTGATGGACGCCACGGTGGGCCCCGAGCCCAGGTGGGTGTAATACGGCCCCTCGTCCTTCTCCACGATTTGCTCTGCAGAGGCAGGAAGGGGGGGGACAGAGATTTGGAGGTTTGCACCTCAGTCGGCTGCCCCGAAGGATGCCAAACCCCCAAATTCCCTCAAATTGAGCACTTTTACACCAAAAATCAAAGGTTCCTTGACAGTGTTTCCCCCTAAGACCATTGGGGAAGGGAAACCACAATTAGGGGTTCATTGAACAACCCAGCGGCTCCTCTTCATTTTCTGCTCCCGGCACTAAAACGCCACTGGGTAACAAGGGGATGGGTGCTCAGACCCGCACCCTTCAGGGACCCAAAAACCTCCCCGAGGGGCCACAGTCCCTCTGAGCATCCTGGCAGCAACTGCAGCTCCATCCCGGCACGGGGAATTTGCGCCGGCTGCTTGAGCGCGGTGCATTTTGATGAGCTCTGCCGAGAAGAAGCGATTAGCGGCGGTGGGCCATTCGGCATACAAACCCCCCTCCTCATCCCCGGCCCCCCTGCTGCCCACCAGCTCCCACCCTGGGCACCTATCTGGCCCCACTCACTGGGACTGGCCCAGCTGGATGCTGCCAAAACCATCACAGGATGATTTTGGGGGCTGAAAGCTACTGCTGCCTGCTTTTAGGCTTGCCTGGAGGATTTGGGGATGCTCACGGGATGCCCCAAGCTGGCTGAGCCCGTGCAAGGAAGGAGCTGCTGTGCGGGAGAGAAGCTGAAGGATGCTGGGGCTATGGAAAAAGGATACTCAAGGTACAGGAGAAGGATGCTGGGGATACAGCCCTGCAAGCAACACACCCCTCACAGCAGCAAACCCCTCGGGGCTTTTAGGGCATGAAAGTGCCGGCACAGGAAGCAAAGGATGCTCCGGGCAGCCATGGTGGCGCAGGGGTCAACCCCGCAGCGCGTGGGGATGCTCAGACACTGCCGGGTGGGATGCATCCGGCACGACAGCCGGGTCTGATGTGTCTTTCCATCTCTCTGCTCTCGTCTCCCTGATTTTCATTCCCGTCATGTCTAACTGGCTGGGCGCCAGGGTGAGGAGAAAGCCGGGCTCAGCTGGGCTGCAGCTGTCCAGACAGAGATCAATACGGGACACGCAGCGAAGGCTGATTTTATTACAGCGTCTAACAGCACAGGCACCTAATAAAGCACCGAGCCCCGACTCGTACTTAATTGCTTTCTCTCACAGCTTTTCCTTGAGAAAATGGAGAGAGGTGGCAGGGGGGGAATCCCCCCTCTCCCAGCCTCTAAACCATGCTGCAAAAGAAAAAGCAACCCGAATCTTTTCCTGGCACCACAGGGCAAAACTCCGAGATCAGTTCGAGCGGCTCCAGAAAAGCCTTTCATTCACTTGGTGCCATTTGGGCTAATTACTGCTGCCATTTACAAGCAAATAAATAAATAATCATAAGCCCCACTAATACAGTGCAGCTTGCGCTTAGGCTGAGGCCACCCTTCCCAGTGGCACGAGGGTTTATTTTTCCAGCTGGATGCCCCAAATCCTCACCCTCCTCCCAGAGGAGAGCACAGCTCCAGTCTAAATTTTGGGGAGGGAATGTCCAGCTCTCAGCGCTCGGATGGACTTGGACCACAGGGACTGGGTGGGAAATCTCTAGCACTTGCTGCAAAGTCTAACAAATGCCAACACACACCAACCCCCCCCCAAAAAAAAAAAAAAGAAAAACCCTAATCCAGGAGTTTGGAGCCTTTTCAATACATCCCGGTGGGATCGGCCACCAAACAACCCAGCGTCCCAGCAGCAAATACAGCTCCAGGCACAAGCATGCATGCCAAGTCAAAGTTTGGGTTACCTGGAGTAACCCAAACCAGCTAATCTGGATTAAAATAGCAGGAACAACCAGGTGAGCTGGGTTTTAGGGAGGTTTTGGCACTGGCACAACTGTGGGCCCCTCTATAGCATTTAGCTGAGAGGTTAAGCAGTGGCAAAACCCAACACCCCTTTGGTTTTGCAGTTCTTCCAACCCACGCTGGCACAGCCAGGTCAGCATCAGTGCCACCCCCGCAGTGATGCAGCAGTCGCTCGGTGTTTGCTGTCTGACTGTAAAAATAAGAAGGGGAAAGAGAAAGCAAAAGACGGATCTGCAGCATCGGGGTTTTGCCATGCAAGTGCTGCATCCCCCCCAAAAAGCGGGCGCTTTGCCGGCGCGGCAGCATTACTCCGTTATTTATCCGGGGCAATCCCACCCTGCAAAGCCACCTCCTCGAAATGCCACGCCGGGGCTCACCACCAGCCCGGTAATCCCCCGGCACGGCCGCTCACTCACCAACGCAGTCGCAGGTGGGGAACTCCGCTTGCGCCCGCTTGGCTGGTGTGTCCAGGAGGCTTTTGGTTGGTGTGTCCAGGTATTTCAGCGGTGACTCCAAAAAGCCGCTCAGGGTCGGCGTCAGCGGCACCTCGTCCTTGGTGGGTGTCCCGTCGGCGTCATCCGCGTCCGGGTTTTGGCTTTCCTCGGAGTAAAAGCACGTGGTCGACACCACGGTGATAGCACCAGAAGACTCGATTTTGATCTGTTTGGGGGATCGGGCAGTGAAAGGGGGCTCTGAAAGCGGACCCTTCCCCGGCGAGAACGAAAAGCTTTTGGGTCCGGCTTGGGGAGCGCTGCTTGAAGCCGGGGCGGCGGCAGCGACGGCGGGGGGCACTTGCGGGGCTGGTGCCGGCCCCCCCGGCAGCTCGGCAGGCCCGGGGGCAAGCGGGGTGGGTGTCTCGGGGGGCTGCAGGTTGAAATTCTCCCCGAATTCAGCTTCAAATTGCCGGATGAGCTCTTCCAGCTTGTCATCCACCACGATGGGGGTCGGGGCAGCCGGCAGGGAGGCGGCGGGCGCTTCCTCTGAGCTGGTCGAGCCCGCCGGCACCAAGTGATTTTGGGGGCCCCCCCCGGGGGCACCCCTTTCCTGAGAGTCGGGAGCTGGGGGGCCACCGTCGAGGGGGTTCGGCGGCGGGGGGTGAGCGGCGGGCAGGGGTAGTGCAAGAGGCTGGAGCGGGAAGGCAGGCGGCGGTGGCGGTTCGGTTTGCATCTCTTCTGTGGGGGGTTCGGCGGGCGCCCGAAACCCCTCCAGGCTGATCTGCCAGAGGGGCAGGAAGAGCGGCTGCGAGTCCTTCTGCTTCGCCTTCTTGATCTGCACTTGCTTACGGAGCGGTTTGGCCGGGGGGGGCTTTTCGGGCGGCGTTTTCTTCTTCTTCTCTTTGGCCTGCTTTTCGAAGGGCTTGGGGGGCACAGCCGGGGCTCCAGGAGCCCACCAGCCGCTCGACCGATCCGGGGGTGCCGCCGCCGCCGCTGCCAGGCTTTGCTCGAGGAAGAGGCTGCGCTTGTGGTGGAGATGCTGCTGCAGGACCAGCTGCGTCTTCTTATGCAGGTCAGGCTCTGGTGGTGCCGGTGGCAAACAGGGGCCGCCCGGCGCATCCTTGCCGGGCGTTCGTTCGGGGGGCTCCGTTTTAAGTGCAGTTGCTTTGCCGGCCGTCACTTCGGGTCTCTTGAAAGCTGCCTTGATGTAGTCATCGGCATTACCCAGCAGCTGCTCCAGCTCCGCCATGGGGTCTCCGGCCCCTGCCGCCCCCTCGGCCTCCAGCCCCCATGCTGCCACGAAGCCCCCCCGGGGAGGCGCTGTGCCAAAAAATGGCTCTGGTGCTGCTCCCGGCTCCGGCGGATAACGGGGCTCGTCCCCTCGCTGCCACGCAGGCCCTGGCGGAGCGAGGGGGCCAGGGCCGAAGGGGGCGGCAAGGGGTGGCGGTGGCGGTGGTGGGGAGGGCTGGCCATCACCGGCGGGCTGGGGGAGAGCAGCCGAGAGCTGTGTCAGGGCTTCGATGGCTATGGCGGTCTGCAGGCTGATGTTCTTCTCCTTGGCGATGGTCAATGCGCTTTGGGAAAAGGGGAGGCCGTCGGGTGGGCATGGCTCGACGGTCTCAGGCACCGGCTGGGGGTCGATAGCACCTTCCTGGGGGGGAGGCGGGGGGTTGGCGGCAGTGGCACGGGGCCGCAGTGACGCCGGCTCTTCACCAAGAGCCGTCTTGATCTTCTGCTCCAGCCATTCCAGGTAGTCGGGGCACTCGGGGCCATCGCAGTTGCAGTTGGGGGGCTTCACACCGTGCTTGGCCAAAGCCAGGGCAGCTTTGAGGGCGTGCAGGTCCTCCCCTCGTGGCACGCCGTCCGCCGCGCTCAGCCTGCCCTGGCTCATCTCCGAGTCGAACTTCTCGTACAGCAGTGATGGTGAACTGGGGGACAGTAGCCGATAGGAGGAAACGGCTTCGGCCACAGCTGAAAAGGCCACCAGGTTCCTGACGTCTTCCAAGTGGGCTTTACCAGCGGTGGGTGGCTGGCCTGGTGACCAGCCGCTTGGCTCCATCAGCACGGTGCCCCCCGCCTCCGGCCGGCCCCCATTCGCCAGGCTGAGCCCACTGCCCTCGTTCAGCCGCCTTTCTTCGACATAATTAACTGGCCCTTCTTCCATTTGGCTTCTGCTGGGTCCATCAACCAGGTCGCCCGCCGAACCTGTCTGCGAGGAGGGAGAGAGGAGAGACGTGAGCATCCCCTGCCACAACCCACGTGCCATCATCCCCCACCCTATTTTCTCCTTCTTTTTTTTATTCTCCCCTTTCCCCATCTCTTTTTCTGACCCGGATGATGAAGACGCAAATGAGCCATGCAAAAATATAATCACCACTGGCAAAACTACGTGGGGTTTTGCCCGTCTGCGCAGGGAGCAGCTCGGCTCAAAAGGCGGCCGGTTTCCACTGTGTCGGCCCTGCGCCGCCCACATCTCCACCCCGCCACCCGCTTTCGAAATTGCTCACGGAACGGTTCGGGATTTCCATCATCGCCCTCCGAGAGCAAGACGCAGTGGAGTGGGACGGGGAGGGCGTCCCCAGCTCCGGCGACACAGTTTGCACCGGCGAAGGAAGTGGCACAGGGAGAAAAGGGGGGTTTTTTTGGACCTGTGCCCGAAGCAAACATCCTGGCTGGGAGCAGCCGTCCTTCGCCGGGGGCCGCGGCACGGCAGGAAGCCGCCGAGTTGGCTACGCCGGTGCCAGGGGCGGCGCGGGGATGCTTTCACCTCAAATAACCCGGCGTCTGTATCAACACGGCTGGCCGGGGCCCCCGGCAACGCCGAGCTACAGCACCAGCGTCCAGAAAACCGGCCGTGTGCCAAAAAGTG